>NC_089844.1:198583404-199783404 GCF_035609145.1 Eleutherodactylus coqui
TAATTTCACACAGGCACGCACGATATTGCGCTTCTCAACGTGTGTTTTTCACGCCAATGCGAGGAGTTTTTGATTCAAAAAAGCCTGGCATAGCTGTGAATTTGTGACACTCAGGGGCGCGTTTCACACCTGTCAGATGATTTCAATGGGGAACATCCCATCGCACAGCAGCACGCGAGTACCATGCAATGTCTTTTAAGGTTCTATTGAAAACAATGGGCGAGGCGTTCCGAACATGCGGCGAAAAAAAAAGAAAAAATGCTCATACGAGTAACTCCATTCAGAAGAACTAGGTTCATATTGGTGGGAGTTTTGTGCGTCTCACAATGCATTGATTCTGGCCTGAGTAAATAAG
Source organism: Eleutherodactylus coqui (assembly GCF_035609145.1). NCBI lineage: Eukaryota > Metazoa > Chordata > Amphibia > Anura > Eleutherodactylidae > Eleutherodactylus > Eleutherodactylus coqui. Next base: position 198,583,760 of record NC_089844.1, read on the forward strand.
CCCTTCATCCTTTGACGTGGCTGTCCGAGGGCTGCTTGTGTTTTGTGGCACAAGCTGTAGTTTTCAATGGTGTTACGTAATGTGCCATATAATGTACTGGAGGGGGGGGGGGTGCAATGCTGCCATCTCTGGGGTGTACACAGCGACAATGACATAACTTTATCCTGTGGTTCGGTACAATGATGCCAAACGTATATAGTTTTTTAGCGGTATTACCCTTAATTTAACAAAGCCGCTTTGAAAAAATACAGTTCTTTTCTGCCAGCGTGGCTTTTTTAATCTTTCCCCCGACAGTTGTGTGAGGGCGTTCTGTAGTTTCTACTTGTACCGTTCTGGAGTACATGGGACTTTTTCAGCACTTTTTATTCAATTTATGCTTGGAGCCGGGGTGTAAAAAAAAAAATGCCCAACTCTGGCATTGTGTCTTTGGGTTTTATAGTTTTGATTTATTTGAAATATTAGAAGGTTTCTTTTAAACTTGTATTACCTTATATTTTTTTTCTATAAACCTTTTTTTTGCTGCCTCCATTGGGGCGCCTGAACTTGTGATTGTTCGATCATTCAGTTTCATTGTGTTGTATTATTCTGAGTTCTGACAGGCAGTCTGTCAAGTCACGCCGCAGGCATGGCTTGATAGGCAATCAGCCATGGCAGCGCCGGGGGTCTTCAGAAGGCCCCATGCTGCCATGGCAAACAAACAGCACTTTACAATCTCATCTTGGAAGAGATGGGAGGCATTCGGGACAACAAAACACCAATCGGGTCATATAAATGGTTAACAGCTGCCACCAGTATTCATGCTAATCGCAGCTATTGCTGGCAAGGGTCAGCTGTCAGAGACAGCCGGCACTCGCTGTATATGGAGTTGGATCAGCTCCTGATTCCACTCCATACAAACCCAGCACGTCTAGGACGTACAGGTACGCCCTGGGGCATGAAGACATTAAAGGGGTACCCCACTGGTAGTGGTTTTACTGCTGGAATTAGATAGCTCCGTACTCTGTAGTGGCTCAGGTTGGTACTGCAGGCCGAGTGCCATTCACTTCAATAGGCCTGCAGTACCAACCTGGGCCACTGTGCAAGTATGGAGCTGTCGGCTTCCTGCAGCAAAAAAAGCTACAAGTGGGACAACTCCTTTAAAGAAGGGAACATTGTAACAGATCTTGCATTGGGGCTCAGATATTATGCCTTTGAGATGTCAAACAATTCCACATCAAGCTTGTAAAACCTTATCTGCAGCTCTTCAGTGAATATATAATGTCCTGCAGCCACTGTACCTGGAATACTTAGAATAATCTATTCACCTTTTCATTCCTCGCCGGAGCTCAAACAGCTTCTGACCTTCTGGAATGGAAAAAACACGGATCACTGTGCCCTGTGAAGGAAAGAATGGCGTCAGATGTCAGAGGAACATAAACACGAGGTCTTATGGCGATGCTGCTGCTTCTTCGGGGAACCTTCTAAGACTAGGCAAGAGAGAAAAAATTCACTATGCACAAAAGATAGCGAGCGGAAATACGAACGGGAAGCCTCGCAAAATGGCAACAAGCAAAGCAGTTTGCGTACTCCGCCACCCCGCAGCGCCGCCTGTACATAAAGCTGCACACACTGATTGGGTCGCTAATGAGAACTAGCAGCCCTTCTAAAAACAGTGATCTGAGGCAGTGGCCAATTAGCTTTCAGCAGGGAAGAGGAAATTGAAAAAGTGGATTTTTGCCAGAAAAACATAAAGGGGCGGTCTGGGCTCTTGTCAAGTGATGACTTATCCACTGGACAGGCCATCAGTAGTTTATGGACGACGGTCCGCCCATCAGGACCCCATTTATCAGCTCATCGTCCGGCCCACCGTCATCAGCTGACAGTGGAGGAAGTGGAAGTATTGGCTTCACTCCCATAGAAATCAATGGGAGCTCCGCGCTGCTACTCCACTTCCTGCTCCTCTTTCGGACATCCTGACCCAGGCAGGAAGTGTAGCAGCAGCGAGGCGATTTTGAGATAAAAAGGTCTTGCATTCGTGGAAAAAAAAAAATAATAATCACATGTTGGCGAGCGCAATATTGGGCCAGGATTCACGGCCCGGTATGGCACCCGCCCGTGTGAAGTTAACCAAAATCTGCTATTGTTGTATTCGTACCGCCTCGCAGAATAACGTTATGTCACTTCTTCCCCACACCATGTACGCCGTAAAAACAGGGTCCCCCAAAAGTTGTGCAATTGCAGTTCTTTTTCCTTTTCACCTCACTTATAAGTTTTTACAAGCTTCTTAGTACATTATATAATACGTTAAATGGGACCAATAAAAAAATACAACTTCAGCTACAAAAAACATGTAAAAAAAAGGCATGAGGTGAAGAACAAATAAAAAAAATGTACATCCACTATCCCCACTTAAACAGAACCCCCCCCCCCCCCCGAAAATATCCGTATAGTGATAGAAGAGGGCAAGCATATAGGATGTCTGCCTGCTGAGGAATATGTCGTGTATACGCCTGCTCTCGTCTCAGTATATTAGTGAGCATATGGCCATTTTCTGTGATTTTAACTAGTTTTAGTGTAGGGACTCAGAATAAATGGACCCGTGATGCAGGTTGTGAGCGCCGAGTATTTTGGCCAAAATATTAACCAATACCTGGTATTTATCAGCGGCTTTGGACGCTGGGGAGGGGGGGGCCCACAGTGTAATTGTTAAAAAAGAAGCATTCAAACGAGCAAACACGAATAGTCATTCAGAGTAAACCGCCAATGATCGAGCGACCAATAATACATCTCTGGCTTTTCATTCGTTGTACGCAGGGATCCCAATCATTGTTGTCTCGATCACTAACTGTTCAGTATAAATACCGCCGCAGTCGTACTCACTCATACAGGGAATGAGAACGACTGAAGGACTTCTCCTTTGAACAAGCCATGAAGTATCGGACTGTCTAAACAGACCGCACGAGCGACCGCCGACACTGTCCTCTCCCTCCAACCAGTTGGTCTAAACAGAACCTTAGTGACTTTATACCCAAACACTCCCCGCTTCCCGCACTGCACCCGTCAGCACTGGGACTACGGCCACGCTGGTCTACAGGGTGGGGCAGACATAACCTACCGGACGGTGTGCCCCGCTATGCATTATGGCAGGTAGCTGGCCATGACTCCTACCCGACGGCACTCACGGTGAAGGACTCTACATCACTATGTATCTTGTATCCCTTTATGACGGTGCAGACAATTCGTTACATGCCTGTGTGCGGTGACTTTTGCCCCACTCTGTACTTCCTAAGTTCTCCAATTCAGGTAGAGCTTCTTTGTACTCCCTCTACTTCCCTTTAAGAAGCGCCCCTGTTTTGTTCCCTGCCCCCTCTCGTTGGATTGGATGCCAACAACGTACTGCTGTCAAACCTTTGCCCTACCGCCTTGCAACAACAGGACTACAAGTATTGGTTCCCCTTTGCTCTTCGCATGAACTTGGAACAGAACCCCGCAGTTCAGTCGGGTTCACACGTGTGTCAGCACTTCCATTCCAGCATAGGAACAGAAACAGAAGGACCGTACTAATGCATCACTCAATGACCACGAATGGCGCACTACAAACCCCCTGACCATAGCACGCTGCGCTGTCTTCAACACGGATGTGAACATAGCCTCCAAAACTATGACATCTGCGTTGGGACATTAGATTCCCCCCCACCTTACTTAGACAGAGCTGACGGCGGGGGATTTGAAAGTCGAGCAGGGAGATGACAGTGGAGAGAATTCTAAAGCAGCTTGCCGCACAGACGCCGGCTGGGAGGGGAGTATGGAGTTTTTTTTTACCCAGTATATACCCGAGTATAGCTCGGCTTACACTCGAGTTAATACGTTTTCCCAGTTTTTTGTAGTAAAACTTGTTGACTCGGCTTATACTCGGATCAGCTAATACTCAAGTATATACGGTATATCATGTATATTTATAAATATATAGGTCATTTATGCTGCGCAATTAATGCAGGGAAAAAAAAAATTCTCCCTGCTCTAAAAAAAGTTCTTAGAAAAGTTTTACAATACATTATATGCACCCCAAAAGTGGCTCCAATAAAAACTACAGTTCGCCACTCAAAAAACGAACCCTCGGTCATGTTGACGGAAAAATAAAAAAAGTTATGGCTTTTGAAAAGTGGAGATGAAAATCCCTCCCAACAAACTTGCTGCGCGTGTCAGGGGTTAATGAGTTATTATTAAGATGACGTCATACGTCTATCCCCTGTGATATCACAAAGCTCAGCGCTGCTATTCATTTAGAAGGAGACCAATGGGTCTTTAGGACCCAAGAACGGCCATTGTTGTACGGCTGTGGTCACACTTAGCCCTCTCTCCTACAGACAGGCATTACTCGCCATTGCGCTCTAGCCAGTGATGAACACGGAAATCAGCCCGACAACACAGTGGCCGCAGAATCAGCAGCTGTAATACAAGAGATTCCTTCCTATAGAACATCGCAGGGCGCCATACTAGTTGCAGACAAGAACATTACTTTACCTTTTCTGAAGCGGTTGCCAGTTTCGTGCCACTAGCATCAAATGCCAACGCTGCCAGAGGGCTGTTGTGTGCCGGGATCATATTCGCTGCTCTCTGCAGTGTAAAGAAACAGTGTTACTTTTTTTTTTTTTTAATTCCTCAGTTAAAAAAAAAAAGTCATTAAAGGGCCACTTCAGCGAAAGGACATTTTCTCCATCCCTGCCCCCTCACCTGATTGTCTGTCACACTCTGGACGTCTCATCTGCATATTGCAGCCAAGTTCATGCAGTGCAGCCCCCCGGTCTGATGCTTATCAGGCACCATCTCCAGGCTGAGATTTTTTTCCTTTCAGTTTCACATCTATCCCATGATGCATCAGCACAACATTAGCTAGAGGCTATACCATTTCTGCCTACTGGGGGGCAGTTTATTATTACCTTCTGTATTCACCTCTTAACTCTCCCCCTACTCCTGAACGAAGCCCACAGAAAAGCCACAGACAAGTGGCATAGAAGACCTGACTGGTGCCACGAGCGGGAGTCAGAAGCGTGGTACACGCCGAAAGCCGTGGGGTGTCAGGAAGAACAGCAGTGGCGAAATGACTTCAATGAGGCACCACAATGTATCAGACAGCCGTCAGGATGAGGGAGCGGAACCTGGACACGCGTGTAACCCCAGGCAAGTGGCATCAGAAGGAAGGCTGCAGGATCATGGCGGTTGCATAGGAGCGCCACCACATATGGGTGGGAGAAAACGTGGCAAAAGATGCATCCAGAGAGAGAATAACACTAGGGAGGTACCACCCAGAACTAAGGTGGTGGAAGAGGGATAGAGGGTGTCAGTATAATTACCTGGCTGCTGTTAATTGCAGCATTTAAGGTAATAACAGCGGGGAATCAGTGAGAACTACTGTAGCAGGGAGCTGCCAGTCAGTCACAACCAGCTCCCGCTGTGGATGGCGCGGGCTCAGCTTCTGAGTGGCTGCCACCCATAACACGTAACTGTACATAGATGCGTGGGAACCCCTTCTTACTAGCGTGCGTATGTATCTGGGGGCAAGCAGGGGTTCAAGTGGACTAATACATGCATGCATGCATACATACATACATACACACACATAACAGCAACATTCTTTCAAGACGCCAATCTGTCTGCTGTCTCTAACACGGTCCTCTCTCTACCTAAACCGAACCTCTCAAAAATGGACCTTCTCCGGGGGCGTGGCCAAGCAGCCGAGCTGACCGGACGCATGTAAGGAGAGCTCCTCCGTTCACCGGCAAACTTACCATCCTGCAGTCATCCTGAGGGCCCCCAGACCCAGTACAACACCACTGGAGAGAGAGGAGAGAGGGCTGAATCACTGACAGCGCTCCCGGACAGCCACAGCGGAGGTAACACCAGCGGCGGGAACGGAGACCCGCGACCGCTGCCGCCATACTGTGGAAGACGCCGACTGCCTGAGAGGACTCTGAGCCCGGCGCAGCGTCAGACAAAGCGGGGAGAGAGGAGACCAGATCCCCGGCGGCGTTCCTGCGGCGCCGGCATTGTAAGCACCGCCGCCGAAAGACCTGCGAAACCGCAGCTGCTGCAACCATCTTGCGAGCGGCGCCGGCCGGCAGACGGGCTCCTAGACCCAGCACAACGCCGCTCCCAGACCCAGCACAACACCGCCGACTTGGAGGGAGAGAAGGCAGAGCCACCAGCAGAGCACTGGCAACACGGACAGCGGAGATAGCGCCACCGCCAGATCCGCGACGCCGTGACCACTGCTGCCATTTTGCAGACGCCGCCAGCCAGCCACGTGGAGAAGAGGTAACCAGAGGGGACATAAGGGAAGACCCCTTCCCCCCCCCCCCCCCCAAGAGAGAAAGACAAACAGATAAGCGCGTGGGGGGAGACACAAGAGGGTTAAACGCTACACAGCCCGGAGATCAAGAACATAGGATTCCTCCCCCCCCGAGCCCACCGAGTGCCCATGAAGCCGCCAATACCAGGAGCCCCACCTAGACCCCTGCTAGCCAAATTGCTCAACTCCAGCGATAGCGACATAATCCTACAAGCTGCCAGAAAGGGAGGACCCTTGCGATATGACAACGCTACAGTATCCATCTTCCCGGATTTCTCAGCAGACCTCCAAAAACAGCAAGCAACATTCTTCGGAATCAAGAAGCAACTAGGAGACCTGCAGCTCCCTACTCCATGGTGTATCCGGCACGCCTGCCAGTGATAGACGGAGATCGCACCCGCTTCTTCTCTTCACCAACTGAAGCAGGAAATTGGCTGAACACCAGACGACGACCAGAAGGGCCGTAATGTATACATGACCACTTCTCTCTCTCCCTCTAGGTACCGAGTTCCTGTGTAAGCGTGAACATTCCCCTTAAAGCCACCAATAGCACACTAGAGACTATGCTCCAAACATACCACAAGCAAACCTGAGCCCAAGGCACAGAACTGAGACTTTTACTAACTGTGGCAGACACGCGGTTTACATTCTCTGGGAGAAGGCGACAAGCCCTCCCCTCTTATGGTACCAATAGACCTTCCCCCTCACCCACCAAATCCCCCCCCCCCCCGACAAATACTCGCCAGGCTAATGCCGGTCTATACAATTGATCCAATAATACAACAATACCTCAAGTATAGCCCAGAGTTAAGCTATGCTATGTAGGTTCCCCCTAATATATGTTTGCCACAAAGTTTTGTTGAAACCATGGGTTCAGTGGTCCGCTCATACATGTCACACATCCTACTCCAGAGGGGTGTCCCTGCTAATAGGAAGAACGCTCAGATGGGAAGTGGAACAGCTTAAAAGAGGCACAGAAGGCAGATACATTTTTGTGAGATCGAAAATTAATAATGACCCGTACGTCCTTCTGTGCTGCTACAATCCGCCGCCGGCGACAACAGCCATCCTGGCAGACGGCATCCAATTCGCATCATTCTCACCAGACGCAACAGTCGTCTGCATGGGAGACATGAACATGGTGATGGATCCCGTCATGGATAGATTTGGAGGTGGTGCTCGGAGGGAGGGAGACACGAGTAAGACCCGCCTGGCCTCTATTAGCTCGATGGCTGGATCTATGGCGAATATTCCACCCGCAACAAAAGGAATACATCTGCCGTGCAGCCCACAATCACGCACTTAGTCGAATAGTCTACATATTTGGGTCCCCTTCACTATTCCCTAAAATCGACTCCATAGAGTTCCTCCCTCGAGGGGTCTCGGATCACTCGCCAATACGTATGGCCCTCAAAAACCCAGGCCCAACTACAATTAAGAGACCAAGGGTGCACCCATTCTGGCTCTCGCTATTTGGCCCCAATGACCGCATACCAGATGAGATCCAAATATACTACGAGGCACATGAGACGCAATGCTAGTATGGGAGGCATTTAAACCCTATCTCAGAGGTTGTTTTAGATCCTCAATCTCCTTTGTTAAAAGAGCCACCGCAAGGGAAGGTGAACTCCTAGCAGAACAATGCCAACAATTAGAAAGAGAATTTGTAGCCGACCCTACAGACACAAAGAGAGACAAATGGCTCCAGATAGGCAGAGACTACTTACTATATTTAAGAGAGAAAGCCCAGAGGAACCTTTTCTTTACCAGACAATCCTTTTTTGAACTGGGAAACCAGTCCAGTAAATTACTTGCTTATATGGCGCGACAGGAGACCGCCCCCCCATCCATACTGAGCATTAAATCAATTGGGGGAATAATGCTTACGGACCCGAAAGAAATCCTAGATAGATTTCAACAATTCTATGACGACTTATATCAACCGCGAGCCAACTACTCACTTGCAGAACTGGAGACCTACCTAACCGGCATAATATTCCCAGAAATGCAAGATGATTATAAATCCTTATTAGATTCTCCCATTACAAAGGAAGAGATTGAAGAAGCAATAAATGAAATGGCAAAAAATAAAACTCCGGGCCCGGACGGGCTGCCGGTGGAAATCTACCAACACTACAAAAAAGAAATAATACCACACCTGTTCTCCCTATATAAACACATATTTGATAAACGTCATCTCCCAGAATCGATGCTGGAGGCCAACATAGTTCTTATCCTAAAACTGGACAAAGACCCAGAGGAATGCGGCTCGTATAGGCCGATTTCCTTATTAAACACTGACTACAAAATCCTTACTAAAATACTGGCCTCCCGTCTAAGCCTCCCGGAAATCATACACCCCGACCAATCAGGCTTCATTCCTGGAAAATCAACATCGGACAATATCAGGAGAACACAGGTAATCACACAGGTGGGGTGGAGGTGGAGGTCAGACTGGGCCCTGGCCTCACTAGATGCAGCTAAGGCATTCGACTCAGTCGAGTGGCTATATCTGATAGAAGTTCTACAGAAATTTGGGTTCGGAGACACATTTATAAAATGGATCTCTATTCTATATAAAGCACCGACTGCTAGGGTAACGGTAAATGGTCTGGCCTCCGCCTCCTTTCCACTTCACAGGGGGACCCGACAGGGATGCCCACTTTCCCCCCTTCTATTTGCAATTGCAATTGAACCCCTAGCCCTGAGAATCCGACAGCACACCTCATATAAAGGCGTCCAGATAGGGCCCAGAGAGGACAGAATAGGCCTGTATGCAGACAATATATGTCAGACCCTAGAAATACCCTACCGCTAGCCATTAATCTAATAGATAAATTTGGAAATTTCTCAGGCCTATGCATCAACCGGCAGAAATCCGCTTTTATGCCTCTAAGACCAGAGGGATGGCAGGTGGGGGACGTATTCTGTAAGCTACAAATCACCCCCAGATTCAAATATCTTGGAATACACATCACCAGGGACCATACCCAGAGCCTCGAGTTATACATTACTCCCCTACTGACAACCCTGCAGCAAAAATTAAAAGGCTGGAGCTCCCTGCCATTATCTGTAGCGGGCAGGATAAACCTCATAAAAATGATAATACTCCCCAAATATTTATACTGCCTAGAGCACACAGAAATAACTATACCAACTCCTTAATAACATCATTCATATGGGGAAACTCTAGAGCCAAGCTCTGCTTAGACACCCTACAGCGCCCTAAGGAGATGGCGGGAATGGCGCTACCAGATTTTAAACTCTATTACCTGGCGGGACAGGTTAGGCATCTCCGCCATTGGTTATCGGGCGTGCCTCTCCCTAACTCCGAGCACCACCTGATGTATTTCCTCATGGAAACATCGCTCTGGATCCTCCTGGAAAAACCAGGATTAATGACTGAACAAATGCTACCCATCCACAGACTCGCAGTAAATGTGTGGCAGACATGCAAATCACTAACTGGGCAGGATGACACCCCTCTGGAGACCCCCCTGTGGGACAACAGAGCACTACCACATTTGATGAACCTCCCGGGCAAGCAATTCTGGATAAGCTTAGGAATCACCACACTAGAGCACATATACATGGACCAAACACTGGTCTCCTTTGAACAACTACAGCGACTATACCAAATCCCAAGAGCGGGCTTCTTTAGATATCTACAACTCCGACACGCGTTGACTGCACAATTCCCAGGGCCTAGACAAACATTCTCCAAATATCCACTAATAGGCATACTACGAACTCAAGGACCTAAAGGCCTGATATCGGTGCTGTACACCCATCTACTGCAAGCTAAAATCCCTGATACACCAATGACAGTAATGCAGAGATGGAGAGAACTCATTCCCACCCTCACTAATGAGGACTGGGACCCGCGATGTCCACGTACACCACGGTATCACCGGCTGCAAATAATAAACTAACACAACTATACATCCTACACCAGTGCTACCTAACACCGACCAGACTCCATAAAATGAATAGGATACCCACCAACCCTTGTCACCGGTGCAGAGCACCTAACGCAAATTTCAATCACCTAATATGGAATTGTGCAGACATCCAGGCATACTGGGGAGAGGTCATAGAGATCCTAACACAAATACTAGGGATACCGGTACCGCACGACCCCACAGTGTGCCTGTTAGGTATTCTAGACGAAGAACAATGGCAGTACCATGACAGGATATTTCTTACTAAAGTACTATTTTAGGCCCGCAAAGCAATAGCCCTGCGCTGGATGGATAGACGCCCCCCGACACTTTCAAAATGGCAGAATATTATCAATGCCGTTCTGCCATATGAAAAAATGGTCTACAAAAATAGAGAATGCCCTGAAAAATTTAACAAGGCGTGGGAAAGATGGTGCGGGTCGGCGAGCACAGTGTTCACACAGGATCAGTTCCAAAACCTGCTAAGGACATTTACACCTAGAAACGCCCAGTAAAACCAACAAAGAACCCTACCCTCTACTGGCACTACGAGAAACTAAACTGTATGTGTTAATGTAACGTACTCAAGTATTGTTAACATGATTGTAATGAGCCTGTGATGGAATCAAAGATCTTTATTCATTTATTGTACAAAATACAGAGTTTTCAATAAAACGAGTTAAAAAAAATAAATAAATAAAAAAAAAAGACCTTCTCCCGTTTCCATCCTCTGCTAACCAATCTCATCCCAACATCCCCATCTCAGTATATGGAACTATAACTCCCAGCACACCAGCACCCTTCGCTCTACTAACAAAACCAGACTGAGTGTCCCTTTAATTCGAACCTCTTATTCCTGCCTCCAAGACTTCTCCAGAGCAGCACCGGTCCTCTGGAACGCACTACCCCAAAATATCTGGGCAATACCCGACACACACAACTTCAGGCGTGCTCTAAAAACGCCCCTCTTCAGGGAGGCATACCATATCCCCTAAACCAACCCCCCCCTGTACCCTGCCTGATTACATGCTCCCTGTCCTACCGACTGCAATTTCTTGCTAGCCGCCATCAACCACCCCCTGCACTCACACCACTTCAGCCACCACACAGCCCAATTTGACCATTGTCTATGTGTATAGTACTCCTCACTCTCCACATCTCCAGACCCTTTACCTTCTGTATCCCCCCAGTATCTGTAGTATGTAAGCTCGTTGGAGCCCACCACCCCTACAGTCTCCTTTAGCGCATTACCTCATGTAACAGTGGTCTTGTTTTTATTTCTCCTGTCTTGTAAGCGCTGAGGAATATGTTGGCGCTATATAAATAAAGATTATTATTACTTCTATACCCCGCACTCACCAAGTTAACAGTGTCAAAGACCTGGACTTCTCCGATGGTGGCGCTCCCAGGATAGGCCAAGTAGCAGTTATCTCCATTAATGGACAGGGTGCAGAGGCCTGAGGAGAATACAGGAGAACGGTGGGGAAACAGATCAGCCATGCTGGAGTGCCTTCAGTTCACTCGACGGGCTTACATACACTCATACAAAGCAGGAATCTCTTTTTAGGAAAAAGAGGAAACGAACGGCCCCCCCAAACACTGAAGATGCCTGAAGACGTGTTACAGAGGAGTGCTGTGGTCTCACCTGGTGATATAGCAGTCTCCATGGATTGGGAGAGGTGGCATGTTCTTACACAGGTTGTAACTTTACAATTAGTTGACTAATGCAGTGCAAATCTAGGGATCCACATGGCTCATAGTCATTAAATTCAATATTTTGCATTTAACCCCTTCCCATCCACCATATGGCTACATACATCCTAAATGCCTATGCCCTGTGCAGCTAGTGTGTATATAGACGTCGGCGGTGTATGCTGTAATCAGCGCTGCTTCGCCTGTACCCGCGTCATTGTGTGGAGCCGCGATCAAAGACTTAGCAGCGTCCTACAAAGACATTAAAAGATAAATAAAAAAGCCCCACCCCCCTTTTCTTGGCACTTTTCCCTCTTTTAATTCTTTTTTTTTTTTGAGTTTTGTCCATTTTCCCCCAAACATAAATTAATATAACAAGCGTTTTCTCCAAATTCAACACAAAATGACCCTTCCAATGACTACTGTGGTCTCAGAATTATTTACCCCTGAACAGAATCCCTCACGGGGCTGCATTCACATTTGGCCGTTTTCTGTTGCGTTTTTGAACTGCAGCAAAAACCACAAGTGGCTGAAAAATGCATGCTTTTATTTTTACTACGATTCAAGAGCGAAGCAGAAAACCCCCCAAAAAACACTAAGGCCTCATGTCCACGGGGAAAATTAGGCCCGCTACGGATTCTCCATGGAGAATCCGTAGCGGGTCCCTCCTGCCCCGCGGACATGAGCGCTGAAAATAGGAATTTAAAAGAATTTACCCATCCGGAGCGGTTCGGGAAAGTCTTCTCTTCCTCACGGCCGGATCTTCTTTTTCGGCCGGCGGATGAACTCGGCACGTCGCCGGCACGTCGCGGCGTGCCGCGCGCATGCGCCGGGCACATCCGCTGAGCCGAAGCATGAAAGATCCGGCCGTGAGGAAGAGAAGACCTTCCCGGTCCGCTCCGGATGGGTAAATTCTTTTAAATTCCTATTTTAGGTCTCCCGCGGATCCGGACGGCTTCCATAGGCTTCAATAGAAGCCCGCGGGAGCCGTCCCCGCGGGAGACCCGCACGAAAATGGAGCATGGTCCAGATTTTTTCATGCTCCATTTTTTTTAAAATCCCTTTTATTGACGATCCGCGGGTATTTATCTACCCCGCGGGTGGTCAATGCATCCCTATGGGACGCGGATCCGCGGGCGGGAGAAGAGTTAAAATCTGCTGCGGATTTTAATTCTTATTTTGCCCGTGGACATGAGCCCTAACTGTGAACACAGCCAAAGAGCACACATTTCCACGTTAAGTGGTATCAAAGATAGCAAAGGCACTGAATGTTCCTAGAGGTCTAGCTGGAAGCAGTTCACAAGCTCTAAGTTAAAGTAAAGCTGGCTGCACTACCTGGAAGTAGCATTAAGAGGGCGCTATAACAGGCTTGCTGAGGAGGGAGGTAATCAAAAGACCCCCCAGTGAGTGCGAAAGGCCTGCAGCAAGATCTGGTGGCCGCAGCACAGAGGTCTCCATTTATATGAGAAGGTGCATACCAAACGCTGAAGGTCTCCGTGCCCGAACTCCCAGACATCACCTCTACTGACCCAGAAGAGCAAGAAAAGCCTCCTACGCTCAAAACCACATAAATAAGCCACAGAAGTTCTGGGATTCTGTTCTATGGAGCCACGAAACAAAAGTGGAACTTTTCTGGGCCTCTGGATCAGCGGGAAGTCTGGAGGAAAAAGAATGAAGCAGATGCTGATAGGAACCCTCTGCCTACAGTGAAGCATGGCGGCGGCTCGGTAATGATCTGGGACTGGAAACCTGCAGCGTGTGGAGGGCAAGATGGACTCCATCAAGCATCCGGAAGTCCTGCAGCAGGCCAGAACAGCCAAAGGGGCTCCACTGAGCACTACAGACCCTCCTCATGAAGGCGGTGGGATTGTGAGGCTGCAGCCGTCGGTACAAGTGACATTCAGTGGTGAATCTGGAGGGACTGCTTGCTCTATTAGTTGCATTCAGCCATTTAAACTGTTCTTGTTTGATTCGTTTTTTGCAAACAGCTGAAAGTTTATAAATTTGGCAAATAACCGTAACTTGTAAAATGGAGATAATTGTGATTGAAACAGGATGCACATCAGTATTTTCTGTCAGCTCCATAAAGCCACAGTACCGTCTTCTTCAGCTCAGCTAAGGGGAACCGCCAGAATTAAAGGGCAATTCAAGCCGTATTCAGTGTGGAACCTGAAAACATAAGACTAGTGAAGACATGTTAGACACTTACCTGCAGGGTTGGGGGGCGTCTCTCGGATGGTGTGAAGAACTTTCATGTCTCTTATATTGTGTATGTACAGCGATTCCTCCAAACATACAATCAGTCTCTGGGAAGGAACACGAAGCAGGAGAAAATATCAGAAAACTCGAGAAAAGTATTGAGTCTCGCATACTGAAAAGGGCGTTGAAAAGGGAACCTGGATGGAGCCGCAGTCCTTAAGGGGGCTATCCAGGGATTTAAATTTCTTACCGGTACCTGCAGAGTCGGACAGGCACTTCTGGCTATGTCCCAAGAAGGAGTCACATGGTATTGCGGACCTGCGGTGTGGCGAGGTCATAGGTGAAACATGAGCTGTCGCTCATAATGATAAGCAAACCCCACTTTATATCACTGCATTAGTGGGGATAGAAGAAGGGCCTTGCTTAATTATATAATGAGCCAACAGCCCGTCCCTCACCTATGAAGTCACCTACACCAAAGGTCCGCAATACCACGTGACTCCTTGCTGGAGCACAATTTAACCCTTTGCAATCCAATTTTGGATTCAGGGTTTCCAAGGGGGTTTTCCCCTTCTAGCATTATACAATGGCGCCCCCTGCTGGCTAGAGCCAGTACTGTGGTATGGGACACGCTGGAGAGGCCCCCCGACAACAGAGCGGCCAGTAATATACAGTAAGAATACCCTGCCGGACGTCTTCCGACATCGAAAGCTGTACAGCCTTCAATCAGAATGTCTTTAGATGTCAGACAGTGGGTTGGAAAGGGTTAAATCCCCGGACAGCCCCTTTAATGGGGTTGTCTAGTTGTCAGCTATTGATGGTCTATCCATAAAAGCAGCAGGAGTCTGCTGCCCGGGACCCCCACCAGTTAGCCAATTGCTAGGTTGGTGTGCAGGTGCACTCAGCTAATTTCTGCAGGAAGCTGACATCTCCATTCCCACTGCAGTGGGCAAGTTTGGTATTACAGGCCATGTCTCCATTGAAGTGAATGGGAACTTTGCCTGTAATACCAAGCCTCACCACTGCAGTGGGAACAGAAATGTCTG
Source organism: Eleutherodactylus coqui (assembly GCF_035609145.1). NCBI lineage: Eukaryota > Metazoa > Chordata > Amphibia > Anura > Eleutherodactylidae > Eleutherodactylus > Eleutherodactylus coqui. The sequence goes on from NC_089844.1 coordinate 198,598,966, forward strand.
CTTCCTGCAGAAATTAGCTCAGCACATTGACCTGGCAGACAGCTGATTGGCCAGGGTCCCCGGCATTAGACCCATGTCGATCTACTATTGATGGCTTGTCCTAAGCATAGGTCATCAATATTTTTACTGAAAAAAATTGGGGCATGTCCTTTCTTTTTGCGTTCCTCGGGAAGGAATCGGCCATTGATTTCAATGGAAGCTTTAATGCATTGCCATGCAATGTGCGAGTGTAATATGAGGTTTCCCATTGAAATCAATGGGAAACACTTTCGATCTTCTACAGCAAGTGAAACTCGTGCAAGAGGATGGGAGCTTCACGGATGCGATGCCGGGCCGAGTTTCTCTGCCATGACTGCTAAGCTGCGAATACTGCTTTGGTGATTTATGTGCATGACAACCGTCGCATTGACCGAGTCAGGCACATGACCAAGGCGTTATCGGGATAGGGGATGGCCACTATCTACATGGAGTAAAGGAGAGCCATCACTGATACCAAAACCTTTGTGAAGACTTGGGGGGCCATGGTCAACTATAATGCAAGGGCCGTGAATTGGTAGTGTTCTGACCAGGATGGCAAAGCGAAGGGATTGTTCATGTGCTGGACAAGTGAGATTATGAAGATACGCATCCTTGATATCGATAGACGACAGAAACTCCCCTGGTTCCACGGATACAATGAAGCATCTAAAGGACTCCATATGGAAGTGTCAAAGCTTGATGTATTGATTTAACCTCTACAGATCCAGAACAGGTCGGTCAGTGCCATCCTTCTTGGGCACCACAAAGAGATTGGAATAGAAGCCCATGTATGGTTCTCAGGGGAGAGGAGAGTGTCTGTATCGCATGAGCCAACGCGTTGGCCTTTGACAGAGATTACGGTATTCTAGAACTGAAGAAGCGATCCGGGGTGCAGGTGGAAAACCATATGGCATAGCCTGGAGAGATGACCTACCGAATCCAGGCATCTGAGACGTGAGCAAGCAAGGTCTCCCTTATTAGGAAAGTCGTTCCCCTACCCTGAATGGCTTAGGTGGCCACTAAAAAAAGTCTCGTCTAGGCATGAGCCAACAAAGGGAAGAAACATTAATGAATGCATAGAGGCGGCATCTATGGCCAAAGATTTGAGCCACAGAGTCCGGCGAGAGGAATACTAAGCAGCTAATGCGCAAGCCCATAGTCTGGCCGCATCTAGGGGGGCTTCACAAGAGAAGTTTTTCCACCTGGCTTATCTGCTGAGCAATGTCTGCTAATTCTTCTGAAGAGCCCAAAACAATGCCGCTAGGTAGCTGCTTAGCCAATTCACTAGTAGCCCTACTGACCAAGTGAAGGCACAACCAGGACAGAGTGCCGACCCCACTGCCGCAAAGGAAGTTTTGGCTAGGGATTTCCGTTTTGTCGCCTACATCCCGAAAGAACAAGGCTTCGGCCACAGGTAGGGTGGTGTTTTTAGATAAACGGGGCACTACGGGGGACGAGGACAAGACTTATTAACTAAATTATCCAGAAAGGGGCACACAACATGCAAACGCTTTGGTTAAGTATTTGTCAGGAAGGTTGCATTCTCTGGCGAACTCATCCTCAAACTCAGTATGAGAAGGGAATATCTTCGGAGAATGCTTTGGACATCGGAAAGAAAAGGCTTCTACAGATGGAGCGGGTGCCTGATCCTTCACCTTAAGGATCTCTTTCGCCGATGCTATCAGGCTATCGGCCAGAGAGGAGAGCTGGGATGCCCGCTTCTCGTTCAGGTCAGGAGAGAGATTCAGAAAGATCGCCTTCAGAGCGGCTTTCATCTTTGGGGGAAAGCTCAGAGCGCACCGCTGCAGGGACTGGGGAAGATGCTGATGAGGGGGCGTTAGAAGATCACCTCAACCAAGGGGATCTAGGCCGTTTTTGGGGTTTACCACAAGAAAGGTCTTGCATGGCAAAACCATTGTCAGACATGTTAGGTGGCAGCAGTTGATGGATTCAACAGTCCAGCCCGTCCATGATGGCAGTGGGCGCTTTAGAAAGGTCCCCTAACGCCCACGAGAGGGAGCACACACATTCCAGCTCATCAGTCGACAAGCGCTGGGCAGGCACAGCATCAGCAGGTGGTTCACCGGCAGCCAGTCTCGAAGGAAGAGACTTGTAGCACAACAGCTCAGACTGCCTGCATGGGAATTTTGTTCTGCAGCGAGAGAACGCATATGTGGCTCTGACTGGGCCTTGCCTGGAGCCTTCAGTTCTAGAGTAGGATATGATGCCGAGGGCCCCCAGACAGTAGAGCTGTTTTATATGGCCTACTGCTAGTGGCGCTGCAGGAGAAGCAAAGGCAGGAGAGCTAGCTGCCCGGCGGTCCGGAGGTATTCCAAAAAAATTGCTGTGTGTGATGAGCATGTCGGAGGCATGCAGAGGGATACAAGACCCAGCACAGGTAGAGGCGGGCTGCGTGAAAAGAAGAAGCGCCAGCAAATAGGAAAGTTGATACTCATAAGCTGGAGGAGCGGTAGCAGGCCCTCCACTTTCTAGTGGTAGTGCCGCGGCTAAGCCGAAGCCGGGCCCTAAATCACTACAGAAGGCTGGGAAAGCCGCGGTCCGTGGTGATGAAAGCCCACAAAGGAACTGCAGGCTCAGGTGTGCACAGCCTACTGTGGGTGCTGGGAGTCAAGCGTCAGTATATGCCCCACGGTGATAGAGCCAGCACTTTCTATTACCACTAGGAGGCAGAGTGCTGTGAACGGTGCAATCAGTTTGTCTGGGAAAAGGAGTCCCCCAGCAGCCCGAAGGCATGAGATGCCACCACACCTCCCCAAGCGGGACCACAGCAGTCCTCCGAAGCCTGCAAGGAGTAGAAACTGATAACACTGTCTTCCAAAAGGGAAACCCCAGTGCCACCCAAAGGTATCGCACACTGGAAACTCCTGCCGGGGGAGGAAAAGGGTGGTAGTGCTGGTAGTGGCAATAGAAGTAAAGGAAAAGGATGCTTATGCGGTGAAGAGAATACTCCGGGACTCCAGCGGTGTGCGCCCAGGTGCTCGCTTGCCTTTAGATATGGAGTGCTCCAATAGGATGGCAACTATAGCTGGCAGGTCGGGGTCAAACTAATGTTGACCATGCCTACTTGCCATATGAGGACTGGACCAGCAACAAACTGGTTAAGTCCATTCTGTTTACCCTCTTTGGTGAGATAAACAGGGAGAGTCTAGTGCCAGCCTTGTTTATTCCAGGGCTGAAAGGATAAAAGCTTAAGCCCGGTTGATTGAAGAGGTCTGTTTTTCGTAGCTAACACTTTTTCTGCTTAGTGTCCGCCTCCTAGTGGCAGCAGCTATACCCATTGTCTTTTGCTGTGTCCCCCAATGCAAAGAACAAGAGACTTTTCCCCCTACCTATTATTTATTTTTCAGTCCCCAATAGAACTTGTTTTGTAATTATTTGGTTACTTCTACCATATACTGCAATACTTCAGTATAGCAATATATGGTATTTCAGCATGCATTGTATTAAGACAAGCTACAGACACATCTTAATAGGCAGAAATGCATGGCAACCCTGGGGGCCTTTAAAAAGGGCCTTCCTTGTACATTTTTCGATTTTTCTGCTGCCCTGCTGTTTATACCTACTCACAGTATAGGGGTGAAGGGCGTCCTAAGCAGTCATGCTGCCAGTACTGAACTGGTCGGAGCTTCCTCTCTCTCACTTCCCATTCTACATTACAATTCTACAATTAGAACCACAATTATAGACAAGTACAGCCGGGTTTGTGGTAGAAGAAATGTGAAACTAAATTTGTAAGGTTCAGTCGCCCGTCATGTAGCTCGTTAGTTCGCCACCTCTGTGCAGCATGAATAACAGATGACCAACAGCCCAAAGGTCCTGATAAAAAGACATACTAAAAGACATTTGGTCATTTCTTGGCCCGCTTCACTCACCTGTCTGTTGAGTTTTACTGCCAAAATGGTGTTGGAATAGCTGTAGTTGCAGATCTCCGTTCCTTTCTTAAAATGACATACTTTAAGTTTCCGAGGTGCTTTGAGACTGACAATAGCTACAAGACTACTGGAGAAGAGCCGCTCCACAATGCAAACGTCTTCTGTGTCGGCTGCGGAGGAAACAAGACATGTATTCCATTATAGAGCGCCTATAAGGGGTTGAACATGCAAATGTTTAATCACTTCTACAGTATAATGCAATACCACAGATATACCAGCAACCCTGGAGGCCCAAGGCTGCCACAAGCCCCGGACAGCACCCCATGATCTCATCACAGGGTACAAACAAGTCCTGATCAGGACATTTAAATGCTGCTGTCAGAATTATCAGAGGCATGTAAAGGGTTAACGGTCACGTTTAAGGTCATCTCCGATCATGGCTGTTGTTGGCTGTCAAAGATTGCTGACACCACCTGTGTATGGTACGGCTGACACCCAATGTGTGCACTACATAGACAGCACACGTCAAGAAGGGGTTAATTGTATGAGTACAGTGAACCTGCCATACATTAGGGCGCTTCCTATACTTGCTTGTAAACTACAGCCATTAACCCCTTAGTGACCATCCATATGTGTTTTTTACGTCCCGGGTGGCTGGGTTTTATTCTACAGGGCCGTAAAGACACTCCGGCCCTGTAGACTAAAGCCGCGGAGTCTGCAAGTGTGACAGATAGCCTGGAGCTGTTGTCGGGGGCGGAGGTGGGCAACCCCAGGTCATGTGACCGCTGTTATCCAATGGATAACAGCAATTGCAAAAAAGTTAAGAAAAAAGTTAAATTAAATTTAAAGTTTCATCTTTCCTGATGGATCGGAAAAGAAAATGATGCACGTTTTACATTTTTTTTTCAAAAGTAGGCTGCTGCTTTGCGCCCAGTCTGAGCTATCAATTCAGTTCTCTAGGTAGACTTTCTTATTTTCCAGCTGCCCTCCTGTTCGCATCCCCTTTCAGGAGAAGGACGGGTCCTGAGCAGACATGCTGCGGTATTGTACTGGCCGGGACTTCCTCTCCATCACTTCCCACGCTGCTCCAATCAGTTGCAAGGCGGCATCTGAATGCCTGCCCCTCTGTCACATGTAGTAACTAGCAGTGTCACTGTGGCCCGGTTACTAGAGAAGCTAAATGCCCAACAACAGCCACTGGATTGCAAAGCTGTGGGAAGTGAGACCTCTAGTGGCATCCGCTTCAAACTTGATTCAAAAATTGTTGTTGATGCAAACATATTACAGGAGTGATGATACACAACTTAGGCCGGCTGCACACGGGCGAATTTGCATTGCGGAATCGGGAGCGGGCGTCCGTCACCGGATTCCGCAGCAAATACTGCTCACAGCATGCTATGGCAATATGCGATTTCATGTCCACGGGCGGAAAGGGATTGTGATTTTCCGCTTGCAGAGGAAAAATTGTAGCATGCTGTGATGTTGTGCGGGCTACGTACGGACGGCTTCTATCCCGCGGGCCTTCAGCAATCATCATTGTGGAAAGTTAGCGGGATCCACAACTGGGGTCATCACCTAGCGACGGCACAGCCTATGTTGTACTGCGCATGTGTGCTGGCCGGCACATCTGCAGGACAGAATAGAAGACGCCAGACAGGTATGTGGGGGGCACTGGCCGGCCACGGTACGCAAAGGTTTCTTGTAACTGGCTTGATTGTGTTCCTGTGTTGACACTTCTGCCGTAGACACTGGAGTTCCCCAAGGTCAGACCCCTCTCCCCCCCCCCCCCAGGGGTCAGACCCCTCTCCCCCCCCCCCAGGGGTCAGACCCCTCCCCCCCCCCAGGGGTCAGACCCCTCCCCCCCCCCCCCAGGGGTCAGACCCCTCCCCCCCCCCCCCAGGGGTCAGACCCCTCTCCCCCCCCCCCCCAGGGGTCAGACCCCTCTCCCCCCCCCCCCCCAGGGGTCAGACCCCTCTCCCCCCCCCCCCCAGGGGTCAGACCCCTCTCCCCCCCCCCCCAGGGGTCAGACCCCTCTCCCCCCCCCCCCAGGGGTCAGACCCCTCTCCCCCCCCCCCCAGGGGTCAGACATTTGTACATATCACCCCACAGAGATGCATTATTGTCAGTTATATAAATATGCTTAAACAGAACCAACGAGCAGCCAATCAGATGAGAGCATCAGAAGGTGGTTTTACATGAAGACAAACTTACTGCACTCATAGATTTGCTCCAGCTTATCCACAGAAGGCAGCGAGAAGAACTTGTAACCAGATTTGACACCAACTGCTAACGAGCTACAAGAAAGACACAACACACATTACTGGAGATAATCACTGTGATGGCGCCGTTCAGAGCGCAAAATAAATCCCGTGAGAACATTAGCCTCCATTCGCACCATTCCGGTGATACCGACTTCATGTTTTGCTATTTTTGTTCCTTAAGACTTGCCTTTGTCGCCCCAAGAGCCGCGTCCTCATTTATCCCATTTCTGGGATCATCTAACATTTTGATTGCTTTTTATCCCATTTTTTTCTAGAGGCGAGAGCGACACAATTCTGGCGTGTTTTTGTAGCGCCGCTTACCGCTCAGTGTAATGTGTTGCGCTCCTTCTGCAGCCGCTACAGTTACAGTAATACCACATTTATAGAGGTTGTTCCGCACTTATTACAATTATATTGCTATAATCATCGCTGCATTGGACGCCCCCTAACGATTTTCTTCTTTCGTCATTGGCGCTGCGTGAGGTTTTCGGAGTTGTAGTCGTTAATGGCATCGGTTGTAGATCCATCTAACGTTCTATTCGTTTTTTGTGAGGCGAAATGGGCAAAATTAGCTATTTTTGCCATGTTTTTTGTACTAACTGTTTAGTGCGGCCATTACAAACTTAGCGAGATCACATAAACATAGTACAGAGGAAAGCTGGGACTTTTACATAATTCTTTACTTTTCTTTATACTTGACCTTTTTATTTTTTCCCCACCGGAGGATTTGATTATCCGCCTTCTACTCCATTAGTATATTTCAGTACAGTAGTGTATAGCCTATCAGGTAACCCAGAGGCCGAGTCTCACAAAGCAATATTCGGCTGCAGGGGGCACTAATATCGCCGCCATGTTCCACAATGAACCCATCTGATCCGCAGATCACGCTGTGACAAATCGCAGGGATCTTCCAATCCCCCGTTTATTACCGCATCGCTAGGATAGTGCACTGCATTACTTTATGTACTGCACTATGACAGCAGCCTATTGGACTCTGCAGGAGGCGGGGTCTAATAGGCCGAGTTACATGGCAGACATGGAGGCCGTTGTCAGGCTTCTGGCTGCCATGGGTGCCCGATGCTACCATATTATCACGTTACATGGCGTTGACGGTTGACAGAGCCCCCTCCCCCAGCCATCTGCTTACTGGCTGCAGTTGTGATTGGTTGTGGCATGTAAGGGGTTAAACTGCCAGGATCGGAGGTCAGTAGTCAGCCAAGCTTAGGCCGGTCTCACACGAATGGATTGGAATTGCGGATTCCACAATCGCCGTCCATGCGGAAGATCCGCGATAAAGCACGGGCATTGAAAGGCACATTTTCGAATTTTCCTTCAGACGCGCGGGTATGAATTGCGTATTCCGCGAGTGGAAGAAGAATCGCAGAACGCTCTATTTTAAAGCGGGTTCCGTGCGGACGGCCTAATAGAGGTCTATGGCTGCGAGCGATCCCTACACAATCAACATTGCATATGAGCGGCAGAAACGTTCGCATCTCGATAGAAGATCAGGTAGAAAAGCTAGAATGCCGACCGAAGGGCGGAGAGAGATGTCTTTCTTCCGCGCAGACGATACGCCGCGCACATGTTTACATCCGTGGGGAAAACCGTAAGTATCTGCGTTTATTCCCAATGATTTTCCACCAAGGATCGCAGATCTTCCGCTCGCAAAAACTGCCCCGTTTGTATGAGCGCGGCCGTAACAAGCTGTGTGTGCCCATCAGTGAGGGCAGTAAGAGGGCGTATTGTGGACACTAAGGGGTTAAGATATTCTATGAATACGGCCAACTAGTTAGTGAAGTGGCCAAACCGGCTCCTCCGTGTTCCGTGATCGGCAGCCACACGTGTAGGATGGCATGATTCATGTATGATAACTGATCATCACTAACTGCTGCAATCCCATCATCAATCAGGAAACGCCGGTGAGCCGGGCGGCACAGTCCACGGGGCCCCCCGCCGGGGAGCCGGGCGGCACAGTCCACCGGGGCCCCCCGCCGGGGAGCCGGGCGGCACAGTCCACCGGGGCCCCCCGCCGGGGAGCCGGGCGGCACAGTCCACCGGGGCCCCCCGCCGGGGAGCCGGGCGGCACAGTCCACCGGGGCCCCCCGCCGGGGAGCCGGGCGGCACAGTCCACCGGGGCCCCCCGCCGGGGAGCCGGGCGGCACAGTCCACCGGGGCCCCCCGCCGGGGAGCCGGGCGGCACAGTCCACCGGGGCCCCACAACTACTGGGTTTTCCCAAAAATAAGACCTATCCCACAAATAAGCCCTAGCCTAGCGCTGCATTGATTAGCTGAGCAGTGGTCCAATAACTAATCAAGTCATCGCGTTGTGGAGGTGGGATATATGAATTGGCTTGCCGTGGCCACAAAGCGACAGCTGTGATTTGTTCATCGAGTATAAGTCATCTCCGAAAATAAGACCTGGCGCTTCTTTTGGGGCAAAAATTACTATAAGACAGGGTCTTATTTCTGGGAGGACGCCTCCCCCCCTACAGAGACGAAGGCTGCCTGCCCAGAGGCGATGATCCGCAGATCGCTGGCGGATCACGCTCTCAGAAGCTTTCCATAACGATTCTCTGTTCGCGGGATTTTAATGGCGGCATGCTGTGATTGCCGCGGTAAGCCGATATATCAGATAGGCTCGCTGCGGGGACCTGTCAGTGCCCCCCCTCCTCCGCCGTGGACAGGGGGCCGTAAGCTGCAGGTAGTCATAACTATGGAAGCGGGATATGAACGCAGCGCCATTCTCTACAGCACGGTATTCATACACCGCCTTCTACAGTATCACCGGACGGTGACATCATATGTGCGCTACATCAGCGGGTCTTACTCTATGAGGTTACACGGTGATCCTTATCGGTGCGCTCTACCCCCCCCCCCCCCCGTGTCCCCGGGTGCGCTACACCCCCCCGTGTGCGCTACTCTCCCCCCTAGCCGCCCCCGTGTGCGCTACTCTCCCCCCCCGTGCCCACGGGTGCGCTACTCTCCCCCCCGTGCCCACGGGTGCGCTACTCTCCCCCCCCCCCCCGTGCCCACAGGTGCGCTACTCTCCCCCCCCCCCCCCGTGCCGCCATGTCCACGGGTGCGCTACTCCCCCCCCGTGCCGCTATGTCCACGGGTGCGCTACTCCCCCCTCACGTGCCGCCATGTCCCCGGGGGCGCTACTCTCCCCCCCGTGCCGCTATGTCCCCGGGTGCGCTACTCTCCCCCCCCCGTGCCGCTATGTCCCCGGGTGCGCTACTCTCCCCCCCGTGCCGCTATGTCCCTGGGTGCGCTACTCTCCCCCCCCCGTGCCGCTATGTCCCCGGGTGCGCTACTCTCCCCCCCGTGCCGCTATGTCCACGGGTGCGCTACTCCCCCCTCACGTGCCGCCATGTGCCCGGGTGCGCTACTCCCCCCCCGTGCCGCTATGTCCACGGGTGCGCTACTCCCCCCTCACGTGCCGCCATGTCCCCGGGTGCGCTACTCTCCCCCCCCGTGCCGCTATGTCCCCGGGTGCGCTACTCTCCCCCCCGTGCCGCTATGTCCCCGGGTGCGCTACTCTCCCCCCCGTGCCGCTATGTCCCCGGGTGCGCTACTCTCCCCCCCCGTGCCGCTATGTCCCCGGGTGTGCTACTCTCCCCCCCGTGCCGCTATGTCCCCGGGTGCGCTACTCTCCCCCCGTGCCGCCGTGTCCCCGGGTGCGCTACTCTCCCCCCGTGCCCCCCGCTGTTCAGGTCTTCATGGCGGAGAGGGACCCCATTCAAAGTTTTGCTTGGGGGCCCCACGGTTACTTGCCCCCCACTCCCCTTCGCGAGCACAGTGACCCCGGCCAACACATGCAGACTACCTCCCCGGGGCCACCAGGCTGCAGGCCTCCGCGCACAGCGCCCCCCGCAGCACATCCTGAACACTGCAGGGTCTCACGTACGTGTTATCTTGGTTGAAATTGGCAAACAGGAGCTGCGCGGCTCCGGTCTCCACGTTCTGCCGGGCCAGGTTCATCGTGACCCCGGGGATGCTGCTCGGGACGGCGGGCGGTCACTGCTCTGCTGCGCGCTCAGTCTCCTGCGGCCGCTCATTCCTTGTTTACCGGCCTCAACGTGACGTCTCACTGCGCATGCGTGCAACCCGGGCTGGCCGCCACTGCGCAGGCGCTAAGAGGACGGCGTGAGGTCATCTACACGCGTCGGTCGCAGACCGGTGCACGGAGCCTCCAATGACGTCACTGCTGCCCGTATATAGCCCCCTCGTTACCTGCAGGCCCCATCAGAGGACACGGACTGCATCACCCATGAACAGGACTTAGTTGAATAATACCTTATATATCAGGGAGGCGCCCCGAGGGGAGCAGATGAAAATGGCGCAAAACAGGCATTATTGTGGGCGCTCAACAGTGTGATTCAAAGGGTTAAGGAGTTTGGGCCACCAATGTAACAATACAGCGAGGGCGATGCTTGGCATCCAGTCTAGTGATGTCCAGCCTGGCGCAGGGTGCTTTTGGGGGACGGAAGCGGGCAGACAGATGCAGGTTACTGTCGGGGGCGCTTGTAGACCATTCATTTTACAGGCGTGGAAAGCGCCGATACGCAAGAAACCCAACATGTATGTCAACCAGTAAGGGGGAGAATATCATCAGGATAGGCCATGAAGAGGATTCTTCCTGCAAAACCCTGAAGTGACAGAGTAATTGTGGCCCTCTCAATGGCCCCGGTCTATATAGTGACCCTGTTAATGGCCCCAGTACTAATAGTGACCCCCATAGTGGCTCCAGTACTAATAGTGACCCCCATAGTGGCTCCAGTACTAATAGTGACCCCTATAGTGGCTCCAGTACTAATAGTGACCCTCATAGTGGCTCCAGTACTAATAGTGACCCCCATAGTGGCTCCAGTACTAATAGTGACCCCCATAGTGGCTCCAGTACTAATAGTGACCCCCATAGTGGCTCCAGTACTAATAGTGACCCCCATAGTGGCTCCAGTACTAATAGTGACCCCCATAGTGGCTCCAGTACTAATAGTGACCCCCATAGTGGCTCCAGTACTAATAGTGACCCCCATAGTGGCTCCAGTACTAAAAGTGACCCCCATAGTGGCTCCAGTACTAATAGTGACCCCTATAGTGGCTCCAGTACTAATAGTGACCCCTATAGTGGCTCCAGTACTAATAGTGACCCCTATAGTGGCTCCAGTACTAATAGTGACCCCCATAGTGGCTCCAGTACTAATAGTGACCCCCATAGTGGCTCCAGTACTAATAGTGACCCCCATAGTGGCTCCAGTACTAATAGTGACCCCTATAGTGGCTCCAGTACTAATAGTGACCCCTATAGTGGCTTCAGTACTAATAGTGACCCCCATAGTGGCTCCAGTACTAATAATGACCCCTATAGTGGCTCCAATAGTAAAAGTGGCCCCCTCAATGGCCCCGGTATTTATAGTGACCCTGTCAGGGACTCAAGTACTAATAGTGGCTCCAATAGTAATAGTGTCCCCATTAATGCCCCCAGTAGTAATATAGACCCCTCTTGCTGCCCCAGTAGTAACAGTGCCCCCTTTAATGGCCACAGTTTTAATAATGCCCCCCATAACAGACCTCTGGCTGGGCAGAAAAAACAAAAACACTTTGCTCAGTTTGCAGCTCCCGTCGAGCAGCTGCTACTGCTCTGATCCCTGAACTCTCTCCCCCGCGTCTGCGTTCCTGCACACAGATGGTGGAGAGCTCAGGATTCACTGATTGCAGCAGCAATGGCCGCCCAATTGCAGCTGCAGACGGATTTAAGTGTGGGGTTGCTGCCCGTCCGGCACGCAGCTGGCTGTCGCGGCAAAAATATATGGCCGTCTAGGGAAAGCGGAGTGTACCTTGTGAATGACGTCATATGACCCATGCTACGGCGATAGCCTGATGAGGGACAGCAGAGTGTACCCTGTGACTGAAGTCTAGGTGACCCGTGCAGTAGGGCTGCCCACACCTAGAGTTCAGTACGTCATATGACGGAGGAATTAAATGACAGAGCCCACACAGTTATGGATCCATCAAAGAATTCCCACCCAATCGATGTCGGGCATCTTTATTTATAGCCCCCTTACATCGGGGTGTCGCAACATCATTGGACAATTAACTATGCAGTTTATTGGTTAGTTTCCAATCCAACATTTCTCATAGGTCAACTTAACTCTTCTTCATGTCCATTGGTTACACCTCATTACTCCAAGAAATATCATAGTTCTTTACACAGTTCTCAATCCGAACTCTGATTGGTTACTTCTCAGACATTTCATGGCATTCACTGGATACATTCTAATCCTTCATTTGCATACCTTCCAGAATCTTCCAAGTCAGCAGTGAATAACCTCTTGATGGAGTGCTGAGGGGCCCAAGTAGCTCGAAGTCCTTATCTTATCAAAACATATGTATTCTCTGTACTTTAGCAAAGCATGTGGTCGGCCATTTTGTGTAGTCCTTTTCATCTGACTGTGGCGTAATATTAAATATTACTTATATACCCACATTTACATACATATAGGCACACATACATACATGTGCACCTTCATATATACATACACATACATATATATATATATACATACATGTATATCCATATATACACATCCACATATTTCTAGTTTATGTACATTATTCTTTATTCCTAGTGTGAGGCGTCAACCCCTCCCTTAGTATCTTGTTATTCCTAGGGCCCCTTCAGCTAACATGTGGAAGCTTCTTGATATTCTTATCTCATCTAGACATATGTCCCTAGTTTGTGAAGTAACTCCTCCTGGTATATTTCATTGGTGTCTCTCATTGCGCATTTTAAATTCATATAATTATTATAATACCTTACTAGAGATGAGCGAACGTACTCGTTACGAGTACTTACGCACCCGAGCACCGCCATTTTCGAGTACAGCAGTACTCGCGCGTAAAGATTCGGGGGGCGCCGTGGTGGCACGGGGGGGTAGCAGTGGGGAGTGGGGGGGAGAGGGAGAGAGAGAGGGCTCCCCCCTGTTCCCCGCTGCTCCCCCCCCCGCACCGCCGCGCCTCTCCCCGCCCCCCGGCGCCCCCCGAATCTTTACGCCCGAGTACTAAAGTACTCGAAAATGGCGGTACTCGGGTGCGTAAGTACTCATTACGAGTACGTTCGCTCATCTCTATACCTTACAATCAAATATTTTCCATTACATCTCCTCCTCTTATATGATTTGAAACTGGGCAATGCAATCTTCCTGCGGTGGCTTCTTAACGTCCTCCTCTTCACAGTTAGTAAAATATATATATTCACAGAACACATTATATTCTATGTTGCTCTTATCTTATGCTTTTGTCAAGGATGACCCCTGTGATAACAGGTGTCTCATTACCAGTTCCTGGTCTCGTAGGTAGTTATAGTGCTTTAATCACTTTTTAACATACCTGGACCTTGGTTACTTGCTCCTTAAGAGAACAGCGACGTACATGATTTATTCTTACATCATGTATATACTCACCCAATATGTTACTTGATATGTCAACTCCTAGAGTTTAAATTTCTAAGAAACACAACACTTTATTATCTTCCCGATCAGCCCTATTACTGCTACTCTTAATATTTCAATATATGTTAACTCAAAGACACATATACAATTTTATTATCATGACACAAATATGTATTCTTCATTGTTTCCACTGTTTTGAGATCACTTCTGCTGTCCCACTATGTTATACCACGCAAATATCTCATTCTCCTTCCTGACCCCAAACTAAACTATCCTACAGGGGCAGGTTGCCTTACCTAACGCTGGGAGAAGGGCATAAACGCCTTGGGCTCTCTTCAGGAGTCCACACCCTTTACCCATACAAGGTAACACCCCGTAGGGTATCCCCTCGCTGGAACCTATGGCAGCTATGCTATCCCTGGGTAGGAGAAGGAGCGTGCGTGTGTCTTCATGAGACAAGCAGAAGTGGAACACAATATTGTGAAGAGGTGTTTGGGAAACACATTTCAAAGTACAGTCCATCTTTGTTCAGCTGTCCATAACTCATGCAGAATGCACTCCTTGTAAGCGAACAGTACTTGCTGCTTTGCTCTGTGGTTCAATAGCTTCATAGCTCAGGTAAGCTAGTATGATAGACATCATGGAGATTTCTCCTTAGAGATGATACTGGAGGGACAGCAATTCCACAATGTTAGAAGAACACATAAATATTAGACTTTTTAAAGTTTATATTTGTCTGTTTCTCAGTCTCAATGTGTGATTTGTAAGTGTTTTTCATCAATCAGATAATATTTCTTCAAAAATGCTCATTATTGGTCATTAAGTTAGACTGAGCATATTTATACATCTCTTAACCTGCATTCTATAGCTTTAACACTCTAATTAGGCTGAGCAGCCAAGCTAGCATTTTAAAATTCTTAACACATTTTATCACAATCGAAACATTAAACACTGAGGAGAATAAATGGATGGCATCCACTGGGCCTGTAGATTTACTGCCTGAGCCTCATTGGCTCTGGACTGAGATCATATCAGTAAAGTTCAGTACTCCCACTGCAATACCTATTGCTCCCAGTAGGGCGTCATACCATTACCCCTTCCCCATTATTATTATTATAAGTATTACATTTATTTTACATAGGATACAATGATACATGATTACTCTCCTGCCCCGGTCACTCTCTGGCAGTGACCAGTGTGAACCCAGTTTGTTTTCCCTTCAGGCTTCACTGAAGTGGCTGTTGTCATCAGAACATGTTTCCAATATCCTGGCTCCAGAACAAGTGTTGTATACACGGAGTCAGGATCTGGAAGGGAAGCAAACACTGGTTTATGCATCCAATATGAATGTTTCTACAGGGCCTGGACATATCCAGAGAAAGTACCATACTGTATAGAAGCCGTTATTTCTATTGTCTCTGATATCCCATAACCACAAAATTACCTCGTTCAACAATTTGGCTGCTGCCTCTGTAGTGGCAAAACGATACCTGATCGGACAGGCCTTAACATATACAGATAAGCTGTCAACACAGATATGGCATAATATACAAATTTGCAACCTTTAGAAGTGGGTAGAGCGGCCCAGGTGTGCCTCTGTACTGCCTTCACTACTCTCCCTATGTATGTAAAGCACAGGTCATATGCTCCTGGGTATACCTGGCAGCGACCGTGCTGAATCCAGGGACAATCCAATGTTGAGACACAAGGTTTCACATCAGTCTTTGACTGGTGTGTTTCTCTGTGTGCACAATGGGCCATCATTGAGTAGAGGGCATGAGAGAGACATAAGCAGTGGTCTCCTCACACAGGCCGGCGTCCGTCTGGCTTGCCCCTGCCTTCGTCCAACAGGTCAGTTATTAAGCTCACTGGAGGGGCCGGGGTTACAGGTTTGGACGTTGACCTAACCCTCTCCCCTAGGTCTTGCCACAGCTGCCCTGGCAGCAGCGCCCACACGTGCGTTTCCTTTTGCTTCTATTCAGTTCTCCTCTATTATCCCTAGCTATGTAAGCAACATAAGAGCCTGCGTATTAGGCCATAATCTGTGTATATGTCTCCCTTACCCTCTGCCGCTCTACATGCTTCTGTCAGGGCCTTCACTTCCGCCTCCTGTGCTGACAGATGAGGTAGAGATGGTTCTGCTCTGTTACCTCATTCTGTGTGACTACTACATACCGCTGTACCTGCCATGTTCCTGGTATCCTCAGCCATCTACAAAACAAAACTTGAAATCTGGGTTAGCCATCAGTTCATCATTTTACATATTCAAACCCCTCAGTTTCTTGTGACATGAGGGTAATGCGGTCAGGTGACAGGAGTGCATCCTATTACTGTAACTAAAAAAAACTAAAATATTCTCAGTCTTTCTCCCCCCTTCTAAATCCAGCGGAAGAAGGAAGTGCGGTATAGCACCCAATACAGCCACATGGCTTCTGCCGGATTTAGAAGTACACCACACCACAAAACAACATATGGGGGTAGAAGAAACTGTACACATGTTTCAAAATAAATACCACAATCCTGCCCTGATACATATACTGGGCATATCCTTGACATAGGCCGCCTGCAGACGAGCGGGTCGGATCCGGCAGCGAGAAATCTCGCCGCGCGATCCGACCCCAGAGCCTGCAGGGGCGAGCGCGTACTCACCCGCGCCTGGCGGCCCCGGCTCTTTGATGTGCCGGCTGCCGCGCAGCCGGCGCATGCGCAGACCGGAGCCGGCGGCCAGGTGAGTGCGTGCTCCGCACAAAATTAGAACATGCCGCGGTTTGTTTGCCGCGCGAGATTTCGCGCGGCCAAACCGCAGCCGTCTGCATAGGAGTGCGTATTGTAATGCACTCCTATGCAGACTTTCAGCGGCGGAAATCCCGCGGGAAATCCCGCGGCGGGATTTCCGCTCGTCTGCAGGCGGCCATAAAAATGTGTTAATCCTATATATTTATTTATCTCTCCGCCAATTAGGAATGCCAGACAAACCCGAGAGTCTGACTGTAATATACCTGTGAGGACTGTATAGCACTTGAAATAAGCAGAACTAATACATATATTCTCAATATATATCATACACAGCCTGAGCTGTACATTGTCTATGTATGTTATAATTATTTAGTACTCATGTTCACAATATTCTCTAGCACAGGTGAAATACTAATTTACCAAGGGCAGTTACAAACATCAGCTAAAACTAAGACTCTATATTGTAATGCTGACATTGTGTTCTTACCAAAACCGTGACTTCCCAGCAGTGGCTACCTACTGGTTGTGAGAGAGGCAGAAAACAAAATATATATAAACCATGTACAAATACTATAGAGATATGCAGTTATTAAATGTAAAGGGAAATCCTATCAACAGCTCAGATAACAACAAAACCTTTAATACCGCATTCTGAACACATTATGTGAGGGGGCAGCGGTTGGTGGTCTCCGTATGCAGATGTCTCACCAGTACAGCAGGGTAACAAGTCAGTAATATTAACCCTTTATGCTGGACCGTAAGCTGTCTATACAGCGACCTATATCTTCGCCCAATCTCTCTCAGCTGTGTTATAGTCTCTCTTTTCCTGGATGTCTAGTGTCTGAGCATAAAGTTGCTTGCGGAGATTGTCATTGTCAATGTTAACTTGTATAAACTCTGTACACTGTCCCAGTCCAGTAACTGTGTGCGAATGCGAAGATGTTCTGTCATCTGTCACTACTGTGTCTGTATAGTCTAAGTTATCGACACTCTTATAGGTCAATCTATTGCAATCAGCGCATCTGACAGGGGTGCTTACTGTCTCGTGGATTACCTGCCTAGTGGGCGTTTGAACACATACTTCCCCTTCCCCCTCATTTCCCAGTGAGCCTTCCATGATCCACCTGGGTATTACTAAGCCTCAGGTGTATCCTGCAAAATCATGTACAAATGTCATCACATAGGTGGATGCTCCCCCCCCCCCCTTTGTCTATGCACAGCCGTCTGGGGCTGATACCACCCCAGTGCCGTCACGACGGGTCACTAGGCGAAAAAATCCACCTCCGTCTTGTACCCTCTGGGGCTGATACCACCCCAAAGTGACCAAGATGGGTGATGATATAAAGCTTATTGATAATACTCATGGCTTTATTACAATGGCTCACTGCATCGTCCTACCCAGGTTGCGCATACCCAGGTCACGGTGGTGAATAAGCTGCATCTCACCTACCTCAGTACCAAAAGAAAACTTTTATCACTCAGAGAAACAACAACATTTTAGCCGGCCGGCATCTATACATTGGCATCCATGCCATACATGTATATAGTCATGGGAAATGGGGGCAACTCAACTGCTACTGCTGTTCATACATCAGTGACTTAAGGGCAATACAGTACATTGAGTCATTGTCCAATTCACCTCTCTGACAGTGAAATTGGATTACACATATACACTTATAATGCTGGGGAATTTGTCAGCTGCTGAAGACCTACAGGCACCTCACAGCAATCTATCAAATATGTGTTGTTAACAAAAATCATAAAACCCCACTAGGAATGCAATTAATTAAATTAAATTAAATTAAATTAAATTAAATTAAATTAAATTAAATTAATTAAGTAATAATGTAAAATATATATATATATAATTCTCCCCAAGTTGCGGTGACAGCAATAAACTCCTATCTATACATATTCTGTCTCTAAGAAGTCAATTGGCAGTCTGCCAAAATTAGTGTAATCTGCTACAGACGGGTTGCGGTAAGTTAACTCATTGCAACTAACAAGAACGCGCTCATCAACAGTAAGTCATTAGAAGAACTGCGTCTTTAAACTAATTTAACTGCACTGTATCGTAAGTTGTGTCACATATAACGGTCAAGTCAGTTTTGTCATCTGGGTCATTATATAGCGTGCATGTGACATGTACATATATATCTGCAGGCTGTTCCCTTCTGTATTGTCAGTCTATGTAATGCTTAAAAGGTCTTATTCCCTCAGTCAAGGGAATCTCTGTACACGCACAAAACTTTGTCATCACATATAGAATAGTCATTAACACATTTGGACATACCATAAAAGTGTCAGTCGAAGACCTGGCAGCCAGCGACAGTCAATACAGGAAAAGTTACACAAAGAAATCTGACAGACTCAGGAGGCGCACAGAGGAGGGAACAGATAAGCACATTTAAAGCAGCAACATTCACTAGTACACTAAACAGCGCATCACGTCACACACCAAACCACAGAACAGGGAGCAGAGCTCAGGAGACAGGCAGTAACACAATGGGTTACTTACCGCGGTCTCTCTGTGTCCTGGTCTCCACCTCCGGAGCGTCCATGGCTAGGGGTGCTGTTGTGAGGCCCGCTTCATTCTCCACCAAAAATGTCACGGCAAAAATATATGGCCGTCTAGGGAAAGCGGAGTGTACCTCGTGAATGACGTCATATGACCCATGCTACGGCAATAGCCTGATGAGGGACAGCAGAGTGTACCCTGTGACTGAAGTCTAGGTGACCCGTGCAGTAGGGCTGCCCACACCTAGAGTTCCGTAGCATGGGTCATATGACGTCATTCACAAGGTACACTCCGCTTTCCCTAGACGGCCATATATTTTTGCCGTGACACTGGCAAATCATATTTTAGCAGCCATTAATATGGCCAGTAAAAAATAATTACTGGTTGGGTGGCAGCACATTGCCACTCCGAGGTTCTGCAACTGCCCAAGCCACCAGATGGCGGGGCGCCGCTGGCACCTGTACACTCTCAGAGCCCTGCAGACATTGAGTCAATAAATGTTGTGATGTCTTGTTGATGTAACGCGTCTACCTGTGGCATCCCAGACATGCTCTATTGCGGATAAACCTGGGGACCACATGGGCCAATCCATCGTGACGCCTATTAGGGCGTATGGTGTGATGGCTGCAGTATGTGGGCGCGCATTATCCTGTTGGAAGACACCAGTTTGGATGGTGGTCATGAAGGGCCTGATAACGGCGTGTAGCACTCTGTCCACATACTGATGGCCGTCATGCCTTCAACAGCTACCAACTCCATCCTGCTGTAATAACTGATTGCCCCCCAAAATGTGACTCCAGGGGTTGGACCTGCGTGGCACTCTATAATGACAGCAGAATAGGCCCTTTCTGCAAAACGCCAACAGATACGCTGACAATTATCACTTTGATCCAGATACCACTGGACTGCGATACCAAGTTTATAGAGTTTTTTTTATTTTTTACTAGCTTTGCACAATAAAAACACATTTTTAGAGATAAAACAAATCCGCATCATCCCATTCTAAGATGCAGAACCTTTTTATTTTTCCGGCACCACAGCTCTGCGAGGTCCTGTCCTCTGTAGAAAGAGTTGTAGTTTTTTGGGAGGCGAACAAAAGAAAAATAACAATTCTGTTGTCACATCTTAAAGTAATATTCTGTTGTTCCCCACACGATGAGTAATAATTTTCATTGTAGATTTTGAAGTTGGATAAGTCAGGGAGCGTTCGACCCCTAATGATTATACTCCATCTTGGGTTAAGAAGAGATAGATGTGTCTAAATACTCTCCTCCCCTCCTAATTTGCCTCCCCCCTTTCCCTCTTCCCCGTCTGTTCTATATACCAAGGGTTGTTCGGATGTAGTTGACTGGTTTTTGTAACACTGCTTATTTTATACAAAATCGGCAGTGGTGTTTATTTCCGTTCCCCAAGCCGATCCTGGTGGATGTGTGCTAAATTGTATGGTTTAGATGTTTAACTAGTTGATATACCCGGCTTCACCCGAGTTAATTTGGTACTGGTGTTTATCGGGTGTTCACACGGAAAGTCTTATGAAGTCGTGGTTACTTTAGAGATACCGAGGGAAAAAATATGTTCACCGTTTTGCATGGTTCTTTGCGTTACCCAGGAAACACCACAGGGAGGTAACCATGCGACGTTTCCTTTATATAAAATGACATCGGGAAGTGAGAGAATTAGATTACGTACGTAAAATTTGGACGCCAGTAATTTTGCGCTAGAATTAAATAATCGAGTTGGGACCCATTACCTTTTCCTATTTATGACATAATCAATGCTTGTGCCAAATTTCAAGTTTCTATGACATCAGGAAGTGAGAGAATTAGATTCTGTATGCAAAATTTGGACGCTTATTCTTTTGTGCTAGAATTGAATAATCGAGTTAGGACTAAAGATGAGCGAACATACTCGATTCGGGTGTTTTTGGAGTCGAGCACCGCTTTTTCCGAGTAATTGACTACTCGGATGAAAAGATTTGGGGGGCGCCGGGGGGTGTGCGGGAGGTTGCAGAGGGGAGTGGGGGGGAGAGCGCCCCCCTGTTCCCCACTGCTACCCCCCGCTCCACCCCGGCGCCCCCCGAATCTTTTCGTCCGAGTAGTCAGTTACTCGGAAAAAGCGGTGCTCGAGTCCAAAAACACCCGAACCGAGTACGTTCGCTCATCTCTAGTTAGGACCCATTAGCTTTCCCTATTTTGGACATAATCTATGATTGTGCCAAATTTCATGTTTCTACGACATTGTGAAGTTGGAGAATTAGATAACGTATGTAAAATTTGGACGCTAATTCTTTTGCGCTTAGAATTGAATAATCGAGTTGGGACCCATTAGCTTTTCCTATTTATGACATAATCAAGGCTCGTGCCAAATTTCATGTTTCTACGACATTGGGAAGTTGGAGAATTAGATTCCGTATGTAAAATTTGGATGCTAGTTCTCTTCCGCTAGAATTTAATAATCGAGTTGGGACCGATTAGCTTTTCCTATTTATGACATAATCAATGCTCGTGCCAAATTTCTATGACATCGGGAAGTGAGAGAATTATATTGCGTACATAAAATTTAGACGCTAATTCTTTTGTGCTAGAATTAAAGGGGTTGTCCCGCGCCGAAACGGGTTTTTTTTTTTTCAATAGCCCCCCCGTTCGGCGCGAGACAAACCCGAGGCAGGGACTTTAAAAAAAAAACCGCACAGTACTTACCCGAATCCCCGCGCTCCGGTGACTTCTTACTTACCTGGTGAGGATGGCCGCCGGGATCTTTACCCTCGGTGGACCGCAGGGCTTCTGTGCGGTCCATTGCCGATTCCAGCCTCCTGATTGGCTGGAATCGGCACGTGACGGGGCGGAGCTACGAGGAGCCGCTCTCCGGCACGAGCGACCCCATTCAGAAAAGAAGAAGACCGGACTGCGCAAGCGCGTCTAATCCGGCGATTAGACGCTGAAAATTAGACGGCACCATGGAGACGAGGACGCTAGCAACGGAACAGGTAAGTGAATAACTTCTGTTTGGCTCATATTTAATGCACAATGTACATTACAAAGTGCATTAATATGGCCATACAGAAGTGCTGAACCCCACTTTGTTTCGCGGGACAACCCCTTTAAATAATCGACTTGAGACCCATTAGCTTTTACTATTTATGACATAATCAATGCTTGTGCCAAATTTCATGTTTCTATGGCATCGGGAAGTGAGAGAATTAGATTACGTACGTAAAATTAGGACGCTAATTCTTTTGCGCTAGAATTGAATAGTCGAGTTGGGACCCATTAACTTTTCCTATTTTGGACATAATCAATGCTTATGCAAAATTTCAAGTTTCTATGACATCCGGAAGTGAGAGAATTAGATTCCGTACGTAAAATTAGGACGCTAATTCTTTTGCGCTAGAATTGAATAATCGAGTTGGGACCCATTAGCTTTTCCTATTTATGACATAATCAATGCTCGTGCCAAATTTCATGTTTCTATGACACCAGGAAGTGAAAGAATTAGATTCCGTACGCAAAATTTGGATGCTAATTCTTTTGCGCTAGAATTGAATAATCGAGCTGGGACCCTTTGACTTTTCCTATTTATGACATAATTAATGCTCATGCCAGATTTCATGTTTCTACAACATCAGGAAGTTGGAGAATTTGTGTCGAGTCAGTCAGTGAGTGAGTGGGTGAGTGAGGGCTTTCGTCTTTATATACAGTATATAGATATACACTGTACATGCTCATGTCATATTTGGGCTATCCAGGATTTGGACAATTCCTTGCTGAAACCCAGCCTTGTTCTATGTATCCTTGCTCCTGCTAAGTCCACTTCCTGTCTCCTTGTCCTGGCTCCGCCCTGCTACTGATTAGGACCTCCTATAAAAGCCTGACCTTGCCTCAGATCCAGTGGGTGATTATTGTGCTCCACCACATTGATCAAGCGCCTCTTCCTCTGGCTCATCTGCAATTATACTGATACCTTCTGCTACTGATCGCTGACTTCCATTTGACTACGCTTCTGTCTCATCCCATTGTACAATGCAGTTAAATGTGGGGTTGCTGCCCAGTCGGCTCGCAGCTGGCAATTATTTTTTAGCAGCCATCAATATGGCCAGTAAACTGTATGGTTTATATGCTTAATATATACTGTACATGCTTCTGTCAAATTTGATGTTGGGTGTCTAATACAATACTTTTGAACACAAAATATTTTCATTGTTTGCTCATTACCTATGATGTATGTTTTTTTTGGTATTTTATCCATTTAAAAAGTGTTTTGCAGAAAAGGTATGTATTTGTTTACCTAGAATTTTACCTTTAGCCTGGGTTCACACAGGGCGGATTAGCAGCGGTTTTGCCGCGGTTTGCCGTTGCATATCCGCATTGCGGCCATTCCGTCGCGGTTGCAGTGCAATGCAGTGCCAATGTGTTTGGCAAAAATCTCATTCTCACAGGGCGTAAAATTTACCGCAGAGCCGCAGTGCGGATAAGCAACTGCGTCGCGGTTTTGAAAGATGCAGCATGTCCATTCTTTCGACTTTTCCGCAGCGGTTTTTTTTCCATAGGGCCCCATGGACGCAGCAAAAACCGCAATGAAAACCGCTTTTGCTTATTTTGTCGCGGTTTTCAAAGCGGTTCCGCAGCTGCTTGTCCGCATGAGAAAGGAGGGGCAATAACAGGAAGTGGTTTTGCGGCCATTTTAGACGCTTGGCGCCATTTCAGCCTGGACTGCATGGAGAGAGGAAGCAGGAGCTCCGCCGGCAGCACCCTACCGAGCGGCACCAGACCCTCCCCAGCGGCACCAGTACACCAATTGGCAGCAGCACTATCACCACCACCGGTAGGCACTTCACTGACGCCCAGGGGAAAATATTGGCCAACAGGCGGGAAACTCCCAACCCCGTCAGTGGCGGGAAAAGCACCGCCAGCAGCGGCGGCACCACCACTACCCCCAGCAGGTCCACCACTACCCCCAGCGGGTCCACCACAGCCTCACTACAACCCCCATTGCGACAACGCCCAGTGGCGGGAAAAGCAGCGGCGGCAGCACTAGCCCCAGCGGGCCCACCACTACCCCCAGCGGGCCCACCACTACCCCCAGCGGGTCCACCACAGCCTCACTACAACCCCCATTGCGACCACGCCCAGTGGCGGGAAAAGCAGCGGCGGCACCACTAGCCCCAGCGGAGGCACCACTACAACTGCCAACGGGGCGAGCAAATGGCCCACCACAGCAGCACTACTAACCCCAACGGGGCGAGCAGCCTGTCCACCACAGCAGCACTACAACCCCCAACGGGGCGAGCAGCCTGTCCACCACAGCAGCACTACAACCCCCAACTGGGCGAGCAACTGGCCCACCACAGCAGCACTACAACCCCCAACGGGGCGAGCAGCCTGTCCACCACAGCAGCACTACAACCCCCAATGGGGCGAGCAACTGGCCCACCACAGCAGCACTACTAACCCCAACGGGGCGAGCAGCCTGTCCACCACAGCAGCACTACAACCCCCAACGGGGCGAGCAGCCTGTCCACCACAGCAGCACTACAACCCCCAACGGGGCGAGCAACTGGCCCACCACAGCAGCACTACTAACCCCAATGGGGCGAGCAGCCTGTCCACCACAGCAGCACTACAACCCCCAACGGGGCGAGCAGCCTGTCCACCACAGCAGCACTACAACCCCCAACGGGGCGAGCAACTGGCCCACCACAGCAGCACTACTAACCCCAACGGGGCGAGCAGCCTGTCCACCACAGCAGCACTACAACCCCCAACTGGGCGAGCAGCCTGTCCACCACAGCAGCACTACAACCCCCAACGGGGCGAGCAGCCTGTCCACCACAGCAGCACTACAACCCCCAACGGGGCGAGCAGCCTGTCCACCACAGCAGCACTACAACCCCCAACGGGGCGAGCAACTGGCCCACCACAGCAGCACTACTAACCCCAATGGGGCGAGCAGCCTGTCCACCACAGCAGCACTACAACCCCCAACGGGGCGAGCAGCCTGTCCACCACAGCAGCACTACAACCCCCAACGGGGCGAGCAACTGGCCCACCACAGCAGCACTACTAACCCCAACGGGGCGAGCAGCCTGTCCACCACAGCAGCACTACAACCCCCAACTGGGCGAGCAGCCTGTCCACCACAGCAGCACTACAACCCCCAACGGGGCGAGCAGCCTGTCCACCACAGCAGCACTACAACCCCCAACGGGGCGAGCAGCCTGTCCACCACAGCAGCACTACAACCCCCAACGGGGCGAGCAACTGGCCCACCACAGCAGCACTACAACCCCCAACGGGGCGAGCAACTGGCCCACCACAGCAGCACTACAACCCCCAACGGGGCGAGCAGCCTGTCCACCACAGCAGCACTACAACCCCCAACGGGGCGAGCAGCCTGTCCACCACAGCAGCACTACAACCCCCAACGGGGCGAGCAGCCTGTCCACCACAGCAGCACTACAACCCCCAACGGGGCGAGCAGCTGGCCCACCACAGCTACCACCACCGGCAGCAGCACTTTCAGCACCGCCATCGCAATCACCTCTAGCAGCATCGGGAACCTCTGCTAAAAAAGGTAAGTAACTACTTCACCACATATGCATTGAAGGCAACACGCGTCCAGCTCCACCCACTCTTCGCTCTCTCTTCGCAGCTTTACGCCCTTTTGCGTGCCTTTTTTGGCCATTGCCACCAGCGGTATTCGCTGGTTAGCTCACTTGCTTTACTCAACTGTTGCAAGGTGTACCTTTCCAAGGGTCACGCTCGGTGTAACATCGGTCATTTCCACCATTGTATGGCCCCCACACCCGGTTGCATGGCATTTTTTTGCACGGCCGAGGACACGCGTTTAGTCCAATTTTTGCATAGCCGACCCACAGTTTTTCTTACCATTTCTCCTTTTACATTGTTGTTCTCACTTTGGCCTGTCACTTTTGTGCAGATGTGATTGTAAGCGATATTTTTGGCGACTTGCAATTGTGCGCTAGTGGGCCAACATGTGTATATGATGAATGTTAACTGTTTCTTATTGCTCACAGGACTACCTACATTTTCTGAAGTCGCCCAGTGCATTCCGTTTGCAACGTCAAGCCACTTTCCGGAAAATGGCCTGGTATCAACGAATGGGGATCAACGTCGTCAGGATGATAACCTTGGTGAGTGTAGTCTCCGCTGACACAACCATATCCACCCCCCTCGGAATGCAATTCAACTGCCTCGCTGTCCTCCAAGGTTGGGGTAACTCACTTCTCGGGGTCATTGCCTTTGTTTGTTGTTTTCCTTTTTTTATTTTCATGTGTATTTTCATGTTTGCTCCAGTGTAACGCATGTTACCGGAGTTCAAACATGAAATAAACTCCAAGAAATGCTGATGAGAACAGGGGCAGTCTGTCTGTCGGCCTGTTCCCATCCGCATTTCCCCTTGCGGTATATCCGTCAAGTGTGGCGAAAGCCAAATTGGTATTGGATCGCCCGGCGACAGAGAGAAACGTTACACCATTTACCGAAAAAAAGTCACCACGTGCAAAATGACTGCAACTGTGTGGGGAGCAATGAAACACCAAACCCTGAATTCCACTATCCAACATTGATGTAAATTAATGACAGTATTTTAGTGGATAAAAAACGGTCACATACGTCGCTTCCATGTGCTCCTGGGGCGTGCCTAATGTAACGCTCGGTAGTGCTGTGGCGTGAAGCTTGTGAATGTGGTTCCATTGCTTGGGTGAAATGTATTGTGCTACTCATGTTGTAGTAACTGCTGAAATGCTTCAAAAAGGTTGCGTTTAAAAACCAATACACCTGCCATGTTCATTAGGCTACTTATTAAAAACCAACATAGCCTAACAATTGTTTCAACTTAACATAAAGTTCAGGTATTTTGTTCGACGACAAAAAAGGAAGAGTGATGTTTTTCATTAAATATAGTAAAATTTATTTGTCCAAACTTTTTTCTAACTATTTTGTAAACTTTAATGACCGATCACAAACTGCATGGACCGCCTTTGGTGGGTCTTGAATAAATGCACTTTATGCCAATAATGTCTTCTGCATCCTTCTGGGGCTGGGCGCCGGGGGAGGTTCACACTCCAGTTTTAGGGCTGCACACCACCGACACAGGAGAACTGCCATGGCACGGTGCCTTCGTGACTAAGGAAATAGTCAGTGAAGAGTTCTCGAACCTGCACTGCGGTAGCAGCCGTGCGACCTGCACCCCAGTTGATGACCATGTCAAAGGCAGGAGCGAGTTCTTCGACATCTACCTCGGGGCGATAGTCCCGGAGGTAGTTGTGAAGAACACAACATGCCTTGACAAGGTCATCAACTGTGGTAGGGTCTACCATTAGGGTAGTCCCTAGAACTCTCCACTGACTAACCATGATCCCGAAGGCACACTCAACCACGCGACGTGCCCAGCTCAGCCTAAAATTAAAAATCCTTTTCCGGGCATTCAGTCCTCTTCGTGGGTATGGGCGCAACAGGTTTGGCAACAACGGGAAAGCCTCATCTGATACCATCACAAAGGGGACTGGATGTGTGGTTCCCGGGAAAGGTTGTGGGGCTGGGAGCGTAACGCCATCTCGGAGAATTTGCATCCCAATCTGTGAAGTTCGCAGCACCCGAGAATCTCCAGTGCTGCCATAGGCGCCGACGTCGATGCAAACAAATTTGCTATGTGCATCAGCCACGGCCATCAGGACAATAGAAAAAAATTTTTTGTAATTATAAAATTTGGAGCCTGAGTGGGTTGGCTGAAGCACACGCACATGTTTGCCGTCGACGGCGCCTATGCAGTTAGGAAATTTGGCAACATGTTGAAAGCCTGCTGCAACATGTTGCCAAGTATCCTCGGTAGGTGAAGGCATCACGATGGGCTGCAACTTCTGCCAGATAGCGCTGCATGTGCACCTCACAATTTCGGTGATGGTAGATTTACCAACACGAAATTGGAGATGCAGGGATGCATAGCTCTCTCCTGTGGCCAAGAAGCTGAAAAGAAGCAGAGAAGAGAAACAAAAGTTAGTACACACTGAAGACTTGCATAATGTCAACACTTCAAACAATTATTTAAGTATTCAGATATTGATCTCAACACAAAATTTATATGAGAATGCAGTATAATTCATGTGAAGGAAATAACATGAGCATTGCAGAGGTAGCCATGGGGGAGGTTACATTGTCACTTTACACGCCACACATGGTTCACAATTCCATTCTCCCCATCTACAACATAGGGGAGAGAGAAAGTTAAAGTGCAAAGATGTTCCTGCCACACTCCGGTACATAACTAGGGTACGTTGACTGCCGGTGCGCAACAATGGTTGGCCAACTTGGCTGCTATGGTAAGTTCAACAATCTAACTTCTGCCAATTTGTTTCGGAAGTCAACCACCCACAAGATGATGATGCCTGTGTTATGTGGCAGAAGACAGAATACCAAAGACAACGAACTGTTCCACCGCCCTCTTCCAAAACTACTAGAGGAGAACCCGAAAACGTACAACTGTACATTTTCAGCAACGTCGCCTGCGAATTAAAAAATGGAGTTTGTCTTCCGCTGGATGAAGCCCTTTGTGACGTCACAAAATTAACCTATTTCCAGCTGTTGAAGAACGTGTGTCTTGGCAGCTAGCAGCGCTGTCTCACTCCACGCAGCAAGGGCGTAAGGTGGTTTGAACTACAACACACGGCCGCTGGGCCAATAGCGGCTATTAACCCTTTCCAATCCATTCTCAGGCCTGCCCCGACATAATAATTTGCCTTCACAGCTGCGATGTGGTGGCAGGCCCAACAGTGCAGTGCAGCAGTGCATCTGCACCCGATCATCAGACACATCGGGTGCAGATGCATTCCTGCAGTCATCCTCATCGAGGACCCCCGTAGAGAATGCAGAAAGGGTTTTCAACCATTTCTGCCTTCTCCTTTACACATTACATACCGCTCAATTAGCACTATGTAATGCATAGAGATTCCGGCAGCCCGGCGATCATGTGTCCGCCGCGATTACCCGACCCACAGCGGTCACATCAAAGCCGAGCCGGGAGCCAGCACTGTGGGAGGACATGCTTACCTGACTTGCTTCTTGCACATTCTCCTTCTGTCTCCCGGCCATCATGTGACGGCCAGGTGCCACCTGACCACTGCGATCACATCATCGCCGAGCCAGGAGGCAGAAGGAGAATGCGGAAGACGCCGGACAGGTAAGCAGTTCCCTCCCTGCACCGTCCTGAACTCTGTCAGTTCAGGAGGGTGCAGGGACAAAGGAATTCTTTTCACCCATTCTCCCCAGCACCAATTTATTTGGAACTGGGGAGAATGGGTGAGAAAAAAATAAATAAATATTGGAAAGGGTTAACCATTGAAATGCCACTAGCAATTCTGACAGCGGCATTTACATAGCACAAATGGTGTCGAGGGGTCATGCACGGGCAACCAAACACCCACCCGACCGGTGAGTTCGGGGATGCCGCGCACGTGTCATTATGGCGGTGTTGCTAATGAAAGGGGTGCTCGATAGCCAAGCTGTCCAAAAGCAGTGTGACGTAATGCGATTGCATTACGTCCTACTGCCGGAGAAATCACAGCATCGCATGAAAAAATAAAATGTATTGCACAAAACGTGTAAGAAAAAAAAGAAATATACAGTTGCAAATTACATTACGGATAAAACAACTGGGACAGGATAACAAAGGTTACTTACCGAAGGGTGATGAGCAGCCTTTCTTCTGCAGTGATCGCCTTCCTCATGTGCGTATCCTGGTACGTAAGATCCTGGCGCACCAGCTCCAGAAGGTGGTCAAAGGCCTCCATAGGCAGCCTGCAGAAGGCTATGAACTTCTCCGGATGGCTGCAGAGAGAGAAAGAAAGGGAGAGCGGGCTAAACTAAATACAAATTCTTTACACAATCTCAAACCTATTCACATCACATGATACACTTCACTTACTTTTTTAAATCTTGGTAAAGGCTTGCGAAATGCCCCTTCGTCCCCCTCTCGGTGAGTAGGGGATGCACCCAGTAGCGCCTCCGGCGCCGGGAAGCACGATCAGTCTGTAAAAGAATATTAGCAGGAATTAAAGAACATGGCAGCAATCGCACTCTAGTCCACAATGCATCTAAAGAAACAACAAGGAAACAAAGCACACACTTTCGAAACACTGCTCACCTTTTCGGATTCTTCTCCTTGCATGTACAACATTAGGGCGATGAGTGTGCGGCGGTTGGCGCGCCTCAGCCGAATTCTTGTGGTAGGCTCCATAGCTCAAGAGAAAATGGCCACAAATTCTGCCTCTTCCTACCCTGTGCAGAAATGGGCATGGACGATGACCTCACAAGAAAGGGTTTTCTTAGAATCTGCACCTACTAAAATACGCGTCAAATCTGCAACTAAAACCGCGCCTCTCCAAAAAAAACGCTGCGTATTTTTCCGCAGCAAAGGACCTGCGGATTTAACTGCGGTGGAACCGCAGAATAATACGCGATGAAAACCGCGACTACATTTGGGTATTGCATGCGGAGTTGCCGCAGATGTGGCAGGATTGCGGCAAAACCGCGACGGTAAAACCGCGGCAAATCCGCCCTGTGTGACCCTAGCCTAAACTTTATTGCACTTTTTGTCTCTGTTTTTTAGTCTCTGAAGGTGGCTTGAAGATGTAATCATTCAATAGGATAGTAACCTGCATTACTTATGTAGTGCATTCTACCAAGCCTACCAATTCTACCAGCTTCCATGGGAACACATTGGTACCTTGCTGATGGGTAACAGAAATAGCCCCGTCATTTGCTTACATGCTGCAGCTGCTATTTAAACTGCCAGGATCTGAGGTTTCTCCATTCCTAAGGCCTTAGGACTAGAGATGAGCGAGTATACTCGCTAAGGGTAATTACTCGAGCGAGCATTGTCTCGAGCAGTACCTGCCTGCTCGAGCTAAAAGGTTCGGGTGCCGGCGTGGGGGAGTGGTGAGTAGCGGTAGTCAGCCGGGGGGGGGGGGGGGGGGGGGGGGGGGGGGAGACAGGGAGAGAGAGATCTCCCCTCCTTTCCTCCCCGCTCTTCCCCCGCAGCTCCCTGCCTGCCGCCGGCACCCGAACCTTTTGTCTCGAGTGGGCAGGTACTCGCTAAGGGCAATGCTCGCTCGAGTAATTGCCCTTAGCGAGTATACTCGCTCATCACTACTTAGGACTGCTGTCTTACCAGATTCATTCACTATTGTCTTCATAAGTACTTCACAGCAGGACTGTACAAAAGAGTCCCATTCTGCCAGCCAGAGTCACTGCTGGGAAGAAGAGTTCAGACAGAAGTGCATTGAAGCTCTAGTTAAAGCCCCGCTATCTTGCCTGAGAGCAGCAATGTGGAGCAGGGAGGATAGAAGAGCTGATAAGTGCAGGGCAGGAGGCTCAGCCCGCTTCCCAATATCAGCAGTGACATGGGTAGCTGTGGCATACCACTCTAAGGTTGTCCCAGTGATAAGGGGAAAGTGAGGGTTAAGCCTGCCCACTTAAAGGTCCTGGGAACTTACTAGGCACCCTTCAGGTGCATTTGAGAGAAATTTTAGTTGCGCCACTAGGCAGACAGTGCTGATGCAGCTACAGCACAGAGATGGTAGAATAACGTTGAGGAGCATCAAAGTGGTGGAGACCATGGAGATAAACAAAAACCCAAAGCTTCAGTGACCTGGGAGTGCCAGAGATTTTCTCAGAGACTGTCAGTGGCATAAGCCGTGTGTATAACCATTCTCTCATGCTGAAGGAACATGGTCAGAGGCTAAGTGCTCAGAGGTCCTTGATGACTCAGGGGCCAAAAAGGACAAAAACAAGCAGCGTAGAAGGAGGAGAGGCTCCTTTTCTGCAGGGAACTCGGACCTAGAAGATGTCAACGGTGTCAAGGGCCCAGGGAGACAACAAAGCTGCAGGACACATAAGACTATTCCAAAAACTATTCAGTGTGTGCAAACTGAGAGACTATGACAGACGAGAATGGACCAGGGGAGTACCTGTCTGAGTATCAGGAATCAAACCCAGGATCCCTGCTCCCAGCTCTCCCTGCTGAACCATCCAGGCCTTTGGACAAGATCCCCTGCAAACTTTAGCCTTGCTTCCAGATCTTGATATCCAGTCTCTGTTCTGGCTCCGCCCTGTCTCTGATTAGGCTTGCTATATAAACCTGGCCCTGATCCCTCTTTCCTTGCATAATTATTGTGCTTCTAGCCTTGATCAAGCTCCACCTCTGTGATTCTACTGAGACCTTCTGATACCGACCCCTGGCTTCCCTTCTGACTACGCTATCTGCTTCATCCATCTGTACTGCAAGCTGAGACCTCCTATTGCTGACTCCTGGCTTTCATTCTGACTGCGCTACCTGCCTCATTCATTTGTACTGCAAACTGAGACCTCCCCTTGCCAACTCCTTGCTCTTCCCTGACTACTCTCCAGACCTATGGCTATTACATCTGAGGCTCCAACCAAGTCATAGAGCTCCAAGACTTTTGTACCTCCTACCAGGAAAGGGTTGTTGCTATGCAACGAGAGATTGAGGGGTTACAGAGGCAACTCTTGGAGGTGCGCAACTCAGTGCAAGACGTCTGTATGCCACTGCAAGTCAAATTTTCAGGAGATCGTCGCCAATACTGAGGTTTCCTAAATCAATGCAGGATTTATTTTCAGATGCAGCCCACCTTGTTTACCAGTGACAGGAAGAAGGCATTTTTTATCATCAACCTCCTCACTGATGAGGCGCTTGCATGGGCCTTGCGGCATGTAGTGACCAACAGTAATCTCCTTGAAAGCTTCGCTGCCCTCACTACCGCTATGGATCAGATCTTTGATAATCCCAATCACTGTGCTACAGCTGAAAAAAGATTACATAACCTTCGGCAAGGGCGATGCTCCGTTGCTGAATACACGGCAGAATTTCGTCACTGGGTGACTAATACCACATGGAACCCTGCTGCCCAGCAGAGCCAAATTCGATGGTTATTATCTGAGAGTATAAAGGACGAGCTTGCCAGAGTGGAGACCCTGGTAATCTGGAAGACTTCATTCAACTATGTATCCGAATTGACCACTAAAAAAGAAAGGCACAGTGCTCTTACTTCTCCCGGAAAGTGGCTGGTCTTCGGGCTCTTCTTACTCTTCTCTTTGGGGCTGCTCCAGCTGCTTCTTTCGGCACCTCGGGTCTCCGGTCTTCGGTCCTCTTGCCTTACTGCCGTCCGCTGTGCACTTCAGCTCCGCTGAGCTTCTCAGGTCCACTGGGCTCTTCGGATCCGCTGGGCTCTTTGGTCCGCTGGGCTCTTCGGGTCTGCTGGGCTCTTCGGGTGAAACTTCTGTTCTTCACTCTTCTAAACTTCTGCTTCTTTCTTCCTCTTCTTCTGTTCGCTGTAATGGCCTTTTCTGCTCTAACCCCTCTATTTAACCCCTCTACCTAGGCTCCGCCCCCTCCCGGCATTCTCCACTCTAACTAACCTCCTCCTCCCCGTTAACCCCATCATGCTGCCTTCCTCCTACCACCCTGCGGGCTTCCGGCTCTGGCAGACCTTTTGCGATCTACTGGGCAAATGTTGTCGGCATTTGTCCAATAGAAAATAATTGCAATACTGAGGCAAACATGCGGATAGATCGTGAAAAGGCTGCAAACCTTCCACAGCAGAATTGGGGGCAGAGAATCCACAGGATTTTACAGAATCAGCAGTGTGGATGAGACTCCTAGGAATCTCAAGCAAACGCTGCAGTGGAAATCCGTTGCGTAAAATGACCTGCAGTGCAGATTTTAATTCTTGTCAATCCATGCTGCGGATTCTTAGCGCTGATTTCACCTTTTCATAAAGGAGTTGAAATCCATGACAAAGTTGGCCTGATTTGCACCAAAATCCACAGCGGAATGCTTTACGATGAGGGAATGTAGCCTTTAGCTGTATAATTGGCAATGACCTTTTCTATTCCGTTGTCACCGGCATTTGGTATCTATACAGTCTTAAAAAGATGTTTGTAATTTTTCAGATTAACAAATGATGAAAGTGATGAAGAAGAGTCGTCTGATGAGGATGAAGAAGAGGGTAGTAGTGATGCTGCGAAAGGAAGTGATGAAGCCTCTGGAGAGGAGACTGAGGAGGAGGATGATAAGGCAGCCTGTAGTAAACCTGTTTGGAAAGGAGTCAAAAAGAGACTCAGAGACTGAATTGTGAAACCCATGATAGTCACATCCCTCTGTATGAAATCATATATGTATAGTATTTTGTACTGTAAATGTACACATTGAGTATTAAAATGAATTTAAATTTTCATTGGTCATCACATATTGGGCACTAATATTGATTTGTTTTAACCTTTGGCTGACAGCTGATGTACATCGGATATGCATGGGGTTTGTATGAAGTGGTCCCTATCTGGCTATTAACAGGTAAAGGCCCGTTTAGACAACGATTATCGCTCAAAAGCCGTCTTTTGAGTGATAATCGTTGTGTCTAATTGCACTGACATTGTCCAGTTTTCGTTAAGCAGTCGCTGATCTTTCAGTATGCTGAAAGATAGCGATCAGTTATCAGGAATTCACAGCGGAATACAGCTGATACTATTGTTTCAGTTGTATCCCGCTCTCTGAAGACAGGCGGGGGATATAAAGAACACAGCTGTCCAGCTGTGTTCTTCATCCCCCGCTAGGAGCGCTTGGCTGTATAACAGCCGGTCGCTCTGAGCAGGGAACAGCTGGATGCAGAAGACATGCGGCCCCGCTTGTCTTCTGCATCCCCCGCTTGGAGCGCAAGGTGATCGCTCAACGTTTGAGCCATCATCTTGCGCTATAAATGGAAACCCGATTATTGCTCAAAAGACATCTTTTGAGTGATAGTAATTGTGTTTAAATGGGCCTTTACTAGATATGAGCAAGCACGCTTGGCAAGGTCAGTTACTCGAGCGAGCCTCGCTCATCTCGAGTAACTGCCCTCTCCTCCGAGCGTGCGCGCGCGGTGGGGGTGGGGGTGGAAGAGAGAGACATCCCGCTCCCCTCCGCTCTTCCCTGCCACCTCACCGAGCACGCTCGGAGAAGAAGGCAGTTACTTGAGATGAGCAAGGTTCGCTCAAGTAACTGACCTTACCGAGCGTGCTCGCTTATCTCTAGCCTTTACATCTTGTGGTCAGTACTGGCAGCAGCATTTAAATGGCCCAACAGAAGGGGCTCCCACTGTCTGCTGATCTCAGAGATCACGGGGTGCCATTCATTGTGGAGGCCCGAGAGCTGCCATGGATTTTTGCCTATAGAATGTCTGCAAAAATACAATATACTGTGTGTTACCATGCAGCGCGGCACGGGGTCCCGCGGTCGGCGCGCGTCGCTCCGGCGGCCTGGAGCCCTGTGTCGGGGTTATCCCAGCGGCTTGGGGCGGCCGGTGGGCGGCGGCGTGGGCGTGTCCGCCCGTAGGGTGCCGCCCGCACTCCTCCGTTCTTCTTATACAGCAGTGGGTGGAGTTGCCTCCTCCCACTCTCCGCCCCTGGGTGGAACCTTGTGGTTACAAGACTGGCAGTGAATTGAGCTCACTGCCAGTTATTGGTTCTGCTTTCATCTAGTTAGTCTGTCTGCAGTTTACCTCAGCCAGTCCCTAGTTGTCTGTCAGCTCCTTCTATCCTTTGCTCAGTCTGTTTCTGTTGGTCCTGTTAGCCTCTAGTCAGGTCTGTCTCAGTCAGCACTAGTTGCTATTCAGTGTCCTGTCAGTTTGCCTGTGAGCTCCATCTCCAGCCCTGCTTGTACTTGTAAGTTCTGTTGGTTTGTTCCACCTGCCTCTTCTGTCGGCACTCTGTCCCCCGTTAGTGAGTTTCCATCTAGGTAGTCGCCGGGTCCCTAGCCAGAGCAGGGACCGCCGCCCAGTTGTCCGCCTGGGGTTAGCCAGGACCGAGGCAAGTAGGCAGGGACAGGGGGGTGCGGGAAGATCAGGGCACCCCACCTGGCGCTCTGGGGGGCAGAGTGCCGTAACACTGTGATACTGAGAAAGTGCAGTATGTTATAAGCATTCAAGTAATTGCAAGTTTAAGTTCCCTGTGGGAACAAACAAAAAAATGTAAAAATTAGAAATCTGTTTACCTTAAGAAAAAAAAGTGACGTTTCAAACCCCCCCTTCTCATTTTTAACATTGGATTTATTAAAGTCCTATCAATGAATCTGTAAAACAAATAAAAAGATGTATCCCACTTAGTGAAAAGAAATACACAGCACTAAAATTGTGTTGTTTTTGGTCATCCTGTCTCGAAGAAAAGATTTAAGAAGCATTTAAAGAGTCATGGTGTATCTGAAAATAATACCAACAGAAACTGCAGGTTGTGCTGCAAACAAATGAGCCCTCCTGCAGCCTCATCGACGGAAAAGTAAAGTCACGGGGTTAGAAGATGACAGGGAAACTTTTAGGACGGAACTTTTTTTTCTTTACAAAAAATATTTTTTTTGAAAGTAGTGAAAGAAAATCTGGCCGTATCAAATGTATGCTTTATTCGTCCTGACCCACAGAATAAAGTCAGCTGCACCAGGTACGCCGTAAACACAAGATGCCCCCCAAAATAGCACAAGGGTTTTTTCCATTTCATACCACAGAGAAATATTTTAAAGTTTTTCAGTACGATAAGTGCTACCATCGAAAACTACAGCTTGTCCTGCAAAAAACAAGACCTCGAGGCAGCTATGTCGGCTGAAAAATTACATTTTTTTTTTTAAAGCCGGGCAACCGCTTTAATTATTTTTTTCAACAGCTGTCCATGCAATAAAATAATAAAAAATACAAACTGTGACCTCTGTACTGAAAGTGGAAGTCAGGTGACCACTGCAGCCAATCAGACCTCACAGGAGCTGCTGCACCGTTATCCAGGGGTAGAAGAAAGCTGTTTTGCGGGGAAACGCCTCAATGGAAATGGTGTCCACGGCATCGGAGATCCTGTGTGCTAAGGACATGGCTCCTACGGAGCATGATAGGTTGGTCCTATGGATGAGGAAGCCCAAGGTAACAGTAGTGCCGCATATTTCTTGTGTGACGCCCTTGCGCTGGTGACATCGACGACGTCTGGAGTTCTGTGGTGTTCGGACGCAGCGCCTACAGAGTGGAAGGGGTCAGTGATGATTGCAGAAGGCCCATGAAACAAGTGCCTTATGGCCACCAGATTGGGGAGTTGCACATGACATGTATATGCTGGTGAGAGACGCCACATGATGGCAAACGCAGTGTAAAAACGTCCATGGGACTTACCCATAAGTTGTGATTGTGTAAGGAGATGCAGGGTTATGACTAGAGATGAGCGAATCTACTCATTTCGAGTATTTACTCAATCGAGCACCGCGATTTTCGAGTACTTCAGTACTTGGGTGAAAAGATTCGGGGGGCGGGGGGGAGCCGTGGCGGTGCGGGGTGGGGGGTAGCAGCGGGGAACAGGGGGAGCCCTCTCTCTCTCCCTCTCCCCCCCACTCACCCACGGCGCCCCCCGAATCTTTTCGCCAGAGTACGGAAGTACTCGAAAATCGCGGTTCTCGGGCGAAAAAGGGGCGTGGCCGAGTACGTTTGCTCATCTCTAGTTATGACACAATTGTATACAGCATGTGGAAGCGATGGGTACACATATGTATTTGCCTACTGACAGAGTTATACCCACATGCAGATCCGCGGCAGAATAGCCTTGGCATTCTGCTGTGCTTTTACAGCCGTGTGAATACAACCTTCGGGCATGTTCACACGTTGCAGATTTTCTGCTGCAGAGAAAAATCCACACTAAAATCTGCAATGATGCGCATTTGCCACAGATTTAACCCCCTCATTTGAAGAGTAGAAACTCGCTGTGAAAATTCGCAGCGCAAATAAAATGTTGCGGATTTAGCTTCTGCGTCGCTTGTCATTTTATGCTGCAGGTCTTCTCCGCAGCGTGCGGACGGCGTTTCTTAAAATCCCATCCACTATCCCTGTACTATAAATGCTGTGGATGTTTTCCACGTGGGAACGCACCTTAAAGGGGTTGTCCCGCGCCGAAACGGTTTTTTTTTTTTTTTTAAACCCCCCCCCCGTTCGGCGCGAGACAACCCCGATGCAGGGGTTAAAAAAACAACCCGCACAGCGCTTACCTGAATCCCGGCGGTCCGGCGTCTTCATACTCACCTGCTGAAGATGGCCGCCGGGATCCTCTGTCTCCATGGACCGCAGGGCTTCTGTGCGGTCCATTGCCGATTCCAGCCTCCTGATTGGCTGGAATCGGCACGTGATGGGGCGGAGCTACACGGAGCCCCATTCAGAAAAGAAGAAGACCCGGACTGCGCAAGCGCGGCTAATTTGGCCATCGGAGGGCGAAAATTAGTCGGCACCATGGAGACGAGGACGCCAGCAACGGAGCAGGTAAGTATAAAACTTTTTATAACTTCTGTATGGCTCATAATTAATGCACAATGTACATTACAAAGTGCATTATTATGGCCATGCAGAAGTGTATAGACCCACTTGCTGCCGCGGGACAACCCCTTTAAGGCCTCCTTCGCACATGGCAGAGTCGCTGCGGCTTTCCGCAGGAAATACACACCACATCCACAGCTAAATGGTGCCCATTTGGCTGCAGTTTTTTATTGCAGATCCTAACCCCTGGAGTTCAAGAGTTGAATTCTGTAACATAAATGGACATTCTGCAGATTTGTCGCAGAAAATTTCCGCACCGTGTGAATATTTTTGAAAACTCCTGCCTCTGGATTGTACTGTAAGGCTGGGTTCAGATGGGGCGGAAATTCCGCCAACAATCTTAAGCCCGAGCTTAACCACCAAAGTGGACGAGATTTGCGCAACATGCAATGTCAGTAGCCCATTGATTTCTATTGGGCCACTCATACTTAGGTGTGTGAAAAAACACATCATTCACGTGAAAGAGAACTGCAGCATGCACTATAATGTTTGGAGATTGGCATCACGCAGCAAACAAACATCACTGTGTAGTTGTTGCGCAGCGCGCCGCTCATCACGGCCATAATAATGGTGGCCAAAAACAATTGTAATATATTTTTCAGTGCATCCTCCCTATATATATTGATTAGTACTTGCCTATCAGGTTTGAGATGCCCTACTTTCTGTAGGTTCAGTCCATCAATCCCGGTTACACAGATGATGTGAAAACTAAAACAGTAGCATGTCTTGATGCGGAAATTCACGAAATCAATATCTTCCGCGTCAAAATTCCACATGGGGATTTTACCCATTGACGGCAAATTCTGAATGTGAATTCACATGAAAAATGCGCCAAAACGACGCTACTTTGGAGGCAGAATTACCGTGGACATTCACACGTAGTGGAATCAGTGCAGATTTTCCGGAAGAAGAATTTGGACCAAAATCTGCATCAAATTCCATGTAAAAATGCGCACAATTGGTGTGGACTTCGAAGGGGTGACGTTTGCCGCGGTGCCAAGTCAAAGGGCGAAATCTGTTGCAAATCTGTTTAATAAAATACAAAAAAATCAACAATGGTGCAGAATGTGATGTAAATATTCCGCTGTGGAAAACCTGCATTGATTCCGTTAAGTGTACCCTATGGCTGGGTTCACACAATCCAGAATTGCCGCGGAATTTCGGTGCAGACTTTCTGCAAGGAAATTCCACTGGCAATTCTAATCCTGGGATGAAGCAGGATGAGATTTGCAAAAATCTAGTCCACGTGCTGCGGCCAAGCTGCGCTGAAATTAACCTGGCGCACGGAAATCCAAGCCGCAGCATGTCAATATTATTGCCGTTTCCGCTGCGGCCAACTCTCTTCTTAATGGAGAAGAGCTGGCCGCAGAGGAATAAGCCGCTTGAAAACCCGCTGGACTTCAAGCTGCGGAAATCTTGTGGAATTTCCGTGCTGTCCCACTGTGGACATTCTCGTGAGATTTCCATCCTGTGTGGACGCAGCCTAAGGTCTCCCTCACACATGCATTACGGTAAGCACCGCGATTTAAATCACGCAATTGGTTTGCCGCAATTTTACTTTCGCTTTTAGCCTCAGGAAGCTGCGGCTGACAGCGGAGTTTAACATACCTCACCATTGATGAGGTGCGCTAAACAGGCAAAAATAGAACAGCCACCGCTCGAAAATCGCAGCACTGGAAAGCGCGGCGATCGAGCTGCTGTATAAGCGGTCCCATTGAAAACTATTTTTTAATACAAAGGAAAAAGGGAGGAGTTAATGTAATTTATATGAATAATATCTACAATACATAGGTAAAAAGGATGAAAACATCTGTGGTTGGTAATTTATGAGAAGAAATTCATCATGAGAAATTAGGGTAATACAATAGTGTTTAATTCATTCATGCATTTTTCCACCTGAACACCATAAGGCATTAAGCCTCAAGAGAGCGGAAAAAACGTATTAAAAAACTCCAGAAAAATGCATGCTGGCCAAATGGTGCCTATAGTTGAAGAACAGGAAATTGCAAAACTGAAGCAAAAGATTGTCAGGACAGCACCAGGACTGACGATGAAATGGGTTAACCAGGCGTCCGCCATGTAATGGGACACAGGCAGGATATCATTGTACGAGTGTCTCTCCCTCGAGGGTCAGCTGTCTGAGGCTCCACAGTCCATCTTTACGTTGACTTTGGGCAAGAAATTTTGCCAATACTCTAGTACTGCATGATCTTTTCCGAATGTGACTCCCAGGATCTTCATAAAGTCCAGCTGGATGGAGAAAGGGGACGTACTATGGACTCCAACCTCCGGCAGTTGACTTTGGCTCCTGTAGCTTGACCATATTCCTCACAGGTCCGGATAAGCACCATCACGAAGTTCATTGTCGAGCAAATACTTGGCCACTTGGTTCTCTGGACTTCTATGAATAGACTCTGTAAGGATAGACTCTGTAAAGAAATTCATGACACACAAAAAAAAGAGATGATGTGAAAGGAGGCAGTTTTATCTGAGCACAGAAGAGACCCAAGGATATGGACGGAAGCATAGACCATCGCCAGAAAAAAGACCAGTCCAATCAAAAATAAAGAGGGATGCGGACGGAAGCGGGGGACCGTCGCCAGCAGAAGGGCCAGTCCCGCCCGAGACAAAGAGCGATGCGGACGGAAGCGGGGGACCGTCGCCAGCAGAAGGGCCGGTCCCGACCGAGACAAAGAGTGATGCGGACGGAAGCGGGGGACCGTCGCCAGCAGAAGGGCCGGTCCGCCCGAGACAAAGAGCGATGCGGACGGAAGCGGGGGACCGTCGCCAGCAGAAGGGCCGGTCCCGCCCGAGACAAAGAGCGATGCGGACGGAAGCAGGGGACCGTCGCCAGCAGAAGGGGGCCCGGTTCCGCCCGAGACAAAGAGCGATGCGGACGGAAGCGGGGGACCGTCGCCAGCAGAAGGGCCGGTCCCGCCCGAGACAAAGAGCGATGCGGACGGAAGCGGGGGACCGTCGCCAGCAGAAGGGCTGGTCCCGCCCGAGACAAAGAGCGATGCGGACGGAAGCGGGGGACCGTCGCCAGCAGAAGGGCTGGTCCCGCCCGAGACAAAGAGCGATGCGGACGAAAGCGGGGGACCGTCGCCAGTAGAAGGGCCGGTCCCGCCCGAGACAAAGAGCGATGCGGACGGAAGCGGGGGACCGTCGCCAGCAGAAGGGCCGGTCCCGCCGAAAACAAAGAGGGATGCGGACGGAAGCGGCAAACCGTCGCCAGTAGAAGAGCTGGTCCCGCCAAAAACAAAGAGGGATGCGGACGGAAGCGGGAGCCCGTCGCCAGTAGAAGGACCGGTCCCGCCAAAAACAAAGAGGGATGCGGACGGAAGCGGGGGACCGTCACCAATAGAAGGGCCGGTCCCCCCCCAAAAACAAAGAGGGATGCGGACGGAAGCGGGAGACCGTCGCCAGTAGAAGGGCCGGTCCCCCCAAAAACAAAGAGGGATGCGGACGGAAGCGGGAGACCGTCGCCAGTAGAAGGGCCGGTCCCCTCAAAAACAAAGAGGGATGCGGACGGAAGCGGGAGACCGTCGCCAGTAGAAGGGCCGGTCCCGTCAAAAACAAAGAGGGATGCGGACGGAAGCGGGAGACCGTCGCCAGTAGAAGGGCCGGTCCCGCCAAAAACAAAGAGGGATGCGGACGGAAGCGGGAGACCGTCGCCAGCAGTAGGGGCGGTCCCGCCAAAAACAAAGAGGGATGCGGACGGAAGCGGGAGACCGTCGCCAGTAGAAGGGCCGGTCCCGCCAAAAACAAAGAGGGATGCGGACGGAAGCGGGAGACCGTCGCCAGTAGAAGGGCCGGTCCCCCCAAAAACAAAGAGGGATGCGGACGGAAGCGGGGGACCGTCGCCAGTAGAAGGGCCGGTCCCGCCAAAAACAAAGAGGGATGCGGACGGAAGCGGGAGACCGTCGCCAGTAGAAGGGCCGGTCCCCCCAAAAACAAAGAGGGATGCGGACGGAAGCGGGGGACCGTCGCCAGTAGAAGGGCCGGTCCCCCCAAAAACAAAGAGGGATGCGGACGGAAGCGGGAGACCGTCGCCAGTAGAAGGACCGGTCCCGCCAAAAACAAAGAGGGATGCGGATGGAAGCGGGGGACCGTCGCCAGTAGAAGGGCCGGTCCCCCCCCAAAAACAGAAAGAGGGATGGGGACGGAAGCGGGAGACCGTCGCCAGTAGAAGGGCCGGTCCCGTCAAAAACAAAGAGGGATGCGGACGGAAGCGGGGGACCGTCGCCAGTAGAAGGGCCGGTCCCCCCAAAAACAAAGAGGGATGGGGACGGAAGCGGGAGACCGTCGCCAGTAGAAGGGCCGGTCCCGCCAAAAACAAAGAGGGATGCGGACGGAAGCGGGGGACCGTCGCCAGTAGAAGGGCCGGTCCCCCCCCCAAAAACAAAGAGGGATGCGGACGGAAGCGGGAGACCGTCGCCAGTAGAAGGGCCGGTCCCGCCAAAAACAAAGAGGGATGCGGACGGAAGCGGGAGACGTCGCCAGTAGAAGGACCGGTCTCGCCAAAAACAAAGAGGGATGCGGACGGAAGCGGGGGACCGTTGCCAGTAGAAGGGCCGGTCCCCCCCCCAAAAACAAAGAGGG
The DNA here is from genome assembly GCF_035609145.1 of Eleutherodactylus coqui. Lineage (NCBI taxonomy): Eukaryota > Metazoa > Chordata > Amphibia > Anura > Eleutherodactylidae > Eleutherodactylus > Eleutherodactylus coqui. The sequence goes on from NC_089844.1 coordinate 198,641,841, forward strand.
AGTCGGACGGAAGCGGGAGACCGTCGCCAGTAGAAGGGCCGGTCCCGCCAAAAACAAAGAGGGATGCGGACGGAAGCGGGAGACCGTCGCCAGTAGAAGGGCCGGTCTCGCCAAAAACAAAGAGGGATGCGGACGGAAGCGGGAGACCGTCGCCAGTAGAAGGGCCGGTCCCGCCAAAAACAAAAAGAGGGATGCGGACAGAAGCAGGAGACCGTCGCCAGTAGAAGAGCCGGTTCCGCCAAAAACAAAAAGAGGGATTCGGACGGAAGCGGGAGACCGTCGCCAGTAGAAGGGCTGGTCCCGCCAAAAACAAAGAGGGATGCGGACGGAAGCTAGAGACCGTCGCCAGTAGAAGGGCAGGTTCCGCCAAAACTAAAGAGGGATGCGGACGGAAGCAGGGGACTGTCGCCAGCAGAAGGGCCGGTCCCGCCCGAGACAAAGAGCGATGCGGACGGAAGCGAGTTACCGTCGCCAGTAGAAGGGCCGGTCCCCCCCGAGACAAAGAGCGATGCGGACGGAAGCGGGAGACCGGCGCCAGCAGAAGGGCCGGTCCCGCCCGAGACAAAGAGCGATGCGGACAGAAGCGAGGTACCGTTGCCAGCAGAAGGGCCGATCCTGCCCGAGACAAAGAGCGAAGCGGACGGAAGAGTGGGACCGTCGCCAGCAGAAGGGCCGGTCCCGCCCGAGACAAAGAGCGATGCGGACGGAAGCGGGGGACCGTCGCCAGCAGAAGGGCCGGTCCCGCCCGAGACAAAGAGCGATGCGGACGAAAGCGGGGGACCGTCGCCAGCAGAAGGGCCGATCCCGCCCGAGACAAAGAGCGATGCGGATGGAAGCGGGGGACCGTCGCCAGCAGAAGGGCCGATCCTGCCCGAGACAAAGAGCGAAGCGGACGGAAGCGTGGGACCGTCGCCAGCAGAAGGGCCGGTCCCGCCCGAGACAAAGAAGGAAGGGGACGGAAGCGGGAGACCGTCGCCAGTAGAAGGGCCGGTCCCGCCAAAAACAAAGAGGGATGCGGACGGAAGCGGGAGACCGTCGCCAGCAGAAGGGCCCGGTCTCCCCAAAAACAAAGAGGGATGCGGACGGAAGCGGGAGACCGTCGCCAGTAGAAGGGCCGGTCCCCCCCCAAAAACAAAGAGGGATGCGGACGGAAGCGGGAGACCGTCGCCAGTAGAAGGGCCGGTCCCCCCAAAAACAAAGAGGGATGCGGACGGAAGCGGGAGACCGTCGCCAGTAGAAGGGCCGGTCCCGTAAAAAACAAAGAGGGATGCGGACGGAAGCGGGAGACCGTCGCCAGTAGAAGGGCCGGTCCCGCCAAAAACAAAAAGAGGGATGCGGACAGAAGCAGGAGACCGTCGCCAGTAGAAGAGCCGGTCCCGCCAAAAACAAAAAGAGGGATTCGGACGGAAGCGGGAGACCGTCGCTAGTAGAAGGGCTGGTCCCGCCAAAAACAAAGAGGGATGCGGACGGAAGCTAGAGACCGTCGCCAGTAGAAGGGCAGGTTCCGCCAAAACTAAAAAGAGGGATGCGGACGGAAGCAGGGGACCGTCGCCAGTAGAAGGTCTGGTCCCGCCAAAAACAAAGAGGGATGCGGACGGAAGCGGGGGACTGTCGCCAGCAGAAGGGCCGGTCCCGCCCGAGACAAAGAGCGATGCGGACGGAAGCGGGGGATCGTCGCCAGCAGAAGGGCCGGTCCCGCCCGAGACAAAAAGCGATGCGGACGGAAGCGAGTTACCGTCGCCAGTAGAAGGGCCACTCCCCCCCGAGACAAAGAGCGAAGCGGACGGAAGCGGGAGACCGGCGCCAGCAGAAGGGCCGGTCCCGCCCGAGACAAAGAGCGATGCGGACAGAAGCGAGGTACCGTCGCCAGCAGAAGGGCCGATCCTGCCCGAGACAAAGAGCGAAGCGGACGGAAGCGTGGGACCGTCGCCAGCAGAAGGGCCGGTCCCGCCCGAGACAAAGAAGGAAGGGGACGGAAGCGGGAGACCGTCGCCAGTAGAACGGCCGGTCCCGCCAAAAACAAAGAGGGATGCGGACGGAAGCGGGGGACCATCGCCAGTAGAAGGGCCGGTCCCCCCCCAAAAACAAAGAGGGATGCGGACGGAAGCGGGAGACCGTCGCCAGTAGAAGGGCCGGTCCCGCCAAAAACAAAGAGGGATGCGGACGGAAGCGGGAGACGTCGCCAGTAGAAGGACCGGTCCCGCCAAAAACAAAGAGGGATGCGGAGGGAAGCGGGGGACCGTTGCCAGTAGAAGGGCCGGTCCCCCCCCCAAAAACAAAGAGGGAGTCGGACGGAAGCGGGAGACCGTCGCCAGTAGAAGGGCCGGTCCCGCCAAAAACAAAGAGGGATGCGGACGGAAGCGGGAGACCGTCGCCAGTAGAAGGGCCGGTCTCGCCAAAAACAAAGAGGGATGCGGACGGAAGCGGGAGACCGTCGCCAGTAGAAGGGCCGGTCCCGCCAAAAACAAAAAGAGGGATGCGGACGGAAGCAGGAGACCGTCGCCAGTAGAAGAGCCGGTCTCGCCAAAAACAAAAAGAGGAATTCGGACGGAAGCGGGAGACCGTCGCCAGTAGAAGGGCAGGTTCCGCCAAAACTAAAGAGGGATGCGGACGGAAGCAGGGGACCGTCGCCAGTAGAAGGTCCGGTCCCGCCAAAAACAAAGAGGGATGCGGACGGAAGCGGGGGACTGTCGCCAGCAGAAGGGCCGGTCCCGCCCGAGACAAAGAGCGATGCGGACGGAAGCGGGGGACCGTCGCCAGCAGAAGGGCCGGTCCCGCCCGAGACAAAGAGCGATGCGGACGGAAGCGAGTTACCGTCGCCAGTAGAAGGGCCGGTCCCCCCCGAGACAAAGAGCGATGCGGACGGAAGCGGGAGACCGGCGCCAGCAGAAGGGCCGGTCCCGCCCGAGACAAAGAGCGATGCGGACAGAAGCGAGGTACCGTCGCCAGCAGAAGGGCCGATCCTGCCCGAGACAAAGTGCGAAGCGGACGGAAGCGGGGGACCGTCGCCAGCAGAAGGGCCGGTCCCGCCCGAGACAAAGAGGGATGCGGACGGAAGCGGCAAACCGTCGCCAGTAGAAGGGCCGGTCCCGCCGAAAACAAAGAGGGATGCGGACGGAAGCGGCAAACCGTCGCCAGTAGAAGGACCGGTCCCGCCAAAAACAAAGAGGGATGCGGACGGAAGCGGAAGACCGTCGCCAGTAGAAGGGCCGGTCCCGTCAAAAACAAAGAGGGATGCGGACGGAAGCGGGAGACCGTCGCCAGTAGAAGGGCCGGTCCCCCCAAATACAAAGAGGGATGCGGACGGAAGCGGAAGACCGTCGCCAGTAGAAGGGCCGGTCCCGTCAAAAACAAAGAGCGATGCGGACGGAAGCGGGAGACCGTCGCCAGTAGAAGGGCCGGTCCCGCCAAAAACAAAGAGGGATGCGGACGGAAGCGGGAGACCGTCGCCAGCAGAAGGGCCCGGTCTCCCCAAAAACAAAGAGGGATGCGGACGGAAGCGGGAGACCGTCGCCAGTAGAAGGGCCGGTCCCGTCAAAAACAAAGAGGGATGCGGACGGAAGCGGGAGACCGTCGCCAGTAGAAGGGCAGGTTCCGCCAAAACTAAAGAGGGATGCGGACGGAAGCAGGGGACCGTCGCCAGTAGAAGGTCCGGTCCCGCCATAAACAAAGAGGGATGCGGACGGAAGCGGGAGACCGTCGCCAGTAGAAGGGCCGGTCCCGCCAAAAACAAAAAGAGGGATGCGGACAGAAGCAGGAGACCGTCGCCAGTAGAAGAGCCGGTCCCGCCAAAAACAAAAAGAGGGATTCGGACAAAAGCGGGAGACCGTCGCTAGTAGAAGGGCTGGTCCCGCCAAAAACAAAGAGGGATGCGGACGGAAGCTAGAGACCGTCGCCAGTAGAAGGGCAGGTTCCGCCAAAACTAAAGAGGGATGCGGACGGAAGCAGGGGACCGTCGCCAGTAGAAGGTCTGGTCCCGCCAAAAACAAAGAGGGATGCGGACGGAAGCGGGGGACTGTCGCCAGCAGAAGGGCCGGTCCCGCCCGAGACAAAGAGCGATGCGGACGGAAGCGGGGGATCGTCGCCAGCAGAAGGGCCGGTCCCGCCCGAGACAAAAAGCGATGCGGACGGAAGCGAGTTACCGTCGCCAGTAGAAGGGCCGGTCCCCCCCGAGACAAAGAGCGAAGCGGACGGAAGCGGGAGACCGGCGCCAGCAGAAGGGCCGCTCCCGCCCGAGACAAAGAGCGATGCGGACAGAAGCGGGGGACCGTCGCCAGCAGAAGGGCCGGTCCCGCCCGAGAAAAAGAGCGATGCGGACGGAAGCGGGGGACCGTCGCCAGCAGAAGGGCCGGTCCTGCCCGAGACAAAGAGGGATGCGGACGGAAGCGGCAAACCGTCGCCAGTAGAAGGGCCGGTCCCGCCGAAAACAAAGAGGGATGCGGACGGAAGCGGCAAACCGTCGCCAGTAGAAGAGCTGGTCCCGCCTAAAACAAAGAGGGATGCGGACGGAAGCGGGGGACCGTCCCCAATAGAAGGGCCGGTCCCCCCCCAAAAACAAAGAGGGATGCGGACGGAAGAGGGAGACCGTCGCCAGTAGAAGGGCCGGTCCCCCCAAAAACAAAGAGGGATGCGGACGGAAGCGGGAGACCGTCGCCAGTAGAAGGGCCGGTCCCGTCAAAAACAAAGAGGGATGCGGACGGAAGCGGGAGACCGTCGCCAGTAGAAGGGTCGGTCCCGCCAAAAACAAAGAGGGATGCGGACGGAAGCGGGAGACCGTCGCCAGCAGTAGGGGCGGTCCCGCCAAAAACAAAGAGGGATGCGGACGGAAGCGGGAGACCGTCGCCAGTAGAAGGGCCGGTCCCGCCAAAAACAAAGAGGGATGCGGACGGAAGCGGGGGACCGTCGCCAGTTGTAGGGCCGATCCTGCCAAAAACAAAGAGGGATGCGGACGGAAGCGGGAGACCATCGCCAGTAGAAGGGCCGGTCCCCCCAAAAACAAAGAGGGATGCGGACGGAAGCGGGAGACCGTCGCCAGTAGAAGGGCCGGTCCCCCCAAAAACAAAGAGGGATGCGGACGGAAGCGGGAGACCGTCGCCAGTAGAAGGACCGGTCCCGCCAAAAACAAAGAGGGATGCGGATGGAAACGGGGGACCGTCGCCAGTAGAAGGGCCGGTCCCCCCCCAAAAACAGAAAGAGGGATGGGGACGGAAGCGGGAGACCGTCGCCAGTAGAAGGGCCGGTCCCGTCAAAAACAAAGAGGGATGCGGACGGAAGCGGGGGACCGTCGCCAGTAGAAGGGCCGATCCCCCCAAAAACAAAGAAGGAAGGGGACGGAAGCGGGAGACCGTTGCCAGTAGAAGGGCCGGTCCCGCCAAAAACAAAGAGGGATGCGGACGGAAGCGGGGGACCGTCGCCAGTAGAAGGGCCGGTCCCCCCCCAAAAACAAAGAGGGATGCGGACGGAAGCGGGAGACCGTCGCCAGTAGAAGGGCCGGTCCCGCCAAAAACAAAGAGGGATGCGGACGGAAGTGGGAGACGTCGCCAGTAGAAGGACCGGTCCCGCCAAAAACAAAGAGGGATGCGGACGGAAGCGGGGGACCGTTGCCAGTAGAAGGGCCGGTCCCGCCAAAAACAAAGAGGGAGTCGGACGGAAGCGGGAGACCGTCGCCAGTAGAAGGGCCGGTCCCGCCAAAAACAAAGAGGGATGCGGACGGAAGCGGGAGACCGTCGCCAGTAGAAGGGCCGGTCTCGCCAAAAACAAAGAGGGATGCGGACGGAAGCGGGAGACCGTCGCCAGTAGAAGGGCCGGTCCCGCCAAAAACAAAAAGAGGGATGCGGACGGAAGCAGGAGACCGTCGCCAGTAGAAGAGCCGGTCCCGCCAAAAACAAAAAGAGGGATTCGGACGGAAGCGGGAGACCGTCGCCAGTAGAAGGGCTGGTCCCGCCAAAAACAAAGAGGGATGCGGACGGAAGCTAGAGACCGTCGCCAGTAGAAGGGCAGGTTCCGCCAAAACTAAAGAGGGATGCGGACGGAAGCAGGGGACCGTCGCCAGTAGAAGGTCCGGTTCCGCCAAAAACAAAGAGGGATGCGGACGGAAGCGGGGGACTGTCGCCAGCAGAAGGGCCGGTCCCGCCCGAGACAAAGAGCGATGCGGACGGAAGCGGGGGACCGTCGCCAGCAGAAGGGCCGATCCCGCCCGAGACAAAGAGCGATGCGGACGGAAGCGAGTTACCGTCGCCAGTAGAAGGGCTGGTCCCCCCTGAGACAAAGAGCGATGCGGACGGAAGCGGGAGACCGGCGTCAGTAGAAGGGCCGGTCCCGCCCGAGACAAAGAGCGATGCGGACAGAAGCGAGGTACCGTCGCCAGGAGAAGGGCCGATCCTGCCCGAGGCAAAGAGCGAAGCGGACGGAAGCGTGGGACCGTCGCCAGCAGAAGGGCCGGTCCCGCCCGAGACAAAGAGCGATGCGGATGGAAGCGGGGGACCGTCGCCAGCAGAAGGGCCGGTCCCGCCCGAGACAAAGAGCGATGCGGACGGAAGCGGGGGACCGTCGCCAGCAGAAGGGCCGATCCCGCCCGAGACAAAGAGCGATGCGGACGGAAGCGGGGGACCGTCGCCAGCAGAAGGGCCGGTCCCGCCCGAGACAAAGAGCGATGCGGACGGAAGCGGGGGACCGTCGCCAGCAGAAGGGCTGGTCCCGCCCGAGACAAAGAGCGATGCGGACGGAAGCGGGGGACCGTCGCCAGCAGAAGGGCCGGTCCCGCCCGAGACAGAGAGGGATGCGGACGGAAGCGGCAAACCGTTGCCAGTAGAAGGGCCGGTCCCGCCGAAAGCAAAGAGGGATGCGGACGGAAGCGGCAAACCGTCGCCAGTAGAAGGGCCGGTCCCGCCAAAAACAAAGACGGATGCGGACGTAAGCGGGAGACCGTCGCCAGTAGAAGGACCGGTCCCGCCAAAAACAAAGAGGGATGCGGACGTAAGCGGGAGACCGTCGCCAGTAGAAGGGCCGGTCCCGCCAAAAACAAAGAGGGATGCGGACGTAAGCGGGAGACCGTCGCCAGTAGAAGGACCGGTCCCGCCAAAAGCAAAGAGGAATGCGGACGGAAGCGGGAGACCGTCGCCAGTAGAAGGACCGATCCCGCCAAAAACAAAGAGGGATGCGGACGGAAGCGGGGGGCCGTCGCCAGTAGAAGGGCCGGTGCCGCCAAAAACAAAGAGTGATGCGGACGGAAGCGGGGGACCGTCGCCAGTAGAAGGGCCGGTCCCCCCAAAAACAAAGAGGGATGCGGACGGAAGCGGGAGACCGTCGCCAGTAGAAGGACCGATCCCGCCAAAAACAAAGAGGGATGCGGACGGAAGCGGGGGACCGTCGCCAATAGAAGGGCCGGTCCCCCCAAAAACAAAGAGGGATGCGGACGGAAGCGGGAGACCGTTGCCAGTAGAAGGGCCGGTCCCCCCCCAAAAACAAAGAGGGATGCGGACGGAAGCGGGAGACCGTCGCCAGTAGAAGGGCCGGTCCCCCCAAATACAAAGAGGGATGCGGACGGAAGCGGGAGACCGTCGCCAGTAGAAGGGCCGGTCCCGCCAAAAACAAAGAGGGATGCGGACGGAAGCGGGAGACCGTCGCCAGCAGAAGGGCCGGTCCCCCCAAAAACAAAGAGGGATGCGGACGGAAGCGGGAGACCGTCGCCAGTAGAAGGGCCGGTCCCGTCAAAAACAAAGAGGGATGCGGACGGAAGTGGGAGACCGTCGCCAGTAGAAGGGCCGGTCCCGCCAAAAACAAAGAGGGATGCGGACGGAAGCGGGAGACCGTCGCCAGTAGAAGAGCTGGTCCCGACAAAAACAAAGAGGGATGCGGATGGAAGCGAGAGACCGTCGCCAGTAGAAGGGCCGGTCCCGCCAAAAACAAAGAGGGATGCGGACGGAAGCTGGAGACCGTCGCCAGTAGAAGGGCAGGTTCCGCCAAAACTAAAGAGGGATGCGGACGGAAGCAGGGGACCGTCGCCAGTAGAAGGTCCGGTCCCGCCATAAACAAAGAGGGATGTGGACGGAAGCGGGGGTACCGTCGCCAGTAGAAGGGCCGGTCCCGCCAAAAACAGAGGGATGCGAACCGAACCGGGGGACCGTCGACAGCAGAAGGGCCGGTCCCGCCAAAAACAAAGAGGGATGCGGACAGAAGCGGGGGACCGTCGCCAGCAGAAGGGCCGGTCCCGCCAAAAACAAAGAGGGATGCGGATGGAAGCGGGAGACCGTTGCCAGCAGAAAGGCCGGTCCCGCCAAAAACAAAGAGGGATGAGGACGGAAGCGGGAGACCGTCGCCAGTAAAAGGGCCGGTCCCGCCAAAAACAAAGAGGGATGCGGACAGAAGCGGGAGACCGTCGCCAGCAGAAGGGCCGGTCCCGCCAAAAACAAAGAGGGATGCAGACGGAAGCGGGAGACCGTCGCCAGTAGAAGGGCCGGTCCCGCCAAAAACAAAGATGGATGCGGACGGAAGCGGGGGACCGTCGACAGCAGAAGGGCCGGTCCCGCCAAAAACAAAGAGGGATGCGAACGGAAGCGGGGGACCGTCGCCAGCAGAAGGGCCGGTCCCGCCAAAAACAAAGAGGGATGCGGACAGAAGCGGGGGACCGTCGCCAGCAGAAGGGCCGGTCCCGCCAAAAACAAAGAGGGATGCGGATGGATGCGGGGGACCGTCGACAGCAGAAGGGCCGGTCCCGCCAAAAACAAAGAGGGATGCGGACAGAAGCGGGAGACCGTTGTCAGCAGAAGGGCCGGTCCCGCCAAAAACAAAGAGGGATGCGGACGGAAGTGGGAGACCGTCGCCAGCAGAAAGGCCGGTCCCGCCAAAAACAAAGAGGGATGAGGACGGAAGTGGGAGACCGTCGCCAGTAAAAGGGCCGGTCCCGCCAAAAACAAAGAGGGATGCGGACAGAAGCGGGAGACCGTCGCCAGCAGAAGGGCCGGTCCTGCCAAAAACAAAGAGGGATGCGGACGGAAGCGGGAGACCGTCGCCAGTAGAAGGGCCGGTCCCGCCATAAACAAAGATGGATACGGACGGAAGCGGGAGACCGTCGCCAGTAAAAAGGCTGGTCCCGCCAAAAACAAAGATGGATGCGGACGGAAGCGGGAGACCGTCGCCAGTAAAAGGTCCTGTCCCGCCAAAAACAAAGATGGATTCGGACAGAAGCGGGAGACCGTCGCCAGTAAAAGGGCCGGTCCCGCCAAAAACAAAGAGGGATGCGGACAGAAGCGGGAGACCGTCGCCAGCAGAAGGGCCGGTCCCGCCAAAAACAAAGAGGGATGCAGACGGAAGCGGGAGACCGTCGCCAGTAGAAGGGCCGGTCCCGCCAAAAACAAAGATGGATGCGGACGGAAGCGGGGGACCGTCGACAGCAGAAGGGCCGGTCCCGCCAAAAACAAAGAGGGATGCGAACGGAAGCGGGGGACCGTCGCCAGCAGAAGGGCCGGTCCCGCCAAAAACAAAGAGGGATGCGGACAGAAGCGGGGGACCGTCGCCAGCAGAAGGGCCGGTCCCGCCAAAAACAAAGAGGGATGCGGATGGATGCGGGGGACCGTCGACAGCAGAAGGGCCGGTCCCGCCAAAAACAAAGAGGGATGCGGACAGAAGCGGGAGACCGTTGTCAGCAGAAGGGCCGGTCCCGCCAAAAACAAAGAGGGATGCGGACGGAAGTGGGAGACCGTCGCCAGCAGAAAGGCCGGTCCCGCCAAAAACAAAGAGGGATGAGGACGGAAGTGGGAGACCGTCGCCAGTAAAAGGGCCGGTCCCGCCAAAAACAAAGAGGGATGCGGACAGAAGCGGGAGACCGTCGCCAGCAGAAGGGCCGGTCCTGCCAAAAACAAAGAGGGATGCGGACGGAAGCGGGAGACCGTCGCCAGTAGAAGGGCCGGTCCCGCCATAAACAAAGATGGATACGGACGGAAGCGGGAGACCGTCGCCAGTAAAAAGGCTGGTCCCGCCAAAAACAAAGATGGATGCGGACGGAAGCGGGAGACCGTCGCCAGTAAAAGGTCCTGTCCCGCCAAAAACAAAGATGGATTCGGACAGAAGCGGGAGACCGTCGCCAGTAAAAGGGCCGGTCCCGCCAAAAACAAAGATGGATTCGGACAGAAGCGGGAGACCGTCGCCAGTGGAAGGGACGGTCCCACCAAAAACCAAGTGATGCCGTTGAAAGCGGGGAAGGCCTTTCCAGCCAAAAACAAAGAGCAATGCGGACGGAAGCCGGGGACCGTCGCCAGAAGAATGGTCAGTACTGCCAAATACAAAGAGGGTTGTGGACGGAAGTGGGGGACTGTCGCCAGAAAAAGGCCCGCTCCCGCCATAAACAAAAAAAAGGATGCAGACGGAAGCGAAGCACCATCGCCAGAAAAAGGTCTGGTCCCGCCAAAAGCAAAGAGGGATGCGCACAGAAGAGGGGGGACCGTCACCAGAAGAAGGGCCGGTACTGCCAAAAACAAAGAGGGATGCAAATGGAAGCAGGGGACCCTCGCCAATAAAAGTGCCGGTCCCACCAAAACCAAAGGCTAATGCGGACAAAAGCGGGGGACCATTGCCAAAAAAAGGGTCAGTCCCACCAAAAACAAAAAAGGATGCAGATGGAAGCGAGGGACCATCGCCAGAAAAAGCGCCGGTCCCGCCAAAAGCAAAGAGGGATGCGTACGAAGAGGGGGACTGTCGCCAGCAAAAGGCCTGGTCCCGCCAAAAACAAAGATGGATGCGGACGGAAGCGGGAGATTGTCGCCAGTAAAAAGGCTGGTCCCGCCAAAAACAAAGATGGATGCGGACGGAAGCGGGAGACCGTCGCCAGTAAAAGGTCCTGTCCCGCCAAAAACAAAGATGGATTCGGACAGAAGCGGGAGACCGTCGCCAGTAAAAGGGCCGGTCCCGCCAAAAACAAAGAGGGATGCGGACAGAAGCGGGAGACCGTCGCCAGCAGAAGGGCCGGTCCCGCCAAAAACAAAGAGGGATGCAGACGGAAGCGGGAGACCGTCGCCAGTAGAAGGGCCGGTCCCGCCAAAAACAAAGATGGATGCGGACGGAAGCGGGGGACCGTCGACAGCAGAAGGGCCGGTCCCGCCAAAAACAAAGAGGGATGCGAACGGAAGCGGGGGACCGTCGCCAGCAGAAGGGCCGGTCCCGCCAAAAACAAAGAGGGATGCGGACAGAAGCGGGGGACCGTCGCCAGCAGAAGGGCCGGTCCCGCCAAAAACAAAGAGGGATGCGGATGGATGCGGGGGACCGTCGACAGCAGAAGGGCCGGTCCCGCCAAAAACAAAGAGGGATGCGGACAGAAGCGGGAGACCGTTGTCAGCAGAAGGGCCGGTCCCGCCAAAAACAAAGAGGGATGCGGACGGAAGTGGGAGACCGTCGCCAGCAGAAAGGCCGGTCCCGCCAAAAACAAAGAGGGATGAGGACGGAAGTGGGAGACCGTCGCCAGTAAAAGGGCCGGTCCCGCCAAAAACAAAGAGGGATGCGGACAGAAGCGGGAGACCGTCGCCAGCAGAAGGGCCGGTCCTGCCAAAAACAAAGAGGGATGCGGACGGAAGCGGGAGACCGTCGCCAGTAGAAGGGCCGGTCCCGCCATAAACAAAGATGGATACGGACGGAAGCGGGAGACCGTCGCCAGTAAAAAGGCTGGTCCCGCCAAAAACAAAGATGGATGCGGACGGAAGCGGGAGACCGTCGCCAGTAAAAGGTCCTGTCCCGCCAAAAACAAAGATGGATTCGGACAGAAGCGGGAGACCGTCGCCAGTAAAAGGGCCGGTCCCGCCAAAAACAAAGATGGATTCGGACAGAAGCGGGAGACCGTCGCCAGTGGAAGGGACGGTCCCACCAAAAACCAAGTGATGCCGTTGAAAGCGGGGAAGGCCTTTCCAGCCAAAAACAAAGAGCAATGCGGACGGAAGCCGGGGACCGTCGCCAGAAGAATGGTCAGTACTGCCAAATACAAAGAGGGTTGTGGACGGAAGTGGGGGACTGTCGCCAGAAAAAGGCCCGCTCCCGCCATAAACAAAAAAAAGGATGCAGACGGAAGCGAAGCACCATCGCCAGAAAAAGGTCTGGTCCCGCCAAAAGCAAAGAGGGATGCGCACAGAAGAGGGGGGACCGTCACCAGAAGAAGGGCCGGTACTGCCAAAAACAAAGAGGGATGCAAATGGAAGCAGGGGACCCTCGCCAATAAAAGTGCCGGTCCCACCAAAACCAAAGGCTAATGCGGACAAAAGCGGGGGACCATTGCCAAAAAAAGGGTCAGTCCCACCAAAAACAAAAAAGGATGCAGATGGAAGCGAGGGACCATCGCCAGAAAAAGCGCCGGTCCCGCCAAAAGCAAAGAGGGATGCGTACGAAGAGGGGGACTGTCGCCAGCAAAAGGCCTGGTCCCGCCAAAAACAAAGAGGATTGCGGACTGAAGCAGGGGACCGTCACCAGAAAAAAGGGAAGGTCCCGCCAAAAACAAAGAGGGATTCGGACGAAAATGGGGGACCATCGCTGGAAAGAGGGCAGTCCCGCCTTTGACAGAGACGGTTGCGTACGGAGGCCGGGGACCGTCGCTAGAATATGGACCTTTTGATTTAATATTCAGAGCCAGTGTAGAAAATCCACCTTGAATGCAGGTACTCTTACGTAGCTACAGGCAATATTTAATCAACGACAGCAACAACATTTGTAGGAGAACTGCGATAAAAGCATACATTCTGGAAAGACGCACAGTTTTTGCCATGTGGTCATTCCTGCTACACCTTCACCGTTTCATGTGTAAATGTGTACCTTAGGCTATATTCACACTGTGTTTTTTTGAAGTGTAGAAGAAAAAAAACATGCTTTTTTTGTTTTAAGAAAACTTTTTAAAAACACGTTTTTTTTTAACTGCAATTTTTTTTCACTGCATATCAGAAACGCATGAAAAAGACACCAAAAATGCTCAGTGTGACTGCAGAATAAAGCAATTACTTTACAATCCCCTCATATAAAAGGGCTTCCCATAATATCTAACAATCAGCTGTTCAGTATATAAACATGAAGACACAATTAGTCTAGACAGATGTGAAAAATAAGACGCAGAAACAAAACCACTTATCTGCGAATGTCCACTTAGAGCGTCCAGAAGCTCCTCTGGGAGGAGGAGGATGTATGCGGCTATCAGCGAGTATCAGCGGTTCTATCCATGTAACATCCACCTAGAGCGTCCAGAAGCTCCTCTCGGAGGAGGAGGATGTATGCGGCTATCAGCGAGTAGCAGCGGTTCTATCCATGTAACATCCACCTAGAGCGTCCAGAAGCTCCTCTCTGGCAGGGATGATGTACGCGGCTAACGATGAGGAGATGTTAAGGTGTAGCAGAGGCAGCAGAGTTCAGGTGACTGTTGTATTGCCGCTGCTGCAGGAACTGCTGTGTGGATGGGTTCTATCTGCATCTAGAACTGGAAACCGCTGTGACCTCGCTAGGTTTCCATGGAAATAGCTGCACAGTGGGCCTGGACCGGCCGGAGGCCCCCCCAAACCAGCAAATTTCTATACACATTTTAGGCAAATTTCACACAAATTAAAATTTTGCACTAAAATCCACAACAAATTCTGCCCATGATTTTTGTGAGGATTTTGGTGCACATTTTACTCGTGTTGAGATGAATAAAATCCGCCATGAAATATCCACTACATACAGAGCATGCTGGGAACGCGAGAACCGCAGCGAGATGCCAAACCATGGCAGATTGTCCCCGCTGTGAGTGAAATCCCCATTCACCAGCATTTTACTGTGCAACCAAATGGATGCAACCAGCACACAATGTGTTAAACCAGACTTCCTCCAATCTTTGGCTAGAAGTACTAACGAAGTGTTCCATATTTAGACCAGCGTTAGGCAATTTATGTCGCCATTTCTGTCAGAATCCTAAAAAACGCAACACTGTGGGGTTTTCACCAGTGCAAGATCAGATCCGCATGACAATTCAGGGTAACGCAATCTCGTAGGCCAACGCTGCAGGGGGATCACAGCGCAATTTAGCACAAACAGGTGATACATTAAAACAGTGGCGTTTTCGCTCCGGTGCTACAAGCGTCCCCCACCGCTCTCCTGCCCCCTGATGCCAGCGCTACCAACTTCCTCCACCGCTCTCCTGCCCCCTGATGCCAGCGCTACCAACTTCCTCCACCGCTCTGTTGCCTCCTGATGCCGGCGCTACCAAAATCCTCCACCGCTCTCCTGCTCCCTGATGACGGGACTACCAGCGTCCTTTACCGCTCTTGTCCCCTGATGCCAGTGCTACCAGTGTCCTCCACCACTCTGCTGCCCCCCGATGACGGCGCTGCCAGCATCCTCCACCCTTCTGTGGGATCAAAACTGTCTAAAAGAAACTCTGTCCTGGTTGCCCATAGCAACCAATCACAGCACAGTTTTGATTTCTGAAACTGCTCTGGTAAAATGACAGCTGCGCTCTGATTGGTTGCTATGGGCAGCAAGGCCTGTTTGTCTTCTAGATATATTACATAAATGAGGCCCTCTGTTCTTGACATGTCCACACCACACGTGTCCTCTGCATCCATGCTATAGCGGTGACATGTCCACACCACACGTGTCCTCTGCATCCATGCTATAGCGGTGACATGTCCATACCACACGTGTCCTCTGCATCCATGCTATAGCAGTGACATGTCCATACCACACGTGTCCTCTGCATCCATGCTATAGCGGTGACATGTCCATACCACACGTGTCCTCTGCATCCATGCTATAGCGGTGACATGTCCATACCACACGTGTCCTCTGCATTCATGCTGTATTGGTGACATGTCCATACCACACGTGTCCTCTGCATCCATGCTGTATTGGTGACATGTCCATACCACACGTGACCTCTGCATCCATGCTATAGCGGTGACATGTCCATACCACACGTGACCTCTGCATTCATGCTGTATTGGTGACACGTCCACACCACACGTGTCCTCTGCATCCATGCTATAGCGGTGACATGTCCATACCACACGTGTCCTCTGCATCCATGCTGTATTGGTGACATGTCCATACCACACGTGACCTCTGCATCCATGCTATAGCGGTGACATGTCCATACCACACATGTCCTCTGCATCCATGCTATAGCGGTGACATGTCCATACCACACGTGTCCTCTGCATTCATGCTGTATTGGTGACATGTCCACACCACACGTGTCCTCTGCATTCATGCTGTATTGGTGACATGTCCACACCACACATGTCCTCTGCATCCATGCTATAGCGGTGACATGTCCACACCACACGTGTCCTCTGCATTCATGCTGTATTGGTGACATGTCCATACCACACGTGTCCTCTGCATTCATGCTGTATTGGTGACATGTCCATACCACACGTGTCCTCTGCATTCATGCTGTATTGGTGACATGTCCACACCACACGTGTCCTCTGCATCCATGCTATAGCGGTGACATGTCCACACCACACGTGTCCTCTGCATCCATGCTATAGCAGTGTCATGTCCACACCACACGTGTCCTCTGCATCCATGCTATAGCGGTGACATGTCCATACCACACGTGTCCTCTGCATTCATGCTATAGCGGTGACATGTCCATACCACACGTGTCCTCTGCATTCATGCTGTATTGGTGGCATGTCCATACCACACGTGACCTCTGCATTTATGCTGTATTGGTGACATGTCCACACCACACGTGTCCTCTGCATTCATGCTGTATTGGTGACACGTCCACACCACACGTGTCCTCTACATCCATGCTGTAGCAGTGACATGTCCATACCACACATGTCCTCTGCATTCATGCTGTATTGGTGACATGTCCATACCACACGTGTCCTCTGCATCCATGCTATAGCGGTGACATGTCCACACCACACGTGTCCTCTGCATCCATGCTATAGCAGTGTCATGTCCACACCACACGTGTCCTCTGCATCCATGCTATAGCAGTGTCATGTCCATACCACACGTGTCCTCTGCATCCATGCTATAGCAGTGACACGTCCATACCACACGTGACCTCTGCATTCATGCTGTATTGGTGACATGTCCACACCACACGTGTCCTCTGCATCCATGCTGTATTGGTGACATGTCTACACCACACGTCCTGCTAAAAACAAAGATGGATGCGGGCGGAAGCGGGAGACCGTCGCCAGTAAAAGGGCCGGTCCCGCCAAAAACAAAGATGGATGCGGGCGGAAGCGGGAGACCGTCGCCAGTAAAAGGGCCGGTCCCGCCAAAAACAAAGATGGATGCGGACGGAAGCGGGAGATTGTCGCCAGTAAAAAGGCTGGTCCCGCCAAAAACAAAGATGGATGCGGACGGAAGCGGGAGACCGTCGCCAGTAAAAGGTCCTGTCCCGCCAAAAACAAAGATGGATTCGGACAGAAGCGGGAGACCGTCGCCAGTAAAAGGGCCGGTCCCGCCAAAAACAAAGAGGGATGCGGACAGAAGCGGGAGACCGTCGCCAGCAGAAGGGCCGGTCCCGCCAAAAACAAAGAGGGATGCAGACGGAAGCGGGAGACCGTCGCCAGTAGAAGGGCCGGTCCCGCCAAAAACAAAGATGGATGCGGACGGAAGCGGGGGACCGTCGACAGCAGAAGGGCCGGTCCCGCCAAAAACAAAGAGGGATGCGAACGGAAGCGGGGGACCGTCGCCAGCAGAAGGGCCGGTCCCGCCAAAAACAAAGAGGGATGCGGACAGAAGCGGGGGACCGTCGCCAGCAGAAGGGCCGGTCCCGCCAAAAACAAAGAGGGATGCGGATGGATGCGGGGGACCGTCGACAGCAGAAGGGCCGGTCCCGCCAAAAACAAAGAGGGATGCGGACAGAAGCGGGAGACCGTTGTCAGCAGAAGGGCCGGTCCCGCCAAAAACAAAGAGGGATGCGGACGGAAGTGGGAGACCGTCGCCAGCAGAAAGGCCGGTCCCGCCAAAAACAAAGAGGGATGAGGACGGAAGTGGGAGACCGTCGCCAGTAAAAGGGCCGGTCCCGCCAAAAACAAAGAGGGATGCGGACAGAAGCGGGAGACCGTCGCCAGCAGAAGGGCCGGTCCTGCCAAAAACAAAGAGGGATGCGGACGGAAGCGGGAGACCGTCGCCAGTAGAAGGGCCGGTCCCGCCATAAACAAAGATGGATACGGACGGAAGCGGGAGACCG
Source organism: Eleutherodactylus coqui (assembly GCF_035609145.1). Taxonomy (NCBI): domain Eukaryota; kingdom Metazoa; phylum Chordata; class Amphibia; order Anura; family Eleutherodactylidae; genus Eleutherodactylus; species Eleutherodactylus coqui. Next base: position 198,659,002 of record NC_089844.1, read on the forward strand.
TCGCCAGTAAAAAGGCTGGTCCCGCCAAAAACAAAGATGGATGCGGACGGAAGCGGGAGACCGTCGCCAGTAAAAGGTCCTGTCCCGCCAAAAACAAAGATGGATTCGGACAGAAGCGGGAGACCGTCGCCAGTAAAAGGGCCGGTCCCGCCAAAAACAAAGATGGATTCGGACAGAAGCGGGAGACCGTCGCCAGTGGAAGGGACGGTCCCACCAAAAACCAAGTGATGCCGTTGAAAGCGGGGAAGGCCTTTCCAGCCAAAAACAAAGAGCAATGCGGACGGAAGCCGGGGACCGTCGCCAGAAGAATGGTCAGTACTGCCAAATACAAAGAGGGTTGTGGACGGAAGTGGGGGACTGTCGCCAGAAAAAGGCCCGCTCCCGCCATAAACAAAAAAAAGGATGCAGACGGAAGCGAAGCACCATCGCCAGAAAAAGGTCTGGTCCCGCCAAAAGCAAAGAGGGATGCGCACAGAAGAGGGGGGACCGTCACCAGAAGAAGGGCCGGTACTGCCAAAAACAAAGAGGGATGCAAATGGAAGCAGGGGACCCTCGCCAATAAAAGTGCCGGTCCCACCAAAACCAAAGGCTAATGCGGACAAAAGCGGGGGACCATTGCCAAAAAAAGGGTCAGTCCCACCAAAAACAAAAAAGGATGCAGATGGAAGCGAGGGACCATCGCCAGAAAAAGCGCCGGTCCCGCCAAAAGCAAAGAGGGATGCGTACGAAGAGGGGGACTGTCGCCAGCAAAAGGCCTGGTCCCGCCAAAAACAAAGAGGATTGCGGACTGAAGCAGGGGACCGTCACCAGAAAAAAGGGAAGGTCCCGCCAAAAACAAAGAGGGATTCGGACGAAAATGGGGGACCATCGCTGGAAAGAGGGCAGTCCCGCCTTTGACAGAGACGGTTGCGTACGGAGGCCGGGGACCGTCGCTAGAATATGGACCTTTTGATTTAATATTCAGAGCCAGTGTAGAAAATCCACCTTGAATGCAGGTACTCTTACGTAGCTACAGGCAATATTTAATCAACGACAGCAACAACATTTGTAGGAGAACTGCGATAAAAGCATACATTCTGGAAAGACGCACAGTTTTTGCCATGTGGTCATTCCTGCTACACCTTCACCGTTTCATGTGTAAATGTGTACCTTAGGCTATATTCACACTGTGTTTTTTTGAAGTGTAGAAGAAAAAAAACATGCTTTTTTTGTTTTAAGAAAACTTTTTAAAAACACGTTTTTTTTTAACTGCAATTTTTTTTCACTGCATATCAGAAACGCATGAAAAAGACACCAAAAATGCTCAGTGTGACTGCAGAATAAAGCAATTACTTTACAATCCCCTCATATAAAAGGGCTTCCCATAATATCTAACAATCAGCTGTTCAGTATATAAACATGAAGACACAATTAGTCTAGACAGATGTGAAAAATAAGACGCAGAAACAAAACCACTTATCTGCGAATGTCCACTTAGAGCATCCAGAAGCTCCTCTGGGAGGAGGAGGATGTATGCGGCTATCAGCGAGTATCAGCGGTTCTATCCATGTAACATCCACCTAGAGCGTCCAGAAGCTCCTCTCTGGCAGGGATGATGTACGCGGCTAACGATGAGGAGATGTTAAGGTGTAGCAGAGGCAGCAGAGTTCAGGTGACGGTTGTAGTGCCGGTGCTGCAGGAACTGCCTGTGTGGATGGGTTCTATCTGCATCTAGAACTGGAAACCGCTGTGACCTCGCTAGGTTTCCATGGAAATAGCTGCACAGTGGGCCTGGACCGGCCGGAGGCCCCCCCAAACCAGCAAATTTCTATACACATTTTAGGCAAATTTCACACAAATTAAAATTTTGCACTAAAATCCACAACAAATTCTGCCCATGATTTTTGTGAGGATTTTGGTGCACATTTTACTCGTGTTGAGATGAATAAAATCCGCCATGAAATATCCACTACATACAGAGCATGCTGGGAACGCGAGAACCGCAGCGAGATGCCAAACCATGGCAGATTGTCCCCGCTGTGAGTGAAATCCCCATTCACCAGCATTTTACTGTGCAACCAAATGGATGCAACCAGCACACAATGTGTTAAACCAGACTTCCTCCAATCTTTGGCTAGAAGTACTAACGAAGTGTTCCATATTTAGACCAGCGTTAGGCAATTTATGTCGCCATTTCTGTCAGAATCCTAAAAAACGCAACACTGTGGGGTTTTCACCAGTGCAAGATCAGATCCGCATGACAATTCAGGGTAACGCAATCTCGTAGGCCAACGCTGCAGGGGGATCACAGCGCAATTTAGCACAAACAGGTGATACATTAAAACAGTGGCGTTTTCGCTCCGGTGCTACAAGCGTCCCCCACCGCTCTCCTGCCCCCTGATGCCAGCGCTACCAACTTCCTCCACCGCTCTCCTGCCCCCTGATGCCAGCGCTACCAACTTCCTCCACCGCTCTGTTGCCTCCTGATGCCGGCGCTACCAAAATCCTCCACCGCTCTCCTGCTCCCTGATGACGGGACTACCAGCGTCCTTTACCGCTCTTGTCCCCTGATGCCAGTGCTACCAGTGTCCTCCACCACTCTGCTGCCCCCCGATGACGGCGCTGCCAGCATCCTCCACCCTTCTGTGGGATCAAAACTGTCTAAAAGAAACTCTGTCCTGGTTGCCCATAGCAACCAATCACAGCACAGTTTTGATTTCTGAAACTGCTCTGGTAAAATGACAGCTGCGCTCTGATTGGTTGCTATGGGCAGCAAGGCCTGTTTGTCTTCTAGATATATTACATAAATGAGGCCCTCTGTTCTTGACATGTCCACACCACACGTGTCCTCTGCATCCATGCTATAGCGGTGACATGTCCACACCACACGTGTCCTCTGCATCCATGCTATAGCGGTGACATGTCCATACCACACGTGTCCTCTGCATCCATGCTATAGCAGTGACATGTCCATACCACACGTGTCCTCTGCATCCATGCTATAGCGGTGACATGTCCATACCACACGTGTCCTCTGCATCCATGCTATAGCGGTGACATGTCCATACCACACGTGTCCTCTGCATTCATGCTGTATTGGTGACATGTCCATACCACACGTGTCCTCTGCATCCATGCTGTATTGGTGACATGTCCATACCACACGTGACCTCTGCATCCATGCTATAGCGGTGACATGTCCATACCACACGTGACCTCTGCATTCATGCTGTATTGGTGACACGTCCACACCACACGTGTCCTCTGCATCCATGCTATAGCGGTGACATGTCCATACCACACGTGTCCTCTGCATCCATGCTGTATTGGTGACATGTCCATACCACACGTGACCTCTGCATCCATGCTATAGCGGTGACATGTCCATACCACACATGTCCTCTGCATCCATGCTATAGCGGTGACATGTCCATACCACACGTGTCCTCTGCATTCATGCTGTATTGGTGACATGTCCACACCACACGTGTCCTCTGCATTCATGCTGTATTGGTGACATGTCCACACCACACATGTCCTCTGCATCCATGCTATAGCGGTGACATGTCCACACCACACGTGTCCTCTGCATTCATGCTGTATTGGTGACATGTCCATACCACACGTGTCCTCTGCATTCATGCTGTATTGGTGACATGTCCATACCACACGTGTCCTCTGCATTCATGCTGTATTGGTGACATGTCCACACCACACGTGTCCTCTGCATCCATGCTATAGCGGTGACATGTCCACACCACACGTGTCCTCTGCATCCATGCTATAGCAGTGTCATGTCCACACCACACGTGTCCTCTGCATCCATGCTATAGCGGTGACATGTCCATACCACACGTGTCCTCTGCATTCATGCTATAGCGGTGACATGTCCATACCACACGTGTCCTCTGCATTCATGCTGTATTGGTGGCATGTCCATACCACACGTGACCTCTGCATTTATGCTGTATTGGTGACATGTCCACACCACACGTGTCCTCTGCATTCATGCTGTATTGGTGACACGTCCACACCACACGTGTCCTCTACATCCATGCTGTAGCAGTGACATGTCCATACCACACATGTCCTCTGCATTCATGCTGTATTGGTGACATGTCCATACCACACGTGTCCTCTGCATCCATGCTATAGCGGTGACATGTCCACACCACACGTGTCCTCTGCATCCATGCTATAGCAGTGTCATGTCCACACCACACGTGTCCTCTGCATCCATGCTATAGCAGTGTCATGTCCATACCACACGTGTCCTCTGCATCCATGCTATAGCAGTGACACGTCCATACCACACGTGACCTCTGCATTCATGCTGTATTGGTGACATGTCCACACCACACGTGTCCTCTGCATCCATGCTGTATTGGTGACATGTCTACACCACACGTCCCGCTAAAAACAAAGATGGATGCGGGCGGAAGCGGGAGACCGTCGCCAGTAAAAGGGCCGGTCCCGCCAAAAACAAAGATGGATGCGGGCGGAAGCGGGAGACCGTCGCCAGTAAAAGGGCCGGTCCCGCCAAAAACAAAGATGGATGCGGACGGAAGCGGGAGATTGTCGCCAGTAAAAGGGCCGGTCCCGCCAAAAACAAAGATGGATGCGGACTGACACGCGTGTCATAGGTTCGTGATTGCTGTAATAGTGACACCCTCTACCACGACAAATTACTGTGATAGCCCCCCCCCCATGGCACATAAACAGTCACATACATAAGCCCCTCATTCCAAACTTACCCCTCAGCAGGGAGACGGTCGGCAGGTGGAAGCTGCTGTTCTGTTTATTTTCAGGTCCGTACTGTCAGCGGGAGCCGTGGGGCGAGCGGACCGTGCGTTCTCGAGGACCCAATCAGCCGACAAGCTCTACTGCGCTGCGGGACGAGAAGAAGCTGAGATTTGTCGTATCCAAAGACAACGGACAGGTAAATACTAAAAATTTCTAATTGGGCTGAAATATAAAAAAATATTCCACTATCTTTGGGGGTGGGGGGACTTATTTTACGGCATGCACACTTTGACAAAAACAAAATAACTTTATTCTATGGGTCAGTACGATGACGACAATACCAGGCTTATATGGTTTGGTTTGTCTTTTTTGAGGGGTGTCCTGTACTTCCTATTGGCTCCATTACGGAGCACATGTGACTTTGGGATTTACTTTATTTTCATTTTTCTCTTGGAGACAATTTGACAATTTGACCAGAAATATGTAATTCTGATGTTTATTGTTTTTTCTGACGACGTTCCATCATGTGAGATAAATAATACATTTCTTTGATTGGACTTTTACGGACGCAACCATATCTCACACACACACACACACACACACACACATACACACACACACACACACGCACACACACGCACACACACACGCACACACACACACACACACACACACACACACATACACACACACACACACACACATATATATAATTTTTTTTAAATATTGTATAAAAAAATAAGAAAGGGTTTTATTTTAACTTTTAATACCTTTTAGTTTTGCAGATTAATACAACTTTTTTAATTTTTACATTTTTTTAGTCACCATAGGGGTTTTGAACTTGCGGTCTTTAGCTCGCTCATAGAGTATAATAAGATATCATTGTATTGCATTATACCGTGTTTTGACAGGCAGTCTTTCCAGCCACACTACAGGCATGCCTTCGCAGCCATGCAACCAGATGACACCTCATGATCTCATTGCAGGGTAGAAGTGGAGGGGCGTTTGGGACCCCGGAATAGTGATTGGGGCATTTAAATGCCATGGTCAGAAGTGATTGGGGCATTTAACCGCTTCCCGCTCCATGACGTACTGGTACGTCATGGAGCCGCGTGGCAACCTCTCTTCATACAGTGCGGGCGTCAGCTGTTTATAACAGCTGACACCAGCGGGCAATAGCCGTGCGGCCGATCGCGGCTATTAACCATTTCGGCATTTAAATCCCCCGAACGATGTTTGAGGGTCCCGCATTACGTCACACTGCAGGAGCGATCAAAGCATCGCATGTTAAAGTCCCCCAGGGGGACTTCAAAGTAATTTTTTTTAAAAATCAATAAAGTTTTTTTAATTGTAAAAAAAAATAAAATTGTCAAAGTTTAAATCCCCCCCCTTTTGCCATATATATTATTAAAAAATTTAAATCATACAATAAAAATATGTATTTGGTATCGCCGCGTCCGTAAAAGTCCGAACTATCAAAGTAGCGCATTATTTTTTCCGCACAGTGAACGTCGTCCGAAAAATAAAATAAAGAACGCCAGAAATGCACTTTTTTAGTTACCCTGTCTCCCAGAAAAAACGCGATAAAAAGCGATCAAAAAGTCGTATGTATTCCAAATTGGTAGTATCAGAAACTACAGGACATCCCGCAAAAAATGAGCCCTCGCTCAACGACGTCGATGGAAAGTTATCGCGCGCACAAGATGACCGCAGAAAATAATTGAAAAAAATTAAATGTCTTTGAAAAAATAAAAAAAAAAGAGTGGTTTAGTTAAAAAAAACTATAAAACGGCTTGTGTTGCCGTTTGTGCGCCGTAGAAACAAGACGCACTAAAAGATGGCGAAATGTCGTTTGTTTTTTTTTCATTTTACTCCACTTAGAATTTTTTTTACGTTTTTCAGTCCATTATATGGTACTTTAAATGGCACCATTGAAAAATACAACTCGTCCCGCAAAAAACAAGCCCTCCTACAGCGACGGCGATGGATAAATAAATAAAGGAGTTGCGATTTTTTTGAAGGGGGGAGGAAAAAACGAAAATGGAAAAAGAAAAAGGGGCCGCGTCATTAAGGGGTTAAATGCCACGGTCAGGAGTGATAACGGCATTTAAAGGGTTAACAGCCACGCTCAGTGTTCACGCTGTCTCCGTCTGACGCATTGTATGGCGTGGGATCGCCTCTATACAAACCACAAACTGTATTTAGGGCTTTTTGGGGGCAGATTTACTCAGCGACGTCGTACGCCGGTCTAAGGAAACATCGTGCCGGCGGGAAGCGTCCTAAATGTACAGAGCGCTCGCTCCTCTTCATACAGTTGGGGTATTTTCCGTCTGTCTGTGCGCCAAAGATAAATTTACACCAGTTTCTGGTGTAAAAACAAATGCGATGGCCGTGAGCAGCCCCGCCCCCTCATGTGAAGCCACGCCCACTCTCTTAAAAGTAGTGTGGCCAGTGTAAGAAAGTGTAAAAAGTCCCCCGCACGGCGCACAAGATGCTGCGCAACATCATTTCCAACTGTTGTACGCCAAAACACTGAAGGCCTTCAGTAACTCTGCCTCACCACGCCCAGATGTGCCCATTTTACCAGCCACGCCATGTGTGGGCGCGGCCTCAGCGCTGAGGGAGGAGCTACATACCTGCACCTGTCATCTGCATGCTGTCCAGCTCAGCCGACACAAGATGGCCGCCGGGTGAGCTCTCTGGACATTCTGTTGCTACGGTGATCTGCCATGTGCCGTCTCCAGGGCTGCCAGTGTTGTTGTGCACCAAGTTAAAGGCATTAACCCCTTAGTGACACAACCTAGTTTAGGCTTAAGGAGGCGACGATTTGGGGGGGGATTTTCATCTCCGCTCTTTAAAAGCCATAACATTGAGTCATATTTGGAAGGTCTTCGTTTTAGAGCGCTGCATTCAAAATCCCATAACTTTATTTTTGACCAGTGGGGCTCGGTGACGAGGTGCAGTTTTCGATGGGACCACTTTGGGCTACATGTGTTTTTTTTATCACTTTTATTGTGTTTTCTTGGGGAGGCAAAATGACCCAAAAAGAATTTTAGTATCGTTATTTTTTTGTGCGTTCATTTTTTTTACCCCGTTTGCCGTGCGGGATCAGAAGTCGGTTCCGTTTTTTGTACAGATCATTACGGATGCGACAATACCGAATGCGGGTCTTTTATTTATTTAACAAAAGTGGAAAAGTGCGCAAAAGATGTTTTTTATGACTATTTTTCTTCCGGATTTTTATTTTTCTCCCATTTTTTCGGCCCCTGTACTTTACTGCCATCCAGTAGAATTCACAGCTGATCGTCGGCTCTGACTGCATCTGTAACAAATCCTCAGAGTAACGCTTGTAGGGAGAACGCGTCCGTAATATGGCGTAACGCGGCTAGTTGTCCTGCCGACCCCGTAAAGGACATAATAAGGGGCAGTACGGGCCAATTCCTTTCTTTGGGGGCCGTACGCTGGGGATCTATAATTATAATTAGCAGACCCCCACTACCATCAGCAACCAGACCCCCGGCTCTTACCTCGGACTCACAGTTTGCTGGGAAGGGGTTCCAGATCTCCAGTATTCCTGATTGTCAGCTACTTCATGCTAAAAAACACCAGCCACATCCAGAGAGAACGTCAGAGGGGTGATATGGGGGTATTATTACTACTGGGGTCACTATGGGGCCACTATTACTACTGGGGTCACTATGGGGCCACTATTACTACTGGCGTCACTATGGGGGTATTATTACTACTAGGGCTATTATGGGGGAATTATTACTACTGGGGCCACTATGGGGACATTAAAACTACAGGGTCCACTATGGTGGCCATTATTACTACTGGGGCCACTATAGGGGTATTATTAGTACTAGGGCCACTAGGGGGGTATTACTACTACTGAGGCCACTATAGGGGCATTATTACTACTGGGGCCACTATGGGGGTATTATTACTACTGGGGCCACAATGAGGGCAGTATTACTACTGGGGCCACTATGGGGGTATTATTACTACTGGGGCCACTATGGTGGCCATTATTACTACTGGGGGGACTATGGGGGTATTATTACTACTGGGGCCACTATAGGGGCATTATTACTACTGGGGCCACTATGGGGGCCATTATTACTACTGAGGTCACTATGGAGTATTATTACTACTAGGGCTACTATGAGGGCATTATTACTACTGGGGCCACTAGGGGGGTGTTATTTTTACTGGGACACTATGTGTTTTTCTCTGGGACCCATTGCCTCCGGACTGACATCTGCTGCATCTCAATGCGGTGCAATTGGCTGCATGTGGTGAACAAAAAAAAGGTGCCCGCAGTGCGATTGGCCGTGTGTGGCGAACAAAGAAAAAGGTGCCCATGGTGCAATTGGCCGTGTGTGGCAAACGAAAAAGAGTGGTGACCATGGCGCGATTGGCCGTAAGGTGCCCAAGGTGCGATTGACTGTGTGTGGGCAAATGAAAAAAAGGTGCCCACCTTGCGATTGGCCAAGTGTGGCAAAAAGAAGTGCCCGTGGTGCGATTGGCCATGTGTAGTGAACAAAGAAAAATGTACCTGCGGTGCGATTGGCCATGCATTGCGAACAAAAAAAGTAAGTTCCCGCGGTGCGATTAGCCGTTTGTGGCAAAAAGCTGCCCCCCTTTTTGCCGCTTTATGTGTGACTGGAGTATAAGACATGATATAACTCAGGAATTCTATGTAAGTGGTAAATTATACTCAAAGGGGTTTTAGCACTTCAGAGCTCTATTCCCTGTCTACAGAATAGGGGATACATGTCTGACTGCTGGGACCCTCAGCGACTCTGAGCCTGGTGCACCCAAATGCCTCACAGGAATGGAGTGGCCATGTACAGGCATGACTACTGTCTCATTCACTTCTATGGGACAGAAGGAGATTGCCAAGGACATCCATCTCCCTTCTTCCCATAGTAGCAGGGAACGGGGGAGCGGTTCAACATACGCACTGCTGCTCTATTCATATGGGGCATTCGGATGAGCTAGTCTCAGGATCGCTGGGAGTTCCAGCAGTTGGACCCCCAGTGATCAAACATATATTGCCTTTCGTGTAAAAAAGTGAAGAATGTCATTAATGGGAAAGACCCCGTTAAAGGAGATTTCAAATTTGGCACTGTGTAAATGAAAAATACATATGCATTTGGGTCATGGTCCCTTTAAATGAGTCATTGCTGTAAAGCTGATTCTGCACATGATTATGGCTAATTCTACTCCTATTGTCTGCAGCTGATTCACCGAGCAGCATCGCCTCCTGAGGAGAAAGTGGAAGAGAAAACCATAGAAGAAAGCTGGAAGTAAGCTGTTCCGATGAAGGCCTCCCCCAAACGTCTGTGAAAAGCAACCTGCCCGGACTTGAGCAGTGCATTAGCAGCACCCGAGCCCGACCCGCCTGTCACAGGTCAGCAGAGGAACCGAAAGTGTCCTCACCAGTGGATATAATATCATATATAATATGCTATATCACATCTCTACTCCAGTCATACCCAAAGCTGCTAACAGAAATCTCCTGGTTTATTTCTACTTCAGACTACAACACCAGGGAAATGTTATTAAGCCCCGTATTTCAAGTGCTGGTCTTAATATTTCCAGCGGGGCATGACGCACCTAATACATGAGTAGGAGCACAACTCTTCATATATTAGGCACATCTCAGCTCCTCCATGCACCTAATCAGAAATGTATGCAGGATCCGATCTGGGGTTCATTTCTGGTATAGTTTACCCCAGTGTATATTATACATAAATGTGTCTCTGTGCTAGCCACGCCCCCTTTCTGACAAGCCACGCTCTTTAAAAAATAATTGGTAGTCGGTGACATAGAAAGTGAAAAAGTTGCCCGTTTTTGCTCAGATTCCCACATGCAAAAATGTGCTGTTTTTTTTGGATCGTGGACACCTTGGGAGAGTAAAAAAAAATGTATTTTTCTTTTTGACCCTCCTGCGGTGTCCAAGCTCTTTTCAAACTGCTGTGCACACGCTCTCCCCTGGAAGCCTATGGGACTGTGTTCGCACAGCGGTCTGAAAATGGTCCTATTTTTTTGACTGCGTGCGGACTTTACTAGGAGCAGGTGAGTGGAGCAGTGCAGGAGTAGGTGAGTAAAGGTAATACATCCCCCCTGACTCCCGCCGCCTCCCCACACACTATAACTTAGTGTTCAGTGCCGTTCGGAGTTGACCATTCGGAGATGGAGCGAAGGAGAGCCTGATTCTTTTCTTTCCATCCTTCCAGATGTCGCAGCTTCGAGCAGTGATCCTCCACAACCCCCTGCTGCTGAGAAGACCCCTATGTGCCTCACCGTACGGGAGACCCTCCTGCATTACTACACCCTCAAAGCAGTTGTGCCCGAAGACAAGACACAAGTGGCCAGACAGCTGCTGATGGACTTTGTTAGCGAACTACAGGACTTTCTGAAGGCAAAGCACCCCGAAATGCCTTTGTTCTCCATGCAGTTGGTAGGTTCCCTGGGTAATGGCCTCCCCGTTACCAGTTTGGACCAGGCTTACGTATTACTGCCTCTAATACTTGAACCGGATCTGTGGACCATCTCAGTGGCGCTCTATCCTCAATGGCGCTCTATCCTCAGTGGCGCTCTATCCTCAGTGGCGCTCTATCCTCAGTGGCGCTCTATCCTCAGTGGCGCTCTATCCTCAGTGGCGCTCCATCCTCAGTGGCGCTCTATCCTCAGTGGCGCTCCATCCTCAGTGGCGCTCCATCCTCAGTGGCGCTCCATCCTCAGTGACGCTCTATCCTCAGTGACGCTCTATCCTCAGTGACGCTCTATCCTCAGTGGCGCTCTATCCTCAGTGGCGCTCTATCCTCAGTGGCGCTCTATCCTCAGTGGCGCTCTATCCTCAGTGGCGCTCTATCCTCAATGACCCTCTATTTTGGATAATTAAAAGGGTTATTCTGGAGTATACAGTCTGGGGGCTTAGTCCATGGGACAGGTATATGTTGGGGGGCTACCTTTCTACCAGGATAATCGTGGAGTCCTTGCACAAGACCATCACATCGTCCATTAACTGGCCATCGATTGGGACGGTCCTTGAGCAAAGGACCTTTTACCGCGAGGAGATTCTCCGGCTCCAGAGCCTAGACAGCAACGATTCAACAGAAGCGCCTACACATACTAAAGAATATCGGCCATCAGCGCTCAGGACTTGGCCAACTGTCTTCAACCCATCTAAGACGTGTTGTTCTCCATGTCAGTAATGACTCATCTGATTGGTCAGAGTCTAGTATAGCCGACCGCTTACTACAGGTCATAGAGGCGCTCATCGGGTATCTGGGCAGCAGGACCCTCCCTTGCTATTTTAACGAAGAAGTCAATTTATTCTCTCCCCTGATGAAGGAGGAGATCGGCTTTGGACTGTATCAGGTTTTTTTTCTGATCCCAGCTCCTTGCTGAGAAAATGAGGTTGTTTAAAGCCAACTGACGGCCGCCATTGGGTACTTAATGCTGAGTGCATCCTGCCAGAGGTCTCTACAGAATTACTCTTGCTACTGTATAATGAAAAGGTCTACAACTGCTAATATACATGTGTATCACTTGCTGACAATTTTCAAAATCTCTGCTTGCTTTCAGTGAATGCGGACACAGAGTTTGAAAATGTATCCTGCTCACACAGCTGCACCGCCCACTAGAAGGGAGAGCTCTGATACATTGTAACATGCCAGGAGCAGCACACGATCAAGGGCAGGTTTATAAGCCTTGAGGTATAAACAATGTTTCTATTCACTGACAGCAGGCAAAGATCTTGAATATTTAAAATTGAAATGCAAACTATATTAGAAAGTTGCAGAACTTTTCCTTACACTGTGATGTAAGCTTTACTTGTATCTGTGCTTCTCCAGGAACATTCAATAAAGTTAGTTGATGGCCTTGTTTGTGGATTTTGTGTCCCACTGTCTCACTGCTCTTACAGTAAAGAACATCCCTCTGTGTTGGTGATGGAACTGTCTTTCCTCTAACAGTAGAACGTCCGTTTCTTGCTTCAATTAACTTTATGTATGCAAAACTGGAGAGCCCCTTTAATCTCCCTAAGCAGGACTATAAGGCCTCATGTCCACGGGGAAAATCAGACCCGCAACGGATTCTTCATATAGAATCCGCAGCGGGTCCCTCCTGCCCCGCGGACATGAGGCCTAAAAATCAGAATAAACTCCCCTGCTCCGGACGATGCAGATCTTCCTTCCTTCGCGGCCAGATCTTATTTCTTCGGCCCGGCAGATGTGCTCGACACACCAGCGGCGGGCACATCCGCCGGGCCGAAGAAAGAGGTTTCCGGTCGCGAAGGGAAGAACTGCATCGTCCGGAGCAGGTGAGTTTAATTCTGGTACGGGTCTCCCGTGGATCCGGACAGCTTCCATAGGCTTCAATAGAAGCCTGCGGGAGACCCGCACTAAAATGGAGCATGTAATTTTTTTTCTGGCACGCGGATCCGCGCCTGACGGGAAAAATGACATCCGCAGATATTTAACTACCTGCGGGTGTCCAATGCATCCCTATGGGGCGCGGATCCGCATGTGGGAGAAACTCTGCAGATTTTAAGCCCGTGGACATGAGGCCTAATTCCTTTTTTTCCTGCCTTTCTATTTGTCTCTCATCTACAGTGTTCTATGCGGAAGTGGATCAGCGTACTGATAAGGACGGGCTCTGCGCTCACATACTATTGAGTTATAGTATCAGAAACTTCTAGGCAATTCTTTGAAGTTGTCTGGTTGAATTATGCTTTTGATTAGAAAAGTTTCTGTATCTTTAAAATTCAGATAGGTGTGCGATTAGTTAGACTGTCAGTCTGGCAATGCCTGCTGGGAACTGTAGTTTAGGACAATAACTAGAATTCTTGCAGAAGCGATGTGCGTACATAAGGTCTCATTCACAAGGGGTATTGTCACCACGTATTTTGCACGCCTTTTTCCTGTGTGCAACACGTGGTGAATGGAGGCAGTGAAAGTCTATGGACTTGAGTCATTCTGTTTCTGGGAAAGTTGGGTCACAATCAATATGGCCGCCACTACAACTCCCATAGTGGTCACCGCCCAGATATCACTAAGAATCATCTTTCCATAAGAGGATGACTCAAGGATTTGCGGAGACCTTTTACTAACCGGTGTATACAAGCCTTGGTGTTGTGCACTGTGATGTTACTGGTGGGTGCAGCCATATAACCCGGCACTAGGCGCACCGCTGTGGGGTCTATCTGTGTCTAGACCGCGCCGCTGGCCTCTCGCGGTTTCGCCTCGGCTGCTGTTTTTCATTGTAGATTTTGCTGCTTCAAATTCTATTTTTTTTTAAATAGGTTGTGCTGATAAAGTTTTTCCCCTGACCGCGGCGTGCGGAGGTGAGTAGGAGGATGTATGTATCCAGTGTGTCAGTGCAGAGATAACCCCGCTATATATATAGGGCGGGCGATGCCATGTGGCCAGACGGGCAGCCATTCAGTTAGGCTGGCTTCACACTGCAATATGCAGAGAACAGAACCCGCTGATCTCAATGACTTCATTTACATTTCGCTTACGCAAAAGAAAGATAAAACATTGCTCTATTTTTCTGCACATTTGCGCACCACAGGTCCCCATAGAAGTCAATGGGGGCACACAATACGCATGGAGATGCGTGAAACACTGTAATCGCACTGGGAAAAGAACACCTCGGGAACTAATTAGCCATTTCAATTGGGGTGTTTTTGTTTGCCGCACACAAATGAACATGTCCTGCGGGGCCAAATATATAGTACGATACTTCAATGCGCGTGCAAAAAAAGCATTGCTCATTCCGCAAATTCACAGTGTCCCATCGCTTGCAAATATGTGTGCGCCCGTGTGGAGCCGGCCGTATAGGGGTTGTCCGTGCGTGTGTTTTATTCTTATGTCCATGCTGCATCCATGTGTCAGCTGTTTTTCATGTGTGGGCGAAAAAAAAGCAAGAAGGCCCATGTGATGTCCATTTTGTCACAATCCACAGAAAACAGAGCGTGCAAAAAATGTTCTTTATAGACTTTATTGGGCGATTTTGGCCCGTGAATATGGAATATAGTAGGACGTATTTCCATTTTATTTAATTTTTTTGCGCAACATAAGTTCACATTTAAGAAATACCCCCAAAAACCGCACATCTGAATACAACAAATTAGGGGGGTTTGTGCGCCGTCCGTATTCAGTCAGTAAAAAATATGGACCGAAAATGCGCTCCTGTGAATGGGGCTTTATGTCTGCGCTAAAATAACATAGAGGGACTTATCCGCTGACAGACCCGGCGATCCAGCGCTGCAGCCCCCCAGTCCTCCCGATCTGTGTTGTGGAACGACTACCACCTGACCGCTGCAAGGGCCAGCTGTTGTTCTCCTGGCATATCCACTAGCAGCATCTATGCCAGAAGGATACCGGACTACTGGGGCCCCTAATTGGCTACAGTGATCAGGTGGTAGCCGGTCCACAACAAAGACCGGAAGGACTGTGGGGCTGCAGTGGGGGATCGCCGGGCCCTATTGTGGATGCACTCAAGTGATTTTTCTGCGCATGCGCTGGTTTGTGGCCACGGCGCATGCATCAGATTCGGACAGTGCTGTGGATGATGTAGGAGATGTCATTCACATCACCGATCAAGAGGGGCTGGATTATGCAATGCAATGGGGGCAGCATAGACAGTACGGGTCCGTCTATGGAATATCCTGCAGCTATTCGCATAGTGTGAGGGAAACTTGAATTCTCTTTTAGGGCTCATGTCCCAGGATCCACGTGGGGCACTCGCACGGATGATTCGGAGCTCAAGCCGCCCATAGGCTATTCATGGTGCCCGCAGCTTAATTAAAGCATGCTTGTTTGTTTTCTGGACCTTCCTAGTTGAGCCTCCCCTCTAGTAGTCGGAGCCTAAGGATTGGATTGCTCTGTCTGATCATATATCACAGCCTCATCCTTTCAATGGACGTTGTATGTTGGGAAGTAATTTGTATTCAGACCCCATATTCACTGTTTTGCAGCATGCTAGATTGTTTCTCCGTCCTGTACTTTACCACCAAACCCATTCCACCAACTGGCACCAAAGCCACATTTCTTCATGCCCAGCAAAATTGGTTGTGGTTGGACCACTAGGACGAGGGTCAACAGCTTTGATGTGAACATGGCTTCTCCCAAATAAAAAAGGAGTATAGATGTTACGACTGAGACGCAACTCTCTGGTGTATCAGATGGCACTGCCATGTGAGGGCGAGATGTATTTTACAAGGGTGCCATAAAATGAACTGAAAACACCCAATCACACTGTTGTTAAGGGGTCTTGTTTTCATGACGTCAATAGTACAGAAAAAAATGACGTTAACTTTATTTTGTGGATCAGTATGAATACGGCGATACCAAATTTCCATGTTTTTAAGAAATAAGAACATGCCTGCCCCCATCTTTTGAGCCCCATAACGGTATTTCTCCATCGATGCAGCTGTGTGACGGTGCGGTTTTTGTGGGGCAGCCTGAAGTTTCCGCTGGTTCTGTTTTGGGCCACATACAGCTTTGTGATCACTTTGTATAACATTTTTCTTGCAGACTGGGTGACTAAAAAAGTGGAACTCCGGCACGGTGTCTGAAGACGGTCACTGTGTGGGAGAAATTGGGGGTTATTTTACTAAATCAGACTCTTACAGGATCCGGGATAACAAATATGTTAACCACTGAAGTCAGTACAGCTCCAATATCGGAAGATGTATGCTTGTTAGACAGTGTATACTTATATTATTCTGCCGGCCTCTTCCCACACATCCCATCATGTAGTTACTGAATTTAGCCAGTAGATGGCGCTGTTATATAAAATGGCAGAAATCACAAGCCCCCTAGGAAACCCTCAATCCAAAAATGGATTGGAAAGGGTTATTGACCTATCCTCAGAATAGGTTTCAATAGTTGTTTGTCCGCCCACTAACAGCACTAATATACACTGGGGTCGCAGCGGGAGCCGTTGCTCCGACATTTGTGTAGTGGCCGGCGCTTGTAACTGCAGCAACAGCCTTTATTGAAATCAATAGGAGCTGCTCCTGCAATTCCAAGCGCCGGCCAGTAGGCAGGGGATGGAGCAGCGGCTTCACCTGCGATCCCAGTGTATACCAGCGCTGTCAGCGGGCACCCGATCACCTTCCTACAAACGGCTGAGTGGTCACATGCACAATGAATGGCACATGACCGCCCACCGCTTCCGCTGGGTTCCAAGCGGCAGGTACTGAGGCTGAGACTGAGCGATGGATGGGACTGCAGTATGGTGGCAGGAAGTCAGTGAGGCCGTCATATGGTGTGTATGGTGGCGGGAGGTCAGTGGGGCAGTCATATTGTGCGTATGGTGGCGGGAGGTCAGTGGGGCAGTCATATGGTCTGTATGGTGGCAGGAGGTCAGTGTGGCCGTCATATGGTGTGTATGGAGGCAGGAGGTCAGTGTGGCCGTCATATGGTGTATATGGAGGCAGGAGGTCAGTGTGGCCGTCATATGGTGTGTATGGTGGCTGGAGGTCAGTGGGGCAGTCCTATGGTCTGTATGGGTGCAGGAGGTCAGTGGGGCAGTCATGTGGTGTGTATGGAGGCAGGAGGTCAGTGGGGCAGTCATATGGTGTATATGGAGGCAGGAGGTCAGTGTGGCCGTCATATGGTGTGTATGGTGGCAGGAGGTCAGTGGGGCAGTCATATGGTGTATATGGAGGCGGGAGGTCAGTGTGGCCGTCATATGGTGTGTATGGAGGCAGGTCGTCCGTGGGGCAGTCATATGGTGTATATGGAGGCGGGAGGTCAGTGGGGCAGTCATATGGTGTATATGGAGGCGGGAGGTCAGTGTGGCCGTCATATGGTGTGTATGGAGGCAGGTCGTCCGTGGGGCAGTCATATGGTGTATATGGAGGCGGGAGGTCAGTGGTGCAGTCATATGGTGTATATGGAGGCGGGAGGTCAGTGGTGCAGTCATATGGTCTGTATGGAGGCAGGATGTCAGTGGGGCAGTCATATGGTGTGTATGGTGGCAGGAGGTCAGTGGTGCAGTCATATGGTCTGTATGGAGGCAGGATGTCAGTGGGGCAGTCATACGGTGTGCATGGAAGAAGAATGTCAGTGGGGCAGTCATATGGTCTGTATGGTACCAGGAGGTCAGTGGGGCAGTCATATGGTCTGTATGGTGGCAGGAGGTCAGTGGGGCAGTCATATGGTCTGTATGGTACCAGGAGGTCAGTGGGGCAGTCATATGGTCTGTATGGTGGCAGGAGGTCAGTGTGGCTGTCATATGGTGTGTATGGTGGCGGGAGGTCAGTGGGGCAGTCATATTGTGCGTATGGTGGCGGGAGGTCAGTGGGGCAGACATATGGTGTGTATGGAGGCAGGAGGTCAGTGTGGCCGTCATATGGTGTGTATGGTGGCTGGAGGTCAGTGGGGCAGTCATATGGTCTATATGGTAGCAGGAGGTCAGTGGGGCAGTCATATGGTCTGTATGGTGGCAGGGGGTCAGTGGGACAGTCATATGGTCTGTATGGTGGCAGGGGGTCAGTGGGGCAGTCATATGGTATGTATGGTTGCAGGAGGTCAGTGGGGCAGTCATATGGTGTGTATGGTGGCAGGTCGTCCGTGGGGCAGTCATATGGTGTATAAGGAGGCAGGAGGTCAGTGGGGCAGTCATATGGTCTGTATGGAGGCAGGAGGTCAGTGGGGCAGGCATATGGTCTATATAGGGGCAGGAGGTCAGTGGGGCAGTCATATGGTGTGTATGGTGGCAGGTCGTCCGTGGGGCAGTCATATGGTGTATAAGGAGGCAGGAGGTCAGTGGGGCAGTCATATGGTCTATATGGTAGCAGGAGGTCAGTGAGGCAGTCATATGGTCTGTATGGTGGCAGGAGGTCAGTGGGGTAGTCATCTGGTCTGTAAACTGGCAGCAGGTCAGAGGCACAGTCATATTCTGTATGGTGGCAGGAGGTCAGTGGGACAGTCATATGGTGTGTATGGTGGCGGGAGGTCAGTGGGGCAGTCATATGGCGCATATGATGGCGGGAGGTCAGTGGGCCAGTCATATGGTCTATATGGTAGCAGGAGGTCAGTGGGGCAGTCATATGCTCTGTATAGTGGCAGGAGGTCAGTGGGGCAGTCATATGGTCAGTATGGTGGCAGGAGGTCTGTGGGGCAGTCATATGGTCTGCATGGCGGAGGGGTCTCTGCATGCACAGTGTATTGTGGAGGTAATGTATCCATTATTCCCATATAATCCTATTTCCCCCTATTTATACTTGAGTGATGTATTATATATAAGGGATGCACTATATACACGGTGCAGACAGGATCGCTGAGCAGAAGAACGATTTATAAAAAATCACTGATTACAGTTGTTTGTATTAGTTTGTAATCAGTATCTTCTACCACCAGGTGGCGACATTGCACTGCTGAGGCACTCACTAGTACAATGCAATGGTGTGTTGCTGCCACCTAGTGTTTCTACACGGAATGTGGATTGTGTTTAATATATTACCGTGTATTTAATGTCAAAGCTGTTCTACAGGTCCCTCCCCTTTATAATGGCTCCTCCCCTTTGTAGAGGCTGCATCCCTCCATTTATGCATAGGAATTATCAAACAATTTTGTCCTGTCACCAGTAGTACACTTTCTTGTAGTTTATAACTGTTTTGCCCTTACCATCATGAAAGTCATTTTTGCAGGAGGTGGCAGGAGGTCAGTGGGGCAGTCATATGGTCTGTATGGTGGCAGGAGGTCAGTGGGGCAGTCATATGGTCTGTATGGTGACAGGAGGTCAGCGGGGCACTGATTTGATCTGTATGGTGGCAGGAGGTCAGTGGGGCAGTCGTATGGTCTGAATGGAGGCAGGAGGTCAGTGGGGCAGTCATATGGTCTGAATGGAGGCAGGAGGTCAGTGGGGCAGTCATATGGTCTACATGGTGGCAGGAGGTCAGTGTGGCAGTCATATGGTCTGTATGGTGGCAGGAGGTCAGTGGGGCAGTCATATGGTCTGTATGGTGGCAGGAGGTCAGTGGGGCAGTCATATGGTCAGTATTGCAGCAGGAGGTCAGTGGGGCAGTCATATGGTCTGTATGGTGACAGGAGGTCAGTTGGTCAGTCATATGGTGTGTATGGTGGCAGGAGGTCAGTGGGGCAGTCATATGGTCTGTATGGTGGCAGGAGGTCAGTGGGGCAGTCATATGGTCTGTATGGTGGCAGGAGGTCAGTGGGGCAGTCATATGGTCTGTATAGTGGCAGGAGGTCAGTGGGTCACTCATATGGTGTGTATGGTGGTAGGAGGTCTGTGGGGCAGTCATATGGTGTGTATGGTGGCAGGAGGTCTGTGGGGCAGTCATATGGTGTGTATGTTGGCAGGAGGTCAGTGGGGCAGTCATATGGTCTGTATAGTGGCAGGAGGTCAGTGGGTCACTCATATGGTGTGTATGGTGGTAGGAGGTCAGTGGGGCAGTCATATGGTGTGTATGGTGGCAGGAGGTCAGTGGGGCAGTCATATGGTCTGTATGGTGGCAGGAGGTCAGTGGGACAGTCACTCGTATGGTGGCAGGAGGTCAGTGGGGCAGTCATATGGTCAGTATTGCAGCAGGAGGTCAGTGGGGCAGTCATATGGTGTGTATGGTGGCAGGAGGTCTGTGCGGCAGTCATATGGTCCGCATGGCGGAGGGGTCTCTGCATGCACAGTGTATTGTGGAGGTAATGTATCCATTGTTCCCATATAATCTTATTTCCCCCTATTTATACTTGAGTGATGTATTATATATAAGGGATGCACTATATACACGGTGCAGACAGGATCGCTGAGCAGAAGAACGATTTATAAAAAAATTACTGATTACAGTTCTGTTTGTATTAGTTTGTAATGAGTATCTTCTACCACCAGGTGGCGACATTGCACTGCTGAGGCACTCACTAGTACAATGCAATGGTGTGTTGCTGCCACCTAGTGTTTCTACACGGAATATGGATTGTGTGTATTATATTAATAATAACCTTCATTTGTATAGCGCCAACATATTCCGCAGCGCTTACATAGACTGGGGGAATGCAGAAAGACAAAATACAAACATTACAGAACCAAGGTTACAATCGTAATCAGTTGATGGAAACAATAGGGGTGAGGGTCCTGCTCCAACAAGCTTACATACTACAAGTAATGGGGGGATACAGAAGGTAAAGGGGCTGGAGATGGGCACGGTATGGCGGGGTGGAAGAGTGAGGAATGTTATACAGATGCACAATGGTCAGACATTTAGCCGTGTGACTACAGGAGCGGTTTATGATGGCTAGCAGGCAATGCAGTCAGTAGGTCAGGGAGCATGTTATCAGGCAGAGTACAGAGGGGTTTGTTTAGGGAATTCGGTATGCCTCCCTGAAGAGGTGCGTTTTTAGAGCACGCCTGAAGTTCTGTGAGTCCTGGATTGCCCGGGTAGCCTTTGGTAGTGCGTTCCAGAGGACCGGTGCTGCTCTGGAGAAGTCATGGAGGCGGGAATGAGAAGTTCGAATGAAAGGGGCGCTCAGTCTGGTTTCATTAGCAGAGCGGAGAGCCCGGGCTGGTTGATGGATTGAAATGAGGGAGGCAATATAAGAGGGGGGGTGGGGCGCTGCACTGTGGTGGGCTTTAATGTCAAAGCTGTTCTACAGGTCCCTCCCCTTTATAATGGCTCCTCCCCTTTGAAGACGCTGCACGCCTCCATTTATGCATAGGAATTATCAAACAATTTTGTCCTGTCACCAGTAGTTCACTTTCTTGTAGTTTATAACTGTGTTGCCCTTACCATCATGAAAGTCATTTTTGCAGGAGGTGGCAGGAGGTCAGTGGGGCAGTCATATGGTCTGTATGGTGGCAGGAGGTCAGTGGGGCAGTCATATGGTGTGTATGGTGGCAGGAGGTCAGTGGGGCAGTCATATGGTCTTTATGGTGGCAGGAGGTCAGTGGGGCAGTCATATGGTCTGTATGGTAGCAGGAGGTCAGTGGGGCAGTCATATGGTCTGTATGGTGGTATGAGGTCAGTGGGGCAGTCATATGGTGTGTATGGTGGTAGGAGGTCAGTGGGGCAGTCATATGGTGTGTATGGTGGTATGAGGTCAGTGGGGCAGTCATATGGTGTGTATGGTGGCAGGAGGTCAGTGGGGCAGTCATATGGTGTGTATGGTGGCGGGAGGTCAGTGGGGCAGTCATATGGTGTGTATGGTGGCAGGAGATCAGTGGGGCAGTCATATGGTCTGTATGGTGGTAGGAGGTCTGTGGGGCAGTCATATGGTCTGTATGGTGGCAGGAGGTCAGTGGGGCAGTCATATGGTGTGTATGGTGGCAGGAGGTCAGTGGGGCAGTCATATATTGTGTATGGTGGCAGGAGGTCAGTGGAGCAGTCATATGGTGTGTATGGTGGCAGGAGGTCTGTGGGGCAGTTATATGGTGTGTATGGTGGTAGGAGGTCAGTGGGGCAGTCATATGGTGTGTATGGTGGCAGGAGGTCAGTGGGGCAGTCATATGGTCTGTATGGAGGCAGAAGGTCAGTAGGGCAGTCATATGGTCTGTATAGTGGCAGGAGGTCAGTGGGGCAGTCATATTGTCTGTATGGTGGCAGAAGATCAGTGGGGCAGTCATATGGTCTGTATGGTGGCAGGAGATCAGTGGGGCAGTCATATGGTCTGTATGGTGGCAGGAGATCAGTGGGGCTGTCATACGGTCTGTATGGTGGCAGGAGGTCAGTGTGGCTGTCATATGGGGTGTATGGTGGCGGGAGGTCTGTGGGGCAGTCATATGGTTTGTATGGAGGCAGAAGGTCAGTAGGGCAGTCATATGGTCTGTATAGTGGCAGGAGGTCAGTGGGGCAGTCATATTGTCTGTATGGTGGCAGAAGATCAGTGGGGCAGTCATATGGTCTGTATGGTGGCAGGAGGTCAGTAGGGCAGTCATATGGTCTGTATGGTGGCAGGAGGTCAGTGGGGCAGTCATATGGTCTGTATGGTGGCAGGGGGTCAGTGGGGCAATCGTATGGTCTGTATGGAGGCAGAAGGTCAGTAGGGCAGTCATATGGTCTGTATAATGGCAGGAGGTCAGTGGGGCAGTCATATTGTATGTATGGTGGCAGAAGATCAGTGGGGCAGTCATATGGTCTGTATGGTGGCAGGAGGTCAGTGGGGCAGTCATATGGTCTGTATGGTGGCAGGAGGTCAGTGGGGCAGTCATATGGTCTGTATGGTGGCAGGAGGTCAGTGGGGCAGTCATATGGTGTGTATGATGGTAGGAGGTCTGTGGGGCAGTAATATGGTCTGTATGGAGGCAGAAAGTCAGTAGGGCAGTCATATGGTCTGTATAGTGGCAGGAGGTCAGTGGGGCAGTCATATTGTCTGTATGGTGGCAGAAGATCAGTGGGGCAGTCATATGGTCTGTATGGTGGCAGGAGATCAGTGGGGCAGTCATATGGTCTGTATGGTGGCGGCAGATCAGTGGGGCAGTCATACGGTCTGTATGGTGGCAGGAGGTCAGTGTGGCTGTCATATGGGGTGTATGGTGGCGGGAGGTCTGTGGGGCAGTCATATGGTTTGTATGGAGGCAGGAGGTCAGTGTGGCCATCATATGGTGCGTATGGTGGCGGGAGGTCAGTGGGGCAGTCATATGGTGCGTATGGTGGCGGGTGGTCAGTGCGGCAGTCATATGGTCTGTATAGTGGCAGGAGGTCAGTGGGGCAGTCATATGGTCTGTATGGTGGCAGGAGGTCAGTGGGTCAGTCATATGGTCAGTATTGCAGCAGGAGGTCAGTGGGGCAGTCATATGGTCTGTATGGTGGCTGGAGGTCAGTGGGGCAGTCAAATGGTGCGTATGGTGGCGGGAGGTCTGTGGGGCAGTCATATGGTCTGTATGGTGGCAGGAGGTCTGTGGGGCACTCATATGGTCTGTATGGTGGCGGGAGGTCAGTGGGGCAGTCATGTGGTCTGTATTGTGGCCGGAGGTTAGTGGGGCAGTCATTTGCTGTGTTTGCTGGCGGGAGGTCACTGGGGCAGTCATATGGTGCGTATGGTGGCGGGAGGTCAGTGGGGCAGTAATATGGTCTGTATCGTAGCAGGAGGTCAGTCGGGCAGTCATATGGTCTGTATGGTGGCAGGAGGTCAGTGGGGCAGTCATATGGTCTGTATGGTGGCAGGAGGTCAGTGGGCCAGTCATATGGTGCATATGGTGGCGGGAGGTCAATGGGGCAGTCATATGGTGCATATGGTGGCGGGAGGTCAGTGGGGCAGTCATATGGTGCATATGGAGGCAGGAGGTCAGTGGGGCAGTAATATGGTCTGTATGGTAGCAGGAGGTCAGTGGGGCAGTCATATGGTCTGTATGGTGGTAGGAGGTCAGTGGGTCAGTCATATGTTGTGTATGGTGGTAGGAGGTCTGTGGGGCAGTCATATGGTGTGTATGGTGGTAGGAGGTCAGTGGGGTAGTCATATGGTCTGTATGGTGGCCGGAGGTCAGTGAGGCAGTCATATGGTCTGTATGGTGGCCGGAGGTCAGTGGGGCAGTCATATGGTGTGTATGGTGGCAGGAGGTCAGTGGGGCAGTCATATGGTCTGTATGGTGGCAGGAGGTCAGTGGGGCAGTCATGTGGTCTGTATGGTGCCAGGAGGTCAGTGGGGCAGTCATATCGTCAGTATTGCAGCAGGAGGTCAGTGGGGCAGTCATATGGTATGTATGGTGGCAGGAGGTCAGTGGGGGCAGTCATATGGTCTGTATGGTGGCAGGTCGTCAGTGGGGCAGTCATATGGTCAGTATTGCAGCAGGAGGTCAGTGGGGCAATCATATGGTCTGTATGGTGGCAGGAGGTCAGTGGGGCAGTCATATGGTGTGTATGGTGGCAGGAGGTCAGTGGGGCAGTCATATGGTGTGTATCGTGGCAGGAGGTCAGTGGGGCAGTCATATGGTGTGTATGGTGGCAGGAGGTCAGTGGGGCAGTCATATGGTCTGTGTGGTGGTAGGAGGTCAGTGGGGCAGTCATATGGTCTGTATGGTGGCAGGAGGTCAGTGGGGCAATCATATGGTCTGTATGGTGGCAGGAGGTCAGTGGGGCAGTCATATGGTCTGTATGGTGGCTGGAGGTCAGTGGGGCAGTCATATGGTCTGCATGGCGGAGGGGTCTCTGCATGCACAGTGTATTGTGGAGGTAATGTATCCATTGTTCCCATATAATCTTATTTCCCCCTATTTATACTTGAGTGATGTATTATATATAAGGGATGCACTATATACACGGTGCAGACAGGATCGCTGAGCAGAAGAACGATTTATAAAAAATCACGGATTACAGTTGTTTGTATTAGTTTGTAATGAGTATCTTCTACCACCAGGTGGCGACATTGCACTGCTGAGGCACTCACTAGTACAATGCAATGGTGTGTTGCTGCCACCTAGTGTTTCTACACGGAATGTGGATTGTGTTTAATATATTACCGTGTATTTCATGTCAAAGCTGTTCTACAGGTCCCTCCCCTTTATAATGGCTCCTCCCCTTTGTAAAGGCTGCACCCCTCCATTTATGCATAGGAATTATCAAACAATTTTGTCCTGTCACCAGTAGTTCACTTTCTTGTAGTTTATAACTGTTTTGCCCTTACCATCATGAAAGTCATTTTTGCAGGAGGTGGCAGGAGGTCAGTGGGGCAGTCATATGGTCTGAATGGAGGCAGGAGGTCAGTGGGGCAGTCATATGGTCTGTATAGTGGCAGGAGGTCACTGGGGCAGTCATATGGTCTGTATGGTGGCAGGAGATCAGTGGGGCAGTCATATGGTCCCTATGGTGGCAGGTGGTCAGTGGGGCAGTCATATGGTCTGTATGGGTGCAGGAGGTCAGTGGGGCAGTCATATGGTCTGTATGGTGGCAGGAGGTCAGTGGGGCCGTCATATGGTGTGTATGGTGGCGGGAGGTCTGTGGGGCAGTCATATGGTGTGTATGGTGGCGGGAGGTCTGTGGGGCAGTCATATGGTCTGTATGGTGGCAGGAGATCAGTGGGGCAGTCATATGGTCTGTATCGGTGCAGGAGGTCAGTGGGGCAGTCATATGGTCTGTATGGTGGCAGGAGGTCAGTGGGGCAGTCATATGGTGTGTATGGTGGCGGGAGGTCTGTGGGGCAGTCATATGGTCTGTATGGTGGCAGGAGATCAGTGGGGCAGTCATATGGTCTGTATGGGTGCAGGAGGTCAGTGGGGCAGTCATATGATCTATGCCACCAGAATAGGTGAGCAACCTTTTTTTTTCGTGTCACCCATGTGAAGGAAGCCTAAGGCCCCCATACATATTAGAGTTTAGTCATCCAAACCTGCTGATAACGGCAGGGCCAGACGACTCTCTAATGGGTATTAGGGTAGCTCAACTGTCACCTGACTGATGATGTCAAGGAAAAGACGGATAGGGATGTTCATTTTTCATACCCCATCCTTTTGTTCCCAAGGAGATTAGCCACCACCAGAGCCTGATTGTGGATTGAAGGGCTTTTCTGGGCTATTTTTATTGATAACCTATCCTCATTTGATCGACTGGGGTTTTCCCGCTCAGGATCGCCAAGAACTGATATCTGAGGTGGTATTCAGGTACGGTGTACCAGGGATAACTGAGAGTGACCGAGGTACTCCCTCCACAGGAGAAGTGATACAGAAAGTAATGAAGGCCTTGGGGGAAAGGAGTTCTGAGGGGTCCATTCTTCAGAGGTTGAGATTCTTCTGGGTTCCTGATCAAGAGTGCTGGCTCCATGAGGGGAACCTTCAACCCTCATGCAGTGAAGAATGGAAGAAGAGGAGAGGTTCCCTTGATTGACTGTTCTAGCATGAGCGAAGAGTAAGCCCCAGAGAGAGAGGGAGCGTGAGTGAACCGCGAGTGTGTTTTCCCAAGGCCCAGTGCAGAGGTACTTGTCTTTAATTTACATACCCGAGCGTCCTGAAGTCTGGGACTGCTGGGGTTGAGCTACACGTCTTTAGTTGTTCACACAAGGGCATCCTAAATTAAGAGATCACTGTGTGGAGGTACTCTAAATCAAGTCTGTCTTAACGCCTGCACTTGGAACACTGTTTATTCTGCCTTGGCATCTCTGCGTCCATAAAAGTTTGATCTATCAAACTAAGGGCTTATGCAGACGACCATTGCAAATAGTGGCGAGGGGCAGAGAGGGGGCGGGAGCTCAGTGCACTGCTCCCGGCTCTTACAGCCTCATCCCCCTGCAGAGAAAACCCGGCCGATATACGGTCGTCTGAGGCTGTCCTAAGGCATTGTTTACCCAGCACGGTAAACATCATCAGAAAAAAACCCCCACAAAATTGCGCTTTAGTCACCACCGTCTCCGAGAGAAAATGTAATAAAAAGCAATCAAAAAGTCATACAGTATAAGGGCTTATTCACATGAGCGAATATGCTACCATGTGATGCACGGGCTCGGCATATATGCCGTCGGGCAGGGGGACGACAGAGCTAAGCTGTCTTCCCCTTCCCTCCCTGGCTCACCTCCTCTCTTCTCCCCTCCAGCTGTTTGCAATGGGATGGTGTGGGGCGGAGCTAAGCTTATGCCCCCTCCCCACCCCCTCCCATTGCAAACAGCCGGAGGGGAGGATAAAAGGGGGAGGGAGTTTAGCAGACACACTGCTAAACTCCCTTCCACCTTCCTTCTCTGGCTGCTGTCATTGGCTCCCATAGGAGTCCTTGGCAGTGGCCATAGTCAGGACAGGAAGATCTTTCCGGGCGGGCGCTTTTACGTCTCAGGAATACGTCTGTGTGATCTGATGCATTGGAATCCAATATCGGCCGCGTTTTCATGCCCGGCTAATATACACTGCCCCTCTGATGCATTGGTTTACAATGCACCTGTTCACATGGGCCGGTGGGCAAATGTAAAAACGCAGATGCCCGTGTGAATAAGCCCTAAACCACAGAACGTCCCGTAAAAAACGAGCCCTCAACAGAAATATAAAAAAGTTTTGGCTTAGAATTTTTTTTACGTTTTTCAGTACATTATATGGTACATTAAATAGTACTATTGAAGAATACAACTCAGTCAGAAAAAAAGGCCTCAGACAGCTACCTTGATGGACAATAAGTAGGGAATGGTATTGCTGTGCTCTGGCCCAGCGCTGTCTACCTGCTCCCCACTGAAAGGGTCACATTTATTGCTCACATAACTGCTTCAGCCAATCGCTGCCCCCAGTGGTCACGACTGCGTAAACAACATGTGACCACTGTAGACCGCAATTAGCCGCAGTGGTCATGTGAGCAATGGATGTGACATCATCACTACCGGTTTTAGCAGAGACCTGAGCAGAGGAGACCAGGTCGGTGGCCCAAGGAGAGGGCGACTAGTCACTATTTTAATTATAGATACATTGCTATTTTTCATTCATCTGTCTCCTAAAAAAACACAATAAAAAGCAATCAAAAAGTTCCACTTGTACCCCTACATGGTACCACTGAAATCTACAACTCGTCTCGCAGTCTTAGTATTTAGTATTTATGAAATTGAAAACTTTCCATAAATTAAAAAAAATTGAGATTTTAATTTTTGGCAAAATCAGCCGCAGCAGAAGGTATTTAGTACTGAGAAACTCTGCCCTGTACCATGGAGAATGTGGAGCTGGTGCCCAGCACCACCGTATGGACCCTGTGATGTACCCTGTCCCTGGGTACTCTACTAGTCATATAGCTCACATCCACTGCTGTGCAGTCATAGTTTGGCCATTCCCTTCTTACCTGTCTCCCTCTGTGATTTCATGAACCTTCCCCTTCAGTTCGCTGTGGACTTTCTTCACCATGTTATACATTTCAGATCCAGGAAATCCTCCGGTCCCATCACTAAGAGGAAGAAATCACCAAAGAATTATATTTCTTCTGTAAACTTCATTGTCGTTCATTAAAAGGGTTTCCAGGGTTTTTCTGGAAACAGCGCCACTCTTGTTCGTGGGCTATTTCTGGTATTGCAGCCTTACTGAAAACCTGCCATTGCATTTGAGCTCCATATACTGTGTCATGGGGCTGAAAGGTGATGGAACAGAGAGTCCTGGGAGCTGCGTTCCATACTCACTGGGTGCTCCATTGCAGAGCTGTATCTCCACAAAGATTACAGGTGCCAACAGCTTGACTCTTTCTGCACATGCATCTTGCATAGAGATGAATGGGAAATGCGCACGCAGAAAGTGAATGGACATCCCATGTTACTAATTAAACTACATGGATTTTTCCTCCTGCAGACTTAGAAAAAAAGGGACTTATCACTTCTTGATGTTAGTTTGGTGCCAAATTTTCTCATTAAACTCATTGGAAGCTCAAAATTCGCATCAAAATCTACATACAACATTGAAAACCGTGTTAAAAATCCCTATTTAGGATGCATATTTAAAACGTGGTTCCATGTTGGACTTTTCTGGTTCAAATGGGCGAGTGCAATTCCGATCCATGGAAAAACTGACCAATTTTCCTTTTGATTTTCATGTGTTTTTGCTTTTCTCCACACAAGAGTGTCATCCAAGTGCCATCTGTGTTTTCTGTGCATTAAAAAATGGAAGGTGGCTCAACTGATCTAATTGTACCACGTGACCACAAGATGGCTCCGACTAGCGGCGTCCGCGGGTTCATGTGAGTGTAAACTGTATAAATGTATGTGTGTTAAGTGTTTATGTTATGCTTGAAGAGGGCGGTCCAGTCCGCCGAAACGCGTAGCAAACGTTTATTATGATAAAAATATAATTTATATTCTATGGACATTTGGGTCCGTTAATATCCTGGGAATCCGCGAGCGCTGGGGTTTCTTTTCTGCTTTGGGAACGTATGCATGCAAACAGCTGGATTTGGGTTGTCTCCCCGATGATCGCTCTCCGGTGAACACCGGATAGGAAATCGCAGGATAATATTACAAGCGAACGAGGACATAGGTGCCGGTGGATCCTCTAGGCAGTGGATCACACCGAGCACCAGGAGAGTGCTTTTTAGTATTCACATTGAAAACCTGTAATCTATTTCGACTGAGTAGGCGCTGATCCTGTTTTATTTCCATCCTAAGGATATATTCATATGTAGTGGATTTGTGTGGCCGTGGTTTGGCCGGGTGCGGCAGCTGCACTGTGTATTCCCCTCCTAAGGCTATATTGACATGTGGATTTGTGTGGCCGTGGTTTGGCCGGGTGCGGCAGCTGCACTGTGTACTCCCACCCTAAGGATATATTCACATGTAGTGGATTTGCTGTGGCCGTGGTTTGGCTGGGTGCGGCAGCTGCACTGTGTACTCCCATCCTAAGGATATATTCACATGTAGTGGATTTGTGTGGCCGTGGTTTGGCCGGGTGCGGCAGCTGCACTGTGTACTCCCATCCTAAGGATATATTCACATGTAGTGGATTTGTGTGGCCGTGGTTTGGCCGGGTGCGGCAGCTGCACTGTGTACTCCCATCCTAAGGATATATTCACATGTAGTGGATTTGTGTGGCCGTGGTTTGGCTGGGTGCGGCAGCTGCACTGTGTACTCCCATCCTAAGGATATATTCACATGTAGTGGATTTGTGTGGCCGTGGTTTGGCTGGGTGCGGCAGCTGCACTGTGTATTCCCACCCTAAGGATATATTCACATGTAGTGGATTTGTGTGGCCGTGGTTTGGCTGGGTGCGGCAGCTGCACTGTGTACTCCCATCCTAAGGATATATTCACATGTAGTGGATTTGTGTGGCCGTGCTTTGGCCGGGTGCGGCAGCTGCACTGTGTACTCCCCTCCTAAGGATATATTCGCATGGAGTGGATTTGTGTGGCCGTGGTTTGGCTGGGTGCAGCAGCTGCACTGTGTACTCCCATCCTAAGGATATATTCACATGTAGTGTATTTGCTGTGGCCGTGGTTTGGCTGGGTGCGGCAGCTGCACTGTGTACTCCCATCCTAAGGATATATTCACATGTAGTGGATTTGCTGTGGCCGTGGTTTGGCTGGGTGCGGCAGCTGCACTGTGTATTCCCCTCCTAAGGATATATTGACATGTAGTGGATTTGTGTGGCCGTGGTTTGGCCGGGTGCGGCAGCTGCACTGTGTACTCCCATCCTAAGGATATATTCACATGTAGTGGATTTGTGTGGCCGTGGTTTGGCCGGGTGCGGCAGCTGCACTGTGTACTCCCATCCTAAGGATATATTCACATGTAGTGGATTTGTGTGGCCGTGGTTTGGCTGGGTGCGGCAGCTGCACTGTGTATTCCCACCCTAAGGATATATTCACATGTAGTGGATTTGTGTGGCCGTGGTTTGGCTGGGTGCGGCAGCTGCACTGTGTACTCCCATCCTAAGGATATATTCACATGTAGTGGATTTGTGTGGCCGTGCTTTGGCCGGGTGCGGCAGCTGCACTGTGTACTCCCATCCTAAGGATATATTCACATGTAGTGGATTTGTGTGGCCGTGGTTTGGCTGGGTGCGGCAGCTGCACTGTGTACTCCCATCCTAAGGATATATTCACATGTAGTGGATTTGTGTGGCCGTGGTTTGGCTGGGTGCGGCAGATGCACTGTGTATTCCCATCCTAAGGATATATTCACATGTAGTGGATTTGTGTGGCCGTGGTTTGGCTGAGTGCGGCAGCTGCACTGTGTACTCCCCTCCTAAGGATATATTCACATGTAGTGGATTTGTGTGGTCGTGGTTTGGCTGGGTGCGGCAGCTGCACTGTGTACTCCCACCCTAAGGATATATTGACATGTAGTGGATTTGCTGTGGCCGTGGTTTGGCTGGGTGCGGCAGCTGGAATGTGTACTCCCACCCTAAGGATATATTGACATGTAGTGGATTTGCTGTGGCCGTGGTTTGGCTGGGTGCCGCAGCTGCACGGTGTACTCCCCTCCTAAGGATATATTCACATGTAGTGCATTTGCTGTGGCCGTGGTTTGGCTGGGTGCGGCAGCTGCACTGTGTATTGCCACCCTAAGGATATATTCACATGTAGTGCATTTGCTGTGGCCGTGGTTTGGCTGGGTGCGGCAGCTGCACTGTGTACTCCCCTCCTAAGGATATATTCACATGTAGTGGATTTGTGTGGCCGTGGTTTGGCTGGGTGCGGCAGCTGCACTGTGTACTCCCACCCTAAGGATATATTCACATGTAGTGCATTTGCTGTGGCCGTGGTTTGGCTGGGTGCGGCAGCTGCACTGTGTATTCCCATCCTAAGGATATATTCACATGTAGTGGATTTGCTGTGGCCGTGGTTCGGCTGGGTGCGGCAGCTGCACTGTGTATTCCCATCCTAAGGATATATTCACATGTAGTGGATTTGCTGTGGCCGTGGCTTGGCCGGGTGCGGCAGCTGCACTGTGTACTCCCATCCTAAGGATATATTCACATGTAGTGTATTTGCTGTGGCCGTGCTTTGGCCGGGTGCGGCAGCTGCACTGTGTACTCCCATCCTAAGGATATATTCACATGTAGTGGATTTGTGTGGCCGTGGTTTGGCTGGGTGCGGCAGCTGCACTGTGTACTCCCATCCTAAGGATATATTCACATGGAGTGGATTTGCTGTGGCCGTGGTTTGGCCGGGTGCGGCAGCTGCACTGTGTATTCCCATCCTAAGGATATATTCACATGTAGTGGATTTGCTGTGGCCGTGGTTCGGCTGGGTGCGGCAGCTGCACTGTGTATTCCCATCCTAAGGATATATTCACATGTAGTGGATTTGCTGTGGCCGTGGCTTGGCCGGGTGCGGCAGCTGGAATGTGTACTCCCATCCTAAGGATATATTCACATGTAGTGGATTTGCTGTGGCCGTGGTTTGGCCGGGTGCGGCAGCTGCACTGTGTACTCCCATCCTAAGGATATATTCACATGTAGTGTATTTGCTGTGTCCGTGGTTTGGCTGGGTGCGGCAGCTGCACTGTGTACTGCCATCCTAAGGGCTCATGTCCACGGGCAAAATGTGATTTAAAATCCGCAGCGGATCTCCCGCGCGCGGATCCGCACCCCATAGGGATGCATTGACCACCCGCGGGTAGATAAATACCCGCGGATGGTCAATAAAAGGCATTTAAAAAAAAATGGAGCATGAAAAAATCTGGACCATGCTCCATTTTCGTGCGGGTCTCCCGCGGGGACGGCTCCCGCGGGCTTCTATTGAAGCCTATGGAAGCCGTCCGGATCCGCGGGAGACCTAAAATAGGAATTAAAAGCATTTACTCACCCGCAGCGGACCGCGAAGCTCTGCTCTTCCTCACGGCCGCATCTCCCTTGCTTCGGCTCGGCGGATGTGCCCGGCGCATGCGCGCGGCACGTCGACGACGTGCCGGCGACGTGCCGCCGGCGTCAGGAATTCATCCGCCGGCCGAAAATGAAGATCCGGCCGTGAGGAACAGCTGACCTTCGCCGCCCGCTACGGAAAGGTAAATGCTTTTAAATTTCTATTTTCAGCGCTCATGTCCGCGGGGCAGGAGGGACCCGCTGCAGATTCTACATGGAGAATCTGCAGCGGATCTGATTTTCCCCGTGGACATGAGGCCTAAGGATATATTCACATGGAGTGGATTTGCTGTGTCCGTGGTTTGGCTGGGTGCGGCAGCTGCACTGTGTACTCCCCTCCTAAGGATATATTCACATGTAGTGGATTTGTGTGTATCTTTCACAGTAGAAAAATTTACAGTAAATCCGCAGAATAAATCTCCATCTTTTGGTGCCGATTGTGACAGATTTGGGTGCAGATCTGCAATAGATGTAACTCCTTCATTTAGGCCTCATGTCCACCAGGAAATTCGGGTCCGTGCAGATTCTCCATGCAGAATCCTGCAGCGGCTCTCTCCTTTCCCGCGGACATGAGGCCTGAAAATTGATTTTTACTCACCTGTCCGGACGCTGCGGATCTGCCCTCCATCGCGGCCGGATCTTCTTTCTTCGGCCCAGCGGATGTGCTCGGCACGCCGTCATCGTGTTGCGCGCTTGTGCCGTGCATTCTTTTTTTTTTAAGTCCTCCTCTCCCGAGCTGGAGAGCAGAAAATGTATCTGCGGGTGTGGCTGTGGATCCGGACGGCTTCAATAGCCTTCTATGGAAGCCTGTGGGAGACCCGCAGAAGATGGAGCGTGCTGCAGGGGATTAGCCACACGTGCGATCCACACGGCAGGGAAAAAGGACACCCGCAGGTATTTACTTACCTGCGGGTGTCCAATGCATCCCTATGGGCGCGGATCACGTGTGCGGGACACCAGCGCGGATTTCCTAAATCTATTTAACCAGTGGACACGAGGCCTAAAGAGGTGAAATCTGCTGTGGATATGGACCAAAATACGTATCAAAATCCACAGAAAATGGTACAGAAAATCCCCCCAAACCGTCCGTGTGTGAACAGCCCCCAGGGGGGCCGCTGCTCATGGGCCAGTGCTCAGTGGCCGGCCGGTCCCTGCTGAGCAGAATAGAGTCACACGCTCTAGGCTCGGGTCACTTTCTACAATCTGCTTTGGGCTCTCAAATGGGTTTTCTTCCTACTTACAGCAGCGGCAGCGTTTAGCGCCATTTTATGTTATTCGCCGTTTTTGTATCACTTTGTTTATTTCAGAGGAAACAGGAATTCCCGGATGGTAACTTTCATCACATTCAGCCGCGTTCAGATGGGCGTATTTTACTTCCGTATTTGGTCCGTGTTTTGCGGACTGTAATGCGGCGCTAATGTAAATCTGTGCATCTCTTCACTCCGACGTATTTTTCGCAGCCATTTTTTAAAAATTCTGCATTTTCTCTGTTTTCGCCTCGTTTTGTTGTTCTTTCCTATTGGACAAATCTGGATCGGTATTCGTCCAGTAAGAGAAAATATGCGGAATCCAAAACCTCCAATGCTGATGGCGTCCGGCTGTGATGTCACCTGCAGCATGTGCGTATGACGGATACGTATTGTGGGCGTGTGATAATATGCGCGGCTCAGCCTTAGGCCTGCGTCACACCAGCGGCAGCGGATTTGCGTTTGCATTTGTGCTGCGGTTTTTCGGAATGAGCGTTGCGTATTTGTGCGTGCAGAAAAACACGTAACGATGCCGCAGCCAGTGAAATGGACAATCAGTGTAATGGGCTCACGATGAGTTCTCTTCTTGTGCAAATGCAGAGGAATATAGAGCGAGCCGCGTTTATTGTTTGAGATATGGAATTACGCAAGCAAAACCGCACTTGTGCGTGAACGCATACGGGTTCTATGTTCTGTATATCGCGCGCACAAAAACCGCATGCAAATGTGCCCATTTGTGGCAAGTCTCAGGGCGGAGTCACACGGGCGCATTTGCGCATTACATTTTCGTCTGTGCGATATGCTGAGAACAGAACCGCTGATTTCAGTGAATTTGCGCACAAGCGCTTTTTTTGCGTACACAATTACGTTGCACGAACAAACAGCGCGCTCTATTTCCCTGCGCAGTAAATGAACATGTTTGGCGCACATTAAATAATTTGGCCGTTTTGCTGGCTGGAAGCGTCGGCGGTCGTTTTTCACACACAATTGCGCACGACTTGCTTGTGCAAAAAGTTCAGTAAAACCTGCAGTTGTGGCACAAATACTCATCCGCAAAAACACGTCCACGCGTGAATCCGGTCCGGGACCAACGCCCTGGGGGTGGGGCCCAATACATAGCCGTGGCTAGTAACACCGCGCACATTGCAGCTATGTCCGCACGGATTTGCAGAATTCGCCCCTCATCTGACGAGGTGAATCGGCACAAGATCCGGCGCTATGATTGGCATTCGGCGGACCCACAATCCCCTCCGCAGTCAATGTCCGCGGCGGATCTCGTCCCCGGCGTGTGGATGACAGTGCGAGGGGCCATGTGGTACATCCACGGCAGATCCCCTGCGTGTGAACACGGCCTAAGGCCTCTCACACGGGCGCAGTTAGCTGCGTGCCAGGAGGTATGCAGTGACATGGGTACTTGCTGCGTGCCGCCATGCCCCGTACCCAGTATTGATGGGTATGTGTGCCAACATGGAGCGCGCCATGATGTTTTGCGCACGTATTTCTCATGCTGAGTCACAGTAAAGTCTATGGGAGATCGGTCCTGCGTATTACACCACACACTGCAGACGTAATACAGTGACCAGACGCTGGGGGGAGGGATTGCTAGTCCAGCCATGTCCTGCCCTCTTCTGCCCTCTGAGGTAATATCCCCCACACTGTGGCCCCCGGGGCCCCTGCACGGACATATAGCGGGGCATGTATCACTCTCTCACATTCTCCTTCCTTCATCCCGGCTGTCACTTTGACAGAAACTGCGTTCTCCCGCGTGAAATTTGCCGTCCTCTCATTGGCTGGCGAGAAGGAGTACTTGACAGTGATTGGTCAATGGCTGCGTGTGCCTCTGGATGATTGGACAGTGAGATTTCAGCGCCCAGCTATGGTTGTCAGACTGTGTGCCGAGCTGTACGACCGGGAGCAGACACGTGGCGGCGGAGAGGTGAGTGACCGGGGAGGGTGTACGGGGGGCAGGCCGGGGGTCCACGGAGGAGCTGGGGGCGCGGAGGGGGGCGTGGGCGGGCTGTACTGTGATATCAAGTTGGCTGTCATTGAGGTCTGCCCCAGCGGACGGGGATTGTCTGGGGGAAGGAAGGTCGGCTTCAGCACCGGCGGACGAGAGTTGTCGGGTGGAGTTTGGCCTCTGCCCCGGCGGACGGGTGCTGTTGGGAAAGGGGGGGGAGAGTGCGGTCCCTTCCCCGGCAGACGGGGGTTGTCGGGGTAGGGAGGTCGCCCTCTGCACCGGCGGGGGACGTGGGGGGAGGGAAAGTTCGGTCTCTGCCCCGGAGGTCGGGGGTTGTTGGGCGAAGTTCCGCCTCAGTCTCAGCGGATGGGGGTTGTCGGTGGAAGGTGGGCCCCTGCCCTGGCGGACGGGAGTTGGGGGTGTTCCGCGTCTGCCCTGGCGGTCGGGTGATTTCAGGAAGAGGAGGAGGTCGGCCTCTGCCCCGGCTGATGGTGGTTGTTGGGTGAAGGTCGGCCTCTGCCCCGGCTGATGGCGGTTGTTGGGTGAAGGTCGGCCTCTGCCCCGGCTGATGGCGGTTGTTGGGTGAAGGTCGGCCTCTGCCCCGGCTGATGGCGGTTGTTGGGTGAAGGTCGGCCTCTGCCCCGGCTGATGGCGGTTGTTGGGTGAAGGTCGGCCTCTGACCCGGCTGATGGCGGTTGTTGGGTGAAGGTCGGCCTCTGACCCGGCTGATGGCGGTTGTTGGGTGAAGGTCGGCCTCTGCCCCGGCTGATGGCGGTTGTTGGGTGAAGGTCGGCCTCTGCCCCGGCTGATGGCGGTTGTTGGGTGAAGGTCGGCCTCTGCCCCGGCTGATGGCGGTTGTTGGGTGAAGGTCGGCCTCTGACCCGGCTGATGGCGGTTGTTGGGTGAAGGTCGGCCTCTGACCCGGCTGATGGCGGTTGTTGGGTGAAGGTCGGCCTCTGACCCGGCTGATGGCGGTTGTTGGGTGAAGGTCGGCCTCTGCCCCGGCTGATGGTGGTTGTTGGGTGAAGGTCGGCCTCTGCCCCGGCTGATGGTGGTTGTTGGGTGAAGGTCGGCCTCTGCCCCGGCTGATGGTGGTTGTTGGGTGAAGGTCGGCCTCTGCCCCGGCTGATGGCGGTTGTTGGGTGAAGGTCGGCCTCTCCTCTGGTGGACGGTGGTTGTTGGGTGAAGGTCGGCCTCTGCCCGGCTGATGGTGGTTGTTGGGTGAAGGTCGGCCTCTGCCCCGGCTGATGGTGGTTGTTGGGTGAAGGTCGGCCTCTGCCCGGCTGATGGCGGTTGTTGGGTGAAGGTCGGCCTCTGCCCCGGCTGATGGCGGTTGTTGGGTGAAGGTCGGCCTCTGCCCCGGCTGATGGCGGTTGTTGGGTGAAGGTCGGCCTCTGCCCCGGCTGATGGCGGTTGTTGGGTGAAGGTCGGCCTCTGCCCCGGCTGATGGCGGTTGTTGGGTGAAGGTCGGCCTCTGCCCCGGCTGATGGCGGTTGTTGGGTGAAGGTCGGCCTCTGCCCCGGCTGATGGCGGTTGTTGGGTGAAGGTCGGCCTCTGCCCCGGCTGATGGCGGTTGTTGGGTGAAGGTCGGCCTCTGCCCCGGCTGATGGCGGTTGTTGGGTGAAGGTCGGCCTCTGCCCCGGCTGATGGCGGTTGTTGGGTGAAGGTCGGCCTCTGCCCCGGCTGATGGCGGTTGTTGGGTGAAGGTCGGCCTCTGCCCCGGCTGATGGCGGTTGTTGGGTGAAGGTCGGCCTCTGCCCCGGCTGATGGCGGTTGTTGGGTGAAGGTCGGCCTCTGCCCCGGCTGATGGTGGTTGTTGGGTGAAGGTCAGCCTCTGCCCCGGCTGATGGTGGTTGTTGGGTGAAGGTCGGCCTCTGCCCCGGCTGATGGTGGTTGTTGGGTGAAGGTCGGCCTCTGCCCCGGCTGATGGTGGTTGTTGGGTGAAGGTCGGCCTCTGCCCCGGCTGATGGCGGTTGTTGGGTGAAGGTCGGCCTCTCCTCTGGTGGACGGTGGTTGTTGGGTGAAGGTCGGCCTCTGCCCGGCTGATGGTGGTTGTTGGGTGAAGGTCGGCCTCTGCCCCGGCTGATGGTGGTTGTTGGGTGAAGGTCGGCCTCTGCCCGGCTGATGGCGGTTGTTGGGTGAAGGTCGGCCTCTGCCCCGGCTGATGGCGGTTGTTGGGTGAAGGTCGGCCTCTGCCCCGGCTGATGGCGGTTGTTGGGTGAAGGTCGGCCTCTGCCCCGGCTGATGGCGGTTGTTGGGTGAAGGTCGGCCTCTGCCCCGGCTGATGGCGGTTGTTGGGTGAAGGTCGGCCTCTGCCCCGGCTGATGGCGGTTGTTGGGTGAAGGTCGGCCTCTGCCCCGGCTGATGGCGGTTGTTGGGTGAAGGTCGGCCTCTGCCCCGGCTGATGGCGGTTGTTGGGTGAAGGTCGGCCTCTGCCCCGGCTGATGGCGGTTGTTGGGTGAAGGTCGGCCTCTGCCCCGGCTGATGGCGGTTGTTGGGTGAAGGTCGGCCTCTGCCCCGGCTGATGGCGGTTGTTGGGTGAAGGTCGGCCTCTGCCCCGGCTGATGGCGGTTGTTGGGTGAAGGTCGGCCTCTGCCCCGGCTGATGGCGGTTGTTGGGTGAAGGTCGGCCTCTGCCCCGGCTGATGGCGGTTGTTGGGTGAAGGTCGGCCTCTGCCCCGGCTGATGGCGGTTGTTGGGTGAAGGTCGGCCTCTGCCCCGGCTGATGGCGGTTGTTGGGTGAAGGTCGGCCTCTGCCCCGGCTGATGGCGGTTGTTGGGTGAAGGTCGGCCTCTGCCCCGGCTGATGGCGGTTGTTGGGTGAAGGTCGGCCTCTGCCCCGGCTGATGGCGGTTGTTGGGTGAAGGTCGGCCTCTGCCCCGGCTGATGGCGGTTGTTGGGTGAAGGTCGGCCTCTGCCCCGGCTGATGGCGGTTGTTGGGTGAAGGTCGGCCTCTGCCCCGGCTGATGGCGGTTGTTGGGTGAAGGTCGGCCTCTGCCCCGGCTGATGGCGGTTGTTGGGTGAAGGTCGGCCTCTGCCCCGGCTGATGGCGGTTGTTGGGTGAAGGTCGGCCTCTGCCCCGGCTGATGGCGGTTGTTGGGTGAAGGTCGGCCTCTGCCCCGGCTGATGGCGGTTGTTGGGTGAAGGTCGGCCTCTGCCCCGGCTGATGGCGGTTGTTGGGTGAAGGTCGGCCTCTGCCCCGGCTGATGGCGGTTGTTGGGTGAAGGTCGGCCTCTGCCCCGGCTGATGGCGGTTGTTGGGTGAAGGTCGGCCTCTGCCCCGGCTGATGGCGGTTGTTGGGTGAAGGTCGGCCTCTGCCCCGGCTGATGGCGGTTGTTGGGTGAAGGTCGGCCTCTGCCCCGGCTGATGGCGGTTGTTGGGTGAAGGTCGGCCTCTGCCCCGGCTGATGGCGGTTGTTGGGTGAAGGTCGGCCTCTGCCCCGGCTGATGGCGGTTGTTGGGTGAAGGTCGGCCTCTGCCCCGGCTGATGGCGGTTGTTGGGTGAAGGTCGGCCTCTGCCCCGGCTGATGGCGGTTGTTGGGTGAAGGTCGGCCTCTGCCCCGGCTGATGGCGGTTGTTGGGTGAAGGTCGGCCTCTGCCCCGGCTGATGGCGGTTGTTGGGTGAAGGTCGGCCTCTGGCCCGGCTGATGGCGGTTGTTGGGTGAAGGTCGGCCTCTGCCCCGGCTGATGGCGGTTGTTGGGTGAAGGTCGGCCTCTGCCCCGGCTGATGGCGGTTGTTGGGTGAAGGTCGGCCTCTGCCCCGGCTGATGGCGGTTGTTGGGTGAAGGTCGGCCTCTGCCCCGGCTGATGGCGGTTGTTGGGTGAAGGTCGGCCTCTGCCCCGGCTGATGGCGGTTGTTGGGTGAAGGTCGGCCTCTGCCCCGGCTGATGGCGGTTGTTGGGTGAAGGTCGGCCTCTGCCCCGGCTGATGGCGGTTGTTGGGTGAAGGTCGGCCTCTGCCCCGGCTGATGGCGGTTGTTGGGTGAAGGTCGGCCTCTGCCCCGGCTGATGGCGGTTGTTGGGTGAAGGTCGGCCTCTGCCCCGGCTGATGGCGGTTGTTGGGTGAAGGTCGGCCTCTGCCCCGGCTGATGGCGGTTGTTGGGTGAAGGTCGGCCTCTGCCCCGGCTGATGGCGGTTGTTGGGTGAAGGTCGGCCTCTGCCCCGGCTGATGGCGGTTGTTGGGTGAAGGTCGGCCTCTCCTCTGGTGGACGGGGGTTGATGGGTGAAGGTCGGCCTCTGCCCCGGCTGATGGTGGTTGTTGGGTGAAGGTCGGCCTCTGCCCCGGCTGATGGTGGTTGTTGGGTGAAGGTCGGCCTCTGCCCCGGCTGATGGTGGTTGTTGGGTGAAGGTCGGCCTCTGCCCCGGCTGATGGTGGTTGTTGGGTGAAGGTCGGCCTCTGCCCGGCTGATGGTGGTTGTTGGGTGAAGGTCGGCCTCTGCTCTGGTGGACGGGGGTTGTTGGGTGAAGGTCGGCCTCTGCCCCGGCTGATGGTGGTTGTCGGGTGAAGGTCGGCCTCTGCCCCTGCGGTCGGGTGCTGTCAGGAGGAGGGGGAGGAGGTCACCCTTTGCCCCGGCAGATGGGGATTTAGTTTCTGGTACCGTTCTTTAAGTAGTGTGATTGCTGGTGAGCCGCAGCGGGTACAAAGGTTGGTCCCAAGTTACCCCTTAACCCTTTAAGGACGCCGTCCTTTTTTCCCATCTTGTTTTTTCCCCGCCTCCGTTATTTCCCTGTTGCTGTCGCTGTTATCAGGGTGTTTTGTTGTAGTTTTCAGCGGTTCCATATAAAGTGCAGGAATCCTAAATGCAGTAAGATGAATAATCCGACATTCCGGCGTCTTCTGGTTTGTCTCGTTTCTATGGTACAAAAACCGCATCAGACTTTTACGGACGCGGCGATACCAAATGTTTTATTACTCAGGTTTTTATTGTAAACATGGCAAAAGGGTTTCTTTAAACTTTTAGCATATTTTTTTAATAGTAAAAGTTTTTTCTAATTTTTTCCTTTTTAGCCCCCACAGGGGACCACAGCTGGCGATGCTTTACATCATACTGCGATCGGGCATCCCCACAGGGACGGCTTGTAAGGCATTCTGCCAAGACAGCCCTGGGGCCTTTCAGAAGACCCCCAGCTGCCATGACACCCACACTGCTCCCTGCGATCTCATCTCGGGTAGGGGGGCAATATGGGACCACGGAACACCATTGAGGGCATTTAAAGTGTAAATAGTGCCAAGCAGCCACGTGGCTGATTGCAGCTATTGCCTGCAGGTGTCAGCTGTAATAAAGAGCCAGCGCCCTGCAGCGTTAAGGGGTTAAAGAGCGCTTTGCTTTGTTCCCTCAGACCCCTGTATCTGGGTGTTTGGTCCGACTTCCCAGAGGATTACCCGGACCGGATACAACTCTGGGAGTAAACAAGAATGCTTCCATTCATTAACAGCAAGCAAAGATCTTGAAATGGTGCAGAATTAAAGCTTTGTGTTTTGTCTTTGCTCCAGGGATGAAGTATCCGAGGCAGGATGACGGCCGACTCCCCGGTGATGAATGGCGGGCATGCCGATCTGTGGGCATCTCATAACCAGATGGTCCTGGAACCTCCTGAAACAAATGGTCCAGAGGTCAGACATCGAGGCGCTCCGCTCTCACTGCACTATAGGCGCTTCTACACAGAAGACGGATCCCCTGCTGGCTGTAATGAGCGGCTGACAGTATAGCCGGCCGATCAGTCCTTGCTCTGCCGCTCGCGGCGCGGAGGATCACTAGTATTGGGGGGAACGGTCACTAATATTGGTCATCCTTCACCCGCAGCAGCTCTTGTCCGCAGCCGCCCCCCTAATTACACGGAGGATGTCCTGCCCACGGATAAGACCCAGTCAGCCGGTGAGCGGGCGTTCTGGATGTTCATCAGCTGATTGGGGCGCATTCAGGCGGGCGGATGATCGGGGAGATAACCTTCTGACAAATATTTGTTCCCATGTAAAAGGGTCTTACAGAATGACCCGCACATCCAAGTCTCCAAGGCATCTTGGTTCCCTCCATCGGGTAATAGATGCCGGGTGCTGACCACTAATGCTACGTCACAGAAGGGGAAACCTAAACCAATCACAGGTAACGGCCATATACTTACTGACTAAGGAGGCAGATTGCTGCATCCTCTCACCATGCAGGTAGCAGACTACCAGATGAGGGAGCTAATTACACCTGTGAGGGACACCGATGAGACAGCCACTCACACAGCCTCCTATATAGTGGGGGTGGCTGCTTGGTGTATACTCCCACACAGAGTAAATACAAAGTGGCAGACCATTCTGATACATGTAGTGCACCATGCAGACCAGCAACCTATTAATGACGCCATAATAGTTTGGCAGGTTGCCCTGCACTTCCATCAGTGAACCACATTGGTACTGCCACGCTGGGCTCCCCCTGGAGTCTTAAAGCCGCACTGCATGTGAATGATAGATAATAAATGCAAGGCATTAGTTGGATTTTGGCCAAGATACATCGGCCCACTAACCTCGTCAAGGTTCCTTGCATGTAGTGTCCCTCACAGGTGTAATTAGCTCCCTCATCTGGTAGTCTGCTACCTGCATGGTGAGAGGATGCAGCAATCTGCCCTCCTTAGGGCTTATTCAGACGACCGTATATCGACCGCGTATTCACGCAGGCCAATATACGGCGTCTCTCTCTGCAGGGGGAGGAGGCTGGAAGAGCCAGGAGCAGTGCTATGAGCTCCCGCCCCCTCTCTGCCTCCTCTCCACCCCTCTGCACTATTTGCAATGAGAGGAGGTGGTACGGGGGCGGTGCTAATTAAAAACCCACAACTTAGCCCCGCCCTGTCCCACCTCCTCTCATTGCAGATAGTGCCGAGGGGCAGAGAGGGGGTGGAGAGGAGGCAGAGAGGTGGCAGGAGCTCAGAGCACTGCTCCCGACTCTTCCTCCTCCCCCTGCAGAGAGAGACAATCCCGGCAGCGGTGTCCATCATGTAATTTAGTGAAATGTCTAAATGTGAGTATTGTTTTAGCTTATGTTATGCTTGAAAAGGGCGAGCTTAGGAACTTGCCGAAACGTGTTGCATGTAAAATAAAGAAGTAATATACGGACGGCAGAGTCCTACAGCGTATCCTTGGATCCATGAGCGCGGGGAACTTTTTGTTTATTTTTTGGATTGCTGCTTTGTATCACAACCCGTGGTGGGCTGTAACCCTTAGTCGACTCTTCGGAATTCGGATTTGG
The DNA here is from genome assembly GCF_035609145.1 of Eleutherodactylus coqui. NCBI lineage: Eukaryota > Metazoa > Chordata > Amphibia > Anura > Eleutherodactylidae > Eleutherodactylus > Eleutherodactylus coqui. The sequence continues at coordinate 198,702,371 of NC_089844.1, forward strand.
AACCCAGGGTGGTTTACGGGCGATCGTGGATATGGGGTGCCAGCGGGCTCTCAGGTTGGGAGTCCCGCTGAGCACCAGGTGAGTTTGTTCATGATTCACCGAGATTGAAATCTCTAAAAACTATGAGCCGCTGACACCCAACCTTTATATACTGCAGAGAGAGACGGCGGGAATACCCGGCCGAAATACGGTCGTCTGCATAAGCCCTCAGTCAGTAAGTATACGGCCATTTCCTGTGATTGTTGTTGTGCTGACCACTAATGGAATCCATTACGGTGGCCATCGCAGTTGTCATCCAGCTTCCCATGGATTCTGCATGTCATGGACACCTGCATTATGCCATGTTACACTCCACAGTATTGGAGGTCTTTGTGCCATTCGGGCTGCTTTCATGCAGGCAAGAAAATCCCGCGTTGCGAGACGCACGACTATGAGCCCTGTTCATATAGGCGTGCAAAATACGGGGTGACAATACCCCTTGTGAATGAGACCTTCTGTACACACATCGCTTCTGCAGGAATTCTCGTTATTGTCCTAAACTACAGTTCCCAGCAGGCATTGCCAGACTGACAGTCTAACTAATCGCACACCGATCTGAATTTTAAAGATACAGAAACTTTTATAATCAAAAGCATAATTGAACCAGACAACATCAAAGAATTGCCTAGAAGTAAAACTCAATAGTATGTGAGCGCAGAGCCCGTCCATATCAGTCCGCTGGTCGGCTTCAGTATAGAACACTGGCAGATGAGAGACGAATGGAAAGGCAGCAAAAAAGGAATTCTAGTCCTGCTTAGGGAGATTAAAGGGGCTCTCCATTTGTGTACATAAAGTTAATTGAAGCAAGAACGGGACGTTCTACTGTTAGAGGAAAGACAGTTCCATCACCAACACAGAAGGATGTTCTTTACTGTAAGAGCAGTGAGACTGTGGGACACAAAATGCACAAACAAGGCCATCAACTAACTTTATTGAATGCCCCTGGAGAAGCACAGATACAAGTAAAGCTTACATCACAGTGTAAGGAAAAGTTTTGCAACTTTCTAATATAGTTTGCATTTCAATTTTAAATATTCAAGATCTTTGCCTGCTGTCAGTGAATAGAAACATTGTTTATACCTCAAGGCTTATAAACCTGCCCTTGATCATGTGCTGCTCCTGGCATGTTACAATGTATCAGAGCTCTCCCTTCTAGTGGGCGGTGCAGCTGTGTGAGTAGGATACATTTTCAAACTCTGTGTTTGCATTCACTGAAAGCAAGCAGAGATTTTGAAAATTGTCAGCAAGTAATACACATGTATATTAGCAGTTGCAGACCTTTTCATTATACAGTAGCAAGAGTAATTCTGTAGAGACCTCTGGCAGGATGCACTCAGCATTAAGTACCCGATGGCGGCCGTCAGTTGGCTTTAACCCCTTCCCGCTCCAGGACGTACCGGTACGTCCTGGGAGCCTGGTACTTCCCGCAACAGGACGTACCGGTACGTCCTGGAGATAGCGCGGGATCACATAAGATCCCGTGCTATCCCGCAGCGGGAGCCGGCTGTCAGTCACAGCCGGCATCTCGCTGCAACAGCGGGGGGGCATCGGAGATGCGCCCCCCGCTGTTAACCCCTTCCCTGCCGCGATCTAAGTAGATCGCGGCAGGGAAAGAGTTCACAGAGGGATCGCGATCCCTCTGTGTCTCCGGCCGGCTCTCGCGATGTCATCGCGAGAGCCCGGCCTGTCACCATGGCAACAGGACGCCAGACACCGGCGTCCTGTATTACCTATGCCTATAATCGCTGTACAAACGATAAGGCATGGCAATGTAAAAAATGTAAAAAAAAAAACCTTTTTTTTATGCTTTTTCTAATATTAGCATAAAAAATGGGAAAAAAATTAAAACCCCACATATTGGGTATTGACGCGTCCGTAACGACGTGTACAAAAAGTTGAACATGCTTTTTATTTTGTACGACAAAAAGCGTAAAAAAAACGCTAAAAAACAGAGGAAAAATGCTAATTTTTAGCATTTTGCCTCCCAAAAAATGCAATAAAAGTGATCAAAAAAGCCGCACATTCCCCAAAATGGTACCAATAAAAACTACAGCTCATCTCGCAAAAAATAAGCCCTCATAGAGCTCTGTACATAGAAAAATAAAAGAGTTACAGGACTTTGAATGCAGCTATAGAGAAAAAAAAAGATTTCCCAAAAAAAGGGGGTTTTATTGCAAAAAAGTGTAAAAACCTAAAAACAAATATAACAATTTTGGTATGTTACCGTACCGACCCGCAGAAAAAATTTAGTGTCATGTATGCTGCATGATTAACGCTGTAAAAAAAAGAAAAAAGAAATCTATGTCAGAATTGATGCGTTTTCTCTCCCTGTTGTCATAAAAAAAATAATAAAAGTTTTATGATATAGTCTATGTACCCGAAAGTGGCACCGATAAAAACTACAGCTCGCCACGCAAAAAACAAGCCCTTATACGGCCGCGTCGACGGAAAAATAAAAAAGTTATGGCTTTTGAAAAATGGAGATGGAAAAATACCAAAAAAAAAAAATCGCTTTGTCCTCAACGCCAAAATAGGCCATGTCATTAAGGGGTTAAACAGCCTCATTTTCTCAGCAAGAGGAGCTGGGATCAGAAAAAAAACCTGATACAGTCCAAAGCCGATCTCCTCCATCAGGGGAGAGAATAAATTGACTTCGTTAAAATAGCAAGGGAGGGTCCTGCTGCCCAGATACCCGATGAGCGCCTCTATGACCTGTAGGAAGCGGTCGGCTATACTAGACTCTGACCAATCAGATCAGTCATTACTGACATGGAGAAGAACATGTCTTAGATGGGTTGAAGACAGTTGGCCAAGTGCTGAGCGCTAGATTCACACTGGGTGCAGCAATCTAAATGATTTATCAGTCTGTGTAAAAGGGCCCTTATGGTGCTCATAGTGCACCATGGACCATGGGTGAAGTGGCTTGGAATGGACTTTAGCACTTTCTTATGCTGCGTTTACATGGGACGATTATCGTTCAGTTTCACCCTCTCCAATCCAGTGCTGGACGTCGTCTGACATTGAGATTTCCCTGTGAAGCTTCCATGTAGGGCGAAGTCTGACACATGTTTATAATAATATGCAGAAGATAGCAGAAAGAAACATATGCTATATACATTGTATGCAGTTAGAGGATGTCTCTGTATGGCACTTCATTACAGAGATAGATATCTATCTATCTATCTCATATATAGCTCATATCTAGAGATGAGCGAACGCGTTCGTCCGAGCTTGATATTCGTGCGAATATTAGGGTGTTCGGGATGTTCGTTATTCGTAACGAACACCATGCGGTGTTCGTGTTACTTTCACTTCCTTCCCTGAGACGTTAGCGCGCTTTTCTGGCCAATTGAAAGACAGGGAAGGCATTACAACTTCCCCCTGTGACGTTCAAGCCCTATACCACCCCCCTGCTGTGAGTGGCTGGGGAGATCAGGTGTCACCCGAACATAAAAGTCGGCCCCTCCCGCGGTTCGCCTCAGATGCGGTGTGAGTTAGATGAGGGACAGTGCTGTTTGTACCGGAGCTGCTGTAGGGAAAGAATTGGTAGTTAGTGTAGGCTTCAAGACCCCCAAAGGTCCTTATTAGGGCCACTGATAGCTGTGTGTTGGCTGCTGTTAGCAGTGGCAAATTTTTTTTTCTCAAAATCGCCTCTGCAGAGCGTTGCACCTGGCATTAGGGACAGAAGTGCTGCATAGGCAGGGAGAGTGTTAGGAGTGAGTGTAGCCTTCAAGAACCTCAACGGTCCTTTCTAGGGCCATATTTATCCGTGTGCAGTACTGTCCAGGCTGCTGTTAGCTGTGCTGCATTTTTTTTTGCTTCTCAAAATCGCTTCTGCAGAGCATTGCACCCTCCATTGATACTGCAGGGAAAGAATTGTATAGGCAGGGCCACAACACAGTTATTATTCATAGAATATATGCAGTGCTGCCTTTTGGTGCCAAAAAACTGAAAACAAATCTATTTGTCCAGCCTCTGTCCGTCCTAAGGGCTGTGGACACGTGTGAGCTGCGTGAACAACATTGCTAAATCAGACGCACCCAGCTACGCTTTACTGCTGGCTTCGCCATTTGCTTTCCTTAATTGGGAAAAAAATACCTGCTCTCCAAGAGTTATAATAACTCTGCTACCCTCACGTTCTGTGACACATAAGCAGGGACACAGCACAGTTATTAAACTTCTCATGTTCATTGAATATACGCAGTGCTGCCTTTTGGTGGAAAAAAACTGAAAACAAATCTATTTGTCCAGCCTCTGTCCGTCCTAAGGGCGGTGGAGACGTGTGAGCTGCGTGAACAACATTGCTAAATCAGACGCACCCAGCTACGCTTTACTGCTGGCTTCGCCATTTGCTTCCTTAATTGGGAAAAAAATACCTGCTCTCCAAGAGTTATAATAACTCTGCTACCCTCACGTTCTGTGACACATAAGCAGGGACACAGCACAGTTATTAAACTTCTCATGTTCATTGAATATACGCAGTGCTGCCTTTTGGTGGAAAAAAACTGAAAACAAATCTATTTGTCCAGCCTCTGTCCGTCCTAAGGGCGGTGGAGACGTGTGAGCTGCGTGAACAACATTGCTAAATCAGACGCACCCAGCTACGCTTTACTGCTGGCTTCGCCATTTGCTTTCCTTAATTGGGAAAAAAATACCTGCTCTCCAAGAGTTATAATAACTCTGCTACCCTCACGTTCTGTGACACATAAGCAGGGACACAGCACAGTTATTAAACTTCTCATGTTCATTGAATATACGCAGTGCTGCCTTTTGGTGGAAAAAAACTGAAAACAAATCTATTTGTCCAGCCTCTGTCCGTCCTAAGGGCGGTGGAGACGTGTGAGCTGCGTGAACAACATTGCTAAATCAGACGCACCCAGCTACGCTTTACTGCTGGCTTCGCCATTTGCTTTCCTTAATTGGGAAAAAAATACCTGCTCTCCAAGAGTTATAATAACTCTGCTACCCTCACGTTCTGTGACACATAAGCAGGGACACAGCACAGTTATTAAACTTAGATAATTCATTCACTAGAGGCAGTGGGGCCTTTCGTTTTCCAAAAAGGGCAAAAATTATATTTGGCCTGCAGTCTTGCGCCAATTTATTTCCTGCCTGTGAAATCAAATCACTGGTAATACAGCATGCTGAGGGGTAGGGGTAGGCCTAGAGGACGTGGACGCGGCCGAGGACGCGGAGGGCCAAGTCAGGGTGTGGGCACAGCCCGAGCTCCTGATCCTGGTGTGTCGCAGCCGACTGCTGCGCGATTAGGAGAGAGGCACGTTTCTGGCGTCCCCACATTCATCGCCCAATTAATGGGTCCACGCGGGAGACGGTTATTAGAAAATGAGCAGTGTGAGCAGGTCCTGTCCTGGATGGCAGAAAGTGCTTCGAGCAACCTATCGTCTACCCGCAGTTCTGCGCCGTCCACTGCTGCCAATCCGAATCCTCTGTCTGCTGCTCCTCCTTCCTCCCAGCCTCCTCACTCCACTACAATAACACCTGCTCAGGAGCGGGAACACTCCCAGGAACTGTTCTCGGGCCCCTGCTTAGATTGGGCAGCAGCGGTTCCTCTCCCACCAGAGGAGTTTATCGTCACTGATGCCCAACCATTCGAAAGTTCCCGGGGTCCGGGGGAAGAGGCTGGGGACTTCCGCCAACTGTCTCAACAACTTTCTGTGGGTGAGGAGGACGATGACGATCAGACACAGTTGTCTTGCAGTGAGGTAGTAGTAAGGGCAGTAAGTCCGAGGGAGCAGCGCACAGAGGATTCGGAGGAAGAGCAGCAGGACGATGAGGTGACTGACCCCACCTGGTGTGCAACGCTTACTCAGGAGGACAGGTCTTCAGAGGGGGAGTCAAGGGCATCAGCAGGGCAGGTTGCAAGAGGCAGTGCGGTGGCCAGGGGTAGAGGCAGGGCCAGACCGAATAATCCACCAAGTGTTTCCCAAAGCGCCCCCTCGCGCCATGCCACCCTGCAGAGGCCGAGGTGCTCTAAGGTCTGGCAGTTTTTCACAGAGACGCCTGACGACCGACGAACAGTGGTGTGCAACCTTTGTTGCGCAAAGCTCAGCCGGGGAGCCAACACCAACAGCCTCACCACCACCACCATGCGCAGACATATGATGGCCAAGCACCCCACAAGGTGGGACGAAGGCCGTTCACCGCCTCCGGTTTGCACCCCTGCCTCTCCCCCTGTGCCCCAACCTGCCACTGAGATGCAACCCCCCTCTCAGGACACAGGCACTACCGCCTCATGGCCTGCACCCACACCCTCATCTCCGCTGTCCTCGGCCCCATCCAGCAGTGTAGTTCAGCGCACCGTTCAGCCGTCGCTTGCGCAAGTGTTCGAGCGCAAGCGCAAGTACGCCGCCACGCACCCGCACGCTCAAACGTTAACCGTCCGCATAGCAAAATTCATCAGCCTTGAGATGCTGCCGTATAGGGTTGTGGAAACTGAGTCCTTCAAAAGTATCATGGAGGCGGCGGCCCCGTGCTACTCAGTTCCCAGTCGCCACTACTTTTCCCGATGTGCCGTCCCAGCCCTGCACGACCACGTCTCCCGCAACATTGTGCGCGCCCTCACCAACGCGGTTACTGCCACGGTCCACTTAACTACGGACACGTGGACAAGCACAGGCGGGCAGGGCCACTACATCTCCCTGACGGCACATTGGGTGAATTTAGTGGAGGCTGGGACAGAGTCAGAGCCTGGGACCGCTCACGTCCTACCCACCCCCAGAATTGCGGGCCCCAGCTCGGTGCTGGTATCTGCGGAGGTGTATGCTTCCTCCACTAAAGCACCCTCCTCCTCCTCCTCCTCTGTCTCGCAATCAAGATGTGTTAGCAGCAGCATGTCGCCAGCAGTCGGTGTCGCGCGGTGTGGCAGCACAGCGGTGGGCAAGCGTCAGCAGGCCGTGCTGAAACTACTCAGCTTAGGCGATAAGAGGCACACGGCCCACGAACTGCTGCAGGGTCTGACACAGCAGACCGACCGCTGGCTTGCGCCGCTGACCCTCCAACCGGGCATGGTCGTGTGTGACAACGGCCGTAACCTGGTGGCGGCTCTGCAGCTCGGCAGCCTCACGCATGTGCCATGCCTGGCCCACATCTTTAATTTGGTGGTTCAGCGGTTTCTGAAAAGCTACCCACGCTTGTCAGACCTGCTCGTAAAGGCGCGCCGGCTCTGCGCACATTTCCGCAAGTCCCACACGGACGCTGCCACCCTGCGCACCCTGCAACATCACTTTAAGCTGCCAGTGCACCGACTGCTGTGCGACGTGCCCACACGGTGGAACTCTACGCTCCACATGTTGGCCAGGCTCTATGAACAACGTAGAGCTATAGTCGAATACCAACTCCAACATGGGCGGCGCAGTGGGAGTCAGCCTCCTCAATTCCTTTCAGAAGAGTGGGCCTGGTTGGCAGACATCTGCCATGTCCTTGGTAATTTTGAGGAGTCTACCCAGGTGGTGAGCGGCGATGCTACAATCATTAGCGTCACCATTCCTCTGCTATGCATCTTGAGAAATTCCCTGCAAACCATAAAGGCAGCTGCTTTGCGCTCGGAAACGGGGGCGGGGGAAGACAGTATGCCGCTGGATAGTCAGGGCACCCTCCTGTCTATTTCTCAGCGCGTACAGGAGGAGGAGGAGGAGCATGAGGAGGAGGGGGAAGAGACAGCTTGGCCCGCTGCTGACGGTACACCGGCTGATTGCCTGTCATCCTTTCAGCGTGTATGGCCTGAGGAGGAGGAGGAGGAGGAGGAGGATGAGGATCCTGATAGTGATCTTCCTAGTGAAGACAGCCATGTGTTGCGTACAGGTACCCTGGCACACATGGCTGACTTCATGTTAGGATGCCTTTCTCGTGACCCTCGCGTTGCACGCATTCTGGCCACGACGGATTACTGGGTGTACACACTGCTCGACCCACGGTATAAGGAGAACCTGGCCACTCTGATTCCCGAAGAGGAAAGGGGTTCGAGAGTGTTGCTATACCACAGGACCCTTGCGGACAAGCTGATGGTAAAATTCCCAGCCGACAGCGCTAGTGGCAGAAGGCGCAGTACCGAGGGCAAGGTAGCAGGGGATGTGCGTAGATCGAGCAGCATGTACATCCCAGGCAGTGCAACAGTCTTTAAGGGCCTGACCAGCTTTATGGCTCCCCACCAAGACTGTGTCACCGCTCCCCAGTCACGGCTGAGTCGGCGGGAGCACTGTAAAAGGATGGTGAGGGAGTACGTAGCGGATCGCACGACCATCCTTGGTGACGCCTCTGCCCCCTACAACTACTGGGTGTCGAAGCTGGACATGTGGCCTGAACTAGCGCTGTATGCCCTGGAGGTGCTTGCTTGTCCTGCGGCTAGCGTCTTGTCGGAGAGGGTGTTTAGTGCGGCTGGGGGAATCATCACAGATAAGCGTACCCGCCTGTCAACCGACAGTGCCGACAGGCTAACACTCATCAAGATGAACAAAGGCTGGATTTCCCCAGACTTCTGTTCTCTCGTTCTGTGACACATAAGCAGGGACACAGCACAGTTATTAAACTTAGATAATTCATTCACTAGAGGCAGTGGGGCCTTTCGTTTTCCAAAAAGGGCAAAAATTATATTTGGCCTGCAGTCTTGCGCCAATTTATTTCCTGCCTGTGAAATCAAATCACTGGTAATACAGCATGCTGAGGGGTAGGGGTAGGCCTAGAGGACGTGGACGCGGCCGAGGACGCGGAGGGCCAAGTCAGGGTGTGGGCACAGCCCGAGCTCCTGATCCTGGTGTGTCGCAGCCGACTGCTGCGCGATTAGGAGAGAGGCACGTTTCTGGCGTCCCCACATTCATCGCCCAATTAATGGGTCCACGCGGGAGACGGTTATTAGAAAATGAGCAGTGTGAGCAGGTCCTGTCCTGGATGGCAGAAAGTGCTTCGAGCAACCTATCGTCTACCCGCAGTTCTGCGCCGTCCACTGCTGCCAATCCGAATCCTCTGTCTGCTGCTCCTCCTTCCTCCCAGCCTCCTCACTCCACTACAATAACACCTGCTCAGGAGCGGGAACACTCCCAGGAACTGTTCTCGGGCCCCTGCTTAGATTGGGCAGCAGCGGTTCCTCTCCCACCAGAGGAGTTTATCGTCACTGATGCCCAACCATTCGAAAGTTCCCGGGGTCCGGGGGAAGAGGCTGGGGACTTCCGCCAACTGTCTCAACAACTTTCTGTGGGTGAGGAGGACGATGACGATCAGACACAGTTGTCTTGCAGTGAGGTAGTAGTAAGGGCAGTAAGTCCGAGGGAGCAGCGCACAGAGGATTCGGAGGAAGAGCAGCAGGACGATGAGGTGACTGACCCCACCTGGTGTGCAACGCTTACTCAGGAGGACAGGTCTTCAGAGGGGGAGTCAAGGGCATCAGCAGGGCAGGTTGCAAGAGGCAGTGCGGTGGCCAGGGGTAGAGGCAGGGCCAGACCGAATAATCCACCAAGTGTTTCCCAAAGCGCCCCCTCGCGCCATGCCACCCTGCAGAGGCCGAGGTGCTCTAAGGTCTGGCAGTTTTTCACAGAGACGCCTGACGACCGACGAACAGTGGTGTGCAACCTTTGTTGCGCAAAGCTCAGCCGGGGAGCCAACACCAACAGCCTCACCACCACCACCATGCGCAGACATATGATGGCCAAGCACCCCACAAGGTGGGACGAAGGCCGTTCACCGCCTCCGGTTTGCACCCCTGCCTCTCCCCCTGTGCCCCAACCTGCCACTGAGATGCAACCCCCCTCTCAGGACACAGGCACTACCGCCTCATGGCCTGCACCCACACCCTCATCTCCGCTGTCCTCGGCCCCATCCAGCAGTGTAGTTCAGCGCACCGTTCAGCCGTCGCTTGCGCAAGTGTTCGAGCGCAAGCGCAAGTACGCCGCCACGCACCCGCACGCTCAAACGTTAACCGTCCGCATAGCAAAATTCATCAGCCTTGAGATGCTGCCGTATAGGGTTGTGGAAACTGAGTCCTTCAAAAGTATCATGGAGGCGGCGGCCCCGTGCTACTCAGTTCCCAGTCGCCACTACTTTTCCCGATGTGCCGTCCCAGCCCTGCACGACCACGTCTCCCGCAACATTGTGCGCGCCCTCACCAACGCGGTTACTGCCACGGTCCACTTAACTACGGACACGTGGACAAGCACAGGCGGGCAGGGCCACTACATCTCCCTGACGGCACATTGGGTGAATTTAGTGGAGGCTGGGACAGAGTCAGAGCCTGGGACCGCTCACGTCCTACCCACCCCCAGAATTGCGGGCCCCAGCTCGGTGCTGGTATCTGCGGAGGTGTATGCTTCCTCCACTAAAGCACCCTCCTCCTCCTCCTCCTCTGTCTCGCAATCAAGATGTGTTAGCAGCAGCATGTCGCCAGCAGTCGGTGTCGCGCGGTGTGGCAGCACAGCGGTGGGCAAGCGTCAGCAGGCCGTGCTGAAACTACTCAGCTTAGGCGATAAGAGGCACACGGCCCACGAACTGCTGCAGGGTCTGACACAGCAGACCGACCGCTGGCTTGCGCCGCTGACCCTCCAACCGGGCATGGTCGTGTGTGACAACGGCCGTAACCTGGTGGCGGCTCTGCAGCTCGGCAGCCTCACGCATGTGCCATGCCTGGCCCACGTCTTTAATTTGGTGGTTCAGCGGTTTCTGAAAAGCTACCCACGCTTGTCAGACCTGCTCGTAAAGGCGCGCCGGCTCTGCGCACATTTCCGCAAGTCCCACACGGACGCTGCCACCCTGCGCACCCTGCAACATCACTTTAAGCTGCCAGTGCACCGACTGCTGTGCGACGTGCCCACACGGTGGAACTCTACGCTCCACATGTTGGCCAGGCTCTATGAACAACGTAGAGCTATAGTCGAATACCAACTCCAACATGGGCGGCGCAGTGGGAGTCAGCCTCCTCAATTCCTTTCAGAAGAGTGGGCCTGGTTGGCAGACATCTGCCATGTCCTTGGTAATTTTGAGGAGTCTACCCAGGTGGTGAGCGGCGATGCTACAATCATTAGCGTCACCATTCCTCTGCTATGCATCTTGAGAAATTCCCTGCAAACCATAAAGGCAGCTGCTTTGCGCTCGGAAACGGGGGCGGGGGAAGACAGTATGCCGCTGGATAGTCAGGGCACCCTCCTGTCTATTTCTCAGCGCGTACAGGAGGAGGAGGAGGAGCATGAGGAGGATGAGGAGGAGGGGGAAGAGACAGCTTGGCCCGCTGCTGACGGTACACCGGCTGATTGCCTGTCATCCTTTCAGCGTGTATGGCCTGAGGAGGAGGAGGAGGAGGAGGAGGAGGATCCTGATAGTGATCTTCCTAGTGAAGACAGCCATGTGTTGCGTACAGGTACCCTGGCACACATGGCTGACTTCATGTTAGGATGCCTTTCTCGTGACCCTCGCGTTGCACGCATTCTGGCCACGACGGATTACTGGGTGTACACACTGCTCGACCCACGGTATAAGGAGAACCTGGCCACTCTGATTCCCGAAGAGGAAAGGGGTTCGAGAGTGTTGCTATACCACAGGACCCTTGCGGACAAGCTGATGGTAAAATTCCCAGCCGACAGCGCTAGTGGCAGAAGGCGCAGTACCGAGGGCAAGGTAGCAGGGGATGTGCGTAGATCGAGCAGCATGTACATCCCAGGCAGTGCAACAGTCTTTAAGGGCCTGACCAGCTTTATGGCTCCCCACCAAGACTGTGTCACCGCTCCCCAGTCACGGCTGAGTCGGCGGGAGCACTGTAAAAGGATGGTGAGGGAGTACGTAGCGGATCGCACGACCATCCTTGGTGACGCCTCTGCCCCCTACAACTACTGGGTGTCGAAGCTGGACATGTGGCCTGAACTAGCGCTGTATGCCCTGGAGGTGCTTGCTTGTCCTGCGGCTAGCGTCTTGTCGGAGAGGGTGTTTAGTGCGGCTGGGGGAATCATCACAGATAAGCGTACCCGCCTGTCAACCGACAGTGCCGACAGGCTTACACTCATCAAGATGAACAAAGGCTGGATTTCCCCAGACTTCTGTTCTCCACCAGCGGACAGCAGCGATACGTAAGCAATACGTAGGCTGCACCCGCGGATGGAAGCTACGTTCTCTCTCACCATCCAAAACGGGGACATTTCTGCTTCATCAATCTGTGTCTAATATTCCTCCTCCTCCTCCTCCTGCTCCTCCTCCTGAAACCTCACGTAATCACGCTGAACGGGCAATTTTTCTTAGGGCCACAAGGCTCACTCAAATAATTTTTCTGAACAATTTTTATAAGTTTCAATGCGCTTAAAAGCATTGGAACTTTAACTTGAACCAATTTTTCGTTACACTGGGCTGCCTCCAGGCCTAGTTACCACTTAAGCCACATTAACCAAAGCGATTAATGGGTTTCACCTGCCCTCTTGGCTGGCCATGGCCAATTTTTGGGATGTACATTAGTACTGTTGATACAGCAATTTTTGTGGGCCCTCGCCTACAGTGTAATCAAATTAATTTTTAGCCCACCTGCATTACAGCTGACGTTACCTCAGCTGTGTTGGGCAATGCAATGGGATATTTTTATGTACCGCCGGTGGGTTCCAGGGAGCCACCCATGCTGTAGGTGCACACTGAGTTTTTAATACATCTGTACACTTCTAAAGAACCCGTCTGACTGGGCCATGCAGTGTGGGCCGAAGCCCACCTGTATTACGCACGACATTACTACCTCAGCTGTGTTGGGCAATGCAATGGGATATTTCTATGTACCGCCGGTGGCTTCCTGGCACCCACCCAGGCAGTGGGTCCACAGGGAGTTTAACCTACATGTGTCCACTTGTAAAGAACCCCAGTCAGACTGGGGCATGCAGTGTGGGCCGAAGCCCACCTGCATTAAGCACGACATTACTACCTCAGCTGTGTTGGGCAATGCAATGGGATATTTTTATGTACCGCCGGTGGGTTCCAGGGAGCCACCCATGCTGTAGGTGCACACTGAGTTTTTAATACATCTGTACACTTCTAAAGAACCCGTCTGACTGGGCCATGCAGTGTGGGCCGAAGCCCACCTGTATTACGCACGACATTACTACCTCAGCTGTGTTGGGCAATGCAATGGGATATTTCTATGTACCGCCGGTGGCTTCCTGGCACTCACCCAGGCAGTGGGTCCACAGGGAGTTTAACCTACATGTGTCCACTTGTAAAGAACCCCAGTCTGACTGGGGCATGCAGTGTGGGCCGAAACCCACCTGCATTAACCCTTTCCAGTCCACTGTGTGACCTGTGAAGACATTAGGGTTTAAGGCTGTACAGCTCCGTTGTTGGTAGACGTCCGTCGGGGTTCTCTTACTGTATATTGCCAGCCTCTCTGCTGTCGGAGCCTATCCTACGTGTCAGCTCATGCAGTACTGGCTTTAGCCAGCATATAGCGCCGTTGTATAACAGCAGAAAAAGAGTAAGCCCCCTAGGAAAACCATATACAAATTGGATTGGAAAGGGTTAAGGACAACATTACTACCTCAGCTGTGTTGGGCAATGCAATGGGATATTTCTATGTACCGCCGGTGGCTTCCTGGCACCCACCCATGCTGTAGGTGCACACGGAGTTTTTAATACATCTGTACACTTATAAAGAACCCCAGTCTGACTGGGGCATGCAGTGTGCGCCGAAGCCCACCTGCATTAAGCACGACATTACTACCTCAGCTGTGTTGGGCAATGCAATGGGATATTTCTATGTACCGCCGGTGGCTTCCTGGCACCCACCCATGCTGTAGGTGCACACGGAGTTTTTACTACATCTGTACACTTATAAAGAACCCCAGTCTGACTGGGGCATGCAGTGTGGGCCGAAGCCCACCTGCATTAAGCACGACATTACTACCTCAGCTGTGTTGGGCAATGCAATGGGATATTTCTGTGTACCGCCGGTGGGTTCCAGGGAGCCACCCATGCTGTGGGTCGACAGGGACTTCACAATAGGGAGTTGTACCTGCCTGTGTCTATGAATTAAAAAGCCCGGTCTGACTGGGGCATGCAGACACCTTGACAGAATGAATAGTGTGTGGCACATAGGTTCCCCATTGCTATGCCCACGTGTGCAGCTCCTGATGGCGGTGGCACAGGATTCTATTTCTCATTGCTTCTGTACAGCATTGTGGGCTATCGCTCCGCCACTTTTAAAGAGGGTCGCTGCCTAGCCGTGCCAACCTCTGCAGTGTGTGCCTGCGGTCCCTCGTCATGGCAGACGCAATTCTAAATAGACATGAGCGTGGTGTGGCATGAGGGCAGCTGAAGGCTGCGCAGGGACACTTTGGTGTGCGCTGTGGGGGGGGGGAGGGGGGGCTGTTGGGCCGCATGTAACCCAGGAGAAGTGTCAGTGGAGTGTCATGCAGGCAGTGATTGTGCTTTGTTGTAGCTAGTGTGGTGCTTAGCAAAGGTATGCCATGCTAATGAGGGCTTTTCAGAAGTAAAAGTTGTTGGGAGGGGGGGGGGGGCCCACTCTTTCCGGTATTGTGGCTTAATAGTGGGACCTGGGAACTTGAGATGCAGCCCAACATGTAGCCCCTCGCCTGCCCTATCCGTTGCTGTGTCGTTCCCATCACTTTGTTGAATTGCCCAGATTTTCACACATGAAAACCTTAGCGAGCATCGGCGAAATACAAAAATGCTCTGGTCGCCCATTGACTTCAATGGGGTTCGTTGTTCGAAACGAACCCTCGAGCATCGCGGGAAGTTCGTTCCGAATAACGAACACCCGAACATTTTGGTGTTCGCTCATCTCTACTCATATCTATCTAATCTATCTATTTCATATACATTTAGCATTTATCTAATATTTATCCCATATCTGTCTGTCTATCTAATATCTATCTAGCTCATATATATCTATATCATATGTCCCTATCTATCTTACTATCTATCTAATAATTGATATCTACCTGTCTCATATGTATCAATTAGAGATGAGCGAGCGTACTCGGAAAAGCACTACTCGCTCGAGTAATTTGCTTTATCCGAGTATCGCTGTGCTCGGGTCTGAAGATTCGGGTGCCGGCACGGAGCGGAGAGCGGCAGGGGAGAGCGGGGAGGAACGGAGGTAGGATCTTTCTCTCCCTCTCTCCCGCCCGCTCTCCCCTGCTCCCCGCTGCGACTCACCTGTCAGCCGCAGCGGCACCCGAATCTTCAGACCCGAGCACAGCGATACTCGGATAAAGCACATTACTCGAGCGAGTAGTGCTTTTCCGAGTACGCTCGCTCATCTCTAGTATCAATCTATCTAATACCTATATATCTATCTATCTCATATCTGTCTATCTCATATCTAGCTATTTATCTCGCTATCTATTTCACTATCTATCTAGCTGATATCTATCTCATATGTATGTATCATTTATCTATCTCATATATCTCATATCTATCTATCTAATATTGATCTATCGAATTCATATCTAATGTCTATCTTATATCTATTTATATATCTAATATCTATCTGATATCTATCTAATCTATATGTATCTCATATGTATGTATCAATCAAATATCTATATATCTATCTAATATCTATGTATCTCATATTTCTCCATCTATCTATCTATCTATGATTAAGGAAATTAGAAATGAATAGTCTTATTATATAAATGTATGTGTAGTGGCCCAAGAGGTCCTACAGGATAGTAACATAATCGCAGGTCCTAAAACACCTGGTTATGTACTCCTCCGAAGACATGACCGGTATCAACGTGAGAAAGACCCTGTCTTTCCCCTTTCTTCATGGGCGATAGGCTATTCTGCCCAATAACGCTGGCTCCTGATTGGTTGCTGTTAATAAAAATCCCTGATTGGTGGAGGAGATGCAAGCCCGGGAAAGTGAGCTGCGCGAGGCAGTTTGTGAGGAGGACTTAGAGAGAAAGTGTGGGAGAAGAGACAGGAAGTGAAGGAGGAGTTTGAGGAGTAGTCATCTGGAGGTCGACAGGGAAGGAGGTGTGCAGCGGTGCTGCAGAATCGAATGTTACCTGGAGTGAAGAGTGAGAGACCATAAGCTGCAGAACAAAGTGCAGGATGGAGGAGAAAAGCTTGGATCTTTCTACACAACTGTGAGGATATATGTATATATTGCCATATGTTTTTTATGCTTTTATACCTGTATGCAAGTTCTATTCAATTCCAAATGAGAAAAACTTAATCTGTCGCCTTACATCAGATATTCCAAAGGCTTTGCAAGGCGAAGACAAAATGTATCTTAAACACCGCAAGGAAGAACCGGATACGAAGGCCGTGTGCTTGGCTGTTTTCCCAGAAGCGCCGTATCTAGATAACGACTGTTCAACTACGTATATAACTTTCACTGTCTCAGGCGGAAATCCGGACTTTACATATATGGTTATGCGGTGAATTTGAGCCAATGAGACCATCATCCATTCCTAGTGATGAGACCAAAGGGTATAAGATCCCATGTAATCTGTAATAAAGTGTGCAGTTATGTCCCCGTGTGAGGAACTATACCAGACCTCCGTGTTTGGTGTCTCTTCTTTACCGCCGGCAGCGGGGCATTGGGGTGGGCCTGATTGGTGCTGTACGCAGAATTTCCCTGACACAACAGTGAGTGATACGAGGCCCTGCTAAATCTAAAGTCAGGGAAAATACAAGTAACCCCATTCTCCATAACTACAAATGTCCGTAAAGCAATCCTTTGGACACAACGCTCAGATAACTTAGACTGATGGGATTCTGTCTTGAGTAAACTTAAACAAAAAGAGAGCGAGAGTGTTGAAAATAAAGTTGCTTGTGATGTTGATGTACTGGAAGAACGTTATTTTAATGCTGAACTTAACCCTGCATCACAGTGGACTGTGTAATTTCTTTGTTATTTAACACGTTGCTGAGTAAACTGTGTACCTTCAGTTTGCAACTAAGCTACAGTGGACTTGTCTCAATTATTTCATTACCATCTACTGAAGTTCACCCCCCAAAAGGTACTGGCGTCACCGTGACACAACCGTTAACTTAATTGCTAAAGTTATTATCCCTGTTCCACTGCGCGGCTGAGCTGGGCCATTTTGCCACCATTGTAGGCAGAGTTCACAGAGCCACTCGTGACATCCATCTTCATTACCCGCGGTCTCCCACGCATTAGTCTGCCTGCTGCCTGGACGCCGGATATTTTATATCAATATACATATTGTGAGGGATTAGCGTTTAGGATCGGTTGCACCCTGGGCATAAGCAGTCAGAGACAGTGACACATAGGATAAAGTCTTTAGTCCAGGCTTTTCCTGGGTTTATTTCCAAGCAAACAAAAGCAAAATACAGGCCTTAACATCAGGCAAACGCAAAGTAAATCCTGCTCGTCTGAGCACTTACTATACATGTAGCGTCCCTGTCTACACACTGGTAACAAAGTGGCTCCTGCACACAGCCAGCCAGGACTCTCAGACCTGCAGGGGTCTCAGCTCTCCTCCTGGCCCTGTAGGCCCAGGCTTTATATGGCCTGGTACCAGCCCCACCTGGTACGTGGGAGTGACCATCCCACCCTTCACTTTGGTCACTCCAGGAAAAGCCGGCCCGGATTATGTGGCTTGGAGCCACTTACATACTACAGCGTGTTAGTGGCTTACTGCTACTAACACTATACTGCCGGCTTCCTCCACCGAGCCCAGGCTGCTCGGTGGCACGCATCTGACCAAGCGCTCCCCAAGGCAGCATAGGAGAGCATCCTCGGTGACACATACCTGCCTTCCAGCACCTTGCCAGTCACCGTCTCACAATATATTTACAGGATTATTATAAATCAGTTTCCCAACGTGAAAATCTCATAATTCACGTTTAATTTTCAAAAAAGTGCTAATAAAATCATCATGCCATCATTTCTATGCATCTCTGTTGAGTAACTCCAAGGAATCCACAACGCTATTTCCCACCCAAAATATATAAGCGCTGTGGAATTTGCAGGTTGCAGGGAAATTGGATTTGAATAGGGTTAAACATGAGCCAACGACTGGACGCGAACGAGAATTGTGTGGTTTTTGTTCGTCATTGAGTTTCAGCTGACATGAAAATCAACGCCAGGCGGTGTGTTGGTCGGGCAGTTTAAACACTGAACGATGAGTGCCCGAGCGACGCTAGTGCGAGTGAGCTGGTGATCTCCTCAACAGCTCGTACCATGGGACAAACGAGAATTGTGAGATTCTCGGCCCACGTAAAGGGCATTACAGTGTTTTCACTACAGCTGAGGATGACAAGCCGGCGCTGATATATCCAGCTATGCTGATAATTCCATTATGGTTCTACATCAAAGCTGTGCTATATTGGACTGTGGAGCTGTCATAGCCATCTTGCTAAAGCTGGACAGCAGTGATCAGATAAGCAAAAAGTAAATTGTCAGTGTCCCTGCTAGGGAGTCTATGGGTGAAGCAGCAGTGGCCTTCTTGCTAAAAGTCGCACTGTTAAAAAGTTACCTTTTTTGCCTCATTGCCAACTTGGAAAGTGGTGCACTATAATGGGAGAAGCACATTAGGCTTCCTAATCAGACAGGGATTCATTATTCTGCATTCTATGTGCTGTGTTTGGTCTTTTTATGGGCACATTGTGCCAACACTGGGGCAGAACGCTGTGCTGTAGAGCCTGCATCCCAATTAATGGGGGGGAGCTAATTAAACCATAGGATGTGTGCAAGGTAAGCATCCTTCTCTCTCTGCCTATTGCTGATCAGTGATTCTTTTGTAGAATTATATCTAGTGAGGACTTCAAAAAGACATCATGCATCTTGTAAGAATTGTGTAATACCACTTCCAGATGGCTGTCGAGATTGGCTTTGCAGTAAAGGTTTTTTCTTTTTTGCCTAACCTTCCTTAGTATTGAAGGTAAGAGATTTTAATCTATAATCCTATCCTTCTCCTTAGGGGACTTTCTAAATTGGGAGTCAGCACTAGCTTCCTCTACCACCTATCAGGGGATGATGTCCTGGGTAAAGGACCTTGTTCGCACATCCATGAGGGAGCTACGCGAGAACTTGCAAGACCAGGGATCTTCTCAAGAGTGCCGATGGGGTAAAAGTCTAACTTCCTGCCCCTCTGAAAGAGATTTTCAAGTCAGTAAATGAAGTTGGCTGCTCCTCTTCAGAGGTGAGGAGCTAACAGAGTTGCAATTTCCTTTTGATCACATTGAGAAGATTTAAAAGCCTGAACTCACAGGTACAGGCATTGTTGATACCGGGTCAAGTCTCATTTCGCTAGGTGATGACAGGTCCAGGGATGATGTCTGCAACTAACAGGCTGTTTCATGGACTATATGGCACTTCAGGGTCCTACAGAAATGGTCCACATTCGGGAAAAGCTGAACATATGGGTTGATTATCTAAGCTGGTTTCAACTGATTCCAGGTAAATAGGCACTACACCCAAAAGTGTTTGCTGTCAGGTCAATTTTGGGTTGATCCCATCTGCCCACCAGCTGTTGAATGAGGGCCAACACTAAGCTTGAGAAATTTAACTCTATCACCGGGAGAAACCGTACTTGCTAGATGCCTTTTCCATCGTGCGGAACTTTCAGCTGGCTTCTGTGTTGCCTCTTGTGCCGATGGTCTCAAGAGTCGTGGCAAAGGTCAGGCAAGACCAAGCCCCAGTGTTTGCTGTCATACCATTTTGGCCGTGAAGAGCGTGGTTTCCCCTGCTCTTGAGGATGAGACAAGAAACCTAATGGAGTCTTCTGCTTAGACCGCACATGGTGTACCAGAACAGATTGTTGTCCAAGGACATTAATATATTCAGCCTGACGACTTGGAGATTGACGGGCCCCTAATAGGGAAACCTAGGCCAGTCAGACTCAGTAGTCTCAACCTTGATGGCTGCCAGAGGTGTTGCAAAAAATAAGGCCTACTCCATTATGGTGTCCACCTTTAAATATGGTGTGACCAAAGAAGGCTTTCAGCAGAACAACCCTCAATAGCAAGCCTGTTACAATTCTTAATAGGATGTATTTGAAAAAGGGCTTAGACTTAATACTATTAGGGTTCAGGGCTCGACTTTATCAGCTTTCTTTGGAAGATCTCTTGCCAAGCACCCATGGTAAAAAAAAGGGTTTCTGGTGGCCATCCAAAAGCTTTGTCAATCCACAACCAATCTTTTTTTCAAAACAGGACCTGCCGTTGGTACTAAGAAGATTGCATGAACCACTCTGAGCCATTGCAAAAGCAGAGTTATCATCTCTTACAGAAAGGTTGTATTCTTAGTATCAATTACATCGGCCAAGAGGATGAGTGAATTGCAAGCACTAGCTGCAAAAGAACCCTTTCTATTGTTTCACCAAGACAAGGTGCTACTAAGAACTCTCCTCTCATTCAAACCCAAGTGTCCTTCCCATACCAACATTGAACCATTCTTGGAGAAGGAAAGGCACTACAGACACTGAATGTATGAAAAAAAGGGGGTTTGGTACTGTGTTAGCCAGTAGAGCAAAGTGTGATTGTTCTCATTAAGAGAAACCAGTTAATCTTGTAGCTATGATACCTTTTAATGGCCAACAAAAATACTTGATGCTAAATACATGATATACTGAAGGGCACCTTCAAGTCACAGCGTCACAGAATAATTTGGGGGTATAAATTTATGGCAATGTCTGATACCCTCAAGAATGGAATGAACCTCAGCCCGAGATTCTTGCATAAGTGGAGAATATGAAAGGTCTGAAGAAAGTCAAGACTTTGTCCTCTTCACAACCATTGTCTGTGTTTTGGTTTTCTAATAAAAATTCTGAAATTTATTGTAGGAATGTTGCCATCCAATAGGTGGTGCTACAGAGCTAGTATTACCATCTTTCCATGTGCAGTTTAAGTAAAAATAAGAGGCATCATAAAACTGTCACATTCTGCAGCTCAGTGGACTAATTAAGCATCTGTGTCTTTGTTTAGATTGAGCGATAAACTAAAACCAAAAAACGTTGAGCGATCACCTTGCGCTTCAAGCGGGGGATGCAGAAGACAAGCCGGATCGCTTGTCTTCTGCATCCAGCTGTTCTCTGCTTGGAGCGCCGAGCTGTTATACAGCTGAGCGCTCCGAGCGGGGTATGAAGAACGCAGCTGGACAGCTGTGTTCTTCATACCTCGCCTGTCTTCAGGTAGCGGGATACAGCTGAAACAATAGTATCAGCTGTATCCCGCTGTGAATCACTGATAAGTTGTTGCCGAAGGATCAGCAATCAGTTAACGAAAACTGCACAATCTCAGTGCAGTTAGACCGAACGATTATCGCTCAAAAGATGGCTTTGAGCGATTTGAGGGAAAGATCGGTGTCCAAGTCAGCCTTAAGTCTCAAATTTCTGTTTGTGAACATTTATTTAGATCAAAAGGTGTATCTCCCACCCCTCCCCCTCACCTCCGCATCTGTGTGTTATAATTGTGTGCCATCCAAACCAGTTTCATTTTAGCCTGATGAAGTGTGGATAACAGAACCATCCGAAAGCCTGCTGTAACATCATGTATTTTTGTTAGCCATTAAAAGGTATCATATCTACAAGATTGCCTGGTTTCTCTTACTGAGAACAATCACACTGGACATTGGATGTAAGCAGAAGTCTAAGGATCTATCTGGCCCGGACAGAAGTCTTCTGGAGGACAGATCATCTTTTGTGCTCAATAGTGGCCCAAAAAAGGGGGATAAGACCTCAAAATTAACCAT
The DNA here is from genome assembly GCF_035609145.1 of Eleutherodactylus coqui. NCBI lineage: Eukaryota > Metazoa > Chordata > Amphibia > Anura > Eleutherodactylidae > Eleutherodactylus > Eleutherodactylus coqui. The sequence goes on from NC_089844.1 coordinate 198,724,065, forward strand.
AGCTTGATGGTGGCTACCAGATCTTGTTATAGCAGAAAGGAATATTTCCCTCTGATGGAATTCAGGTTCATCTACTAGACCAACAGCAACTTTATGAGCAGGAGGTGCTCAAGTTCCAACTGAAAGCATCTGCCGGGTGACATGGTGGAGAACTCTTAATACCTCCATTTGCCATTATAGACTAGACTTCTCAGCAAGGGAAGAATCTTCCGTTGGACCTTCAATATAAAATTTTTGGTATTTCCCACCCTTAAGAAATTGTGCTATAATATACATACACACTAATATATATATATATATGAGCTGCTGTTTCAGATGGTAGAATTTATTATGCTAGCCTTTGTTGCTGTACTCCAAACAGCAGCACTTAACTTCCCTCCCAATCAAGTTTTTTTTTAGTTAATGTTTCTGGTACCTTCTTTTAAAATACACAAAGGGGGAGGGGCTTAGGACCCTTTTATAGGGCTGCTCTATACCTTTTAACTCTTTGTGTCATCTGTTCAAAACATGAGGTAGGGGAATAAATATGTATATGCGCTGCTTTTGAACTACAGGAAAGAAGAACATATTAAACTCACCCTATATAACCACCTTATAATGTGGCAGGCTTAGGTACAGCAGATCTGTTCTAGTTTACCTATAAATAATGCAGTCACCATATAATGTACTCAATTAACAGCTCTCTACAGTGATAGTCATTACAGTGCAGTTACCTCCAGTGATCACAGGTGACATTTCAGCTTGGAATCGTTCATATACGGTTTTCTTCTCTCTATAGAGAATAGGGACTTTCACCTTACCCCCCCATGAATGACCCAACTCCGTAATAGGGACTCCCTCTCCCCATATGCATGCCCCTACTGGGTAATTATGACACTCCCATATGCATGGCCCCACTCTGTAACAGGAACCCCCCCCCCCATGCATGGCCCACTCAGTAATAGGGACTCCCTCCTTACCCCCCCACAAATGACCCCACTCGGTAATAGGGACTTCCCCCCCCCCCCCAATATTCATGGCCCCACTTGGTAATAGGAACTCCCCCCCTTCCCTCAAATGACCAAACTCAGTAATAGGGTCTTTCTCCCCCTTCCCCATCCCTATATGCATGGTCCCACTCGGTAATAGGGACTCCCACATATGCATCTCCCCACTAGGTAATAGGGACCCCGCCCATATGCATTTCCCCACTCAGTAATAGGGATTCACCCATCCTCCACATGCATGGCCTCACTAGGTAACAGGGACTCCCCCCAATGTAAATAAACCACATATTGGCTTAACAAAGCAGTTAGCAACCGAAACGTCTTTTCTTACATGGGCTCAATAAAGACTCAGTCCCTTTTATGGATGTGACAATTACCTCATATACACGGACACCCTAGGATACTGCTTTAGAGGTAACAAATGTGTGGGACCCCCCTCATATGCATGGCCCCACTTGGTAATACGGATACCCCATATGCATGGCTCCATTCAGTAATAGGGACTCCCCCCCCTTACCACCCATTAATGACCCAACTCTGTAATAGGGACTCTTCACCCCCACCCCCACCCCCCATATGCATGGCCCCACTCGGTAATAGGGACTCTTCCGTATGCATTGCTCCACTCGGTAATAGGGACACCCCCCTTACCCCTCATAAATGACCCAACTCATTATTAGGGACTCCCCCACCCCCATATGCATAACCCAACTTGGTAAAAGGAACTCCCTCCCCCCTCTCCCCCATATGCATGGCCCCACTAGATAATAGGGACTTCCCCCTTACCCCCTGAATGACCCAACTCGGTAATAGGGACTTACATCCCCCCCCCCATATGCATAGCCCCACTCGGTAATAGGGACTCCCCTCCCTCCCCTATATGTAGGCCCCACTAGGTGATAGGGACACCCCCCCATGCATGCCCCCACTCGGTAATAGGGACTTCCCTGCCCCCATGCATAGCCCAACTCGTAATAGGGACTCCCTCCACGCATGGCCCTACTCAGTGATATGGTCTCCCCTCCCATATGCATTGCCCCACTCAGTAATAGGGTTTCCCCTCCCATATGCATGGCCCCACTCGGTAATAGGGTTTCCCCTCCCATATGCATGGCCCCACTCGATAACAGGGACCCCCCATCACCATATGCATGGCCCTACTGGGTAATAGGGACTACCCCCCTATGCATGGCCCCACTAGGTAATAGGGACTCACCACTTACCCCCATTCATTGTACGTCTCTCTACCCAAGACAAGATATATCTCAAACTACACACTCAACGTGTTGATTCTGGTGTGTGCATACACCAATAAATACCTCTCCCCAGACACGACTATCTGCCTTGGCTCTCGGTCCACAACAATGATGGTTCAGAAGTCATGTCTGAAAGAATCACACACTGTATACTCCTGACTGAAGGAATTAAAATGAAATTGAATCTAAATATTCATACATTCAGTATTTTCCTGACACTCGGGAATAGGGATCCCCTATGTGGCCCCACTTGGTAATAGAGATCCCACTATGTAGACCCACCTTTATAATGAGACACCCTCTGTGGTCCCGCCTAATAATTGGACCCTCTGTGTAGGCCCATCTAGTAAAAGGGATCCCTCTACATAGATTCACCCTTAGTGGCCCCACCTAATAATTGGACCCTCTGTGTGGCCCCATCTAGTAACAGAACTCCCTTTATCACCCCAGAACTGGTATCTGATCCATGGTAGAGATTGCCTTCATCATTAATACACACAATAGCAGTCTGGCAATGTTACACGCATAGCTTCGTTACTCCTCCTCTCCCCGGTACTCGCTGTACTCCGAGCACTGGAGCCAGGAGGAGGAGTAAAAAAGCTATACGGTGCAAATCGCACGCAGCATCAGACAGCTAGTGCGTGTATTAATGATGAAGGTAATCTCCACTACAGACCTAATCAGGTGTGGGGGTCATTAAGGTGCCGAAAGCCCGACAGCACTGTTACCTCCTCGCCCCCAGCCTAGACTTTAAGCAATGACCCGTACACAAATTGGCTGCCATTTACCTGCCAGAAGACGTATTCCTCCACTGCTATAAATCATGAAATGTCTTTATTTTTGGAACGGGGTAAATACAGAAGAAAAGGTGATAAGAAGTCATGGGGCAGTAATAGTATTCTTTAGGATGTCTGTCCATGTGCAATGCGGGCAGAGACTGGGAATGGAAGCGAGACAGTCAGCAGGTCATTGACTCAGACCTTGAAGCGGAAGGTCAGGTCGGTGTCAGACATCTCCCTCTTATAACAGGCATCAAGTAATTCATTGTGAGCCACAGTGAGATGGTTCTTCCAGTCGCCGCAAATTCCTAGAAAGGCAGAAGTGCAGGATTTAGTGACCATAAGTAACACGCTATCAGTAGTTAATAGTAACGCGGAAATAGACGGTACCTTTCCTCATGAAAGGAGAGACCTCGTGGTCCATAACATGGGTCGGGATGGAGCTGTAGTTGGCCATGTGGTTTTCCTTCATGGTCTTGAAGGTTGTACGCTGGTGGATCTTCTCCAGAACATCCTCAGGTAGATACTTCCCCATGTACTTCATCACCTTCCTGATCTCACGTTTTGAGTCCTGTACCAAGCAGATGGAGAAGTTTAGAAAACCGCCTCAACCCCTCATCCAAGGGTACGTCAAGGGTAAGAAAGTTGCACAGAATTTGTAGAGTATCATTAAAGGAGCTGTACAAGAATTTCAAGTTATTCCCTATCCACAGGGCAAAGTGTAACTTGCTGATCGATGGGTCTCATGTCCCCCATCCTCCTCAGTGCGATGTTACTGCACCCCCCAGTAAGGAAGAGACTGAATGAAGCGCTGGTCATATAAGTATACCAGTGATACATTCACTTCTCGCTCGGGTATTTCCATCAGCCCCATTGAAGTGAATGGAGTACTGACCGCACATGAGCAGCCAATGCTGCATTCAGAGTGACGTCACTGCGGGGAGAGAAGCGATCCCCATAAGGACAGGAGAGCAGGACATGGGAGTCCTGTTCTCAAGATTGGCGGGGGTCTCAGAGGTGAGACCCCCATTAATGAGTTATTCCCTATCATGTGGTTAGTGGATAACTTGAAATTCTCTTCTGCGCAGTAACGACCCCAGTTGGGACTAGTTGAACAGCGAGCGTCTTCTTCTTGTTGAACTGAGCCAAATGATCTGGCTCAGCAAAAAGCGAAAAAAACTGTCATCATTGCAGGTTATGTGGGCTTAGAGCGGCATCTATGGGTGTGTGGCACCGCTCCATGAAGTCCTACTTCCCCCACCCCCATCGTTTACTTACAGGAGCCGGCTCGTTAGCGGCCGGCCCATCACTACTAACAGGGACTGTGCAATTCTATGAAACCAAAGGTTACTCGGTGACTAAATGTACCTTCATACTGCGCAGCAGGGGTGCTATAACATTGCTGCTTCCTGGGTCACTGTACTGACCGCAGGAGACGGGAGAGAGGAGACATGTTAAACTCTACATAGAGCGCTCAGCATCAAGCAACAGACAGCGCAACGCATGTGGGATTGTTAGGCTGAAGCCTGTATTGGGTGGTGGCTGGGCACTTTAGTAAGCAGAATTAAAGAAGGGGCACTATAAGCAGATGGGGCCACAGAGGGGACACTAGTAGTAACTGGGGCCACAGTGGGGACAACTAGGAATTAGGGCCATAGATGGGGCAATATTACAAATTTGGGCATTAATAGGAAGCTGGGCCTTAGAAGGGACACTACTAGGAAGCAGGGCCACAGAGGGGACATTATGGGGAATTGGTAAAGTCATCTTGGTATTCTGGGTCGGATGGAGAAGAAAAGGGAAAGTGAACAACTCCAGTCAGAGAGGACATAACCTGTTATCATTAGAGGTAACGGTACTGTAATTACTGATATGGTCTGCAGAGAGCCTGTCTAGAGCAGATATCTACCACTATATAGCGGCAATATTGGTCTTTGTATAGTATTTTTCTCAGTAACAGTATGGCGGTATTATTTGGCTCTTATATAGTTTCACTATTAGCAGTACTGATCTTTGCAGTGGTCTTACTTTAGTAACACTATGGTGGTATTAGTTACTATATGGTGATACTATGTGATCATGGTGGGTCCTTTTTTTCTTGTTAAGATGTTGGTATGTAGATATCTTGGTTCTGTTATCGTATCTATGGAATGAGCTTGGTTCTGGTATTGTCTCTGTAGTAAATATCAGATTATTATAGAACTTTAGACTCCTTGGGGTCCACAGTTTCCAGACAGGCCAAGACCGTTGGTAACCGTAATCGGCCCCTGGTGTGCACAATATAGCTACTGATTTGGCTAACCCCCGTCTGTCTAATATAAAGTGAACATTATCTTGGTCATTTCCAGGGTGCTCTGCACTCGGATCTAATCCACAATGGATACCTAGGATGAGTAAATATCTATTGCTACCTCTAACAGGTCCTCGTAGAACAGGTAGAGGACGTCCTTCTGCTGTCTGATCTTCCACCAGCACTTCACATGGTCACTCCATGGCCCAAAGGCAACTATGGGAGAAAGGACAAGTATGAGCATGGACAGGACATCTAGAAGGTGCCTGCTGAGGGTCGTAATTCTATAACAGCGGGGGTCTCACAGGCTGCAGACCAACGGTTTAGTAACTGGTATGTGTTTGGTAGAGGAAGCATTTCCTTGCACCAGAGAAGGCTGCAGTCCAGTTCCCCTACTACAGACCCCTATAGGAGTTAACCCTTATGCTACCAGCATAATGAGAGGATACATTACTTGTACCTGTTCCTTTTAGGATCTTCTGGATATTCTTCAAGCGTCCCCGGATCTGGGTGCACATAGGACATGCGATAAGAGTGATAATATGACACAAATACATCCTTAGGGTTCCGAGCCACGTAAATTATCTGCAGGGAGAAAAGGCGACAAGAAGTTACTGATTCTGCCATGAAAGGAGGGCGAACTAGAGATAGAGATGTGATCGGCCTGATGAGGGAACACATTGAGTTATGAACCAGGCTCTACGCAAGAGAGATGGCCCTGGGTATAGGAGCAGGGGGTGATCAGGGTCTACAGGAGGGGAGAAAGCTATTGAACGTGTATGACCACCTTAACTCCTTGACACTAGATGGCATACATAGACGCCCAGCAGCAGCAGGGTTTGTATGGATGGTGAGCCCATCCTGCTCCATACACAGCGAGGGCCAACTGCCTCTGACACCATCCACAACAACTGCAAGCAGCAGTCACACCACTTTTGACAGCGGAATTCAAATGACCCAATCGGCATTAGGGTGTCCCGAATGGCTCCACAGTGATGAGATTGTGCAACACTCCAGAGGGGTGACCCTGGGCACCTGGCTAACGTGAAGAGCTGGGAAGGTTAAGTGCTGACGTGTCACTCGCCATGCTCTGGTCCCGGAGGGATGACATGCTGCCAAGGCCAGTGTAGATTGCATGCCAGGCTTCAACACTCCTTTGGCTGGGAGTGCCAATAAAGGGGATGATAGTGGTGTGTGTGGGTGTTGTAGTAGATATCACTTGTGATGCAACCTTTCCCACATACCATTATTCTATGCGGCGGAGTAATAAACACAGAGAAAGATATAGATATATAACCTCGAGTCCTTAGGAACAGTTAAGGCCCAGTATAACTTTTACCTGAAAAAAGACTTGAACAGGTATTACAGGTACAAGTCACTTGACGTACTGACAGGCTATAGCTCAGAGGTAGGGAGGATACACAGGATCAATACAGTCCAGAGGAGGAGGAGGGGGGGGGTAAGGAGTCCCCCCACAGACTCTTTGGCAGGCAGTTACTCCAGAAAAGGCTTAGCCTAGATACACCCCACATACGCATGGGTGTCACAATCAAGCACCTCTGTGCGGTGATCCTAGAGTCGGATGGCCGCATAGAAAAACACCTGTATTGTGAATGGGTACCTGCTTTTTTTTTATTTTTTTTAATAAGTTGGGGTCGGTTCTCTCTCCTCACATCAACACTACATGGTGAACATAATAAACATTTAAAAACTAATAAATAAAAAAAGGCAAAATTGCACTTCTATTGGTCATCCCATCTCCAAGTAGAAACTTAATGAAGTGATCAAAAAGTCGTATGAACTCCAAAATGGTATCAATAGAATCTGCAGTTCATCCCACAAAAAAAAAAATAAAATAAAATTATATATGTATAAATTTGGTATCGTCGTAATCCTACTGACCCACGGAATAAAGTTATCATGTAATTTTTGCCGCTGTGTGTACACTGTAAAAACAATTCCCTCCCACCAAAGATATTGAAATAGTGTCTTCTTCCATTTTACACCATATATAAATGTTTACATTAATGTGAATGATACATTAAAAATAGTAGAATTGAAAAATATAACTTGCCCCACAAAAATAAGCCCTCAGACAGCCACATTGTTGGAAAAATAAGAGTTAAGATTTTTCGTAAGTTGGAGAAGAAGCAAAAAAAAAAAAGACAGTGCCTTTAAGGCACAGGTATCAAACACAAGGACCGCTGCCTCATTTTATGTGGCTCGCGGCGTGCCGACAGACGCTCACCACTGTAGTGATTACCAGCTGGGGTGCCATAGCTCCCCACTGGAAATCACGTTGGCAGCGCTGATTCTGGCGCACACTCTGACGTCAGTGTGCAGCCAGGATCCTCCTCCCCTGAGTCCTCTGCTCCTCAGTTCCGCAGGAGAGGACTCAGGGAGGAAGTGTGCCAGGCTACACACTGACGTCAGTGTGCATCCAGGCTCAGCGCGAGCAGAGGGGGAGTGGTGCTGACAGCAAGGAGGAAGTATATGGGTTGGGGTTAATATTGTTATGGGGTTAATATTACTGACGGGGATTTATTACTATGGGGGGTTACTATTACTGTGGGGGTACCCTGATACTACTGGGGCTACTATGAGAGTCACTATGACTACTGCGACCACTAGAGGGGGGAGAGGGAGGTGAGGGTGTCACCATTAGGGCTCGTTCACGAGGGCGTAATAGTGTTTCGGTCATACAAACACACTGCGAATTTCCGCAATAGAGGAAAAAAAAAAACGCAGATGGGCCCACTGAAAGAGCGCGCAAATAAGCAGTGAATACACAGGTTTCCTGCGCATTCACCATGTATGTGCGCGGCCCATTCACTTTAATGGCCTATTGCGGTACGTAGTATGTAACATAATAGGTCATGCTTTGTGAAAATCTATATTCATGTGAATGACTCATTGAAATCAATGGCTTCTATTCACTGCATATTTTGTACGCAAATACGCTGGTGTGAACAGGACCTCACTATACTGTCTTACAATCGGCCCTTTGAAGGTCACTATAAGCCTGATGTGGCCCTCGGTGAAAATGAGTTTGACACCCCTGCTTTAAGGAAAAAAGAGACTGTGCAACTCTTTATGTAGGCTGTTTGCAGGCAAGTAGGCAGATTAGGTTCTACAGCAAGTCCAACAGACCTGGATACATTGTAGTAGGGGGACCAAACTCTACAAGACAGATTTTGCTCAAGCAAGAAATGGACCAGACTCTTCCAATAGGCACTGCAAAAAAAAACAGACCAGGTTCTAGGGGAAGACAGATAGCAAAAGAATCAGGCTGTAAAGAAGGAAAGACCGACCTGTTATATGGACCAGCCTGTTATCTAGAGAGAGGTAGACCTCATCATACAAGCCTTCTATACTGATAAATCAAGAACTACAGCAAGAGTTATAGGCCAGCCATTATAGCATGGGAGGGAAAATGTAAAAGGCCTGGCTATAAGGGGAGGAAAAACGGGGATTCACACCAAAGTGAAGGAAATCAAGACTCCATATCAAACCAGACTCCAGTGAGATCAGCTGTGGTCTACAAAGAACTCACTACCTTGGACTTCTTCTACCAGAAGCTGCTTGGCAGGAGGTGCACGGATAAATGAGTTTTAATCACGCGGGGAGAGTCCATAGCATCAAGGATCTCCGTTCCTGAGGAAGACGTGACAAGTTGGACTTATGTATGAAGGAATGTGATGACAACATAAGACATGGACTCCTACAAGGCCGATGGTTCATCAAGGTTTTGGTGTTATCTGCTCATTTGTTGGGAAATGCAAACCCCAAAAAACACTGTAAAATAACTTTATTGGCACCACTTACCTGACGGCATGTCAGGCACCGCATACTCCAGAAAGGGCACCCACTCAAATATGGCTCCACGATGGCTTTTTGCAACATCTCCATTTTGGAGCATTAAGTCCACAACCTCCCTCACCCAAGTGGTACCTGTAAAGAGTCAACATCTATTGAGCATGATCATGTGAAGGTCCCCGTTGTCAATGGTAATTAGAGGAGTTGTGGGAATTGACACTGTGCACGGTGCCAATAGTCATGGGTTACTGCTCTACGACTTCAGTTATTGAAAACAGTCTGTAACTTTTGTTGTTAAGTGCAGTTATGCTAGAGAGATAATTCCACACCAAGTTAGGTACGTCTCCTGCCATCAAGCACACCATGGACACAGCTCAGCCGTACTGGAGGAAACGGCTGGCATGTCACTCACCGCCAAGGGTGCTCAGCAGCTGACCAGGAGGAACCCGCCCTGCCGACAGCCTCCTAAATAGCCCCTGCACCCGACCCAGACCAGGAAGCTTCTCTATTCTGCCTGCCCCAGTCTTCCACACCAGTGTGGAAATCACCATGTGTCAAGCAGCTTAGGCTGCCTGTCCACGGGCATTGCGGTCGCCGCAGGAAACGGTAGACGGATCTCCGCTGTCAGCCTATCTGACAGCTAGGCTGACCATGGAGAATCACAACTATTCGCGAAAGCTTCAGACAGCGTGATTTGCCAGCGATTTACCGCCGGCATCACGCCCGTGGACACCAGATGCGTTTATGCAAACAAACCCATTCAAGTCAATGGGTTCTATTCACTACATATTGTACGTGCAAACACTTTGCAAATACATTCGTGTGATGCAGGCATAAGGCTGGTGGTCCATGGGCGGGTTTGGATTGTATTCCCTGTAGTGATAATTCGGCCGCAGGGAACGCAGTGAACCAGGGGCATACCTAAAGGCGTACCACGGGCCCGGGTGCAAAAGTTCAGCTTGGGCCGTCCGCCCTCCCCCCCAGGCCCTTTTTCCCCCCCTCCCTATACCTGAGGGCCAATGCCCACGTGCAGATTTTACTAATAAAACTGGCGCGTGGCCCCTGCAGGGAGATCCGTGCCTCTTGCTGCCCATAGGGATGCATTAGCATCAGTAAGGCAGCTAAAAGCATGCAGATGAATTCCTTCCTGGCGTGCGGGTCGCATGCACGAGAAGGAATCGCAGCATGCTCCATTTTCCTGTGGATCTGCCACACAGGCGGCTCCCGCAGCTTCCTTTGAAGCCTATGGAAGATGTCCGTATCCGCAGCTGTTTTTGTGCTGTGCCGCGGATATGCGGAAAGACAGATTTTTTAAAAGAAATTGGTGCGCATGTGCAGGATTCAGCAGTGAAATCCGTGCGTGCGAGTGGACATGAGGCCAGATAGATACTAGATAGATACCCCGGGGCCTGGACTACTTCTGTGGTGAGGAGAGCAGCTGTACACAGTGTCAGCAGGAGGGAAGCAGCAAGGAGAGGACCTCATCATCCATGCTCCATGCCATGCTGTGCACGAGTCTGTGTCCTCTCTGCTCCTTCCCTCATCCCCCCTCCTCTTCCCCTGTCCTCATCTAGTCCTTCCTCCTCCTACTCTCGTCTCTGGCTCATGCTGTCGGCCAGACCGCACTAATCACGCGGCCGCAGACAGTGCGATCTGAAAGTGTACCTGTATATGGTGGAGGACGGCCTCTGGGCCCCCTCAAGCACAGGGGCTGGGTCGCCGATTCAACCCCTGACAGTATGCGTATGCCCCCTGTCCACGAGTGGAGAATCACTGCGATTCTTCGCTGCAGCCAGCAAGTCGCAGTATTTATGTGTGAAAAGACCTAGGAAATAAAATTGTGCCATTATTGGGGGGGGGGGGGGGGGGTTACAAGTTTTAATTTTCTTTCTAATATTGAATAAAAAACTCCTATAAACTTGTTTTTAATGGGATTTAAACTTGCAATCTTTTGATCGCTCATACAGTATACTGCAGTACAATAGTATTGCATTATACCGCGTTCTGAAAGGGTAATCTATGAAGGTGTGCCTTGATAGATGGTCATACATGGCATCCCTAGGCTGCCATGACAACCGATCCTAACTCTACGATAACACTGCAGGCAGAGTGGGACGTTCAGGACCTCCAAACACCGATTGGGGCATTTACATGATGCTATCAGAGAGTGTGCAATGTACCAAATTGATAACACTTTTACCTTTTCAGTTGGAATTAGGAGGTGGTTGAGCGTTGGGTCTCACAGGGTGTATACCGGTGTGTAGGGTCCCCCAAAGGGCGCAAGGCCAAGACAGCCAGACTAGAGAAACCCAAAAGTGTGAGGCAGGAGCAGCGTTGTGCCTGCGGTGGGGCACCACCCGCCTGCAGGCTCCTTCACATCAGCATATCTGAGCAGTGCATTTGTAGTAGACATGAAGATTAGTTAGCGTAAAATGTCTATTGATTTGTAATAAACTAGAAGTATTGCGCAGCTGTAGTGATTTAACTCTGTAGAGGCTAATGGCTGCATAATTTCATTATGGTAATTGCAGGACAATGGCATGGTGAAAGATGTGTGTTTTATAACTTCAGCCTAATATAAAGCTCCACTACATAAGGAAAGAGTTAAATCACATTCCTATACTGTGTGTTTTACTTGTATGCATTTTGGGCGTTCTCCTCCCACCTCCCCCCACCTTCAACTTCTCCAACAAAGGAATTACTTTAACTGACCGCATGCTGAGAGGACAAAGTCCACACGTACACTGGACTTGAGAGAAGGTGGGGAGGGAGGCAGGGAATTCTATATGACCCAGCGAATAAGAATATGTATACGTTACTGATGTAATCTGTTATACGCCCATAAAGGGCAGGTATTATGTGTTTCAATAAATTAGGGCTCTGGAATTGTAACTCCAGAGAGCTGGTTGAGCTTCAAGGCTGATGACTTTTGTCGGATTGGTTTCTTTCATTATGTGTGCACACTATACAATTAGGAAGCTACATAATACCCTGAAACCTGCTGGAGGAAAATAAGATCCAGTACAATGGAGCATGCTGCGGGTGATTTGCCGCACGTGCGATCCACACGGTAGGGAAAAAGGACACCCGCAGGTATTTACTTACCTGCGGGTGTCCAATGCATCCCTATGAGCGCGGATCACGTGTGCAGGACACCAGCGCGGATTTCCTAAATCTATTTAACCAATTGGACACGAGGCCTAAAGAGGTGAAATCTGCTGTGGATATGGACCAAAATACGTATCAAAATCCACAGAAAATGGTACAGAAAATCCCCCCAAATCGGCCGTGTGTGAACAGCCCCCAGGGGGGCCGCTGCTCATGGGCCAGTGCTCAGTGGCCGGCCGGTCCCTGCTGAGCAGGATAGAGTCACACGCTCTCGGCTCGGGTCACTTTCTACAATCTGCTTTGGGCTCTCAAATGGGTTTTCTTCCTACTTACAGCAGCGGCAGCGTTTAGCGCCATTTTATGTTATTCGCCGTTTCTGTATCACTTGGTTTATTTCAGAGGAAACAGGAATTCCCGGATGGTAACTTTCATCACATTCAGCCGCATTCAGATGGGCGTATTTTACTTCCGTATTTGGTCCGTGTTTTGCGGACTGTAATGCGGCGCTAATGTAAATCCGTGCATCTCTTCACTCCGACGTATTTTTCGCAGCCATTTTTTGAAAATTCAGCATTATTTCTGTTTTCGCCTCGTTTTGTTGTTCTTTCCTATTGGACAAATCTGGATCGGTATTCGTCCAGTAAGAGAAAATATGCGGAATCCAAAACCTCCAATGCTGATGGCGTCCGGCTGTGATGTCACCTGCAGCATGTGCGTATGACGGATACGTATTGTGGGCGTGTGATAATATGCGCGGCTCAGCCTTAGGCCTGCGTCACACCAGCGGCAGCGGATTTGCGTTCGCATTTGTGCTGCGGTTTTTCGGAATGAGCGTTGCGTATTTGTGCGTGCAGAAAAACACGTAACAATGCCGCAGCCAGTGAAATGGCCAATCAGTGTAATGGGCTCACGATGAGTTCTCTTCCTGTGCAAATGTGGAGGAAAATGGAGCGAGCCGCGTTTATTGTTTGAGATATGGAATTACGCAAGCAAAACCGCACTTGTGCGTGAACGCATACGGGTTCTATGTTCTGTATATCGCGCGCACAAAATGTTCAGACGCAAAAACCGCATGCAAATGTGCCCATTTGTGGCAAGTCTCAGGGCGGAGTCACACGGGCGCATTTGCGCATTACATTTTCGTCTGTGTGATATGCTGAGAACAGAACCGCTGATTTCAGTGAATTTGCGCACAAGCGCTTTTTTTGCGTACACAATTACGTTGCACGAACAAACAGCGCGCTCTATTTCCCTGCGCAGTAAATGAACATGTTTGGCGCACATTAAATAATTTGTCCGTTTTGCTGGCTGGAAGCGTCGGCGGTCGTTTTTCACACACAATTGCGCACGACTTGCTTGTGCAAAAAGTTCAGTAAAACCTGCAGTTGTGGCACAAATACTCATCCGCAAAAACACGTCCACGCGTGAATCCGGTCCGGGACCAACGCCCTGGGGGTGGGGCCCAATACATAGCCGTGGCTGCTAACACCGCGCACATTGCAGCTATGTCCGCACGGATTTGCAGAATTCGCCCTTCATCTGACGAGGTGAATCGGCACAAGATCCGGCGCTATGATTGGCATTCGGCGGACCCACAATCCCCTCCGCAGTCAATGTCCGCGGCGGATCTCGTCCCCGGCGTGTGGATGACAGTGCGAGGGGCCATGTGGTACATCCACGGCAGATCCCCTGCGTGTGAACACGGCCTAAGGCCTCTCACACGGGCGCAGTTAGCTGCGTGCCAGGAGGTATGCAGTGACATGGGTACTTGCTGCGTGCCGCCATGCCCCGTACCCAGTATTGATGGGTATGTGTGCCAACATGGAGCGCGCCATGATGTTTTGCGCACGTATTTCTCATGCTGAGTCACAGTAAAGTCTATGGGAGATCGGTCCTGCGTATTACACCACACACTGCAGACGTAATACAGTGACCAGACGCTGGGGGGAGGGATTGCTAGTCCAGCAATGTCCTGCCCTCTTCTGCCATCTGAGGTAATATCCCCCACACTGTGGCCCCCGGGGCCCCTGCACGGACATATAGCGGGGCATGTATCACTCTCTCACGTTCTCCTTCCTTCATCCCGGCTGTCACTTTGACAGAAACTGCGTTTTCCCGCGTGAAATTTGCCGTCCTCTCATTGGCTGGCGAGAAGGAGTACTTGACAGTGATTGGCCAATCGCTGCGTGTGCCTCTGGATGATTGGACAGTAAGATTTCAGCACCCAGCTATGGCTGTCAGACTGTGCCGCGTTGTGGGACCGGGCGGCGGAGAGATGAGTGACCGGGGAGGGTGTACGGGGGGCAGCCCGGGGGTCCACAGAGGAGCTGGGGGCGCGGGCGGGCTGTACTGTGATATCAAGTTGGCTGTCATTGAGGTCCGCCTCGGCGGACGGGGATTGTCTGAGCGAAGGAAGGTCGGCTTCAGCCCCGGCGGACGAGGGTTGTCGGGGGAAGGTCGGCCTCTGCCCCTGCGGTCGGGTGCTGTCAGGAGGAGGGGGAGGAGGTCACCTTTGCCCCGGCAGATGGGGATTTAGTTTGTGGTACCGTTCTTTAAGTAGTGTGATTGCTGGTGAGCCGCAGCGGGTACAAAGGTTGGTCCCAGTTGCCCCTTAACCCTTTAAGGACGCCGTCCTCTTGTCCATCTTGGTTTTTCCCGCCTCCGTTATTGCCCGTTGCTGTCGCTGTTATCAGGGTGTTTTGTTGTAGTTTTCCGCGGTTCCATATAATGTACAGGAATCCTAAATGCAGTAAGATGAATAATCCGACATTCCGCCGTTTTCTCGTTTGTCTCGTTTCTACGGCATAAAAACCGCAACAAAAGTGACAGAACGTTATTTTCTGTGAGATTCTTGTTTTTCAGCCATTTAATGTTTTTGAGTTGTTCTGCCGCCGTCCTCCGACCGCTGTAACTTAGTTATTTCCCCGTCGCTGTGCGAGGGCTCATTCTGCGCGGTACGTCCTGTTGTTTGCGTTGCCGCCATCTTGGAATACATACAACTGTTTGATCGCTTCTCATTGCATTTTTACTTTCAGACGGGGGGGGGGGGGGGGGGCATTTCTGGTGTTCTGTACTATTTTTTTCCCGGCCGTTTACCATGTGACATAAATAACGTGTTACTCTGATAGATCAGACTCTTACGGACGCGGCGATACCAGATATGGATTTTTGTTTTATTACTCAGGTTTTTATTGTAAACATGGAAAAAAAATTTTTTAAACTTATCATTTTTTTTAATAATTAGTACAACTTTTTTCACATTTTTTCCTTTTTAGCCCCCACTGGGGACCACAGCTGGCGATGCTTTACATCATACTGCGATCGGGCATCCCCACGGGGACGGCTTGAAAGGCATTCTGCCAAGACAGCCCTGGGGCCTTTCAGAAGACCCCCAGTTGCCATGACACCCACACTGCTCCCTGCGATCTCATCTCGGGTAGGGGGGCAATATGGGACCACTGAACACCATTGAGGGCATTTAAACTGTAAATAGTGCCAAGCAGCCACGTGGCTGATTGCAGCTATTGTCCACAGGTGTCAGCTGTAATAAAGATCCGGCGCCCTGCAGCGTTAAGGGGTTAAAGAGCGCTTTGCCTTGTTCCCTCAGACCCCGGTATCTGGGTGTTTGGTCCGGCTTCGCAGAGGATTACCCGGACCGGATACAACTCTGGGAGTAAACAAGAATGCTTCCATTCATTAACAGCAAGCAAAGATCTTGAAATGCTGCAGAATTAAAGCTTTGTGTTTTGTCTTTGCTCCAGGGGTGAAGTATCTGAGGCAGGATGACGGCCGACTCCCCGGTGATGAATGGCGGGCATGCCGATCTGTGGGCATCTCATAACCAGATGGTCCTGGAACCTCCTGAAACAAATGGTCCAGAGGTCAGACATCGAGGCGCTCCGCTCTGACTGCACTATAGGCGCTTCTACACAGCAGACGGATCCCCTGCTGGCTGTAATGAGCGGCTGACAGTATAGCCGGCCGATCAGTCCTCGCTCTGCCGCTCGCGGCGCGGAGGATCACTAGTATTGAGGGGAACGGTCACTAATATTGGTCATCCTTCACCAGCAGCAGCTCTTGTCCGCAGCCGCCCCCTAATTACACGGAGGATGTCCTGTCCACGGATAAGACCCAGTCAGCCGGTGAGCGGGCGTTCTGGATGTTCATCAGCTGATTGGGGCGCATTCAGGCGGGCGGATGATCGGGGAGATAACCTTCTGACAAATGTTTGTTCCCATGTAAAAGGGTCTTACAGAATGACCCGCACATCCAAGTCTCCAAGGCATCTTGGTTCCCTCCATCGGGTAATAGATGCCGGGTGCTGACCACTAATGGTACGTCACAGAAGGGGAAACCTAAACCAATCACAGGTAACGGCCATATACTTACTGACTAAGGAGGCAGATTGCTGCATCCTCTCACCATGCAGGTAGCAGACTACCAGATGAGGGAGCTAATTACACCTGTGAGGGACACCGATGAGACAGCCACTCACACAGCCTCCTATATAGTGGGGGTGGCTGCTTGGTGTATACTCCCACACAGAGTAAATACAAAGTGGCAGACCATTCTGATACATGTAGTGCACCATGCAGACCAGCAACCTATTAATGACGCCATAATAGTTTGGCAGGTTGCCCTGCACTTCCATCAGTGAACCACATTGGTACTGCCACGCTGGGCTCCCCCTGGAGTCTTAAAGCCGCACTGCATGTGAATGATAGATAATAAATGCAAGGCATTAGTTGGATTTTGGCCAAGATACATCGGCCCACTAACCTCGTCAAGGTTCCTTGCATGTAGTGTCCCTCACAGGTGTAATTAGCTCCCTCATCTGGTAGTCTGCTACCTGCATGGTGAGAGGATGCAGCAATCTGCCCTCCTTAGGGCTTATTCAGACGACTGTATATCGACCGCGTATTCACGCAGGCCGATATACGGCGTCTCTCTCTGCAGGGGGAGGAGGCTGGAAGAGCCAGGAGCAGTGCTCTGAGCTCCCGCCCCCTCTCTGCCTCCTCTCCACCCCTCTGCACTATTTGCAATGAGAGGAGGTGGGACGGGGGTGGTGCTAATTAAAAAAAACCCACAACTTAGCCCCGCCCCATCCCGCCTCCTCTCATTGCAGATAGTGCCAAGGGGCGGAGAGGGGGTGGAGAGGAGGCAGAGAGGTGGCAGGAGCTCAGAGCACTGCTCCCGACTCTTCCTCCTCCCCCTGCAGAGAGAGACAATCCCGGCAGCGGTGTCCATCATGGAATGGGAGTAACATTTTGTAATTTAGTGAAATGTCTAAATGTGAGTATTGTTTTAGCTTATGTAATGCTTGAAAAGGGCGAGCTTAGGAACGTGCCGAAACGTGTTGCATGTAAAATAAAGAAGTAATATACGGACGGCAGAGTCCTACAGCGTATCCTTGGATCCATGAGCGCGGGGAACTTTTTGTTTATTTTTTGGATTGCTGCTTTGTATCACAGCCCGTGGTGGGCTGCATCCCTTAGTCGACTCTTCGCAATTCGGATTTGGAACCCAGGGTGGTTTACGGGCGATGGTGGATATGGGGTGCCAGCGGGCTCTCAGGTTGGGAGTCCCGCTGAGCACCAGGTGAGTTTGTTCATTATTCACCGAGATTGAAATCTCTAAAAACTATGAGCCGCTGACACCCAACCTTTATATACTGCAGAGAGAGACGGCGGGAATACCCGGCCGAAATACGGGCGTCTGCATAAGCCCTCAGTCAGTAAGTATACGGCCATTTCCTGTGATTGTTGTTGTGCTGACCACTAATGGAATCCATTACGGTGGCCATCGCAGTTGTCATCCAGCTTTCCATGGATTCTGCATGTCATGGACTCCTGCATTATGCCATGTTACACTATACAGTATTGGAGGTCTTTGTGCCATTCGGGCTGCTTTCATGCAGGCAAGAAAATCCTGCGTTGCGAGACGCACGAATATGAGCCCTGTTCATATAGGCGTGCAAAATACGGGGTGACAAGACCCCTTGTGAATGAGACCTTATGTACACACATCGCTTCTGCAGGAATTCTAGTTATTGTCCTAAACTACAGTTCCCAGCAGGCATTGCCAGACTGACTAATCGCACACCGATCTGAATTTTAAAGATACAGAAACTTTTATAATCAAAAGCATAATTCAACCAGACAACATCAAAGAATTGCCTAGAAGTAAAACTCAATAGTATGTGAGCGCAGAGCCCGTCCATATCAGTCCGCTGGTCGGCTTCAGTATAGAACACTGGCAGATGGGAGACGAATGGAAAGGCAGCAAAAAAGGAATTCTAGTCCTGCTTAGGGAGATTAAAGGGGCTCTCCATTTGTGTACATAAAGTTAATTGAAGCAAGAACCGGATGTTCTACTGCTAGAGGAAAGACAGTTCCATCACCAACACAGAAGGATGTTCTTTACTGTAAGAGCAGTGAGACTGTGGGACACAAAATCCACAAACAAGGCCATCAACTAACTTTATTGAATGCCCCTGGAGAAGCACAGATACAAGTAAAGCTTACATCACAGTGTAAGGAAAAGTTCTGCAACTTTCTAATATAGTTTGCATTTCAATTTTAAATATTCAAGATCTTTGCCTGCTGTCAGTGAATAGAAACATTGTTTATACCTCAAGGCTTATAAACCTGCCCTTGATCATGTGCTGCTCCTGGCATGTTACAATGTATCAGAGCTCTCCCTTCTAGTGGGCGGTGCAGCTGTGTGAGCAGGATACGTTTTCAAACTCTGTGTTTGCATTCACTGAAAGCAAGCAGAGATTTTGAAAATTGTCAGCAAGTAATACACATGTATATTAGCAGTTGTAGACCTTTTCATTATACAGTAGCAAGAGTAATTCTGTAGAGACCTCTGGCAGGATGCACTCCGCATTAAGTACCCAATGGCGGCCGTCAGTTGGCTTTAACTCCTTCCCGCAACAGGACTTACCGGTACGTCCTGGAGATATGTGATCCCGCGCTATCCCGCAGCGGGAGCCGGCTGTCAGTCACAGCTGGCATCTCGCTGCAACAGGGGGGGGGGGCATCGGAGATGGCCCCCCCCCCCCCGCTGTTAACCCCTTAGATCGCGGCAGGGAAAGAGTTCACAGAGGGATCGCGATCCCTCTGTGTCTCCGGCCGGCTCTCGCGATGTCATCGCGAGAGCCCGGCCTGTCACCATGGCAACAGGACGCCAGACACCGGCGTCCTGTATTGCCTATGCCTATAATCCACAGGTGTCAAACACAAGGCCCGCGGGCCGAATCCGGCCCGCCGCATCATTTTCTGTGGCCCGCCGGCTATGCAGTAAGTTCCCTCACCTCCGTGCTGAAGTCAGTAGGCGATCTTCACTCAGCTTGTTTTGTCTAGTGCAGACAGTAATAGAGGAGTGCCGATAGCAGACTGACAACGGCCGCGGAGGAGGGAAGAAGAGTGCAGAGAACATGATCTGTGCAGCAGGAGAGCGACGCTGAGGAGGAGCAGCTGGAGGGTGAGAGCCTGGTCAGCGCTGACCTCCTCTCACTGGCGCAAGAAGGACTGAGAGCAGCCAGTATACCAGCCAGTGGGACCATATTGGATGCAGGTAAGTATAAATATGTGTATCAAAATGCAGAAGTGTCCTTGTGTGCATATGTGTCTGTATGTATATATGTGTGTGTCTGTATGTATATATGTGTGTGTCTGTATGTATATATGTCTAATAGCGTGCGTATATGTTTAGAATGGTGTGCGCCTGTGCGTGTGAATGCACAGAATGGTCTGCGCCTGTACGTGCAGAATGGTGTGCGTCTGCGCAGAATGGTGTGCATGTGTATGTGCAGAATGGTGTGCGTCTGCGCAGAATGGTGTGCATGTGTATGTGCAGAATGGTGTGCATCTGCGCAGAATGGTGTGCGTGTGTATGCGCAGAATGGTGTGCGTGTGTATGCGCAGAATGGTGTGCGTGTGTATGCGCAGAATGGTGTGCGTCTGTGCGTGAGTATGCGCAAAATGTGTGCGTCACTGGCCACTATGGAGGACCTTACTACCAATCAGGCCACTGTGGGATTCACTTCTACTTTACTGTCTTACAATTAGAATCGGCCCTTTGAAGGCACCCATAAGGCTGATGTGGCCCTCGGTGAAAATGAGTTTGACACCCCTGCTATAAGCGCTGTACAAACGATAAGGCATGGCAATGTAAAAAATGTAAAAAAAAACCCTTTTTTTATGCTTTTTCTAATATTAGCATAAAAAAATGGGGAAAAAAATTAAAACCCCACATATTGGGTATTGACGCGTCCGTAACGACGTGTACAAAAAAGTTGAACACGTTTTTTATTTTGTACGACAAAAAGCGTTAAAAAACCCGCTAAAAAACAAAGGAAAAATGCTAATTTTTAGCATTTTGCCTCCCAAAAAATACAATAAAAGTGATCAAAAAAGCCGCACATTCCCCAAAATGGTACCAATAAAAACTACAGCTCGTCTCGCAAAAAATAAGCCCTCATAGAGCTCCGTACATAGAAAAATAAAAGAGTTACAGGACTTTGAATGCAGCTATAGAGAAAAAAAAGATTTCCCAAAAAAAGGGGGTTTTATTGCAAAAAAGTGTAAAAACCTAAAAAAAATATAACAATTTTGGTATGTTGTTACCGTACCGACCCGCAGAAACAATTTAGTGTCATGTATGCTGCATGATTAACGCTGTAAAAAAAAGAAAAAAGAAATCGATGTCAGAATTGATGCGTTTTCTCTCCCTGTTATCATAAAAAAAATAATAAAAGTTTTACGATGTAGTCTATGTACCCGAAAGTGGCACCGATAAAAACTACAGCTCGCCACGCAAAAAACAAGCCCTTACACGGCCGCGTCCACGGAAAAATAAAAAAGTTATGGCTTTTGAAAAATGGAGATGGAAAAATACCAAAAAAATCGCTTGGTCCTCAATGCCAAAATAGGCCATGTCATTAAGGGGTTAAACAACCTCATTTTCTCAGCAAGGAGCTGGGATCAGAAAAATAAACCTGATACAGTCCAAAGCCGATCTCCTCCTTCATCAGGGGCGAGAATAAATTGACTTCTTCGTTAAAATAGCAAGGGAGGGTCCTGCTGCCCAGATACCCGATGAGCGCCTCTATGACCTGTAGTAAGCGGTCGGCTATACTAGACTCTGACCAATCAGATGAGTCATTACTGACATGGAGAACAACACGTCTTAGATGGGTTGAAGACAGTTGGCCAAGTCCTGAGCGCTGATGGCCGATATTCTTTAGTATGTGTAGGCGCTTCTGTTGAATCGTTGCTGTCTAGGCCCTGGAGCCGGAGAATCTCCTCGCGGTAAAAGGTCCTTCGCCAGGGGTTTTCGGACGGGGCGGTAGAGTGGGGGTATGCCAGCAGGATAATGTCTTTGGATCAGCCTAAGGTCATGAGCGCAACAACCGGCCAAACATTGCACTCAAGGACCGTCCCGATCAATGGCCAGTTAATGGACGATGTGATGGTCTTGTGCAAGGACTCCACGATTATCCTGGTAGAAAGGTAGCCCCCCCAACATATACCTGTCCCATGGACTAAGCCCCCAGACTGTATACTCCAGAATAACCCTTTTAATTATCCAAAATAGAGGGTCATTGAGGATAGAGCGCCACTGAGGATAGAGCGCCACTGAGGATAGAGCGCCACTGAGGATAGAGCGCCACTGAGGATAGAGCGTCACTGAGGATAGAGCGTCACTGAGGATAGAGCGTCACTGAGGATAGAGCGTCATTGGGATGGTCCACAGATCCGGTTCAAGTATTAGAGGCAGTAATACGTAAGCCTGGTCCAAACTGGTAACGGGGAGGCCATTACCCAGGGAACCCCCAACTGCATGGCGAACAAAGGCATTTCGGGGTGCTTTGCCTTCAGAAAGTCCTGTAGCTCGCTAAGAATGTCCATCAGCAGCTGTCTGGCCACTTGTGTCTTGTCTTCGGGCACAACTGCTTTGTGGATGTAGTAATGCAGGAGGGTCTCCCGTACGGTGAGGCACATAGGGGTCTTCTCAGCAGCAGGGGGTTGTGGAGGATCACTGCTCGAAGCTGCGACATCTGGAAGGATGGAAAGAAAAGAATCAGGCTCTCCTTCGCTCCATCTCTTGCTATAAAAGGAAACGGTCAACTCCGAACGGCACTGAACACTAAGTTATAGTGTGTGGGGAGGCGGCGGGAGTCAGGGGGGATGTATTACCTTTACTCACCTACTCCTGCACTGCTCCACTCACCTGCTCCTAGTAAAGTCCGCACGCAGTCAAAAAAATAGGACCATTTTCAGAGCGCTGTGCGAACACAGTCCCATAGGCTTCCAGGGGAGAGCGTGTGCACAGCAGTTTGAAAAGAGCTTGGACACCGCAGGAGGGTCAAAAAGAAAAATACATTTTTTTGACTCTCCCAAGGTGTCCACGATCCGTCCAAAAATCTGACTCTTTTCAAACTGCTGTGCCTCCCCCAGATTCTCCGGGGCGTAGCATTTAGGAATATGTAGCGTTCACGCTCCCTAAGGGACATTCATAGAAGATTAGACGACAGCTTCTCACACAAAAAAGCAGCAAATTTTTGCACGTGGGGATCTGAGCAAAAACGGGCAACTTTTTCACTTTCTATGTCACCGACTACCAATTATTTTTTAAAGAGCGTGGCTTGTCAGAAAGGGGGCGTGGCTAGCACAGAGACACATTTATGTATAATATACACCGGTGTAAACTATACCAGAAATGAACCCCAGATCGGATCCTGCATACATTTCTGATTAGGTGCATGGAGGAGCTGAGATGTGCCTAATATATGAAGAGTTGTGCTCCTACTCATGTATTAGGTGCGTCATGCCCCGCTGGAAATATTAAGACCAGCACTTGAAATACGGGGCTTAATAACATTTCCCTGGTGTTGTAGTCTGAAGTAGAAATAAACCAGGAGATTTCTGTTAGCAGCTTTGGGTGTGACTGGAGTAGAGATGTGATATAGCATATTATATATGATATTATATCCACTGGTGAGGACACTTTCGGTTCCTCTGCTGACCTGTGACAGGCGGGTCGGGCTCGGGTGCTGCTAATGCACTGCTCAAGTCCGGGCAGGTTGCTTTTCACAGACGTTTGGGGGAGGCCTTCATCGGAACAGCTTACTTCCAGCTTTCTTCTATGGTTTTCTCTTCCACTTTCTCCTCAGGAGGCGATGCTGCTCGGTGAATCAGCTGCAGACAATAGGAGTAGAATTAGCCATAATCATGTGCAGAATCAGCTTTACAGCAATGACTCATTTAAAGGGACCATGACCCAAATGCATATGTATTTTTCATTTACACAGTGCCAAATTTGAAATCTCCTTTAACGGGGTCTTTCCCATTAATGACATTCTTCCCTTTTTTACACGAAAGGCAATCTATGTTTGATCACTGGGGGTCCAACTGCTGGAACTCCGAGCGATCCTGAGACTAGCTCATCCGAATGCCCCATATGAATAGAGCAGCAGTGCGTATGTTGAACCGCTCCCCCGTTCCCTGCTACTATGGGAAGAAGGGAGATGGCTGTCCTTGGCAATCTCCTTCTGTCCCATAGAAGTGAATGAGACAGTAGTCATGCCTGTACATGGCCACTCCATTCATGTGAGGCATTTGGGTGCACCAGGCTCAGAGTCGCTGAGGGTCCCAGCAGTCAGACATGTATCCCCTATTCTGTAGGCAGGGAATAGAGCTCTGAAGTGCTAAAACCCCTTTGAGTATAATTTACCACTTACATATAGTTCCTGAGTTATATCATGTCTTATACTCCAGTCACACATAAAGCGGCAAAAAGGGGGGCAGCTTTTTGCCACAAACGGCTAATCGCACCGCGGGAACTTACTTTTTTTGTTCGCAATGCATAGCCAATCGCACCGCAGGTACATTTTTCTTTGTTCACTACACATGGCCAATCGCACCACGGGCACTTCTTTTTGCCACACTTGGCCAATCGCAAGGTGGGCACCTTTTTTTCGTTTCCCCACACACAGTCAATCGCACCTTGGGCACCTTACGGCCAATCGCGCCATGGTCACCACTCTTTTTCGTTTGCCACACATGGCCAATTGCACCATGGGCACCTTTTTCTTTGTTCGCCACACACGGCCAATCGCACTGCGGGCACCTTTTTTTTGTTCACCACATGCAGCCAATTGCACCGCATTGAGATGCAGCAGATGTCAGTCCGGAGGCAATGGGTCCCAGAGAAAAACACATAGTGTCCCAGTAAAAATAACACCCCCCATAGTGGCCCCAGTAGTAATAATGCCCCTATAGTGGCCCCAGTAGTAATAATACCCCCATAGTGCCCCCAGTAGTAATAATGCCCCTATAGTGGCCCCAGTAGTAATACTGCCCTCATTGTGGCCCCAGTAGTAATAATACCCCTATAGTGGCCCCAGTAGTAATAATACCCCTATAGTGGCCTCAGTAGTAGTAATACCCCCCTAGTGGCCCTAGTACTAATAATACCCCTATAGTGGCCCCAGTAGTAATAATGTCCCCATAGTGGCCCCAGTAGTAATAATGCCCCCATAATAGCCCTAGTAGTAATAATACCCCCATAGTGACCCCAGTAGTAATAGTGGCCCCCCTAGTGACCCCAGTAGTAATAATACCTCCTTCGTGACGCCAGTAGTAATAGTGGCCCCTCTAGTGACCCCAGTAGTAATAGTGGCCCCCATAGTGACCCCAGTAGTAATAGTGGCCCCCATAGTGACCCCAGTAGTAATAATGCCCCTATATCACCCCTCTTTGACGTTCTCTCTGGATGTGGCTGGTGTTTTTTAGCATGAAGTAGCTGACAATCAGGAATACTGGAGATCTGGAACCCCTTCCCAGCAAACTGTGAGTCCAAGGTAAGAGCCGGGGGTCTGGTTGCTGATGGTAGTGGGGGTCTGCTAATTATAATTATAGATCCCCAGCGTACGGCCCCCAAAGAAAGGAATTGGCCCGTACTGCCCCTTATTATGTCCTTTACGGGGTCGGCAGGACAACTAGCCGCGTTACGCCATATTACGGACGCGTTCTCCCTACAAGCGTTACTCTGAGGATTTGTTACAGATGCAGTCAGAGCCGACGATCAGCTGTGAATTCTACTGGATGGCAGTAAAGTACAGGGGCCGAAAAAATGGGAGAAAAATAAAAATCCGGAAGAAAAATAGGAATAAAAAACATCTTTTGCGCACTTTTCCACTTTTGTTAAATAAATAAAAGACCTGCATTCGGTATTGTCGCATCCGTAATGATCTGTACAAAAAACGGAACCGACTTCTGATCCCGCACGGCAAACGGGGTAAAAAAAATGAACGCACAAAAAAATAACGAAACTAAAATTCTTTTTGGGTCATTTTGCCTCCCCAAGAAAAGACAATAAAAGTGATAAAAAACCACATGTAGCCCAAAGTGGTCCCATCGAAAACTGCACCTCGTCACCGAGCCCCACTGGTCAAAAATAAAGTTATGTGATTTTGAATGCAGCGCTCTAAAACGAAGACCTTCCAAATATGACTCAATGTTATGGCTTTTAAAGAGCGGAGATGAAAATCCCCCGAAAAATCGTCGCCTCCTTAAGCCTAAACTAGGTTGTGTCACTAAGGGGTTAATGCCTTTAACTTGATGCACAACAACACTGGCAGCGCTGGAGACGGCACATGGCAGATCACCGTAGCAACAGAATGTCCAGAGATCTCACCCGGCGGCCATCTTGTGTCAGTTGAGCTGGACAGCATGCAGATGACAGGTGCAGGTATGTAGCTCCTCCCTCAGCGCTGAGGCCGCGCCCACACATGGCGTAGCTGGTAAAATGGGCACATCTGGGCACGGTGGGGCAGAGTTACTGAAGGCCTTCAGTGTTTTGGCGTACAACAGCTGGACATGATGTTGCGCAGCATCTTGTGCGCCGTGCGGGGGACTTTTTACACTTTCTTACACTGGCCACACTACTTTTTAAGAGAGTGGGCGTGGCTTCACATGAGGGGGCGGGGCTTCACATGATGTATTTGTGTTACCCATGTTTATATTCTGTGTACGTATGTGTTCAGTCCAAGTCGGACGTAACAGATATTTTATTAGACTTCTATATACTGTAACACGGGGAATTGATTGCAACTTACACTTTATTATAAAATGTTGTTAAAATGTGAAATTTCTCCTAATTTCCCCGGAGCTGCTCATATAGAGAATTCAGCTTCCTGTAGGAACTTTCCATAAATGATTTAGAGCTAGCTCCGAAAATAGTGCAGCTGAATGTGTCAGCAGCGGATTAGAGTGATTGTGTGAATGGCGCTGACAGTAGGTGAGTGATGGCTGAGGCTCATATCAATTATTAGCTGTACTGGCATTACAAATGAGTGACGGAATATTTATTGACATGCAGAATTTTTCTCTTTTTCTTGAGGCTGAGGCTGGATTCACATGAACGTATATCTGCTCGGTTTTCATGCCGAGCCGATATACGTCGTCCTTATCTGCAAGGGGGGAGCCTGGAAGAGCCAGGATCAGGAACTGAGCTCCCGCCCCCTCTCTGCCTCCTCTCCGCCCCCCTGCACTATTTGCAATGGGGAAAGGGGCGGGGCTAATTTGCGGAACTTAGCTCCGCCCTGTCCTGCCTCCTTTTTTTTGCAAATAGTGCAGAGGGGTGGAGAGGAGGCAGAGAGGGGGCGGGAGCTCAGTTCCTGCTCCTGGCTCTTCCATCCCCCCCCACCCCCCTGCAGATGAGAACGACGTATATCGGCTCGGTGTGAAAACCGAACCGATATACGTTCGTGTGAATGCAGCCTAAGGCTGGGGTCACACAGGGCAGATTCTTGGCGGAAATCTCGCGGTTTGGCCGCAGTGAAAAAACGTGAGTTTTTCGCCAGCAGAACTGCTGCTTCAAAACCCGCGGCAGTTTAGAAGCGGCCGCACGCTCTTCCGCTGCGGCTGACGCTCCCATAGAGGAGAGCGTGGCCGCAGCGGGAAAAAAAATGGACATCCTGCGGTCGGCAAATCTGCGCCGCAGCAGCGGCTTCTGCCGGCTTAGCCGCAGCGGATTTGCCGCGGCGAAATTCCGCATGGAATTTCCGCGGCTAATCCGCCCTATGTGAAGCCAGCCTAAAAGTTGCATGAGAGAAAGATGGAACAGCATTAAAGCGGTAAAATCTATAATTAAATATTCTATTTATCTGTGACATCAGGCAAAACATAATTTTTTAATTAGAATCATCCGTAAAAACTTCCCTGGCTCTGGATATTGCTCTTAAATACTTGTTATTGCACCCCTGCTCTTCTTTTTGCTCCCTCTTAGAACATCCATCTAATGTGTTCAGTGTTGGTGAGACGTAGTCACTCGTAGTACACTGATTCTTATTGGTTGGCCTGTATAATTGCAGAAGTCCCTTCACTGCCTACATGGAAGAGGATCCAGGCAATGGGACTGAGCTACTTTCTGATGTCATACCCTTCTTGCCATCTTTCTTCCACGTGGACAATACGCTGTCCATATGCGTACATCCGCACGGATACTGCACGCATATACAACCACGCGTGATTAGTCTCCGTAATCATTTGCAGGTCTTTCGCTGCGGATATCCACACGCCGAGTATGACCCGTTCGTGTGAGCACGGCCATAGACCCATCAGCCCAAAGCAGTGATGTACGCCATGCAGTATAGCAGATCTCTACAGTACAGGATTAAAAGGGTTCCATCTGGTCTACCCCTATAGAATAAAACTATCCTAGTGATCAACTGATCAATGCAGGTCCAGCGTCTATAACACCAACAGCAGGGAAAACGCAGTGTTATATAATGCGCCATTTAAAAGGACTGAAGAACCATTTGTGTTGTTTATTAATTAAAACTAAATTCTGAAACATCTTAGATTTCCTGAGCTGTATGTAACAGCATTCAGGGATCTGATTGGACAGGAGGGAACCCATTGACTTTTATGGGAGACTGTTGTAGACATGTTCTGTGACCTGAGTGAGGATCATTTTGCAGGGAGGGAGTAGATAGTTACAGCCGATCACCTATAGTGAATGGTGGAGCCTGTTTTATCTACATATAGGTTTCACCTCTCAGTGTAATCCTGCCTGTGATGTGAGCAAGATGACTGCTGCAAAGTTTTTTTCACAGATCAGGAAGTATCAGCCTTCTATGAGGCTCTGTGGTCAGTATGAAAAATGCAGGATTTTATGATTTTTTTTTTAAATACAGTAAATTAGAAAACATACAAAAAAATTCTTAAAAAATATGTTTAAAACAAAATGTCATTTATATAAAAGTTTATTTTCTGATGACACATTTCCTTGAAATGAATGAGCAACCATGTAATACAGAGTCAAATAGAATCTACTCTTGTTCATAGAGGGGAGTCTTGAGTTTGGGATCCTTGTCAATGACATCCATATAGAAAACGGCGTAGTGTCCCTTTAAACAGGTAGATTTCCAATCCATGTAATGTCTGTGTATTTCGCAGACATCACACAGACCCATTAGAGCCAATTAGGCTACTTAAATAGGTGTTTTTTCACAGGGACTGATGATCTGTGTGAACAACATCACAATATGTCCTTTTTTTGTCTGTATCTCAGGCTTCTCCCTTCAGTCGGCGGATGAATCACTGACTAACATGTTACAAAATGACACGACATAGGAGTATTATTTTAATGCAATCAATGAAGGTTCTGTTTTAATCCTGTGTTAATTAGTGAATTAGATCATTTATATATAGTGGGGCCTACTAGTGATATCTGGTTTAAGTGTGCGTTCACAAGAGCGTATATCGGCTTGGTTTTCACGCCGAGCCGATATACATCCTCCTCATGTGCAGGGGGGGGGGGAGCCTGGAAGAGCCAGAAGCAGGAACTGAGGCTCCCGCCCCCTCTCTGCCTCCTCTCCGCCCCTCTGCACTATTTTCAATTAGAGGAGGCGGGATGGGGCGGGGCTAAGGGCCGCGAATTAGCCCCGCCCCCGTCCCGCCTCTCTTAATTGCAAATAGTGCAGAGGGGTGGAGAGGGGGCGGGAGCTCAGTTCCTGCTCCTGGGCTCTTCCAGCCTCCCCCCCTGCACATGAGGACAACGTATATCGGCTCGGCGTGAAAACCGAGCCGATATACGCTCTTGTGAACGCACCCTCAGAGTGAAGTGTCTCCCCTTAGTCGGTGACATCATAGTGTTCTGTTTAACGCATTTAGGACCAGCCACCGTAAATTTACGGCGGCTGGTCCTGGGCTTAGAGCACCGCCGATAGTAAAATTACGGCGGTGATCTAAGTCTCCTGCCTCTGCAATCAGTCAGAGGCAGGAATGGGTTATCAGCTGATAACCCGGAGCAGAAGGCAGGAGGGGTTTTTAACCCTTCCTGCCTTCTGCTTCCCCGATATGCAGTGCTCAATGAGCACTGTATTGGGAAAGTGAAAGTAAGAAGTACTTTCACTACGGGAGCCTCGGGGGGTCATGTGACCTCCTGGGATTCCCTGCTACTGCAGAGCTGGAGGGTCAGACTAGACCGTGGCAGCTCTGCAAGTGACTAATGTCACCAGAGGGGTTGCTTTCCCCTGTAACTGGGGCTCCTATGGACGCCCTAGCTACAGTGGGAAAGTGTCAAATAAAGGGGGAAAAAATGTGAATGTCCCCCAGAGGTCTTATATGACGTCATGGGGGACACAGATAGTAAAATACACAATTACACACATCAGTAAAACAAAACAAGACAATAAAACAACAATATATACATAAGAAAGAGAATAACACAAAGCAGACGCCAACAAAAACCGTCGCCGTATGCGCCCTGTAAACCAAAACCATACATACTATATATCAAAACGTCCGAAACAAATAGAGGAACCAATTCCTATACTTTATTATAGTGTAAATATAAAAATTTTAAAAAAACTATAAATGTTAAAAAAATCATTTTTTTTAGCATTTCACCCCCAATAAAACTAAAAAACGGAATAAAAAGTCAGTGGAAAAGATATTAAAAAAATAGTCCTATATGTCACGGAAAAAAAAACGCAGCAAAAATAATTTTGGTAGCTAAAGGAAAAAAAATAGAGCAGTAAAACCGCCACATGGGTAAAATCCCTAAAAAGGGGTCCTTAAAGGGGTTTTCCCGCGGCAGAAGTGGGGTTATACACTTCTGTATGGCCATATTAATGCACTTTGTAATATACATCGTGCATTAAATAGGAGCCATACAGAAGTTATTCACTTATCCACTCCGTTGCTGGCGTCCCCGTCTCCATGGTGCCGTCTAATTTCTGTGTCTACTGGCTGCTTTAGACGCGCTTGCGCTGTCCGGTCTTCTGCCTGGTGAATGGGGCCACTCCGGCGTGAGAGCGCCGGAGAGCTGGTCTGCGCGTCGTCATCGTAGCTCCGCCTCCGTCACGTGGTGCCAATCAGCCAATGAGGTGGCTGTATCGGCAGTGGAACGCAAGGAAGGAGAAGACAATCCATGGTGCACCATGGGAGAACACCCGCGGTGCACAATGGGAGAAAACCGCGGTGCACCATTGGGAAAGGACTGGCGGCCATCTTTAAAAGAAGAAAATAAGATGCTGCGCGAACGGGGATGCAGGTAAGCAATTTTTTTTTTTTTAAAAATACCAAACGGGATTGATTTTAACAGGGCAGAATGCAGGGGTAAGTAGGGAAAAAAAATTTTGACTTTCGCCGCGGGACAACCCCTTTAAGATACAAAACAACCTGGTCCTTAAGGGGTTAATGACATCACATTTGTGACAGCTGTCTGCATTCCATCAGAAAACTCTCAGCCCACCAGACCAGCATCTACTCAGTACACGCCATGGAAGAGCTTCAAGCGGTGATCCCGGATGCCTCTGCAGGACAAGCGCCCCCTGCGGGGTACGTAAGGATCATTTCAGTGTTGTATGCTCCTCTGTACGGCCCCGTTCACATCTGCGTTAGAGGTTTCGTAAGGAATCTCCGGCGCGGATCCAGCGGGAAATCCCTGATGAAATATTGAATCTACAGTGGATTATTGCTGATCAGAATACCAGAAGGTGGATGGACCCCATTATAGTGGGTTCTGTTCAGGCTATTTGGGGGCCGTACTGTATATGTGGCTTATGTTATATAAAAACTCCCTGCCCCATATGGGGTGTAACGATACTGGCCCCGCACCTTCAGCCAATAGCTACATAGCACTATACAGGTGGATTGATAATATATGATATTCTGGGAATACCCCTTTAAATGACACATTGGGCTCTGCTTAATCTGTCTATATAATGCACTACAGTGGGATTCGGCTGAGCAGGGGTTAATGTTACATTATAATAAATACATCTGTATGAGGAATATTTGGGTTGGTGAGTTATTGCGGGTTACTGTATAGAGGCAGGATGGGCGACGCTCCTGAGAATACATAGTATATACAAGCATTACATAACATGGCAGCCATGTTTCTGGCTACTTGCTCCACTCAACTTCCTTTTCCAGGGACTGTAATTCCTGAGAAAGTATTGAAAATCAACAAAATATGGTGAATATTTAAGACACCTCAGTTATCAGAACAAACAAACAGCAGGCCTGGTCACCCATAGCAACCAATCAGAGCTCAGATTACATTTGTGAAGCTGCTGTGGAGAAATGCGAGCTGCTCTGTGATTGGTTGCTATGGGCGACGAGGCCTGCTGTACTATGTCACCTAGTAACGACAACATGATTAGATGGACTTTGTATTAGTCGCATGAGGGTGGCGGTATATTTCTATCCAGGCGACGCAATGTATGCCGTTCCCAGAAGGTGAGCGGTATACTGGGGATTTGTGTTATGGACATTTTGGAGTTAAAGTCAGATTGGACAAGATGGCTGCCGGACAGAGATAGACGCGGCCATTCTGGTTCATGTAGGGTTTTCTTTTAAGATAAAAGATGTTCATGTCTACGTTGTTTTTTCTAAACTAAAACCTTAGTATTTAGGGAGGGGGGAGGCAAACCAGCTGGTGGTCAGGGCCCCCATCCCCAAAAAGGCCCCCACTATAGCGTCGCTGTTCAGCAGCCCACCTGTGAAAACGAGCGGAGGGGCAACCGAGCAGCAGTGATGGCGGTCATCTGTTTAATGGCTTTCAGGTCCCGCTGAGCCGCTGTCACCGCGCGGCAGTTTTTACTCACATACCAACTCCTCCTCCTGCTCTCCGTCCGTTACTTCAGAGCAGAAAGCGGAGTCGGGTATGGGGATGCACATTGCCCGCTGGGGCAGTCGCTTAGCGATAGAGATTTCTGTTCCTCTATAGGAGCCGAGAAATGGAATTAAATGTTTACATTTTTTGCCCCATTTATTTTAATGGATTTTTATAATAATGTTTCCTTTCGCTTCCGTTCAGTTTCCATTTTATAAACAGTACAAATAGCGCCGCAGACCGCGCTGAACAAATAGTGCCGCAGACCGCGCTGAACAAATAGCGCCGCAGACCGCGCTGAACAAATAGTGCCGCAGACCGCGCTGAACAAATAGCGCCGCAGACCGCGCTGAACAAATAGCGCCGCAGACCGCGCTGAACAAATAGTGCCGCAGACCGCGCTGAACAAATAGCGCCGCAGACCGCGCTGAACAAATAGTGCCGCAGACCGCGCTGAACAAATAGCGCCGCAGACCGCGCTGAACAAATAGCGCCGCAGACCGCGCTGAACAAATAGTGCCGCAGACCGCGCTGAACAAATAGTGCCGCAGACCGCGCTGAACAAATAGCGCCGCAGACCGCGCTGAACAAATAGCGCCGCAGACCGCGCTGAGCAAATAGCGCCGCAGACCGCGCTGAACAAATAGCGCCGCAGACCGCGCTGAACAAATAGCGCCGCAGACCTCGCTGAACAAATAGCGCCGCAGACCGCGCTGAACAAATAGCGCCGCAGACCACGCTGAACAAATAGCGCCGCAGACCACGCTGAACAAATAGCGCCGGAGACCGCGCTGAGCAAATAGCGCCGCAGACCACGCTGAGCAAATAGCGCCGCAGACCGCGCTGAACAAATAGCGCCGCAGACCGCGCTGAGCAAATAGCGCCGCAGACCGCGCTGAACAAATAGCGCCGCAGACCGCGCTGAACAAATAGCGCCGCAGACCGCGCTGAACAAATAGCGCCGCAGACCGCGCTGAACAAATAGCGCCGCAGACCGCGCTGAACAAATAGCGCCGCAGACCGCGCTGAACAAATAGCGCCGCAGACCGCGCTGAACAAATAGCGCCGCAGACCACGCTGAGCAAATAGTGCCGCAGACCGCGCTGAGCAAATAGCGTCGCAGACCGCGCTGAGCAAATAGCGTCGCAGACCGCGCTGAGCAAATAGCGCCGCAGACCGCGCTGAACAAATAGCGCCGCAGACCGCACTGATCAAATAGCGCCGCAGACCGCGCTGAACAAATAGCGTCGCAGACCGCGCTGAGCAAATAGCGCCGCAGACCGCGCTGAACAAATAGCGCCGCAGACCGCGCTGATCAAATAGCGTCGCAGACCGCGCTGAGCAAATAGCGCCGCAGACCGCGCTGAACAAATAGCGCCGCAGACCGCGCTGAACAAATAGCGCCGCAGACCGCGCTGAACAAATAGCGCCGCAGACCGCGCTGAACAAATAGCGCCGCAGACCACGCTGAACAAATAGCGCCGCAGACCACGCTGAACAAATAGCGCCGCAGACCGCGCTGAACAAATAGCGCCGCAGACCGCGCTGAACAAATAGCGCCGCAGACCGCGCTGAACAAATAGCGCCGCAGACCGCGCTGAACAAATAGCGCCGCAGTCCGCGCTGAACAAATAGCGCCGCAGACCGCGCTGAACAAACAGCGCCGCAGACCGCGCTGTTTGCTCTGTTTAAAAAACGAAAATTAAACGTAAACAAACAGAAACATTTCCGTTTTTTTAAAAAACCCATAGAAAAAATGAAATGTTTAATTCCATTTTCCTGCTCCAAAAACAGAGAACATCGCTAATGGGTGCTAACACGGGTGTGAACGGCCGTTACTATGTGCAGATACACACAGAGGGCACTATTATTCTGTAGCCATAGAGGGTATTATCTATGGAGGCATGCCCAACAGGTACTATTACTTTGTGAGGACGCAGGGCACACTGGCACACTATAACTTTGTGGGAGCACAGAGGGCACTATTACTTTCTGGAGGCACACACAGGGCAC
The DNA here is from genome assembly GCF_035609145.1 of Eleutherodactylus coqui. Classification (NCBI taxonomy): domain Eukaryota; kingdom Metazoa; phylum Chordata; class Amphibia; order Anura; family Eleutherodactylidae; genus Eleutherodactylus; species Eleutherodactylus coqui. Next base: position 198,758,452 of record NC_089844.1, read on the forward strand.
TATTACTTTCTGGAGGCACACACATGGCACTATTACTTTCTGGAGGCACACACATGGCACTATTACTTTCTGGAGGCACACACATGGCACTATTACTTTCTGGAGGCACACACATGGCACTATTACTTTCTGGAGGCACACACATGGCACTATTACTTTCTGGAGGCACACACAGGGCACTTACTTTAGTGGGCATAGAAGGTGTATTATATTCAGGGTTATTACGAGATGTTTATTACCATTTAGGGGGAAAAGAGGGATGATTATGGCACAGAGGAGGGCACTATTACTCTTGTGGTGGGCACTATTACTGTGTGAGGCACTAAGAAGGGCAGCACAAGCTGAGTTCTGATTGGTGGCTATGGACAAGAAGGGCAGTTTTTGTTTTAGACTGTTTTGATCAATTGAACTGCCCTAAAATGTCTCTTTCTTCACATTTAAGAAACTTAATGGCCTGCTCTGAGAGCGCTCTAAGTGATGAACTGTTCTTGCTCAGCTCTACTACGCTCAGGCTTCACCCTTCAGTCGGCGGATGAATCACTGACTAACATGTTACAAAATGACACGAGATAGGAGTATTATTTTAATGCAATCAATGAAGGTTATGTGTTAATCCTGTGTTAGTGAATTAGATCATTTATATATAGTGGGGCCTACTAGTGATATCTGGTTTACAGTGAAGTGTCTCCCTTAGTCGGTGACATCATAGTCTTCTGTTTAATGACATCACAGGGGGCTCATTTGTGACAGCTGTCTGCATTCCATCAGAAAACTCTCAGCCCACCAGACCAGCATCTACTCAGTACACGCCATGGAAGAGCTTCAAGCGGTGATCCCGGATGCCTCTGCAGGACAAGCGCCCCCTGCGGGGTACGTAAGGATCATTTCAGTGTTGTATGCTCCTCTGTACGGCCCTGTTCACATCTGCGTTAGAGGTTTCGTAAGGAATCTCCGGCGCGGATCCAGCGGGAAATCCCTGATGAAATATTGAATCTACAGTGGATTATTGCTGACCAGAATACCAGAAGGTGGATGGACCCCATTATAGTCAGTGGGTTCTGTTCAGGCTATTTGGGGGCCGTACTGTATATGTGGCTTATGTTATATAAAAACTCCCTGCCCCATATGGGGTGTAACGATACTGGCCCCGCACCTTCAGCCAATAGCTACATAGCACTATACAGATATGTGCAGAGCGGCGTGGTTCAGCTCCCGGCGACCCCCTTGTAGTTCTTATTGAAGCTTACCTTCAGAGGCGCATTCATAAAGAAATTGCACATCTACTGCATTGTTTTTCTTGCTTAATCTCCTTTATCTACCTTTATTTAATCTTTTATTGGTGACCCAAAAATGCGCAATTCTAGCATTGTGTTTTTTTTTCATTAAACTGACGGCGTTCAATCTGCCGAATAAACAATTGGATTTTTTTTTATTTACTGTCAATCATTTTCAATGTACAAATAATTATAGAAAAATGTTATCTTCTTTTTACTTCTTTTAGTCGCCGTATGGGACTTTAACTAGTGATCATCTGATCTCATGTACAATATTCTGCAATACATCATCATTAACCCCGTCCCTCCATATGACATAAGGGTACATCATGGCTGCGGGGTACTTCCCACAACTGGACGTACCCTGACGTCATGTGGATAGCACGAGATCATAAGCCATCTCGCGCTATCCAGTAGTGGGAGCCGGCTGTCACTGATAGCCGGCCTCCTGCTGCAACAGCGGGGGACATCGGAGATGCGCCCCCTGCTGTTAACCCCTTCCCTGCCGCGATCTATGTAGATCACGGCATAGGAGGAGTTCACAGAGGAAGCGCACTCCCTCTGTGATGTTATCGGGCTCTCATGATATAATCGCAGAGAGCCCGGCTGCTTGCCATGGTAACAGGATGCCAGATACCAGCGTCCTGTATTGCTGTTGCCTATGATCGCTGTAATAAGTGATCAGGCATTGCAGGAGAGAAGTTCTGCAATGTCTTATCATAGCGATCAGAGCTTGTATGGTGTAAATCCCTCAGAGGGACACAAATGGGGTAAAGAAAAGATCAAAATAATGTACAAAAATTAAAAATGTAAAAAAAAAACACCTTTTTTGAGGCTGTTTCTTATATTAGCATAAAAAATCCCACATATTTGGTATTGTTGTGTCATTAATGAAGCGTACAATAAGTTGAACATGCTTTTTATCCTGCACGGCAAAAAACGTTAAAAAAAAACACTAAAAACTGAGGCAAAATGCTAATTTTTAGCATTTTGCCTCCCAAAACCACAAAATAAATGATCAAAAAAAGCCGTATGTACCCCAAAATGGTACCAATAAAAACTACAGCTTCTCTTGCAAAAAATAAGCCCCCACAGAGCTCCATACATGGAAATATAAAAAAGTTATAGGACTTTGAATGCAGAATTAGAAAAAAAAAGATTTTTTTTAAAAAAAGCGTTTTTATTGCAGAGAAGTGCAAAAACAAAGTAAAAAAAATAAAAAAATATAAGAATTTTGGTATCCTCGTAATTGTACCAGCCCGTAGAAAAAATAGTTCGCATCATTAATGCTGCATAATTAACGCTTTAAAAACCCCCCAAAAAAATCTATGGCAGATTTATTGCGTTTTTTCTCCCTGCGATCAAAAAAAAAATACTAAAAGTTTTACAACGTAGTCCATGTACCCAAAACTGGAACCGATAAAAGCTACAGTTTGCTATGCAAAAAACAAGCCCTCATACGGCCGCGTCGACGGAAAATAAAAAAGTTATGGCTTTTGAAATATGGCGATTAAAATCTGCCAAAAATCGTTGCTTCCTTAAGCCCAAAATAGGTCCTGTCCTTAAGGGGTTAAGGATGCTTCTATACGGAGAGATGCACAGAAAAAAACAGTGTGATGTGAGAGAAAAATTGTAGCAAATTTTTAGTTGATTCTGTTGAAGAATCGGCCATTCTTCCCTTTGGGTGCAGAACAATAAATAATGGACCTGTGCGTTTCATGCGGTAGGTTTTTTTTCTCCCATAGGGAATAAAGGGTGATTTTCCCCCATATTTTTCACACAATGCGAGTGCCATGTCGGGGGCCGTGTCTGTCACTCGTAAGCACTGTTTGAAGCAATTACTTGGAAGGTAATTACCCCGTGCTAAGGTACCTTTACACTAGGAGGTTAGTATAAAAACATTTGGGGAACTTGTCCTATGAGAACCATAACTTTGTTTATAGCTGCTGACAGATCCCCTTAGGCCTCATGTCCACGGGGAAAATCAGGAGGATCCATAGCGGGTCCCACCTGCCCCGCGGACATGAGCGCTTAAAATAAGAATTAACTCACCCGCTTCGGACCGGGCAGATCTTCTCTTCTTCACGGCCGGATCTTCTTTCTTCGGCCGGCGGATGTGCTCGGCACGCCGGCTGCGTGCCGCACGCATGCGCCAGGCACACCCGCCGGGCCGAAGAAAGAAGATCCGGACGTAAATAAAAGAAGAGCTGCCCGGTCCGCTGCGGGTAAGTTATTCTTATTTTAGGTCTCCCGAAGCCTACGGGAGGCGTCCCCGCGGGAGACCCGCATGAAAATGGAGCATGTCCATTTTTTTTCATGCTCCATTTTTTTTTATTCCCTTTTATTGACCATCCACGGGTATTTATCTACCTGCGGGTGGTCAATGCATCCCCATGGGATGCGGATCCGCATGCGGGTGATCCGCTGCGGATTTAAATTCATCTTTTGCCCGTGGACATGAGGCCTTAAGAGTGACTACCCACTACAGTTTTTTTTCACTCCAAATTTTGCAGCGTTTTTTTTTCTGCAGGGGTCTATGGAACTTGTAATGTTAAAATCGCAATCGCGCAAATCGCAATTTACCGCGAAATCATGATTTTGCGCGATCGCGATTTTAACATTACAAGTCCCATAGACCCCAGCAAAAAAAACCGCTGCGAATTTCGCAGTTAAAAAAAACTGTAGTGGGTCGTCACCCTAAGTCAAAATGTACCTGACTCATGTTTTCTTTTTAGGCCACACCGGTTTGACAGCTCCCAGGTCCCATGTGAGGTATGAAGATAGACAATGGACCACAATGGGTATGCTACTACTGGATTTGGTTCTTGTTAACTAGATAATTTATATATGCACTTCCACTGGTCCCCAGTGGATATGCCTCCTGCATCCTGGGTAGATGGGACAACTGCCAAAATCCGGGACTGTCCCGAAGGATCCTAGAAGGTTGGGAGGAATGCATTCACGTTCCTAAGATCTGCAAATGAAGGCGCCTTGCACGCCATTATTTTTGGATACAGTTAAACACTGCATTGTTTTCCATGGTGACAATATATGCCAAATAGCATCAGGCATACCTTGTAGACCACACATGTTACACACAAGGCCTGTAGGCCGATCCAGCCCGCCAACTCATTTTATGTGGCCCACCGGCTGTGCAGCACGCTAACAAGCCTTCCACTTACCCAACCAACTCTGGTCCAGCAACACCAGTGTGGAGCCTGTGACCGCTGACCTTTCTTCCCCGATGTCTCTGTGCGCCGTCCGGCATGCAGCACAGATGCTGAGGGGAGAGGTCAGCGGTCACAGACTCAGAAGCGGCTGATGCCGGACAGAAGTTGCAAGCAAGGTGAGTGGAACACCTGTAGGGATGCTGCCTGGCCAGAGGCCATTAGGAGAGGTCTCTATTACAACTTGAGCCAATATAGGGGGCTCTATTACTGCTGGGATTACTATGGGGGTCACATATTACTACTGGGGTCAATATAGGGGACTATTACTACTGAAGCCACTACATGGGGCACTATTATTACTAGGGCCACCAATATAGGGATACTACTATGATGATCACTATTATTACTGCAGCCTTTATCGGGGAGTCACTATTACTACTGGGGTCAATATGGGAGGATTACTTACAGGGCCACTATGGGAGATCCTTTCTACTGAGGCCACTATGTGTTTCAGGGTGACTATTATTACTGGGGTCACTGTGGGTGGTTACTATTACTACTGAGGCCACCATGGGGGTCACTATTACTACTGGGGCTACTATGGGGGACAGAATCACTACTGGGGCCCTGATGGGGTTTCCTATTACTACTGGGACCACTATCAAGGACCCTATTACTACTGGGGTCACTGTGGGTGGGTCACTATTAATATTGAGGCCACTATGGGGAGGCAGTATGACTACTATGGCCACTATGGGGGTCAATATTAGGCCTTAGTCACACGGGCGTTTTTTGCCGCGATTTGTGGATCGCATGATGGATGCGCATCCGCAAATCGCGTGACCGGGGCCGAAAAATCGCCCGAAAATACTGCTCCTAGCCACGTTTCAATAGAAACGGGCCGGAGCTGTCCAGCGCATTGAATTCAATGGAGCCGGCAAAACAGCCAGCTCCATTGAAAGCAATGCGCTGCGGGTGATCGCGGGATGAATTGTCGGGAAGGGCTTAAATATATAAGCCCTTCCCTGCAATTCATCCAGAAATGTGTAAAAATAAAAAAAAAATATATACTCACCTGGTCCCGGTAGACGGAGTTCAGCCGCGGCCGCCGGCAGTTCTCCTGAACTGCTCTCTGTAGTATTCAGCAGCCGGGGATTTAAAATCCCCGCCTGCTGAATGAGATGCCTCTGATTGGTCACAGCCTGACCAATCAGAGGCAGCTCTCACTCACATGAATTCATGAATCGGTGAGTGAGTGCTGCCTCTGATTGGCTCAGCGCAGGGCCAATCAGGGGCAGCTCTCAGCTGTCATTCAGCTGAGAGCTGCCCCTGAGCCAATCAGAGGAAGCACTCACTCACCTATTCATGAATTCATGAATGGGTGGTGAGTGAGAGCTGCCTCTAATTGGTCAGGCTGTGACCAATCAGAGGCAGCTTATTCAGCAGGCAGGGATTTTAAATCCCCGGCTGCTGAATACTACAGAGAGCAGTTCAGGAGAACAGCCGGCGGCCGCGGCTGAACTCCGTCTGCCGGGACCAGGTGAGGATATATTTTTTTTTTATTTTTACACATTTCTGGATGAATTGCAGGGAAGGGCTTATATATTTAAGCGCTTCCCAACAATTCATCCCGCGATCGCCGGCAGCCCATTGCTTTCAATGGAGCCAGCTGTATTGCCGGCTCCATTGAATTCAATGGGTAAACATCGTTCTTCTCTGCCACAGCTGTTACAGCTGTGGCAGAGAAGAATGATTTGTCTTCTATATGTTCTCAATGGGGTCGGCGCTGCTGCCGCTGGCCCCATTGAGCGCATATAGAGAAGAGAACACAAATCGCAGATCGCAGATAGGTGCGATCTGCGATTTCTGTTCTATAATTTATCGGACGAGTGCATAAAAAGCGCTCATGTGTCTGATACCATTGCAAAGCAATGGTTTTATAAAATCGCCGAACGCATGCGCATGCGCAAATCGTGGCAAAAAACGCCCGTGTGACTAAGGCCTTACAATGTAATCCTTTTTTTGCAACAGGCTTCATCTGAGGTGAGTATAGCATTAATAGGTTTTGCACCTTGGTCTTATGTTAGTGTCAGCTGCCACATAACTGAGACTACTTTTGGGTACCCCGCAGCGAAGACCAAATGCCCCTTTGAGGTGCAAGAGGTGAAAACCGGGGTATCCCAAGTGCAGCCTCCAGATTTAGCCCAAAGCCAAATCAGTTTGTGGCAAAGCGGGTCCACATCCGCTTGCTGACCTAACGGTGCCCAGTTGTAGGTTTTAGGCACCGACCACAATAATGTGAGCCATTACCTGTGAACGGTGAGGAACTTGCTGTTTTGTTTGAAAATGTAATATTAGTTTAAGGATTAGGGTAAAAGTTGTAAACTTGGCCGGTCTGCATATGTGATATTGAGGAGCTCTACTAGATGGTCCTTCTATTTCTCCTAGATAGTCAGCAGATTGAAAGAACATTTTTTTCTACCTACCTTTAATGGTAGAAAGCACACCACGTTTGGAGATGGAAAGGTGGGCTAGAGGGGATATGGAGGAGGCCTATGCGTTTTAGTTTAAATTTTTAGCTAGGTGTGCATTCATCTGTTTGCTGGCAATCTAGGAAAAATAGCTACAAAGTGTCGGGCCAGAGGTGTAATTGTAGTGGGTGGAAAGTTTGTGTTTTACTTGGGCCTTTGGACCTTAGGGATACCTTCATAATAATAATAAAATAATAAACCTTATTTGTGTAGCGCCATGGGCGGCTTGCTCTTCAGCACTGAGATGCATCACGGTGGCATGTTCTTTGGGGCTGAGGAGGGAGTGGACTGTATCGAAAAGTGGTTTGGGGTGTGGGATAGTGAGGAGACTTATGAGCAGATCAGCAGTATAGATCATTTTAATTGAAGGTCTTGTCAGAAACTTTGTATAGTTGGCCAATAGATAAAAGTTAGAACTTTACGTAATTGTAATGCACATTGCTCTTAGGAAGCATAGTAATGGCTCACAATGTAATCCTTTTTTTTGCAACAGGCTTCGTCTGAGGTGAGTATAGCATTAATAGGTTTTGCACCTTGGTCTTATGTTAGTGTCAGCTGCCACATAACTGAGACTACTTTTGCGAGTAACGGCTTGGGTACCCCGCAGCGAAGACCAAATGCCCCTTTAAGGTGCAAGAGGTGAAAACCGGGGTATCCCAAGTGCAGCCTCCAGATTTAGCCCAAAGCCAAATCAGTTTGTGGCAAAGCGGGTCCACATCCGCTTGCTGACCTAACGGTGCCCAGTTGTAGGTTTTAGGCACCGACCACAATAATGTGAGCCATTACCTGTGAACGGTGAGGAACTTGCTGTTTTGTTTGAAAATGTAATATTAGTTTAAGGATTAGGGTAAAAGTTGTAAACTTGTCCGGTCTGCATATGTGATATTGAGGAGCTCTACTAGATGGTCCTTCTATTTCTCCTAGATAGTCAGCAGATTGAAAGAACATTTTTTTCTACCTACCTTTAATGGTAGAAAGCACACCACGTTTGGAGATGGAAAGGTGGGCTAGAGGGGATATGGAGGAGGCCTATGCGTTTTAGTTTAAATTTTTTGCTAGGTGTGCATTCATCTGTTTGCTGGCAATGTAGGAAAAATAGCTACAAAGTGTCGGGCCAAAGGTGTAATTGTAGTGGGTGGAAAGTTTGTGTTTTACTTGGGCCTTTGGACCTTAGGGATCCCTTCATAATAATAATAAAATAATAGTAATCCTTATTTGTGTAGCGCCATGGGCGTCTTGCTCTTCAGCACTCAGATGCGTCACGGTGGCATGTTCTTTGGGGCTGAGGAGGGAGTGGACTGTATCGAAAAGTGGTTAGGGGTGTGGGATAGTGAGGAGACTTATGAGCAGATCAGCAGTATAGATCATTTTAATTGAAGGCCTTGTCAGAAACTTTGTATAGTTGTGTCGTAGATTTCCTTTGCGGAATTACGGCTTACTCAATTTGGAATGTTTACAGCCCTCCATATTAATTCTGAATTGATAATGCGCATAAGAAGTTTTTCACACTGACACGGGGTTCAGCATGCCTAGCTTCCTCAATTCTAACTTTAATGATCGGCGTGTTGCCTATTTTAAGAGTTTAACAAATCCGCCCATCTGGGCAGTCCAAAGATTACATGCATACAACGTATTGTTTAATTATTGGATAAGCATCTTGCAATTCTTCCATCCTCCGGTCATCTGTGATTGGCCATCAGGGTCAGGATGAAATGAGTGGGTTGTCTTGGAGCCACGTGGGGTTCCTTCGATATGATTGGATGTTACATCATGAACTATAAATTGCACAAACCTCCCATGTTATTTGCATACGTTTCCAGTAAAATTGCTTGGGTAATTTCTGCGGTTGTCCATGTCTGATTCCTAGTTCCGTATTAGTGCATGCAGCTGGACAGTCAAATATATTTATACATGTTGGTTACGGGCTAAATTCCATCTTTGTCAGCAGAGTTATGAAAAACAGATACTTTCATATGTAGGAAGTACTTATTGCACAACTGTCATGAACTATATTTGTAGCAAGATAGAAGTATGTATACAGAATGTTAAATTGATAACTGTCTACTGCCAAGGCCCAAAATATAGGAATACTGGACTTCCACCACAGACCCCCCTTGAAACTATCTGTTTCACTAAACTCGCCCTGCTCCGTCCCACCCCAATCCCCCACCGCTGACCCTAGACTTGCATTGTTTTGTAGACGACTGGGCCTACTACTGCCATGGGGGTATAGGATGGTTTGACATCATCACATTCTGGATCCATGATGACGACGGTTGCGCTGACAGTGGGCTTTTTGTTGGACGCCGTAGTGGGACAGGTGGACCAGGCAGTCATCAGGGTCGGAATACACTGTATGCAACGACAAACAGAAATTAGAATGACTATAAAGGTGACAAATATAATCAGGTTAGGAGAGGTGCGACTTTCACCATTTCAGGTAAACTCTGCATAACTTGTATAGGACCCCGCCTTCTTGACGTTACCTCGATTCATCAACAAGAGTGCAAAGTCAGGACTATCTAATGACTGATCAACATGACTGAACCCCTGTCTTATTAGTAAGTGTATTATCATATATATTAGTCTCGAAGGAAAGAGCTACAAGCTGATTATTCCCACTTCCCTTTTCCAGAGGCGGCAAGGTAACAGGACCAGGGGCGTTGTAACACCGGCATGTTGCGTGGACATAAGCAGAGTGCACTGCAGATAAAATAAAGCAAAATCTTAGCGAAAACCTATCACAGTGTTCTAAATACACAATGTTTCAAAGCTTATTTTTCTATATTTTTTCCTTCTCCTGTTAGGTACCTAACTGAGGAAAACAGACTAAGGTTAGCTCTTTTTAGTTAGTGCGGTCAGCTTCTTAATGGCAACTGCGTTTTTTCCTGTGGGTCACGTTTTGTCTGGAATGTAGGTACAAGTCTCCCCTATCATCTTACAGACACTCCCTTCTTACAGTTTAGCAGGACTGATACTAATTCTATATGACCAACAAACAAACTATTCCTATATAACAACTCAGCAGGATTAGCTCTACACAACAAACAAGCACACTAACTTTATATAGGTAGGACACACAGAAAGATTGCTTGATTAATCAATGATAACTTGACTCTCCACCCCTTCCACACTTTTCTGGAGGGTGTAAGAATTAACCTTGGCTCATTGTTTGCTGCCTTGCAATTTCAATCATGGCTGCCAAATTCATGATTATAGAAGTCTCCTCAGACGCCGGACACAGTATGCCCCGCCCTAGAGTCTCTAGCATTTCTGTCGCTACACAGTTTATCAATCTACCCTCAGATGGAGGGATCTACTCGTGGACATTTAAACAATAAACAAATATTTGTGGACACACACAAGTAGACAGACAATTAGACGGAGCACCAGTACGGCTGGTTTGGTCTAAACTGCCCCTCGGGATACTGTCTGGCAGGCCCCCCTCCTAGGTCTATTACCAGACTCTAACGGAGCAGCGTTGCCTGTCCAGACGTTTGACCGTTTCCTGTCTCTAAGGCTTTAGACTCCAAACCTGACCAGAGCAGGACCACCTAGTCAAACTACTCCGTCAGGCCCCCCTGACTCTAAGGTTTTAGACTCCAAACCTGACCCGAGCAGGGGGCCCCTGCGGGGACTTCCTCTCCCTTAAAGCAATTCACTGACCTTGCCAACCAACCAGTACTCTCAAAACGACAGGCATGTAAACATTCCTTTATATCTTATGACAGGTTCTTATCATGTGATCGAGACTTAAAGAAGTACCTGTCGATCGGGTCCAAATCATTCGGCCTGGCACGGCACATGGGCGAGCCTGAACTTAGCCACACAGGTATAGATAATTAATTTATCTCACCGTGTTCTGATGATATTTTGGGCCCACCAAGTCCAAGGTCGCATATGTCCGTGTCTTCTGTCCGAATTCTATGGAACCTGTCGATCACAGTCCCATCTGGGTCGCCACTGTCGTAGATTTCCTTTGCGGAATTACGGCTTACTCAATTTGGAATGTTTACAGCCCTCCATATTAATTCTGAATTGATAATGCGCATAAGAAGTTTTTCACACTGACACGGGGTTCAGCATGCCTAGCTTCCTCAATTCTAACTTTAATGATCGGCGTGTTGCCTATTTTAAGAGTTTAACAAATCCGCCCATCTGGGCAGTCCAAAGATTACATGCATACAACGTATTGTTTAATTATTGGATAAGCATCTTGCAATTCTTCCATCCTCCGGTCATCTGTGATTGGCCATCAGGGTCAGGATGAAATGAGTGGGTTGTCTTGGAGCCACGTGGGGTTCCTTCGATATGATTGGATGTTACATCATGAACTATAAATTGCACAAAGCTCCCATGTTATTTGCATACGTTTCCAGTAAAATTGCTTGGGTAATTTCTGCGGTTGTCCATGTCTGATTCCTAGTTCCGTATTAGTGCATGCAGCTGGACAGTCAAATATATTTATACATGTTGGTTACGGGCTAAATTCCATCTTTGTCAGCAGAGTTATGAAAAACAGATACTTTCATATGTAGGAAGTACTTATTGCACAACTGTCATGAACTATATTTGTAGCAAGATAGAAGTATGTATACAGAATGTTAAATTGATAACTGTCTACTGCCAAGGCCCAAAATATAGGAATACTGGACTTCCACCACAGTTGTCCAATAGATAAAAGTTAGAACTTTACGTAAATGTATTGCACGTTGCTCTTAGGAAGCATAGTAATGGCTCACAATGTAATCCTTTTTTTTGCAACAGGCTTCATCTGAGGTGAGTATAGCATTAATAGGTTTTGCACCTTGGTCTTATGTTAGTGTCAGCTGCCACATAACTGAGACTACTTTTGCGAGTAACGGCTTGGGTACCCCGCAGCGAAGACCAAATGCCCCTTTGAGGTGCAGGAGGTGAAAACTGGGGTATCCCAAGTGCAGCCTCCAGATTTAGCCCAAAGCCAAATCAGTTTGTGGCAAAGCGGGTCCACATCCGCTTGCTGACCTAACGGTGCCCAGTTGTAGGTTTTAGGCACCGACCACAATAATGTGAGCCATTACCTGTGAACGGTGAGGAACTTGCTGTTTTGTTTGAAAATGTAATATTAGTTTAAGGATTAGGGTAAAAGTTGTAAACTTGTCCGGTCTGCATATGTGATATTGAGGAGCTCTACTAGATGGTCCTTCTATTTCTCCTAGATAGTCAGCAGATTGAAAGAACATTTTTTTCTACCTACCTTTAATGGTAGAAAGCACACCACGTTTGGAGATGGAAAGGTGGGCTAGAGGGGATATGGAGGAGGCCTATGCGTTTTAGTTTAAATTTTTTGCTAGGTGTGCATTCATCTGTTTGCTGGCAATCTAGGAAAAATAGCTACAAAGTGTCGGGCCAAAGGTGTAATTGTAGTGGGTGGAAAGTTTGTGTTTTACTTGGGCCTTTGGACCTTAGGGATTCCTTCATAATACTAATAAAATAATAGTAATCCTTATTTGTGTAGCGCCATGGGCGGCTTGCTCATCAGCACTGAGATGTGTCACGGTGGCATGTTCTTTGGGGCTTAGGAGGGAGTGGACTGTATCGAAAAGTGGTTTGGGGTGTGGGATAGTGAGGAGACTTATGAGCAGATCAGCAGTATAGATCATTTTAATTGAAGGCCTTGTCAGAAACTTTGTATAGTTGGCCAATAGATAAAAGTTAGAACTTTACGTAATTGTATTGCACGTTGCTCTTAGGAAGCATAGTAATGGCTCACAATGTAATCCTTTTTTTTGCAACAGGCTTCGTCTGAGGTGAGTATAGCATTAATAGGTTTTGCACCTTGGTCTTATGTTAGTGTCAGCTGCCACATAACTGAGACTACTTTTGCGAGTAACGACTTGGGTACCCCGCAGCGAAGACCAAATGCCCCTTTAAGGTGCAAGAGGTGAAAACCGGGGTATCCCAAGTGCAGCCTCCAGATTTAGCCCAAAGCCAAATCAGTTTGTGGCAAAGCGGGTCCACATCCGCTTGCTGACCTAACGGTGCCCAGTTGTAGGTTTTAGGCACCGACCACAATAATGTGAGCCATTACCTGTGAACGGTGAGGAACTTGCTGTTTTGTTTGAAAATGTAATATTAGTTTAAAGATTAGAGTAAAAGTTGTAAACTTGGCCGGTCTGCATATGTGATATTGAGGAGCTCTACTAGATGGTCCTTCTATTTCTCCTAGATAGTCAGCAGATTGAAAGAAAATTTTTTTCTACCTACCTTTAATGGTAGAAAGCACACCACGTTTGGAGATGGAAAGGTGGGCTAGAGGGGATATGGAGGAGGCCTATGCGTTTTAGTTTAAATTTTTTGCTAGGTGTGCATTCATCGGTTTGCTGGCAATCTAGGAAAAATAGCTACAAAGTGTCGGGCCAGAGGTGTAATTGTAGTGGGTGGAAAGTTTGTGTTTTACTTGGGCCTTTGGACCTTAGGGATCCCTTCATAATAATAATAAAATAATAGTAATCCTTATTTGTGTAGCGCCATGGGCGTCTTGCTCATCAGCACTGAGATGTGTCACGGTGGCATGTTCTTTGGGGCTTAGGAGGGAGTGGACTGTATCGAAAAGTGGTTTGGGGTGTGGGATAGTGAGGAGACTTATGAGCAGATCAGCAGTATAGATCATTTTAATTGAAGGCCTTGTCAGAAACTTTGTATAGTTGGCCAATAGATAAAAGTTAGAACTTTACGTAATTGTATTGCACGTTGCTCTTAGGAAGCATAGTAATGGCTCACAATGTAATCCTTTTTTTTGCAACAGGCTTCGTCTGAGGTGAGTATAGCATTAATAGGTTTTGCACCTTGGTCTTATGTTAGTGTCAGCTGCCACATAACTGAGACTACTTTTGCGAGTAACGACTTGGGTACCCCGCAGCGAAGACCAAATGCCCCTTTAAGGTGCAAGAGGTGAAAACCGGGGTATCCCAAGTGCAGCCTCCAGATTTAGCCCAAAGCCAAATCAGTTTGTGGCAAAGCGGGTCCACATCCGCTTGCTGACCTAACGGTGCCCAGTTGTAGGTTTTAGGCACCGACCACAATAATGTGAGCCATTACCTGTGAACGGTGAGGAACTTGCTGTTTTGTTTGAAAATGTAATATTAGTTTAAAGATTAGAGTAAAAGTTGTAAACTTGGCCGGTCTGCATATGTGATATTGAGGAGCTCTACTAGATGGTCCTTCTATTTCTCCTAGATAGTCAGCAGATTGAAAGAACATTTTTTTCTACCTACCTTTAATGGTAGAAAGCACACCACGTTTGGAGATGGAAAGGTGGGCTAGAGGGGATATGGAGGAGGCCTATGCGTTTTAGTTTAAATTTTTTGCTAGGTGTGCATTCATCGGTTTGCTGGCAATCTAGGAAAAATAGCTACAAAGTGTCGGGCCAGAGGTGTAATTGTAGTGGGTGGAAAGTTTGTGTTTTACTTGGGCCTTTGGACCTTAGGGATCCCTTCATAATAATAATAAAATAATAGTAATCCTTATTTGTGTAGCGCCATGGGCGTCTTGCTCATCAGCGCTGAGATGTGTCACGGTGGCATGTTCTTTGGGGCTGAGGAGGGAGTGGACTGTATCGAAAAGTGGTTAGGGGTGTGGGATAGTGAGGAGACTTATGAGCAGATCAGCAGTATAGATCATTTTAATTGAAGGCCTTGTCAGAAACTTTGTATAGTTGTCCAATAGATAAAAGTTAGAACTTTACGTAAATGTATTGCACGTTGCTCTTAGGAAGCATAGTAATGGCTCACAATGTAATCCTTTTTTTTGCAACAGGCTTCATCTGAGGTGAGTATAGCATTAATAGGTTTTGCACCTTGGTCTTATGTTAGTGTCAGCTGCCACATAACTGAGACTACTTTTGCGAGTAACGGCTTGGGTACCCCGCAGCGAAGACCAAATGCCCCTTTGAGGTGCAAGAGGTGAAAACCGGGGTATCCCAAGTGCAGCCTCCAGATTTAGCCCAAAGCCAAATCAGTTTGTGGCAAAGCGGGTCCACATCCGCTTGCTGACCTAACGGTGCCCAGTTGTAGGTTTTAGGCACCGACCACAATAATCTGAGCCATTACCTGTGAACGGTGAGGAACTTGCTGTTTTGTTTGAAAATGTAATATTAGTTTAAGGATTAGGGTAAAAGTTGTAAACTTGTCCGGTCTGCATATGTGATATTGAGGAGCTCTACTAGATGGTCTTTCTATTTCTCCTAGATAGTCAGCAGATTGAAAGAACATTTTTTTCTACCTACCTTTAATGGTAGAAAGCACACCACGTTTGGAGATGGAAAGGTGGGCTAGAGGGGATATGGAGGAGGCCTATGCGTTTTAGTTTAAATTTTTTGCTAGGTGTGCATTCATCTGTTTGCTGGCAATCTAGGAAAATAGCTACAAAGTGTCGGGCCAAAGGTGTAATTGTAGTGGGTGGAAAGTTTGTGTTTTACTTGGGCCTTTGGACCTTAGGGATCCCTTCATAATAATAATAAAATAATAAACCTTATTTGTGTAGCGCCATGGGTGACTTGCTCTTCAGCACTGAGATGCATCACGGTGGCATGTTCTTTGGGGCTGAGGAGGGAGTGGACTGTATCGAAAAGTGGTTTGGGGTGTGGGATAGTGAGGAGACTTATGAGCAGATCAGCAGTATAGATCATTTTAATTGAAGGCCTTGTCAGAAACTTTGTATAGTTGTCCAATAGATAAAAGTTAGAACTTTACGTAAATGTATTGCACGTTGCTCTTAGGAAGCATAGTAATGGCTCACAATGTAATCCTTTTTTTTGCAACAGGCTTCGTCTGAGGTGAGTATAGCATTAATAGGTTTTGCACCTTGGTCTTATGTTAGTGTCAGCTGCCACATAACTGAGACTACTTTTGCGAGTAACGGCTTGGGTACCCCGCAGCGAAGACCAAATGCCCCTTTGAGCTGCAGGAGGTGAAAACCGGGGTATCCCAAGTGCAGCCTCCAGATTTAGCCCAAAGCCAAATCAGTTTGTGGCAAAGCGGGTCCACATCCGCTTGCTGACCTAACGGTGCCCAGTTGTAGGTTTTAGGCACCGACCACAATAATGTGAGCCATTACCTGTGAACGGTGAGGAACTTACTGTTTTGTTTGAAAATGTAATATTAGTTTAAGGATTAGGGTAAAAGTTGTCAACTTGGCCGGTCTGCATATGTGATATTGAGGAGCTCTACTCGATGGTCCTTCTATTTCTCCTAGATAGTCAGCAAATTGAAAGAACATTTTTTTCTACCTACCTTTAATGGTAGAAAGCACACCACGTTTGGAGATGGAAAGGTGGGCTAGAGGGGATATGGAGGAGGCCTATGCGTTTTAGTTTAAATTTTTTGCTAGGTGTGCATTCATCTGTTTGCTGGCAATCTAGGAAAAATAGCTACAAAGTGTCGGGCCAAAGGTGTAATTGTAGTGGGTGGAAAGTTTGTGTTTTACTTGGGCCTTTGGACCTTAGGGATCCCTTCATAATAATAATAAAATAATAGTAATCCTTATTTGTGTAGCGCCATGGGTGGCTTGCTCTTCAGCACTGAGATGCGTCACGATGGCATGTTCTTTGGGGCTGAGGAGGGAGTGGACTGTATCGAAAAGTGGTTTGGGGTGTGGGATAGTGAGGAGACTTATGAGCAGATCAGCAGTATAGATCATTTTAATTGAAGGCCTTCTCAGAAACTTTGTATAGTTGGCCAATAGATAAAAGTTAGAACTTTACGTAAATGTATTGCACGTTGCTCTTAGGAAGCATAGTAATGGCTCACAATGTAATCCTTTTTTTTGCAACAGGCTTCATCTGAGGTGAGTATAGCATTAATAGGTTTTGCACCTTGGTCTTATGTTAGTGTCAGCTGCCACATAACTGAGACTACTTTTGCGAGTAACAGCTTGGGTACCCCGCAGCGAAGACCAAATGCCCCTTTGAGGTGCAGGAGGTGAAAACCGGGGTATCCCAAGTGCAGCCTCCAGATTTAGCCCAAAGCCAAATCAGTTTGTGGCAAAGCGGGTCCACATCCGCTTGCTGACCTAACGGTGCCCAGTTGTAGGTTTTAGGCACCGACCACAATAATGTGAGCCATTACCTGTGAACGGTGAGGAACTTGCTGTTTTGTTTGAAAATGTAATATTAGTTTAAGGATTAGGGTAAAAGTTGTAAACTTGGCCGGTCTGCATATGTGATATTGAGGAGCTCTACTAGATGGTCCTTCTATTTCTCCTACATAGTCAGCAGATTGAAAGAACATTTTTTTCTACCTACCTTTAATGGTAGAAAGCACACCACGTTTGGAGATGGAAAGGTGGGCTAGAGGGGATATGGAGGAGGCCTATGCGTTTTAGTTTAAATTTTTTGCTAGGTGTGCATTCATCTGTTTGCTGGCAATCTAGGAAAAATAGCTACAAAGTGTCGGGCCAAAGGTGTAATTGTAGTGGGTGGAAAGTTTGTGTTCTACTTGGGCCTTTGGACCTTAGGGATTCCTTCATAATACTAATAAAATAATAAACCTTATTTGTGTAGCGCCATGGGTGGCTTGCTCTTCAGCACTGAGATGCGTCACGATGGCATGTTCTTTGGGGCTGAGGAGGGAGTGGACTGTATCGAAAAGTGGTTAGGGGTGTGGGATAGTGAGGAGACTTATGAGCAGATCAGCAGTATAGATCATTTTAATTGAAGGCCTTGTCAGAAACTTTGTATAGTTGTGCAATAGATAAAAGTTAGAACTTTACGTAAATGTATTGCACGTTGCTCTTAGGAAGCATAGTAATGGCTCACAATGTAATCCTTTTTTTTGCAACAGGCTTCATCTGAGGTGAGTATAGCATTAATAGGTTTTGCACCTTGGTCTTATGTTAGTGTCAGCTGCCACATAACTGAGACTACTTTTGCGAGTAACGGCTTGGGTACCCCGCAGCGATGACCAAATGCCCCTTTGAGGTGCAAGAGGTGAAAACCGGGGTATCCCAAGTGCAGCCTCCAGATTTAGCCCAAAGCCAAATCAGTTTGTGGCAAAGCGGGTCCACATCCGCTTGCTGACCTAACGGTGCCCAGTTGTAGGTTTTAGGCACCGACCACAATAATGTGAGCCATTACCTGTGAACGGTGAGGAACTTGCTGTTTTGTTTGAAAATGTAATATTAGTTTAAGGATTAGGGTAAAAGTTGTCAACTTGGCCGGTCTGCATATGTGATATTGAGGAGCTCTACTAGATGGTCCTTCTATTTCTCCTAGATAGTCAGCAGATTGAAAGAACATTTTTTTCTACCTACCTTTAATGGTAGAAAGCACACCACGTTTGGAGATGGAAAGGTGGGCTAGAGGGGATATGGAGGAGGCCTATGCGTTTTAGTTTAAATTTTTTGCTAGGTGTGCATTCATCTGTTTGCTGGCAATCTAGGAAAAATAGCTACAAAGTGTCGGGCCAGAGGTGTAATTGTAGTTGGTGGAAAGTTTGTGTTTTACTTGGGCCTTTGGACCTTAGGGATACCTTCATAATAATAATAAAATAATAAACCTTATTTGTGTAGCGCCATGGGTGGCTTGCTCTTCAGCACTGAGATGTGTCACGGTGGCATGTTCTTTGGGGCTGAGGAGGGAGTGGACTGTATCGAAAAGTGGTTAGGGGTGTGGGATAGTGAGGAGACTTATGAGCAGATCAGCAGTATAGATCATTTTAATTGAAGGCCTTCTCAGAAACTTTGTATAGTTGGCCAATAGATAAAAGTTAGAACTTTACGTAAATGTATTGCACGTTGCTCTTAGGAAGCATAGTAATGGCTCACAATGTAATCCTTTTTTTTGCAACAGGCTTCGTCTGAGGTGAGTATAGCATTAATAGGTTTTGCACCTTGGTCTTATGTTAGTGTCAGCTGCCACATAACTGAGACTACTTTTGCGAGTAACAGCTTGGGTACCCCGCAGCGAAGACCAAATGCCCCTTTGAGGTGCAGGAGGTGAAAACCGGGGTATCCCAAGTGCAGCCTCCAGATTTAGCCCAAAGCCAAATCAGTTTGTGGCAAAGCGGGTCCACATCCGCTTGCTGACCTAACGGTGCCCAGTTGTAGGTTTTAGGCACCGACCACAATAATGTGAGCCATTACCTGTGAACGGTGAGGAACTTGCTGTTTTGTTTGAAAATGTAATATTAGTTTAAGGATTAGGGTAAAAGTTGTCAACTTGGCCGGTCTGCATATGTGATATTGAGGAGCTCTACTAGATGGTCCTTCTATTTCTCCTAGATAGTCAGCAGATTGAAAGAACATTTTTTTCTACCTACCTTTAATGGTAGAAAGCACACCACGTTTGGAGATGGAAAGGTGGGCTAGAGGGGATATGGAGGAGGCCTATGCGTTTTAGTTTAAATTTTTTGCTAGGTGTGCATTCATCTGTTTGCTGGCAATCTAGGAAAAATAGCTACAAAGTGTCGGGCCAAAGGTGTAATTGTAGTGGGTGGAAAGTTTGTGTTTTACTTGGGCCTTTGGACCTTAGGGATCCCTTCATAATAATAATAAAATAATAGTAATCCTTATTTGTGTAGCGCCATGGGCGTCTTGCTCATCAGCACTGAGATGTGTCACGGTGGCATGTTCTTTGGGGCTGAGGAGGGAGTGGACTGTATCGAAAAGTGGTTAGGGGTGTGGGATAGTGAGGAGACTTATGAGCAGATCAGCAGTATAGATCATTTTAATGGAAGGCCTTGTCAGAAACTTTGTATAGTTGTGCAATAGATAAAAGTTAGAACTTTACGTAAATGTATTGCACGTTGCTCTTAGGAAGCATAGTAATGGCTCACAATGTAATCCTTTTTTTTGCAACAGGCTTCATCTGAGGTGAGTATAGCATTAATAGGTTTTGCACCTTGGTCTTATGTTAGTGTCAGCTGCCACATAACTGAGACTACTTTTGCGACTAACGGCTTGGGTACCCCGCAGCGAAGACCAAATGCCCCTTTGAGGTGCAGGAGGTGAAAACCGGGGTATCCCAAGTGCAGCCTCCAGATTTAGCCCAAAGCCAAATCAGTTTGTGGCAAAGCGGGTCCACATCCGCTTGCTGACCTAACGGTGCCCAGTTGTAGGTTTTAGGCACCGACCACAATAATGTGAGCCATTACCTGTGAACGGTGAGGAACTTGCTGTTTTGTTTGAAAATGTAATATTAGTTTAAGGATTAGGGTAAAAGTTGTCAACTTGGCCGGTCTGCATATGTGATATTGAGGAGCTCTACTAGATGGTCCTTCTATTTCTCCTAGATAGTCAGCAAATTGAAAGAACATTTTTTTCTACCTACCTTTAATGGTAGAAAGCACACCACGTTTGGAGATGGAAAGGTGGGCTAGAGGGGATATGGAGGAGGCCTATGCGTTTTAGTTTAAATTTTTTGCTAGGTGTGCATTCATCTGTTTGCTGGCAATCTAGGAAAAATAGCTACAAAGTGTCGGGCCAAAGGTGTAATTGTAGTGGGTGGAAAGTTTGTGTTTTACTTGGGCCTTTGGACCTTAGATATCCCTTCATAATAATAATAAAATAATAATCCTTATTTGTGTAGCGCCATGGGCGGCTTGCTCTTCAGCACTGAGATGCGTCACGGTGGCATGTTCTTTGGGGCTGAGGAGGGAGTGGACTGTATCGAAAAGTGGCTTGGGGTGTGGGATAGTGAGGAGACTTATGAGCAGATCAGCAGTATAGATCACTTTAATTGAAGGCCCTGTCAGAAACTTTGTATAGTTGGCCAATAGATAAAAGTTAGAACTTTACGTAATTGTAATGCACGTTGCTCTTAGGAAGCATAGTAATGGCTCACAATGTAATCCTTTTTTTTGCAACAGGCTTCGTCTGAGGTGAGTATAGCATTAATAGGTTTTGCACCTTGGTCTTATGTTAGTGTCAGCTGCCACATAACTGAGACTACTTTTGCGAGTAACGGCTTGGGTACCCAGCAGCGAAGACCAAATGCCCCTTTAAGGTGCAAGAGGTGAAAACCGGGGTATCCCAAGTGCAGCCTCCAGATTTAGCCCAAAGCCAAATCAGTTTGTGGCAAAGCGGGTCCACATCCGCTTGCTGACCTAACGGTGCCCAGTTGTAGGTTTTAGGCACCGACCACAATAATGTGAGCCATTACCTGTGAACGGTGAGGAACTTGCTGTTTTGTTTGAAAATGTAATATTAGTTTAAGGATTAGGGTAAAAGTTGTCAACTTGGCCGGTCTGCATATGTGATATTGAGGAGCTCTACTAGATGGTCTTTCTATTTCTCCTACATAGTCAGCAGATTGAAAGAACATTTTTTTCTACCTACCTTTAATGGTAGAAAGCACACCACGTTTGGAGATGGAAAGGTGGGCTAGAGGGGATATGGAGGAGGCCTATGCGTTTTAGTTTAAATTTTTTGCTAGGTGTGCATTCATCTGTTTGCTGGCAATCTAGGAAAAATAGCTACAAAGTGTCGGGCCAAAGGTGTAATTGTAGTGGGTGGAAAGTTTGTGTTTTACTTGGGCCTTTGGACCTTAGGGATACCTTCATAATAATAATAATAAAATAATAGTAATCCTTATTTGTGTAGCGCCATGGGTGGCTTGCTCTTCAGCACTGAGATGCGTCACGGTGGCATGTTCTTTGGGGCTGAGGAGGGAGTGGACTGTATCGAAAAGTGGTTTGGGGTGTGGGATAGTGAGGAGACTTATGAGCAGATCAGCAGTATAGATCATTTTAATTGAAGGCCTTGTCAGAAACTTTGTATAGTTGGCCAATAGATAAAAGTTAGAACTTTACGTAATTGTATTGCACGTTGCTCTTAGGAAGCATAGTAATGGCTCACAATGTAATCCTTTTTTTTGCAACAGGCTTCATCTGAGGTGAGTATAGCATTAATAGGTTTTGCACCTTGGTCTTATGTTAGTGTCAGCTACCACATAACTGAGACTACTTTTGCGAGTAACGGCTTGGGTACCCCGCAGCGAAGACCAAATGCCCCTTTGAGGTGCAGGAGGTGAAAACCGGGGTATCCCAAGTGCAGCCTCCAGATTTAGCCCAAAGCCAAATCAGTTTGTGGCAAAGCGGGTCCACATCCGCTTGCTGACCTAACGGTGCCCAGTTGTAGGTTTTAGGCACCGACCACAATAATGTGAGCCATTACCTGTGAACGGTGAGGAACTTGCTGTTTTGTTTGAAAATGTAATATTAGTTTAAGGATTAGGGTAAAAGTTGTCAACTTGGCCGGTCTGCATATGTGATATTGAGGAGCTCTACTAGATGGTCCTTCTATTTCTCCTAGATAGTCAGCAGATTGAAAGAACATTTTTTTCTACCTACCTTTAATGGTAGAAAGCACACCACGTTTGGAGATGGAAAGGTGGGCTAGAGGGGATATGGAGGAGGCCTATGCGTTTTAGTTTACATTTTTTGCTAGGTGTGCATTCATCTGTTTGCTGGCAATCTAGGAAAAATAGCTACAAAGTGTCGGGCCAAAGGTGTAATTGTAGTGGGTGGAAAGTTTGTGTTATACTTGGGCCTTTGGACCTTAGGGATTCCTTCATAATACTAATAAAATAATAGTAATCCTTATTTGTGTAGCGCCATGGGTGGCTTGCTCTTCAGCACTGCGATCTGTCACGGGGGCCAGTTCTTTGGGGCTTAGGAGGGAGTGGACTGTATCGAAAAGTGGTTTGGGGTGTGGGATAGTGAGGAGACTTATGAGCAGATCAGCAGTATAGATCATTTTAATTGAAGGCCTTGTCAGAAACTTTGTATAGTTGGCCAATAGATAAAAGTTAGAACTTTACGTAATTGTATTGCACGTTGCTCTTAGGAAGCATAGTAATGGCTCACAATGTAATCCTTTTTTTTGCAACAGGCTTCATCTGAGGTGAGTATAGCATTAATAGGTTTTGCACCTTGGTCTTATGTTAGTGTCAGCTACCACATAACTGAGACTACTTTTGCGAGTAACGGCTTGGGTACCCCGCAGCGAAGACCAAATGCCCCTTTGAGGTGCAAGAGGTGAAAACCGGGGTATCCCAAGTGCAGCCTCCAGATTTAGCCCAAAGCCAAATCAGTTTGTGGCAAAGCGGGTCCACATCCGCTTGCTGACCTAACGGTGCCCAGTTGTAGGTTTTAGGCACCGACCACAATAATGTGAGCCATTACCTGTGAACGGTGAGGAACTTGCTGTTTTGTTTGAAAATGTAATATTAGTTTAAGGATTAGGGTAAAAGTTGTAAACTTGTCCGATCTGCATATGTGATATTGATGAGCTCTACTAGATGGTCCTTCTATTTCTCCTAGATAGTCAGCAGATTGAAAGAACATTTTTTTCTACCTACCTTTAATGGTAGAAAGCACACCACGTTTGGAGAAGGAAAGGTGGGCTAGAGGGGATATGGAGGAGGCCTATGCGTTTTAGTTTAAATTTTTTGCTAGGTGTGCATTCATCTGTTTGCTGGCAATCTAGGAAAAATAGCTACAAAGTGTCGGGCCAAAGGTGTAATTGTAGTGGGTGGAAAGTTTGTGTTTTACTTGGGCCTTTGGACCTTAGGGATCCCTTCATAATAATAATAAAATAATAGTAATCCTTATTTGTGTAGCGCCATGGGCGGCTTGCTCATCAGCACTGAGATGTGTCACGGTGGCATGTTCTTTGGGGCTGAGGAGGGAGTGGACTGTATCGAAAAGTGGTTAGGGGTGTGGGATAGTGAGGAGACTTATGAGCAGATCAGCAGTATAGATAATTTTAATTGAAGGCCTTGTCAGAAATTTTGTATAGTTGTCCAATAGATAAAAGTTAGAACTTTACGTAAATGTATTGCACGTTGCTCTTAGGAAGCATAGTAATGGCTCACAATGTAATCCTTTTTTTTGCAACAGGCTTCATCTGAGGTGAGTATAGCATTAATAGGTTTTGCACCTTGGTCTTATGTTAGTGTCAGCTGCCACATAACTGAGACTACTTTTGCGAGTAACGGCTTGGGTACCCCGCAGCGAAGACCAAATGCCCCTTTGAGGTGCAGGAGGTGAAAACCGGGGTATCCCAAGTGCAGCCTCCAGATTTAGCCCAAAGCCAAATCAGTTTGTGGCAAAGCGGGTCCACATCCGCTTGCTGACCTAACGGTGCCCAGTTGTAGGTTTTAGGCACCGACCACAATAATGTGAGCCATTACCTGTGAACGGTGAGGAACTTGCTGTTTTGTTTGAAAATGTAATATTAGTTTAAGGATTAGGGTAAAAGTTGTCAACTTGGCCGGTCTGCATATGTGATATTGAGGAGCTCTACTAGATGGTCCTTCTATTTCTCCTAGATAGTCAGCAGATTGAAAGAACATTTTTTTCTACCTACCTTTAATGGTAGAAAGCACACCACGTTTGGAGATGGAAAGGTGGGCTAGAGGGGATATGGAGGAGGCCTATGCGTTTTAGTTTACATTTTTTGCTAGGTGTGCATTCATCTGTTTGCTGGCAATCTAGGAAAAATAGCTACAAAGTGTCGGGCCAAAGGTGTAATTGTAGTGGGTGGAAAGTTTGTGTTATACTTGGGCCTTTGGACCTTAGGGATTCCTTCATAATACTAATAAAATAATAGTAATCCTTATTTGTGTAGCGCCATGGGCGGCTTGCTCTTCAGCACTGCGATCTGTCACGGGGGCCAGTTCTTTGGGGCTTAGGAGGGAGTGGACTGTATCGAAAAGTGGTTTGGGGTGTGGGATAGTGAGGAGACTTATGAGCAGATCAGCAGTATAGATCATTTTAATTGAAGGCCTTGTCAGAAACTTTGTATAGTTGGCCAATAGATAAAAGTTAGAACTTTACGTAATTGTATTGCACGTTGCTCTTAGGAAGCATAGTAATGGCTCACAATGTAATCCTTTTTTTTGCAACAGGCTTCGTCTGAGGTGAGTATAGCATTAATAGGTTTTGCACCTTGGTCTTATGTTAGTGTCAGCTGCCACATAACTGAGACTACTTTTGCGAGTAACGGCTTGGGTACCCCGCAGCGAAGACCAAATGCCCCTTTGAGGTGCAGGAGGTGAAAACCGGGGTATCCCAAGTGCAGCCTCCAGATTTAGCCCAAAGCCAAATCAGTTTGTGGCAAAGCGGGTCCACATCCGCTTGCTGACCTAACGGTGCCCAGTTGTAGGTTTTAGGCACCGACCACAATAATGTGAGCCATTACCTGTGAACGGTGAGGAACTTGCTGTTTTGTTTGAAAATGTAATATTAGTTTAAGGATTAGGGTAAAAGTTGTCAACTTGGCCGGTCTGCATATGTGATATTGAAGAGCTCTACTAGATGGTCCTTCTATTTCTCCTAGATAGTCAGCAGATTGAAAGAACATTTTTTTCTACCTACCTTTAATGGTAGAAAGCACACCACGTTTGGAGATGGAAAGGTGGGCTAGAGGGGATATGGAGGAGGCCTATGCGTTTTAGTTTAAATTTTTTGCTAGGTGTGCATTCATCTGTTTGCTGGCAATCTAGGAAAAATAGCTACAAAGTGTCGGGCCAAAGGTGTAATTGTAGTGGGTGGAAAGTTTGTGTTATACTTGGGCCTTTAGACCTTAGGGATTCCTTCATAATACTAATAAAATAATAGTAATCCTTATTTGTGTAGCGCCATGGGCGGCTTGCTCTTCAGCACTGCGATCTGTCACGGGGGCCAGTTCTTTGGGGCTTAGGAGGGAGTGGACTGTATCGAAAAGTGGTTTGGGGTGTGGGATAGTGAGGAGACTTATGAGCAGATCAGCAGTATAGATCATTTTAATTGAAGGCCTTGTCAGAAACTTTGTATAGTTGGCCAATAGATAAAAGTTAGAACTTTACGTAATTGTATTGCACGTTGCTCTTAGGAAGCATAGTAATGGCTCACAATGTAATCCTTTTTTTTGCAACAGGCTTCGTCTGAGGTGAGTATAGCATTAATAGGTTTTGCACCTTGGTCTTATGTTAGTGTCAGCTGCCACATAACTGAGACTACTTTTGCGAGTAACGGCTTGGGTACCCAGCAGCGAAGACCAAATGCCCCTTTAAGGTGCAAGAGGTGAAAACCGGGGTATCCCAAGTGCAGCCTCCAGATTTAGCCCAAAGCCAAATCAGTTTGTGGCAAAGCGGGTCCACATCCGCTTGCTGACCTAACGGTGCCCAGTTGTAGGTTTTAGGCACCGACCACAATAATGTGAGCCATTACCTGTGAACGGTGAGGAACTTGCTGTTTTGTTTGAAAATGTAATATTAGTTTAAGGATTAGGGTAAAAGTTGTCAACTTGGCCGGTCTGCATATGTGATATTGAGGAGCTCTACTAGATGGTCCTTCTATTTCTCCTAGATAGTCAGCAGATTGAAAGAACATTTTTTTCTACCTACCTTTAATGGTAGAAAGCACACCACGTTTGGAGATGGAAAGGTGGGCTAGAGGGGATATGGAGGAGGCCTATGCGTTTTAGTTTAAATTTTTTGCTAGGTGTGCATTCATCTGTTTGCTGGCAATCTAGGAAAAATAGCTACAAAGTGTCGGGCCAAAGGTGTAATTGTAGTGGGTGGAAAGTTTGTGTTTTACTTGGGCCTTTGGACCTTAGGGATCCCTTCATAATAATAATAAAATAATAGTAATCCTTATTTGTGTAGCGCCATGGGCGTCTTGCTCATCAGCACTGAGATGTGTCACGGTGGCATGTTCTTTGGGGCTGAGGAGGGAGTGGACTGTATCGAAAAGTGGTTAGGGGTGTGGGATAGTGAGGAGACTTATGAGCAGATCAGCAGTATAGATAATTTTAATTGAAGGCCTTGTCAGAAACTTTGTATAGTTGTCCAATAGATAAAAGTTAGAACTTTACGTAAATGTATTGCACGTTGCTCTTAGGAAGCATAGTAATGGCTCACAATGTAATCCTTTTTTTTGCAACAGGCTTCATCTGAGGTGAGTATAGCATTAATAGGTTTTGCACCTTGGTCTTATGTTAGTGTCAGGTGCCACATAACTGAGACTACTTTTGCGAGTAACGGCTTGGGTACCCCGCAGCGAAGACCAAATGCCCCTTTGAGGTGCAGGAGGTGAAAACCGGGGTATCCCAAGTGCAGCCTCCAGATTTAGCCCAAAGCCAAATCAGTTTGTGGCAAAGCGGGTCCACATCCGCTTGCTGACCTAACGGTGCCCAGTTGTAGGTTTTAGGCACCGACCACAATAATGTGAGCCATTACCTGTGAACGGTGAGGAACTTGCTGTTTTGTTTGAAAATGTAATATTAGTTTAAGGATTAGGGTAAAAGTTGTCAACTTGGCCGGTCTGCATATGTGATATTGAGGAGCTCTACTAGATGGTCCTTCTTTTTCTCCTAGATAGTCAGCAAATTGAAAGAACATTTTTTTCTACCTACCTTTAATGGTAGAAAGCACACCACGTTTGGAGATGGAAAGGTGGGCTAGAGGGGATATGGAGGAGGCCTATGCGTTTTAGTTTAAATTTTTTGCTAGGTGTGCATTCATCTGTTTGCTGGCAATCTAGGAAAAATAGCTACAAAGTGTCGGGCCAAAGGTGTAATTGTAGTGGGTGGAAAGTTTGTGTTTTACTTGGGCCTTTGGACCTTAGGGATTCCTTCATAATAATAATAAAATAATAGTAATCCTTATTTGTGTAGCGCCATGGGTGGCTTGCTCTTCAGCACTGAGATGCGTCACGGTGGCATGTTCTTTGGGGCTGAGGAGGGAGTGGACTGTATCGAAAAGTGGTTTGGGGTGTGGGATAGTGAGGAGACTTATGAGCAGATCAGCAGTATAGATCATTTTAATTGAAGGCCTTGTCAGAAACTTTGTATAGTTGGCCAATAGATAAAAGTTAGAACTTTACGTAATTGTATTGCACGTTGCTCTTAGGAAGCATAGTAATGGCTCACAATGTAATCCTTTTTTTTGCAACAGGCTTCATCTGAGGTGAGTATAGCATTAATAGGTTTTGCACCTTGGTCTTATGTTAGTGTCAGCTGCCACATAACTGAGACTACTTTTGCGAGTAACGGCTTGGGTACCCCGCAGCGAAGACCAAATGCCCCTTTGAGGTGCAAGAGGTGAAAACCGGGGTATCCCAAGTGCAGCCTCCAGATTTAGCCCAAAGCCAAATCAGTTTGTGGCAAAGCGGGTCCACATCCGCTTGCTGACCTAACGGTGCCCAGTTGTAGGTTTTAGGCACCGACCACAATAATGTGAGCCATTACCTGTGAACGGTGAGGAACTTGCTGTTTTGTTTGAAAATGTAATATTAGTTTAAGGATTAGGGTAAAAGTTGTAAACTTGTCCGGTCTGCATATGTGATATTGATGAGCTCTACTAGATGGTCCTTCTATTTCTCCTAGATAGTCAGCAGATTGAAAGAACATTTTTTTCTACCTACCTTTAATGGTAGAAAGCACACCACGTTTGGAGATGGAAAGGTGGGCTAGAGGGGATATGGAGGAGGCCTATGCGTTTTAGTTTAAATTTTTTGCTAGGTGTGCATTCATCTGTTTGCTGGCAATGTAGGAAAAATAGCTACAAAGTGTCGGGCCAAAGGTGTAATTGTAGTGGGTGGAAAGTTTGTGTTTTACTTGGGCCTTTGGACCTTAGGGATCCCTTCATAATAATAATAAAATAATAGTAATCCTTATTTGTGTAGCGCCATGGGCGGCTTGCTCATCAGCACTGAGATGTGTCACGGTGGCATGTTCTTTGGGGCTTAGGAGGGAGTGGACTGTATCGAAAAGTGGTTTGGGGTGTGGGATAGTGAGGAGACTTATGAGCAGATCAGCAGTATAGATCATTTTAATTGAAGGCCTTGTCAGAAACTTTGTATAGTTGTCCAATAGATAAAAGTTAGAACTTTACATAAATGTATTGCACGTTGCTCTTAGGAAGCATAGTAATGGCTCACAATGTAATCCTTTTTTTTGCAACAGGCTTCATCTGAGGTGAGTATAGCATTAATAGGTTTTGCACCTTGGTCTTATGTTAGTGTCAGCTGCCACATAACTGAGACTACTTTTGCGAGTAACGGCTTGGGTACCCCGCAGCGAAGACCAAATGCCCCTTTGAGGTGCAAGAGGTGAAAACCGGGGTATCCCAAGTGCAGCCTCCAGATTTAGCCCAAAGCCAAATCAGTTTGTGGCAAAGCGGGTCCACATCCGCTTGCTGACCTAACGGTGCCCAGTTGTAGGTTTTAGGCACCGACCACAATAATGTGAGCCATTACCTGTGAACGGTGAGGAACTTGCTGTTTTGTTTGAAAATGTAATATTAGTTTAAGGATTAGGGTAAAAGTTGTCAACTTGGCCGGTCTGCATATGTGATATTGAGGAGCTCTACTAGATGGTCCTTCTATTTCTCCTAGATAGTCAGCAAATTGAAAGAACATTTTTTTCTACCTACCTTTAATGGTAGAAAGCACACCACGTTTGGAGATGGAAAGGTGGGCTAGAGGGGATATGGAGGAGGCCTATGCGTTTTAGTTTAAATTTTTTGCTAGGTGTGCATTCATCTGTTTGCTGGCAATCTAGGAAAAATAGCTACAAAGTGTCGGGCCAAAGGTGTAATTGTAGTGGGTGGAAAGTTTGTGTTTTACTTGGGCCTTTGGACCTTAGGGATCCCTTCATAATAATAATAAAATAATAGTAATCCTTATTTGTGTAGCGCCATGGGCGTCTTGCTCATCAGCACTGAGATGTGTCACGGTGGCATGTTCTTTGGGGCTGAGGAGGGAGTGGACTGTATCGAAAAGTGGTTAGGGGTGTGGGATAGTGAGGAGACTTATGAGCAGATCAGCAGTATAGATAATTTTAATTGAAGGCCTTGTCAGAAACTTTGTATAGTTGTCCAATAGATAAAAGTTAGAACTTTACGTAAATGTATTGCACGTTGCTCTTAGGAAGCATAGTAATGGCTCACAATGTAATCCTTTTTTTTGCAACAGGCTTCATCTGAGGTGAGTATAGCATTAATAGGTTTTGCACCTTGGTCTTATGTTAGTGTCAGCTGCCACATAACTGAGACTACTTTTGCGAGTAACGGCTTGGGTACCCAGCAGCGAAGACCAAATGCCCCTTTAAGGTGCAAGAGGTGAAAACCGGGGTATCCCAAGTGCAGCCTCCAGATTTAGCCCAAAGCCAAATCAGTTTGTGGCAAAGCGGGTCCACATCCGCTTGCTGACCTAACGGTGCCCAGTTGTAGGTTTTAGGCACCGACCACAATAATGTGAGCCATTACCTGTGAACGGTGAGGAACTTGCTGTTTTGTTTGAAAATGTAATATTAGTTTAAGGATTAGGGTAAAAGTTGTCAACTTGGCCGGTCTGCATATGTGATATTGAGGAGCTCTACTAAATGGTCCTTCTATTTCTCCTAGATAGTCAGCAGATTGAAAGAACATTTTTTTCTACCTACCTTTAATGGTAGAAAGCACACCACGTTTGGAGATGGAAAGGTGGGCTAGAGGGGATATGGAGGAGGCCTATGCGTTTTAGTTTAAATTTTTTTCTAGGTGTGCATTCATCTGTTTGCTGGCAATGTAGGAAAAATAGCTACAAAGTGTCGGGCCAAAGGTGTAATTGTAGTGGGTGGAAAGTTTGTGTTTTACTTGGGCCTTTGGACCTTAGGGATCCCTTCATAATAATAATAAAATAATAGTAATCCTTATTTGTGTAGCGCCATGGGCGGCTTGCTCATCAGCACTGAGATGTGTCACGGTGGCATGTTCTTTGGGGCTTAGGAGGGAGTGGACTGTATCGAAAAGTGGTTTGGGGTGTGGGATAGTGAGGAGACTTATGAGCAGATCAGCAGTATAGATCATTTTAATTGAAGGCCTTGTCAGAAACTTTGTATAGTTGTCCAATAGATAAAAGTTAGAACTTTACATAAATGTATTGCACGTTGCTCTTAGGAAGCATAGTAATGGCTCACAATGTAATCCTTTTTTTTGCAACAGGCTTCATCTGAGGTGAGTATAGCATTAATAGGTTTTGCACCTTGGTCTTATGTTAGTGTCAGCTGCCACATAACTGAGACTACTTTTGCGAGTAACGGCTTGGGTACCCCGCAGCGAAGACCAAATGCCCCTTTGAGGTGCAAGAGGTGAAAACCGGGGTATCCCAAGTGCAGCCTCCAGATTTAGCCCAAAGCCAAATCAGTTTGTGGCAAAGCGGGTCCACATCCGCTTGCTGACCTAACGGTGCCCAGTTGTAGGTTTTAGGCACCGACCACAATAATGTGAGCCATCACCTGTGAACGGTGAGGAACTTGCTGTTTTGTTTGAAAATGTAATATTAGTTTAAGGATTAGGGTAAAAGTTGTCAACTTGGCCGGTCTGCATATGTGATATTGAGGAGCTCTACTAGATGGTCCTTCTATTTCTCCTAGATAGTCAGCAAATTGAAAGAACATTTTTTTCTACCTACCTTTAATGGTAGAAAGCACACCACGTTTGGAGATGGAAAGGTGGGCTAGAGGGGATATGGAGGAGGCCTATGCGTTTTAGTTTAAATTTTTTGCTAGGTGTGCATTCATCTGTTTGCTGGCAATCTAGGAAAAATAGCTACAAAGTGTCGGGCCAAAGGTGTAATTGTAGTGGGTGGAAAGTTTGTGTTTTACTTGGGCCTTTGGACCTTAGGGATCCCTTCATAATAATAATAAAATAATAGTAATCCTTATTTGTGTAGCGCCATGGGCGTCTTGCTCATCAGCACTGAGATGTGTCACGGTGGCATGTTCTTTGGGGCTGAGGAGGGAGTGGACTGTATCGAAAAGTGGTTAGGGGTGTGGGATAGTGAGGAGACTTATGAGCAGATCAGCAGTATAGATAATTTTAATTGAAGGCCTTGTCAGAAACTTTGTATAGTTGTCCAATAGATAAAAGTTAGAACTTTACGTAAATGTATTGCACGTTGCTCTTAGGAAGCATAGTAATGGCTCACAATGTAATCCTTTTTTTTGCAACAGGCTTCATCTGAGGTGAGTATAGCATTAATAGGTTTTGCACCTTGGTCTTATGTTAGTGTCAGGTGCCACATAACTGAGACTACTTTTGCGAGTAACGGCTTGGGTACCCCGCAGCGAAGACCAAATGCCCCTTTGAGGTGCAGGAGGTGAAAACCGGGGTATCCCAAGTGCAGCCTCCAGATTTAGCCCAAAGCCAAATCAGTTTGTGGCAAAGCGGGTCCACATCCGCTTGCTGACCTAACGGTGCCCAGTTGTAGGTTTTAGGCACCGACCACAATAATGTGAGCCATTACCTGTGAACGGTGAGGAACTTGCTGTTTTGTTTGAAAATGTAATATTAGTTTAAGGATTAGGGTAAAAGTTGTCAACTTGGCCGGTCTGCATATGTGATATTGAGGAGCTCTACTAGATGGTCCTTCTTTTTCTCCTAGATAGTCAGCAGATTGAAAGAACATTTTTTTCTACCTACCTTTAATGGTAGAAAGCACACCACGTTTGGAGATGGAAAGGTGGGCTAGAGGGGATATGGAGGAGGCCTATGCGTTTTAGTTTAAATTTTTTGCTAGGTGTGCATTCATCTGTTTGCTGGCAATCTAGGAAAAATAGCTACAAAGTGTCGGGCCAAAGGTGTAATTGTAGTGGGTGGAAAGTTTGTGTTTTACTTGGGCCTTTGGACCTTAGGGATTCCTTCATAATACTAATAAAATAATAGTAATCCTTATTTGTGTAGCGCCATGGGCGGCTTGCTCTTCAGCACTGCGATCTGTCACGGGGGCCAGTTCTTTGGGGCTTAGGAGGGAGTGGACTGTATCGAAAAGTGGTTTGGGGTGTGGGATAGTGAGGAGACTTATGAGCAGATCAGCAGTATAGATCATTTTAATTGAAGGCCTTGTCAGAAACTTTGTATAGTTGGCCAATAGATAAAAGTTAGAACTTTACGTAATTGTATTGCACGTTGCTCTTAGGAAGCATAGTAATGGCTCACAATGTAATCCTTTTTTTTGCAACAGGCTTCATCTGAGGTGAGTATAGCATTAATAGGTTTTGCACCTTGGTCTTATGTTAGTGTCAGCTGCCACATAACTAAGACTACTTTTGCGAGTAACGGCTTGGGTACCCCGCAGCGAAGACCAAATGCCCCTTTGAGGTGCAGGAGGTGAAAACTGGGGTATCCCAAGTGCAGCCTCCAGATTTAGCCCAAAGCCAAATCAGTTTGTGGCAAAGCGGGTCCACATCCGCTTGCTGACCTAACGGTGCCCAGTTGTAGGTTTTAGGCACCGACCACAATAATGTGAGCCATTACCTGTGAACGGTGAGGAACTTGCTGTTTTGTTTGAAAATGTAATATTAGTTTAAGGATTAGGGTAAAAGTTGTAAACTTGTCCGTTCTGCATATGTGATATTGAGGAGCTCTACTAGATGGTCCTTCTATTTCTCCTAGATAGTCAGCAGATTGAAAGAACATTTTTTTCTACCTACCTTTAATGGTAGAAAGCACACCACGTTTGGAGATGGAAAGGTGGGCTAGAGGGGATATGGAGGAGGCCTATGCGTTTTAGTTTAAATTTTTTGCTAGGTGTGCATTCATCTGTTTGCTGGCAATCTAGGAAAAATAGCTACAAAGTGTCGGGCCAGAGGTGTAATTGTAGTGGGTGGAAAGTTTGTGTTTTACTTGGGCCTTTGGACCTTAGGGATACCTTCATAATAATAATAAAATAATAAACCTTATTTGTGTAGCGCCATGGGTGGCTTGCTCTTCAGCACTGAGATACGTCACGGTGGCATGTTCTTTGGGGCTGAGGAGGGAGTGGACTGTATCGAAAAGTGGTTTGGGGTGTGGGATAGTGAGGAGACTTATGAGCAGATCAGCAGTATAGATCATTTTAATTGAAGGCCTTGTCAGAAACTTTGTATAGTTGGCCAATAGATAAAAGTTAGAACTTTACGTAATTGTATTGCACGTTGCTCTTAGGAAGCATAGTAATGGCTCACAATGTAATCCTTTTTTTGCAACAGGCTTCATCTGAGGTGAGTATAGCATTAATAGGTTTTGCACCTTGGTCTTATGTTAGTGTCAGCTGCCACATAACTGAGACTACTTTTGCGAGTAACGGCTTGGGTACCCCGCAGCGAAGACCAAATGCCCCTTTGAGGTGCAAGAGGTGAAAACCGGGGTATCCCAAGTGCAGCCTCCAGATTTAGCCCAAAGCCAAATCAGTTTGTGGCAAAGCGGGTCCACATCCGCTTGCTGACCTAACGGTGCCCAGTTGTAGGTTTTAGGCACCGACCACAATAATGTGAGCCATTACCTGTGAACGGTGAGGAACTTGCTGTTTTGTTTGAAAATGTAATATTAGTTTAAGGATTAGGGTAAAAGTTGTAAACTTGTCCGGTCTGCATATGTGATATTGAGGAGCTATAGTAGATGGTTTTTCTACTTCTCCTAGATAGTCAGCAGATTGAATGAACATTTTTTTCTACCTACCTTTAATGGTAGAAAGCACACCACGTTTGGAGATGGAAAGGTGGGCTAGAGGGGATATGGAGGAGGCCTATGCGTTTTAGTTTAAATTTTTTGCTAGGTGTGCATTCATCTGTTTGCTGGCAATCTAGGAAAAATAGCTACAAAGTGTCGGGCCAAAGGTGTAATTGTAGTGGGTGGAAAGTTTGTGTTTTACTTGGGCCTTTGGACCTTAGGGATTCCTTCATAAAACTAATAAAATAATAGTAATCCTTATTTGTGTAGCGCCATGGGCGGCTTGCTCTTCAGCACTGCGATCTGTCACGGGGGCCAGTTCTTTGGGGCTTAGGAGGGAGTGGACTGTATCGAAAAGTGGTTTGGGGTGTGGGATAGTGAGGAGACTTATGAGCAGATCAGCAGTATAGATCATTTTAATTGAAGGCCTTGTCAGAAACTTTGTATAGTTGGCCAATAGATAAAAGTTAGAACTTTACGTAATTGTATTGCACGTTGCTCTTAGGAAGCATAGTAATGGCTCACAATGTAATCCTTTTTTTTGCAACAGGCTTCGTCTGAGGTGAGTATAGCATTAATAGGTTTTGCACCTTGGTCTTATGTTAGTGTCAGCTGCCACATAACTGAGACTACTTTTGCGAGTAACGGCTTGGGTACCCCGCAGCGAAGACCAAATGCCCCTTTGAGGTGCAAGAGGTGAAAACCGGGGTATCCCAAGTGCAGCCTCCAGATTTAGCCCAAAGCCAAATCAGTTTGTGGCAAAGCGGGTCCACATCCGCTTGCTGACCTAACGGTGCCCAGTTGTAGGTTTTAGGCACCGACCACAATAATGTGAGCCATTACCTGTGAACGGTGAGGAACTTGCTGTTTTGTTTGAAAATGTAATATTAGTTTAAGGATTAGGGTAAAAGTTGTCAACTTGGCCGGTCTGCATATGTGATATTGAGGAGCTCTACTAGATGGTCCTTCTATTTCTCCTAGATAGTCAGCAAATTGAAAGAACATTTTTTTCTACCTACCTTTAATGGTAGAAAGCACACCACGTTTGGAGATGGAAAGGTGGGCTAGAGGGGATATGGAGGAGGCCTATGCGTTTTAGTTTAAATTTTTTGCTAGGTGTGCATTCATCTGTTTGCTGGCAATCTAGGAAAAATAGCTACAAAGTGTCGGGCCAAAGGTGTAATTGTAGTGGGTGGAAAGTTTGTGTTTTACTTGGGCCTTTGGACCTTAGGGATCCCTTCATAATAATAATAAAATAATAGTAATCCTTATTTGTGTAGCGCCATGGGC
Source organism: Eleutherodactylus coqui (assembly GCF_035609145.1). Taxonomy (NCBI): domain Eukaryota; kingdom Metazoa; phylum Chordata; class Amphibia; order Anura; family Eleutherodactylidae; genus Eleutherodactylus; species Eleutherodactylus coqui. The sequence goes on from NC_089844.1 coordinate 198,794,150, forward strand.
GTCTTGCTCATCAGCACTGAGATGTGTCACGGTGGCATGTTCTTTGGGGCTGAGGAGGGAGTGGACTGTATCGAAAAGTGGTTAGGGGTGTGGGATAGTGAGGAGACTTATGAGCAGATCAGCAGTATAGATAATTTTAATTGAAGGCCTTGTCAGAAACTTTGTATAGTTGTCCAATAGATAAAAGTTAGAACTTTACGTAAATGTATTGCACGTTGCTCTTAGGAAGCATAGTAATGGCTCACAATGTAATCCTTTTTTTTGCAACAGGCTTCATCTGAGGTGAGTATAGCATTAATAGGTTTTGCACCTTGGTCTTATGTTAGTGTCAGGTGCCACATAACTGAGACTACTTTTGCGAGTAACGGCTTGGGTACCCCGCAGCGAAGACCAAATGCCCCTTTGAGGTGCAGGAGGTGAAAACCGGGGTATCCCAAGTGCAGCCTCCAGATTTAGCCCAAAGCCAAATCAGTTTGTGGCAAAGCGGGTCCACATCCGCTTGCTGACCTAACGGTGCCCAGTTGTAGGTTTTAGGCACCGACCACAATAATGTGAGCCATTACCTGTGAACGGTGAGGAACTTGCTGTTTTGTTTGAAAATGTAATATTAGTTTAAGGATTAGGGTAAAAGTTGTCAACTTGGCCGGTCTGCATATGTGATATTGAGGAGCTCTACTAGATGGTCCTTCTTTTTCTCCTAGATAGTCAGCAGATTGAAAGAACATTTTTTTCTACCTACCTTTAATGGTAGAAAGCACACCACGTTTGGAGATGGAAAGGTGGGCTAGAGGGGATATGGAGGAGGCCTATGCGTTTTAGTTTAAATTTTTTGCTAGGTGTGCATTCATCTGTTTGCTGGCAATCTAGGAAAAATAGCTACAAAGTGTCGGGCCAAAGGTGTAATTGTAGTGGGTGGAAAGTTTGTGTTTTACTTGGGCCTTTGGACCTTAGGGATTCCTTCATAATACTAATAAAATAATAGTAATCCTTATTTGTGTAGCGCCATGGGCGGCTTGCTCTTCAGCACTGCGATCTGTCACGGGGGCCAGTTCTTTGGGGCTTAGGAGGGAGTGGACTGTATCGAAAAGTGGTTTGGGGTGTGGGATAGTGAGGAGACTTATGAGCAGATCAGCAGTATAGATCATTTTAATTGAAGGCCTTGTCAGAAACTTTGTATAGTTGGCCAATAGATAAAAGTTAGAACTTTACGTAATTGTAATGCACGTTGCTCTTAGGAAGCATAGTAATGGCTCACAATGTAATCCTTTTTTTTGCAACAGGCTTCGTCTGAGGTGAGTATAGCATTAATAGGTTTTGCACCTTGGTCTTATGTTAGTGTCAGCTGCCACATAACTGAGACTACTTTTGCGAGTAACGGCTTGGGTACCCAGCAGCGAAGACCAAATGCCCCTTTAAGGTGCAAGAGGTGAAAACCGGGGTATCCCAAGTGCAGCCTCCAGATTTAGCCCAAAGCCAAATCAGTTTGTGGCAAAGCGGGTCCACATCCGCTTGCTGACCTAACGGTGCCCAGTTGTAGGTTTTAGGCACCGACCACAATAATGTGAGCCATTACCTGTGAACGGTGAGGAACTTGCTGTTTTGTTTGAAAATGTAATATTAGTTTAAGGATTAGGGTAAAAGTTGTCAACTTGGCCGGTCTGCATATGTGATATTGAGGAGCTCTACTAGATGGTCCTTCTATTTCTCCTACATAGTCAGCAGATTGAAAGAACATTTTTTTCTACCTACCTTTAATGGTAGAAAGCACACCACGTTTGGAGATGGAAAGGTGGGCTAGAGGGGATATGGAGGAGGCCTATGCGTTTTAGTTTAAATTTTTTGCTAGGTGTGCATTCATCTGTTTGCTGGCAATCTAGGAAAAATAGCTACAAAGTGTCGGGCCAAAGGTGTAATTGTAGTGGGTGGAAAGTTTGTGTTTTACTTGGGCCTTTGGACCTTAGGGATACCTTCATAATAATAATAAAATAATAGTAATCCTTATTTGTGTAGCGCCATGGGTGGCTTGCTCTTCAGCACTGAGATGCGTCACGGTGGCATGTTCTTTGGGGCTGAGGAGGGAGTGGACTGTATCGAAAAGTGGTTAGGGGTGTGGGATAGTGAGGAGACTTATGAGCAGATCAGCAGTATAGATCATTTTAATTGAAGGCCTTGTCAGAAACTTTGTATAGTTGGCCAATAGATAAAAGTTAGAACTTTACGTAATTGTATTGCACGTTGCTCTTAGGAAGCATAGTAATGGCTCACAATGTAATCCTTTTTTTTGCAACAGGCTTCATCTGAGGTGAGTATAGCATTAATAGGTTTTGCACCTTGGTCTTATGTTAGTGTCAGCTGCCACATAACTAAGACTACTTTTGCGAGTAACGGCTTGGGTACCCCGCAGCGAAGACCAAATGCCCCTTTAAGGTGCAAGAGGTGAAAACCGGGGTATCCCAAATGCAGCCTCCAGATTTAGCCCAAAGCCAAATCAGTTTGTGGCAAAGCGGGTCGACATCCGCTTGCTGACCTAACGGTGCCCAGTTGTAGGTTTTAGGCACCGACCACAATAATGTGAGCCATTACCTGTGAACGGTGAGGAACTTGCTGTTTTGTTTGAAAATGTAATATTAGTTTAAAGATTAGAGTAAAAGTTGTAAACTTGGCCGGTCTGCATATGTGATATTGAGGAGCTCTACTAGATGGTCCTTCTATTTCTCCTAGATAGTCAGCAGATTGAAAGAACATTTTTTTCTACCTACCTTTAATGGTAGAAAGCACACCACGTTTGGAGATGGAAAGGTGGGCTAGAGGGGATATGGAGGAGGCCTATGCGTTTTAGTTTAAATTTTTTGCTAGGTGTGCATTCATCTGTTTGCTGGCAATCTAGGAAAAATAGCTACAAAGTGTCGGGCCAAAGGTGTAATTGTAGTGGGTGGAAAGTTTGTGTTTTACTTGGGCCTTTGGACCTTAGGGATCCCTTCATAATAATAATAAAATAATAGTAATCCTTATTTGTGTAGCGCCATGGGCGTCTTGCTCATCAGCACTGAGATGCGTCACGGTGGCATGTTCTTTGGGGCTGAGGAGGGAGTGGACTGTATCGAAAAGTGGTTAGGGGTGTGGGATAGTGAGGAGACTTATGAGCAGATCAGCAGTATAGATAATTTTAATTGAAGGCCTTGTCAGAAACTTTGTATAGTTGTCCAATAGATAAAAGTTAGAACTTTACGTAAATGTATTGCACGTTGCTCTTAGGAAGCATAGTAATGGCTCACAATGTAATCCTTTTTTTTGCAACAGGCTTCATCTGAGGTGAGTATAGCATTAATAGGTTTTGCACCTTGGTCTTATGTTAGTGTCAGCTGCCACATAACTGAGACTACTTTTGCGACTAACGGCTTGGGTACCCCGCAGCGAAGACCAAATGCCCCTTTGAGGTGCAGGAGGTGAAAACTGGGGTATCCCAAGTGCAGCCTCCAGATTTAGCCCAAAGCCAAATCAGTTTGTGGCAAAGCGGGTCCACATCCGCTTGCTGACCTAACGGTGCCCAGTTGTAGGTTTTAGGCACCGACCACAATAATGTGAGCCATTACCTGTGAACGGTGAGGAACTTGCTGTTTTGTTTGAAAATGTAATATTAGTTTAAGGATTAGGGTAAAAGTTGTAAACTTGTCCGTTCTGCATATGTGATATTGAGGAGCTCTACTAGATGGTCCTTCTATTTCTCCTAGATAGTCAGCAGATTGAAAGAACATTTTTTTCTACCTACCTTTAATGGTAGAAAGCACACCACGTTTGGAGATGGAAAGGTGGGCTAGAGGGGATATGGAGGAGGCCTATGCGTTTTAGTTTAAATTTTTTGCTAGGTGTGCATTCATCTGTTTGCTGGCAATCTAGGAAAAATAGCTACAAAGTGTCGGGCCAGAGGTGTAATTGTAGTGGGTGGAAAGTTTGTGTTTTACTTGGGCCTTTGGACCTTAGGGATACCTTCATAATAATAATAAAATAATAGTAATCCTTATTTGTGTAGCGCCATGGGTGGCTTGCTCTTCAGCACTGAGATGCGTCACGGTGGCATGTTCTTTGGGGCTGAGGAGGGAGTGGACTGTATCGAAAAGTGGTTTGGGGTGTGGGATAGTGAGGAGACTTATGAGCAGATCAGCAGTATAGATCATTTTAATTGAAGGCCTTGTCAGAAACTTTGTATAGTTGTCCAATAGATAAAAGTTAGAACTTTACGTAAATGTATTGCACGTTGCTCTTAGGAAGCATAGTAATGGCTCACAATGTAATCCTTTTTTTTGCAACAGGCTTCATCTGAGGTGAGTATAGCATTAATAGGTTTTGCACCTTGGTCTTATGTTAGTGTCAGCTGCCACATAACTGAGACTACTTTTGCGAGTAACGGCTTGGGTACCCCGCAGCGAAGACCAAATGCCCCTTTGAGGTGCAAGAGGTGAAAACCGGGGTATCCCAAGTGCAGCCTCCAGATTTAGCCCAAAGCCAAATCAGTTTGTGGCAAAGCGGGTCCACATCCGCTTGCTGACCTAATGGTGCCCAGTTGTAGGTTTTAGGCACCGACCACAATAATGTGAGCCATTACCTGTGAACGGTGAGGAACTTGCTGTTTTGTTTGAAAATGTAATATTAGTTTAAGGATTAGGGTAAAAGTTGTAAACTTGTCCGGTCTGCATATGTGATATTGAGGAGCTCTACTAGATGGTCCTTCTATTTCTCCTAGATAGTCAGCAGATTGAAAGAACATTTTTTTCTACCTACCTTTAATGGTAGAAAGCACACCACGTTTGGAGATGGAAAGGTGGGCTAGAGGGGATATGGAGGAGGCCTATGCGTTTTAGTTTAAATTTTTTGCTAGGTGTGCATTCATCTGTTTGCTGGCAATCTAGGAAAAATAGCTACAAAGTGTCGGGCCAAAGGTGTAATTGTAGTGGGTGGAAAGTTTGTGTTTTACTTGGGCCTTTGGACCTTAGGGATTCCTTCATAAAACTAATAAAATAATAGTAATCCTTATTTGTGTAGCGCCATGGGCGGCTTGCTCTTCAGCACTGCGATCTGTCACGGGGGCCAGTTCTTTGGGGCTTAGGAGGGAGTGGACTGTATCGAAAAGTGGTTTGGGGTGTGGGATAGTGAGGAGACTTATGAGCAGATCAGCAGTATAGATCATTTTAATTGAAGGCCTTGTCAGAAACTTTGTATAGTTGGCCAATAGATAAAAGTTAGAACTTTACGTAATTGTATTGCACGTTGCTCTTAGGAAGCATAGTAATGGCTCACAATGTAATCCTTTTTTTTGCAACAGGCTTCGTCTGAGGTGAGTATAGCATTAATAGGTTTTGCACCTTGGTCTTATGTTAGTGTCAGCTGCCACATAACTGAGACTACTTTTGCGAGTAACGGCTTGGGTACCCCGCAGCGAAGACCAAATGCCCCTTTGAGGTGCAAGAGGTGAAAACCGGGGTATCCCAAGTGCAGCCTCCAGATTTAGCCCAAAGCCAAATCAGTTTGTGGCAAAGCGGGTCCACATCCGCTTGCTGACCTAACGGTGCCCAGTTGTAGGTTTTAGGCACCGACCACAATAATGTGAGCCATTACCTGTGAACGGTGAGGAACTTGCTGTTTTGTTTGAAAATGTAATATTAGTTTAAGGATTAGGGTAAAAGTTGTCAACTTGGCCGGTCTGCATATGTGATATTGAGGAGCTCTACTAGATGGTCCTTCTATTTCTCCTAGATAGTCAGCAAATTGAAAGAACATTTTTTTCTACCTACCTTTAATGGTAGAAAGCACACCACGTTTGGAGATGGAAAGGTGGGCTAGAGGGGATATGGAGGAGGCCTATGCGTTTTAGTTTAAATTTTTTGCTAGGTGTGCATTCATCTGTTTGCTGGCAATCTAGGAAAAATAGCTACAAAGTGTCGGGCCAAAGGTGTAATTGTAGTGGGTGGAAAGTTTGTGTTTTACTTGGGCCTTTGGACCTTAGGGATCCCTTCATAATAATAATAAAATAATAGTAATCCTTATTTGTGTAGCGCCATGGGCGTCTTGCTCATCAGCACTGAGATGTGTCACGGTGGCATGTTCTTTGGGGCTGAGGAGGGAGTGGACTGTATCGAAAAGTGGTTAGGGGTGTGGGATAGTGAGGAGACTTATGAGCAGATCAGCAGTATAGATAATTTTAATTGAAGGCCTTGTCAGAAACTTTGTATAGTTGTCCAATAGATAAAAGTTAGAACTTTACGTAAATGTATTGCACGTTGCTCTTAGGAAGCATAGTAATGGCTCACAATGTAATCCTTTTTTTTGCAACAGGCTTCATCTGAGGTGAGTATAGCATTAATAGGTTTTGCACCTTGGTCTTATGTTAGTGTCAGGTGCCACATAACTGAGACTACTTTTGCGAGTAACGGCTTGGGTACCCCGCAGCGAAGACCAAATGCCCCTTTGAGGTGCAGGAGGTGAAAACCGGGGTATCCCAAGTGCAGCCTCCAGATTTAGCCCAAAGCCAAATCAGTTTGTGGCAAAGCGGGTCCACATCCGCTTGCTGACCTAACGGTGCCCAGTTGTAGGTTTTAGGCACCGACCACAATAATGTGAGCCATTACCTGTGAACGGTGAGGAACTTGCTGTTTTGTTTGAAAATGTAATATTAGTTTAAGGATTAGGGTAAAAGTTGTCAACTTGGCCGGTCTGCATATGTGATATTGAGGAGCTCTACTAGATGGTCCTTCTTTTTCTCCTAGATAGTCAGCAGATTGAAAGAACATTTTTTTCTACCTACCTTTAATGGTAGAAAGCACACCACGTTTGGAGATGGAAAGGTGGGCTAGAGGGGATATGGAGGAGGCCTATGCGTTTTAGTTTAAATTTTTTGCTAGGTGTGCATTCATCTGTTTGCTGGCAATCTAGGAAAAATAGCTACAAAGTGTCGGGCCAAAGGTGTAATTGTAGTGGGTGGAAAGTTTGTGTTTTACTTGGGCCTTTGGACCTTAGGGATTCCTTCATAATACTAATAAAATAATAGTAATCCTTATTTGTGTAGCGCCATGGGCGGCTTGCTCTTCAGCACTGCGATCTGTCACGGGGGCCAGTTCTTTGGGGCTTAGGAGGGAGTGGACTGTATCGAAAAGTGGTTTGGGGTGTGGGATAGTGAGGAGACTTATGAGCAGATCAGCAGTATAGATCATTTTAATTGAAGGCCTTGTCAGAAACTTTGTATAGTTGGCCAATAGATAAAAGTTAGAACTTTACGTAATTGTAATGCACGTTGCTCTTAGGAAGCATAGTAATGGCTCACAATGTAATCCTTTTTTTTGCAACAGGCTTCGTCTGAGGTGAGTATAGCATTAATAGGTTTTGCACCTTGGTCTTATGTTAGTGTCAGCTGCCACATAACTGAGACTACTTTTGCGAGTAACGGCTTGGGTACCCAGCAGCGAAGACCAAATGCCCCTTTAAGGTGCAAGAGGTGAAAACCGGGGTATCCCAAGTGCAGCCTCCAGATTTAGCCCAAAGCCAAATCAGTTTGTGGCAAAGCGGGTCCACATCCGCTTGCTGACCTAACGGTGCCCAGTTGTAGGTTTTAGGCACCGACCACAATAATGTGAGCCATTACCTGTGAACGGTGAGGAACTTGCTGTTTTGTTTGAAAATGTAATATTAGTTTAAGGATTAGGGTAAAAGTTGTCAACTTGGCCGGTCTGCATATGTGATATTGAGGAGCTCTACTAGATGGTCCTTCTATTTCTCCTACATAGTCAGCAGATTGAAAGAACATTTTTTTCTACCTACCTTTAATGGTAGAAAGCACACCACGTTTGGAGATGGAAAGGTGGGCTAGAGGGGATATGGAGGAGGCCTATGCGTTTTAGTTTAAATTTTTTGCTAGGTGTGCATTCATCTGTTTGCTGGCAATCTAGGAAAAATAGCTACAAAGTGTCGGGCCAAAGGTGTAATTGTAGTGGGTGGAAAGTTTGTGTTTTACTTGGGCCTTTGGACCTTAGGGATACCTTCATAATAATAATAAAATAATAGTAATCCTTATTTGTGTAGCGCCATGGGTGGCTTGCTCTTCAGCACTGAGATGCGTCACGGTGGCATGTTCTTTGGGGCTGAGGAGGGAGTGGACTGTATCGAAAAGTGGTTAGGGGTGTGGGATAGTGAGGAGACTTATGAGCAGATCAGCAGTATAGATCATTTTAATTGAAGGCCTTGTCAGAAACTTTGTATAGTTGGCCAATAGATAAAAGTTAGAACTTTACGTAATTGTATTGCACGTTGCTCTTAGGAAGCATAGTAATGGCTCACAATGTAATCCTTTTTTTTGCAACAGGCTTCATCTGAGGTGAGTATAGCATTAATAGGTTTTGCACCTTGGTCTTATGTTAGTGTCAGCTGCCACATAACTAAGACTACTTTTGCGAGTAACGGCTTGGGTACCCCGCAGCGAAGACCAAATGCCCCTTTAAGGTGCAAGAGGTGAAAACCGGGGTATCCCAAATGCAGCCTCCAGATTTAGCCCAAAGCCAAATCAGTTTGTGGCAAAGCGGGTCGACATCCGCTTGCTGACCTAACGGTGCCCAGTTGTAGGTTTTAGGCACCGACCACAATAATGTGAGCCATTACCTGTGAACGGTGAGGAACTTGCTGTTTTGTTTGAAAATGTAATATTAGTTTAAAGATTAGAGTAAAAGTTGTAAACTTGGCCGGTCTGCATATGTGATATTGAGGAGCTCTACTAGATGGTCCTTCTATTTCTCCTAGATAGTCAGCAGATTGAAAGAACATTTTTTTCTACCTACCTTTAATGGTAGAAAGCACACCACGTTTGGAGATGGAAAGGTGGGCTAGAGGGGATATGGAGGAGGCCTATGCGTTTTAGTTTAAATTTTTTGCTAGGTGTGCATTCATCTGTTTGCTGGCAATCTAGGAAAAATAGCTACAAAGTGTCGGGCCAAAGGTGTAATTGTAGTGGGTGGAAAGTTTGTGTTTTACTTGGGCCTTTGGACCTTAGGGATCCCTTCATAATAATAATAAAATAATAGTAATCCTTATTTGTGTAGCGCCATGGGCGTCTTGCTCATCAGCACTGAGATGCGTCACGGTGGCATGTTCTTTGGGGCTGAGGAGGGAGTGGACTGTATCGAAAAGTGGTTAGGGGTGTGGGATAGTGAGGAGACTTATGAGCAGATCAGCAGTATAGATAATTTTAATTGAAGGCCTTGTCAGAAACTTTGTATAGTTGTCCAATAGATAAAAGTTAGAACTTTACGTAAATGTATTGCACGTTGCTCTTAGGAAGCATAGTAATGGCTCACAATGTAATCCTTTTTTTTGCAACAGGCTTCATCTGAGGTGAGTATAGCATTAATAGGTTTTGCACCTTGGTCTTATGTTAGTGTCAGCTGCCACATAACTGAGACTACTTTTGCGACTAACGGCTTGGGTACCCCGCAGCGAAGACCAAATGCCCCTTTGAGGTGCAGGAGGTGAAAACTGGGGTATCCCAAGTGCAGCCTCCAGATTTAGCCCAAAGCCAAATCAGTTTGTGGCAAAGCGGGTCCACATCCGCTTGCTGACCTAACGGTGCCCAGTTGTAGGTTTTAGGCACCGACCACAATAATGTGAGCCATTACCTGTGAACGGTGAGGAACTTGCTGTTTTGTTTGAAAATGTAATATTAGTTTAAGGATTAGGGTAAAAGTTGTAAACTTGTCCGTTCTGCATATGTGATATTGAGGAGCTCTACTAGATGGTCCTTCTATTTCTCCTAGATAGTCAGCAGATTGAAAGAACATTTTTTTCTACCTACCTTTAATGGTAGAAAGCACACCACGTTTGGAGATGGAAAGGTGGGCTAGAGGGGATATGGAGGAGGCCTATGCGTTTTAGTTTAAATTTTTTGCTAGGTGTGCATTCATCTGTTTGCTGGCAATCTAGGAAAAATAGCTACAAAGTGTCGGGCCAGAGGTGTAATTGTAGTGGGTGGAAAGTTTGTGTTTTACTTGGGCCTTTGGACCTTAGGGATACCTTCATAATAATAATAAAATAATAGTAATCCTTATTTGTGTAGCGCCATGGGTGGCTTGCTCTTCAGCACTGAGATGCGTCACGGTGGCATGTTCTTTGGGGCTGAGGAGGGAGTGGACTGTATCGAAAAGTGGTTTGGGGTGTGGGATAGTGAGGAGACTTATGAGCAGATCAGCAGTATAGATCATTTTAATTGAAGGCCTTGTCAGAAACTTTGTATAGTTGTCCAATAGATAAAAGTTAGAACTTTACGTAAATGTATTGCACGTTGCTCTTAGGAAGCATAGTAATGGCTCACAATGTAATCCTTTTTTTTGCAACAGGCTTCATCTGAGGTGAGTATAGCATTAATAGGTTTTGCACCTTGGTCTTATGTTAGTGTCAGCTGCCACATAACTGAGACTACTTTTGCGAGTAACGGCTTGGGTACCCCGCAGCGAAGACCAAATGCCCCTTTGAGGTGCAAGAGGTGAAAACCGGGGTATCCCAAGTGCAGCCTCCAGATTTAGCCCAAAGCCAAATCAGTTTGTGGCAAAGCGGGTCCACATCCGCTTGCTGACCTAATGGTGCCCAGTTGTAGGTTTTAGGCACCGACCACAATAATGTGAGCCATTACCTGTGAACGGTGAGGAACTTGCTGTTTTGTTTGAAAATGTAATATTAGTTTAAGGATTAGGGTAAAAGTTGTAAACTTGTCCGGTCTGCATATGTGATATTGAGGAGCTCTACTAGATGGTCCTTCTATTTCTCCTAGATAGTCAGCAGATTGAAAGAACATTTTTTTCTACCTACCTTTAATGGTAGAAAGCACACCACGTTTGGAGATGGAAAGGTGGGCTAGAGGGGATATGGAGGAGGCCTATGCGTTTTAGTTTAAATTTTTTGCTAGGTGTGCATTCATCTGTTTGCTGGCAATCTAGGAAAAATAGCTACAAAGTGTCGGGCCAAAGGTGTAATTGTAGTGGGTGGAAAGTTTGTGTTTTACTTGGGCCTTTGGACCTTAGGGATACCTTCATAATAGTAATAAAATAATAGTAATCCTTATTTGTGTAGCGCCATGGGCGTCTTGCTCATCAGCGCTGAGATGTGTCACGGTGGCCATTTTTTTGGGGCTGAGGAGGGAGTGGACTGTATCGAAAAGTGGTTAGGGGTGTGGGATAGTGAGGAGACTTATGAGCAGATCAGCAGTATAGATCATTTTAATTGAAGGCCTTGTCAGAAACTTTGTATAGTTGTCCAATAGATAAAAGTTAGAACTTTACGTAATTGTATTGCACGTTGCTCTTAGGAAGCATAGTAATGGCTCACAATGTAATCCTTTTTTTGCAACAGGCTTCATCTGAGGTGAGTATAGCATTAATAGGTTTTGCACCTTGGTCTTATGTTAGTGTCAGCTGCCACATAACTGAGACTACTTTTGCGAGTAACGGCTTGGGTACCCCGCAGCGAAGACCAAATGCCCCTTTGAGGTGCAGGAGGTGAAAACCGGGGTATCCCAAGTGCAGCCTCCAGATTTAGCCCAAAGCCAAATCAGTTTGTGGCAAAGCGGGTCCACATCCGCTTGCTGACCTAACGGTGCCCAGTTGTAGGTTTTAGGCACCGACCACAATAATGTGAGCCATTACCTGTGAACGGTGAGGAACTTGCTGTTTTGTTTGAAAATGTAATATTAGTTTAAGGATTAGGGTAAAAGTTGTAAACTTGGCCGGTCTGCATATGTGATATTGAGGAGCTCTACTAGATGGTCCTTCTATTTCTCCTAGATAGTCAGCAGATTGAAAGAACATTTTTTTCTACCTACCTTTAATGGTAGAAAGCACACCACGTTTGGAGATGGAAAGGTGGGCTAGAGGGGATATGGAGGAGGCCTATGCGTTTTAGTTTAAATTTTTTGCTAGGTGTGCATTCATCTGTTTGCTGGCAATCTAGGAAAAATAGCTACAAAGTATTGGGCCAAAGGTGTAATTGTAGTGGGTGGAAAGTTTGTGTTTTACTTGGGCCTTTGGACCTTAGGGATCCCTTCATAATAATAATAAAATAATAAACCTTATTTGTGTAGCGCCATGGGTGGCTTGCTCATCAGCACTGAGATGTGTCACGGTGGCATGTACTTTGGGGCTGTGGAGGGAGTGGACTGTATCGAAAAGTGGTTTGGGGTGTGGGATAGTGAGGAGACTTATGAGCAGATCAGCAGTATAGATCATTTTAATTGAAGGCCTTGTCAGAAACTTTGTATAGTTGGCCAATAGATAAAAGTTAGAACTTTACGTAATTGTATTGCACGTTGCTCTTAGGAAGCATAGTAATGGCTCACAATGTAATCCTTTTTTTGCAACAGGCTTCATCTGAGGTGAGTATAGCATTAATAGGTTTTGCACCTTGGTCTTATGTTAGTGTCAGCTGCCACATAACTGAGACTACTTTTGCGAGTAACGGCTTGGGTACCCCGCAGCGAAGACCAAATGCCCCTTTGAGGTGCAGGAGGTGAAAACCGGGGTATCCCAAGTGCAGCCTCCAGATTTAGCCCAAAGCCAAATCAGTTTGTGGCAAAGCGGGTCCACATCCGCTTGCTGACCTAACGGTGCCCAGTTGTAGGTTTTAGGCACCGACCACAATAATGTGAGCCATTACCTGTGAACGGTGAGGAACTTGCTGTTTTGTTTGAAAATGTAATATTAGTTTAAGGATTAGGGTAAAAGTTGTAAACTTGTCCGGTCTGCATATGTGATATTGAGGAGCTCTACTAGATGGTCCTTCTATTTCTCCTAGATAGTCAGCAGATTGAAAGAACATTTTTTTCTACCTACCTTTAATGGTAGAAAGCACACCACGTTTGGAGATGGAAAGGTGGGCTAGAGGGGATATGGAGGAGGCCTATGCGTTTTAGTTTAAATTTTTTGCTAGGTGTGCATTCATCTGTTTGCTGGCAATCTAGGAAAAATAGCTACAAAGTGTCGGGCCAAAGGTGTAATTGTAGTGGGTGGAAAGTTTGTGTTTTACTTGGGCCTTTGGACCTTAGGGATACCTTCATAATAATAATAAAATAATAGTAATCCTTATTTGTGTAGCGCCATGGGCGTCTTGCTCATCAGCACTGAGATGTGTCACGGTGGCATGTTCTTTGGGGCTGAGGAGGGAGTGGACTGTATCGAAAAGTGGTTAGGGGTGTGGGATAGTGAGGAGACTTATGAGCAGATCAGCAGTATAGATCATTTTAATTGAAGGCCTTGTCAGAAACTTTGTATAGTTGTCCAATAGATAAAAGTTAGAACTTTACGTAAATGTATTGCACGTTGCTCTTAGGAAGCATAGTAATGGCTCACAATGTAATCCTTTTTTTTGCAACAGGCTTCATCTGAGGTGAGTATAGCATTAATAGGTTTTGCACCTTGGTCTTATGTTAGTGTCAGCTGCCACATAACTGAGACTACTTTTGCGAGTAACGGCTTGGGTACCCCGCAGCGAAGACCAAATGCCCCTTTGAGGTGCAGGAGGTGAAAACCGGGGTATCCCAAGTGCAGCCTCCAGATTTAGCCCAAAGCCAAATCAGTTTGTGGCAAAGCGGGTCCACATCCGCTTGCTGACCTAACGGTGCCCAGTTGTAGGTTTTAGGCACCGACCACAATAATGTGAGCCATTACCTGTGAACGGTGAGGAACTTGCTGTTTTGTTTGAAAATGTAATATTAGTTTAAGGATTAGGGTAAAAGTTGTAAACTTGTCCGGTCTGCATATGTCATATTGATGAGCTCTACTAGATGGTCCTTCTATTTCTCCTAGATAGTCAGCAGATTGAAAGAACATTTTTTTCTACCTACCTTTAATGGTAGAAAGCACACCACGTTTGGAGATGGAAAGGTGGGCTAGAGGGGATATGGAGGAGGCCTATGCGTTTTAGTTTACATTTTTTGCTAGGTGTGCATTCATCTGTTTGCTGGCAATCTAGGAAAAATAGCTACAAAGTGTCGGGCCAAAGGTGTAATTGTAGTGGGTGGAAAGTTTGTGTTTTACTTGGGCCTTTGGACCTTAGGGATCCCTTCATAATAATAATAAAATAATAGTAATCCTTATTTGTGTAGCGCCATGGGCGTCTTGCTCATCAGCACTGAGATGTGTCACGGTGGCATGTTCTTTGGGGCTGAGGAGGGAGTGGACTGTATCGAAAAGTGGTTAGGGGTGTGGGATAGTGAGGAGACTTATGAGCAGATCAGCAGTATAGATAATTTTAATTGAAGGTCTTGTCAGAAACTTTGTATAGTTGTCCAATAGATAAAAGTTAGAACTTTACGTAAATGTATTGCACGTTGCTCTTAGGAAGCATAGTAATGGCTCACAATGTAATCCTTTTTTTTGCAACAGGCTTCATCTGAGGTGAGTATAGCATTAATAGGTTTTGCACCTTGGTCTTATGTTAGTGTCAGCTGCCACATAACTGAGACTACTTTTGCGAGTAACGGCTTGGGTACCCAGCAGCGAAGACCAAATGCCCCTTTAAGGTGCAAGAGGTGAAAACCGGGGTATCCCAAGTGCAGCCTCCAGATTTAGCCCAAAGCCAAATCAGTTTGTGGCAAAGCGGGTCCACATCCGCTTGCTGACCTAACGGTGCCCAGTTGTAGGTTTTAGGCACCGACCACAATAATGTGAGCCATTACCTGTGAACGGTGAGGAACTTGCTGTTTTGTTTGAAAATGTAATATTAGTTTAAGGATTAGGGTAAAAGTTGTCAACTTGGCCGGTCTGCATATGTGATATTGAGGAGCTCTACTAGATGGTCCTTCTATTTCTCCTAGATAGTCAGCAGATTGAAAGAACATTTTTTTCTACCTACCTTTAATGGTAGAAAGCACACCACGTTTGGAGATGGAAAGGTGGGCTAGAGGGGATATGGAGGAGGCCTATGCGTTTTAGTTTAAATTTTTTGCTAGGTGTGCATTCATCTGTTTGCTGGCAATGTAGGAAAAATAGCTACAAAGTGTCGGGCCAAAGGTGTAATTGTAGTGGGTGGAAAGTTTGTGTTTTACTTGGGCCTTTGGACCTTAGGGATCCCTTCATAATAATAATAAAATAATAGTAATCCTTATTTGTGTAGCGCCATGGGCGGCTTGCTCATCAGCACTGAGATGTGTCACGGTGGCATGTTCTTTGGGGCTTAGGAGGGAGTGGACTGTATCGAAAAGTGGTTTGGGGTGTGGGATAGTGAGGAGACTTATGAGCAGATCAGCAGTATAGATCATTTTAATTGAAGGCCTTGTCAGAAACTTTGTATAGTTGTCCAATAGATAAAAGTTAGAACTTTACATAAATGTATTGCACGTTGCTCTTAGGAAGCATAGTAATGGCTCACAATGTAATCCTTTTTTTTGCAACAGGCTTCATCTGAGGTGAGTATAGCATTAATAGGTTTTGCACCTTGGTCTTATGTTAGTGTCAGCTGCCACATAACTGAGACTACTTTTGCGAGTAACGGCTTGGGTACCCCGCAGCGAAGACCAAATGCCCCTTTGAGGTGCAAGAGGTGAAAACCGGGGTATCCCAAGTGCAGCCTCCAGATTTAGCCCAAAGCCAAATCAGTTTGTGGCAAAGCGGGTCCACATCCGCTTGCTGACCTAACGGTGCCCAGTTGTAGGTTTTAGGCACCGACCACAATAATGTGAGCCATTACCTGTGAACGGTGAGGAACTTGCTGTTTTGTTTGAAAATGTAATATTAGTTTAAGGATTAGGGTAAAAGTTGTCAACTTGGCCGGTCTGCATATGTGATATTGAGGAGCTCTACTAGATGGTCCTTCTATTTCTCCTAGATAGTCAGCAAATTGAAAGAACATTTTTTTCTACCTACCTTTAATGGTAGAAAGCACACCACGTTTGGAGATGGAAAGGTGGGCTAGAGGGGATATGGAGGAGGCCTATGCGTTTTAGTTTAAATTTTTTGCTAGGTGTGCATTCATCTGTTTGCTGGCAATCTAGGAAAAATAGCTACAAAGTGTCGGGCCAAAGGTGTAATTGTAGTGGGTGGAAAGTTTGTGTTTTACTTGGGCCTTTGGACCTTAGGGATCCCTTCATAATAATAATAAAATAATAGTAATCCTTATTTGTGTAGCGCCATGGGCGTCTTGCTCATCAGCACTGAGATGTGTCACGGTGGCATGTTCTTTGGGGCTGAGGAGGGAGTGGACTGTATCGAAAAGTGGTTAGGGGTGTGGGATAGTGAGGAGACTTATGAGCAGATCAGCAGTATAGATAATTTTAATTGAAGGCCTTGTCAGAAACTTTGTATAGTTGTCCAATAGATAAAAGTTAGAACTTTACGTAAATGTATTGCACGTTGCTCTTAGGAAGCATAGTAATGGCTCACAATGTAATCCTTTTTTTTGCAACAGGCTTCATCTGAGGTGAGTATAGCATTAATAGGTTTTGCACCTTGGTCTTATGTTAGTGTCAGGTGCCACATAACTGAGACTACTTTTGCGAGTAACGGCTTGGGTACCCCGCAGCGAAGACCAAATGCCCCTTTGAGGTGCAGGAGGTGAAAACTGGGGTATCCCAAGTGCAGCCTCCAGATTTAGCCCAAAGCCAAATCAGTTTGTGGCAAAGCGGGTCCACATCCGCTTGCTGACCTAACGGTGCCCAGTTGTAGGTTTTAGGCACCGACCACAATAATGTGAGCCATTACCTGTGAACGGTGAGGAACTTGCTGTTTTGTTTGAAAATGTAATATTAGTTTAAGGATTAGGGTAAAAGTTGTAAACTTGTCCGTTCTGCATATGTGATATTGAGGAGCTCTACTAGATGGTCCTTCTATTTCTCCTAGATAGTCAGCAGATTGAAAGAACATTTTTTTCTACCTACCTTTAATGGTAGAAAGCACACCACGTTTGGAGATGGAAAGGTGGGCTAGAGGGGATATGGAGGAGGCCTATGCGTTTTAGTTTAAATTTTTTGCTAGGTGTGCATTCATCTGTTTGCTGGCAATCTAGGAAAAATAGCTACAAAGTGTCGGGCCAGAGGTGTAATTGTAGTGGGTGGAAAGTTTGTGTTTTACTTGGGCCTTTGGACCTTAGGGATACCTTCATAATAATAATAAAATAATAAACCTTATTTGTGTAGCGCCATGGGTGGCTTGCTCTTCAGCACTGAGATGCGTCACGGTGGCATGTTCTTTGGGGCTGAGGAGGGAGTGGACTGTATCGAAAAGTGGTTTGGGGTGTGGGATAGTGAGGAGACTTATGAGCAGATCAGCAGTATAGATCATTTTAATTGAAGGCCTTGTCAGAAACTTTGTATAGTTGGCCAATAGATAAAAGTTAGAACTTTACGTAATTGTATTGCACGTTGCTCTTAGGAAGCATAGTAATGGCTCACAATGTAATCCTTTTTTTGCAACAGGCTTCATCTGAGGTGAGTATAGCATTAATAGGTTTTGCACCTTGGTCTTATGTTAGTGTCAGCTGCCACATAACTGAGACTACTTTTGCGAGTAACGGCTTGGGTACCCCGCAGCGAAGACCAAATGCCCCTTTGAGGTGCAAGAGGTGAAAACCGGGGTATCCCAAGTGCAGCCTCCAGATTTAGCCCAAAGCCAAATCAGTTTGTGGCAAAGCGGGTCCACATCCGCTTGCTGACCTAACGGTGCCCAGTTGTAGGTTTTAGGCACCGACCACAATAATGTGAGCCATTACCTGTGAACGGTGAGGAACTTGCTGTTTTGTTTGAAAATGTAATATTAGTTTAAGGATTAGGGTAAAAGTTGTCAACTTGGCCGGTCTGCATATGTGATATTGAGGAGCTCTACTAGATGGTCCTTCTATTTCTCCTAGATAGTCAGCAAATTGAAAGAACATTTTTTTCTACCTACCTTTAATGGTAGAAAGCACACCACGTTTGGAGATGGAAAGGTGGGCTAGAGGGGATATGGAGGAGGCCTATGCGTTTTAGTTTAAATTTTTTGCTAGGTGTGCATTCATCTGTTTGCTGGCAATCTAGGAAAAATAGCTACAAAGTGTCGGGCCAAAGGTGTAATTGTAGTGGGTGGAAAGTTTGTGTTTTACTTGGGCCTTTGGACCTTAGGGATTCCTTCATAAAACTAATAAAATAATAGTAATCCTTATTTGTGTAGCGCCATGGGCGGCTTGCTCTTCAGCACTGCGATCTGTCACGGGGGCCAGTTCTTTGGGGCTTAGGAGGGAGTGGACTGTATCGAAAAGTGGTTTGGGGTGTGGGATAGTGAGGAGACTTATGAGCAGATCAGCAGTATAGATCATTTTAATTGAAGGCCTTGTCAGAAACTTTGTATAGTTGGCCAATAGATAAAAGTTAGAACTTTACGTAATTGTATTGCACGTTGCTCTTAGGAAGCATAGTAATGGCTCACAATGTAATCCTTTTTTTTGCAACAGGCTTCGTCTGAGGTGAGTATAGCATTAATAGGTTTTGCACCTTGGTCTTATGTTAGTGTCAGCTGCCACATAACTGAGACTACTTTTGCGAGTAACGGCTTGGGTACCCCGCAGCGAAGACCAAATGCCCCTTTGAGGTGCAAGAGGTGAAAACCGGGGTATCCCAAGTGCAGCCTCCAGATTTAGCCCAAAGCCAAATCAGTTTGTGGCAAAGCGGGTCCACATCCGCTTGCTGACCTAACGGTGCCCAGTTGTAGGTTTTAGGCACCGACCACAATAATGTGAGCCATTACCTGTGAACGGTGAGGAACTTGCTGTTTTGTTTGAAAATGTAATATTAGTTTAAGGATTAGGGTAAAAGTTGTCAACTTGGCCGGTCTGCATATGTGATATTGAGGAGCTCTACTAGATGGTCCTTCTATTTCTCCTAGATAGTCAGCAAATTGAAAGAACATTTTTTTCTACCTACCTTTAATGGTAGAAAGCACACCACGTTTGGAGATGGAAAGGTGGGCTAGAGGGGATATGGAGGAGGCCTATGCGTTTTAGTTTAAATTTTTTGCTAGGTGTGCATTCATCTGTTTGCTGGCAATCTAGGAAAAATAGCTACAAAGTGTCGGGCCAAAGGTGTAATTGTAGTGGGTGGAAAGTTTGTGTTTTACTTGGGCCTTTGGACCTTAGGGATCCCTTCATAATAATAATAAAATAATAGTAATCCTTATTTGTGTAGCGCCATGGGCGTCTTGCTCATCAGCACTGAGATGTGTCACGGTGGCATGTTCTTTGGGGCTGAGGAGGGAGTGGACTGTATCGAAAAGTGGTTAGGGGTGTGGGATAGTGAGGAGACTTATGAGCAGATCAGCAGTATAGATAATTTTAATTGAAGGCCTTGTCAGAAACTTTGTATAGTTGTCCAATAGATAAAAGTTAGAACTTTACGTAAATGTATTGCACGTTGCTCTTAGGAAGCATAGTAATGGCTCACAATGTAATCCTTTTTTTTGCAACAGGCTTCATCTGAGGTGAGTATAGCATTAATAGGTTTTGCACCTTGGTCTTATGTTAGTGTCAGGTGCCACATAACTGAGACTACTTTTGCGAGTAACGGCTTGGGTACCCCGCAGCGAAGACCAAATGCCCCTTTGAGGTGCAGGAGGTGAAAACCGGGGTATCCCAAGTGCAGCCTCCAGATTTAGCCCAAAGCCAAATCAGTTTGTGGCAAAGCGGGTCCACATCCGCTTGCTGACCTAACGGTGCCCAGTTGTAGGTTTTAGGCACCGACCACAATAATGTGAGCCATTACCTGTGAACGGTGAGGAACTTGCTGTTTTGTTTGAAAATGTAATATTAGTTTAAGGATTAGGGTAAAAGTTGTCAACTTGGCCGGTCTGCATATGTGATATTGAGGAGCTCTACTAGATGGTCCTTCTTTTTCTCCTAGATAGTCAGCAGATTGAAAGAACATTTTTTTCTACCTACCTTTAATGGTAGAAAGCACACCACGTTTGGAGATGGAAAGGTGGGCTAGAGGGGATATGGAGGAGGCCTATGCGTTTTAGTTTACATTTTTTGCTAGGTGTGCATTCATCTGTTTGCTGGCAATCTAGGAAAAATAGCTACAAAGTGTCGGGCCAAAGGTGTAATTGTAGTGGGTGGAAAGTTTGTGTTTTACTTGGGCCTTTGGACCTTAGGGATTCCTTCATAATACTAATAAAATAATAGTAATCCTTATTTGTGTAGCACCATGGGCGGCTTGCTCTTCAGCACTGCGATCTGTCACGGGGGCCAGTTCTTTGGGGCTTAGGAGGGAGTGGACTGTATCGAAAAGTGGTTTGGGGTGTGGGATAGTGAGGAGACTTATGAGCAGATCAGCAGTATAGATCATTTTAATTGAAGGCCTTGTCAGAAACTTTGTATAGTTGGCCAATAGATAAAAGTTAGAACTTTACGTAATTGTAATGCACGTTGCTCTTAGGAAGCATAGTAATGGCTCACAATGTAATCCTTTTTTTTGCAACAGGCTTCGTCTGAGGTGAGTATAGCATTAATAGGTTTTGCACCTTGGTCTTATGTTAGTGTCAGCTGCCACATAACTGAGACTACTTTTGCGAGTAACGGCTTGGGTACCCAGCAGCGAAGACCAAATGCCCCTTTAAGGTGCAAGAGGTGAAAACCGGGGTATCCCAAGTGCAGCCTCCAGATTTAGCCCAAAGCCAAATCAGTTTGTGGCAAAGCGGGTCCACATCCGCTTGCTGACCTAACGGTGCCCAGTTGTAGGTTTTAGGCACCGACCACAATAATGTGAGCCATTACCTGTGAACGGTGAGGAACTTGCTGTTTTGTTTGAAAATGTAATATTAGTTTAAGGATTAGGGTAAAAGTTGTCAACTTGGCCGGTCTGCATATGTGATATTGAGGAGCTCTACTAGATGGTCCTTCTATTTCTCCTACATAGTCAGCAGATTGAAAGAACATTTTTTTCTACCTACCTTTAATGGTAGAAAGCACACCACGTTTGGAGATGGAAAGGTGGGCTAGAGGGGATATGGAGGAGGCCTATGCGTTTTAGTTTAAATTTTTTGCTAGGTGTGCATTCATCTGTTTGCTGGCAATCTAGGAAAAATAGCTACAAAGTGTCGGGCCAAAGGTGTAATTGTAGTGGGTGGAAAGTTTGTGTTTTACTTGGGCCTTTGGACCTTAGGGATACCTTCATAATAATAATAAAATAATAGTAATCCTTATTTGTGTAGCGCCATGGGTGGCTTGCTCTTCAGCACTGAGATGCGTCACGGTGGCATGTTCTTTGGGGCTGAGGAGGGAGTGGACTGTATCGAAAAGTGGTTTGGGGTGTGGGATAGTGAGGAGACTTATGAGCAGATCAGCAGTATAGATCATTTTAATTGAAGGCCTTGTCAGAAACTTTGTATAGTTGGCCAATAGATAAAAGTTAGAACTTTACGTAATTGTATTGCACGTTGCTCTTAGGAAGCATAGTAATGGCTCACAATGTAATCCTTTTTTTTGCAACAGGCTTCATCTGAGGTGAGTATAGCATTAATAGGTTTTGCACCTTGGTCTTATGTTAGTGTCAGCTGCCACATAACTAAGACTACTTTTGCGAGTAACGGCTTGGGTACCCCGCAGCGAAGACCAAATGCCCCTTTAAGGTGCAAGAGGTGAAAACCGGGGTATCCCAAATGCAGCCTCCAGATTTAGCCCAAAGCCAAATCAGTTTGTGGCAAAGCGGGTCGACATCCGCTTGCTGACCTAACGGTGCCCAGTTGTAGGTTTTAGGCACCGACCACAATAATGTGAGCCATTACCTGTGAACGGTGAGGAACTTGCTGTTTTGTTTGAAAATGTAATATTAGTTTAAAGATTAGAGTAAAAGTTGTAAACTTGGCCGGTCTGCATATGTGATATTGAGGAGCTCTACTAGATGGTCCTTCTATTTCTCCTAGATAGTCAGCAGATTGAAAGAACATTTTTTTCTACCTACCTTTAATGGTAGAAAGCACACCACGTTTGGAGATGGAAAGGTGGGCTAGAGGGGATATGGAGGAGGCCTATGCGTTTTAGTTTAAATTTTTTGCTAGGTGTGCATTCATCTGTTTGCTGGCAATCTAGGAAAAATAGCTACAAAGTGTCGGGCCAAAGGTGTAATTGTAGTGGGTGGAAAGTTTGTGTTTTACTTGGGCCTTTGGACCTTAGGGATCCCTTCATAATAATAATAAAATAATAGTAATCCTTATTTGTGTAGCGCCATGGGCGTCTTGCTCATCAGCACTGAGATGCGTCACGGTGGCATGTTCTTTGGGGCTGAGGAGGGAGTGGACTGTATCGAAAAGTGGTTAGGGGTGTGGGATAGTGAGGAGACTTATGAGCAGATCAGCAGTATAGATAATTTTAATTGAAGGCCTTGTCAGAAACTTTGTATAGTTGTCCAATAGATAAAAGTTAGAACTTTACGTAAATGTATTGCACGTTGCTCTTAGGAAGCATAGTAATGGCTCACAATGTAATCCTTTTTTTTGCAACAGGCTTCATCTGAGGTGAGTATAGCATTAATAGGTTTTGCACCTTGGTCTTATGTTAGTGTCAGCTGCCACATAACTGAGACTACTTTTGCGACTAACGGCTTGGGTACCCCGCAGCGAAGACCAAATGCCCCTTTGAGGTGCAGGAGGTGAAAACTGGGGTATCCCAAGTGCAGCCTCCAGATTTAGCCCAAAGCCAAATCAGTTTGTGGCAAAGCGGGTCCACATCCGCTTGCTGACCTAACGGTGCCCAGTTGTAGGTTTTAGGCACCGACCACAATAATGTGAGCCATTACCTGTGAACGGTGAGGAACTTGCTGTTTTGTTTGAAAATGTAATATTAGTTTAAGGATTAGGGTAAAAGTTGTAAACTTGTCCGTTCTGCATATGTGATATTGAGGAGCTCTACTAGATGGTCCTTCTATTTCTCCTAGATAGTCAGCAGATTGAAAGAACATTTTTTTCTACCTACCTTTAATGGTAGAAAGCACACCACGTTTGGAGATGGAAAGGTGGGCTAGAGGGGATATGGAGGAGGCCTATGCGTTTTAGTTTAAATTTTTTGCTAGGTGTGCATTCATCTGTTTGCTGGCAATCTAGGAAAAATAGCTACAAAGTGTCGGGCCAGAGGTGTAATTGTAGTGGGTGGAAAGTTTGTGTTTTACTTGGGCCTTTGGACCTTAGGGATACCTTCATAATAATAATAAAATAATAGTAATCCTTATTTGTGTAGCGCCATGGGTGGCTTGCTCTTCAGCACTGAGATGCGTCACGGTGGCATGTTCTTTGGGGCTGAGGAGGGAGTGGACTGTATCGAAAAGTGGTTTGGGGTGTGGGATAGTGAGGAGACTTATGAGCAGATCAGCAGTATAGATCATTTTAATTGAAGGCCTTGTCAGAAACTTTGTATAGTTGTCCAATAGATAAAAGTTAGAACTTTACGTAAATGTATTGCACGTTGCTCTTAGGAAGCATAGTAATGGCTCACAATGTAATCCTTTTTTTTGCAACAGGCTTCATCTGAGGTGAGTATAGCATTAATAGGTTTTGCACCTTGGTCTTATGTTAGTGTCAGCTGCCACATAACTGAGACTACTTTTGCGAGTAACGGCTTGGGTACCCCGCAGCGAAGACCAAATGCCCCTTTGAGGT
The DNA here is from genome assembly GCF_035609145.1 of Eleutherodactylus coqui. Taxonomy (NCBI): domain Eukaryota; kingdom Metazoa; phylum Chordata; class Amphibia; order Anura; family Eleutherodactylidae; genus Eleutherodactylus; species Eleutherodactylus coqui. Next base: position 198,817,780 of record NC_089844.1, read on the forward strand.
GCAAGAGGTGAAAACCGGGGTATCCCAAGTGCAGCCTCCAGATTTAGCCCAAAGCCAAATCAGTTTGTGGCAAAGCGGGTCCACATCCGCTTGCTGACCTAACGGTGCCCAGTTGTAGGTTTTAGGCACCGACCACAATAATGTGAGCCATTACCTGTGAACGGTGAGGAACTTGCTGTTTTGTTTGAAAATGTAATATTAGTTTAAGGATTAGGGTAAAAGTTGTAAACTTGTCCGGTCTGCATATGTGATATTGAGGAGCTCTACTAGATGGTCCTTCTATTTCTCCTAGATAGTCAGCAGATTGAAAGAACATTTTTTTCTACCTACCTTTAATGGTAGAAAGCACACCACGTTTGGAGATGGAAAGGTGGGCTAGAGGGGATATGGAGGAGGCCTATGCGTTTTAGTTTAAATTTTTTGCTAGGTGTGCATTCATCTGTTTGCTGGCAATCTAGGAAAAATAGCTACAAAGTGTCGGGCCAAAGGTGTAATTGTAGTGGGTGGAAAGTTTGTGTTTTACTTGGGCCTTTGGACCTTAGGGATTCCTTCATAAAACTAATAAAATAATAGTAATCCTTATTTGTGTAGCGCCATGGGCGGCTTGCTCTTCAGCACTGCGATCTGTCACGGGGGCCAGTTCTTTGGGGCTTAGGAGGCAGTGGACTGTATCGAAAAGTGGTTTGGGGTGTGGGATAGTGAGGAGACTTATGAGCAGATCAGCATTATAGATCATTTTAATTGAAGGCCTTGTCAGAAACTTTGTATAGTTGGCCAATAGATAAAAGTTAGAACTTTACGTAATTGTAATGCACGTTGCTCTTAGGAAGCATAGTAATGGCTCACAATGTAATCCTTTTTTTTGCAACAGGCTTCGTCTGAGGTGAGTATAGCATTAATAGGTTTTGCACCTTGGTCTTATGTTAGTGTCAGCTGCCACATAACTGAGACTACTTTTGCGAGTATTGGCTTGGGTACCCAGCAGCGAAGACCAAATGCCCCTTTAAGGTGCAAGAGGTGAAAACCGGGGTATCCCAAGTGCAGCCTCCAGATTTAGCCCAAAGCCAAATCAGTTTGTGGCAAAGCGGGTCCACATCCGCTTGCTGACCTAACGGTGCCCAGTTGTAGGTTTTAGGCACCGACCACATTAATGTGAGCCATTACCTGTGAACGGTGAGGAACTTGCTGTTTTCTTTGAAAATGTAATATTAGTTTAAGGATTAGGGTAAAAGTTGTAAACTTGGCCGGTCTGCATATGTGATATTGAGGAGCTCTACTAGATGGTCCTTCTATTTCTCCTAGATAGTCAGCAGATTGAAAGAACATTTTTTTCTACCTACCTTTAATGGTAGAAAGCACACCACGTTTGGAGATGGAAAGGTGGACTAGAGGGGATATGGAGGAGGCCTATGCGTTTTCGTTTACATTTTTTGCTAGGTGTGCATTCATCTGTTTGCTGGCAATCTAGGAAAAATAGCTACAAAGTGTCGGGCCAAAGGTGTAATTGTAGTGGGTGGAAAGTTTGTGTTTTACTTGGGCCTTTGGACCTTAGGGATACCTTCATAATAGTAATAAAATAATAGTAATCCTTATTTGTGTAGCGCCATGGGCGTCTTGCTCATCAGCGCTGAGATGTGTCACGGTGGCCATTTTTTTGGGGCTGAGGAGGGAGTGGACTGTATCGAAAAGTGGTTAGGGGTGTGGGATAGTGAGGAGACTTATGAGCAGATCAGCAGTATAGATCATTTTAATTGAAGGCCTTGTCAGAAACTTTGTATAGTTGTCCAATAGATAAAAGTTAGAACTTTACGTAATTGTATTGCACGTTGCTCTTAGGAAGCATAGTAATGGCTCACAATGTAATCCTTTTTTTGCAACAGGCTTCATCTGAGGTGAGTATAGCATTAATAGGTTTTGCACCTTGGTCTTATGTTAGTGTCAGCTGCCACATAACTGAGACTACTTTTGCGAGTAACGGCTTGGGTACCCCGCAGCGAAGACCAAATGCCCCTTTGAGGTGCAGGAGGTGAAAACCGGGGTATCCCAAGTGCAGCCTCCAGATTTAGCCCAAAGCCAAATCAGTTTGTGGCAAAGCGGGTCCACATCCGCTTGCTGACCTAACGGTGCCCAGTTGTAGGTTTTAGGCACCGACCACAATAATGTGAGCCATTACCTGTGAACGGTGAGGAACTTGCTGTTTTGTTTGAAAATGTAATATTAGTTTAAGGATTAGGGTAAAAGTTGTAAACTTGGCCGGTCTGCATATGTGATATTGAGGAGCTCTACTAGATGGTCCTTCTATTTCTCCTAGATAGTCAGCAGATTGAAAGAACATTTTTTTCTACCTACCTTTAATGGTAGAAAGCACACCACGTTTGGAGATGGAAAGGTGGGCTAGAGGGGATATGGAGGAGGCCTATGCGTTTTAGTTTAAATTTTTTGCTAGGTGTGCATTCATCTGTTTGCTGGCAATCTAGGAAAAATAGCTACAAAGTATTGGGCCAAAGGTGTAATTGTAGTGGGTGGAAAGTTTGTGTTTTACTTGGGCCTTTGGACCTTAGGGATCCCTTCATAATAATAATAAAATAATAAACCTTATTTGTGTAGCGCCATGGGTGGCTTGCTCATCAGCACTGAGATGTGTCACGGTGGCATGTACTTTGGGGCTGTGGAGGGAGTGGACTGTATCGAAAAGTGGTTTGGGGTGTGGGATAGTGAGGAGACTTATGAGCAGATCAGCAGTATAGATCATTTTAATTGAAGGCCTTGTCAGAAACTTTGTATAGTTGGCCAATAGATAAAAGTTAGAACTTTACGTAATTGTATTGCACGTTGCTCTTAGGAAGCATAGTAATGGCTCACAATGTAATCCTTTTTTTGCAACAGGCTTCATCTGAGGTGAGTATAGCATTAATAGGTTTTGCACCTTGGTCTTATGTTAGTGTCAGCTGCCACATAACTGAGACTACTTTTGCGAGTAACGGCTTGGGTACCCCGCAGCGAAGACCAAATGCCCCTTTGAGGTGCAGGAGGTGAAAACCGGGGTATCCCAAGTGCAGCCTCCAGATTTAGCCCAAAGCCAAATCAGTTTGTGGCAAAGCGGGTCCACATCCGCTTGCTGACCTAACGGTGCCCAGTTGTAGGTTTTAGGCACCGACCACAATAATGTGAGCCATTACCTGTGAACGGTGAGGAACTTGCTGTTTTGTTTGAAAATGTAATATTAGTTTAAGGATTAGGGTAAAAGTTGTAAACTTGTCCGGTCTGCATATGTGATATTGAGGAGCTCTACTAGATGGTCCTTCTATTTCTCCTAGATAGTCAGCAGATTGAAAGAACATTTTTTTCTACCTACCTTTAATGGTAGAAAGCACACCACGTTTGGAGATGGAAAGGTGGGCTAGAGGGGATATGGAGGAGGCCTATGCGTTTTAGTTTAAATTTTTTGCTAGGTGTGCATTCATCTGTTTGCTGGCAATCTAGGAAAAATAGCTACAAAGTGTCGGGCCAAAGGTGTAATTGTAGTGGGTGGAAAGTTTGTGTTTTACTTGGGCCTTTGGACCTTAGGGATACCTTCATAATAATAATAAAATAATAGTAATCCTTATTTGTGTAGCGCCATGGGCGTCTTGCTCATCAGCACTGAGATGTGTCACGGTGGCATGTTCTTTGGGGCTGAGGAGGGAGTGGACTGTATCGAAAAGTGGTTAGGGGTGTGGGATAGTGAGGAGACTTATGAGCAGATCAGCAGTATAGATCATTTTAATTGAAGGCCTTGTCAGAAACTTTGTATAGTTGTCCAATAGATAAAAGTTAGAACTTTACGTAAATGTATTGCACGTTGCTCTTAGGAAGCATAGTAATGGCTCACAATGTAATCCTTTTTTTTGCAACAGGCTTCATCTGAGGTGAGTATAGCATTAATAGGTTTTGCACCTTGGTCTTATGTTAGTGTCAGCTGCCACATAACTGAGACTACTTTTGCGAGTAACGGCTTGGGTACCCCGCAGCGAAGACCAAATGCCCCTTTGAGGTGCAGGAGGTGAAAACCGGGGTATCCCAAGTGCAGCCTCCAGATTTAGCCCAAAGCCAAATCAGTTTGTGGCAAAGCGGGTCCACATCCGCTTGCTGACCTAACGGTGCCCAGTTGTAGGTTTTAGGCACCGACCACAATAATGTGAGCCATTACCTGTGAACGGTGAGGAACTTGCTGTTTTGTTTGAAAATGTAATATTAGTTTAAGGATTAGGGTAAAAGTTGTAAACTTGTCCGGTCTGCATATGTCATATTGATGAGCTCTACTAGATGGTCCTTCTATTTCTCCTAGATAGTCAGCAGATTGAAAGAACATTTTTTTCTACCTACCTTTAATGGTAGAAAGCACACCACGTTTGGAGATGGAAAGGTGGGCTAGAGGGGATATGGAGGAGGCCTATGCGTTTTAGTTTAAATTTTTTGCTAGGTGTGCATTCATCTGTTTGCTGGCAATCTAGGAAAAATAGCTACAAAGTGTCGGGCCAAAGGTGTAATTGTAGTGGGTGGAAAGTTTGTGTTTTACTTGGGCCTTTGGACCTTAGGGATCCCTTCATAATAATAATAAAATAATAAACCTTATTTGTGTAGCGCCATGGGCGTCTTGCTCTTCAGCACTGAGATGCGTCACGGTGGCATGTTCTTTGGGGCTGAGGAGGGAGTGGACTGTATCGAAAAGTGGTTTGGGGTGTGGGATAGTGAGGAGACTTATGAGCAGATCAGCAGTATAGATCATTTTAATTGAAGGCCTTGTCAGAAACTTTGTATAGTTGGCCAATAGATAAAAGTTAGAACTTTACGTAATTGTATTGCACGTTGCTCTTAGGAAGCATAGTAATGGCTCACAATGTAATCCTTTTTTTGCAACAGGCTTCATCTGAGGTGAGTATAGCATTAATAGGTTTTGCACCTTGGTCTTATGTTAGTGTCAGCTGCCACATAACTGAGACTACTTTTGCGAGTAACGGCTTGGGTACCCCGCAGCGAAGACCAAATGCCCCTTTGAGGTGCAAGAGGTGAAAACCGGGGTATCCCAAGTGCAGCCTCCAGATTTAGCCCAAAGCCAAATCAGTTTGTGGCAAAGCGGGTCCACATCCGCTTGCTGACCTAACGGTGCCCAGTTGTAGGTTTTAGGCACCGACCACAATAATGTGAGCCATTACCTGTGAACGGTGAGGAACTTGCTGTTTTGTTTGAAAATGTAATATTAGTTTAAGGATTAGGGTAAAAGTTGTAAACTTGTCCGGTCTGCATATGTGATATTGAGGAGCTATAGTAGATGGTTTTTCTACTTCTCCTAGATAGTCAGCAGATTGAATGAACATTTTTTTCTACCTACCTTTAATGGTAGAAAGCACACCACGTTTGGAGATGGAAAGGTGGGCTAGAGGGGATATGGAGGAGGCCTATGCGTTTTAGTTTAAATATTTTGCTAGGTGTGCATTCATCTGTTTGCTGGCAATCTAGGAAAAATAGCTACAAAGTGTCGGGCCAAAGGTGTAATTGTAGTGGGTGGAAAGTTTGTGTTTTACTTGGGCCTTTGGACCTTAGGGATACCTTCATAATAATAATAAAATAATAGTAATCCTTATTTGTGTAGCGCCATGGGTGGCTTGCTCTTCAGCACTGAGATGCGTCACGGTGGCATGTTCTTTGGGGCTGAGGAGGGAGTGGACTGTATCGAAAAGTGGTTTGGGGTGTGGGATAGTGAGGAGACTTATGAGCAGATCAGCAGTATAGATCATTTTAATTGAAGGCCTTGTCAGAAACTTTGTATAGTTGTCCAATAGATAAAAGTTAGAACTTTACGTAAATGTATTGCACGTTGCTCTTAGGAAGCATAGTAATGGCTCACAATGTAATCCTTTTTTTTGCAACAGGCTTCATCTGAGGTGAGTATAGCATTAATAGGTTTTGCACCTTGGTCTTATGTTAGTGTCAGCTGCCACATAACTGAGACTACTTTTGCGAGTAACGGCTTGGGTACCCCGCAGCGAAGACCAAATGCCCCTTTGAGGTGCAAGAGGTGAAAACCGGGGTATCCCAAGTGCAGCCTCCGGATTTAGCCCAAAGCCAAATCAGTTTGTGGCAAAGCGGGTCCACATCCGCTTGCTGACCTAACGGTGCCCAGTTGTAGGTTTTAGGCACCGACCACAATAATGTGAGCCATTACCTGTGAACGGTGAGGAACTTGCTGTTTTATTTGAAAATGTAATATTAGTTTAAGGATTAGGGTAAAAGTTGTAAACTTGTCCGGTCTGCATATGTGATATTGAGGAGCTCTACTAGATGGTCCTTCTATTTCTCCTAGATAGTCAGCAGATTGAAAGAACATTTTTTTCTACCTACCTTTAATGGTAGAAAGCACACCACGTTTGGAGATGGAAAGGTGGGCTAGAGGGGATATGGAGGAGGCCTATGCGTTTTAGTTTAAATTTTTTGCTAGGTGTGCATTCATCTGTTTGCTGGCAATCTAGGAAAAATAGCTACAAAGTGTCGGGCCAAAGGTGTAATTGTAGTGGGTGGAAAGTTTGTGTTTTACTTGGGCCTTTGGACCTTAGGGATTCCTTCATAAAACTAATAAAATAATAGTAATCCTTATTTGTGTAGCGCCATGGGCGGCTTGCTCTTCAGCACTGCGATCTGTCACGGGGGCCAGTTCTTTGGGGCTTAGGAGGGAGTGGACTGTATCGAAAAGTGGTTTGGGGTGTGGGATAGTGAGGAGACTTATGAGCAGATCAGCATTATAGATCATTTTAATTGAAGGCCTTGTCAGAAACTTTGTATAGTTGGCCAATAGATAAAAGTTAGAACTTTACGTAATTGTAATGCACGTTGCTCTTAGGAAGCATAGTAATGGCTCACAATGTAATCCTTTTTTTTGCAACAGGCTTCGTCTGAGGTGAGTATAGCATTAATAGGTTTTGCACCTTGGTCTTATGTTAGTGTCAGCTGCCACATAACTGAGACTACTTTTGCGAGTATTGGCTTGGGTACCCAGCAGCGAAGACCAAATGCCCCTTTAAGGTGCAAGAGGTGAAAACCGGGGTATCCCAAGTGCAGCCTCCAGATTTAGCCCAAAGCCAAATCAGTTTGTGGCAAAGCGGGTCCACATCCGCTTGCTGACCTAACGGTGCCCAGTTGTAGGTTTTAGGCACCGACCACATTAATGTGAGCCATTACCTGTGAACGGTGAGGAACTTGCTGTTTTCTTTGAAAATGTAATATTAGTTTAAGGATTAGGGTAAAAGTTGTAAACTTGGCCGGTCTGCATATGTGATATTGAGGAGCTCTACTAGATGGTCCTTCTATTTCTCCTAGATAGTCAGCAGATTGAAAGAACATTTTTTTCTACCTACCTTTAATGGTAGAAAGCACACCACGTTTGGAGATGGAAAGGTGGGCTAGAGGGGATATGGAGGAGGCCTATGCGTTTTAGTTTAAATTTTTTGCTAGGTGTGCATTCATCTGTTTGCTGGCAATCTAGGAAAAATAGCTACAAAGTGTCGGGCCAAAGGTGTAATTGTAGTGGGTGGAAAGTTTGTGTTTTACTTGGGCCTTTGGACCTTAGGGATACCTTCATAATAATAATAAAATAATAGTAATCCTTATTTGTGTAGCGCCATGGGTGGCTTGCTCTTCAGCACTGAGATGCGTCACGGTGGCATGTTCTTTGGGGCTGAGGAGGGAGTGGACTGTATCGAAAAGTGGTTTGGGGTGTGGGATAGTGAGGAGACTTATGAGCAGATCAGCAGTATAGATCATTTTAATTGAAGGCCTTGTCAGAAACTTTGTATAGTTGGCCAATAGATAAAAGTTAGAACTTTACGTAATTGTATTGCACGTTGCTCTTAGGAAGCATAGTAATGGCTCACAATGTAATCCTTTTTTTTGCAACAGGCTTCATCTGAGGTGAGTATAGCATTAATAGGTTTTGCACCTTGGTCTTATGTTAGTGTCAGCTGCCACATAACTAAGACTACTTTTGCGAGTAACGGCTTGGGTACCCCGCAGCGAAGACCAAATGCCCCTTTAAGGTGCAAGAGGTGAAAACCGGGGTATCCCAAATGCAGCCTCCAGATTTAGCCCAAAGCCAAATCAGTTTGTGGCAAAGCGGGTCGACATCCGCTTGCTGACCTAACGGTGCCCAGTTGTAGGTTTTAGGCACCGACCACAATAATGTGAGCCATTACCTGTGAACGGTGAGGAACTTGCTGTTTTGTTTGAAAATGTAATATTAGTTTAAAGATTAGAGTAAAAGTTGTAAACTTGGCCGGTCTGCATATGTGATATTGAGGAGCTCTACTAGATGGTCCTTCTATTTCTCCTACATAGTCAGCAGATTGAAAGAACATTTTTTTCTACCTACCTTTAATGGTAGAAAGCACACCACGTTTGGAGATGGAAAGGTGGGCTAGAGGGGATATGGAGGAGGCCTATGCGTTTTAGTTTAAATTTTTTGCTAGGTGTGCATTCATCTGTTTGCTGGCAATCTAGGAAAAATAGCTACAAAGTGTCGGGCCAAAGGTGTAATTGTAGTGGGTGGAAAGTTTGTGTTTTACTTGGGCCTTTGGACCTTAGGGATCCCTTCATAATAATAATAAAATAATAGTAATCCTTATTTGTGTAGCGCCATGGGCGTCTTGCTCATCAGCACTGAGATGCGTCACGGTGGCATGTTCTTTGGGGCTGAGGAGGGAGTGGACTGTATCGAAAAGTGGTTAGGGGTGTGGGATAGTGAGGAGACTTATGAGCAGATCAGCAGTATAGATAATTTTAATTGAAGGCCTTGTCAGAAACTTTGTATAGTTGTCCAATAGATAAAAGTTAGAACTTTACGTAAATGTATTGCACGTTGCTCTTAGGAAGCATAGTAATGGCTCACAATGTAATCCTTTTTTTTGCAACAGGCTTCATCTGAGGTGAGTATAGCATTAATAGGTTTTGCACCTTGGTCTTATGTTAGTGTCAGCTGCCACATAACTGAGACTACTTTTGCGACTAACGGCTTGGGTACCCCGCAGCGAAGACCAAATGCCCCTTTGAGGTGCAGGAGGTGAAAACTGGGGTATCCCAAGTGCAGCCTCCAGATTTAGCCCAAAGCCAAATCAGTTTGTGGCAAAGCGGGTCCACATCCGCTTGCTGACCTAACGGTGCCCAGTTGTAGGTTTTAGGCACCGACCACAATAATGTGAGCCATTACCTGTGAACGGTGAGGAACTTGCTGTTTTGTTTGAAAATGTAATATTAGTTTAAGGATTAGGGTAAAAGTTGTAAACTTGTCCGTTCTGCATATGTGATATTGAGGAGCTCTACTAGATGGTCCTTCTATTTCTCCTAGATAGTCAGCAGATTGAAAGAACATTTTTTTCTACCTACCTTTAATGGTAGAAAGCACACCACGTTTGGAGATGGAAAGGTGGGCTAGAGGGGATATGGAGGAGGCCTATGCGTTTTAGTTTAAATTTTTTGCTAGGTGTGCATTCATCTGTTTGCTGGCAATCTAGGAAAAATAGCTACAAAGTGTCGGGCCAGAGGTGTAATTGTAGTGGGTGGAAAGTTTGTGTTTTACTTGGGCCTTTGGACCTTAGGGATACCTTCATAATAATAATAAAATAATAAACCTTATTTGTGTAGCGCCATGGGTGGCTTGCTCTTCAGCACTGAGATGCGTCACGGTGGCATGTTCTTTGGGGCTGAGGAGGGAGTGGACTGTATCGAAAAGTGGTTTGGGGTGTGGGATAGTGAGGAGACTTATGAGCAGATCAGCAGTATAGATCATTTTAATTGAAGGCCTTGTCAGAAACTTTGTATAGTTGGCCAATAGATAAAAGTTAGAACTTTACGTAATTGTATTGCACGTTGCTCTTAGGAAGCATAGTAATGGCTCACAATGTAATCCTTTTTTTGCAACAGGCTTCATCTGAGGTGAGTATAGCATTAATAGGTTTTGCACCTTGGTCTTATGTTAGTGTCAGCTGCCACATAACTGAGACTACTTTTGCGAGTAACGGCTTGGGTACCCCGCAGCGAAGACCAAATGCCCCTTTGAGGTGCAAGAGGTGAAAACCGGGGTATCCCAAGTGCAGCCTCCAGATTTAGCCCAAAGCCAAATCAGTTTGTGGCAAAGCGGGTCCACATCCGCTTGCTGACCTAACGGTGCCCAGTTGTAGGTTTTAGGCACCGACCACAATAATGTGAGCCATTACCTGTGAACGGTGAGGAACTTGCTGTTTTGTTTGAAAATGTAATATTAGTTTAAGGATTAGGGTAAAAGTTGTAAACTTGTCCGGTCTGCATATGTGATATTGAGGAGCTATAGTAGATGGTTTTTCTGCTTCTCCTAGATAGTCAGCAGATTGAATGAACATTTTTTTCTACCTACCTTTAATGGTAGAAAGCACACCACGTTTGGAGATGGAAAGGTGGGCTAGAGGGGATATGGAGGAGGCCTATGCGTTTTAGTTTAAATTTTTTGCTAGGTGTGCATTCATCTGTTTGCTGGCAATCTAGGAAAAATAGCTACAAAGTGTCGGGCCAAAGGTGTAATTGTAGTGGGTGGAAAGTTTGTGTTTTACTTGGGCCTTTGGACCTTAGGGATACCTTCATAATAATAATAAAATAATAGTAATCCTTATTTGTGTAGCGCCATGGGTGGCTTGCTCTTCAGCACTGAGATGCGTCACGGTGGCATGTTCTTTGGGGCTGAGGAGGGAGTGGACTGTATCGAAAAGTGGTTTGGGGTGTGGGATAGTGAGGAGACTTATGAGCAGATCAGCAGTATAGATCATTTTAATTGAAGGCCTTGTCAGAAACTTTGTATAGTTGTCCAATAGATAAAAGTTAGAACTTTACGTAAATGTATTGCACGTTGCTCTTAGGAAGCATAGTAATGGCTCACAATGTAATCCTTTTTTTTGCAACAGGCTTCATCTGAGGTGAGTATAGCATTAATAGGTTTTGCACCTTGGTCTTATGTTAGTGTCAGCTGCCACATAACTGAGACTACTTTTGCGAGTAACGGCTTGGGTACCCCGCAGCGAAGACCAAATGCCCCTTTGAGGTGCAAGAGGTGAAAACCGGGGTATCCCAAGTGCAGCCTCCGGATTTAGCCCAAAGCCAAATCAGTTTGTGGCAAAGCGGGTCCACATCCGCTTGCTGACCTAACGGTGCCCAGTTGTAGGTTTTAGGCACCGACCACAATAATGTGAGCCATTACCTGTGAACGGTGAGGAACTTGCTGTTTTATTTGAAAATGTAATATTAGTTTAAGGATTAGGGTAAAAGTTGTAAACTTGGCCGGTCTGCATATGTGATATTGAGGAGCTCTACTAGATGGTCCTTCTATTTCTCCTAGATAGTCAGCAGATTGAAAGAACATTTTTTTCTACCTACCTTTAATGGTAGAAAGCACACCACGTTTGGAGATGGAAAGGTGGGCTAGAGGGGATATGGAGGAGGCCTATGCGTTTTAGTTTAAATTTTTTGCTAGGTGTGCATTCATCTGTTTGCTGGCAATCTAGGAAAAATAGCTACAAAGTGTCGGGCCAAAGGTGTAATTGTAGTGGGTGGAAAGTTTGTGTTTTACTTGGGCCTTTGGACCTTAGGGATTCCTTCATAAAACTAATAAAATAATAGTAATCCTTATTTGTGTAGCGCCATGGGCGGCTTGCTCTTCAGCACTGCGATCTGTCACGGGGGCCAGTTCTTTGGGGCTTAGGAGGGAGTGGACTGTATCGAAAAGTGGTTTGGGGTGTGGGATAGTGAGGAGACTTATGAGCAGATCAGCAGTATAGATCATTTTAATTGAAGGCCTTGTCAGAAACTTTGTATAGTTGGCCAATAGATAAAAGTTAGAACTTTACGTAATTGTAATGCACGTTGCTCTTAGGAAGCATAGTAATGGCTCACAATGTAATCCTTTTTTTTGCAACAGGCTTCGTCTGAGGTGAGTATAGCATTAATAGGTTTTGCACCTTGGTCTTATGTTAGTGTCAGCTGCCACATAACTGAGACTACTTTTGCGAGTAACGGCTTGGGTACCCCGCAGCGAAGACCAAATGCCCCTTTGAGGTGCAAGAGGTGAAAACCGGGGTATCCCAAGTGCAGCCTCCAGATTTAGCCCAAAGCCAAATCAGTTTGTGGCAAAGCGGGTCCACATCCGCTTGCTGACCTAACGGTGCCCAGTTGTAGGTTTTAGGCACCGACCACAATAATGTGAGCCATTACCTGTGAACGGTGAGGAACTTGCTGTTTTCTTTGAAAATGTAATATTAGTTTAAGGATTAGGGTAAAAGTTGTCAACTTGGCCGGTCTGCATATGTGATATTGAGGAGCTCTACTAGATGGTCCTTCTATTTCTCCTAGATAGTCAGCAAATTGAAAGAACATTTTTTTCTACCTACCTTTAATGGTAGAAAGCACACCACGTTTGGAGATGGAAAGGTGGGCTAGAGGGGATATGGAGGAGGCCTATGCGTTTTAGTTTAAATTTTTTGCTAGGTGTGCATTCATCTGTTTGCTGGCAATCTAGGAAAAATAGCTACAAAGTGTCGGGCCAGAGGTGTAATTGTAGTGGGTGGAAAGTTTGTGTTTTACTTGGGCCTTTGGACCTTAGGGATACCTTCATAATAATAATAAAATAATAAACCTTATTTGTGTAGCGCCATGGGTGGCTTGCTCTTCAGCACTGAGATGCGTCACGGTGGCATGTTCTTTGGGGCTGAGGAGGGAGTGGACTGTATCGAAAAGTGGTTTGGGGTGTGGGATAGTGAGGAGACTTATGAGCAGATCAGCAGTATAGATCATTTTAATTGAAGGCCTTGTCAGAAACTTTGTATAGTTGGCCAATAGATAAAAGTTAGAACTTTACGTAATTGTATTGCACGTTGCTCTTAGGAAGCATAGTAATGGCTCACAATGTAATCCTTTTTTTGCAACAGGCTTCATCTGAGGTGAGTATAGCATTAATAGGTTTTGCACCTTGGTCTTATGTTAGTGTCAGCTGCCACATAACTGAGACTACTTTTGCGAGTAACGGCTTGGGTACCCCGCAGCGAAGACCAAATGCCCCTTTGAGGTGCAAGAGGTGAAAACCGGGGTATCCCAAGTGCAGCCTCCAGATTTAGCCCAAAGCCAAATCAGTTTGTGGCAAAGCGGGTCCACATCCGCTTGCTGACCTAACGGTGCCCAGTTGTAGGTTTTAGGCACCGACCACAATAATGTGAGCCATTACCTGTGAACGGTGAGGAACTTGCTGTTTTGTTTGAAAATGTAATATTAGTTTAAGGATTAGGGTAAAAGTTGTAAACTTGTCCGGTCTGCATATGTGATATTGAGGAGCTATAGTAGATGGTTTTTCTGCTTCTCCTAGATAGTCAGCAGATTGAATGAACATTTTTTTCTACCTACCTTTAATGGTAGAAAGCACACCACGTTTGGAGATGGAAAGGTGGGCTAGAGGGGATATGGAGGAGGCCTATGCGTTTTAGTTTAAATTTTTTGCTAGGTGTGCATTCATCTGTTTGCTGGCAATCTAGGAAAAATAGCTACAAAGTGTCGGGCCAAAGGTGTAATTGTAGTGGGTGGAAAGTTTGTGTTTTACTTGGGCCTTTGGACCTTAGGGATACCTTCATAATAATAATAAAATAATAGTAATCCTTATTTGTGTAGCGCCATGGGTGGCTTGCTCTTCAGCACTGAGATGCGTCACGGTGGCATGTTCTTTGGGGCTGAGGAGGGAGTGGACTGTATCGAAAAGTGGTTTGGGGTGTGGGATAGTGAGGAGACTTATGAGCAGATCAGCAGTATAGATCATTTTAATTGAAGGCCTTGTCAGAAACTTTGTATAGTTGTCCAATAGATAAAAGTTAGAACTTTACGTAAATGTATTGCACGTTGCTCTTAGGAAGCATAGTAATGGCTCACAATGTAATCCTTTTTTTTGCAACAGGCTTCATCTGAGGTGAGTATAGCATTAATAGGTTTTGCACCTTGGTCTTATGTTAGTGTCAGCTGCCACATAACTGAGACTACTTTTGCGAGTAACGGCTTGGGTACCCCGCAGCGAAGACCAAATGCCCCTTTGAGGTGCAAGAGGTGAAAACCGGGGTATCCCAAGTGCAGCCTCCGGATTTAGCCCAAAGCCAAATCAGTTTGTGGCAAAGCGGGTCCACATCCGCTTGCTGACCTAACGGTGCCCAGTTGTAGGTTTTAGGCACCGACCACAATAATGTGAGCCATTACCTGTGAACGGTGAGGAACTTGCTGTTTTATTTGAAAATGTAATATTAGTTTAAGGATTAGGGTAAAAGTTGTAAACTTGTCCGGTCTGCATATGTGATATTGAGGAGCTCTACTAGATGGTCCTTCTATTTCTCCTAGATAGTCAGCAGATTGAAAGAACATTTTTTTCTACCTACCTTTAATGGTAGAAAGCACACCACGTTTGGAGATGGAAAGGTGGGCTAGAGGGGATATGGAGGAGGCCTATGCGTTTTAGTTTAAATTTTTTGCTAGGTGTGCATTCATCTGTTTGCTGGCAATCTAGGAAAAATAGCTACAAAGTGTCGGGCCAAAGGTGTAATTGTAGTGGGTGGAAAGTTTGTGTTTTACTTGGGCCTTTGGACCTTAGGGATTCCTTCATAAAACTAATAAAATAATAGTAATCCTTATTTGTGTAGCGCCATGGGCGGCTTGCTCTTCAGCACTGCGATCTGTCACGGGGGCCAGTTCTTTGGGGCTTAGGAGGGAGTGGACTGTATCGAAAAGTGGTTTGGGGTGTGGGATAGTGAGGAGACTTATGAGCAGATCAGCAGTATAGATCATTTTAATTGAAGGCCTTGTCAGAAACTTTGTATAGTTGGCCAATAGATAAAAGTTAGAACTTTACGTAATTGTAATGCACGTTGCTCTTAGGAAGCATAGTAATGGCTCACAATGTAATCCTTTTTTTTGCAACAGGCTTCGTCTGAGGTGAGTATAGCATTAATAGGTTTTGCACCTTGGTCTTATGTTAGTGTCAGCTGCCACATAACTGAGACTACTTTTGCGAGTAACGGCTTGGGTACCCCGCAGCGAAGACCAAATGCCCCTTTGAGGTGCAAGAGGTGAAAACCGGGGTATCCCAAGTGCAGCCTCCAGATTTAGCCCAAAGCCAAATCAGTTTGTGGCAAAGCGGGTCCACATCCGCTTGCTGACCTAACGGTGCCCAGTTGTAGGTTTTAGGCACCGACCACAATAATGTGAGCCATTACCTGTGAACGGTGAGGAACTTGCTGTTTTCTTTGAAAATGTAATATTAGTTTAAGGATTAGGGTAAAAGTTGTCAACTTGGCCGGTCTGCATATGTGATATTGAGGAGCTCTACTAGATGGTCCTTCTATTTCTCCTAGATAGTCAGCAAATTGAAAGAACATTTTTTTCTACCTACCTTTAATGGTAGAAAGCACACCACGTTTGGAGATGGAAAGGTGGGCTAGAGGGGATATGGAGGAGGCCTATGCGTTTTAGTTTAAATTTTTTGCTAGGTGTGCATTCATCTGTTTGCTGGCAATCTAGGAAAAATAGCTACAAAGTGTCGGGCCAAAGGTCTAATTGTAGTGGGTGGAAAGTTTGTGTTTTACTTGGGCCTTTGGACCTTAGGGATCCCTTCATAATAATAATAAAATAATAGTAATCCTTATTTGTGTAGCGCCATGGGCGTCTTGCTCATCAGCACTGAGATGTGTCACGGTGGCATGTTCTTTGGGGCTGAGGAGGGAGTGGACTGTATCGAAAAGTGGTTAGGGGTGTGGGATAGTGAGGAGACTTATGAGCAGATCAGCAGTATAGATCATTTTAATTGAAGGCCTTGTCAGAAACTTTGTATAGTTGTGCAATAGACAAAAGTTAGAACTTTACGTCAATGTATTGCACGTTGCTCTTAGGAAGCATAGTAATGGCTCACAATGTAATCCTTTTTTTTGCAAAAGGCTTCATCTGAGGTGAGTATAGCATTAATAGGTTTTGCACCTTGGTCTTATGTTAGTGTCAGCTGCCACATAACTGAGACTACTTTTGCGAGTAACGGCTTGGGTACCCCGCAGCGAAGACCAAATGCCCCTTTGAGGTGCAAGAGGTGAAAACCGGGGTATCCCAAGTGCAGCCTCCAGATTTAGCCCAAAGCCAAATCAGTTTGTGGCAAAGCGGGTCCACATCCGCTTGCTGACCTAACGGTGCCCAGTTGTAGGTTTTAGGCACCGACCACAATAATGTGAGCCATTACCTGTGAACGGTGAGGAACTTGCTGTTTTGTTTGAAAATGTAATATTAGTTTAAGGATTAGGGTAAAAGTTGTAAACTTGTCCGGTCTGCATATGTGATATTGATGAGCTCTACTAGATGGTCCTTCTATTTCTCCTAGATAGTCAGCAGATTGAAAGAACATTTTTTTCTACCTACCTTTAATGGTAGAAAACACACCACGTTTGGAGATGGAAAGGTGGGCTAGAGGGGATATGGAGGAGGCCTATGCGTTTTAGTTTAAATTTTTTGCTAGGTGTGCATTCATCTGTTTGCTGGCAATCTAGGAAAAATAGCTACAAAGTGTCGGGCCAAAGGTGTAATTGTAGTGGGTGGAAAGTTTGTGTTTTACTTGGGCCTTTGGACCTTAGGGATCCCTTCATAATAATAATAAAATAATAATAATCCTTATTTGTGTAGCGCCATGGGTGGCTTGCTCTTCAGCACTGAGATGCGTCACGGTGACCAGTTCTTTGGGGCTGAGGAGGGAGTGGACTGTATAGAAAAGTGATTTGGGGTGTGGGATAGTGAGGAGACTTATGAGCAGATCAGCAGTATAGATCATTTTAATTGAACGCCTTGTCAGAAACTTTGTATAGTTGTCCAATAGATAAAAGTTAGAACTTTACGTAAATGTATTGCACGTTGCTCTTAGGAAGCATAGTAATGGCTCACAATGTAATCCTTTTTTTTGCAACAGGCTTCATCTGAGGTGAGTATAGCATTAATAGGTTTTGCACCTTGGTCTTATGTTAGTGTCAGCTGCCACATAACTGAGACTACTTTTGCGAGTAACGGCTTGGGTACCCCGCAGCGAAGACCAAATGCCCCTTTGAGGTGCAGGAGGTGAAAACCGGGGTATCCCAAGTGCAGCCTCCAGATTTAGCCCAAAGCCAAATCAGTTTGTGGCAAAGCGGGTCCACATCCGCTTGCTGACCTAACGGTGCCCAGTTGTAGGTTTTAGGCACCGACCACAATAATGTGAGCCATTACCTGTGAACGGTGAGGAACTTGCTGTTTTGTTTGAAAATGTAATATTAGTTTAAGGATTAGGGTAAAAGTTGTAAACTTGGCCGGTCTGCATATGTGATATTGAGGAGCTATACTAGATGGTCCTTCTATTTCTCCTACATAGTCAGCAGATTGAAAGAACATTTTTTTCTACCTACCTTTAATGGTAGAAAGCACACCACGTTTGGAGATGGAAAGGTGGGCTAGAGGGGATATGGAGGAGGCCTATGCGTTTTAGTTTAAATTTTTTGCTAGGTGTGCATTCATCTGTTTGCTGGCAATCTAGGAAAAATAGCTACAAAGTGTCGGGCCAAAGGTCTAATTGTAGTGGGTGGAAAGTTTGTGTTTTACTTGGGCCTTTGGACCTTAGGGATCCCTTCATAATAATAATAAAATAATAGTAATCCTTATTTGTGTAGCGCCATGGGCGGCTTGCTCTTCAGCACTGCGATCTGTCACGGGGGCCAGTTCTTTGGGGCTTAGGAGGGAGTGGACTGTATCGAAAAGTGGTTTGGGGTGTGGGATAGTGAGGAGACTTATGAGCAGATCAGCAGTATAGATCATTTTAATTGAAGGCCTTGTCAGAAACTTTGTATAGTTGGCCAATAGATAAAAGTTAGAACTTTACGTAATTGTAATGCACGTTGCTCTTAGGAAGCATAGTAATGGCTCACAATGTAATCCTTTTTTTTGCAACAGGCTTCGTCTGAGGTGAGTATAGCATTAATAGGTTTTGCACCTTGGTCTTATGTTAGTGTCAGCTGCCACATAACTGAGACTACTTTTGCGAGTAACGGCTTGGGTACCCAGCAGCGAAGACCAAATGCCCCTTTAAGGTGCAAGAGGTGAAAACCGGGGTATCCCAAGTGCAGCCTCCAGATTTAGCCCAAAGCCAAATCAGTTTGTGGCAAAGCGGGTCCACATCCGCTTGCTGACCTAACGGTGCCCAGTTGTAGGTTTTAGGCACCGACCACAATAATGTGAGCCATTACCTGTGAACGGTGAGGAACTTGCTGTTTTGTTTGAAAATGTAATATTAGTTTAAGGATTAGGGTAAAAGTTGTAAACTTGGCCGGTCTGCATATGTGATATTGATGAGCTCTACTAGATGGTCCTTCTATTTCTCCTAGATAGTCAGCAGATTGAAAGAACATTTTTTTCTACCTACCTTTAATGGTAGAAAGCACACCACGTTTGGAGATGGAAAGGTGGGCTAGAGGGGATATGGAGGAGGCCTATGCGTTTTAGTTTAAATTTTTTGCTAGGTGTGCATTCATCTGTTTGCTGGCAATCTAGGAAAAATAGCTACAAAGTGTCGGGCCAAAGGTGTAATTGTAGTGGGTGGAAAGTTTGTGTTTTACTTGGGCCTTTGGACCTTAGGGATCCCTTCATAATAATAATAAAATAATAGTAATCCTTATTTGTGTAGCGCCATGGGCGTCTTGCTCATCAGCACTGAGATGTGTCACGGTGGCATGTTCTTTGGGGCTGAGGAGGGAGTGGACTGTATCGAAAAGTGGTTAGGGGTGTGGGATAGTGAGGAGACTTATGAGCAGATCAGCAGTATAGATCATTTTAATTGAAGGCCTTGTCAGAAACTTTGTATAGTTGTCCAATAGATAAAAGTTAGAACTTTACGTAATTGTATTGCACGTTGCTCTTAGGAAGCATAGTAATGGCTCACAATGTAATCCTTTTTTTTGCAACAGGCTTCATCTGAGGTGAGTATAGCATTAATAGGTTTTGCACCTTGGTCTTATGTTAGTGTCAGCTGCCACATAACTGAGACTACTTTTGCGAGTAACGGCTTGGGTACCCCGCAGCGAAGACCAAATGCCCCTTTGAGGTGCAGGAGGTGAAAACCGGGGTATCCCAAGTGCAGCCTCCAGATTTAGCCCAAAGCCAAATCAGTTTGTGGCAAAGCGGGTCCACATCCGCTTGCTGACCTAACGGTGCCCAGTTGTAGGTCTTAGGCACCGACCACAATAATGTGAGCCATTACCTGTGAACGGTGAGGAACTTGCTGTTTTGTTTGAAAATGTAATATTAGTTTAAGGATTAGGGTAAAAGTTGTAAACTTGTCCGGTCTGCATATGTCATATTGATGAGCTCTACTAGATGGTCCTTCTATTTCTCCTAGATAGTCAGCAGATTGAAAGAACATTTTTTTCTACCTACCTTTAATGGTAGAAAGCACACCACGTTTGGAGATGGAAAGGTGGGCTAGAGGGGATATGGAGGAGGCCTATGCGTTTTAGTTTAAATTTTTTGCTAGGTGTGCATTCATCTGTTTGCTGGCAATCTAGGAAAAATAGCTACAAAGTGTCGGGCCAAAGGTGTAATTGTAGTGGGTGGAAAGTTTGTGTTTTACTTGGGCCTTTGGACCTTAGGGATCCCTTCATAATAATAATAAAATAATAATAATCCTTATTTGTGTAGCGCCATGGGTGGCTTGCTCTTCAGCACTGAGATGCGTCACGGTGACCAGTTCTTTGGGGCTGAGGAGGGAGTGGACTGTATAGAAAAGTGATTTGGGGTGTGGGATAGTGAGGAGACTTATGAGCAGATCAGCAGTATAGATCATTTTAATTGAAGGCCTTGTCAGAAACTTTGTATAGTTGTCCAATAGATAAAAGTTAGAACTTTACGTAAATGTATTGCACGTTGCTCTTAGGAAGCATAGTAATGGCTCACAATGTAATCCTTTTTTTTGCAACAGGCTTCATCTGAGGTGAGTATAGCATTAATAGGTTTTGCACCTTGGTCTTATGTTAGTGTCAGCTGCCACATAACTGAGACTACTTTTGCGAGTAACGGCTTGGGTACCCCGCAGCGAAGACCAAATGCCCCTTTGAGGTGCAGGAGGTGAAAACCGGGGTATCCCAAGTGCAGCCTCCAGATTTAGCCCAAAGCCAAATCAGTTTGTGGCAAAGCGGGTCCACATCCGCTTGCTGACCTAACGGTGCCCAGTTGTAGGTTTTAGGCACCGACCACAATAATGTGAGCCATTACCTGTGAACGGTGAGGAACTTGCTGTTTTGTTTGAAAATGTAATATTAGTTTAAGGATTAGGGTAAAAGTTGTAAACTTGGCCGGTCTGCATATGTGATATTGAGGAGCTATACTAGATGGTCCTTCTATTTCTCCTACATAGTCAGCAGATTGAAAGAACATTTTTTTCTACCTACCTTTAATGGTAGAAAGCACACCACGTTTGGAGATGGAAAGGTGGGCTAGAGGGGATATGGAGGAGGCCTATGCGTTTTAGTTTAAATTTTTTGCTAGGTGTGCATTCATCTGTTTGCTGGCAATCTAGGAAAAATAGCTACAAAGTGTCGGGCCAAAGGTCTAATTGTAGTGGGTGGAAAGTTTGTGTTTTACTTGGGCCTTTGGACCTTAGGGATCCCTTCATAATAATAATAAAATAATAAACCTTATTTGTGTAGCGCCATGGGTG
Source organism: Eleutherodactylus coqui (assembly GCF_035609145.1). Lineage (NCBI taxonomy): Eukaryota > Metazoa > Chordata > Amphibia > Anura > Eleutherodactylidae > Eleutherodactylus > Eleutherodactylus coqui. The sequence goes on from NC_089844.1 coordinate 198,838,562, forward strand.
GCTTGCTCTTCAGCACTGAGATGCGTCACGGTGGCATGTTCTTTGGGGCTGAGGAGGGAGTGGACTGTATCGAAAAGTGGTTTGGGGTGTGGGATAGTGAGGAGACTTATGAGCAGATCAGCAGTATAGATCATTTTAATTAAAGGCCTTGTCAGAGACTTTGTATAGTTGTCCAATAGATAAAAGTTAGAACTTTACGTAAATGTATTGCACGTTGCTCTTAGGAAGCATAGTAATGGCTCACAATGTAATCCTTTTTTTTGCAACAGGCTTCATCTGAGGTGAGTATAGCATTAATAGGTTTTGCACCTTGGTCTTATTTTAGTGTCAGCTGCCACATAACTGAGACTACTTTTGCGAGTAACGGCTTGGGTACCCCGCAGCGAAGACCAAATGCCCCTTTGAGGTGCAAGAGGTGAAAACCGGGGTATCCAAAGTGCAGCCTCCGGATTTAGCCCAAAGCCAAATCAGTTTGTGGCAAAGCGGGTCCACATCCGCTTGTTGACCTAACGGTGCCCAGTTGTAGGTTTTAGGCACCGACCACAATAATGTGAGCCATTACCTGTGAACGGTGAGGAACGTGCTGTTTTCTTTGAAAATGTAATATTAGTTTAAGGATTAGGGTAAAAGTTGTCAACTTGGCCGGTCTGCATATGTGATATTGAGGAGCTCTACTAGATGGTCCTTCTATTTCTCCTAGATAGTCAGCAGATTGAAAGAACATTTTTTTCTACCTACCTTTAATGGTAGAAAGCACACCACGTTTGGAGATGGAAAGGTGGGCTAGAGGGGATATGGAGGAGGCCTATGCGTTTTAGTTTACATTTTTTGCTAGGTGTGCATTCATCTGTTTGCTGGCAATCTAGGAAAAATAGCTACAAAGTGTCGGGCCAAAGGTGTAATTGTAGTGGGTGGAAAGTTTGTGTTTTACTTGGGCCTTTGGACCTTAGGGATCCCTTCATAATAATAATAAAATAATAATAATCCTTATTTGTGTAGCGCCATGGGTGGCTTGCTCTTCAGCACTGAGATGCGTCACGGTGGCCAGTTCTTTGGGGCTGAGGAGGGAGTGGACTGTATCGAAAAGTGGTTTGGGGTGTGGGATAGTGAGGAGACTTATGAGCAGATCAGCAGTATAGATCATTTTAATTGAAGGCCTTGTCAGAAACTTTGTATAGTTGGCCAATAGATAAAAGTTAGAACTTTACGTAATTGTAATGCACGTTGCTCTTAGGAAGCATAGTAATGGCTCACAATGTAATCCTTTTTTTTGCAACAGGCTTCGTCTGAGGTGAGTATAGCATTAATAGGTTTTGCACCTTGGTCTTATGTTAGTGTCAGCTGCCACATAACTGAGACTACTTTTGCGAGTAACGGCTTGGGTACCCCGCAGCGAAGACCAAATGCCCCTTTAAGGTGCAAGAGGTGAAAACCGGGGTATCCCAAGTGCAGCCTCCAGATTTAGCCCAAAGCCAAATCAGTTTGTGGCAAAGCGGGTCCACATCCGCTTGCTGACCTAACGGTGCCCAGTTGTAGGTTTTAGGCACCGACCACAATAATGTGAGCCATTACCTGTGAACGGTGAGGAACTTGCTGTTTTGTTTGAAAATGTAATATTAGTTTAAGGATTAGGGTAAAAGTTGTAAACTTGGCCGGTCTGCATATGTGATATTGATGAGCTCTACTAGATGGTCCTTCTATTTCTCCTAGATAGTCAGCAGATTGAAAGAACATTTTTTTCTACCTACCTTTAATGGTAGAAAGGACACCACGTTTGGAGATGGAAAGGTGGGCTAGAGGGGATATGGAGGAGGCCTATGCGTTTTAGTTTAAATTTTTTGCTAGGTGTGCATTCATCTGTTTGCTGGCAATCTAGGAAAAATAGCTACAAAGTGTCGGGCCAAAGGTGTAATTGTAGTGGGTGGAAAGTTTGTGTTTTACTTGGGCCTTTGGACCTTAGGGATCCCTTCATAATAATAATAAAATAATAGTAATCCTTATTTGTGTAGCGCCATGGGCGTCTTGCTCATCAGCACTGAGATGTGTCACGGTGGCATGTTCTTTGGGGCTGAGGAGGGAGTGGACTGTATCGAAAAGTGGTTAGGGGTGTGGGATAGTGAGGAGACTTATGAGCAGATCAGCAGTATAGATCATTTTAATTGAAGGCCTTGTCAGAAACTTTGTATAGTTGTGCAATAGACAAAAGTTAGAACTTTACGTCAATGTATTGCACGTTGCTCTTAGGAAGCATAGTAATGGCTCACAATGTAATCCTTTTTTTTGCAAAAGGCTTCATCTGAGGTGAGTATAGCATTAATAGGTTTTGCACCTTGGTCTTATGTTAGTGTCAGCTGCCACATAACTGAGACTACTTTTGCGAGTAACGGCTTGGGTACCCCGCAGCGAAGACCAAATGCCCCTTTGAGGTGCAAGAGGTGAAAACCGGGGTATCCCAAGTGCAGCCTCCAGATTTAGCCCAAAGCCAAATCAGTTTGTGGCAAAGCGGGTCCACATCCGCTTGCTGACCTAACGGTGCCCAGTTGTAGGTTTTAGGCACCGACCACAATAATGTGAGCCATTACCTGTGAACGGTGAGGAACTTGCTGTTTTGTTTGAAAATGTAATATTAGTTTAAGGATTAGGGTAAAAGTTGTAAACTTGTCCGGTCTGCATATGTGATATTGATGAGCTCTACTAGATGGTCCTTCTATTTCTCCTAGATAGTCAGCAGATTGAAAGAACATTTTTTTCTACCTACCTTTAATGGTAGAAAGCACACCACGTTTGGAGATGGAAAGGTGGGCTAGAGGGGATATGGAGGAGGCCTATGCGTTTTAGTTTAAATTTTTTGCTAGGTGTGCATTCATCTGTTTGCTGGCAATCTAGGAAAAATAGCTACAAAGTGTCGGGCCAAAGGTGTAATTGTAGTGGGTGGAAAGTTTGTGTTTTACTTGGGCCTTTGGACCTTAGGGATCCCTTCATAATAATAATAAAATAATAGTAATCCTTATTTGTGTAGCGCCATGGGTGGCTTGCTCTTCAGCACTGAGATGCGTCACGGTGGCCAGTTCTTTGGGGCTGAGGAGGGAGTGGACTGTATAGAAAAGTGATTTGGGGTGTGGGATAGTGAGGAGACTTATGAGCAGATCAGCAGTATAGATCATTTTAATTGAAGGCCTTGTCAGAAACTTTGTATAGTTGTCCAATAGATAAAAGTTAGAACTTTACGTAAATGTATTGCACGTTGCTCTTAGGAAGCATAGTAATGGCTCACAATGTAATCCTTTTTTTTGCAACAGGCTTCATCTGAGGTGAGTATAGCATTAATAGGTTTTGCACCTTGGTCTTATGTTAGTGTCAGCTGCCACATAACTGAGACTACTTTTGCGAGTAACGGCTTGGGTACCCCGCAGCGAAGACCAAATGCCCCTTTGAGGTGCAGGAGGTGAAAACCGGGGTATCCCAAGTGCAGCCTCCAGATTTAGCCCAAAGCCAAATCAGTTTGTGGCAAAGCGGGTCCACATCCGCTTGCTGACCTAATGGTGCCCAGTTGTAGGTTTTAGGCACCGACCACAATAATGTGAGCCATTACCTGTGAACGGTGAGGAACTTGCTGTTTTGTTTGAAAATGTAATATTAGTTTAAGGATTAGGGTAAAAGTTGTAAACTTGTCCGGTCTGCATATGTGATATTGAGGAGCTCTACTAGATGGTCCTTCTATTTCTCCTAGATAGTCAGCAGATTGAAAGAACATTTTTTTCTACCTACCTTTAATGGTAGAAAGCACACCACGTTTGGAGATGGAAAGGTGGGCTAGAGGGGATATGGAGGAGGCCTATGCGTTTTAGTTTAAATTTTTTGCTAGGTGTGCATTCATCTGTTTGCTGGCAATCTAGGAAAAATAGCTACAAAGTGTCGGGCCAAAGGTCTAATTGTAGTGGGTGGAAAGTTTGTGTTTTACTTGGGCCTTTGGACCTTAGGGATCCCTTCATAATAATAATAAAATAATAAACCTTATTTGTGTAGCGCCATGGGTGGCTTGCTCTTCAGCACTGAGATGCGTCACGGTGGCATGTTCTTTGGGGCTGAGGAGGGAGTGGACTGTATCGAAAAGTGGTTTGGGGTGTGGGATAGTGAGGAGACTTATGAGCAGATCAGCAGTATAGATCATTTTAATTAAAGGCCTTGTCAGAGACTTTGTATAGTTGTCCAATAGATAAAAGTTAGAACTTTACGTAAATGTATTGCACGTTGCTCTTAGGAAGCATAGTAATGGCTCACAATGTAATCCTTTTTTTTGCAACAGGCTTCATCTGAGGTGAGTATAGCATTAATAGGTTTTGCACCTTGGTCTTATTTTAGTGTCAGCTGCCACATAACTGAGACTACTTTTGCGAGTAACGGCTTGGGTACCCCGCAGCGAAGACCAAATGCCCCTTTGAGGTGCAAGAGGTGAAAACCGGGGTATCCAAAGTGCAGCCTCCGGATTTAGCCCAAAGCCAAATCAGTTTGTGGCAAAGCGGGTCCACATCCGCTTGTTGACCTAACGGTGCCCAGTTGTAGGTTTTAGGCACCGACCACAATAATGTGAGCCATTACCTGTGAACGGTGAGGAACGTGCTGTTTTCTTTGAAAATGTAATATTAGTTTAAGGATTAGGGTAAAAGTTGTCAACTTGGCCGGTCTGCATATGTGATATTGAGGAGCTCTACTAGATGGTCCTTCTATTTCTCCTAGATAGTCAGCAGATTGAAAGAACATTTTTTTCTACCTACCTTTAATGGTAGAAAGCACACCACGTTTGGAGATGGAAAGGTGGGCTAGAGGGGATATGGAGGAGGCCTATGCGTTTTAGTTTACATTTTTTGCTAGGTGTGCATTCATCTGTTTGCTGGCAATCTAGGAAAAATAGCTACAAAGTGTCGGGCCAAAGGTGTAATTGTAGTGGGTGGAAAGTTTGTGTTTTACTTGGGCCTTTGGACCTTAGGGATCCCTTCATAATAATAATAAAATAATAATAATCCTTATTTGTGTAGCGCCATGGGTGGCTTGCTCTTCAGCACTGAGATGCGTCACGGTGGCCAGTTCTTTGGGGCTGAGGAGGGAGTGGACTGTATCGAAAAGTGGTTTGGGGTGTGGGATAGTGAGGAGACTTATGAGCAGATCAGCAGTATAGATCATTTTAATTGAAGGCCTTGTCAGAAACTTTGTATAGTTGGCCAATAGATAAAAGTTAGAACTTTACGTAATTGTAATGCACGTTGCTCTTAGGAAGCATAGTAATGGCTCACAATGTAATCCTTTTTTTTGCAACAGGCTTCGTCTGAGGTGAGTATAGCATTAATAGGTTTTGCACCTTGGTCTTATGTTAGTGTCAGCTGCCACATAACTGAGACTACTTTTGCGAGTAACGGCTTGGGTACCCCGCAGCGAAGACCAAATGCCCCTTTAAGGTGCAAGAGGTGAAAACCGGGGTATCCCAAGTGCAGCCTCCAGATTTAGCCCAAAGCCAAATCAGTTTGTGGCAAAGCGGGTCCACATCCGCTTGCTGACCTAACGGTGCCCAGTTGTAGGTTTTAGGCACCGACCACAATAATGTGAGCCATTACCTGTGAACGGTGAGGAACTTGCTGTTTTGTTTGAAAATGTAATATTAGTTTAAGGATTAGGGTAAAAGTTGTAAACTTGGCCGGTCTGCATATGTGATATTGATGAGCTCTACTAGATGGTCCTTCTATTTCTCCTAGATAGTCAGCAGATTGAAAGAACATTTTTTTCTACCTACCTTTAATGGTAGAAAGGACACCACGTTTGGAGATGGAAAGGTGGGCTAGAGGGGATATGGAGGAGGCCTATGCGTTTTAGTTTAAATTTTTTGCTAGGTGTGCATTCATCTGTTTGCTGGCAATCTAGGAAAAATAGCTACAAAGTGTCGGGCCAAAGGTGTAATTGTAGTGGGTGGAAAGTTTGTGTTTTACTTGGGCCTTTGGACCTTAGGGATCCCTTCATAATAATAATAAAATAATAGTAATCCTTATTTGTGTAGCGCCATGGGCGTCTTGCTCATCAGCACTGAGATGTGTCACGGTGGCATGTTCTTTGGGGCTGAGGAGGGAGTGGACTGTATCGAAAAGTGGTTAGGGGTGTGGGATAGTGAGGAGACTTATGAGCAGATCAGCAGTATAGATCATTTTAATTGAAGGCCTTGTCAGAAACTTTGTATAGTTGTGCAATAGACAAAAGTTAGAACTTTACGTCAATGTATTGCACGTTGCTCTTAGGAAGCATAGTAATGGCTCACAATGTAATCCTTTTTTTTGCAAAAGGCTTCATCTGAGGTGAGTATAGCATTAATAGGTTTTGCACCTTGGTCTTATGTTAGTGTCAGCTGCCACATAACTGAGACTACTTTTGCGAGTAACGGCTTGGGTACCCCGCAGCGAAGACCAAATGCCCCTTTGAGGTGCAAGAGGTGAAAACCGGGGTATCCCAAGTGCAGCCTCCAGATTTAGCCCAAAGCCAAATCAGTTTGTGGCAAAGCGGGTCCACATCCGCTTGCTGACCTAACGGTGCCCAGTTGTAGGTTTTAGGCACCGACCACAATAATGTGAGCCATTACCTGTGAACGGTGAGGAACTTGCTGTTTTGTTTGAAAATGTAATATTAGTTTAAGGATTAGGGTAAAAGTTGTAAACTTGTCCGGTCTGCATATGTGATATTGATGAGCTCTACTAGATGGTCCTTCTATTTCTCCTAGATAGTCAGCAGATTGAAAGAACATTTTTTTCTACCTACCTTTAATGGTAGAAAGCACACCACGTTTGGAGATGGAAAGGTGGGCTAGAGGGGATATGGAGGAGGCCTATGCGTTTTAGTTTAAATTTTTTGCTAGGTGTGCATTCATCTGTTTGCTGGCAATCTAGGAAAAATAGCTACAAAGTGTCGGGCCAAAGGTGTAATTGTAGTGGGTGGAAAGTTTGTGTTTTACTTGGGCCTTTGGACCTTAGGGATCCCTTCATAATAATAATAAAATAATAGTAATCCTTATTTGTGTAGCGCCATGGGTGGCTTGCTCTTCAGCACTGAGATGCGTCACGGTGGCCAGTTCTTTGGGGCTGAGGAGGGAGTGGACTGTATAGAAAAGTGATTTGGGGTGTGGGATAGTGAGGAGACTTATGAGCAGATCAGCAGTATAGATCATTTTAATTGAAGGCCTTGTCAGAAACTTTGTATAGTTGTCCAATAGATAAAAGTTAGAACTTTACGTAAATGTATTGCACGTTGCTCTTAGGAAGCATAGTAATGGCTCACAATGTAATCCTTTTTTTTGCAACAGGCTTCATCTGAGGTGAGTATAGCATTAATAGGTTTTGCACCTTGGTCTTATGTTAGTGTCAGCTGCCACATAACTGAGACTACTTTTGCGAGTAACGGCTTGGGTACCCCGCAGCGAAGACCAAATGCCCCTTTGAGGTGCAGGAGGTGAAAACCGGGGTATCCCAAGTGCAGCCTCCAGATTTAGCCCAAAGCCAAATCAGTTTGTGGCAAAGCGGGTCCACATCCGCTTGCTGACCTAATGGTGCCCAGTTGTAGGTTTTAGGCACCGACCACAATAATGTGAGCCATTACCTGTGAACGGTGAGGAACTTGCTGTTTTGTTTGAAAATGTAATATTAGTTTAAGGATTAGGGTAAAAGTTGTAAACTTGTCCGGTCTGCATATGTGATATTGAGGAGCTCTACTAGATGGTCCTTCTATTTCTCCTACATAGTCAGCAGATTGAAAGAACATTTTTTTCTACCTACCTTTAATGGTAGAAAGCACACCACGTTTGGAGATGGAAAGGTGGGCTAGAGGGGATATGGAGGAGGCCTATGCGTTTTAGTTTAAATTTTTTGCTAGGTGTACATTCATCTGTTTGCTGGCAATCTAGGAAAAATAGCTACAAAGTGTCGGGCCAAAGGTGTAATTGTAGTGGGTGGAAAGTTTGTGTTTTACTTGGGCCTTTGGACCTTAGGGATCCCTTCATAATAATAATAAAATAATAGTAATCCTTATTTGTGTAGCGCCATGGGCGGCTTGCTCATCAGCACTGAGATGTGTCACGGTGGCATGTTCTTTGGGGCTGAGGAGGGAGTGGACTGTATCGAAAAGTGGTTAGGGGTGTGGGATAGTGAGGAGACTTATGAGCAGATCAGCAGTATAGATCATTTTAATTGAAGGCCTTGTCAGAAACTTTGTATAGTTGTCCAATAGATAAAAGTTAGAACTTTACGTAAATGTATTGCACGTTGCTCTTAGGAAGCATAGTAATGGCTCACAATGTAATCCTTTTTTTTGCAACAGGCTTCATCTGAGGTGAGTATAGCATTAATAGGTTTTGCACCTTGGTCTTATGTTAGTGTCAGCTGCCACATAACTGAGACTTCTTTTGCGAGTAACGGCTTGGGTACCCCGCAGCGAAGACCAAATGCCCCTTTGAGGTGCAGGAGGTGAACACCGGGATATCCCAAGTGCAGCCTCCAGATTTAGCCCAAAGCCAAATCAGTTTGTGGCAAAGCGGGTCCACATCCGCTTGCTGACCTAACGGTGCCCAGTTGTAGGTTTTAGGCACCGACCACAATAATGTGAGCCATTACCTGTGAACGGTGAGGAACTTGCTGTTTTGTTTGAAAATGTAATATTAGTTTAAGGATTAGGGTAAAAGTTGTAAACTTGGCCGGTCTGCATATGTGATATTGAGGAGCTATACTAGATGGTCCTTCTATTTCTCCTACATAGTCAGCAGATTGAAAGAACATTTTTTTCTACCTACCTTTAATGGTAGAAAGCACACCACGTTTGGAGATGGAAAGGTGGGCTAGAGGGGATATGGAGGAGGCCTATGCGTTTTAGTTTAAATTTTTTGCTAGGTGTGCATTCATCTGTTTGCTGGCAATCTAGGAAAAATAGCTACAAAGTGTCGGGCCAAAGGTCTAATTGTAGTGGGTGGAAAGTTTGTGTTTTACTTGGGCCTTTGGACCTTAGGGATCCCTTCATAATAATAATAAAATAATAAACCTTATTTGTGTAGCGCCATGGGTGGCTTGCTCTTCAGCACTGAGATGCGTCACGGTGGCATGTTCTTTGGGGCTGAGGAGGGAGTGGACTGTATCGAAAAGTGGTTAGGGGTGTGGGATAGTGAGGAGACTTATGAGCAGATCAGCAGTATAGATCATTTTAATTGAAGGCCTTGTCAGAAACTTTGTATAGTTGGCCAATAGATAAAAGTTAGAACTTTACGTAATTGTAATGCACGTTGCTCTTAGGAAGCATAGTAATGGCTCACAATGTAATCCTTTTTTTTGCAACAGGCTTCGTCTGAGGTGAGTATAGCATTAATAGGTTTTGCACCTTGGTCTTATGTTAGTGTCAGCTGCCACATAACTGAGACTACTTTTGCGAGTAACGGCTTGGGTACCCAGCAGCGAAGACCAAATGCCCCTTTAAGGTGCAAGAGGTGAAAACCGGGGTATCCCAAGTGCAGCCTCCAGATTTAGCCCAAAGCCAAATCAGTTTGTGGCAAAGCGGGTCCACATCCGCTTGCTGACCTAACGGTGCCCAGTTGTAGGTTTTAGGCACCGACCACAATAATGTGAGCCATTACCTGTGAACGGTGAGGAACTTGCTGTTTTGTTTGAAAATGTAATATTAGTTTAAGGATTAGGGTAAAAGTTGTAAACTTGTCCGGTCTGCATATGTGATATTGAGGAGCTCTACTAGATGGTCCTTCTATTTCTCCTACATAGTCAGCAGATTGAAGGAACATTTTTTTCTACCTACCTTTAATGGTAGAAAGCACACCACGTTTGGAGATGGAAAGGTGGGCTAGAGGGGATATGGAGGAGGCCTATGCGTTTTAGTTTAAATTTTTTGCTAGGTGTGCATTCATCTGTTTGCTGGCAATCTAGGAAAAATAGCTACAAAGTGTCGGGCCAAAGGTGTAATTGTAGTGGGTGGAAAGTTTGTGTTTTACTTGGGCCTTTGGACCTTAGGGATCCCTTCATAATAATAATAAAATAATAGTAATCCTTATTTGTGTAGCGCCATGGGCGGCTTGCTCATCAGCACTGAGATGTGTCACGGTGGCATGTTCTTTGGGGCTGAGGAGGGAGTGGACTGTATCGAAAAGTGGTTAGGGGTGTGGGATAGTGAGGAGACTTATGAGCAGATCAGCAGTATAGATCATTTTAATTGAAGGCCTTGTCAGAAACTTTGTATAGTTGTGCAATAGATAAAAGTTAGAACTTTACGTAAATGTATTGCACGTTGCTCGTAGGAAGCATAGTAATGGCTCACAATGTAATCCTTTTTTTTGCAACAGGCTTCATCTGAGGTGAGTATAGCATTAATAGGTTTTGCACCTTGGTCTTATGTTAGTGTCAGCTGCCACATAACTGAGACTTCTTTTGCGAGTAACGGCTTGGGTACCCCGCAGCGAAGACCAAATGCCCCTTTGAGGTGCAGGAGGTGAACACCGGGATATCCCAAGTGCAGCCTCCAGATTTAGCCCAAAGCCAAATCAGTTTGTGGCAAAGCGGGTCCACATCCGCTTGCTGACCTAACGGTGCCCAGTTGTAGGTTTTAGGCACCGACCACAATAATGTGAGCCATTACCTGTGAACGGTGAGGAACTTGCTGTTTTGTTTGAAAATGTAATATTAGTTTAAGGATTAGGGTAAAAGTTGTAAACTTGGCCGGTCTGCATATGTGATATTGAGGAGCTCTACTAGATGGTCCTTCTATTTCTCCTAGATAGTCAGCAGATTGAAAGAACATTTTTTTCTACCTACCTTTAATGGTAGAAAGCACACCACGTTTGGAGATGGAAAGGTGGGCTAGAGGGGATATGGAGGAGGCCTATGCGTTTTAGTTTAAATTTTTTGCTAGGTGTGCATTCATCTGTTTGCTGGCAATCTAGGAAAAATAGCTACAAAGTGTCGGGCCAAAGGTCTAATTGTAGTGGGTGGAAAGTTTGTGTTTTACTTGGGCCTTTGGACCTTAGGGATCCCTTCATAATAATAATAAAATAATAGTAATCCTTATTTGTGTAGCGCCATGGGCGGCTTGCTCATCAGCACTGAGATGTGTCACGGTGGCATGTTCTTTGGGGCTGAGGAGGGAGTGGACTGTATCGAAAAGTGGTTAGGGGTGTGGGATAGTGAGGAGACTTATGAGCAGATCAGCAGTATAGATCATTTTAATTGAAGGCCTTGTCAAAAACTTTGTATAGTTGGCCAATAGATAAAAGTTGGAAGTTTACGTAATTGTATTGCACGTTGCTCTTAGGAAGCATAGTAATGGCTCACAATGTAATCCTTTTTTTTTGCAACAGGCTTCATCTGAGGTGAGTATAGCATTAATAGGTTTTGCACCTTGGTCTTATGTTAGTGTCAGCTGCCACATAACTGAGACTACTTTTGCGAGTAACGGCTTGGGTACCCCGCAGCGAAGACCAAATGCCACTTTGAGGTGCAAGAGGTGAAAACCGGGGTATCCCAAGTGCAGCCTCCAGATTTAGCCCAAAGCCAAATCAGTTTGTGGCAAAGCGGGTCCACATCCGCTTGCTGACCTAACGGTGCCCAGTTGTAGGTTTTAGGCACCGACCACAATAATGTGAGCCATTACCTGTGAACGGTGAGGAACTTGCTGTTTTGGTTGGAAATTTAATATTAGTTTAAGGATTAGGGTAAAAGTTGTAAACTTGTCCGGTCTGCATATGTCATATTGAGGAGCTCTACTAGATGGTCCTTCTATTTCTCCTAGATAGTCAGCAGATTGAAAGAACATTTTTTTCTACCTACCTTTAATGGTAGAAAGCACACCACGTTTGGAGATGGAAAGGTGGGCTAAAGGGGATATGGAGGAGGCCTATGCGTTTTAATTTAAATTTTTTGCTAGGTGTGCATTCATCTGTTTGCTGGCAATCTAGGAAAAATAGCTACAAAGTGTCGGGCCAAAGGTGTAATTGTAGTGGGTGGAAAGTTTGTGTTTTACTTGGCCGTTTGGACCTTAGGGATCCCTTCATAATAATAATAAAATAATAAACCTTATTTGTGTAGCGCCATGGGCGGCTTGCTCTTCAGCACTGAGAAGCGTCACGGTGGCCTGTTCTTTGGGGCTGAGGAGGGAGTGGACTGTATCGAAAAGTGGTTTGGGGTGTGGGATAGTGAGGAGACTTATGAGCAGATCAGTAGTATAGATCATTTTAATTGAAGGCCTTGTCAGAAAATTTGTATAGTTGGCCAATAGATAAAAGTTAGAACTTTATGTAATTGTAATGCACGTTGCTCTTAGGAAGCATAGTAATGGCTCACAATGTAATCCTTTTTTTGCAACAGGCTTCATCTGAGGTGAGTATAGCATTAATAGGTTTTGCACCTTGGTCCTATGTTAGTGTCAGCTGCCACATAACAGACTACTTTTGCGAGTAACGGCTTGGGTACCCCGCAGCGAAGACCAAATGACCCTTTGAGGTGCAAAGAGGTGAAAACCGGGGTATCCCAAGTGCAGCCTCCTGATTTAGCCCAAAGCCAAATCAGTTTGTGGCAAAGCGGGTCCACATCCGCTTGCTGACCTAACGGTGCCCAGTTCTAAGTTTTAGGCACCGACCACATTAATGTGAGCCATTACCTGTGAACGGTGAGAAACTTGCTGTTTGTTTGAAAATGTAATATTAGTTTAAGGATTAGGGCAAAAATTGTAAACTTAGCCGGTCTGCCTATGTAATATTGAGGAGCTATACTAGATGGTCCTTGTATTTCTCCTAGATAGTCAGCAGATTGAATGAACATTTTTTTCTACCTACCTTTAATGGTAGAAAGCACACCACGTTTGGAGATGGAAAGGTGGGCTAGAGGGGATATGGAGGAGGCCTATGCGTTTTAATTTTACTTTTTTGCTAGGTGTGCATTCATCTATTTGCTGGCAATCTAGGAAAAATAGCTACAAAGTGTCGGGCCAAAGGTCTAATTGTAGTGGGTGGAAAGTTTGTGTTTTACTTGGGCCTTTGGACCTTAGGGATCCCTTCATAATAATAATAAAATGATAATCTTTATTTGTGTAGCGCCATTGGCGGCTTGCTATTCAGCACTGAGATGCGTCACGGGGGCCAGTTCTTTGGGGCTGAGGAGGGAGTGGACTGTATCGAAAAGTGGTTTGGGGTGTGGGATAGTGAGGAGACTTATGAGCAGATCAGCAGTATAGATCATTTTAATTGAAGGCCTTGTCAGAAACTTTGTATAGTTGGCCAATAGATAAAAGTTAGAAGTTTACGTAAATGTAATGCACGTTGCTCTTAGGAAACATAGTAATGGCTCACAATGTAATCCTTTTTTTGCAACAGGCTTCATCTGAGGTGAGTATAGCATTAATAGGTTTTGCACCTTGGTCTTATGTTAGTGTCAGCTGCCACATAACTGAGACTACTTTTGCGAGTAACGGCTTGGGTACCCCGCAGCGAAGACCAAATGCCACTTTGAGGTGCAAGAGGTGAAAACCGGGGTATCCCAAGTGCAGCCTCCAGATTTAGCCCAAAGCCAAATCAGTTTGTGGCAAAGCGGGTCCACATCCGCTTGCTGACCTAACGGTGCCCAGTTCTAGGTTTTAGGCACCGACCACATTAATGTGAGCCATTACCTGTGAACGGTGAGGAACTTGCTGTTTTGTTTGCAAATGTAATATTAGTTTAAGGATTAGGGTAAAAATTGTAAACTTGTCCAGTTTGCATATGTAATATTGAGGAGCTATACTAGATGGTCCTTGTATTTCTCCTAGATAGTCAGCAGATTGAATGAACATTTTTTTCTACCTACCTTTAATGGTAGAAAGCACACCACGTTTGGAGATGGAAAGGTGGGCTAGAGGGGATATGGAGGAGGCCTATGCGTTTTAATTTAAATTTTTTGCTAGGTGTGCATTCATCTGTTTTCTGGCAATCTAGGAAAAATAGCTACAAAGTGTCAGGCCAAAGGTGTAATTGTAGTGGGTGGAAAGTTTGTGTTTTACTTGGGCCTTTGGACCTTAGGGATCCCTTCATAATAATAATAAAATGATAATAATCTTTATTTGTGTAGCACCATGGGCGGCTTGCTCTTCAGCACTGAGATGTGTCACGGTGGCATGTTCTTTAGGGCTTAGGAGGGAGTGGACTGTATCAAAAAGTGGTTTGGGGTGTGGGATAGTGAGGAGACTTATCAGCAGATCAGCAGTATAGATCATTTTAATTGAAGGCCTTGTCAGAAACTTTGTATAGTTGGCCAATAGGTAAAACTTAGAAGTTTACATAATTGTAATGCACCTTGCTCTTAGGAAACATAGTAATGGCTCACAATGTAATCCTTTTTTTGCAACAGGCTTCATCTGAGGTGAGTATAGCATTAATAGGTTTTGCACCTTGGTCTTATGTTAGTGTCAGCTGCCAACTAACTGAGACTACTTTTGAGAGTAACGGCTTGTGTACCCCGCAGCGAAGACCAAATGCCACTTTGAGGTACAAGAGGTGAAAACCGGGGTATCCCAAGTGCAGCCTCCAGATTTAGCCCAAAGCCAAATCAGTTTGTGGCAAAGCGGGTCCACATCCGCTTGCTGACCTAACGGTGCCCAGTTCTAGGTTTTAGGCACCGACCACATTAATGTGAGCCATTACCTGTGAACGGTGAGGAACTTGCTGTTTTGTTTGCAAATGTAATATTAGTTTAAGGATTAGGGTAAAAATTGTAAACTTGTCCAGTTTGCATATGTAATATTGAGGAGCTCTACTAGATGGTCCTTCTATTTCTCCTACATAGTCAGCAGATTGAAAGAACATTTTTTTCTACCTACCTTTAATGGTAGAAAGCACACCACGTTTGGAGATGGAAAGGTGGGCTAGAGGGGATATGGAGGAGGCCTATGCGTTTTAGTTTAAATTTTTTGCTAGGTGTGCATTCATCTGTTTGCTGGCAATCTCGGAAAAATAGCTACAAAGTGTCGGGCCAAAGGTGTAATTGTAGTGGGTGGAAAGTTTGTGTTTTACTTGGGCCTTTGGACCTTAGGGATCCCTTCATAATAATAATAAAATAATAGTAATCCTTATTTGTGTAGCGCCATGGGCGGCTTGCTCATCAGCACTGAGATGTGTCACGGTGGCATGTTCTTTGGGGCTGAGGAGGGAGTGGACTGTATCGAAAAGTGGTTAGGGGTGTGGGATAGTGAGGAGACTTATGAGCAGATCAGCAGTATAGATCATTTTAATTGAAGGCCTTGTCAAAAACTTTGTATAGTTGGCCAATAGATAAAAGTTGGAAGTTTACGTAATTGTATTGCACGTTGCTCTTAGGAAGCATAGTAATGGCTCACAATGTAATCCTTTTTTTTTGCAACAGGCTTCATCTGAGGTGAGTATAGCATTAATAGGTTTTGCACCTTGGTCTTATGTTAGTGTCAGCTGCCACATAACTGAGACTACTTTTGCGAGTAACGGCTTGGGTACCCCGCAGCGAAGACCAAATAACCCTTTGAGGTGCAAGAGGTGAAAACCGGGGTATCCCAAGTGCAGCCTCCAGATTTAGCCCAAAGCCAAATCAGTTTGTGGCAAAGCGGGTCCACATCCGCTTGCTGACCTAACGGTGCCCAGTTGTAGGTTTTAGGCACCGACCACAATAATGTGAGCCATTACCTGTGAACGGTGAGGAACTTGCTGTTTTGTTTGAAAATGTAATATTAGTTTAAGGATTAGGGTAAAAGTTGTAAACTTGTCCGGTCTGCATATGTGATATTGAGGAGCTCTACTAGATGGTCCTTCTATTTCTCCTAGATAGTCAGCAGATTGAAAGAACATTTTTTTCTACCTACCTTTAATGGTAGAAAGCACACCACGTTTGGAGATGGAAAGGTGGGCTAGAGGGGATATGGAGGAGGCCTATGCGTTTTAGTTTACATTTTTTGCTAGGTGTGCATTCATCTGTTTGCTGGCAATCTAGGAAAAATAGCTACAAAGTGTCGGGCCAAAGGTGTAATTGTAGTGGGTGGAAAGTTTGTGTTTTACTTGGCCGTTTGGACCTTAGGGATCCCTTCATAATAATAATAAAATAATAGTAATCCTTATTTGTGTAGCGCCATGGGCGTCTTGCTCATCAGCGCTGAGATGTGTCACGGGGGCCAGTTCTTTGGGGCTGAGGAGGGAGTGGACTGTATCGAAAAGTGGTTAGGGGTGTGGGATAGTGAGGAGACTTATGAGCAGATCAGCAGTATAGATCATTTTAATTGAAGGCTTTGTCCGAAACTTTGTATAGTTGGCCAATAGATAAACGTTAGAATTTTACGTAATTGTAATGCACGTTGCAGTTAGGAAGCATAGTAATGGCTCACAATGTAATCCTTTTTTTGCAACAGGCTTCATCTGAGGTGAGTATAGCATTAATAGGTTTTGCACCTTGGTCTTATGTTAGTGTCAGCTGCCACATAACTGAGACTACTTTTGCGAGTAACGGCTTGAGTACCCCGCAGCAAAGACCAAATGCCACTTTGAGGTGCAAGAGGTAAAAACCGGGGTATCCCAAGTGCAGCCTCCAGATTTAGCTCAAAGCCAAATCAGTTTGTGGCAAAGCGGGTCCACATCCGCTTGCTGACCTAACGGTGCCCAGTTCTGGGTTTAAGGCACCGACCACATTAATGTGAGCCATTACCTGTGAACGGTGAGGAACTTGCTGTTTTGGTTGGGAATTTAATATGGATTAGGGTAAAAGTTGTAAACTTGGCCGGTCTGCATATGTGATATTGAGGAGCTCTACTAGATGGTCCTTCTATTTCTCCTAGATAGTCAGCAGATTGAAAGAACATTTTTTTCTACCTACCTTTAATGGTAGAAAGCACACCACGTTTGGAGATGGAAAGGTGGGCTAGAGGGGATATGGAGGAGGCCTATGCGTTTTAGTTTAAATTTTTTGCTAGGTGTGCATTCATCTGTTTTCTGGCAATCTAGGAAAAATAGCTACAAAGTGTCGGGCCAAAGGTCTAATTGTAGTGGGTGGAAAGTTTGTGTTTTACTTGGGCCTTTGGACCTTAGGGATCCCTTCATAATAATAATAAAAAAATAATATTCCTTATTTGTGTAGCGCCATGGGCGGCTTGCTCTTCAGCACTCAGATGCGTCATGGTGGCCTGTTCTTTGGGACTGAGGAGGGAGTGGACTGTATCGAAAAGTGGTTTGGGGTATGGGATAGTGAGGAGACTTATGAGCAGATCAGCAGTATAGATCATTTTAATTGAAGGCCTTGTCAGAAACTTTGTATAGTTGGCCAATAGATAAAAGTTAGAAGTTTACATAATTGTAATGCACCTTGCTCTTAGGAAACATAGTAATGGCTCACAATGTAATCCTTTTTTTGCAACAGGCTTCATCTGAGGTGAGTATAGCATTAATAGGTTTTGCACCTTGGTCTTATGTTAGTGTCAGCTGCCACATAACTGAGACTACTTTTGCGAGTAACGGCTTGGGTACCCCGCAGCGAAGACCAAATGCCACTTTGAGGTGCAAGAGGTGAAAACCGGGGTATCCCAAGTGCAGCCTCCAGATTTAGCCCAAAGCCAAATCAGTTTGTGGCAAAGCGGGTCCACATCCGCTTGCTGACCTAACGGTGCCCAGTTGTAGGTTTTAGGCACCGACCACAATAATGTGAGCCATTACCTGTGAACGGTGAGGAACTTGCTGTTTTGGTTGGAAATTTAATATTAGTTTAAGGATTAGGGTAAAAGTTGTAAACTTGTCCGGTCTGCATATGTCATATTGAGGAGCTCTACTAGATGGTCCTTCTATTTCTCCTAGATAGTCAGCAGATTGAAAGAACATTTTTTTCTACCTACCTTTAATGGTAGAAAGCACACCACGTTTGGAGATGGAAAGGTGGGCTAGAGGGGATATGGAGGAGGCCTATGCGTTTTAATTTAAATTTTTTGCTAGGTGTGCATTCATCTGTTTGCTGGCAATCTAGGAAAAATAGCTACAAAGTGTCGGGCCAAAGGTGTAATTGTAGTGGGTGGAAAGTTTGTGTTTTACTTGGCCGTTTGGACCTTAGGGATCCCTTCATAATAATAATAAAATAATAGTAATCCTTATTTGTGTAGCACCATGGGCGGCTTGCTCTTCAGCACTGAGAAGCGTCACGGTGGCCTGTTCTTTGGGGCTGAGGAGGGAGTGGACTGTATCGAAAAGTGGTTTGGGGTGTGGGATAGTGAGGAGACTTATGAGCAGATCAGTAGTATAGATCATTTTAATTGAAGGCCTTGTCAGAAAATTTGTATAGTTGGCCAATAGATAAAAGTTAGAACTTTATGTAATTGTAATGCACGTTGCTCTTAGGAAGCATAGTAATGGCTCACAATGTAATCCTTTTTTTGCAACAGGCTTCATCTGAGGTGAGTATAGCATTAATAGGTTTTGCACCTTGGTCCTATGTTAGTGTCAGCTGCCACATAACAGACTACTTTTGCGAGTAACGGCTTGGGTACCCCGCAGCGAAGGCCAAATGACCCTTTGAGGTGCAAAGAGGTGAAAACCGGGGTATCCCAAGTGCAGCCTCCAGATTTAGCCCAAAGCCAAAACCGTTTGTGGCAAAGCGGGTCCACATCCGCTTGCTGACCTAACGGTGCCCAGTTGTAGGTTTTAGGCACCGACCACAATAATGTGAGCCATTACCTGTGAACGGTGAGGAACTTGCTGTTTTGTTTGCAAATGTAATATTAGTTTAAGGATTAGGGTAAAAATTGTAAACTTGTCCAGTTTGCATATGTAATATTGAGGAGCTCTACTAGATGGTCCTTGTATTTCTCCTAGATAGTCAGCAGATTGAATGAACATTTTTTTCTACCTACCTTTAATGGTAGAAAGCACACCACGTTTGGAGATGGAAAGGTGGGCTAGAGGGGATATGGAGGAGGCCTATGCGTTTTAATTTAAATTTTTTGCTAGGTGTGCATTCATCTGTTTGCTGGCAATCTAGGAAAAATAGCTACAAAGTGTCGGGCCAAAGGTCTAATTGTAGTGGGTGGAAAGTTTGTGTTTTACTTGGGCCTTTGGACCTTAGGGATTCCTTTATAATAATAATAAAATGATAATAATCTTTATTTGTGTAGCGCCATGGGCGGCTTGCTCTTCAGCACTGAGTTCCGTCACGGGGCCTGTTCTTTAGGGCTGTGGAGGGAGTGGACTGTATCGAAAAGTGGTTTGGGGTGTGGGATAGTGAGGAGACTTATGAGCAGATCAGCAGTATAGATCATTTTAATTGAAGGCCTTGTCAGAAACTTTGTATAGTTGGCCAATAGATAAAAGTTAGAAGTTTACGTAATTGTAATGCACGTTGCTCTTAGGAAACATAGTAATGGCTCACAATGTAATCCTTTTTTTGCAACAGGCTTCATCTGAGGTGAGTATAGCATTAATAGGTTTTGTACCTTGGTCTTATGTTAGTGTCAGCTGCCAACTAATTGAGACTACTTTTGAGAGTAACGGCTTGTGTACCCCGCAGCGAAGACCAAATGCCACTTTGAGGTGCAAGAGGTGAAAACCGGGGTATCCCAAGTGCAGCCTCCAGATTTAGCCCAAAGCCAAATCAGTTTGTGGCAAAGCGGGTCCACATCCGCTTGCTGACCTAACGGTGCCCAGTTCTAGGTTTTAGGCACCGACCACATTAATGTGAGCCATTACCTGTGAACGGTGAGGAACTTGCTGTTTTGTTTGCAAATGTAATATTAGTTTAAGGATTAGGGTAAAAATTGTAAACTTGGCCGGTCTGCCTATGTAATATTGAGGAGCTATACTAGATGGTCCTTCTATTTCTCCTAGATAGTCAGCAGATTGAATGAACATTTTTTTCTACCTACCTTTAATGGTAGAAAGCACACCACGTTTGGAGATGGAAAGGTGGGCTAGAGGGGATATGGAGGAGGCCTATGCGTTTTAATTTAACTTTTTTGCTAGGTGTGCATTCATCTATTTGCTGGCAATCTAGGAAAAATAGCTACAAAGTGTCGGGCCAAAGGTCTAATTGTAGTGGGTGGAAAGTTTGTGTTTTACTTGGGCCTTTGGACCTTAGGGATCCCTTCATAATAATAATAAAATGATAATCTTTATTTGTGTAGCGCCATGGGCGGCTTGCTCTTCAGCACTGAGTTCCGTCACGGGGCCTGTTCTTTAGGGCTTAGGAGGGAGTGGACTGTATCAAAAAGTGGTTTGGGGTGTGGGATAGTGAGGAGACTTATCAGCAGATCAGCAGTATAGATCATTTTAATTGAAGGCCTTGTCAGAAACTTTGTATAGTTGGCCAATAGATAAAACTTAGAAGTTTACATAATTGTAATGCACCTTGCTCTTAGGAAACATAGTAATGGCTCACAATGTAATCCTTTTTTTGCAACAGGCTTCATCTGAGGTGAGTATAGCATTAATAGGTTTTGCACCTTGGTCTTATGTTAGTGTCAGCTGCCAACTAACTGAGACTACTTTTGAGAGTAACGGCTTGTGTACCCCGCAGCGAAGACCAAATGCCACTTTGAGGTGCAAGAGGTGAAAACCGGGGTATCCCAAGTGCAGCCTCCAGATTTAGC
This sequence comes from Eleutherodactylus coqui, assembly GCF_035609145.1. Classification (NCBI taxonomy): domain Eukaryota; kingdom Metazoa; phylum Chordata; class Amphibia; order Anura; family Eleutherodactylidae; genus Eleutherodactylus; species Eleutherodactylus coqui. Next base: position 198,859,184 of record NC_089844.1, read on the forward strand.
CCAAAGCCAAATCAGTTTGTGGCAAAGCGGGTCCACATCCGCTTGCTGACCTAACGGTGCCCAGTTCTGGGTTTAAGGCACCGACCACATTAATGTGAGCCATTACCAGTGAACGGTGAGGAACTTGCTGTTTGTTTGAAAATGTAATATTAGTTTAAGGATTAGGGCAAAAATTGTAAACTTGGCCGGTCTGCCTATGTAATATTGAGGAGCTATACTAGATGGTCCTTCTATTTCTCCTAGATAGTCAGCAGATTGAATGAACATTTTTTTCTACCTACCTTTAATGGTAGAAAGCACACCACGTTTGGAGATGGAAAGGTGGGCTAGAGGGGATATGGAGGAGGCCTATGCGTTTTAATTTAAATTTTTTGCTAGGTGTGCATTCATCTGTTTGCTGGCAATCTAAGAAAGATAGCTACAAAGTGTCGGGCCAAAGGTGTAATTGTAGTGGGTGGAAAGTTTGTGTTTTACTTGGGCCTTTGGACCTTAGGGATCCCTTCATAATAATAATAAAATAATAGTAATCCTAATTTGTGTAGCGCCATTGGCGGCTTGCTATTCAGCACTGAGATGCGTCACGGGGGCCAGTTCTTTGGGGCTGAGGAGGGAGTGGACTGTATCGAAAAGTGGTTTGGGGTGTGGGATAGTGAGGAGACTTATGAGCAGATCAGCAGTATAGATCATTTTAATTGAAGGCCTTGTCAGAAACTTTGTATTGTTGGCCAATAGATAAAAGTTAGAAGTTTACGTAATTGTAATGCACGTTGCTCTTAGGAAACATAGTAATGGCTCACAATGTAATCCTTTTTTTGCAACAGGCTTCATCTGAGGTGAGTATAGCATTAATAGGTTTTGCACCTTGGTCTTATGTTAGTGTCAGCTGCCACATAACTGAGACTACTTTTGCGAGTAACGGCTTGGGTACCCCGCAGCGAAGACCAAATGCCACTTTGAGGTGCAAGAGGTGAAAACCGGGGTATCCCAAGTGCAGCCTCCAGATTTAGCCCAAAGCCAAATCAGTTTGTGGCAAAGCGGGTCCACATCCGCTTGCTAACCTAACGGTGCCCAGTTCTAGGTTTTAGGCACCGACCACATTAATGTGAGCCATTACCTGTGAACGGTGAGGAACTTGCTGTTTTGTTTGCAAATGTAATATTAGTTTAAGGATTAGGGTAAAAATTGTAAACTTGTCCAGTTTGCATATGTAATATTGAGGAACTATACTAGATGGTCCTTGTATTTCTCCTAGATAGTCAGCAGATTGAATGAACATTTTTTTCTACCTACCTTTAATGGTAGAAAGCACACCACGTTTGGAGATGGAAAGGTGGGCTAGAGGGGATATGGAGGAGGCCTATGCGTTTTAATTTAAATTTTTTGCTAGGTGTGCATTCATCTGTTTTCTGGCAATCTAGGAAAAATAGCTACAAAGTGTCAGGCCAAAGGTGTAATTGTAGTGGGTGGAAAGTTTGTGTTTTACTTGGGCCTTTGGACCTTAGGGATCCCTTCATAATAATAATAAAATGATAATAATCTTTATTTGTGTAGCGCCATGGGCGGCTTGCTCTTCAGCACTGAGTTCCGTCACGGGGCCTGTTCTTTAGGGCTTAGGAGGGAGTGGACTGTATCAAAAAGTGGTTTGGGGTGTGGGATAGTGAGGAGACTTATCAGCAGATCAGCAGTATAGATCATTTTAATTGAAGGCCTTGTCAGAAACTTTGTATAGTTGGCCAATAGATAAAACTTAGAAGTTTACATAATTGTAATGCACCTTGCTCTTAGGAAACATAGTAATGGCTCACAATGTAATCCTTTTTTTGCAACAGGCTTCATCTGAGGTGAGTATAGCATTAATAGGTTTTGCACCTTGGTCTTATGTTAGTGTCAGCTGCCAACTAACTGAGACTACTTTTGAGAGTAACGGCTTGTGTACCCCGCAGCGAAGACCAAATGCCACTTTGAGGTGCAAGAGGTGAAAACCGGGGTATCCCAAGTGCAGCCTCCAGATTTAGCCCAAAGCCAAATCAGTTTGTGGCAAAGCGGGTCCACATCCGCTTGCTGACCTAACGGTGCCCAGTTCTAGGTTTTAGGCACCGACCACATTAATGTGAGCCATTACCTGTGAACAGTGAGGAACTTGCTGTTTTGTTTGCAAATGTAATATTAGTTTAAGGATTAGGGTAAAAATTGTAAACTTGTCCAGTTTGCATATGTAATATTGAGGAGCTATACTAGATGGTGCTTGTATTTCTCCTAGATAGTCAGCAGAATGAATGAACATTTTTTTCTACCTACCTTTAATGGTAGAAAGCACACCACGTTTGGAGATGGAAAGGTGGGCTAGAGAGGATATGGAGGAGGCCTATGCGTTTTAATTTAAATTTTTTGCTAGGTGTGCATTCATCTGTTTGCTGGCAATCTAGGAAAAATAGCTACAAAGTGTCGGGCCAAAGGTCTAATTGTAGTGGGTGGAAAGTTTGTGTTTTACTTGGGCCTTTGGACCTTAGGGATCCCTTCATAATAATAATAAAATGATAATAATCTTTATTTGTGTAGCGCCATGGGCGGCTTGCTCTTCAGCACTGAGATGCATCACGGGGGCCAGTTCTTTGGGGCTGAGGAGGGAGTGGACTGTATCGAAAAGTGGTTTAGGGTGTGGGATAGTGAGGAGACTTATCAGCAGATCAGCAGTATAGATCATTTTAATTGAAGGCCTTGTCATAAACTTTGTATAGTTGGCCAATAGATAAAAGTTAGAAGTTTACATAATTGTAATGCACCTTGCTCTTAGGAAACATAGTAATGGCTCACAATGTAATCCTTTTTTTGCAACAGGCTTCATCTGAGGTGAGTATAGCATTAATAGGTTTTGCACCTTGGTCTTATGTTAGTGTCAGCTGCCACATAACTGAGACTACTTTTGCGAGTAACGGCTTGTGTACCCCGCAGCGAAGACCAAATGCCACTTTGAGGTGCAAGAGGTGAAAACCGGGGTATCCCAAGTGCAGCCTCCAGATTTAGCCCAAAGCCAAATCAGTTTGTGGCAAAGCGGGTCCACATCCGCTTGCTGACCTAACGGTGCCCAGTTCTAGGTTTTAGGCACCGATCACATTAAAGTTTGAAATTTGAAAATACCTTTTCAATATATGAAGAGGTGTTTAAGTCTTTATATATTAGGCGCATAGTGGAAATAATTTTACGACTGGTATTTAAAATGCCGGGCTTTATACATTTCCCCTAATATATATAATGGGAGGATAGTGATGTCACATGTACACTGACTGATCACTGCATTAGGAACAGCTGGCACGTGATCAATATTGGCGTACCACTTGACGGCCGTATCACAAACTGCTCCCTGATAATGTGCTGACCTCTCCTCTGCACAGCAGAAGACAAAATTTTACTGTAATGGGTAATGGTTGTGACTTGAGTGACTTTGACTGCAGGCAGATTGTTGGTGCACGGATGTGTGGTGCCAGGTTTTTATGAAAAAGTTTCACTTACTGCGGTTCAGGAACAGCCAATATCAAGAGTGTACCAAAACTGGATGGAAATATGTCATTCAAAAGATTACACTTCTGCAGGCCATGTGTGGTTGATCCTAAAGGTGATCTTTGGATGCCACGTCTGCTATCTCAGCATTGACTTGTTACAGTGGACCAACAGACCCAGCAGTACAACAGCGGGGAAGTTAGACAAATTTCCACAGTGTGTTGCGTGTTATCGATGCTGGATTGGAGTCGCAGGTGTTGTAGCAGAGACGGTCACTAGAGAGTAGTCAGAATAGCCAAGAGTTGTTATCAGGAAGTCACAGTATGCAGTACAAATGGATGAGACGAAAGCGTAGTCAAAGGTCAGCAGCAGGAGGTATCGATATGCAGTATAAATGGGATGAGAGAAGCATAATCAATGGAAGACATCAACCTGCTTCGGTTCTCGTGTGGCTTCAGTTCTCGGCGAAGGGCTCAGTGTGGATTGTTGGAAGGAATAAGGGGTGTTAGTACCCCAACCCCGCAGTCTCTCTTTTCACCATTCGGAAAGTCTCTGGTCAATCCAGATGCACAGTTGAATGAAGTCTTCCAGGTTGTCAGGAGTCTCCCCTCTGGCAAGTTCATCCTTTACACGCTATGATAATCTCCAACGAAATTGGCTCTGTTGTGCAGCTAGATTCCACGTGGTATCAATCACCCTGTGCCAAAACTCTGCTGTATACTCTGCAACGGAACGTTGCCACTGTTAGAGGTTATGTAATCTCCCTTCAGCCATGGCACAGTGGTACGGATCATCAAAAATATGAACCATAGCAGTAGTGAAGGCATCTAGGCTGTCAAGCATATTACTATTAGTCTCTATGTATGGCAAGGCCCATGCGAGTGCCTCATCAGTGAGCAGGTTAATGATGAAAAACACCTTCTTCCTGTCACTGGCAAACAAGGTGGGCTGCATCTGGAAATATATCTGGCATTTATAGTGTACAGAAGTCAATGTACCGGTCTTTCTAGATGTTTTTGAATGGTCTATGTTGTCTTGTGTTGTCAGTGTCTCCCATGTGAGTGAATATGATGTGTATTGTACAGCTGTAGCACTGAATGGGTTACTGTCTGGGTTATGTCTGGAAATGTATCTTTTGTATGTCATGTGACCTTGTCATATGCATGAGTGAGTTTTTTTTACTCTTTTGGTCTTTCCTATCAGCTTTCTGTTTGGGATACTCAAGTCAGGAGCCTGTCTGCACACAGACACCTTTTGGCCCATCTACAGATGGCCAGGTCGGATCCCCTGCGAGAAATCTCCTGCAGGGACCAGTGCGGCTCTCACCTTCTCCTGCGGCTCCGGCTCTGTGACGTTCTGGCTGCCGGCCATCCCGTGCATGCGCAGAGCAGAGCCAAGGCACCGAGAGTGATATTTCTGTGCAGGACTCTGCGAGACCCACACAGAAATAGAGCATGCCACAATTTGTTTTCCGTGTATATTTTCACGTGGACAAATCGTGTCCATCTGCCTAGGATTGCGTTTTGTAATGCAATCTTATGCAGGTGGGCAGGGGCAGAAATTCTGCAGGGTAGGGAAGATGGAGGAAGCTGAGCAGATGAGATATGTGTGTCTTGGGTCCCTTCTACCCAGGCCCCATCACTGAAAAGCAAGAGAGGAGCTGCAAGTCTGCCAGACCCCACTGGGCAGCACTGAAAGTATGTCCCACCCCGTAAGTGTGAACCGATAGAGAGTTGGAGAGTGCAAGTTAACCCTTTCCAATCCACTGTCTGACCTCTAAAAACATTATGATTTAAGGCTGTACAGCTCCAATGTTGGAAGACGTCCGTCGGGGTTCTCTTACTGAAAATTGCCAGCCTCTCTGCTGTCGGAGTCTATCCAATGTGTCACCTCACGCAGTACTGGCTTTAGCCACCATATAGCGCCTTTGTATAACACCAGAAAAAGAGTAAGCCCCTTAGAAAAACCAGGATACAAATTGGATTAGAAAGGGTTAAAGAGTGGCTGGGATCAGAGAACCACAGATAACTAGGCCTGTGTAATCCCTCTGTCCTCCCATGATTCCTCCGTCACACCACGAGTCTTCCTGCACCAGTGTCTTGCCGGACTTTGTATGGACTGTTTTTCAAGTTTCTGCAAGTAAACAGCTTTACCGCCCGTTCCTGGTTCAACCTTTGTAAATCAACTGTGTGTGCGTGGACTCTTTATTATACCCTTCAGAATTCACCGCAGAGGATGGAATGGTGGCATCACATGTGACTGTGGTATACCACTATTGAGTTTCCCTATTTAATAGCCTGTTCTCAGCTCCTTGGACGTGTCCCCAGTTACCCTCTGGGTGGGAGACGGTAGGGTCCCATGACAAGGCCCAAACTCTCCCCTGCTGTCTCCTAGGTTGAGGCTCGCTCCTCGGACGCTGCAGATTGATTTAAGAAACCTCTGTATTGGCAACGATCTTCAGTAAATTTTGGTGGCAATGGCATGTGGACGTCTGGCCCTGAATTGTGCATCTCCACGAGTTACCTCTGTAACCCCTCGATCTCAGGAGGCACAGAACTCTTGGAGCTCTGTGACCTATTTTCTGAGCATGGCTACTAAGGACTCCATTTTAGGGAACGTGATTTTCTTGTTGCGTCTTACCGATGCTGAATTGGAGCCGCAGGTGTAGTAGCCGAGCCGGTCACTGGAGAGTAGTCAGCATAGCCGGGAGTCGTTATTGGGAAGTCACAGTGTGCAGTACAAATAGATGAGATGGAAGCGTAGTCAAAGGTCAGCAGCAGTAGGTATCAGTATGCTTGTAGAGGAGCTGAGGGAAGAGGCGCTTGATCACGGTGGTGCAACACAATAATCACACACTGGATCTGAGGCATGGTCAGGCTTTTATAGGAAGTCCTAATTAGTAGCAGGGCGGAGTCAGAACTGGGAGACAGGAAGTGGATTTAGCAGGAGCAAGGAAACCTAGCCCTGACACAATGACCATGTGGCATATTTTGCATCTACACAGGCTCAAAAGAAGGAGGATTACAAGGATGGTCCCTTGTCATCGCCAACAATGCCTCACATGGGCTCAGGAAAGATTTCAATGGATCATGGCAGAGTGATGATTCCTGTTTCCTACAGAACCATATGATGAAGGTGTATCCATGGAGTCAATAGGCCAGTGGTTGTGATGTCAGGGTCTAGGGAACATTTTCCTGTCTCGAACCTGCAACCTCCTACATGATCATGTCATAAACACAATGACATGATCATGTACGAGGTTGCATGTTCGAGACAGGAAACCAAGTAATCTTGTAGATATGACTAACAAAAATACATGATGTTATAGCGAGTATTCAAACCTACTTAGGACTCATGCTCAGGCATAATGAAACAGATCTGGATGGGGTATATATATATATATATATATATATATATATATACAAACTAGCCGTACCTGGCCACATGTTGCTGTGGCTCAGTCTGGTTAAATGGAATAGCTGTAATGGGGCTGCACGTCCGATATACAAAAAAAAGAAAAAGTGCACAACTGCTCCTAGCAGCGACAACAGTAATGCACTAGGTGAGCTGTGGTCCTAAGAAGGACCGTTGGGGTTCTTGTAGACGCTAACACTCTCCCTATAGCAGCAGCAGCAGCACTCTCCCTAATCTCTGCCAGCGTGCGTCTGTGGCGAGCCGCGGGCGGCCCCACTTTAAGTACTCGGCGGTCACCTGATCTCACCAGCCACTCACTGCTGTGGGGTGGGATAGGGCTGGAACGTCACAGGAGGAAGTTGTAATGCCTTCCCTGCATGTCTATTGGCCAGAAACTGGTGCAAATCTTTCAGGGAAGGAAATGGAATTGACTCGAACACCGCGTGGTGCTCGTCTCGAGTAACGAGCATCTCGAACACCCTAATACTGGAACGAGCATCAAGCTCGGACGAGTACGCTCGCTCATCTCTAATAATTAACCCCTTCATCTACTTCCACAACAGTGTTGCCATGTGACTGCATTGCTTTAAATGTTAGACTGATGATATTAGGTTCGTAGACGTTTTTGTTCTTGGCCACAAGAATAGCTCGTTCTCTCAGCCAATCAGGATTCTTAGAATTGGCTTGAATATTGGGAAATTCTTTTTTAACCAATTCTTCTTTTGACATCACTAAATTGCAGACGTTATGAGGCAGTGAAATTCGTCCTGAGGTCCGATCAACCAGCACCTATCCATTCCCAATCTCCAGCAACTGATGTGAGAATATCTCGGCTGATCGATCTTCTGCAGCTGGACACGCATATCTGGAGTTCATTTTTCCGTCTTTACCTGTCGCCACAAAGTAGAGTATTTCAGGCAAGCATTTATTTATCCGCTGGTGGTGATCGAGGAATTACAGGTAATGTTTGCCTGAAATCTCCTGCAAGCAATATTAATGCGTTCCCAAATGGTCTGATGTTTCCACACAAATCTTGCAATGATCGATCCATTTTTTTTTTGTGCGCCATTGTGCAATCATCCCAAACAATAAACTTGCATTTCTGCAATACTTTTCTCATGCCGGATGCTTTGAAAATGTTGCACGTGGGAGTTTCAATGAATTGCATGTTCAATGGCAATTTCAAAGCGGAATGAGCAGTTTTTCCAAAAAATCATGTTTTTACCTGTAACAGGTGTGAGAGCTATATAATAGTAGGTATATAAAAATACGCACGTATTTGAATGCAACGTTGTGTCCAAATTTCAAAGCAATCGGTGAAGAACTTTCGGAGATTTAAGATTTTGAACAAACGAACATTTACATTTTTATTTATATAGATATACGCATATTAAGAGGCACAGACATAGCTAGATTAATTTGCACTTAAAACAACACTGCTTCCAAGTTTTTCTGTACCTCTTTCCATACTCCCCGAAGCGTATCTGTGGCGACATCAGCTGCAGGACAGACCGAAGAAGTAGGGATTGCTGTAAGGAAGCGAGGATGCTGACCGTATACACAAAAAAATGGAAATACCCCAGTGGAAGAACAAGGGCGGTTGTTTAGTGCAAACTCTGCCAACGGCAGGAACTCTGCCCACTGATGAGCCTTTTCGCTAGCAAACAACCGTAAATATTGCACTAAATCTTGGTTCTTCCGCTCAGTCTGACCATTAGTTTGCGGGTGGAATGTTGAAGAGAAGGAAAGCGACGTTCCCAGGTTTCTGCAGAAGGCACGCCAAAACTGCGACACAAACTGAACCCCGCGATCAGATACAATATTTTGGGGAACCCCATGTAGTCGAATTATTTCTTTTACAAAAATCTTGGCAAATTCTTTTGCCGAAGGTAGCTTCTTTAACGCCACAAAATGTGCCATCTTTGAGAACCCGGTCGACCACCACTAAAATAGTGGTGCACTTCTGGGATTCTGGTAGATCAGTTATGAAATCTACCGACAACTGCGACCATGGACTGGAAGGAACCGGTAGCGGTCTCAGGGGACCCTCCGGAGGACGCCGCTGACTCTTATTGCGAGCACAGACCGAGCATCCCCTAACAAAGTTGCGGATCTCCTGAGACATGCCTGGCCACCAGAAGTGTCTGGAACAAAGATCCAGGGTCCCCTGAAACCCTGGATGCCCTGCGAGAACCGACGAGTGAGATTCATCCATGACTCTAAGACGTAAGGTCTCTGGCACAAACCATCTGCCCTCCAGCACCCCCGAAGGAGCGTCCTGCTGAGCATTCTGTAGTTGAGGGACGAAGTTAGACTCTACAGCTGCCACCACCACGCCAGGGGCCAAGATATTCTCGGGAGTCATAGTCTCACTATCTGGCACCCCGAAACTCTGTGACAGGGCATCCGCCTTCACGTTCTTCTCTCCTGGGATATATGTCATGACGAAATTAAACCTGGCGAAGAACAACGCCCACCTGGCTTGACGAGCTGTGAGTCTTTTAGCATTGGCGAGATATACCAGATTCTTGTGATCAGTATACACGGTAATTGGGTGTCTAGCACCCTCAAGATGGTGTCGCCACTCTTCCAGAGCCCATTTGATAGCCAGTAATTCACGGTTACCCACGTCATAGTTGCGTTCTGCTGAATTAAACTTCCGCGAAAAGAACGCACATGGGCTATACCCAGATCTCCCACTGACTTCCTGCGACAATACTGCTCCTCTCCCCACTTCAGACGCATCTACCTCAATGAAAAAGGGTAGTCGTGCGTCCGGCTGTATTAGCACCGGGGCAGTCGTAAATGGCCCTTTTAGATGACTAAAGGCCTCAAGGGCTGCAGGCGACCATTTTTCCAAGTCGACCCCCTTCTTAGTCAGATCGGTCAGGGGTTGAGCAATAACCGAGTAATTCCTAATGAATTTGCGGTAAAAATTTGCAAAACCTAAGAACCGCTGGAGAGCCTTAAGGTTGTCTGGTCTGACCCATTGGGAGATTGCTGCTACTTTATCAGACTCCATCTGAATCTCCGTGGGTGAAATTACATAACCAAGGAAGATACTTGTTTAGAACCAAATGTGCATTTCTCTAACTTTGATACTCGCGCAAACGGGTCAGGACCAACCTCTGGTGCCGCACATGTGAATCCCAGTCAGGCGAGTACACCAGAATGTCATCAAGATATATGACCAGAAATACCCCCAGGAAGTCATGAAAGACCGCGTTCATAAAACCCTGAAACACAGCGGGGGCGTTACAGAGTCTGAAAGGCATGACCAGACATTCAAAATGTCCTAACGGGGTGTTGAACGCCGTCTTCCATTCATCTCCCTCTCTAATGCGAATTAAATTGTAAGCCCCCCGTAAGTCCAGTTTGGAGAACCAGTGGGCCCCTACCACCTGATTCAACAAGTCAGGAATTAGGGGCAAGGAGCACTGGTTCTTCACTGTGATTTTATTCAAGGCCCGATAATCCAAACAAGGCCTTAGTGTCCCGTCCTTCTTCTCTACAAAGAAGAGACCTGCCCCGGCAGGGGACCTGGACGGCCAGATATGTCGGTTTGCCAGAGCCTCTGAGATATAGGACTTGAGGGCCTCATGCTCATGGCCTGACAAATTGAAAATGGCTCCCTTAGGGATGAGACTGTCGGGAATCAGATCAATACCATAGTCCCACTCCCTATGGGGAGGCAAAGCCTCAGACAGTTTTTTGGAGAATACATCCTGAAAGTCTGACAAATACTCCGGAATGAGCACTGTATCTGCGGAGCACATGGCTATAGTAGATAGGTGATTATGACAGGATGATCCCCAATGAGTCAATTCCCAGGTGGACCAATCAAATTGGGGATTGTGCAGTGCCAACCAGGGCATACCAAGCACCACATCAACCGACATTTTTTCCATAACCAGGAAAGACAGTTCTTCCGAGTGGAGAATCCCCACTGTGAACTGTAATCCTGGGGTCCTCCATCATTCCAGGCCTGTGGAGAGAGGGGTAGCATCAATACAAAATGAATTGGCGTCTTCAGCGCCACAAATTCATCCATCAGGGATCGGACAAAACACAGGCTTATCAAGTTAGCGGCTGCTCCAGAATCAATAAACGCTTGCCCTGATCGGGAAAAATCCCGGAATCTAACCTGACACGGTACCAAAAGTTTAGGAAGTACCTGAAGTCCTAGGCGATGCTCCCTACAATTGCCTAGGACTCTGAGTTTTCCGATGGTTCCGGCTGCGAGCGTTGAGACCTCAGGGGGCAGGTTATCACCCGATGTCTAGCTTTCCCGCAGTAGAGGCAGAGACTATGCAACAATCGGATCCGGCATCGCTCTTTGGTGTCCAGCGGATCCACCTCCATCGGCTCGGGAACAGAGACTGGTAAGGAAGAAGAGGGACCAGGGCAAACGACCTCCCTGACTCTACGGGCCTGCCTGTCTTGCTTCCTAGACCTGAGCCTCCTATCTGCCTTCACCGCTAGCTCCATTGCCTCCCTTAAAGACCCGGGAACGGGGTGGGAAATCAACAGGTCTTTTACTGCGTCCGAGAGGCACTGCAGAAAAACGTCTTTCAGAGCGCTATCGTTCCATGCCGTATCCCCCGCATAGCGTCTGAAGATGGAGCAATAAGCCTCCACACAAAATGACCCTTGTCATGACTCAGTCCACTTCGTCAAAGATACCCCCGAGTTCCTGGAAAAAGGAGTTCACGGACTGCAGGCAGGAGGAACCCTCGGCGATGGAAAAAGCCCCGCAGCAGGGACATTATAAGCCCGACCCTCTGGGCCTCCGACCCGGAAGAACGGGGGCGCATCCGAAAAAACAAGCGACACGCCTGTTGGAAAACAAAACATTTGTTCCTCTCCCCAGAAAACACCTCGGGAAGAGGGCACTTAGGTTCTGGGCTGGTTAAGGCGTCCGGACCCTGTGACAACACCCGCTGCTCCTGGGCTGCCATATGGGCGGATAAATCCTGGACCACCGGCACCAGGGCTTGCAGCTGGTTCGCAAGGGCGCTGATCGCCTCCATAGAAAACAGTTTAAGGGCCAGTAATTATGTTACGGCACTCTGACCCCCGAGTGCCAGGTGGGGTGCCCTGAACTTCCCGCACCCCACTGTCCCTGCCTACTTGCCTCGGTCCTGGCTAACCCCAGGCGGACAACTGGATGGCGGTCCCTACCCTGGCTAGGGACCTGGCGACTGCACAAGATGGATCTAACTAGTAGGGGACAGAGTGCCGACAGAAAGGCAGATGGAAATGACCGACAGAAAAGGCAGAGCAAAAGCAAAGCTGGAGAAAAAAGGAGCTGACAAACAAACTAGAGGCTGAACTGAGACAGACAGGACCTACTAGACGCTGACAGAACCAATAACTGGCAGTGAGCTCAGGTCACTGCCAGCCTTATAACTGCAAGACTCAGCCCGGGGGCAGAGAGTGGGAGGAGCCGACTCTCCCACAGCTGCATAAGAAAGATGGAGGAGTGCGGGCGGCACCCTACGGGCGGACACGCCCACGCCGCCGCACACTGGCTGCCCCACGCTGCCAGGCGAGCACCGACTCCAGAGCTCCAGGACGCCGGAGCCGACACCAGAGCGACGCGTGCCGACCGCGGGACCCTGCGCCGCCCTGCATGGTAACAAACACCAGACAAGATGAGCAGAGGTCATTTTATTCTTGAGGGTATTAAAAATGTCCATAAATTAATACTCCCAAATTCTTCTGTGACGCTGAGACTTGAAGTTGCCCTTAAATATGATAACTCTGATCCCATCTGTGCTATGTTGTGTCCGTGACTAGAAAAATGTTTAGGCGCAGGTAATTCCGTCTTTCGCTCTTTAATTGAGTGGTGATGAGATCTCATCCTGGCTCTCAGTTTTTGTCCTGTTTCCCCGATATAAAGCCCCCCAACAGGACATTTACTGCACAGGATTAGGTACACAACATTGGACGTGGAACATGTGAATATCCCCGGGATCTTATAGTCCTGCTGTGTGTTGGGGATCCGTATCCTGTCCACAGTCAGTATATGTGAGCAGGTCTTACAGCTCCTTACATTACAGGGATAGGTTCCTTTTTGTGTGTCAGAGGGCAATGCACTCCTGACTATAAACAAACACAATTAGGATATTGTTACACATAATTAACATTTAACAGGTACAAAAGACAATTCAGGTTGTAAATGAATGCGAGGAGGACGATCCTGTGTCTTCCATACAGGGAATAGTAATACTAGATCTAATACCAAAAAGATAAAAGGCCAAAAAGAGTAGAATCTGAATCTAAAAAGTTCTAAAAATGTATACAGGTGTATACAGGTGATTTCATGCTCCTAGAAGCGGAAGGTCAGGTCGGTGTCAGACATCCCCTTCTTGTAATATTCATCAAATATTTCATTTTGAGCCACTGTGAAATGACTCTTCTAGTCTCCGCAGGTTCCTGGAATGAAGGAAGTACAAGATTTAGTGACTAGGATGGCAGACATAGATGTTACTGTAATAGACATTAATGGGAGGTAAGCATTCATACCTTTCCTCATGAAGGGTGAGATGGTTTGGTCCATGACGGAGCTCGGGATGGTGCTGTAGTTGGCCATGGGGTTGTACGCTGGTGGATCTTCTCCAGAACATCATCGGGTAGATCCTTCCCTATGTACTTCATCACTTTTCTGATTTCTCGCTTTGAGTCCTAAGTAGAAGTTTAGAAGTTCTGATCAGCTCTCACAAGACGGCCACATTTGTATAAAGAAGCCTATTCTGACGTAATCTCCTCACCTCTAACATGTCCTCATAGAAGAGGTAGAGAATGTCTCTCTGATGTCTTATTTTCCAAAAGTCCTTAACGTGATAGCCCCATGATCCATAAGAAACTACGGGAGGCAAGCAAGACAAATTACAGGGCATCCCGCAGCCACACATTAGACTCAGATCACATTTTGTGAACACATACAAACATACAACGTATGCACCTGGAATTCTCTTGGCATATACACCAAACATAGCATCAGGCCCCCATTCACCCAATGGAGGCCAATAGAGGGTATATTGCCCAACACCCCCATACACATACATACTGAGAGCGGGTGGGCATGTGTTTTGAATGTACAGCAGCGAAAAAGCTGCTGCCAGACCCATCTGTGCCCTCCAGGCCCCTCTTTCCTCCTGCAGGCCCCTCTTTCCTCCTCCAGACCCCTTTTTCCTCCTCCAGACCACTCATTACGCCTACAAACCACTCTGTGCCCTCCAGACCCCTGTTCTTCTCCAAACTCCTCTGTCCTCCTCTATACCTCTCTGTGCCATCCAGACCCCTCTGTGCCATCCAGACCCCTCTGTGCCCTCCAGACCCCTCTGTGCCCTCCAGACCCCTCTGTCCTCCTCCATACCCCTCTGTCCTCCTGCAGAGCCCTCTGTGCCCTCCAGACCCCTTTGTCCTCCTCCATACCCCTCTGTCCACCTGCAGATTCCTCTGTGCCCTCCAGACCCCTCTGTCCTCCTTCATACTCCTCTGCCCTCTTGCAGACCCCTCTGTCCTCCTACAGACCCCTCTGTCCTCTTGCAGACCCCTCTGTCCTCTTGCAGACCCCTCTGTCCTCTTGCAGACCCCTCTGTCCTCCTCCAGACCCCTCTGTCCTCCTCCATATTCCTCTATCCTCCAGACCCCTCTGTCCTCCTCCAGACCCCTCTGTCCTCCTCCTTACCCCTCTGTCCTCCTGCAGACCCCTCTGTGCCCTCCAGAGACCTCTGTCCTCTTGTAGACCCCTCTGTCTTCCTCCAGACCGCTCTGTTCTCTTGCAGACCCCTGTCTCCTCTTGCAGACCACTCTGTCCTCCTCCAGACCCCTCTGTCCTCCTCCAGACCCCTCTGTCCTCCTCCATACCGCTCTGTCCTCCTCCATACCCCTCTGTCCTCCTCCAGACCCCTCTGTTCTCTTGCAGACCCCTCTGTCCTCCCCCAGACCCCTCTGTCCTCCCCCAGACCCCTCTGTCCTCCTCCAGACCCCTCTGTGCCCTCCAGACCCCTCTGTGCCCTCCAGACCCCTCTGTCCTCCTCCATACCCCTCTGTCCTCCTGCAGAGCCCTCTGTGCCCTCCAGACCCCTTTGTCCTCCTCCATACCCCTCTGTCCTCCTGCAGATTCCTCTGTGCCCTCCAGACCCCTCTGTCCTCCTTCATACTCCTCTGCCCTCTTGCAGACCCCTCTGTCCTCTTGCAGACCCCTCTGTCCTCCTCCAGACCCCTCTGTCCTCCTCCATATTCCTCTATCCTCCAGACCCCTCTGTCCTCCTCCAGACCCCTCTGTCCTCCTCCTTACCCCTCTGTCCTCCTGCAGACCCCTCTGTGCCCTCCAGAGACCTCTGTCCTCTTGTAGACCCCTCTGTCTTCCTCCAGACCCCTCTGTTCTCTTGCAGACCCCTGTCTCCTCTTGCAGACCACTCTGTCCTCCTCCAGACCCCTCTGTCCTCCTCCAGACCCCTCTGTCCTCCTCCATACCGCTCTGTCCTCCTCCATACCCCTCTGTCCTCCTCCAGACCCCTCTGTTCTCTTGCAGACCCCTCTGTCCTCCCCCAGACCCCTCTGTCCTCCCCCAGACTCCTCTGTCCTCCTCCGGACCCCTCTGTCCTCCTCCAGAGCCCTCTGTGCCCTCCAGACCCCTCTGTCCTCCTTCATACTCCTCTGTCCTCTTGCAGACCCCTCTGTCTTCCTCCAGACCCCTCTGTTCTCTTGCAGACCCCTCTCTCCTCTTGCAGACCACTCTGTCCTCCTCCAGACCCCTCTGTCCTCCTCCAGACCCCTCTGTCCTCCTCCAGACCCCTCTGTCCTCCCCCAGACCCCTCTGTTCTCTTGCAGACCCCTCTCTCCTCTTGCAGACCACTCTGTCCTCCTCCAGACCCCTCTGTCCTCCTCCAGACCCCTCTGTCCTCCCCCAGACCCCTCTGTCCTCCCCCAGACCCCTCTGTCCTCCTCCAGACCCCTCTGTCCTCCTCCAGACCCCTCTGTCCTCCCCCAGACCCCTCTGTCCTCCCCCAGACCCCTCTGTCTTCCTCCAGACCCCTATGTCCTCCTCTAGACTCCTTGGTGCTGTAACTAGTCACAGGTGAGGGTATGACACGGGTTCAGGATGGCATAATAAACATAGTTATACCTCATAGGAGGGTTCCTGTACTTTTTACTGTAAACTCTCGCTTAAAGCAGCAGTACTTTACATAAAGCGGCTCAAAATACATGTTTTTCGTCCTTTGCTGACATATACAGCGCAGTACCTCATTAGTTCCTCCTGGCAGCAAAAAGGCACATGACTTTAAACATATTTTATCAGAATAGCTTTACATCGTATTCCTTGCAGTGTAATTGCTAAATACATCCTTATGCTGGCTATAGGCCCTAACTTCCAATGCCCCTTACAGAAGGCGTAAAACATGTCATACACGATACTAAAGTCTAGAGGTCGTCACATCATCAACTAGTGGTTTCACTTTCCGGCTTCATTACTCAATCCCATATACACTCTATGCCATGTGCCTAACTGCACCATTACACCTCATCATTATTCCAGTCTATTACATCCCATCAGGCACATTACACCATCGCCATTAACCCTTTATGCATAACATTATAAACATCCCATATACCATTACACTTTAATAACACATAAGTAAACCTTGCAGGACCTTGCTCAACTATTAACTATACTGCCATATTAACCCTTTACATTACCAACAGTCCTGTGAGTCCGTTTACCCCACCACCACAGTGGTGGTGCAATTCTTCTGCACCGCCAATGCAGTGACCAGCCATGTGGGGAGCAAGTCTCCCTCTTCTTCTGTGCACAGTATGGGGTGCTTCACCCCTGGGATACAGCTGGTTCTTCATCTTTTCCCTTATGTCATCAGGGCTTGCTGGTGGTTTATCTCTGGACAGCTTACCCCCTCCAACTGGCCAACCCCACGATGCTGCTCTACTTTCACACGGTGCGCTGTAAAAAAAAATGCTTGTGTGAGAGAATCCATACAGATGAGTTTTTTATCATCACTTTATGCCGAAGCGAATTACCAGGAGCTCCTGAAATGCCAAATAGTGGCCAGAAGGAGCGATCACCACCTCCCTGACTCCTTAGAAAGGAAAGTATTCCTGAGTATAACAGTGGTACTTGTGTCAAGATCCCGCGCGGAAGATATGCATGTGAGGTTCGTATTAGAGGGGTGTTTAGTCTGAGTGTGTTAGCGGATCGGAGTGAGCCGGCTGGGTGGTGTACAGACAGGAGGGAGGCAATGTATGGTGGCATGGTGCCATGCAGAGCTTTGTGGGTGAGGGTGGGGAGTTTAAATTTAGTTCTGCAATGGATGGGCAGCCAATGCAGCGACTGGCATAGTGCAGAGGTGTCTAAGTAATGGCTGGATAGAAAAAGGAGCCTAGCTGCCGCATTTAGTATGGATTGGAGTGGAGCGAGTCTGGTCCCAGGAAGGCTGATGAATAGCGAGTTGCAGTATTCTAGTCAGTAGTGGATAAGGGCGACCATGAGTGTCTTTAGCGTGTTCGTGGTGAGGAACGGCCGGATTTTAGCAATATTTCTGAGGTGCATGTGGCATGTTTGGGCCAGAGATTGGATATGGGGGGTAAAGGAGAGGTCAGAGTCCAGTGTGACCCCAAGGCAGCTGGCATGCTATCTGGGGGTTATTATGGTGCCAGACACTGGATTGGACATGTTGAGGGGAGGTCGGTTGGAAGGCAGAAAGACGAGAAGGTCAGTTTTAGAGAGGTTAAGATTGAGATAAAGAGAGGACATGGTATTAGAGACAGCGGTCAACATTCAGTGATGTTTTGGAGGAAAGGTTCAGAGATCTCACAGGAAGAGGTGTTTAGTTGGGTGGCGTCAGCGTAGAGATGGTATTGGAGGCCGAATTTAAGGATGGTTTGTCCAATCGGGGCTATATAGATAGAGAAGAGAAGGGGGCCAAGGACTGAGCCCTGATACTGAAGGGGGCTGCTGTTTAGTGCTTATTCCTGCACAGAAGAGTAAATACAGGGTGTCAGGCCACATGGTACGTGTAGTGCACCATTCAGGCCTACAACCTATTGGAGATGCCATACTTGAATCCAGCAGGTTGCCCTGCACCCCACAGGCGAGCCACACTAGCACCCTGGGTGACCCAAGGTTTAACCCCTTAGTGACGAAGCCTGTTTGCGCCTTAGTGACGGAGCCAAATTTTGGAAATCTGACATGCGTCGTTCAACGTGGCATAACTCCGTAAAGGCTTTACATATCCCAGTGATTCTGACATTGTTTTTTCGCCACATGTTGTACTTCATTTAGATTGTAAAAAGAGACCGATATAATTTGTGTATATTTATTAAAAGTACCAATATTGGAAAAATTTTGAAAAAATTGTCATTTTTTTCACATTTTCAACCGTAATATCTCAAATATGTCCAAACATACTGTACAAATTTTTGATAAGATATGTATTTCCATCTGTTTACTTTATTCTGAATGCACACTTGAAAAACTTTTGTGTTTTTTTTAACCATTTAGAGGACGTACAAATTTAACATTACTTTTCAGCATTTTGAGGAGCACTTTGTTTTCCTGCACCAAGCCAAGTTTGCAGAGGCTCATAAGTGTCAGAATAATAGATACACCCACAAATGACCCCATTTTAAAAACTACACCCCTTAGTGTATTCACTGAGGGGTGTCATGAGTATTTTGACCCCACCAGTTCTTTTCAGGAATTAGTTCAATTTAGGGGACAAAAAATAAAATTTCATATTTTTGCAAATATGTCATTTTAAAGACATATTTTTTTCCTATAGAGCCCATGAAAATAAGGATTTACATACCAAAATGGATACCCCCGTTTTTCCCGTGTTCAGAAACATACCCATTGTGGCCCTAATCTTATGTCTGGATGCATAACGGGAGCCAAAATGAAAGGAGTAGTCGGTGTCTTTCAGAACATAAATTTTGCTTGAAGGCGTTTTAGGCCCCATAGCACTTTTGTAGAGCTCTTGAGTGGCCAAAACCAAAGAGAACCCCCACAAGTGACCCCATTTTGAAAACTAGACCCCTTAACGAATTTATCTAGGGGTGTACTGACCATTTTGACCCCACAGTTTTTGAATGAATTCAAGCCAAGCAAAAGGAAAAAATTGTGATTTTCATTTTTTTGTCAATTCTGTCATTTTAAAAACAGCTTTTTTTGTACAGCACACGCATGAATGAAGCCTTTCATCCCAAAATGGATACCCCTGTTTCTCCCGTGTTCAGAGACATACCCATTGTGGCCCTAATCTTATGTCTGGATGCACAATGGGGCCCAAAACGAAAGGAGTAGTCGGTGGCTTTAAGAACATAGATTTTCCTTGAAGGAGTTTTAGGCCCATAGCACTTTTGTAGAGCTCTTGAGCGGCCAAAATCAAAGAGAACCCCCACAAGTGACCCCATTTTGAAAACTAGACCCCTTAATGAATTTATCTAGGGGTGTGCTGCCCATTTTGAGCCCACAGTTTTTGAATGAATTGAAGCAAAGCAAAAGGAAAAAATTGTGATTTTCGTTTTTTTGGCAATTCTGTCGTTTTAAAAACTGCTTTTTTGGTACAGCACACACATGAATGAAGACTTGCACCCCAAAGTGGATACCCCTGTTTGTCCCGTGTTCAGAGACATACCCATTGTGGCCCTAATCTTTTGTCTGGATGCACAACGGGGCGCAAAATGAAAGGAGTAGTCGGTGGCTTTCAGAACAGAAATTTAGCATGAAGGTGATTTAGACCCCATTGCACACTTGTAGAGCCCTTGAGCGGCCAAAACGACAGAGAACCCCCACAAATGATCCCATTTTGAAAACTAGACCCCCTAACAAATTTATCTAGGGGTGTACTGTGTATTTTTACCCTACAATTTTTGAATAAATCTAAGCAAAGCAGTAGGAAAAAAATTACAATTTTCATTTTTTTGGCAGTTGTATCAATTTAAAAACTGTTTTTTTTGTACAGCACACATAGGGATGAAGACTTTCACCCCAAAATGGATACCCCTGTTTGTCCCGTGTTCAGAACCATACCCCTTGTGGCCCTAATCTACTTAAAGGACGCATGGCTAGGCCTATAATGGAAGGAGCACCCGTTGGATTTTAGGGTACAACGGAATAAATTCCAGGCCCCATTGCCCACTTATAGAGTCATTGAGCATCCAAAACTATAAAGACCCCCACAAATATCCCCATTTTAAAAACTAGACCCCTTAACGAATTCATCTAGGGGTGTACTGCGTATTTTGACCACACAGTATTTGAATAAATTTCAGCAAAGCAAAAGAAAAAAATAACAATTTTCATTTTTTTGGCAATTTTGTCAATTTAAAAACTTTTTTTTTTGTACAGTTTACATAGGAATGAAGACGTTCACCCCCAAATGGATACCCCCGTTTGTCCCGTGTTCAAAAACATACCCATTGTGGCCCTAATCTACTTACAGGAAACATGGCAAGGCCTGTAATGGAGGGAACACCAGTTGGATTGCAGGGCACAACTGAATACATTCCAGGCCCCATTGCTCATTTGTACGGAATAAAAATTGACTCCCTAAAATCCCCCCCACCCCCACCCTTTTCAGCGTTCCCCAAATCTTAGATAAAAGTAATAATGTGAACTGTGTAGTATTTCCAAAGACGGGTAATTATGGAGGCTGGTTGGGATGGGCACATGGGGCAATAAAACCGGGTATCCCCCCTCCTCTCATGCTTTTTGGGAGTCATTTTTTTACCTCAGTGGCGGGGATGGGGTGTAAAAAGTGGCGCTCTGTGAGTCTCCGTAAGCTTGATGAGGTGCGGCGGTCTCACACAGAAGGCGCTCAACAAGCTGCTCCTGGAACTGCAGGAAGGCGAGCGTTCCCGGGGCTTCTTGTAAATTGCGTATTACAGGTAGCGGTCTGAATAACGCCGGGCTCACACAGCCGTAGGTGGATCCCGGCTGTGAGCCCGGCTGTGACCCTGCGTACGGCCGCGTAATGTACTGCGCATAACTGCGTACTTACACGGGCGGTCATGCGCAGTACACTTTTTTTGTTGTTGTTTGTATTTCCCGCACCGTCGCTTAGCGATGACGCGGGTACCCGCAGCCCGTATACAACGTAGTTGCGTATGGGCTGCGGGTATATCCATGACCATGGAGCACAATGGGCTCTATGTTGCGGATATCCGCGGTAAAATAGAACCTGCTGCGTTCTCTTTTCTGCGAGTGGATTACGCAATTCCAACCCGCTAATGTGAGCGGAATTGTGTAATCCAATGCGATTGATCTGCGTATTACTGCTAATCAAACGCATGCGGAATCCGTAATTCCTATCCGGTCATGTGAGACCGGCCAAAGGTAGATCGCTACCATTTTTTCACGTGACCGGGGACCGCTCAACGAGGCCACCCGTCACTGCTCCAGGCTCTCGGTGACCGTTGGTCGCCGAGAGCAAGGAGATATTAAGTTTCCTGGGCTCCCCGTCTCCTGCGCATGTGTCCGGTGTTTTGCCAGCGGTCGCATGCGCAGAATACGGGAAAGTTCGCGGAAGAAGATTGCGTCGGGGTGCAAATACGGAGGCCTCCGGTAAAAAATTTTATCTCCTCTCACCGATCGCATCAGTGAGGGGAGATGAAGCTTCACCTTTTTTTAACTTTTACGTGATCGCCATTAGTCTTTGGATAACGGCGAACACGTGATCAGGAACCGCTCACCGCGGCCCTCCGTGAAATCTCCAGGCTCTCGGCTAAGTTTTGTAGCCAGGAGCAGGGAGATTTTAAAAAACCACGGCTTTTGCGCATGCGCCTGCCACATTGGTGACGGGCGCGTGCGCAGAAGCTGAGTTGAGGTCCGCGGATAAATCCGCAGGCCTTAGGTACGTCATTTCATCCTCCCTCACGGATATGATCCGTGGGGGGAGATGAAACGCAAGCTTTTTTTAACTTTTTAAACCTTTTTTTTTAGTTTTTGGCACTTTTTTTTTTTACCTTTTACCCCTTTTTTTTATTTTTTTTTTTTTACTTTTTGCACTTTTTTTTTTACTTTACATGATCACTGTCATCCATTGGATGACAGTGATCATGTCCCTGGTGACATCCCTCTGCTCCGGGCTACACATGGCAGCCAGGAGCAGAGCAATTTTGAATTTCCCGGGGCTCGAGCCCCTCTGCGCAGACGGGGATTTCGGGTCCCGGGACATCGGGACATCGCAGAGGACCGGGGGTGAGTATCTTCACCTCCCCTCATGGATCCGATCCATGAGGGGAGGTGAAACTTTACTTTTGTTTTACTTTTTAAACTTTTTCGCGATCACCGCTATCGCAATGGATAGCGGCGATCGCGGGCCCGGGGACCGCTCAAAGTGGTCCCCGGTAACACCTCCTGGTTCCCGGCTACCTTCAGGAGCCGGGAGCCAGGAGATTTTAAATTTGCCAGGGACACCCGGGCTTCTGCGCGTGCGCGTGACGTCATCGTCAGGCGCGCATGCGCAGAAGGCCGCCGGCGGGTCCGGGAGGACCAGATCTCCGGGGGACACCGCCGACAAGCCGTGTGAGTATTTTCAGCTGCCGTGATGGATCCGATCCATCATAGCAGCTGAATTACTACTTTTTTACACTGTTTTATTTACTTTTTTGCGATCGGCGCTATTCATTTTATAGCTCCGATCGCAATGCCGGGGGGGACTGCCCGCATCCTGGGATGACAGCTCCATGCTGTCGGCTACCTGCGGGCACCGACAGCATGGAGCTGTCACGTCCTCAGGCCAGTGGGCATCAATCCAAAGAGGATGCATAAAACTACGTCCTCTAGGATTAAGGCCCACTTTCTGAGGACGTAGTTTCCCGATGGGGCCGTCGTTAAGGGGTTAAGGCTGCATTGCATGTCATTGATAAATGGGAAATATAGCAACAGACAAAAAAGATGGGTGCTTTCTGTGATTTTTTTTGTATATTGCTTTTCTCACAAGCATCAGAAGCAAACTCATACCTTTCATGCGGCACCAGAACTAACCTCAGTACAGAAATATACAACCCCAGAACCAGAATTAATATATAACTACAGCACCAACCAAGCTCATAACAAATACAGCACCAGAACCAAAAACTATATTTCTTCTCGATATGGCTACTTTCAGACAAACGTATTATTACGGACACATTTTACAGACGATTGTTCTAGCCCAACCGTGGGTCTACTGAGCTAAACTCACAGGATCATAGGGATCTATAAAGTGAGTGGGCTGATCAAAAGCTGGGGGTGTACATAGAAGTCATGGGGCTCCATAGCCAAACTCCCAACATAGCATTTCCTGGGCGTCCGACACAAATATGGTGAGTTCAAAAGTAAAGAGCAACCCCAATCCTATAACAGGGTCCTAAGCTCTTCCCTGTTGTATTTTTTGTGCTGCCATTGTACTGGACAGGTGGCTGCTCCTCTCCATGGGGTTTCTTCTTACAAGTAGGCTGATTAATCTGACATCCTGTATTTTTTCCCAATACCCAGAGTACATCAGTATTTGCTTTGTATGGTACATTGGGCCCTTTTACATGGGCTGACCTGTTGGAAGCAGAAGCTTGACCGTCATCGCTGTGATAATTGTTCCGATGCTTTTTGTTGTTCTGGCACGCCCGTCTTCATTCACAAAAGTTCATCAATGAGCGACTGCCTAAGATGAGACCAGACTCCCCGATTTAGGTGGGACATCCCACTTTGGGACCCTGTGTCCCGCCTTCCGCCTGGACCCCAGCGGGACAGGCATTTGTCCCACTTTCATGACATTTGTCTAGTTTTCTGGTGACATCTGGTCACCATTAAAGTGATTACCAGGCGAGGTGCTGCAGCTCCCTGCCCAGTAATCACTGTGCAGCGCCACGGACCGGATGCATACACTGACAGCTGTGTGTGTATCTGGGATCGTTCTCACCCCTCCCCTCAGCTCTCCTCTTTGGTGCCACTAGAGAGGAGAAGGAGGGAAGGAGCGCTGTTGCTGGTGCACAGACTTCCGGCTGTCGGTAGCAGTGCTGAGATGTGATCATCTGTGATGTGAAGACCAGGAGATGGGTAAGTATATGGGTCACTGTGTAGGTCACTTGGCTCGTATAGGGGACACAAATACTATGGGTCACAATTATTGCGGGGGCAAGTATAGGGGAACACTAATACTATTGGGTTACTGTGGGGGTCACTATTATTGCTCGGGCGAGTATATGGGAGCACTAATAGTATTAGGGCTTCTGTGGGGGTCATTATTATTTCTGGAGATACTGTGGGGTCACTATTATTGTTGGGGCTTCTGTGGGGGTCAATATTATTGTTGGAGATACTGTCGAGGTCACTATTATTGCTTGGGATACTTTGGGAGTCACTATTATTGCTGGGGATACTGTGGGGTCACTATTATTGCTGGTGCGAGTGCATGGGAGCGTTAATACTATTGGGCTACCGTGGGGGCCACTATTACTGCTTGGGTGAGTAAAGGGGAGCACTAATACTATTGGGGCTACTACAGGTGTCACTACTATTGCTGGGGCTTCTTTGGGGTCACTATTATTACTAGGGATACTGTCGGGGTCACTATTACTGCTGGGGATACTGTGGGGGGTCACTATTATTGTAGGGGCTTCTGTGGGGGTCACTATCATTGCTGGGGATACTGTGGGGGTCACTATTATTGCTGGGGCTTCTGTGGGGTTGCTATTACTGCTGGGGATACTTTGGGGGTTACTATTATTGCTGTGGCTGGTATAGGGGAGCACTAATACTAATGGGGCCACTGTGGGGGGGGGGGTCACTATTATTGCTAGGGCTGGTATAGGGGTCATTATTACTACTGAGGCCACTGTGGGGGTCACGTTTACTACTGCCCTTCATAGTATAGATTAAATAATTTATTTAACCTATACTGTGAAGGGCCTTACTACTTGAATAGATTTTTGCCTCTGTGATTAATCACTTTTACTACTGAGGCTGCTCTGCACATGGCAGCGTACCTCAAGCTGACTTAAAGGAGATGTCCCGAGGCAGCAAGTGGGTCTGTACACTTCTGCATGGCCATAATAATGCACTTTGTAATGTACATTGTGCATTAATTATGAGCCATGCAGAAGTTATAAAAAGTTTTATACTTACCTGTTCCGTTGCTGGCGTCCTCGTCTCCATGGTGCCGACTAATTTTCGCCCTCCGATGGCCAAATTAGCCGCGCTTGCGCAGTCCGGGTCTTCTGCAGTCTTCTATGGGGCTCCGTGTAGCTCCGTGTAGCTCCGCCCCGTCACGTGCCGATTCCAGCCAATCAGGAGGCTGGAATCGGCAATGGACCGCACAGAAGAGCTGCGGTCCACGGAGGAAGAGGCCATCTTCAGCGGTGAGTAGAGAAGTCACCGGAGCGCGGGGATTCAGGTAAGCGCTCCGGTGAGCTTTCTTTACCTCCCTGCATCGGGGTTGTCTCGCGCCGAACGGGGGGGGGGGTTGAAAAAAAAAAAAACCCGTTTCGGCGCGGGACAACCCCTTTAAGCTATGTTTTTTACATGGCGAAAATGCTGCACCATTGGTGCAGATTTTGACTATGAATCAGCTGCAGATATGCAGCGGCGCTCCACCTCACCTCTTCCGAGGGCTTTCCGCTATCAGCGCTCCCCAGATTCCGGTTCCGCTGTTCAGGTGAGACCACTACAGGTAGCTGGGAACCTGAAGCCAGGGAACGCTGACAGCGGGAAGCCTACAGAGGAGATGAGAGGGAGCGCCGCATAATATGACATCAGCTGTGAGTACACGGCTAATTTCCAGTCAAAATCCGCTGGTAGAGATTTTGAATGTTTTGTGGATGCAGAAATGCTGCAGAATTTGCTCCCTGTCTTTTTCTTAACAGCCCTGTACTTCTTATAACGACAAAGTTAAAATCACACCTTCCATGGATCCAAAATCGATTGCAACGGTCAATCTGGACCGGAGATCAAGAGACGGGTTACATTTGGTAGGAATGCAATGCAAGGAATGGAAAAAAACATCAAATTCATACGTTGTGATAAGCCCCACCCCTGACCACACCCATTTGTCCTGCTTTGAGCTTGGGAAAATGGTCACCTTAGACTGCCTGTTTACACAGCCCATCAGTTGTGCATGCAGAAACTGAAGGATAATCATATAGATTCTCACTGGATGCAGCAATCTAAATGATTTATCAGTCTGTGTAAAAGGGCCCTTATGGTGCTCATAGTGCACCATGGACCATGGGTGAAGTGGCTTGGAATGGACTTTAGCACTTTCTTATGCTGCGTTTACATGGGACGATTATCGTTCAGTTTCACCCTCTCCAATCCAGTGCTGGACGTCGTCTGACATTGAGATTTCCCTGTGAAGCTTCCATGTAGGGCGAAGTCTGACACATGTTTATAATAATATGCAGAAGAGAGCAGAAAGAAACATATGCTATATACATTGTATGCAGTTAGAGGATGTCTCTGTATGGCACTTCATTACAGAGATAGATATCTATCTATCTATCTCATATATAGGTCATATCTATCTAATCTATCTATTTCATATACATTTAGCATTTATCTAATATTTATCTCATATCTGTCTGTCTATCTAATATCTATCTAGCTCATATATATCTATATCATATGTCCCTATCTATCTTATAATTGATATCTACCTGTCTCATATGTATGTATCAATCTATCTAATACCTATATATCTATCTATCTCATATCTGTCTATCTCATATCTAGCTATTTATCTCACTATCTATTTCACTGTCTATCTAGCTGATATCTATCTCATATGTATGTATCATTTATCTATCGCATATATCTCATATCTATCTATCTAATATTGATCTATCGAATTCATATCTAATGTCTATCTTATATCTATTTATATATCTAATATCTATCTCATAACTATCTAATCTATATGTATCTCATATGTATGTACCAATCTAATATCTATATATCTATCTAATATCTATGTATCTCATATTTCTCCATCTATCTATCTATCTATGATTAAGGAAATTAGAAATTAATAGTCTTATTATATAAATGTATGTGTAGTGGCCCAAGAGGTCCTACAGGATAGTAACATAATCGCAGGTCCTAAAACACCTGGTTATGTACTCCTCCGAAGACATGAGCGGTATCAACGTGAGAAAGACCCTGTCTTTCCCCTTTCTTCATGGGCGATAGGCTATTCTGCCCAATAACGCTAGCTCCTGATTGGTTGCTGTTAATAAAAATCCCTGATTGGTGGAGGAGATGCAAGCCCGGGAAAGTGAGCTGGGCGAGGCAGGATGTGAGGAGGACTTAGAGAGAAAGTGTGGGAGAAGAGACAGGAAGTGAAGGAGGAGTTTGAGGAGTAGTCATCTGGAGGTCGACGGGGAAGGAGGTGTGCAGCGGTGCTGCAGAAACTAATGTTACCTGGAGTGAAGAGTGAGAGACCATAAGCTGCAGAACAAAGTGCAGGATGGAGGAGAAAAGCTTGGATCTTTCTACACAACTGTGAGGATATATGTATATATTGCCATATGTTTTTTATGCTTTTATACCTGTATGCAAGTTCTATTCAATTCCAAATGAGAAAAACTTAATCTGTCGCCTTACATCAGATATTCCAAAGGCCTTGCAAGGCGAAGACCAAATGTATCTTAAACACCGCAAGGAAGAACCGGATACGAAGGCCGTGTGCTTGGCTGTTTTCCCAGAAGCGCCGTATCTAGATAACGACTGTTCAACTACGTTTATAACTTTCACTGTCTCAGGCGGAAATCCGGACTTTACATATATGGTTATGCGGCGAATTTGAGCCAATGAGACCATCACCCATTCCTAGTGATGAGACCAAAGGGTATAAGATCCCATGTAATCTGTAAAAAAGTGTGCAGTTATGTCCCCGTGTGAGGAACTATACCAGACCTCCGTGTGTGGTGTCTCTTCTTTACCGCCGGCAGCGGGGCATTGGGGTGGGCCTGATTGGTGCTGTACGCAGAATTTCCCTGACAAATGGCGCCCAAATGTGCGGCGGTAAAACCGGAGCCGTGCAGCCCTGTCCACCCGGATCCACGCCACGGGGAAGCCGTCCTGCTGCAAACCGAGCCTGATCAACTCACAGAACTCCAGGTAAGACCGGCATATATTTATGTTGTGTTTTACGCTGAGAGTCTTGCAGCAGGAGGGACTATCTGTGTTTTGTGACCGGACGGGTTGGGTTAAGAGTTCTACATGGTAACTCGTGGGCTTCGGGTTTGCCGTCACGGACCACTGACCGTGATAAGCGCACCAATCGCTCACCCAGGAACTAGTCTGTAGTCTATTTGTACTTTGAAGTCTGTAGCATTTTAACGATAGTGGAGATTGTTTGTTGTATCTGCAGAATTTTTTTCTGTTTCTTTTCATTTAGTCTCATAAGAGAAGGGACCCTCGGTTGTTTTGCCATATATATAAGGGGCTAACAATTTGATTTAAGAGGGATGCATTTTGTGAGACAGGCTTCATAGGAGAAGGGACCCTCGGTTGTTTTGCCTTATATATGGGGCTAACGATTTGATTTCAAAGGGATTCATTCTGTGAGGCTGGTTCCATAGGAGAAGAGACCTTCGGTTGTTTTGCCAGTATATAAGGGGCTGACAATTTGGTTTAAGACGGATACATTCTATGGAGCGTTTTATTATTGTTGTTGTTGTTCTAATATGCGCAAGACCTTATTAAAGAAGACAGAGCCCCTCAAGGGCCGCCGCCGTGCGGATGAATTGGTGGAGGAGAGACAAGGGTCCCAATTTGTAAAATGTAAGAAAACTCTTATGAAAATGTGTGACATGGACCCGCACGGTAGATTACAGTATGGTGACTGGGAGGAGGTCTTTAGGACCAAGAAGAGCGCCTTGAAAGACCAAGGGTTGCTAGAAAGTGCTGAAGTAAGAAGCAGAGAGACAGTCAGAGAAAGTTAAAGGGGTTGTCCCGAGGCAGCAAGTGGGTCTATACACTTCTGCATGGCCATAATAATGCACTTTGTAATGTACATTGTGCATTAATTATGAGCCATACAGAAGTTATAAAAAGTTTTATACTTACCTGCTCCGTTGCTGGCGTCCTCGTCTCCATGGTGCCGACTAATTTTCGCCCTCCGATGGCCAAATTAGCCGCGCTTGCGCAGTCCGGGTCTTCTCCTCTTCTCTATGGGGCTCCGTGTAGCTCCGTGTAGCTCCGCCCCGTCACGTGCCGATTCCAGCCAATCAGGAGGCTGGAATCGGCAATGGACCGCACAGAAGCCCTGCGGTCCATGAAGACAGAGGATCCCGGCGGCCATCTTCAGCAGGTGAGTATGAAGACGCCGGACCGCCGGGATTCAGGTAAGCGCTGTGCGGGTGGGTTTTTTAACCCCTGCATCGGGGTTGTCTCGCGCCGAACGGGGGGGGGTTTAAAAAAAAAAAAAACCCGTTTCGGCGCGGGACATCTCCTTTAAGTATGTACAAGTATTAAGAAAGTATCTGTAAGTGAAATGTTGGAAAGTACAGTAAGTGATCAAGAGGCTGTCGGGAGAGTGTCCACTGAAGGTTACATTGGCAGTTAGGTAGGGAGAGAAGTAAGGGGAACAAGCAAAGTCGTGAGGAAAGTTACAAAGCATGTGATTTGTTGGCAGAGAGAGAGAGGAAAAGGTGTATAATACTAGGTGGATAGATATAGATGTATGTGTGTGTGTATATATGTATATATGTAC
The DNA here is from genome assembly GCF_035609145.1 of Eleutherodactylus coqui. Classification (NCBI taxonomy): domain Eukaryota; kingdom Metazoa; phylum Chordata; class Amphibia; order Anura; family Eleutherodactylidae; genus Eleutherodactylus; species Eleutherodactylus coqui. Next base: position 198,888,814 of record NC_089844.1, read on the forward strand.
AAATGGTTAACTGAGCTTGCTTTTAGTGGGAGAAGGATTGTTTACTTGAAGCTGCAGTGTCTTAGTCTAGCTTCTCAAGGCAGAGAGATAACTTTGCAAAGGTGGGGGCTTTCAGACTTCACTCTAAGCTCAGGGTCACAAGGGGGGCTGAAAGATACCCACGCACTCTAAAATATGTCAGCGTTTAATACAGCATATAATAGCTTCAGTAAATAAGAAAGAGAGAATGTCTCTGTCACTCAGCAAACTTTTTCACACAAATTGTCAAAAATAGTGCTCATTCACAATCTCATCTCAATAGAATCATGTACTTTATAACGTTATAGCACTCACCTCAATGTCTTTCAACTGATGTATGTATGTTTGTCGCACTTTTTGTCTGTGCATCTGTATGTACTGGTACACCTTCAATGGGGGGTGACGGGGCAGACTTGAGCGCATGGATGGATGAGAGTTAATGCCCAGTGTTCAGGCTGTGATGAATGTAACATGTGTGATGCAGATATTGACTGGGGATAATAGTCCCCCCCCCCCATGCATAAGAGTTTACTTGTTTGTGATGTGGACGTGCAGACTGTTAAGCTTAAATGAAGGTGTGTAGAAAGAAGCAAGCGGCCAGTATCGAGGGGGTGGAGCTAGATGACGTAATGGGTCATCCCTCTTGTCCACAAAGGAGGGGGTAAAAATCTTGAGCAGCTAGTAAAAGTTTTTTTTCTCTCTCAAATTTGATAAGACATTGCAGGCAGGATGAGATTAATAATGAATTCACTTAAAGGATATCACATTTCAAATATGGATAGATGTTTGTAGATTATTCTGCCCCGATGTAACTCATGTCTCTGTTATTGGTGCTAACATCTTACAGGCCTTATCTGCATCCATCAAATATTTTTCCAATGTTGTACTACCTTGAACCCGGCTACTCTTCTTCCAATTGAGTACCCTGGTTCAAAAGGGGGAGGAGAAGGCATAGGTGATCTAGGTATTGCAAATCAGCCATTTTTAAATTTTTTCCCAACAAGGTTCTGATCTATTTGAAATAGAATATCAGCATGATTGTCTAGCATTGATGCAACAAGAAAATTTAAGTTTTAAAAAGTTACTGAAGCCCCTAGTTAACAATGCATATTTTGAGTTGTTTTTTATAGATGGTCCCAGGGTGATTGACGACTCCACACTGGATATGCAGTGGTCACACAACAAGATGTCCTAAAAGCAGAAGCTCTGCCTCCGCATGTCTCAGCACAAGAAGCGGAACTGAAGGCCCTCACTGAGGCGTGTAGAGTGGAAGAAGGTAAGACAGCAAACATTTACACTGACTCCCGGTATTCATTTGGCATAGCTCATGATTACGGCCCAACATGGAAGGCCAGACAGTTTTTTACCTCAAAAGGACAGCCAATTAAGAATGGTGCATCGGTGCAGAGTCTTACGGAGGCCCTACTTCTGCCTAACAAAGTGGAAAGCTCACACCAATTCCTACACCAAAGAAGCAAGAGGCAACGCCATCACAGACCACACAGCAAAAGCAGCGGCCCTGAAGCCGTGGAAGAAAAGAAGAATTTAACAATAACTTTGGACTTTGACTAAACTTTGGACTTTGATAAAAACTTTGGACATTGACTAAAAACTTTGGACTTTGATAAAAACTTGGACTTTAATATGCTAAAGACTTTACAGTTACAAGCTAGAAAGGAAGAAAAAGACAAATGGACTAAATATGGGAGCAGCGGAAACAGGACGGCGTATGGTGAACAGTCAACAGAACTTTCCTACCACGGTCCCTGTGCCCCATGATGGCCCAGCTGACGCACGGAAAGACGCACCTCTCAAAGCAGCAATGATGTCGACGCTTGAACGAGGATGGGTGGCTCCTGGGTTTTCTGTAGCTGCTGCATCATTTGTCCAATTTTGCATGATCTTTGCCATAAGCAACAGGGCAGAAGTAAAATTTGCCACGTAACACTTGCCGGGGCCACTCTACCCATTTCAGGGATTGCAAATTGGCTACATTCAGCTCCCACTTGTTGGGAAGTATGAATATGTGCTTGTTGTTGTTGATTTCTTTTCAGGTTGGAAAGACCTACCCTGTTACCAAAGTAAATAAGCAGGTAACCGCTCAGAAGCTCATGAACGTGGTAATCTGCAGATATGGGGCACCGGAAGTGATTGAGTCAAACAAAGGTACACACTTCACAGGTGAAATAATGCAATACATCACGTCTGCTTTAGGTATATCCCAGGCTTTTCACACACCCTACCATCCACGGAGTAGTGGGAAAGTAGATACAAAAGGCAATGGAGGAAATGGGCAAATCTTGAATTGAGTGTCTTCCATTAGTTCTTTCCCAGGAGGGTACATGCCAGAGTAGCTGAGCTTGGGGAATGATTCTTGTTAATTTTGTCATAGGCCTCTCCAAGGAATTGTCAATAACGCATTCTGCAGTCTCTGCTTTTCTCCCAGGTCCTACAGATGAGTGTCACAATCTGAAACCAGGTGACAGGGTCTAGGTGAAAAAGTTTGAGACAGAAATCCGGTTTGAAGGTCCTTACCAGATGTTGCTCACCACCCCAACTGCAGTCAAGCTCGAAGGAAAGCCCACTTGGATCCACACTTCGCACTGAAAGAACTCATGATCCTGCATATCCTTTATATGCTATAATGTGGTTCAATTCCTCTAACACACACATAGCCACACACACCTTTGACTACTGTACACTAGCCTCGTGTTTCAGAGATCAGAACAAATTAATACAATCAAATGTGCAATATGAAGACTACACTGAGGGTGAGAATCCAACACTGCATCGTGCTAAGAGAGAAGTTGACGCTCCAGGTGGTAACTTTGATCCACATGTATACATAGATGCTATAGGAGTGCCAAGGGGGGTGCCAGATGAATTTAATTCTAGAGATCAGGTTAAAGGAGGTTATGAGTCCTTATTTGCTATTGTCACTGTTAATAACAATGTAGATTGGATGAATTATATCTATTACAATCAGCAGAGGTTTGTAAACTACACCAGAGATGCTTTGCAAGGGTTAGCTGACCAGTTAGGGCCCACTGCATCCATGGCGTTCCAAAATAGAGTGGCCCTGGATATGATTTTAGCAGAAAGAGGTGGGGTATGTAACTTCCTGTACATGTATTATCCCTTTGATCAAAAAGAGTATGAGTAAGGGACTGGACAATGTGACACCAACATTTCCCTTGTTTGAAAAAGATGAAGAGCCAGTTCCGATAGTGCCAACCACGTACGTTACCAGAAGAATGGAGAAATGTACTAATACTGCGCCTGCCCCGATCTTCTAAGATGGATTGTCAGTGGAATTCCCATTTCCTAGGGATAGTGCAGAAGACCTTAGGTTCCGGCGAGGGCGCACCCTGTGGGGTGTTAACTTGTAAAGATAGAGGGTATGGATGCCCGGAAATGAGCCCAGGGAATCCATGGCCTCCTTCTGAGGTGAGTAGGGATCCCCCCTCCTAGGAGTAGGGCCTTACGGGCAGTGGGAAAACCCTGACGCAAGGGAGAGGCGACCGAGGAAGAGTGCAAGGCCTGGTGCTTGATCTCCATATTAAGTTTTTAGGGGGGTTTGTGAGGATATATGTATATATTGCCATATGTTTTTTATGCTTTTATACTTATATGTAAGTTCTATTCAATTCCAAATGAGAAAAACTTAATCTGTCGCCTTACATCAGATATTCCAAAAGCCTTGCAAGGCGAAGACCAAATGTATCTTAAACACCGCAAGGAAGAACCGGATACGAAGGCCGTGTGCTTGGCTGTTTTCCCAGAAGCGCCGTATCTGGATAACAACTGTTCAACTACGTATATAGCTTTCACTGTCTCAGGCGGAAATCCGGACTTTACATATATGGTTATGCGGTGAATTTGAGCCAATGAGACCATCATCCATTCCTAGTGATGAGACCAAAGGGTATAAGATCCCATGTAATCTGTAATAAAGTGTGCAGTTATGTCCCCGTGTGAGGAACTATACCAGACCTCCGTGTTTGGTGTCTCTTCTTTACCGCCGGCAGCGGGGCATTGGGGTGGGCCTGATTGGTGCTGTACGCAGAATTTCCCTGACACAACAGTGAGTGATACGAGGCCCTGCTAAATCTAAAGTCAGGGAAAATACAAGTAACCCCATTCTCCATAACTACAAATGTCTGTAAAGCAATCCTTTGGACACAACGCTCAAATAACTTACTGATGGGATTCTGTCTTGAGTAAACTTAAACAAAAAGAGAGCGAGAGTGTTGAAAATAAAGTTGCTTGTGATGTTGATGTACTGGAAGAACGTTATTTGAATGCTGAACCCTGCATCACAGTGGACTGTGTAATTTCTTCGTTATTTAACACATTGCTGAGTAAACTGTGTACCTTCAGTTTGCAACTAAGCTACAGTGGACTTGTCTCAATTATTTCATTACCATCTACTGAAGTTCACCCCCCAAAAGGTACTGGCGTCACCGTGACACAACCGTTAACTTAATTGCTAAAAGTTATTATCCCTGTTCCACTGCGCGGCTGAGCTGGGCCGTTTTGCCACCAGTGTAGGCAGAGTTTACAGAGCCACCCGTAACATCCATCTTTATTACCCGCGGTCTCCCACGCATTAGTCTGCCTGCCGCCTGGACGCCGGATATGTTATATCAATATACATATATTTACAGGATTATTATAAATTAGTTTCCCAACGTGAAAATCTCATAACTCACGTTTAATTTTCAAAAAAGTGCTAATAAAATCATCATGCCATCATTTCTATGCATCTCTGTTGAGTAACTCCAAGGAATCCACAACGCTATTTCCCACCCAAAATATATAAGCGCTGTGGAATTTGCAGGTTGCAGGGAAATTGGATTTGAAAGGGTTAAACATGAGCCAACGACTGGACGCGAACGAGCATTGTGTGGTTTTTGTTTGTCATTGAGTTTCAGCTGACATGAAAATCAACGCCAGGCGGTGTGTCGGTCGGGCAGTTTAAACACTGAATGATGAGCGCCCGAGCGACGCTAGTGCGAGTGAGCTGGTGATCTCGTCAACAGCTCGTACCATGGGACAAACGAGAATTGTGAGATTCTCGGCCCACGTAAAGGGCATTACAGTGTTTTTACTAGAGCTGAGGATGACAAGCCGGCGCTGATATATCCAGCTATGCTGATAATTCCATTATGGTTCTACATCGAAGCTGTGCTATATTGGACTGTGGAGCTGTCATAGCCATCTTGCTAAAGCTGGACAGCAGTGATCAGATAAGCAAAAAGTAAATTGTCAGTGTCCCTGCTAGTGAGTCTATGGGTGAAGCAGCAGTGGCTTTCTTGCTAAAAGTCGCACTTAAAAAGGTACCTTTTTTGCCTCATTGCCAACTTGGAAAGTGGTGCACTATAATGGGAAAAGCACATTAGGCTTCCTAATCAGACAGGGATTCATTGTTCTGCATTCTATGTGCTGTGTTTGGTCTTTTTATGGGCACATTGTGCCAACACTGGGGCAGAACGCTGTGCTGTAGAGCCTGCATCCCAATTAATGGGGGGGGGAGCTATTTAAACCATAGGATGTGTGCAAGGTAAGCATCCTTCTCTCTCTGCCTATTGCTGATCAGTGATTCTTTTGTAGAATTATATCTAGTGAGGACTTCAAAAAGACATCATGCATCTTGTAAGAATTGTGTAATACCACTTCCAGATGGCTGTCGAGATTGGCTTTGCAGTAAAGGTTTTTTTCTTTTTTGCCCAACCTTCCTTAGTATTGAAGGTAAGAGATTTTAATCTATAATCCTATCCTTCTCCTTAGGGGACTTTCTAAATTGGGAGTCAGCACTAGTTTCCTCTACCACCTATCAGGGGATGATGTCCTGGGTAAAGGACCTTGTTCGCACATCCATGAGGGAGCTACGCGAGAACTTGCAAGACCAGGGATCTTCTCAAGAGTGCCGATGAGGTAAAAGTCCAACTTCCTGCCCCTCTGAAAGAGATTTTCAAGTCAGTAAATGAAGTTGGCTGCTCCTCTTCAGAGGTGAGGAGCTAACAGAGTTGCAATTTCCTTTTGATCACATTGAGAAGATTTAAAAGCCTGAACTCACAGGTACAGGCATTGTTGATACCGGGTCAAGTCTCATTTCGCTAGGTGATGACAGGTCCAGGGATGATGTCTGCAACTAACAGGCTGTTTCATGGACTATATGGCACTTCAGGGTCCTACAGAAATGGTCCACATTTGGGAAAAGCTGAACATATGGGTTGATTATCTAAGCTGGTTTCAACTGATTCCAGATAAATAGGCACTATACCCAAAAGTGTTTGCTGTCAGGTCAATTTTGGGCTGATCCCATCTGCCCACCAGCTGTTGAATGAGGGCCAACACTAAGCTTGAGAAATTTAACTCTATCACCGGGAGAAACCGTACTTGCTAGATGCCTTTTCCATCGTGCGGAACTTTCAGCTGGCTTCTGTGTTGCCTCTTGTGCCGATGGTCTCAAGAGTCCTGGCATAGGACAGGCAAGACCAAGCCCCAGTGTTTGCCGTCATACCATTTTGGCCGTGAAGAGCGTGGTTTCCCCTGCTCTTGAGGATGAGACAAGAAACCTAATGGAGTCTTCCGCTTAGACCGCACATGGTGTACCAGAACAGATTGTTGTCCAAGGACATTAATATATTCAGCCTGATGACATGGAGATTGACGGGCCCCTAATAGGGAAACCTAGGCCAGTCAGACTCAGTAGTCTCAACCTTGATGGCTGCCAGAGGTGTTGCAAAAAATAAGGCCTACTCCATTATGGTGTCCACCTTTAAATATGGTGTGACCAAAGAAGGCTTTCAGCAGAACAACCCTCAATAGCAAGCCTGTTACAATTCTTAATAGGATGTATTTGAAAAAGGGCTTAGACTTAATACTATTAGGGTTCAGGGCTCGACTTTATCAGCTTTCTTTGGAAGATCTCTTGCCAAGCACCCATGGTAAAAAAAAGGGTTTCTGGTGGCCATCCAAAAGCTTTGTCAATCCACAACCAATCTTTTTTTCAAAACAGGACCTGCCGTTGGTACTAAGAAGATTGCATGAACCACTCTGAGCCATTGCAAAAGCAGAGTTATCATCTCTTACAGAAAGGTTGTATTCTTAGTATCAATTACATCGGCCAAGAGGATGAGTGAATTGCAAGCACTAGCTGCAAAAGAACCCTTTCTATTGTTTCACCAAGACAAGGTGCTACTAAGAACTCTCCTCTCATTCAAACCCAAGTGTCCTTCCCATACCAACATTGAACCATTCTTGGAGAAGGAAAGGCACTACAGACACTGAATGTATGAAAAAAAGGGGGTTTGGTACTGTGTTAGCCAGTAGAGCAAAGTGTGATTGTTCTCATTAAGAGAAACCAGTTAATCTTGTAGCTATGATACCTTTTAATGGCCAACAAAAATACTTGATGCTAAATACATGATATACTGAAGGGCACCTTCAAGTCACAGCGTCACAGAATAATTTGGGGGTATAAATTTATGGCAATGTCTGATACCCTCAAGAATGGAATGAACCTCAGCCCGAGATTCTTGCATAAGTGGAGAATATGAAAGGTCTGAAGAAAGTCAAGACTTTGTCCTCTTCACAACCATTGTCTGTGTTTTGGTTTTCTAATAAAAATTCTGAAATTTATTGTAGGAATGTTGCCATCCAATAGGTGGTGCTACAGAGCTAGTATTACCATCTTTCCATGTGCAGTTTAAGTAAAAATAAGAGGCATCATAAAACTGTCACATTCTGCAGCTCAGTGGACTAATTAAGCATCTGTGTCTTTGTTTAGATTGAGCGATAAACTAAAACCAAAAAACGTTGAGCGATCACCTTGCGCTTCAAGCGGGGGATGCAGAAGACAAGCCGGATCGCTTGTCTTCTGCATCCAGCTGTTCTCTGCTTGGAGCGCCGAGCTGTTATACAGCTGAGCGCTCCGAGCGGGGTATGAAGAACGCAGCTGGACAGCTGTGTTCTTCATACCTCGCCTGTCTTCAGGTAGCGGGATACAGCTGAAACAATAGTATCAGCTGTATCCCGCTGTGAATCACTGATAAGTTGTTGCTGAAGGATCAGCAATCAGTTAACGAAAACTGCACAATCTCAGTGCAGTTAGACCGAACGATTATCGCTCAAAAGATGGCTTTGAGCGATTTGAGGGAAAAATCGGTGTCCAAGTCAGCCTTAAGTCTCAAATTTCTGTTTGTGAACATTTATTTAGATCAAAAGGTGTATCTCCCACCCCTCCCCCTCACCTCCGCATCTGTGTGTTATAATTGTGTGCCATCCAAACCAGTTTCATTTTAGCCTGATGAAGTGTGGATAACAGAACCATCCGAAAGCCTGCTGTAACATCATGTATTTTTGTTAGCCATTAAAAGGTATCATATCTACAAGATTGCCTGGTTTCTCTTACTGAGAACAATCACACTGGACATTGGATGTAAGCAGAAGTCTAAGGATCTATCTGGCCCGGACAGAAGTCTTCTGGAGGACAGATCATCTTTTGTGCTCAATAGTGGCCCAAAAAAGGGGGATAAGACCTCAAAATTAACCATAGCTTGATGGTGGCTACCAGATCTTGTTATAGCAGAAAGGAATATTTCCCTCTGATGGAATTCAGGTTCATCTACTAGACCAACAGCAACTTTATGAGCAGGAGGTGCTCAAGTTCCAACTGAAAGCATCTGCCGGGTGACATGGTGGAGAACTCTTAATACCTCCATTTGCCATTATAGACTAGACTTCTCAGCAAGGGAAGAATCTTCCGTTGGACCTTCAATATAAAATTTTTGGTATTTCCCACCCTTAAGAAATTGTGCTATAATATACATACACACTAATATATATATATATATATATATATATATATATATATATATGAGCTGCTGTTTCAGATGGTAGAATTTATTATGCTAGCCTTTGTTGCTGTACTCCAAACAGCAGCACTTAACTTCCCTCCCAATCAAGTTTTTTTTTAGTTAATGTTTCTGGTACCTTCTTTTAAAATACACAAAGGGGGAGGGGCTTAGGACCCTTTTATAGGGCTGCTCTATACCTTTTAACTCTTTGTGTCATCTGTTCAAAACATGAGGTAGGGGAATAAATATGTATATGCGCTGCTTTTGAACTACAGGAAAGAAGAACATATTAAACTCACCCTATATAACCACCTTATAATGTGGCAGGCTTAGGTACAGCGGATCTGTTCTAGTTTACCTATAAATAATGCAGTCACCATATAATGTACTCAATTAACAGCTCTCTACAGTGATAGTCATTACAGTGCAGTTACCTCCAGTGATCACAGGTGACATTTCAGCTTGGAATCGTCCATATACGGTTTTCTTCTCTCTATAGAGAATAGGGACTTTCACCTTACCCCCCATGAATGACCCAACTCCGTAATAGGGACTCCCTCTCCCCATATGCATGCCCCTACTGGGTCATTATGACACTCCCATATGCATGGCCCCACTCTGTAACAGGAAACCCCCCCCCCATGCATGGCCCACTCAGTAATAGGGACTCCCTCCTTACCCCCCCACAAATGACCCCACTCGGTAATAGGGACTTCCCCCCCCCCCCAATATTCATGGCCCCACTTGGTAATAGGAACTCCCCCCCTTCCCTCAAATGACCAAACTCAGTAATAGGGTCTTTCTCCCCCTTCCCCATCCCTATATGCATGGTCCCACTCGGTAATAGGGACTCCCACATATGCATCTCCCCACTAGGTAATAGGGACCCCGCCCATATGCATTTCCCCACTCAGTAATAGGGATTCACCCATCCTCCACATGCATGGCCTCACTCGGTAATAGGGACTCTTCCGTATGCATTGCTCCACTCGGTAATAGGGACACCCCCCTTACCCCTCATAAATGACCCAACTCATTATTAGGGACTCCCCCACCCCCATATGCAAAACCCAACTTGGTAAAAGGAACTCCCTCCCCCCTCTCCCCCATATGCATGGCCCCACTAGATAATAGGGACTTCCCCCTTACCCCCTGAATGACCCAACTCGGTAATAGGGACTTACATCCCCCCCCATATGCATGGCCCCACTCGGTAATAGGGACTCCTCCCCTCCCTCCCCTATATGTAGGCCCCACTAGGTGATAGGGACACCCACCCATGCATGCCCCCACTCGGTAATAGGGACTTCCCTGCCCCCATGCATAGCCCAACTCGTAATAGGGACTCCCTCCACGCATGGCCCTACTCAGTGATATGGTCTCCCCTCCCATATGCATTGCCCCACTCAGTAATAGGGTTTCCCCTCCCATATGCATGGCCCCACTCGGTAATAGGGTCTCCCCCCCCCCCCCAATGTATTGCCCCACTCGATAACAGGGACCCCCCTTCACCATATGCATGGCCCTACTGGGTAATAGGGACTACCCCCCTATGCATGGCCCCACTAGGTAATAGGGACTCACCACTTACCCCCATCCATTGTACGTCTCTCTACCCAAGACAAGATATATCTCAAACTACACACTCAACATGTTGATTCTGGTGTGTGCATACACCAATAAATACCTCTCCCCAGACACGACTATCTGCCTTGGCTCTCGGTCCACAACAATGATGGTTCAGAAGTCATGTCTGAAAGAATCACACACTGTATACTCCTGACTGAAGGAATTAAAATGAAATTGAATCTAAATATTCATACATTCAGTAGTTTCCTGACACTCGGGAATAGGGATCCCCTATGTGGCCCCACTTGGTAATAAAGATCCCACTATGTAGACCCACCTTTATAATGAGACACCCTCTGTGGTCCCGCCTAATAATTGGACCCTCTGTGTAGGCCCATCTAGTAAAAGGGATCCCGCTACGTAGATCCACCCTTAGTGGCCCCACCTAATAATTGGACCCTCTGTGTGGCCCCATCTAGTAACAGAACTCCCTTTATCACCCCAGAACTGGTATCTGATCCATGGTGGAGATTACCTTCATCATTAATACACACAATAGCAGTCTGGCAATGTTACACGCATAGCTTCGTTACTCCTCCTCTCCCCGGTACTCGCTGTACTCCGAGCACTGGAGCCAGGAGGAGGAGTAAAAAAGCTATACGGTGCACATCGCACGCAGCATCAGACAGCTAGTGCGTGTATTAATGATGAAGGTAATCTCCACTACAGACCTAATCAGGTGTGGGGGTCATTAAGGTGCCGAAAGCCCGACAGCACTGTTACCTCCTCGCCCCCAGCCTAGACTTTAAGTAATGACCCGTACACAAATTGGCTGCCATTTACCTGCCAGAAGACGTATTCCTCCACTGCTATAAATCATGAAATGTCTTTATTTTTGGAACGGGGTAAATACAGAAGAAAAGGTGATAAGAAGTCATGGGGCAGTAATAGTATTCTTTAGGATGTCTGTCCATGTGCAATGCGGGCAGAGACTGGGAATGGAAGCGAGACAGTCAGCAGGTCATTGACTCAGACCTCGAAGCGGAAGGTCAGGTCGGTGTCAGACATCTCCCTCTTATAACAGGCATCAAGTAATTCATTGTGAGCCACAGTGAGATGGTTCTTCCAGTCGCCGCAAATTCCTAGAAAGGCAGAAGTGCAGGATTTAGTGACCATAAGTAACACGCTATCAGTAGTTAATAGTAACGCGGAAATAGACGGTACCTTTCCTCATGAAAGGAGAGACCTCGTGGTCCATAACATGGGTCGGGATGGAGCTGTAGTTGGCCATGTGGTTTTCCTTCATGGTCTTGAAGGTTGTACGCTGGTGGATCTTCTCCAGAACATCCTCAGGTAGATACTTCCCCATGTACTTCATCACCTTCCTGATCTCACGTTTTGAGTCCTGTACCAAGCAGATGGAGAAGTTTAGAAAACCGCCTCAACCCCTCATCCAAGGGTACGTCAAGGGTAAGAAAGTTGCACAGAATTTGTAGAGTATCATTAAAGGAGCTGTACAAGAATTTCAAGTTATTCCCTATCCACAGGGCAAAGTGTAACTTGCTGATCGATGGGTCTCATGTCCCCCATCCTCCTCAGTGCGATGTTACTGCACCCCCCAGTAAGGAAGAGACTGAATGAAGCGCTGGTCATATAAGTATACCAGTGATACATTCACTTCTCGCTCGGGTATTTCCATCAGCCCCATTGAAGTGAATGGAGTACTGACCGCACATGAGCAGCCAATGCTGCATTCAGAGTGACGTCACTGCGGGGAGAGAAGCGATCCCCATAAGGACAGGAGAACAGGACATGGGAGTCCTGTTCTCAAGATTGAGGTGAGACCCCCATTAATCAGTTATTCCCTATCATGTGGTTAGTGGATAACTTGAAATTCTCTTCTGCGCAGCAACGACCCCAGTTGGGACTAGTTGAACAGTGAGCGTCTTCTTCTTGTTGAACTGAGCTAAATGATCTGGCTCAGCAAAAAGCGAAAAAAACTGTCATCATTGCAGGTTATGTGGGCTTAGAGCGGCATCTATGGGTGTGTGGCACCGCTCTATGAAGTCCTACTTCCCCCACCCCCATCGTTTACTTACAGGAGCCGGCTCGTTAGCGGCCGGCCCATCACTACTAACAGGGACTGTGCAATTCTATGAAACCAAAGGTTACTCGGTGACTAAATGTACCTTCATACTGTGCAGCAGGGGTGCTATAACATTGCTGCTTCCTGGGTCACTGTACTGACCGCAGGAGACGGGAGAGAGGAGACATGTTAAACTCTACATAGAGCGCTCAGCATCAAGCAACAGACAGCGCAACGCATGTGGGATTGTTAGGCTGAAGCCTGTATTGGGTGGTGGCTGGGCACTTTAGTAAGCAGAATCAAAGAAGGGGCACTATAAGCAGATGGGGCCACAGAGGGGACACTAGTAGTAACTGGGGCCACAGTGGGGACAACTAGGAATTAGGGCCATAGATGGGGCAATATTACAAATTTGGGCATTAATAAGAAGCTGGGCCTTAGAAGGGACACTACTAGGAAGCAGGGCCACAGAGGGGACATTATGGGGAATTGGTAAAGTCATCTTGGTATTCTGGGTCGGATGGAGAAGAAAAGGGAAAGTGAACAACTCCAGTCAGAGAGGACATAACCTGTTATCATTAGAGGTAACGGTACTGTAATTACTGATATGGTCTGCAGAGAGCCTGTCTAGAGCAGATATCTACCACTATATAGCGGCAATATTGGTCTTTGTATAGTATTTTTCTCAGTAACAGTATGGCGGTATTATTTGGCTCTTATATAGTTTCACTATTAGCAGTACTGATCTTTGCAGTGGTCTTACTTTAGTAACACTATGGTGGTATTAGTTACTATATGGTGATACTATGTGATCATGGTGGGTCCTTTTTTTCTTGTTTAGAGGTTGGTATGTAGATATCTTGGTTCTGTTATCGTATCTATGGAATGAGCTTGGTTCTGGTATTGTCTCTGTAGTAAATATCAGATTATTATAGAACTTTAGACTCCTTGGGGGTCCACAGTTTCCAGACAGGCCAAGACCCTTGGTAACCGTAATCGGCCCCTGGTGTGCACAATATAGCTACTGATTTGGCTAACCCCCGTCTGTCTAATATAAAGTGAACATTATCTTGGTCATTTCCAGGGTGCTCTGCACTCGGATCTAATCCACAATGGATACCTAGGATGAGTAAATATCTATTGCTACCTCTAACAGGTCCTCGTAGAACAGGTAGAGGACGTCCTTCTGCTGTCTGATCTTCCACCAGCACTTCACATGGTCACTCCATGGCCCAAAGGCAACTATGGGAGAAAGGACAAGTATGAGCATGGACAGGACATCTAGAAGGTGCCTGCTGAGGGTCGTAATTCTATAACAGCGGGGGTCTCACAGGCTGCAGACCACCGGTTTAGTAACTGGTATGTGTTTGGTAGAGGAAGCATTTCCTTGCACCAGAGAAGGCTGCAGTCCAGTTCCCCTACTACAGACCCCTATAGGAGTTAACCCTTATGCTACCAGCATAATGAGAGGATACATTACTTGTACCTGTTCCTTTTAGGATCTTCTGGATATTCTTCAAGCGTCCCCGGATCTGGGTGCACATAGGACATGCGATAAGAGTGATAATATGACACAAATACATCCTTAGGGTTCCGAGCCACGTAAATTATCTGCAGGGAGAAAAGGCGACAAGAAGTTACTGATTCTGCCATGAAAGGAGGGCGAACTAGAGATAGAGATGTGATCGGCCTGATGAGGGAACACATTGAGTTATGAACCAGGCTCTACGCAAGAGAGATGGCCCTGGGTATAGGAGCAGGGGGTGATCAGGGTCTACAGGAGGGGAGAAAGCTATTGAACGTGTATGACCACCTTAACTCCTTGACACTAGATGGCATACATATACGCCCAGCAGCAGCAGGGTTTGTATGGATGGTGAGCCCATCCTGCTCCATACACAGCGAGGGCCAACTGCCTCTGACACCATCCACAACAACTGCAAGCAGCAGTCACACCACTTTTGACAGCGGAATTCAAATGACCCAATCGGCATTAGGGTGTCCCGAATGGCTCCACAGTGATGAGATTGTGCAACACTCCAGAGGGGTGACCCTGGGCACCTGGCTAACGTGAAGAGCTGGGAAGGTTAAGTGCTGACGTGTCACTCGCCATGCTCTAGTCCCGGAGGGATGACATGCTGCCAAGGCCAGTGTAGATTGCATGCCAGGCTTCAACACTCCTTTGGCTGGGAGTGCCAATAAAGGGGATGATAGTGGTGTGTGTGGGTGTTGTAGTAGATATCACTTGTGATGCAACCGTTCCCACATACCATTATTCTATGCGGCGGAGTAATAAACACAGAGAAAGATATAGATATATAACCTCGAGTCCTTAGGAACAGTTAAGGCCCAGTATAACTTTTACCTGAAAAAAGACTTGAACAGGTATTACAGGTACAAGTCACTTGACGTACTGACAGGCTATAGCTCAGAGGTAGGGAGGATACACAGGATCAATACAGTCCAGAGGAGGAGGGGGGGGGGGGTAAGGAGTCCCCCCACAGACTCTTTGGCAGGCAGTTACTCCAGAAAAGGCTTAGCCTAGATACACCCCACATACGCATGGGTGTCACAATCAAGCACCTCTGTGCGGTGATCCTAGAGTCGGATGGCCGCATAGAAAAACACCTGTATTGTGAATGGGTACCTGCTTTTTTTTTTTTTAAGAAGTTGGGGTCTGTTCTCTCTCCTCACATCAACACTACATGGTGAACATAATAAACATTTAAATACTAATAAATAAAAAAAGGCAAAATTGCACTTCTATTGGTCATCCCATCTCCAAGTAGAAACTTAATGAAGTGATCAAAAAGTCGTAAAAAATAATAAAAAATAAAATTATATATGTATAAATTTGGTATCGTCGTAATCCTACTGACCCATGGAATAAAGTTATCATGTAATTTTTGCCGCTGTGTGTACACTGTAAAAACAATTCCCTCCCACCAAAGATATTGAAATAGTGTCTTCTTCCATTTTACACCATATATAAATGTTTACATTAATGTGAATGATACATTAAAAATAGTAGAATTGAAAAATATAACTTGCCCCACAAAAATAAGCCCTCAGACAGCCACATTGTTGGAAAAATAAGAGTTAAGATTTTTTGTAAGTTGGAGAAGCAAAAAACAAAACAAAACAGTGCCTTTAAGGCACAGGTATCAAACACAAGGACCGCTGCCTCATTTTATGTGGCTCGCGGCGTGCCGACAGACGCTCACCACTGTAGTGATTACCAGCTGGGGTGCTGTAGCTCCCCACTGGAAATCACGTTGGCAGCGCTGATTCTGGCGCACACTCTGACGTCAGTGTGCAGGCAGGATCCTCCTCCCCTGAGTCCTCTGCTCCTCAGTTCCGCAGGAGAGGACTCAGGGAGGAAGTGTGCCAGGCTACACGCTGACGTCAGTGTGCATCCAGGCTCAGTGCGAGCAGAGGAGGAGCGGTGCTGACAGCAAGGAGGAAGTATATGGGTTGGGGTTAATATTGTTATGGGGTTAATATTACTGACGGGGATTTATTACTATGGGGGGTTACTATTACTGTGGGGGTACCCTGTTACTACTGGGGCTACTATGAGAGTCACTATGACTACTGCGACCACTATAGGGGGGAGAGGGAGGTGAGTGTGTCACCATTAGGGCTCGTTCACGAGGGCGTAATAGTGTTTCGGTCGTACAAATACACTGCGTATTTCCACAATAGAGAAAAAAAAAACACGCAGATGGGCCCACTGAAATGGTGCGCAAATAAGCAGTGAATACACAGGTTTCCTGCGCATTCACCATGTATTTGCGCGGCCCATTCACTTTAATGGCCTATTGCGGTACGTAGTATGTAACATAATAGGTCATGCTTTGTGAAAATCTATATTCATGTGAATGACTCATTGAAATCAATGGCTTCTATTCACTGCATATTTTGTACGCAAATACGCTGGTGTGAACAGGACCTCACTATACTGTCTTACAATCGGCCCTTTGAAGGTCACTATAAGCCTGATGTGGCCCTCGGTGAAAAGGAGTTTGACACCCCTGCTTTAAAGGGAAAAAGAGACTGTGCAACTCTTTATATAGGCTGTTTGCAGGCAAGTAGGCAGATTAGGTTCTACAGCAAGTCCAATAGACCTGGATACATTGTAGTAGGGGGACCAAACTCTACAAGACAGATTTTGCTCAAGCAAGAAATGGACCAGACTCTTCCAATAGGCACTGCAAAAAAACAGACCAGGTTCTAAGGGAAGACAGATAGCAAAAGAATCAGGCTGTAAAGAAGGAAAGACCGACCTGTTATATGGACCAGCCTGTTATCTAGAGAGAGGTAGACCTCATCATACAAGCCTTCTATACTGATAAATCAAGAACTACAGCAAGAGTTATAGGCCAGCCATTATAGCATGGGAGGGAAAATGTAAAAGACCTGGCTATAAGGGGAGGAAAAACGGGGATTCACACCAAAGTGAAGGAAATCAAGACTCCATATCAAACCAGACTCCAGTGAGATCAGCTGTGGTCTACAAAGAACTCACTACCTTGGACTTCTTCTACCAGAAGCTGCTTGGCAGGAGGTGCACGGGTAAATGAGTTTTAATCACGCGGGGAGAGTCCATAGCATCAAGGATCTCCGTTCCTGAGGAAGAGGTGACAAGTTGGACTTATGTATGAAGGAATGTGATGACAACATAAGACATGGACTCCTACAAGGCCGATGGTTCATTAAGGTTTTGGTGTTACCTGCTCATTTATTGGGAAATTCAAACCCCAAAAAACACTGTAAAATAACTTTATTGGCACCACTTACCTGACGACATGTCAGGCACCGCATACTCCAGAAAGGGCACCCGCTCAAATATGGCTCCACGTTGGCTTTTTGCAACATCTCCATTTTGGAGCATTAAGTCCACAACCTTGCTCACCCAAGTGGTACCTGTAAAGAGTCAACATCTATTGAGCATGGTCATGTGAAGGTCCCCGTTGTCAATGGTAATTAGAGGAGTTGTGGGAATTGACACTGTGCACGGTGCCAATAGTCATGGGTTACTGCTCTACGACTTCAGTTATTGAAAACAGTCTGTAACTTTTGTTGTTAAGTGCAGTTATGCTAGAGAGATAATTCCACACCAAGCCAGGTACGTCTCCTGCCATCAAGCACACCATGGACACAGCTCAGCCGTACTGGAGGAAACGGCTGGCATGTCACTCACCGCCAAGGGTGCTCAGCAGCTGACCAGGAGGAACCCGCCCTGCCGGCAGCCTCCCGAGTAGCTCCTGCAGCCATCCAGAAGGCACCTGCCCTGCCGGGGGCTTAAGTAGCCCCTGCACCCATCCTAGGGAAACCCGCCCTGCCGACAGCCTCCTAAATAGCCCCTGCACCCGACCCAGACCAGGAAGCTTCTCTATTCTGCCTGCCCCAGTCTTCTACACCAGTGTGGAAATCACCATGTGTCAAGCAGCTTAGGCTGCCTGTCCACGGGCATTGCGGTCGCCGCAGGAAACGGTAGACGGATCTCCCCTGTCAACCTATCTGACAGCTAGGCTGACCATGGAGAATCACAACTATTCGCGAAAGCTTCAGACAGCGTGATTTGCCAGCGATTTACCGCCAGCATCACGCCCGTGGACACCAGATGCATTTATGCAAACAAACCCATTCAAGTCAATGGCGGCACCAGGTTACGACCGTTGTCACACACGAACATGCCCGGTTGGAGGCTCAGCGGCGCAAGCCAGCGGTCGGTCTGCTCTGTCAGACCCTGCAGCAGTTCGTGGGCCATGTGCCTCTTCTCTCCTAAGCTGAGTAGTTTCAGCACGGCCTGCTGACGCTTGCCCACCGCTGTGCTGCCACGCCGCGCGACACCGACTCCTGGCGACGTGCTGCTGCTGACACATCTTGATTGCGAGACAGAGGTTGCGTAGGAGGAGGAGGAGGGTGGTTTAGTGGAGGAAGCATACACCGCCGCAGATACCACCACCGAGCTGGGGCCCGCAATTCTGGGGGTGGGTAGGACGTGAGCGGTCCCAGGCTCTGACTCTTTCCCAGCCTCCACTAAATTCACCCAATGTGCCGTCAGGGAGATATAGTGGCCCTGCCCGCCTGTGCTTGTCCACGTGTCCGTTGTTAAGTGGACCTTGGCAGTAACCGCGTTGGTGAGGGCGCGTACAATGTTGCGGGAGACGTGGTCGTGCAGGGCTGGGACGGCACATCGGGAAAAGTAGTGGCGACTGGGAACTGAGTAGCGCGGGGCCGCCGCCGCCATCATACCTTTGAAAGCCTCCGTTTCCACAGGCCTATACGGCAGCATCTCCAGGCTGATAAATTTGGCTATGT
Source organism: Eleutherodactylus coqui (assembly GCF_035609145.1). Lineage (NCBI taxonomy): Eukaryota > Metazoa > Chordata > Amphibia > Anura > Eleutherodactylidae > Eleutherodactylus > Eleutherodactylus coqui. The sequence continues at coordinate 198,907,678 of NC_089844.1, forward strand.
GCACGTTTAACGCTTGAGCGTGCGGGTGCGTGGCGGCGTACTTGCGCTTGCGCTTGCGCTCCAACACTTGCGCTAGCGACGGCTGGACGGTGCGCTGAGAGACATTGGTGGATGGGGCCGAGGACAGCGGAGGTGAGGGTGTGGGTGCAGGCCAGGAGACGGTAGTGCCTGTGTCCTGAGAGGGGGGTTGGATCTCAGTGGCAGGTTGGGGCACAGGGGGAGAGGCAGCGGTGCAAACCGGAGGCGGTGAACGGCCTTCGTCCCACCTTGTGGGGTGCTTGGCCATCATATGTCTGCGCATGCTGGTGGTGGTGGCTCCCTGGCTGATCTTGGCGCGACAAAGGTTGCACACCACTGTTCGTCGGTCGTCTGCACTCTCAGTGAAAAACTGCCAGACCTTTGAGCACCTCGGCCTCTGCAGGGTGGCATGGCGCGAGGGGGCGCTTTGGGAAACAGTTGGTGGATTATTCGGTCTAGCCCTGCCTCTACCCCTGGCCACCGCACTGCCTCTTGCAACCTGCCCTGCTGCTGCCCTTGCCTCCCCCTCTGAAGACCTGTCCTCAGTAGGCGTAGCAAACCAGGTGGGGTCAGTCACCTCATCGTCCTGCTGCTCTTCCTCCGAATCTCTGTGCGCTTCTCCCTCGGACTTACTCCAATTACTACTACCTGAGTGATAGACAACTGTGTCTCATCGTCATCGTCCTCCTCACCCACTGAAAGCTCTTGAGACAGTTGCCGGAAGTCCCCAGCCTCATCCCCCGGACCCCGGGAACTTTCCAAAGGTTGGGCATCGGTCACGACAAACTCCTCCAGTGGGAGAGGATTCGGAACCATTGCCGCCCATTCTGGGCAGGGGCCCGAGAACAGTTCCTGGGAGTCTGCCTGCTCCTCGGAATGTGTCATTGTAATAGAGTGAGGAGGCTGGGAGGAAGGAGGAGCAGCAGCCAGAGGATTCAGAGTTGCAGCAGTGGACGGCGCAGAATTCTGGGTGGTCGATAGATTGCTGGATGCACTTTCTGCCATCCACGACAGGACCTGCTCACACTGCTCATTTTCTAATAAAGGTCTACCGCGTGGACCCATTAATTGTGAGATGAATGTGGGGACGCCAGAAACGTGCCTCTCTCCTAATCCCGCAGCAGTCGGCTGCGATACACCTGGATCAGGAGCTCGGCCTGTGCCCACACCCTGACTTGGGCCTCCGCGTCCTCGCCCGCGTCCACGTCCTCTAGGCCTGCCCCTACCCCTCAGCATGGTGTATTACCAGTAGTGCAGAAACAGAATGCTGTAATTAAATGTGCCGCTTATTGGCCTGTGGTTGGAGGCTGACTTCGTTTACGGAACGCACAGCAGAGCCAGGAAAGAATTTTGCGCAAGCCTGCTGTAACACTTAGCTGGCTGCTTATTAATTAGGACTACTACCCCCAGCAGAGACGCAGTACACTGAGGACGGTCACAGGCAGCCCAAATAGATTTTTTTTCCCCAAATTCTTTGGAACAAGTCCACTGCCTATATAGACAGTATATCTCTTTCACCTTTTTCACTGTCCCTGCCTCAGCACTACTGGCCCTATACTATGTAAAATTACTGCAGACTGTTTCCCTCTGGAGAGGATGACAGCGGTGATGTGTAACGCACAGCAGAGCCAGGAAAGAATTTTGCGCAAGACTGCTCTAACACTTAGCTGGCTGCGTATTAATTAGGACTACTACCCCCAGCAAAGACGCAGTACACTCAGGACGGTCACAGCAGCCCAAATAGAATGTTTTTTCACAAATGTTTTTGGAAAAGCCCACTGCCTATATACACAGTATATCACTTTCACTGTCCCTGCCTCACCACTACTGGCCCTGGACTATGTAAAATTACTGCAGACTTAGGACGCAATGCTCTGCATGGCCGATATACAAAAAAAAAAAAAAGTGCAACACTGCAAAAAGCAGCCTCAACAGTACTGCACACAGTCAGATGTGGCCCTAAGAAGGACCGTTGGGGTTCTTGAAGCCTAAAATCACTCCTAACACTCTCCCTATAGCAGCTCCACCATCAGCAGCACTTTCCCTGAGCTATGTCAGAATGCATCTGTGGCGAGCCGCGGGAGGGGCCGATTTATATACTCGGGTGACACCTGATCTCGCCAGCCACTCACTGCAGGGGGGTGGTATAGGGCTTAAACGTCGCAGGGGGAAGTTGTAATGCCTTCCCTGTCTTTCTATTGGCCAGAAAAGCGCGCTAACGTCTCAGAGATGAAAGTGAAAGTAACTCGAACATCGAGTGGTGCTCGCCTCTAGTAACGAGCATCTCGAACACGCTAATACTCGAACGAGTATCAAGCTCGGACGAGTACGTTCGCTCATCTCTAGTACCGATCCATCTGGTGAGAATTTGATGGATGCAGATAAGGCTTGTAAGATATCAGTACAAATAACAAAAGACATGAATTACAACAAGCCCCTGCAGAACATTCTCTCAGAGACAGTACAGTACTAACAGCATTCAGCAGTGATACAGACATCCAACCAATCACAGAACTGACATTTACCCAAAAAGCAAAAACATACCTCAAAATCCCTACATGCTTTCCACTTTCAAGACAATTAATTTATGTAATTCATTACAAGTTTCTTATTTCATCAACATCTTTCTTTCTATGACCTTGAATTTTATCTCTCTATGAAATAGAACAACAACCAAGACTCTAGAAAGTGTCCAGAACATTCAGACTCCAAACAACACCAATCATTAGCAACAACAAGAGGTATATTTCTCTGCACAGACTATCAAACACGGACGGCAGGGGAATAGTTAAACACATAGAAAAGACAACATGCTAAGCGCTTTTGACATGGCAGCATTTTTAACCCTTGTATTCTTAAAAGCCCCCACAGCCGTGAGGAGGGTATAACTTTCTTACACTTTCTTACACTTGTATGACGGAGACTAAGACGTACAACAAAGATTAGATTACATAACATCAAGACATACAAGACAAACAATGATGGTTATTTGTCACATAATTGTCAACAGATTCTGCATGAACTTGCTTTATGTCCCAAAGGAACACAGACTATAAAGCAGGGTTCCCCAACTCCAGTCCTCAGGGACCACCAACAGGTCATGTTTTCAGGATTTCCTCAGTGTTGCACAGGTGATGTAATTATTGTCGGTGCCTCAGACATTGCCACAGGTGTTATTACCATAGGATATCCTGAAAACATGACCTGTTGGTGGTCCCTGAGGACTGGAGTTGGGGACCCATGCTATAAAGGATTCCCTTTCTCTGATAACTGCCGTATCTACACTTGCCTCAATCCATCTGTCTAGCTTACTTTTATCCAACCTTTGACTATCTCTGAATCTTTCCCAAACTCGTTGGTCTAAGGTTCCCAAAATTCTAAACACCTGCTTTTCTCAACAACTTACTACATTCTCTAGCTGTTTTCTATATTGTCTGTTCTTTTTAAGTCCTATCTGTTGATATATTTTATAGGCTTGCCTACAAATGTCCTTCCCTTTCCCCAATCTTATTATTTCAATGGGTGTCAAGAAAGTCTGAGACTGGTCGGACCCCATTCTAACTATGGACTTAGCTCTCGATTTACCACTATTGTCCCTACTGCCGAGTCCGCAACTGGCAGGATACTTATGGACTTTTCAGTCCCTTCTGCCACGTCCGCAACGGGCAGGATATTTATTTAGGGCCCTCCTGCCAAGTATTGGCAGGATACTTCTCTTCTGCGAGTCCGCAACTGGCAGAAATACTTATGGACTTTTCAGTCCCTTCTGCTACGTCCGCAACAGGCAGGATATTCATTCGCAATATCTTTACTTCTTACGGGGATAGAGGAAGGACCACAGCTTGCCTTGCTGGGCGGCTTTTAGTAATCTTATTACAAATTACAGCTAACATTATGAGTGCGGCAAAAAGCAATAATTTCTACAGCAGACAGCATGGCAATATACACACAAGGGTTCTTCCGTCTAGCACGGTTACTAAGAACACCGTAAATAACAGGCAGTAGCGTCCTATAAAGATGCAGCGACTCACCTCCTGTCAACACGTTACCGAAGTCAGGGGAGCCCAGAGCTGAAGTGGTAAGTCAAGGGCTTACCTTACACCGGTGTTTTGTAGATCTGGGGTCCCGTGGCCTCTGGTCCGGCTGGTCGGCAGGTAGGGTCGTCAGGTATCGGCTGCAGGTAAGAAGTTAACTTTTGCCCCACGTTCTGGCGCCAAGTAATGTTAGGGGGGTCACAAGAGGACCCGTCAGCTGATGCTGTCTGCTTCCCAATCTGTTTGAATCTTGCGAGTATACTCTGAGGAGTTCAATGGATACCACACCGTATGTTTTAACCAAAGAAATGCCTGTTTAATGTACAATGTATTCAATCTTCATACATTTCTATGAAGCAAGTGGCTTTATGCCAGATACAATTACAATTAATAAGCACATGTATTGATTTAAAACATCTCAGCCTCTTATCAGTATGTCTTCCTCTGTGTAGGTGTAATCGGGAGGTACATTCCTGTAAGCTTGTTAGTTTCAACTAGAATTGTTTAAAGATAAGAACAGGACAGAAACCTAGTGGTAATCCAATTAATATTTCCAGGTGGATCATTCTAACTGCAATCTAACATTTTTCTCAAGTGAAAGTTGAAATTAATACAAAATATATGTGTATTATAGCAGACAAGCAAAGAGACAAAATGGAGCCTTTGTAGTCCATTTTAAAAGCGTCAAACGTTACACGTATTTGTGGTTAAGCTTAAGAAGATGAAATACACTTATCTTTCTCTTTAGAAAAGCATAAACACGAATTAACCCCTCACAATATGACTGCCCCACTGACCTCCTGCTGCAATACTGACCAAAATGCCTGCCCCACTGACCTCCTGCCACCATACACACCATATGACTGCTCCACACACCTCCTGCTGCAATAATGACCATATGACTGCCCCACTGACCTCCTTCCACCATACAGACCAAATGACTGCCCCACTGACCTCCTGCTACCATAAAGACCATATGACTGTCCCACTGATCTCCTGCTACCATAAAGGCCATATGACTGCCCCACTGACCTCCTGCCACCATACTGACCATATGACTGCCCCACTGACCTCCTGCCACCATACAGACCATATGACTGCCCTACTGACCTCCTGCCACCATACAGACCATATGACTGCCCTTCTGACCTCCTGCCACCATACACACCATATGACTGCCCTTCTGACCTCCTGCCACCATACACACCATATGACTGCCCCACTGACCTCCTGCTGCAATACTGACCATAAGACTGCCCCAATGACCTCCTGCCACCATACAGACCATATCACTGCCCCATTGATCTCCTGCCACCAAACAGACCATATGACTGCCCCACTAACCTCCTGCCACCATACAGACCATACGCCTGCCCCACTGACCTCCCGCCACCATACAGACCATATGACTGCCCCACTGAAGTCCTGCTGCAATACTGAACATATGCCTGCCCCACTGACCTCCTGCCACCATACACACCATATGACTGCTCCACACACCTCCTACTGCAATAATGACCATATGACTGCCCCACTGACCTCCTTCCACCATACAGACCAAATGACTGCCCCACTGACCTCCTGCTACCATAAAGACCATATGACTGTCCCACTGATCTCCTGCTACCATAAAGACCATATGACTGCCCCATTGACCTCCTGCCACCATACTGACCATATGACTGCCCCACTGACCTCCTGCCACCATACAGACCATATGACTGCCCTACTGACCTCCTGCCACCATACACACCATATGACTGCCCTTCTGACCTCCTGCCACCATACACACCATATGACTGCCCCACTGACCTCCTGCTGCAATACTGACCATAAGACTGCCCCAATGACCTCCTGCCACCATACAGACCATATCACTGCCCCATTGATCTCCTGCCACCATACAGACCATATGACTGCCCCACTAACCTCCTGCCACCATACAGACCATACGCCTGCCCCACTGACCTCCCGCCACCATACAGACCATATGACTGACCTCCTGCTGCAATACTGACCATATGACTGCCCCACTGACCTCCTGCTGCAATACTGAACATATGTCTGCCCCACTGACCTCCTGCCACCATACACACCATATGACTGCTCCACACACCTCGTGCTGCAATAATGACCATATGACTGCCCCACTGACCTCCTTCCACCATACAGACCAAATGACTGCCCCACTGACCTCCTGCTACCATAAAGACCATATGACTGTCCCACTGATCTCCTGCTACCATAAAGACCATATGACTGCCCCACTGACCTCCTGCCACCATACTGACCATATGACTGCCCCACTGACCTCCTGCCACCATACAGACCATATGACTGCCCTACTGACCTCCTGCCACCATACAGACCATATGACTGCCCTTCTGACCTCCTGCCACCATACACACCATATGACTGCCCTTCTGACCTCCTGCCACCATACACACCATATGACTGCCCCACTGACCTCCTGCTGCAATACTGACCATAAGACTGCCCCAATGACCTTCTGCCAACATACAGACCATATCACTGCCCCATTGATCTTCTGCCACCATACAGACCATATGACTGCCCCACTGACCTCCTGCCACCATAGACCATATGCCTGCCCCACTGACCTCCTGCTGCAATACTGACCATATGACTGCCCCACTGACCTCCTGCTGCAATACTGACCATATGACTGCCCCACTGACCTCCTGCTGCAATACTGACCATATGACTGCCCCACTGACCTCCTGCCACCATACACACCATATCACTGCCCCACTGACCTCCTGCCACCATACACACCATATGACTGCCCCACTGACGACCTGCTGCAATACTGACTATATGACTGCCCCACTGACCTCCTGCCACCATACACACCATATGACTGCCCCACTGACCTCCTGCTGCAAAACTGACCATATGACTGCCCAACTGACCTCCTGCTATCATACAGACCATATCACTGCCCCACTGACCCCCTGCCACCATAGAGACCATATGACTGCCCCACTGACGTCCTGCCACCATACAGACCATATGACTGCCCCACTGACCTCCTGCCACCATACACACCATATGACTGCCTCGTTTGCCTCCTGCTGCAATACTGACCATATGACTGCCCCACTAACATCCTGCCACCATACACACCATATGAGTGCCCCACAGACCTCCTGCCACCTCCTGCAAAAATGACTTACATGATGGTAAGGACAAAACAGTTATAAACTACAAGAATGTGAACTACTGTTGACAGGACAAAATTGTTTGATATGTCCTATGCATAAATGGAGGGGTGCAGCCTCTACAAAGGGGAGGAGCCATCATAAAGGGGAGGGACCTGTAGAACAGCTTTGACATTAAATACACGGTAATATATTAAACACAATCCACATTCCGTGTAGAAACACTAGGTGGCAGCAACACACCATTGCATTGTACTAGTGAGTGCCTCAGCAGTGCAATGTCGCCACCTGGTGGTAGAAGATACTGATTACAAACTAATACAAACACAACTGTAATCAGTGATTTTTTATAAATCGTTCTTCTGCTCAGCGATCCTGTCTGCACCGTGTATATAGTGCATCCCTTATATATAATACATCACTCAAGTATAAATAGGGGGAAATAAGATTATATGGGAACAATGGATACATTACCTCCACAATACACTGTGCATGCAGAGACCCCTCCGCCATGCAGACCATGTGACTGCCCCACTGACATCCTACCACCATACAGACCATATGACGGCCCCACAGACCTCCTACCACCATACACACCATATGACTGGCCCACTGACCTCCTGCTGCAATACTGACCATATGATTGCCCCACTGACCTCCTGCCACCATACAGACCATATCACTGCCCCACTGACCTCCTGCTGCAATACTGACCATATGATTGCCCCACTGACCTCCTGCCACCATACACACCATATGACTGCCCCACTGACCTCCTGCCACCATACAGACCATATCACTGCCCCATTGATCTCCTGCCACCATACACACCATATGACTGCCCCACTGACCTCCTGCCACCATACAGACCATATGCCTGCCCCACTGACCTCCCGCCACCATACAGACCATATGACTGCCCCACTGACCTCCTGCTGCAATACGGACCATATGACTGCCCCACTGACATCCTGCTGCAATACGGACCATATGACTGCCCCACTGACCTCCTGGCGCCATACACACCATATGACTGCCCCACTGACCTCCTGCTGCAATACTGACCATATGAGTGCCCCACTGACCTCCTTCCACCATACTGACCATATGACTGCCCCACTGACCTCCTGCCACCATACAGACCATATGACTGCCTCGTTTGCCTCCTGCTGCAATACTGACCATATGACTGCCCCACTGACCTCCTGCTGTAATACTGACCATATGACTGCCCCACCGACCTCCTGCCACCATACACACCATATGACTGCTCCACTGACCTCCTGCCACCATACAGACCATATCACTACCCCATTGATCTTTTGCCACCATACACACCATATGACTGCCCCACTGACCTCCAGCCACCATACAGACCATATGCCTGCCCCACTGACCTCATGCCACCATACAGACCATATGACTGCCCCACTGACCTCCTGCTGCAATACTGACCATATCACTGCCCCACTGACCTCCTGCCACCATACAGACCATATCACTGCCCCACTGACCTACTGCCACCATACAGATCATATCACTGCCCCACAGACCTCCTGCTGCAATACTGACCATATAACTGCCCCACTGACCTCCTGCCACCATACAGACCATATCACTGCCCCACTGACCTCCTGCCACCATACAGACCATATCACTGCCCCACTGACCTCCTGCCACCATACAGACTATATGACTGCCCCACAGACCTCCTGCCTCCATACAGACCATATGCCTGCCCCACTGACCTCCTGCCACCATACACACCATATCACTGCCCCACTGACCTCCTGCTGCAATACTGACCATATGACTGCCCCACTGACCTCCTGCCACCATTCACACCATATGACTGCCCCACTGACCTCCTGCTGCAATACTGACCATATGACTCCCCCACTGACCTCCTGCCACCATACAGACCATATGACTGCCCCACTGACCTCCTGCCACCATACAGACCATATGACTGCCCCACTGACCTCCTGCCAATATACAGACCATATGACTGCCCCACTGACCTCCTGCCAATATACAGACCATATGACTGCCCCACTGACCTCCTGCCAACATACAGACCATATCACTGCCCAACTGACCTCCTGCCACCATACAGACCATATCCCTGCCTCACTGACCTCCTGCCACCATACAGACCACATGACTGCCCCACTGACCTCCTGCCACCATACAGACCATATGACTGCCCCACTGACCTCCTGCCAATATACAGACCATACGACTGCCCCACTGACCTCCTGCCAACATACAGACCATATCACTGCCCCACTGACCTCCTGCCACCATACAGACCATATCCCTGCCTCACTGACCTCCTGCCACCATACAGACCACATGACTGCCCCACTGACCTCCTGCCACCATACAGACCATATGACTGCCCCACTGACCTCCTGCCACCATACACACCATATGACGGCCACACTGACCTCCTGCCTCCATACACACCATATGACTGCCCTACTGACCTCCCGCCACCATACACACCATATGACGGCCACACTGACCTCCTACCTCCATACAGACCATATGACTGCCCCACTGACGACCTGCCACCATACAGACCATATCACTGCCTCACTGACCTCCTGCCACCATAGAGACCATATGACTGCCCCACTGACCTCCTGCCACCATACAGACCATATCACTGCCCCACTGACCTCCTGCCACCATAGAGACCATATGACTGCCCCACTGACCTCCTGCCACCATACAGACCATATGACTGCCCCACTGACCTCCTGCCACCATACAGACCATATGACTGTCCCACTGACCTCCTGCGAACAAACAGGCCATATGTAAGCCCCATTGACCTGCTGCTGTACAGACCATATGACTGCCCCACTGACCTCCTGCCACAGTACAGACCATATGACTGCCCCACTGACCTACTGCCACCATACAGACCATATGACTGCCCCACTGACCTCCTGCCACCATACAGACCATATGACTGCTCCACTGACCTCCTTCCACCATACAGACCATATGACTGCCCCACTGACCTCCCGACCATACACACCATATGACTGCCCCACTGACCTCCTGCCACCATACACACCATATGACTGCCCCACTGACCTCCTGCCACCATACAATGTGACTGCCCCACTGACCTCCTGCCACTATACAGACCATATGACTGCCCCACTGACCTCCTGCCACCATACACACCATATGACTGCCCCACTGACCTCCTGCCACCATACAGACCATATGACTGCCCCACTGACCTCCTGCCACCATACAATGTGACTGCCCCACTGACCTCCTGCCACCATACAGACCATATGACTGCCCCACTGACCTCCCGCCACCATACAGACCATATGACTGCCCCACTGACCTCCTGCCACCATACAGACCATATGACTGCCCCACTGACCTCCTGCCACCATACAGACCATATGACTGCCCCACTGACCTCCTGCCATTATACAGACCATATGACTGCCCCACTGACCTCCTGCCAACATACACACCATATGACAGCCACATTGATGACCTGCGTCCATACACACCATATGACTGCCCCACTGACGAGCTGCCACCATACACACCATATGACTGCCCCACTGACCTCCTGCAACCATACAGACCATATGACTGCCCCACTGACCTCCTGCCACCATACAGACCATATGACTGCCCCACTGACCTCCTGCCACCATACAGACCATATGACTGCCCCACTGACCTCCTGCCACCATACAGATCATATGACTGCTCCACTAACCTCCTGCTGCAATACTGACCATAGGACTGCCCCACTGACCTCCTGCCACCATACAGACCATATGACTGCCACACTGACCTCCTGCTGCAATAATGACCATATGACTGCCCCACTGACCTCCAGCTGCAATACTGACCATATGACTGCCCCACTGACCAACCTGCAACCATACAGCCCATATCACTGCCCCACTGACCTCCTGCCACCATACAGCCCATATCACTGCCCACTGACCTCCTGCCACCATACAGCCCATATCACTGCCCCACTGACCTCCTGCCACCATACAGCCCATATCACTGCCCCACTGACCTCCTGCCACCATACAGCCCATATCACTGCCCCACTGACCTCCTGCCACCATACAGACCATATCACTGCCCCACTGACCTCCTGCCACCATAGAGACCATATGACTGCCGCACTGACCTCCTGCCACCATACAGAACATATCACTGCCGCACTGACCTCCTGCCACCATACACACCATATGACTGCCCCACTGACCTCCTGCCACCATACAGACCATATCACTGCCCCACTGACCTCCTGCCACCATGCAGACCATATCACTGCCCCACTGACCTCCTGCCACCATAGAGACCATATGACTGCCCCACTGACCTCCTGCCACCATACAGACCATATGACTGCCCCACTGACCTCCTGCCACCATACAGACCATACGACTGTCCCACTGACCTCCTGCGAACAAACAGGCCATATGTAAGCCCCATTGACCTGCTGCTGTACAGACCATATGACTGCCCCACTGACCTCCTGCCACAGTACAGACCATATGACTGCCCCACTGACCTCCTGCCACCATACAGACCATATGACTGCCCCACTGACCTCCTGCCACCATACAGACCATATGACTGCCCCACTGACCTCCTGCCACCATACAGACCATATGACTGCTCCACTGACCTCCTTCCACCATACAGACCATATGACTGCCCCACTGACCTCCCGACCATACAGACCATATGACTGCCCCACTGACCTCCTGCCACCATACAGACCATATGACTGCCCCACTGACCTCCTGCCACCATACAGACCATATGACTGCCCCACTGACCTCCTGCCACCATACAATGTGACTGCCCCACTGACCTCCTGCCACTATACAGACCATATGACTGCCCCACTGACCTCCTGCCACCATACAGACCATATGACTGCCCCACTGACCTCCTGCCACCATACAGACCATATGACTGCCCCACTGACCTCCTGCCACCATACAGACCATATGACTGCTCCACTGACCTCCTTCCATCATACAGACCATATGACTGCCCCACTGACCTCCCGACCATACAGACCATATGACTGCCCCACTGACCTCCTGCCACCATACAGACCATATGACTGCCCCACTGACCTCCTGCCACCATACAATGTGACTGCCCCACTGACCTCCTGCCACCATACAGACCATATGACTGCCCCACTGACCTCCCGCCACCATACAGACCATATGACTGCCCCACTGACCTCCTGCTACCATACAGACCATATGACTGCCCCACTGACCTCCTGCCACCATACAGACCATATGACTGCCCCACTGACCTCCTGCCACCTCCTGCAAAAATGACTTTCATGATGGTAAGGGGAAAACAGTTATAAACTACAGGAAAGTAAACTACTAGTGACAGGACAAAATTGTTTGATAATTCCTATGCATAAATGGAGGTGTGCAGCCTCTACAAAGGGGAGGAGCCATCATAAAGGGGAGGGACCTGTAGAACAGCTTTGACATTAAATACACGGTAATATATTAAACACAATCCACATTCCGTGTAGAAACACTAGGTGGCAGCAACACACCATTGCATTGTACTAGTGAGAGCCTTAGTAGTGCAATGTCGCCACCTAGTGGTAGTAGATACTGATTACAAACTAATACAAACACAAGTCTAATCAGTGATTTTTTATAAATCGTTCTTCTGCTCAGCGATCCTGTCTGCACCGTGTATATAGTGCATCCCTTATATATAATACATCACTCAAGTATAAATAGGGGGAAATAAGATTATATGGGAACAATGGATACATTACCTCCACAATACACTGTGCATGCAGAGACCCCTCCGCCATGCAGACCATATGACTGCCCCACTGACCTCCTGCTGCAATACTGACCATATGATTGCCCCACTGACCTCCTGCCACCATACAGACCATATGACTGCCTCGTTTGCCTCCTGCTGCAATACTAACCATATGACTGCCCCACTGACCTCCTGCCACCATACAGACCATATGACTGCCTCGTTTGCCTCCTGCTGCAATACTGACCATATGATTGCCGCACTAACCTCCTGCTGCAATACTGACCATATGACTGCCCCACTGACCTCCTGCCACCATACAGACCATATCACTGCCCCACTGACCTCCTGCCACCATACAGACCATATCACTGCCCCACTGACCTCCTGCCACCATACAGACTATATGACTGCCCCACAGACCTCCTGCCTCCATACAGACCATATGCCTGCCCCACTGACCTCCTGCCACCATACACACCATATCACTGCCCCACTGACCTCCTGCTGCAATACTGACCATATGACTGCCCCACTGACCTCCTGCCACCATTCACACCATATGACTGCCCCACTGACCTCCTGCTGCAATACTGACCATATGACTCCCCCACTGATTTCCTGCCACCATACAGACCATATGACTGCCCCACTGACCTCCTGCCACCATACAGACCATATGACTGCCCCACTGACCTCCTGCCAATATACAGACCATATGACTGCCCCACTGACCTCCTGCCAACATACAGACCATATCACTGCCCAACTGACCTCCTGCCACCATACAGACCATATCCCTGCCTCACTGACCTCCTGCCACCATACAGACCACATGACTGCCCCACTGACCTCCTGCCACCATACAGACCATATGACTGCCCCACTGACCTCCTGCCAATATACAGACCATATGACTGCCCCACTGACCTCCTGCCAACATACAGACCATATCACTGCCCCACTGACCTCCTGCCACCATACAGACCATATCCCTGCCTCACTGACCTCCTGCCACCATACAGACCACATGACTGCCCCACTGACCTCCTGCCACCATACAGACCATATGACTGCCCCACTGACCTCCTGCCACCATACACACCATATGACGGCCACACTGACCTCCTGCCTCCATACACACCATATGACTGCCCTACTGACCTCCCGCCATCATACACACCATATGACGGCCACACTGACCTCCTGCCTCCATACAGACCATATGACTGCCCCACTGACGACCTGCCACCATACAGACCATAAGACTGCCCCACTCACCTCCTGCCACCATACAGACCATATGACTGCCCCACTAACCTCCTGCCACCATACAGACCATATGACTGCCCCACTGACCTCCTGCCACTATACAGACCATATGACTGCCCCACTGACCTCCTGCCACTATACAGACCATATGACTGCCCCACTGACCTCCTGCCACCATACAGCCCATATCACTGCCCCACTGACCTCCTGCCACCATACAGACCATATGACTGCCCCACTGACCTCCTGCCACCATACACACCATATGACTGCCCCACTGACCTCCTGCCACCATACAGACCATATCACTGCCCCACAGACCTCCTGCAAAAATGACTTTCATGATGCTAAGGGCAAAACAGTTATAAACCACAAGAAAGTGAACTACTGGTGACAGGACAAAATTATTTGATAATTCCTATGCATAAATGGAGGAGTGCAGCCTCTACAAAGGGGAGGAGCCATTATAAAGGGGAGGGACCTGTAGAACAGCTTTCACATTAAATACAGGGTAATATAGTAAACACAAGCCACATGCCGTGTAGAAACACTAGGTGGCAGCAACACACCATTGAATTGTACTAGTGAGTGCCTCAGCAGTACAATGTCGCCACCTGGTGGTAGAAGATACTGATTACAAACAGAACTGTAATACGTGCTTTTTATAAATCGTTCTTCTGCTCAGCGATCCTGTCTGCACCGTGTATATAGTGCATCCCTTATATATAATACATCACTCAAGTATAAATAGGGGGAAATAAGATTATATGGGAACAATGGATACATTACCTCCACAATACACTGTGCATGCAGAGACCCCTCCGCCATGCAGACCATATGACGACCCACTGACCTCCTGCCACCATACACACCATATGACTGCCCCACTGACCTCCTGCTGCAATACTGACCATATGACTGCCCCACTGACCTCCTGCTGCAATACTGACCATATGACTGCCCCACTGACCTCCTGCTGCAATACTGATGATATGACTGCCCCACTGACCTCTTGCCACCATACACACCATATGACTGCCCCACTGACCTCCTGCCACCATACACACCATATGACTGCCCCACTGACCTCCTGCCACCATACACACGATATGACTGCCCCACTGACCTCCTGCCACCATACAGACCATATGACTGCCCCACTGACCTCCTGCCACCATACAGACCATATGACTGCCCCACTGACCTCCTGCCACCATACAGACCATATGACTGCCCCACTGACCTCCTGCCACCATACAGACCTATATGACTGCCCCACTGACCTCCTGCCGCCATACAGACCCATATGACTGCCCCACTGACCTCATGCCGCCATACAGACCATATGACTGCCCCACTGACCTCCTGCCGCCATAGAGACCATATGACTGCCCCACTGACCTCCTGCCACCATACAGACCATATGACTCCCCCACTGACCTCCTGCCACCATACAGACCATATGACTCCCCCACTGACCTCCTGCCACCATACAGACCATATGACTGCCCCACTGACCTCCTGCCACCATACACACCATATGACTGCCCCACTGACCTCCAGCCACCATACACACCATATGACGGCCACACTGACCTCCTGCCTCCATACACACCATATAACGGCCACACTGACCTCCTGCCTCCATACACACCATATGACTGCCCCACTGACCTACCGCCAACACACACACCATATGATGGCCACACTGACCTCCTGCGTCCATACACACCATATGACTGCCCCACTGACCTCCCGCCAACATACACACCATATGATGGCCACACTGACCTGCTGTCACCATACAGACCATATGACTGCCCCACTGACCTCCTGCCACCACACAGACCATATCACTGCCCCACTGACCTCCTGCCACCATACAGACTATATGACTGCCCCACTGACCTCCTGCCACCATACAGACCATATCACTGCCCCACTGACCTCCTGCCACCACACAGATCATATGACTGCCCCACTGACCTCCTGCCACCATACAGACCATATGACTGCGCCACTGACCTCCTGCCACCATACTGACCATATGACTGCCCCACTGACCTCCTGCCACCATACAGACCATATGACTGCCCCACTGACCTCCTGTCAGCATACCTACCATATGACTGCCACACTGACCTCCTGTCAGCATACCTACCATATGACTGCCACACTGACCTCCTGTCAGCATACCTACCACATGACTGCCCCACTGACCTCCTGCTACCATACAGACCATATGACTGCCCCACTGACCTCCTGCCACCATACACACCATATGACAGCCCCACTGACCTCCTGCCTCCATACAGACAATATGAAGGCCACACTGACCACCTGCCTCCATACACACCATATGACAGCCACACTGACCTCCCGCCACCATACGCACCATATGACTGCCCCACTGACCTCCAGCCACCATACACACCATATAAAGGCCACACTGACCTCCTGCCTCCATGCACACCATATGACAGCCACACTGACCTCCCGCCACCATACGCACCATATGACTGCCCCACTGACCTCCAGCCACCATACACACCATATGACGGCCACACTGACCTCCTGCCTCCATACACACCATATGACTGCCCCACTGACCTCCTGCCACCATACAGACCATATGACTGCCCCACTGACCTCCTGCCACCATACAGACCATATGACTGCCACACTGACCTCCCGCCAACATACACACCATATGATGGCCACACTGACCCCCTGTCACCATACAGACCATATGACTGCCACACTGACCTCCTGCCACCATACAGTCCATATGACTGCCCCACTGACCTCCTGCCACCATACAGACCATATGACTGCCCCACTGACCTCCTGCCACCATACAGACCATATGACTGCCCCACTGACCTCCTGCCACCATACAGACCATATGACTGCCCTACTGACCTCCTGCCACTATACAGACCACATGACCGCCCTACTGACCTCATGCCTCCATTCAGACCATATGACTGCCCCACTGACCTCCTGCTACCATACAGACCATATGACTGCCCCACTGACCTCCTGCCACCTCCTGCAAAAATGACTTTCATGATGGTAAGGGCAAAACAGTTATAAACTACAAGAAAGTGAACTACTGGTGACAGGACAAAATTGTTTGATAATTCCTATGCATAAATGGAGGGGTGCAGCCTCTACAAAGGGGAGGAGCCATCATAAAGGGGAGGGACCTGTAGAACAGCTTTGACATTAAATACACGGTAATATATTAAACACAATCCACATTCCGTGTAGAAACACTAGGTGGCAGCAACACACCACTGCATTGTACTAGTGAGTGCCTCGGCGGTGCAATGTCGCCACCTGGTGGTAGAAGATACTGATTACAAAATGATGCAAGCACAAGTGTAATCCGTGATTTTTTATAAATCGTTCTTCTGCTCAGCGATCCTGTCTGCACCGTGTATATAGTGCATCCCTTATATATAATACATCACTCAAGTATAAATAGGGGGAAATAAGATTATATGGGAACAATGGATACATTACCTCCACAATACACTGTGCATGCAGAGACCCCTCCGCCATGCAGACCATATGACTGCCCCACTGACCTCCTGCCACCATACAGACTATATGACTGCCCCACAGACCTCCTGCCTCCATACACACCATATGACTGCCCCACTGACCTCCTGCTGCAATACTGACCATATGACTGCCCCACTGACCTCCTGCCTGTATATATACCATATGACTGCCCCATTGACCTCCTGCCACCATACGCACCATATGACTGCCTCACTGACCTCCTGCCACCATACAGACCATGACTGCCCCACTGACCTCCTACTGCAATACTGACCATATGACTGCCCCACTGACCTCCTGCCACCATACAGACCATATGACTGCCCCACTGACCTCCTGCTGCAATACTGATGATATGACTGCCCCACTGACCTCCTGCCACCATACGACTGCCCCACTGACCTCCTGCCTCCTTATACACCATATGACTGCCCCATTGACCTCCCGCCATCATATGCACCATATGACTGCCCAACTGACCTCCAGCCACCATACACACCACATGACGGCCCCACTGACCTCCAGCCACCATACACACCACATGACGGCCACACTGACCTCCAGCCACCATACACACCATATGACGGCCACACTGAGCTCCTGCCTCCATACACACCATATGACGGCCACACTGACCTCCTGCCTCCATACACACCATATGACTGCCCCACTGACCTCCTGCCACCATACAGACCATATCCGGGATTTTTTATAAATCGTTCTTCTGCTCAGCGATCCTGTCTGCACCGTGTATATAGTGCATCCCTTATATATAATACATCACTCAAGTATAAATAGGGGGAAATAAGATTATATGGGATCAATGGATACATTACCTCCACAATACACTGTGCATGCAGAGACCCCCTCCGCCATGCGGACCATATGACTGCCCCACAGACCTCCTGCCACAATACACACTATATCACTGCCCCACTGACCTCCTGCCTCCATACACACCATATGACTGCCCCACAGACCTCCTGCCACCATACACACCATATTGTCAGGGTAAAATATTCTAAGTACAGCACCAATCGGGCCCACCCCACTTGCCCCGTTGCCGGCGGTAAGAAGAGACACCACACAGGGAGGTCTGGTATAATTCCTCACACGGGACATGGCTGCGCTTTGCCGACGTGTCGAGCTTTATTACAGATTACATGAGATCTTATACCCTTTGTCCCATCACCATCAAGGGGTGATGGGCTAATAACCATATATGGGCAGTCCGGATTTCCGGCCTGAGACAGTGAAAATTATGTACATGGTTGAACATCTTGATATCTTGTTCCAGCGCTTCTGGGAAAACGGCCAAGTACACGCGGCCTTCATGTCTGGTTCGGTATCATCTCTGAATTTCTAGAACATCTCTCAGCCTTGCAAAGCCTTGGAATATCTGATGTAAGGCGATATATAAGTTTTTTCTCATTTGGAATTGAATAAAACTTGCATATAGGTATAAAGCATAAAAAAACATATGGCAATATATATATATATACCCTCACAAACCCCCCTAAAAAACTTAATATGGAGATCAAGCATCAGACCTTGCACTCTTCCTCGGTCTCCCTTGCGTCAGGGTTTCTCCACTGCCCGTAAGTCCCTACTCCTAAAAGGGAGGGATCCCTACTCACCTCAGAAGGAGGCCATGGATTCCCTGGGCTTATTTCCGGGCATCCATACCCTCTATTTGTACGAGTTAACACTCCGCAGGGTGTGCCCTCGCCGGAACCTAAGGTCTTCTGCACTTTCCCTAGGCAAATGGGAAGTCCACTGACAGTCCATCTTATGAGACCGGGGCTGTGCAGTACTAGTCCATCTCTCCATTCTTCTGGTAACGTACCTGGTTGGCATTATCGGAACTGGCTCTTCATCTTTTTTCAAACAAGGGAAATTTTGGTCTCACATTGTCCAGTCCCTTACTCATACTCTTTTTGATCAAAGGGATAATACACGTACAGGAAGTTACATACCCCACCTCTTTCTGCTAAAATCATATCCAGGGCCACTCTATTTTGGAACACCATGGATGCAGTGGGCCCTAACTGGTCAGCTAACCCTTGTAAAGCATCTCTGGTGTATTTTTTTACAAACCTCTGCTGATTGTAAAAGATATAATTCATCCAATCTACATTATTATTAACAGTGACAAAAACAAATAAGGACTCAAAACCTGCTTTAACCTGATCTCTAGAATTAAATTCATCTGGCACCCCCCTTGGCACTCCTATTGCATCTATGTATACATGTGGATCAAAGTTACCACCTGGAGCGTCAACTTCCCTCTTAGCACGATGCGGTGTTGGATTCTCACCCTCAGTGTACTCTTATTGATTGCACATTTGATTGTATTAATTTGTTCTGAAACAGGGGGCTAGTGTGCAGTAGTCAAAGGTGTGTGTTAGAGGAATTGTACCACATTATAGCATGTAAAGGATCAGGATCATTAGTTTTTTCAGTGCGAAGTGTGGATCCAAGTGGGCTCTCCTTCAAGCTTGACTGCAGTTGGGGTGGTGAACAACATCTGGTAAGGACATTCAAACCGGGTTTCTCGCTCAAACTTTTTCACATAGACCCTGTCACCTGGTTTCAGATTGTGACACTCATCTGTAGGACCTGGGAGAAAAGCAGAGACTGCAGAATGCATTATTGACAATTCCTTAGAGAGGCCTATGACAAAATTAACAAGAAAATCATTCCCCAAACTGTGCTACTGAGGCATGTACCCTCCTAAGAAAAAGAAAAACTAATAGAAGACACTCAATTCAAAATTTTACCATTTTCTTCATTGCCTTTTGTATCTACTTTCCCACTACTCCGCGGATGGTAGGGTGTGTGAAAAACCTGGAATATACCCAAAGCAGACATGATGTGTTGCATTATTTCACCTGTGAAGTGTGTACCTTTGTTTGACTCAATTACTTCCGGTACCCCATATCTGCGGATTACCTCATTCATGAGCTTCTGTGCGGTTACCTGCTTATTTACTTTGGTAACAGAGTAGGTCCCCAACCTGAAAAACATCAACAACAACAAGCACATATTCATGCTTCCCAACAAGTAGGAGGTGAGTGTAGCCAATTTGCAATCCCTGAAATGGGTAGAGTGGTCTAGGCAAGTGTGATGTGGCAAATTTACTTCTGCCCTGTTGCTTTACGGCAAAGATCATGCAAAACTGGACAAATGATGCAGTAGCTACAGAAAACCAAGGAGCCACCCGTCCTCGTTCAAGCATCGACATCATTGCTGCTTTGAGAGGTGCGTCTTTTCGTGCGTCAGCTGGGCCATCATTGGGCACAGGGACCGTGGTGGGCAAGTGCTGTTGACTGTTCACCATACGCCGTCCCTTTTTAGTCCATTTGTCTTTTTCTTAACTGTAAAGTCTTTAGCATATCAAAGTCCAAGTTTTTATCAAAGTCCAAGTTTTTATCAAAGTCCAAGTTCATATCAAAGTCAAAAGTTATTGTCAAATTCTTCTTTTCTTCTTTCTTCCACGGCTTGAGGGCCGCTGCTTTTGCTGTGTGGTCTGTGATGGCGTTGCCTCTCGCTTCTCCGGTGTAGGAACTGGTGTGAGCTTTCCACTTTGTCAGGTAGAAGTAGGGCCTCCATGAGGCTCTGCACCGCTGCATCATTCTTAATTGGCTGTCCTGCTGTGGTAAAAAACTGTCTGGCCTTCCATGTTGGGCCGTAATCATGAGCTATGCCAAATGCATACCGGGAGTCAGTGTAAATGGTTGCCGTCTTACCTTCCTCCACTCTACACGCCTCAGCGAGTGCTTTTAATTCCGCTTCTTGTACTGCGACATGCGGAGACATTCTGCTTTTAGGACATCTTGTTGTGTAACCACTGTATATCCAGTGTGGAGTCGTCAATCACCCTGGGTACCATCTATAAAAAACAACTCAAAATATGCATTATTAACAAGGGCTTTCAGTAACTTTTTTAAACTTAAATTTTCTTGTTGCATCACTGCTAGACAATCATGCTGGTATTTTATTTCAAAAAGATCAGAACCTTGTTGTAAAAAATTAAAAAATGGCTTGCAAAAAATTTAAAAATGGCTGAATTTAAAAATGGCTGACTTGCAATACCTAGAGCACCTATGCCTTCTCCTCCCCCCCTTTAAACCAGGGTACTCAATTGGAACAATAGTACCCGGTTTAAGGTAGTACAACATTGTAAAAAGATTTGATGGATGCAGATAAGGCCTGTAAGATGTTAGCACCTATAACAGACACATGAGTTACATCGGGGCAGAATAATCTACAAACACCTATTAATATTGGAAATGTGAGATCCCTTTAACCCCTTGAGTGGCAGGTTTCCTACCACCCTGTTGTGCCCACCAGGGCAGGTTTTTTAAAATGGTCTAATCATTGAATTTCAACTAGTTTTGCAGTTGCGTCTCAAGAGCCATAACTTTTTCATTTTTCCATTGACATGGCCATATAAGGGCTTGTTTTTTGCGGGACAAGTTGTGATTTTTTAAACAGGGGGGAGGAAAAAAAGAAATGGGGAAAAAAGAAAAAAGGGGCCATGTCATTAAGGGGTTAAATAATGTATTAACTTCCTTCTCTGGGTCATTACGACGCACATGGATACCACATGTGTGATTGTATTTTTGATTTTTTACAAAGTAAAGGGAGACAAGTGTTTTTTTAATTTTTTTAACAATTTTTTAACTTTTTTTTTTTATAATTTTTTTAAAATTTTTTAATTTTTTTTGTCCCTTTAGGGGACTTCCACAGGGACCCATCAGGACCCCTGATCACATTCCAGGGGTCCGATGGTGACAGCCCTTTACATGCTGCAGTGACAGCCCTTTACATGCTGCAGTCACATAGACTGCAGCATGTAAAGGGTTAACACAGCAGAGATCGGAGGTTTTCTCTGATCTCTGCTGTAAGAGCTAGTACCTAGCTGTCCTCTGACAGCTAACAACCAGCTCTCCCTGCCACAGAGACCATCGGCTTGCTTCTGACAAGCCGATGGTCTCTATGGCAACCTGTAAACAAAGCAGGACATTGCCGACATGTCGGCAATATCTTCTGCTGGTTTTTCAAAGCCCTTGCTTTGTTCTCTGTGGGACTGTGCAGGCAGAGCACACTGTCACAGCTTGTGGCATTGTGCTCTGCAGCTCCCACAGTGATACATAGCCCGGAAATCTTCCGGGCTATGTTGCTATGAGCAGTGGAGCTCGTCACGGAACTTTTCCGGGCGTGCCACTCAAGGGGTTAAGTGAATTCATTATTAGTCTGTTCCTGCCTGCAATGTCTTAGACGGGAGAAAAAAAAAACAAAACAAAAACTTTTACTAGCTGCTCACGCTCCTCACCCCTCCCTTGGACAAGAAGGATGAAACATTACTACGTACTATTACATCATCTAGCTCCACCCCTTCGATATTGGCTCCGTGCGTCCGTCTTCTCAGCTCATTTCAGCTTAACCGTCTACACGTCCACATCTCAACCAAGCAAAGTCCCATGCATGGGGGGACTTTTATCTCCAGTCATTACCTGCATCACACATTCCACACAGCCCGAACACGGGTTACTAACTCTCATCCATCCATGCTCTCAAGTCTGCTCCGTCACCCCCTATTGAAGGTGTACCAGTACACACAGATGCACGGACAAAAAAAAGTTTGACAAACATACATACATCAGCTGAAAAACATTGAGGTGAGTGCTATAATTTACATGATTCTATTGAGATGAGATTGTGAATGAGCGCTATCTTTGACAAATTATGTGAAAAAAAGTTTGCTGAGTGACTGAGATATTCTATATTTCTTATCTACTGAAGCTATTATATGCTGTATTAAACGCTGAAGTGTTTTAGAATCTGTGACCCTGAATTTGGAGTGAATTCTGAAAGCCCCCACCTTTTTAAAACAAACTGTTATCTCTCTACGAATATGAAACACAGACTGCACAGCCCTGCATTTGAACTCATAATTAACACATATGCTGGGACCTTGCAACATTCATTCTCAACCCCTGTATAAGTAAGAATATATGTTAGAAATTGCTATATTTCTTGCCTACTAAGACAGTATAATTAATTAAATTCATTTCAATTCATTTTAAGCAAGCAAAGATATTATCCAGGGTTATTATTGCATTCTTTCTCTCGCTTCGTTATCTCTTGACCTTGAAGACTAAACATAAGCTCGCAGCTACATGTCAACAAAACTCTTCTCCCCTAAAAGCAAGCTCAGTTAACTATTTGCACATACAGTATATACATATATACACATATATATCCATATCTATTATCTATCTTGTATTATACACATTTTCTTCTTTCTTTGCCAACAAATCACATGCATTGTAACTTTCTTATCGACTTGCTTGTTTCTCATACTTCTCTCCCTTACCTAACTGCCAATATAACCTTCAATAGACACTCTCCCGACACCCTCTTGATCACTTACTGTACTTTTCAACATTTCACTTACGGACACTTTCTTAAACAAATAATGTGTACATACTTTCTCTGACTGTCTCTCTCTCTCTCCTCCTCCTCCAGCATTTTCTAGCAAACCTTGATCTTCCAAGGCACCTCTCGGTCCTAAAGACCTCCCTTCCAGACACCATTTTGTAATCTGCCGTGCGGGTCGGTGTCACACATTTTCATTAGAGTTTTCTTACATTTTACAGATTCATCCGCACGGCGGCAGCCCTTGAGGGGCTCTATCGTCTTTAATAGGATCTTACGCATATTACAACAACAACAACAATAAAAATAACACGCTCCATAGAGTGCATCCCTCTTAATTTTCAAATTGTCAGCCCCTTATATACCGGCAAGACAACCGAGGGCATCTTCTTCCATGGAACCAGTCCCATAAAAATGCATCTCTCTGAAATCAAATCGTTAGCCCCATATATAAGGCAAAACAACCGAGAGTCCCTTTTTCTATGAGACTTATCTCATAGAGTGCGTCTCCTCCTCAGCTAAACCATTAACTAACTAAACTAAACCCCAGGGTCCCTTCTTCTATGAGACAAAATAAAAAGAAAGAGAAAAAAACTTCTGCAGATACAACAAACAATCTCCACTATTGTTAAAACGCTACGGACTTCAACAACAAATAGACTACAGACTAGTTTCTGGGTGACCGATTGGTGCGCATATCACGGTCAGTGGTCCGTGACGGCAAACCCGGAGCCCGCACGAGTTACCGTGTAGAACTCTTAACCCAACCCGTCCGGTCACAAACCACAGATAGTCAGTCCCGCTGCAAGACTCGCAGTGTAAAACACAACATAAATATATGCTGGCCTTACCTGGAGTTCTAAGTGAGTTGATCAGGCTCGGTTTGCAGCAGGACGGCTTCTCAGTGGCGTGGATCTGGGTGGAATGCGTTGTAGGCTCTGGCTTTGTCGCCCCAGTTGGTTGCGCCATTTGTCAATATAATAAAATATTCTAAGTATAGCACCAATCGGGCCCACCCCACTTGCCCCGTTGCCGGCGGTAAGAAGAGACACCACACAGGGAGGTCTGGTATAATTCCTCACACGGGACATGGCTGCGCTTTGCCGACGTGTCGAGCTTTATTACAGATTACATGAGATCTTATACCCTTTGTCCCATCACCATCAAGGGGTGATGGGCTAATAACCATATATGGGCAGTCCGGATTTCCGGCCTGAGACAGTGAAAATTATGTACATGGTTGAACATCTTGATATCTTGTTCCAGCGCTTCTGGGGAAACGGCCAAGTACACGCGGCCTTCATGTCTGGTTCGGTATCATCTCTGAATTTCTAGAACATCTCTCAGCCTTGCAAAGCCTTGGAATATCTGATGTAAGGCGACATATAAGTTTTTTCTCATTTGGAATTGAATAAAACTTGCATATAGGTATAAAGCATAAAAAAACATATGGCAATATATATATATATACCCTCACAATATGACTGCCCCACTGACCTCCTGCTACCATACAGACCATATGACTGACCCACAGACCTCCTACCACCATACAGACCATATGACTGCCCCACTGACCTCCAGCCACCATACAGACCATATGACTGCCCGACTGACCTCCTGCCTGTATATACACTATATGACTGCCCCATTGACCTCCCGCCACCATACGCACCATATGACTGCCCCACTGACCTCCAGCCACCATACACACCATATGACTGCCACACTGACCTCCTGCCTCCATACACACCATATGACTGCCCCACAGACCTCCTACCACCATACAGACCATATGACTGCCCAACTAAGCCCCGGCCACAATACAGACCACATGACTGCCCCACTGACCTCCTGCCACCATACACACCATATGACTGCCCCACTGACCTCCTGTCACCATACAGACCATATGACTGCCTCACTGACCTCCTGCTGCAATACTTACCATGTGACTTCCCCACTGACCTCCTGCCACCATACAGACCATATGACTGCCCCACTGACCTCCTGCCACCATACAGACCATATGACTGCCCCACTGACCTCCTGCCACCATACAGACCATATGACTGCCCCACTGACCTCCTCCCACTATACAGACCATATGACCGCCCTACTGACCTCCTACCTCCATTCAGACCATATGACTGCCCCACTGACCTCCTGCAAAAATGACTTTCATGATGGTAAGGGCAAAACAGTTATAAACTACAAGAAAGTAAACTACTGGTGACAGGACAAAATTGTTTGATAATTCCTATGCATAAATGGAGGGGTGCAGCCTCTACAAAGAGGAGGAGCCATTATAAAGGGGAGGGACCTGTAGAACAGCTTTGACATTAAATACACGGTAATATATTAAACACAATCCACATTCTGTGTAGAAACACTAGGTGGCAGCAACACACCATTGCATTGTACTAGTGATTGCCTCAGCAGTGCAATGTCGCCACCTGGTGGTAGAAGATACTGATTACAAACTAATACAAACACAACTGTAATCAGTGATTTTTTATAAATCGTTCTTCTGCTCAGCGATCCTGTCTGCACCGTGTATATAGTGCATCCCTTATATATAATACATCACTCAAGTATAAATAGGGGGAAATAAGATTATATGGGAACAATGGATACATTACCTCTATAATACACTGTGTATGCAGAGACCCCTCCGCCATGCAGACCATATGACTGCCCCACTGACCTCCTGCTGCAATACTGACCATATGACTGCCCCACTGACCTCCTGCTGCAATACTGACCATATGGCTGCCCCACTGACCTCCTGCCACCATACAGACCATATCACTGCCCCCCTGACCTACTGCCACCATACACACCATATTGTTTGGGGGGGGTCACAAGGGGACCCGTCAGCTGATGCTGTCTGCTTCCCAATCTGTTTGAATCTTGCGAGTATACTCTGAGGAGTTCAATGGATACCACACCGTATGTGTTAACCAAAGAAATGCCTGTTTAATGTACAATGTATTCAATCTTTATACATTTCTCCGAAGCAAGTGGCTTTATGCCAGATACAATTACAATTAATAAGCACATGTATTGATTTAAAACATCTCAGCCTCTTATCGGTATGTCTTCCTCTGTGTAGGTGTAATCGGGAGGTACATTCCTGTAAGCTTGTTACTAAGTTTCAACTAGAATTATTTAAAGATAAGAACAGGACAGAAACCTAGTGGTAATCCAATTAATATTTCCAGGTGGATCATTCTAACTGAAATCTAACATTTTTCTCAAGTGAAAGTTGAAATTAATACAAAATATATGTGTATTATAGCAGACAAGCAAAGAGACAAAATGGAGTCTTTGTAGTCCATTTTAAAAGCGTCAACCCTTACATGTATTTGTGGTTAAGCTTAAGAAGATGAAATACACTTATCTTTCCCTTTAGAAAAGCATAAACACGAATTAACCCCTCACATTCCCCCATTTGGACATAGGGTCCACCATCATGCTAGGTACTTCACCCGAGTGGTGCCAGCTCCTGCCAGATTCCCTAGAGTCATGTGGTGGTCCCAAAGTCCATCTGGGTTAAAGTTTAGCAAAAGCTTTTTCACTACAACGTGTGGTACAAGACGTGATTAACTTTAAAGCAATATATATGTGACGAGCAAAATCATTGCTACTTGAAGCATACCTTGTAAAATTCCCATGAACCACCCTCCCAGACCAGAGAACCAATTGGCAGGGTTCAAAGAACTAAATGTGTTACCCCACCAGCTATCTCAGATTTCTGAGTTTTCATTTGTCCATGTAAGCAATTCTTTCGGCGGAACAGTAACAACCAGGAAAAGAAAACTAGTGGCACCAGGTGTGTGTGTGCAAGTCCAACAGTCCTTCACCTGTGCGGTGTTCAGTCCATCTACCAGTATTTGGTGGTGTCTAACAAAGTGGTTCTGGGCATTGTCATTTTGCACCCTCTCATAGGGGCGAAGCATGGAGTGAGGAGTCCAAAAAGTCCATCAATAAACAAAATGTCCTTCATTTTTCCTTCTCATGGGGGGGGGGGGCAAAGCAGGGCGTGAAAAGTCCCATTAGTCCCAAGACAAGCAACAGTTCCTTCAACTTTTACTGAAGTAGGTGTGGTCAGCAGGACTTGATAGGGCCCCTTGAATCTGGGCCCTAGGGATTTCCGGACACGCCTCTTTACGAGCACCCAGTCTCCAGGTTGTAGAGAGTGTGATACCTCTAAATTGTCTGGGTCTGGAATGGAAGAAAAAGACTAGATTCTGTGTTATTGTTAGTTGGTCACACAGGTGCTTTACATATTCGGCTACTGTGTCATAGCCCTGCTGTAGGGCCTGTGGATGATACAGCCCCAATCTTGGCATAGAGCCAAACAACACTTCTTTCAACTTAAGCGTACCATTTAGTCTTTCAACCTTGTCTGAACTCTGCGGGTGGTATGGGGTGTGAAACGCTTGTTCCACCCCAAAGGCTGACATCACCTCTCGCATCACTTCACCTGTAAAATGTGTACCTCTGTCACTCTCAATTGTCTCTAATACCCCGTATCTGCGGATTACCTCATTCATGAGCTTCTGTGCAGTTACCTGCTTATTTACTTTAGTAACAGGGTAGGTCTCCAACCTGAAAAGAAATCAACAACAACAAGCACATATTCATACTTCCCAACAAGTGGGAGCTGAATGTAGTCAATTTGCAATCCCTGAAATGGGTAGAGTGGTCTAGGCAAGTGTTATGTGGCAAATTTACTTCTGCCCTGTTGCTTAAGGCAAAGATCATGCAAAATTGGACAAATGATGCAGCAGCTACAGAAAACCCAGGAGCCACCCTTCCTTGTTCAAGCGTCGACATCATTGCTACTTTGAGAGGTGCGTCTTTCCGGGCATCAGCTGGGCCATCATGGGGCACAGGGACTGTGGTAGGCAAGTTCTGTCGACTGTCCGCCATACACCGTACTGTTTCTGCTGCTCCCATATTAAGTCCATTTGTCTTTTCCTTCCTTGCTGGCTTTTAACTGTAAAGTCTTTAGCATATCAAAGTTCAAAGTTTTTGTCAATGTCCAAAGTTTTTGTCAAATTCTTCTTTTCTTCCACGGCTTGAGGGCCGCTGCTTTTGCTGTGTGGTCTGTGATGACGTTGCCTCTTGCTTCTCTGATGTAGGAATTGGTGTGAGCTCTCCACTTTGTCAGGTAGAAGTAGGGCTTCCAAGAGACTCTGCACCGCTGCATGATTCTTAATTGGCTGTCCTGCTGAGGTTAAAAAACTGTCTGGCCTTCCATGTTGGGCCGTAATCATGAGCTATGCCAAATGCATACCAGGAGTCAGTGTAAATGTTTGCCATCTTACCTTCTGCCACTCTACATGCCTCAGTGAGGGCCTTCAGTTCCGCTTCTTGTGCTGAGACATGCGGAGGCATTCTGCTTTTAGGACATCTTGTTGTGTGACCACTGCATATCCAGTGTGGAGTTGTCCATCCTCACCCTGGGACCATGTATATAAAAAAACAACAACTCAAAATATGCATTTGTTAACAGGGGCTTCAGTAACCTTTATTATGGTCACCTGTTCTGGCAAGATGATGGCTTTCATTAGTAAACTTACAGCTTTTCTATTCTTGATCGGCTTGCCTTGAGCTGTGAAGCTCTGCGCGCGCCAGATAGGCCCATAGTCAAGTGCAATACCAAAGGCGTACCTGGAATCAGTGTAGATGTTAGCAGTGGTATCCTTCGCGATTGTACAGGCCTGCGCTGACATGTGTGGCGGCAGTGGTTTTGTACAAGTATCTCATTCAGTGTGACTACTTCAAAACCGGTTACAAACCTTCCTTCGTCATTCATGTATCTGGATCCATCCACAAACAGCTCAAACTGGGGGTTCTGCAGGGGCTTGTCTGTGACATGCGCAAACCCAGCCATTTCCTGGGCCATGAGGGCCACACAGTCATGCTGGTTTCGGGTGTCAAATGCCTCCTGTTCGTCACTCAGGGAGTTGTAAAACAACTGGTCCCCTGTACTTACTCCCCCCATTTGAATCTACGTCACCTAGTAAACGTAAGGTGGCTGGATTCAAGGTAGTGCACCTTTGGAATGAGATGTTCGAGGAGGAATGCACTGCGAGTTCAATTTTTATCTGTCTGGCAAGAGACAGATGTCTATGGCTTACCTGTGTCAGGATACCATGTATGTCATGTGGGGTGTAGATCACCATGGTCTGATCTAGGACAACGTCAGAACTTTTGTCCAGTAGCGCCTGGACTGTTAGAACCGCTCGGACACATGATAGAGACCCTCTAGCCACCGCGTCAAGATGGGCACTGTAGTATGCTACAGGTCGCTTTTTGTCACCATGCATTTGTGTCAGTACAGCGGTGGCGTGTCCCGCCATCTCAGTGATGTACATTTGGAAAGGTTTGTCATAGTCTGGCAGTCTGGTTATCTGTACTTTCAGCTGATGGAAGGCTGACTCGGCCTGCGGGGTTAGGGCAAATGGCCGTGAACCCAAACAGTCGTACAGAGGCTGCATGGTCATGGAGGCAGAGCGTATCCACGGACGACAGTATGAAACCAGTCCCAAGAAGGTACGCAACTGGGCATGGGAGGTGGGAAGTTGCATGTCACTTACCACCTTCGTGCGCTCTGGCGTCAGGTGTTTAGCACCTGGACCTAGGCAGTGGCCCAGGAACACTACGTGAGATTTGCAGAACTGAAGTTTGTCTTTGCTGGCTTTGCGGCCATTCTACTCTGATGGAGGAAACACAGAAGGCTTAGTGATGAATTGAGGTAACTATTTGGGTCAGGAGTACATAAAAAAAAGTAAATCATCAACATATTACAAGAGGGCGGTGCCCTCGGGAATTGGCCAGGCATCTAATACCAGCTTCATGCATCTGGTGAACTGGTTTTGGGCTATTCTGTGCCCCTTATGGCAGCACTGTCCAACAGTACTGCTTTCCTCTGAAAATAAATGCAAACAAATACTGACATTCTGGCTGGCCCTTTAAACTCTTTCTCTTTAACGGGGAACAAAAGGGGTATTGGCTGGGAAGACACAGTCCTTAAGGGCATTAAGTTAACATAAAGAAGAGACAGTGTCTGCAATTGTATCTTCCTGGACATGTGCCAGGGGGTACTGACGGACCAAGGGGGCTTTTTCCCCTTCCTTTAGGTAGACCATTACCAATGAGACTGACAGTCTGCCAAGGTCCGTCTGTCTGGTAGCCCAAAGGCTCGGAGAATGACATTAAAATCTTGCTCCTCTGCGTGCATAAGAGTGAGGACAGGGAGAGGTGTCGCTTGGTCTGCTGCCATCCGACAGAAGGTCGGGTGACTTTCAGACCCGGGGTGTATACGAGCCTCACCGGACGGGTGAAGTTCGATACAACATCCCAAGGGTCCCATCACATCGGTTCCCAATATGCTTTCAGGACCTTCCAGCACAAGGAAGCGCGTGAGGCATCGCTACCCTTTAAATATTACCTCAAGCGGTTCAGTTTCTGCCAGCTGAATTGGAACTCCTGAAACCCCTTGCACCGATTACCGCTAGACAATCAGGCTGGTATTCTATTTCAAACAGATCAGAACCTTGTTTAAAAATAGCTGACCTGCAATACCTAGATCACCTATGTCTTCTCCTCCCCCCCTTTTGAACTAGGATACTTAATTGGAAGAAGAGTAGCCGGGTTCAAGGTAGTAGTAACATTGAAAAGAATGACAGGAGCACATTGTGGCTAGATTTGATGGGCCAGAAAGAAGTGCTTGGGTTGCACTTGCGTGTATATGCTCCGGATGTCATGAGGGGTGAGGACCACTACGGGGTAGTTCAATACCAACTCCGAAGATTTGTCAACCATTGCCTGTACTGCTGCCACCGCGCACATACATGAGGGAGCTCCTCGAGCCACTGGATCCAGCCTCATGGAGTAGTATCCAAGTGGCCGTGGTTGTCCCCCGTGCTTTTGTGTCAATACTGTCGTCATATGGCCAGAAAATTCAGTACAGAAAAGAATAAATGATAAAGTGTAAAAGGGTGCAGGGGTGAGAGAGAGAAAAGAATGATTGAAAGACAGTCATAGAGTAGTTGCATAAGAGAGGAAACAGAGTGGATCCATGGGCGGCAGCATGAAACAAAGCCCAGAAAGGTGCGGAGTTTAGAAGCAGGTGTAAGTACAGGTATGGCTTTTGTTCCTATGTCAGATGTCTAGTTCCTTGGGCTAAGCGATGACCCAGGAGAACCTTTGTTTTGCAGAATTGGACGTGGCTTACTATTTGTCAGGACCTGCGGAAAGCTCAGTTTCTGCAGTGGCTGTCAAGACAAATACATGAGCCGGATCCACCAAGAGAGCAGTTAGTTTACAAAACTCTTCTGAACTGGCACCTGAGGTCTCAACCCGTACCAATTAGAGATGAGCGAGCACCAAAATGCTCGGGTGCTCGTTACTCGGGACGAAAATTTCGCGATGCTCGAGGGTACGTTTCGAATAACGAACCCCATTGAAGTCAATGGGCGACCCGAGCATTTTTGTATATCGCTGATACTCGCTAAGGTTTCCATTTGTGAAAATCTGGGCAATTCAAGAAAGTGATTGGAACGACACAGCAACGGATAGGGCAGGCGAGGGGCTACATGTTGGGCTGCATCTCAAGTTCCCAGGTCCGACTATTAAGCCACAATAGCGGCAAGAGTGCCCCCCCCCCCCCAACAATTTTAACTTCTGAAAAGCCCTTATTAGCAATGCATACCTTAGCTAAGCACCACACTACCTCCAACAAAGCACAATCACTTCCTGCATGACACTCCGCTGCCACTTCTCCTGGGTTAGATGCTGCCCCCCCCGCCCGCACGACCCAGTGTCCACAGCACACACCAAAGTGTCTCTGCGCAGCCTTCAGCTGCCCCCATGCCACGCCACCCTCATGTCTATTTATAAGTGCGTCTGCCATGAGGAGGAACCGCAGGCACACACTGCAGAGGGTTGGCACGGCTAGGCAGCGACCCTCTTTAAAAGGGGCAGGACGATAGCCCACAATGCTGTACAGAAGCAATGAGAAATATAATCCTGTGCCACCGCCATCAGGAGCTGCACACGTGGGCATAGCAATGGGGAACCTATGTGCCACACACTATTCATTCTGTCAAGGTGTCTGCATGCCCCAGTCAGACCGGGGTTTTTTATAAATAGTCACAGGCAGGTAGAACTCCGCAATGGGAATTCCGTGTGCACCCACAGCATGGGTGGCTCCCTGGAACCCACCGGCTGTACATAAATGTATCCCATTGCAGTGCCCTGGACAGCAGGGCTAACGTCAGATTAAATGCAGGTGGGCTTCGGCCCACATTGCATGCCCCAGTCAGACTGGGGATTTTTATAAGTAGACACAGGCAGGTACAACTCCCTATTGTGAAGTCCGTGTGGACGAACAGCATGGGTGGCTCCCTGGAACCCACCGGCGGTACATAAATATATTCCATTGCATTGCCCATCACAGCTGAGGTAATGTCATGTTTAATGCAGGTGGGCTTGGGTCCACACTGCATGCCCCAGTCGGACTGGGGTTCTTTAGAAGTGGACTCATGCAGTTACAACTCCGTGTGGACCGACAGCATGGGTGGGTCCCAGGAAGCCACCGGCGGTACATAAATATATCCCATTGCATTGCCCATCACAGCTGAGGTAATGTCATGTTTAATGCAGGTGGGCTTGGGCCCACACTGCATGCCCCAGTCAGACTGGGGTTCTTTAGAAGTGGACACATGCAGTTACAACTCCGTGTGGACCGACAGCATGGGTGGGTCCCAGGAAGCCACCGGCGGTCCATAAGTATATCCCATTGCATTGCCCATCACAGCTGAGGTAATGTCATGTTTAATGCAGGTGGGCTTGGGCCCACACTGCATGCCCCAGTAAGACTGGGGTTCTTTAGAAGTGGACACATGCAGTTACAACTCCGTGTGGACCGACAGCATGGGTGGGTCCCAGGAAGCCACCGGCGGTCCATAAGTATATCCCATTGCATTGCCCATCACAGCTGAGGTAATGTCATGTTTAATGCAGGTGGGCTTGGGCCCACACTGCATGCCCCAGTCAGACTGGGGTTCTTTAGAAGTGGACACATGCAGTTACAACTCCGTGTGGACCGACAGCATGGGTGGCTCCCTGGAACCCACCAGTGGTACATAAATATATCCCATTGCAGTGCCCAGCACAGCTGATGTAACGTCAGCTTTAATGCAGGTGGGCAAAAAATTAATTGGATTACACTGTAGGTGAGGGCCCAAAAAAATTACCAACAGTACTAATGTACCTCAGAAAAATTGCCCATGCCCAACCAAGAGGGCAGGTGAAACCCATTAATCGCTGTGGTTAATGTGGCTTAATTTGTAACTAGGCCTGGAGGCAGCCCAGTTAAAATAAAAATTGGTTCAGGTGCAAGTTTCAACGCTTTAATGAGCATTGAAACGTATAAAAATTGTTTACAAAAATTATATGACTGAACCTTGTGGGCCTAAGAAAAATTGCCCGTTCGGCGTGATTACGTCAGGTTTCAGGAGGAGGAGCAGGAGGAGGAGGATGAATAGAATATACAGATTGATGAAGCTAAAAGGTCCCCGTTTTTGATGGTGATGGAGAACGATGCTTCCATCCGCGGGTGCAGCCTACGTATTGTTTAGGTATCGCTGATGTCCGCTGGTGGAGAAGAGAAGTCTGGGGAAATCCAGGCTTTGTTCATCTTGATGAGTGTAAGCCTGTCGGCACTGTCGGTTGACAGGCGGGTACGCTTATCCGTGATGATTCCCCAGCCGCACTAAACACCCTCTCTGACAAGACGCTAGCCGCAGGACAAGCAAGCACCTCCAGGGCATACAGCGCGAGTTCAGGCCACATGTCCAGCTTCGACACCCAGTAGTTGCAGGGGGCAGAGGCGTCACGGAGGACGGTCGTGCGATCGGCTACGTACTCCCTCACCATCATTTTACAGTGCCCCCGCCGACTTAGCCTTGACTGGGGAGCGGTGACACAGTCTTGCTGGGGAGCCAGAAAGCTGTCAAAGGCCTTAGAGAGTGTTCCCCTGCCTATGCTATACATGCTGCCTGATCTCCGCGCCTCCCCTGCTACCTGGCCCTCGGAACTGCGCCTTCTGCCACTAGCGCTGTCGGATGGGAATTTTACCGTCAGCTTGTCCGCCAGGGTCATGTGGTATAGCATCACTCTCGAACCCCTTTCCTCTTCGGGTATGAGAGTGCAAAAGTTCTCCTTATACCGTGGGTTGAGCAGTGTGTACACCCAGTAATCCGTAGTGGCCAGAATGCGTGTAACGCGAGGGTCACGAGAAAGGCATCCTAACATGAAGTCAGCCATGTGTTCCAGGGTACCTGTACACAGCACATGGCTGTCCTCACTAGGAAGATCACTTTCAGGATCCTCCTCCTCCTCCTCCTCCTCCTCAGGCCATACACGCTGAAAGGATGACAGGCAAGCAGCATGGGTACCCTCAGCAGTGGGCCAAGCTGTTTCTTTCCCCTCCTCCTCATGCTCCTCCACCTCCTCCTCCTCCTCAACGCGCTGAGATATAGACAGGAGGGTGCTCTGACTATCCAGCGACATACTGTCTTCCCCCGCCTCCGTTTCCGAGCGCAAAGCGTCTGCCTTTATGCTTTGCAGGGAACTTCTCAAGAGGCATAGCAGAGGAATGGTGACGTTAAAGATTGCAGCATCCCCGCTCACCATCTGGTTAGACTCCTCAAAGTTTCCAAGGACCTGGCAGATGTCTGCCAACCAGGCCCACTCTTCTGTAAAGAATTGAGGAGGCTGACTCCAACTGCGCCGCCCATGTTGGAGTTCGTATTCCACTATAGCTCTACGCTGCTCATAGAGCCTGGACAACATGTGGAGCGTAGAGTTCCACCATGTGGGCACGTCGCACAGCAGTCGGTGCACTGGCAGATTAAACCGATGTTGCAGGGTGCACAGGGTGGCAGCGTCTGTGTGGGACTTGCGGAAATGTGCGCAGAGCTGGCGCACCTTTCCGAGCAGGTCTGACAAGCGTGGGTAGCTTTTCAGAAAGCGCTGAACCACCAAATTAAAGACGTGGGCCAGGCATGGCACGTGCGTGAGGCTACCGAGCTGCAGAGCGTTCTATTCACTACATATTGTACGTGCAAACACTTTGCAAATACATTCGTGTGATGCAGGCATAAGGCTGGTGGTCCATGGGCGGGTTTGGATTGTATTCCCTGTAGTGATAATTCGGCCGCAGGGAACGCAGTGAACCAGGGGCATACCTAAAGGCGTACCACGGGCCCGGGTGCAAAAGTTCAGCTTGAGCCGTCCGCCCTCCCCCCCCAGGCCCTTTTTCCCCCCCTCCCTATACCTGAGGGCCAATGCCCACGTGCAGATTTTACTTATAAAACTGGCGCGTGGCCCCTGCAGGGAGATCCGTGCCTCTTGCTGCCCATAGGGATGCATTAGCATCAGTAAGGCAGCTAAAAGCATGCAGATGAATTCCTTCCTGGCGTGCGGGTCGCATGCACGAGAAGGAATCGCAGCATGCTCCATTTTCCTGTGGATCTGCCACACAGGCGGCTCCCGCAGCTTCCTTTGAAGCCTATGGAAGATGTCCGTATCCGCAGCTGTTTTTGTGCTGTGCCGCGGATATGCGGAAAGACAGATTTTTTAAAAGAAATTGGTGCGCATGTGCAGGATTCAGCAGTGAAATCCGTGCGTGCGAGTGGACATGAGGCCAGATAGATACTAGATAGATACCCCGGGGCCTGGACTACTTCTGTGGTGAGGAGAGCAGCTGTACACAGTGTCAGCAGGAGGGAAGCAGCAAGGAGAGGACCTCATCATCCATGCTCCATGCCATGCTGTGCACGAGTCTGTGTCCTCTCTGCTCCTTCCCTCATCCCCCCTCCTCTTCCCCTGTCCTCATCTAGTCCTTCCTCCTCCTACTCTCGTCTCTGGCTCATGCTGTCGGCCAGACCGCACTAATCAGGCGGCCGCAGACAGTGCGATCTGAAAGTGTACCTGTATATGGTGGAGGACGGCCTCTGGGCCCCCTCAAGCACAGGGGCTGGGTCGCCGGTTCAACCCCTGACAGTATGCGCATGCCCCCTGTCCACGAGTGGAGAATCATTGCGATTCTTCGCTGCAGCCAGCAAGTCGCAGCATGCTGTGATTTGCTGCGATTTTCTGCGGTCAGCCTATCTGTCAGATAGGCTGACAGCGGAGATCCGTCTGACAGCCCCTGCTCCCATATGGCAGAGATCTCCCGCAAGATACCGCAACGCCCGTGGACAGGCAGCCTAAAGATGGTATTATGAAGCACTCAGGAGCGGGGCAGAGCACACAAGGGCAGGTTTATAGGGTAGGTCAGAGGTAGCGACAAGTCAGACCCGCAACAAGACTGGTGAAGCTACAAGGACAGTGGAAGAGGAGCGGTGCCACATACCGATACCCCAGCCAGCAGTGCTACTACCTGAAGAGCAGAGACTCTGGGACTGACAAGGATAGGGACGCCCCTGTGTATAAAGTTCCTCAGTCTCACCAGATTTCGGGTATGTAGCGATCAGCAAGTCCTCTTCTCTGGCCTGGAAACACTGAACACTCTCCCAGTTTTCTGCAAAAGGCCCTAGGAGGGGCATCCCACCGACCACCTTCATCGCAGGACGATTAGCCATGGCTGTAGCCTATATAAGAGAAGAGAATGCAGCTCTGGATGTGACTAGAGCATAATTATAGAACTTGTTTAACCCTTCCTGCTGCAGCCTTTCTCCGTTCTTTGGTGTACCCCATAATGTGCTGGAAAACTCTGAAGTATTAATGTGTGAAAAGACCTAGGAAATAAAATTGTGCCATTATTGGGGGGGGGTTACAAGTTTTAATTTTCTTTCTAATATTTAATAAAAAACTCCTATAAACTTGTTTTTAATGGGATTTAAACTTGCAATCTTTTGATCGCTCATACAGTATACTGCAGTACAATAGTATTGCATTATACCGCGTTCTGAAAGGGTAATCTATGAAGGTGTGCCTTGATAGATGGTCATTCATGGCATCCCTGGGGGCCTTCAGGAGGCCCTAGGCTGCCATGACAACCGATCCTAACTCTCCGATAACACTGAAGGCAGAGTGGGACGTTCAGGACCTCCAAACGCCGATTGGGGCATTTAAATGATGCAATGAGAGAGTGTGCAATGTACCAAATTGATAACACTTTTACCTTTTCAGTTGGAATTAGGAGGTGGTTGAGCGTTGGGTCTCACAGGGTGTATACCGGTGTGTAGGGTCCCCCAAAGGGCGCAAGGCCAAGACAGCCAGACTAGAGAAACCCAAAAGTGTGAGGCAGGAGCAGCGTTGTGCCTGCGGTGGAGCACCACCCGCCTGCAGGCTCCTTCACATCAGCATATCTGAGCAGTGCATTTGTAGTAGACATGAAGATTAGTTAGCGTAAAATGTCTATTGATTTGTAATAAACTAGAAGTATTGCACAGCTGTAGTGATTTAACTCTGTAGAGGCTAATGGCTGCATAATTTCATTATGGTAATTGCAGGACAATGGCATGATGAAAGATGTGTGTTTTATAACTTTAGCCTAATATAAAGCTCCACTACATAAGGAAAGAGTTAAAGGGGTTGTCCCGCGGCAGCAAGTGGGTCTATACACTTCTGTATGGCCATATTAATGCACTTTGTAATGTACATTGTGCATTAATTATGAGCCATACAGAAGTTATAAAAAGTTTTATACTTACCTGCTCCGTTGCTGGCGTCCTCGTCTCCATGGTGCCGACTAATTTTCGCCCTCCGATGGCCAAATTAGCCGCGCTTGCGCAGTCCGGGTCTTCTGCAGTCTTCTATGGAGCCGCTCGTGCAGAATGCAGGCTCCGTGTAGCTCCGCCCCGTCACGTGCCGATTCCAGCCAATCAGGAGGCTGGAATCGGCAATGGACCGCACAGAAGAGCTGCGGTCCACGGAGACAGAGGATCCCGGCGGCCATCTTCAGCGGTAAGTATTGAAGTCACCGGAGCGCGGGGATTAAGGTAAGCGCTCCGGTAAGCTTTCTTTACCTCCCTGCATCGGGGTTGTCTCGCGCCGACCGGGGGGGGGGGTTGAAAAAAAAAAAAACCCGTTTCGGCGCGGGACAACCCCTTTAAATCACATTCCTATACTGTGTGTTTTACTTGTATGCATTTTGGGCGTTCTCCTCCCACCTCCCCCCACCTTCAACTTCTCCAACAAAGGAATTACTTTAAAGGGGTTGTCTCGAGGAAGCAGTGAATTTTTTTTTTGCCCAGTCCCCCTAATTAAGCATACATTACTAAGCCCCCCTGTAAATGACTTTTCTAGCTGGTTTGTACTTACAGTTCCAGCGTTTCAGCAACTTATAAAAATTTTCCCAAGATGGCCGCCGGCTCTTTTCCCGTCGCTTGCTGTAGCCCGACGTGCGCGCTCCCGAGACGCTACCAGCTGTGTCTCCCTGACAACCAGACGCCCCGCAGCCGCCGACCGGACCCCGGGATTGAACGCGGCCGACCAGTCACCCATCGCCAGGGAGCAGGTAACCGGCGCTAGCCCCCGGCTCCCCAGCGCTACGCCCCGGCTCCCCAGTGCTACGCCCCGGCTCCCAAGCGCTACGCCCCGGCTCCCCAGCGGTAGGCCTCGGGGCCCAGCGGTAGGCCCCGGGGCCCAGCGGTAGGCTCTGGGGCCCAGCGGTAGGCTCCGGGGCCACAGCAGTAGGCTCGGGGGCTCAGCGGTAGGCTCCGGGGCCACAATGGTAGGCTCCGGGGCCACAGCGGCAGTCAGTCACGCGTCACCCCCGTCAGTCCGTCACCGATCACTTACCTGGGCGGCTGGGCTGGGCTGGGCAGCTCTGCTGGAGGGCTGGGCGGCTCTGCACCTTCCTCTAAGAGAGGATGGTAGCAGAATGGCCGCTCCAGCGCGCTCCCGAGAAGATACAGCTCGTCTGCGCATGCGCAAAAGAGCTGTAGCGGCGAGCACACTGAAGCGGCTCGTGCTCAGAGCAGAAGACCGGACTGCGCAAGCGCGTCTAAAAAAGCAAGCCGCCAGCGAATTTAGACGGAACCATGGAGACGAGGACGCTAGCAACGGAGCAGGTAAGTGAATAACTTCTGTATGGCTCATAATTAATGCACGATGTACATTACAAAGTGCATTAATATGGCCATACAGAAGTGTATAGCCCCACTTGATTTCGCGAGACAACCCCTTTAACTGACTGCATGCTGAGAGGACAAAGTCCACACGTACACTGGACTTGAGAGAAGGTGGGGAGGGAGGCAGGGAATTCTATATGACCCAGCGAATAAGAATATGTATACGTTACTGATGTAATCTGTTATACGCCCATAAAAGGCAGGTATTATGTGTTTCAATAAATTAGGGCTCTGGAATTGTAACTCCAGAGAGCTGGTTGAGCTTCAAGGCTGATGACTTTTGTCGGATTGGTTTCTTTCATTATGTGTGCACACTATACAATTAGGAAGCTACAGAATACCCTGAAACCTGCTGGAGAAAAATATGATCCAGTACAATTTGGCGTCCCTTGGTGGGCCGGGTAGATTTGTGATTTTTTTTTTATTCTGGAAAGATACAGAGACTGGTAGATAAAACGCAGAACTCAGGGGCCCGAAAATCTACGGAATATGGTAAGATAGCTTTATGTTAATCTACCTGTGTGAGATGACTTCTGTCTGTTTATCTGCCCACCTCTACAGCCAGAGTAATAAATCACTGAAAGGCAGGTAATATAGTTCTGTCTACCCGATTATCACCGTTTAACCTGTCTAGTGGTATTCTGTATGCTGTGAATGTTGTGTCTGAGGCGGTTAAAGATTGTGTATACAAGACCAAGAGACAGATTCTGTGAGGGTTAATGTGTCAGAAGGGCGGACTTGGCTGTATAAGCCTGAGGGAGCGCGCCCGGGGCGCACTCTCCTATGTAATAGTGCACGGTTTGCTCTAATACACTTGGAGAGCGAGGCCAGGAAAATTTTAAATAGGCGTATGCACTTGTATGATCGAGCGTGGTATATGCTCTCATACGTCAGGAGGGATACGCAGGGGTTAAAATAGGCGTATTTACCTGTATGATCGAGCGTGTTATGTTCTCATATGTGGAAAGGGATACGCGGGGATTATAGCCGTGGTGTGAGACGGCTTGATACTCCAAATACTGTTAGTCTTGGTCACTGAATATAATCGTCAGTCTTTGTGTATAGTCAAAGGTCTTGTTTAAAGAATGTGCAGTGTTTGTTACTGGGGGTTTTACTGATAAGAGAGTGGGCTGATGTTAAGCCACTGAGCATTTCTCAGTTAACCCGTCTGTTCCTTTTGTTTTGTGTTTATACAGTTAATGTACATTGTGATTTGCGAGGTAAGAAGAGATAGGTGGAATCTAGTAAAGTTTTACTGCGTCCAGAAATTTCAAATAGGATAGAATGAGCAGGCAGAATAGAATACGGCATAGATCTAGGTTGTCTAGGAATTCTAGAAAATGGTGGGAAAAAAAGCAAGCAAAGATAAGGATCAGGAAAGTTGCTGAAAGAAAGGAATGTTGGGTTGTAGACAGACCGCAGAAAGGTTTTCAGAAGATAAGCAGGAGGCCCTGGCAGACAGAATGGTGCTTTAGATTGCTAGGAGGTTGTATAATGTAGGAAAGGGGTTCGCGAGCAGAATTGGGGGGGGGAGTGTAGTGGGGGATGTGTATTGCCTGTATCATGAACAATGTAATGCCTTTGTGTTGACTATAGCCCATCCCTATAATGGCGGCTGCACTTGCAATGTTTAAAACCCCCACATAGTGTGACTCTGCAGCAAGTGTGGTGAGCCCTGCCCCCATCCTGAAATTACTTCCCCCCATTTGCTCACTTTCAGGGTGTGTGACGTTACTTCCGGTCATTCCGATCCGGGACAGGACTAAGCCCCTGCCCCTTCCTCCTCCAGCAGCCATCTTGCCTCACCTGGGCCTTTCTGCCTCTGGTGGCCCCTTTCTGCCTCTGGTGGCCATCTTGCTGCACTTGGGAGGCCTACATTCCCCAATGCCACTGTATCTAGTGCTAACATCAAGATTGTCTGAAGTAAGGTCTTGTTTGACCAGACTTTGTTACACTCCAAAATGTGGCCACCTTGGATGTGTGATAAGTTCAGGGAAACAAACCTTTGTTCTTTGTGAAGATGCAGCTTAGGACATAGTAGATGACTAAGCTGGTTTATAGTGTATAGAAGATTGGAGTTGATGCATGGAGGACAGAAGCCGTGAACCCATGAGTAGGGGACGCCCTCTCATGGTGTGTTCCCAGGGGCTCTGTTTTCCGCTGCCTGCTTCTCCAATGGATGTTCAGACAGATGATGTTAAAGGGGTTGTCCCGCGGCAGCAAGTGGGTCTATACACTTCTGTATGGCCATATTAATGCACTTTGTAATATACATTGTGCATTAATTATGAGCCATACAGAAGTTATAAAAAGTTTTATACTTACCTGCTCCGTTGCTAGCGTCCTCGTTCCCATGGAGCCGACTAATTTTCGCCCTCCGATGGCCAAATTAGCCGCGCTTGCGCAGTCCAGGTCTTCTCCTGTTCTCTATGGGGCTCCGTGTAGCTCCACCCCGTCACGTGCCGATTCCAGCCAATCAGGAGGCTGGAATCGGCAATGGACCGCACAGAAGAGCTGCGGTCCACGGAGGAAGAGGTTCCCGGCGGCCATCTTCACCGGTAAGTATAGAAGTCACCGGAGCGCGGGGATTAAGGTAAGCGCTCCGGTAAGCTTTCTTTAGGTCCCTGCATCGGGGTTGTCTCGCGCCGAATGGGGGGGGGGGGTTGGAAAAAAAAAAACCCGTTTCGGCGCGGGACAACCCCTTTAAGGAAGGATCCTACAGATGGAATAATTTCCCTACAGTCACCCAGCAAACTTTTTCACGTAATTTGACTAAGTAGTTTTGGTTTTTACGTGAGAAAGAGGGACTTAATTGCTCAGAGTAGGATGTCAATTCATCCGCATTCTTTTTAGTTTTTTTCCTTATGTCTTTGTATATTCTAGTGTCAGTCTACACTGAAGGTATAATTATATTCTGACAGGATAGTGAAAGTTAAACGGTGAAATTCCCTGGATGCTATTTCACTGGGTGGCTGTAAATTTTGCTTGCGTTGCGCCTCCTTGTGTTAGAAATGCTAACTGCGACTTGAAAAAAAAGGATATTTTCGCTCAGACTTCGCTGCATACAATGTCACCTTGACCTACAAAGTGCTTGTTTTTGTGCCTCTTGGTTTCCTTTTTCAACGTTGTACTAGTTTGAACCCGACTACTCTTTTTTCAATTGAGTATTCCGGTTCAAAAGGGGGGAGGCATAGGTGATCTAGGTCATAGGTGATCTAGGTGTTGTAGATCAGCTATTGGATTTTTAAAAAATAAATAAATAAAATAAAAAGGAAATAAATGATTTTGTGCTACAAGACTCTGATCCATGTGAAATAGAACATCAACATGATTATTTAGTACTGATACAGCAAGAAACTGCAGGTATGCAAACAGTTACTGGAACCCCTGTTGACAATGCATATGTTGAGCTTTTTGCAGATGGTACTAGGGTGAGGATTGATGACTCCACATCGGATATGCAGTGGTCACACAACAAGATGTCCTAGAAGCAGAAGCTCTGCCTCCGCATGTCTCAGCACAAGAAGCGGAACTGAAAGCCCTCACTGAGGCATGTAGAGTGGCGAAAGGTAAGGCGGCAACCCTTTACACTGACTCCTGGTATGCATCTGGCATAGCTCATGATTACGGCCCAATATGGAAGGCCAGACAGTTTTTTACCTTAGCAGGACAACCAATTGAGAATGGTGCAGCGGTGCAGAGTCTCATGGAGGCCCTACTACTACCTGGCAGAGGAGAGTTCACACGGATTCCTACAATGGAGAAGTGAGAGACGACACCCTCGCCGACAGCACAGCAAAGGCAGCGGCCCTCAAGCCGTGGAAGAAAGAAGAAAAGATACTGACAGCATGAGTCAGTGGCAAAAACTTTGGACATTGACAGAATTTGGACTTTGATATGCTAAAGACTTTACAGTTACAAGCCAGCAAGGAAGGAAAGGATAAATGGACTAAAATGGGAGCAGCAGAAATAGAACCGTGTATGGTGAACAGTCAACAGCACTTGCCTACCACAGTTCCTGTATCCCATGATGGCCC
Source organism: Eleutherodactylus coqui (assembly GCF_035609145.1). Lineage (NCBI taxonomy): Eukaryota > Metazoa > Chordata > Amphibia > Anura > Eleutherodactylidae > Eleutherodactylus > Eleutherodactylus coqui. The sequence continues at coordinate 198,952,224 of NC_089844.1, forward strand.
AGCTGACGCACGGAAATACCCACCTAGTAAAGCAGCAATGACGTTGATGCTTGAAAGAGGACGAGCGACTCCTGGGTTCTCTGTAGCTGCTGCATCATTTGTCCAGTTTAGCATGATCTATGCCATAGGTGAGACAGGGCAGAAGTAAATTTGCCACATCACACTTGCCTAGACCACTCTACCCATTTCAGGGATTGCAAATTGACTACATTCAGCTCCCACTTGTTGGGAAGTATGAATATGCGCTTGTTGTTGTTGATGTCTTTGCAGGTTGGAGGCCGACCCTGTTACCAAGGCAAACAAGTAAGTAACCGCAAAGAAGCTCATGAACGAGGTAAACTGTGAATATGGGGTACCAGAAGTGATTCAGAGTCAGACAGAGGTACAAACTTCGCAGGTGAATGTAACATGTCATGTCTGCTCTGGGTGTATCCCAGGCCTGTTGCACACTCTACCACCCTTAGAGTAGTGGAAAGGTGGAGAGACTTGGTGGCACGCTAAAAAGCACGATACTTAAAATGACGCCGAGAATGGGGCTACTTTGGAAAGACTGTCATCCAATAGCCCTATTCAGTGTTAGATATGAACCCAGGGGGGATCATGCATTATCTCCCTACGAGATTGTTTGGGCTAGCCCCAAGGCTAGGTTGCTACTATCCTCAGTAGTTACAATTACAATCTGATGTGTTGACTAAGTATGTGATGTCCGTTGTTAAAGCACTAACCAAAACCTATGCACAGGTGTTCTCTTCCAGACTTAGAGGCAGACACTGCGACACATATCTTGCAGCCTGGGGGTTGGGTGTGTGTCAAGAAGTTCCTCAGGAAGCACCCTCTTGAGCCCCGATTTGATGGTCCCTACCAGGTGCTTCTGACTACTGCCACAGCTGTGAAACTAGCCGAAAGACCTATATGGATCCACGCTTCATACTGTAAGAAAGCCTCAGATCCGGGAGACCAGTCTTAGTTGTGCCGAGGACATTACTCTGGTTGGGGCTAGTGAGAGAGGAGGGTGGCAACTGGAATCCTTAGTCGGAAGAATATGAGGGTACGGTTACCTTCTGGTATAACTCGTCCAACACTCAAGTGGCCGCATATTCCTTCGACTATTGTACTGTGGTCCAGTGTCTAGGCGCAAAATCCCACCGCAGATCAGATTTAGCTCAGTCCAGCTGGTTATATGACTTATATACCCGGGGAATACAATATGTGTGCGCCACTGATAATGTCTGGGGAGAAGACTGCCGTTATTGGGGATCAGTGGGATGGAACACAGGAACCGACTGGTCCTATAAAGTGCCTTAAATAAGAATAATAAGGATAGCGGGAAATCCCTAATTAGTCGTATGACCCTCCTTAAGAATAATAAGGACAGTGGGTATTGGAAGGCTGAACTTAGTATGTTACTTGGTTTTAATATGGTTCTTACACTAACCATGAAAAATCCAAGCCCGGGGGACTTACAGTTTGGGGACATACCGGTACGGGAGGACAGATCCCTTAGGGAAGTTTAAAATAAGGTATATGGTAGATGCTCCCGAATGGAGGCCTTCACTTAGTCCTCTGCCCATAATTAACCCTCTCCGCCGTAAGATAAAGACCTTAAAGAACATGATGATCATAGCCGACCCTACCTTTGAGGACACCTTGACAGAAGAGACTGGCTACTCCGACCAGAATCTCTGGTTGGAGTTGATGAGGTACAATGATAACAAGAGCAACAAGTCTAACTGTTGCGTGTGCGGTAGTGCCCGACCACACTCAGGGATGGTCCCCCTAAATCTCACTGTAGATGCTGAAGAGTGTTTCCTTAGTTTCGTCATTAACACTTCCACCAATTACACTGTTTGTGAGAAGTGGAAAAAAGAATACTCTATAACTACTTAAGTGTTTTGCACCAGAGAGAGTATTACTGACTACCCTGGAAACTACACCTGCCATGCAAACGGGCAGGGGGGAGGGAGATTTTTGGGGAATTCACTAACGGGTATTGCTCCTCCTACGGTACGATAGGAGGGGAATGGATGCAGAATCAGGTCCAGTCCTTAGGAGACGTTTACTGGCTTTGTGGGAACATGAGGTGCAGGACCCGCCTGGAAGGTAATTGGGCAGGGGAGTGTGCCTTAGTAAAGCACTTATGCTCCTCCACATCCTGTCAGACAGCATTGAGGATAATGAGGTTACCCCCAATAGTTACTTTATCTCGATCCAACTCTGCTGTGTTCTGTGGTTATCCTGTCATGTTGGTCTATCCTTGTTTTCTGCATAGGTACGGCGGTTCCTTCCAGTCTTGTCACTAGGCAGTATAGGGTCAGTGTTGGCGGCCTGGACCTGACCACCTTCAGGGCTATCTCCAGGAGGGACATTGGTGTGGGTGAAGATCAGGGAGTCCCACGCTGTGCGTACCTGTGCACACTACTAGTATTGTAACATTACACTAGAGCGAGAAGAAAGACCCCAGGTGGTAGTTTCGATCTTCACGCATACATTGACGTCATAGGACAGCCAAGGGGGGTACCTGACGAGTTTTAAAAATTAGAGGCCGAGTTAAAGCTGGATTCGAGTCCATTTTTCCGATCATTATGGTAAATAAAATGTTGACTGGATTAATTATGTTTATTATAATTAGCAGCGGTTTATAAATTACACTGGAGATGCCTTATAGGGACTAGTTGACCAATTAGGACTTACCTCGACTATGACTTTTCAAAATAGAATGGCCTTAGATATGATTTTAACTGAAAAAGGGGAGTGTCTGTAAGATGATAGGGGAGACTTGTTGTACCTAATCTCAGACGACACGTGACCCGCGGGTAAAGACGCAGTTGCCATTAAGAAGCTGACCGTACTAACTAAAAAGAGCTAACCTTCGGGACCAGTACTTTCCATGGATGAGTGGTGGCAAAGGATCCTGGCTCAGATAGGTGTCGCTGTTGTATGTGAACTGATTATCTTTTCCGTTCTAGTCTGCTGTGTTATCCCGTGTCAGAGAGACCTGTGAAACTGATGCTGGAAAAGCCGCTTCCACAATGAGTTTGCTGGATGTATCTCCAGAAGGAGTGGACAAGTCCTACACCGCCTTGAAGACCCTAAATCGAACCTTCAACGTGCTCCAGTTATAGGCTCACGCGCAGAGAACTGGGAAAACTTGACGGGGAGAGTTAGAGAATAGACATTTTAAGGGGGGATTGTAGTAGACATGATGATTAGTTAGCGTAAAATGTCTATTGATTTGTAATAAACTAGATGTATTACGCAGCTGTAGTGATTTAACTCTGTAGAGGCAAATGGCTGCATAATCTCATTATGGTAATTGCTGGACAATGGCATAGTGAAAGATGTGTGTGTTTTATAATGTTAGACTAATACAAAGTTCCACAGCAGCTTCTAAGAGTTAAATCACAATACTATATGTATACTTGTATTCATTATTGGGTGCTTCCCCAGCTCTACCTCCCCCAGACTGAAACTTCTCAAAGGAATTCCTTTAGCTTGAGCGCATGCTGAGAGGACAAAGTCCACAGGTACACTTGAGACTTGAGAGAAGGTGGGGAGGGGGGCGGGGAATTCTATATGACCCAGCGAATAAGAATATGTGTATGTTACTGATGTAATCTGTTGCACGCCCATAAAGGGCAGGTAAATGTGTTTCAATAAATTAGGGCTCTGGGAATTGTAACTCCGGAGAGCTGGTTGAGATTCAAGGCTGATGGCTTGTGTCCGATTGGTTTCTTTCATTATCTGTGCAATTAGGAAGCTACAGAATACCCTGAAACCTGCTGGAGGAAAATAAGATCCAGTACAATGGAGCATGCTGCGGGTGATTTGCCGCACGTGCGATCCACACGGTAGGGAAAAAGGACACCCGCAGGTATTTACTTACCTGCGGGTGTCCAATGCATCCCTATGGGCGCGGATCACGTGTGCGGGACACCAGCGCGGATTTCCTAAATCTATTTAACCAGTGGACATGAGGCCTAAAGAGGTGAAATCTGCTGTGGATATGGACCAAAATACGTATCAAAATCCACAGAAACTGGTACAGAAAATCCCCCCAAACCGTCCGTGTGTGAACAGCCCCCAGGGGGGCCGCTGCTCATGGGCCAGTGCTCAGTGGCCGGCCGGTCCCTGCTGAGCAGGATAGAGTCACACGCTCTAGGCTCGGGTCACTTTCTACAATCTGCTTTGGGCTCTCAAATGGGTTTAGCGTTTAGCGCCATTTTATGTTATTCGCCGTTTTTGTATCACTTGGTTTATTTCAGAGGAAACAGGAATTCCCGGATGGTAACTTTCATCACATTCAGCCGCGTTCAGATGGGCGTATTTTACTTCCGTATTTGGTCCGTGTTTTGCGGACTGTAATGCGGCGCTAATGTAAATCTGTGCATCTCTTCACTCCGACGTATTTTTCGCAGCCATTTTTTGAAAATTCAGCATTATTTCTGTTTTCGCCTCGTTTTGTTGTTCTTTCCTATTGGACAAATCTGGATCGGTATTCGTCCAGTAAGAGAAAATATGCGGAATCCAAAACCTCCAATGCTGATGGCGTCCGGCTGTGATGTCACCTGCAGCATGTGCGTATGACGGATACGTATTGTGGGCGTGTGATAATATGCGCGGCTCAGCCTTAGGCCTGCGTCACACCAGCGGCAGCGGATTTGCGTTCGCATTTGTGCTGCGGTTTTTCGGAATGAGCGTTGCGTATTTGTGCGTGCAGAAAAACACGTAACAATGCCGCAGCCAGTGAAATGGCCAATCAGTGTAATGGACTCACGATGAGTTCTCTTCCTGTGCAAATGTGGCGGAAAATGGAGCGAGCCGCGTTTATTGTTTGAGATATGGAATTACGCAAGCAAAACCGCACTTGTGCGTGAACGCATACGGGCTCTATGTTCTGTATATCGCGCGCACAAAATGTTCAGACGCAAAAACCGCATGCAAATGTGCCCATTTGTGGCAAGTCTCAGGGCGGAGTCACACGGGCGCATTTGCGCATTACATTTTCGTCTGTGCGATATGCTGAGAACAGAACCGCTGATTTCAGTGAATTTGCGCACAAGCGCTTTTTTTTGCGTACACAATTACGTTGCACGAACAAACAGCGCGCTCTATTTCCCTGCGCAGTAAATGAACATGTTTGGCGCACATTAAATAATTTGGCCGTTTTGCTGGCTGGAAGCGTCGGCGGTCGTTTTTCACACACAATTGCGCACGACTTTCTTGTGCAAAAAGTTCAGTAAAACCTGCAGTTGTGGCACAAATACTCATCCGCAAAAACACGTCCACGCGTGAATCCGGTCCGGGACCAACGCCCTGGGGGTGGGGCCCAATACATAGCCGTGGCTAGTAACACCGCGCACATTGCGGCTATGTCCGCAGGGATTTGCAGAATTCGCCCTTCATCTGACGAGGTGAATCGGCACAAGATCCGGCGCTATGATTGGCATTCGGCGGACCCACAATCCCCTCCGCAGTCAATGTCCGCGGCGGATCTCGTCCCCGGCGTGTGGATGACAGTGCGAGGGGCCATGTGGTACATCCACGGCAGATCCCCTGCGTGTGAACACGGCCTAAGGCCTCTCACACGGGCGCAGTTAGCTGCGTGCCAGGAGGTATGCAGTGACATGGGTACTTGCTGCGTGCCGCCATGCCCCGTACCCAGTATTGATGGGTATGTGTGCCAACATGGAGCGCGCCATGATGTTTTGCGCACGTATTTCTCATGCTGAGTCACAGTAAAGTCTATGGGAGATCGGTCCTGCGTATTACACCACACACTGCAGACGTAATACAGTGACCAGACGCTGGGGGGAGGGATTGCTAGTCCAGCAATGTCCTGCCCTCTTCTGCCATCTGAGGTAATATCCCCCACACTGTGGCCCCCGGGGCCCCTGCACGGACATATAGCGGGGCATGTATCACTCTCTCACGTTCTCCTTCCTTCATCCCGGCTGTCACTTTGACAGAAACTGCGTTTTCCCGCGTGAAATTTGCCGTCCTCTCATTGGCTGGCGAGAAGGAGTACTTGACAGTGATTGGCCAATCGCTGCGTGTGCCTCTGGATGATTGGACAGTAAGATTTCAGCACCCAGCTATGGCTGTCAGACTGTGCCGCGTTGTGGGACCGGGCGGCGGAGAGGTGAGTGACCGGGGAGGGTGTACGGGGGGCAGCCCGGGGGTCCACAGAGGAGCTGGGGGCGCGGGCGGGCTGTACTGTGATATCAAGTTGGCTGTCATTGAGGTCCGCCTCGGCGGACGGGGATTGTCTGAGCGAAGGAAGGTCGGCTTCAGCCCCGGCGGACGAGGGTTGTCGGGGGAAGGTCGGCTTCAGCCCCGGCGGACGAGGGTTGTCGGGGGAAGGTCGGCTTCAGCCCCGGCGGACGAGGGTTGTCGGGGGAAGGTCGGCTTCAGCCCCGGCGGACGAGGGTTGTCGGGGGAAGGTCGGCCTCTGCCCCGGCGGACGACGGTTGTCGGGGGAAGGTCGGCCTCTGCCCCTGCGGTCGGGTGCTGTCAGGAGGAGGGGGAGGAGGTCACCTTTGCCCCGGCAGATGGGGATTTAGTTTCTGGTACCCTTCTTTAAGTAGTGTGATTGCTGGTGAGCCGCAGCGGGTACAAAGGTTGGTCCCAGTTGCCCCTTAACCCTTTAAGGACGCCGTCCTCTTTTCCATCTTGGTTTTTTCCCGCCTCCGTTATTGCCCGTTGCTGTCGCTGTTATCAGGGTGTTTTGTTGTAGTTTTCCGCGGTTCCATATAATGTACAGGAATCCTAAATGCAGTAAGATGAATAATCCGACATTCCGCCGTTTTCTCGTTTGTCTCGTTTCTACGGCACAAAAACCGCAACAAAAGTGACAGAACGTTATTTTCTGTGAGATTCTTGTTTTTCAGCCATTTAATGTTTTTGAGTTGTTCTGCCGCCGTCCTCCGACCGCTGTAACTTAGTTATTTCCCCGTCGCTGTGCGAGGGCTCATTCTGCGCGGTACGTCCTGTTGTTTGCGTTGCCGCCATCTTGGAATACATACAACTGTTTGATCGCTTCTCATTGCATTTTTACTTTCAGACGGGGGGGGGGGGGGGGGGCATTTCTGGTGTTCTGTACTATTTTTTTCCCGGCCGTTTACCATGTGACATAAATAACGTGTTACTCTGATAGATCAGACTCTTACGGACGCGGCGATACCAGATATGGATTTTTGTTTTATTACTCAGGTTTTTATTGTAAACATGGAAAAAAAATTTTTTAAACTTATCATTTTTTTAAATAATTAGTACAACTTTTTTCAAATTTTTTCCTTTTTAGCCCCCACAGGGGACCACAGCTGGCGATGCTTTACATCATACTGCGATCGGGCATCCCCACGGGGGCGGCTTGAAAGGCATTCTGCCAAGACAGCCCTGGGGCCTTTCAGAAGACCCCCAGTTGCCATGACACCCACACTGCTCCCTGCGATCTCATCTCGGGTAGGGGGGCAATATGGGACCACTGAACACCATTGAGGGCATTTAAAGTGTAAATAGTGCCAAGCAGCCACGTGGCTGATTGCAGCTATTGCCCGCAGGTGTCCGCTGTAATAAAGATCCGGCGCCCTGCAGCGTTAAGGGGTTAAAGAGCGCTTTGCTTTGTTCCCTCAGACCCCGGTATCTGGGTGTTTGGTCCGGCTTCGCAGAGGATTACCCGGACCGGATACAACTCTGGGAGTAAACAAGAATGCTTCCATTCATTAACAGCAAGCAAAGATCTTGAAATGTTGCAGAATTAAAGCTTTGTGTTTTTGTCTTTGCTCCAGGGGTGAAGTATCTGAGGCAGGATGACGGCCGACTCTCCGGTGATGAATGGCGGGCATGCCGATCTGTGGGCATCTCATAACCAGATGGTCCTGGAACCTCCTGAAACAAATGGTCCAGAGGTCAGACATCGAGGCGCTCCGCTCTGACTGCACTATAGGCGCTTCTACACAGCAGACGGATCCCCTGCTGGCTGTAATGAGCGGCTGACAGTATAGCCGGCCGATCAGTCCTCGCTCTGCCGCTCGCGGCGCGGAGGATCACTAGTATTGGGGGGAACGGTCACTAATATTGGTCATCCTTCACCAGCAGCAGCTCTTGTCCGCAGCCGCCCCCCTAATTACACGGAGGATGTCCTGCCCACGGATAAGACCCGGTCAGCCGGTGAGCGGGCGTTCTGGATGTTCATCAGCTGATTGGGGCGCATTCAGGCGGGCGGATGATCGGGGAGATAACCTTCTGACAAATGTTTGTTCCCATGTAAAAGGGTTTTACAGAATGACCCGCACATCCAAGTCTCCAAGGCATCTTGGTTCCCTCCATCGGGTAATAGATGCCGGGTGCTGACCACTAATGCTACGTCACAGAAGGGGAAACCTAAACCAATCACAGGTAACGGCCATATACTTACTGACTAAGGAGGCAGATTGCTGCATCCTCTCACCATGCAGGTAGCAGACTACCAGATGAGGGAGCTAATTACACCTGTGAGGGACACCGATGAGACAGCCACTCACACAGCCTCCTATATAGTGGGGGTGGCTGCTTGGTGTATACTCCCACACAGAGTAAATACAAAGTGGCAGACCATTCTGATACATGTAGTGCACCATGCAGACCAGCAACCTATTAATGACGCCATAATAGTTTGGCAGGTTGCCCTGCACTTCCATCAGTGAACCACATTGGTACTGCCACGCTGGGCTCCCCCTGGAGTCTTAAAGCCGCACTGCATGTGAATGATAGATAATAAATGCAAGGCATTAGTTGGATTTTGGCCAAGATACATCGGCCCACTAACCTCGTCAAGGTTCCTTGCATGTAGTGTCCCTCACAGGTGTAATTAGCTCCCTCATCTGGTAGTCTGCTACCTGCATGGTGAGAGGATGCAGCAATCTGCCCTCCTTAGGGCTTATTCAGACGACCGTATATCGACCGCGTATTCACGCAGGCCGATATACGGCGTCTCTCTCTGCAGGGGGAGGAGGCTGGAAGAGCCAGGAGCAGTGCTCTGAGCTCCCGCCCCCTCTCGGCCTCCTCTCCACCCCTCTGCACTATTTGCAATGAGAGGAGGTGGGACGGGGGCGGTGCTAATTGAACAAAACCCCACAACTTAGCCCCGCCCTGTCCCGCCTCCTCTCATTGCAGATAGTGCCGAGGGGCGGAGAGGGGGTGGAGAGGAGGCAGAGAGGTGGCAGGAGCTCAGAGCACTGCTCCCGACTCTTCCTCCTCCCCCTGCAGAGAGAGACAATCCCGGCAGCGGTGTCCATCATGGAATGGGAGTAACATTTTGTAATTTAGTGAAATGTCTAAATGTGAGTATTGTTTTAGCTTATGTTATGCTTGAAAAGGGCGAGCTTAGGAACTTGCCGAAACATGTTGCATGTAAAGTAAAGAAGTAATATACGGACGGCAGAGTCCTACAGCGTATCCTTGGATCCATGAGCGCGGGGCACTTTTTGTTTATTTTTTGGATTGCTGCTTTGTATCACAGCCCGTGGTGGGCTGCATCCCTTAGTCGACTCTTCGCAATTCGGATTTGGAACCCAGGGTGGTTTACGGGCGATCGTGGATATGGGGTGCCAGCGGGCTCTCAGGTTGGGAGTCCCGCTGAGCACCAGGTGAGTTTGTTCATTATTCACCGAGATTGAAACCTCTAAAAACTATGAGCCGCTGACACCCAACCTTTATATACTGCAGAGAGAGACGGCGGGAATACCCGGCCGAAATACGCTCGTCTGCATAAGCCCTCAGTCAGTAAGTATACGGCCATTTCCTGTGATTGTTGTTGTGCTGACCACTAATGGAATCCATTACGGTGGCCATCGCAGTTGTCATCCAGCTTTCCATGGATTCTGCATGTCATGGACACCTGCATTATGCCATGTTACACTCCACAGTATTGGAGGTCTTTGTGCCATTCGGGCTGCTTTCATGCAGGCAAGAAAATCCCGCGTTGCGAGACGCACGACTATGAGCCCTGTTCTCTTGGTTGGGGTAATATGCATGAGCTTTTTGTTCTCCTCCCCCGCTGCCTGTCTTATCTCTGGGCGCCTCACCCCTTGTTTTTAATGGGGCTGGATATATTACACAGCGTGCTATGCGAGGTTTCCCATTGGATCGCAGCCGCACTGAAGTCATGGGAGGCGTTTTTGACACACATGCCCAGCATCCGCGGGGACATCGCACAAGCGTGATACTCGGACCAGTTTCCTTGCCCCAAATAGCGCTCGGCCGTGTGACACTAGTCTCAGTGGGGAAACTAAAGCCTGATGTAACCCTCCAGTCCTAGACAACCCAACATGGCCGCACTGGATCTCTATCTGCTGCACACTGTGAATGAGTACACATCGGTAGTCTAAGACACTACACCTGTTGTGATTGGCCAGCGTTGCCCACGTGCGCAGCATTAACCAGTCGGAGCAGCGTGCCGTGTCTCAGGATGTGGTCATTTACACATGGAGGTTTGGATGTGGATTTTGAAACCAGAACCAGGCGAGGCTCATAAAGGGAGAGACTCAAGGACGGACTGCGCATGTGAACACATCCTTAGACTGCGGCTGCACACTAACACACATGCGCATCAGATGGGCATAGCGGTCCGGCCGTCTGTTTGTCCGGGGCTGGAGGGTCGCTTTAAGGGAGTATTCCTATATTATACACTGGTGATATGTTGCTGATGGAGGTCGGCACTTTACCATCTCTGGGCTCCTCGCTGGTTGATGAAGTGACTGCAGCACTGATCTAGCACTGTGGCCCCTTCACTGCTTATCCGTGTCCAACAGCGCCCTCACCAGGCATTGTGCAGAAACTACAGTGTGGCCTGGTCACTTATATAGGGCTGGCTACACTTCCCTCACAGACGGGGGTCTTTTGTACGTGTTCCTGACTGAATAAAGGTTGCCAGAAGATGCGGACATCCGGGGTATTGTGGATGTGTTGTGGAGCGCTGGATCCGTCACCTGATGGACTTTATTGCTCTAATCTCCTTATAACTTCTGGTTTCAGGTTCCCCTGCAGACTTTGCAGTGTACACGGCTCTGGTGGAGCCTCATGGACGGATCATGGGACTGGACCTGCCTGATGGGGGGCACCTTACCCATGGCTTCATGACTGGCAAGAAGAAAACCTCTGCCACATCCATCTTCTTTGGATCTATGCCGTACCGGGTAAGCAGCCATTGCAGCGGGTCCTTGCAGAGCTCTGGTGATGGCCGTTACACTGAGGGCATCCTTGTATGTCACTTATTCTCTGGTTTCATGCACTCTGTCTATATGGCTCTTCTATTATGAGATGATTTATGCGGCTGCGTTTCAGGTGAATCCAAACGCCGGTTATATAGACTGCGACAGACTAGAGGAAGATGCCCGCTTGTTTCATCCCAAACTAATGATTGCTGGTGAGCACTACAACTGCCATCCTCTAGTTACATCAATTCTACAAATGGCTCACCTGCATTGCTGCAAAAGTTTACAATAAGGGGCCAACTTTTTCCTTGCTGTTATTGTGGCTTGAGAGGTCGGCAAACAGCGTAATGTTCTGGAAGGAGCTGGTAATGCCCGCAGTTGTCTCGAGGCCCGCATCAGTTGGTCTTTAATATGAAAAAAGGGGATTCGTGCAATACTGTCTCGAGGGCAGGAAGTCGGAAGATTCTGAGCTCTTGGTAGTTTGTGGGCTCGGTCGATGGTAAGATCTAAAGAGGAACACTGTGGGATGACCGCCCGGATCAGGCGAGTTCAGTAGGGGGTGTTGATTCTGAGATACCTCTGGATTTGACGTTATTCTGGCGGTTTCTATCCTTGATATCCGCTGACTTGTTTCGCAAAGTTTCAACTTCTTCTTAGTTGTGATGTGAGTCCACCAATGAGTTGTGGGCGAATTCTCCCATTTTACGCTCTGTATGGTCCACTCGACCTCCCAATTCTTCCACCGACGCGCTTATGCCAGCGAGGCTGTTGGCAATGTCTTTTTGTATTGAGGTGGGTAATGCCAGCATTGCTTCCTTCATCAACATTTCAGAGGCTGCTTGGTTGTAAGCTGGCATATCTTGTAGGGTCATTTCGGGCGAGTAATCGGGATTAGAGGAGTAGCGAGCTCGCTGCCTCAAGGGCTGGAAGAGTTTGATTTCTTGTTCTTTGTCACCTCTGTATTGGTTGGCAAGTTCTGCTTTCCTCTCTTGCTGCTAGTCACGGCATAGTTGGCAAAGGAGATGTCGGTGTGGTTTTTGCATGCCCGGTTTGGGTGGCTGTTGTCAGCTATGGGTGGCAATTTACTCAGAGACTCCTCAGGAGAAGTTGCGTGAGGAGGGGCTCGTATGTCTGAAGAGGCATCATCCTCCCATGCTGGGTTATTGTGATCTTCCAGGAAAGTACCTGGCTTATGTAGTTCAGCATTTGAACTGGCCCAGGAAGCAGACACTGTATTGGTGAAGGCTTTAATTGTCGGCTTAAGACGGCTGTCAGCGTCCGCCCCAGGGCTGGCGGCCCAAAGACTGGCAGGAGATGCCTCCCGAAAGGGACTTCCCCTGCCCGCGGGGGCCCCAAAGGTAGGGTGCAGGCATTTATTGGGGCTTGAAGAAGCGATCCCGGCTGGGAGCCCCGCTACTGAGACAGTCCGGGGGCAGTCCACCATGTCAGCAGAAGTTGTATGCACCCGGTCTAAGTGAGCGGCAGCACTAACAGCAAGCGGCGCAGCTGCGTGCCCGGGAAGAGCAGGAGAGCCTTCATGCGTCTGGACGAGCTGTCACTGCCTGCCTCCATACAGATCGCGGCCGAAGATCCCGCAGGTGTGGCGCGGGAGGCTCCGGGACTCTGGTTCGAGCAGCCCTCGGCGCCGGCGTCAGGGTGCATAGCAGGGAAATCCACTGGGGAGCCGACCACATCGGCGGCAGGGGAATCTCCCGGCTTCTGCTTTGAGCGGCAGCCCTCCATATCAGCGGCGACCATTGTCAGCAGTGTCTCACACGGTGAAACAGAGGGGAGATTCCTCCTTCCTGGAGGTAGTTTGGGAAAGCTTCTTCCTCCACCGCGGCCCGTGTCTCCCCCAGCAGGTCCTATTATGGCGTCCTGTGGCCCCTCCTCTCCCACGGAGCACAGAAATCCGGGTCTGCCATCTTTAAGCTCCTCTCGCCGGCTTCGTGTGGCATAAAAGTTTCTTGGGGGAGAGCTTTTTCACCCTTTTGGGCATATTGTAAGAGGGTGGTGGTCTCCAGGGGTAGAATGGTGGGGATTTGAGCTGGTTTTCCCGTCGCTTGTTCAGTCACTAGAGAGGTTAGGAGGAGAGCTGTGACAACGTGCGTCCATCCCGCTCCCCTTCCAGGCCACGCCCCCTGTGCCTTCTCCTTTTGTACACTGTGATGTTGGGACCACCACAACCCACAAGGCCCTGTGCGGCTGCCGAGCTGGCGTTATCTGTTACTGAAAGGGTGAGTTGTCCTCCTCAGGGGGATTGAATGAGGGACTTTTACGAATGCTGAACTGATGGGATTTCTTCAGGAGTTCGCAGTCTGGATCCAAAGACGGGGAAGAAAATGCTGTACAATTATGAGTCTGATTAATCAGCTGTGTTTCCTGGCTTACAAGGTGGACCCCATAATCACGCTATTGCAGGTACGACCCACCGACATTAAATGGGCTTTATGGTGTATCCACCACCCACCAAACCTTTCTGGTTTCATCCGATATATTCCATATGGTGATTTATTCCAGGTATTGCTGTGACACAAACAAGCCATGACCGCAGAGTTCAGGTTGTAGCAGAAAGGGGTCATCTCTAATTGCCGGGCGTTGGCAAGGGCATTGGAAGAACTTGGTTCTCACATTGTGACTGGTGGGATGCGTTACAGCTTCTGCATTATGATGATATAGAAGCAGATGTGCCGATACACGGGGGGAATGTAAGAAATCACTACTGCTCATCAATGAGCGGGATGTTCTATATGTACAGGTCCGCTACTAAGTAACTGTGGGGAACATGAAGCAGTATGTGGCACCCGGTGACATCAGCTGTTTGTTTAAAGGGGTTTTCTGGGTCTTCCATATTGTCATAGGTCATCTATATCTAATCAGTGGGGTGGGCTGACTTCTGGCATCAGCTTTTTAATAGGGCTGCGATGCTTGGGTGAGCGCTGCGGCCTCTTTATTGTATACCAGGCTCAGTGTTGCGCAGTGTGTAGTGCTGGTTCCTTGTATTGCAGCTCAGTCCATTCACTTGAATGGGGCAGAGTTATATAAATGTCATGGCACGGATGAATGTGACATCACCGTCTGAGGAAGGCGGCCTGTAGACGGCCGGGTCAGATCCCACTGCAAGAATTCTCACAGCGGGATGCGACCCATGCCCCGGTATTCACCTATACTCACCCGTCTGGCATCTACTCTCTCTGCACTGGGATGTGCCGGCTGGCGCACAGCTGCTCATGCGCAGTGCAGAGTCGGCGCGTCAGCGGTGACGTTTCTGTGCGGGCCTCTGGGAAGCTTACACAAAAATAGGACGTGCCGTGATTTGTTTACCGTGTCAAATCATGGCTGTCTGCATATTACATTATCTAATACAATCCTATGGCAGCGGGCACAGGCGGAAATTCTGCGGGAAATCGTGCCACGGCATTTCTGCCTGTGTGCAGAGGGCTGAAGAGGTCATAGAGCTCACCCCTTTAACTCGTGGTTCTGAACTCTGTTACATTGTTTCTGGTTTTTAACCTGTTCCTAGTCTACTTGCTGCTCCTACTGCTTGTGTACAAACTGGCTAGCTTGGTGCCTGCGGGAGGGGAACAGCTGGCAGGAGGAGCTCACACTTTATTGCTTAGTGTCTGCCCCCTAGTGGCAGTAGCTATACCCCATGGTCCTAAGCTGTCCCCCAATAGACGAGATTTTATTTTAGAGGCTTTAGTGTTTTTTTGCTTTTATTTATTTCCTATGGAGGTAAGTATATTAACGCCGGACCGTAAGCAGGCGGCACTTAGAGAAAAAGGCAACAGGGACCAAAAAGAGAATATATACCAAATGTAAGGAAATAACACACTGAAGGAGCGTGGCATTGTGTTTGAGGGCCCACTGCCCACTTGTAGAGCCCTTGAGTGGCCAAAAACAGAGACACCCCCCCCCCCCCCCCACAAATGACCCCATTTTGAAAACTAGACCCCTCTTCGAATTCCCCTAGGGGGGGTGCAGCGTATTTTGACTGCACAGTTTTTGAATGAATCTAAGCAAATCAGAAGGAAAAAAATAGCAATTTTTCATTTTTTTGGCAATTGTGTCATTTTAAAAATAGTTTTTGTTATTGTACAGCACACATCAGAATGAAGACTTTCACCCCAAAATGGATACCCCTGTTTGTCCTGTGTTCAGAGACATACACATTGTGGCCCTAATCTTATGTCTGGATGCACAACGGGGCCCAAACCGAACTGAGTATCAAACTTCAACTGTCTTTTACCTGATGGCCATTGAGACGGCTCACCGCGGCCCTCGGTCACTGCTACAGGCTCTCCGCTACCTTCAGTAGCCAGGAGCAAGGACGTTTTACATTTCCCGGGCCCTCCCCAGCTTCTGCGCTTGTGTCTGCTATTTTGGCACAGACGCATGCGCCAAAGCTGGGGAAAGGTCCGCTGTTAAAGATCTTGTCGGGGACATCGCCGGATGCCTTAGGTAAGTAATTTCCCTTCACGGATCAGATCAGAGATGGGGGTGAAACTTAATTTTTTTTACTTTTACGTTATTGCTGTTTTTCTATTGAATAGCGGCATTCACGCGACAAAGGACCACGCCCCCCCCTCCCCCTCTGATATGTAATTTCATCTCTCCTCACAGATATGATCCATGAGGGGAGATGAAACAAACTTTTTTTTTTTTTACACTTTTTTTTTAGCTTTAACATGATTGCTTTTATCCATTGGATAGCAGCGGTCATGTGACTGGGAACCGCATACAACGGCTCCTGGTGACAGCTCCCTGCTCTCGGCTACTCATACTAGCCGGGAGCAGAGCGTTTTTACATTTCCCTGGCCTGCCAGCCCTGTGTACATAACATAATGATGTCTGGCGCACATACGCAGACCCCGGCGTCTGGTCCTTGAGGACCAGAACGCTGCGGGACATCACGGAGGACGGGGGTGAGTATTCTCAGCTCCTCTCACGGATCCGGTCCGTAAGGGGAGCTGAAACTTTAACTTTTTTAACTTTGTATTGACTTTAATGCAATCGCCGGTATCCAGGTGGATAGCGGCAATTGTGTGACCGGGGAAAACTTCCCATGTCAGCTCCAGGTTGTCAGCTACTTCCGGCAGCTGGCAGCATGGAGCTGTCATGTCCATAGCCTGCAGGTCTTTAATCCCCAGAGAAAGCGTGTTTTTACGACCCTGGGGATTAAAGCCCAGCAAACCAGGGAGCAAAAAAAATTGGGGTGGTCACTAAGGGGTTAAAGGGTTTGCTCTGTTTCTTGTGTTTTTTGCTGTAGATGGCAGACAGCTTCGTACATTGAACAGTGGCCTGGGTTGGTACTGCATGCTGAGTCTTATTGAAGTGAGTAGAAGAAAAAAAGAGAAAAGTGCTCCCCGTCTCTCCCCGTGTTACACCCTCTTCATGTCGGCTTGGTTTATCACTTCGGCAGCTTCACCGCTCAGTCCTCCACGGCAATAACGATCAGGAATAAGATGCAGAAAAAAACTTGCTGCTTTTAAAAGGGAAAAACATCCAAAGCCTTTATTACATCAGTGTGAACATGTTTAAAGGTCAGATGTAGAGATGAGCGAGTATACTCGTTTCGAGTAATTACTCGATCGAGCACTGCGATTTTCGAGTACTTCTGTACTCGGATGAAAAGATTCGGGGGGGCGGGGGGAGGCGTGGCGGAGCGGGGGGTAGCAGCGGGGAACAGGGGGGAGCCCTTTCTCTCTCCCTCTCTCCCCCACTCCCCGCTGCAACCCCCCACTCACCCACGGCGCCCCCCGAATCTTGTCACCCGAGTACGGAAGTACTCGAAAATTGCGGCGCTCGGGCGAAAAAGGGGCGTGGCCGAGTAGGCTCGCTCATCTCTAGTCAGATGCAAAGACAGGAGGCGTTTCAATCCGCAGTACGAATCTGGATCACCTTCATCACAGACTGCATCACTTTCTTCTGTATCTGAATATTTAAAACCAATTAGTAGCAGCTGACATATTAACCCTTGCATCCCACGGACCAGAGCGGCCGAGTATAAAGCAGAATTACATAAATATCGCAAAATACACAGAAGAAAAAGTAAGCTTTATTATGTGAATGAATAAGATATTAAATCATGTACAGAAATAATAACTGCCCCCCCCCCAGCCCCAATAGGTTCCTAACATATGTATAACAGATCAGACCTACAATTTGTGAGACCCGCACAGTAATAGAGCGTGCCGCGATTTGTTTGCCGCGTGTGTTTTTTACACAGACAAATGGCGGCCGTCTGCCTAGGATTGCGTTTTCTAATGCAATCCTATGGCAGCTTCCACGGGCGGAAATTCTGCGGGAAATCCCGCCGTGGAATTTCCGCCCATGTGCAGGGGTCTTTTGAAGAACACTCAGGGGCTGGCTGCCAAATTTTAACCTGGGGGCAAGCAGACAGCACTGGTCCTTGAGTGGAGACCCTCATACACGAAAAATGGGAACTGTGTGCAGAAATTGTCCGACACAGATAAGAGACATCCATCCGCCTGCAGAATGCAAATACATAAAGGGGTTTTCCAGGTACAAACCTATTGATGGCCGATCCTCAGGTTAGGTCATCAATAGTTAATCACTTGGGATCTCTGGTGATGCACTGATCGCCCAGCCCGCTGTCAATGCAGCAGCCCCAAGCGTCGTCATAGGAGAGGACAGCCAAAATGTCATAGATGGCTTCACTTTGACTGAAATCAATGCAAGCTGAAGCATCTATTACACTTCTGTCTCTTCTGCCTCTGACACCGGCATGACAGTTTGTTACATTAGTGCATAGGGAAGGGGCTGTCCAGGGGTGGTACAACTAGGACAACCCCTTTAATCACATGAATCCTTGCCGGTGGCTGGCCCTAATATGTGAATGTAAAAAATACAATATACTGCAATACTGGAGTATTGCAGTATATTGTAGAAGTGATCAAACAATTGTAAGTTCATGTCCCCTGAGAACACCAAAAAATGTATAACTTAAGTGAAATAAAGTGGAAAATGTAAAAATATTCTTTCTATATTTTTCCACAAAATGATAAAAAACAAACATATTTGTCATCACCGCATCTGAAAAAGCCTGAACTTTCTAAGGCTGCTTGTCCACGGCTGTGACAGAATATCGCTAGTGATATTCCACCACAGGGGAGGAGGGGGCGCACTGACAGGCCTCCATGATGAGCCTATCTGATAGATGGTCTCACTGAGGCAGATCACAACATGCCGCGATTTCAGTCCTGCGAGCGGAGAATCGCTATGATTCTCTTCTTCTAGACGCCAGGCTGCACTTTCTGTAGTTAGCCTATGGAAAGCGTGTCATGCGAGGTCTGCGGGCGATTTATCATCGCGGATCTCACAATGACAACTCGCCCGTGGACGGACGGCCTGAGTATCACATTATTTATCAAACACTGTCAGAAAACACAAGTACATAATGCCATAATAGCCCGTCTGGGCCCCCGACTTCACAAGTAAAATTATATAAAAGTGATGGAAAGTTGTCTGTACTCCAAAATAGCACTAAAACTACAGAAACCAAGTCCCCCCCCCCCCCCCCCTTCCCCCATCGGGGCTCAGAATCGAACTAGGAAAAGTTTACTTCTAAGAAGTAAACAATGAAAAAACTCTAAATCTGGAATCCTGGTAACGGTGCCGGCGTACAGGATGAAGGGGGTGTCATTTGTAAGTCACCATTTACACCACCAAATATCACATATATGCGTTTTTTTTCCATTTCCCCCCACTTAAAAACGTATAATTATATGGCACATTAAATGGTACAATTAAAAACTGCAACTTGTCCTACAAAGTACAAGCAGGCGCTCCGTGGCTGCCGGCGGGCAAAGGAAGGGCTCAAAAACAGTTATAGCTTGGAACGGGGGGATGAAAAAAACAGGAACCCGAAAAATCTCTAGTAGTAAAGCATTAAATGTGACCCCAGTGTGCGGGGCACGGAGATAAAACATTACTTTATTATAGTCGGAATACAGCAGATAAAGCATTTTCTATCATTTAGGGGGAAAACTAATAAAACTGAAAGATAAAGTAATCTTCCTAAATGTTGTGTGAATGTGGCCGGAAGCAGAATAATGGCGTCACTTCAGCTCTACGGCGTCACATCTCACACCATGATATAAGGATATCCATATAGTGAGTCTGCAGCTACATCTGTCACCATGGCGACAGCATCCGTGACCAACCAATAGGATCGCAGGATTGGAGTTTGAAAGTCTTCCAACTGTCACTTGTGCTCAGTCTGTTAGAGCTCAGCAGTGAGTGACGACGGACAGCCGCACGTTTCTGCGTGATGTCAGGTAATGGAATGATGTCTCTTCTATGTTCTAAGGGGTTGTGCCAAGTTATACAGTTCTCCCGAATTATCAGTGGGGGTCCGATTGCTCCATTCACTCAGGGACTGACCAGAACTGTGTTCTTGGGATCGGTGGGTTTCCCAGCAGTCGGACCCCCGCTGATCATAAAGTTACCCCGTCCTGTGGATCCTGTGGAGAGGAGGCTCTTTATAACTTGGCACAACCCCTTTAATTCACAGTTCTAGAAAGTTCCTGATGACTCCATTGTATTATTCCCCTGTAATGTAACCCAAAGACGCCTCCAGTATAAGCACTTGTGGGTGGAGCCGGGCGGTTATGTAATAAGCGAATATTAATATGTATACAAGGCTGATTTTGTGGGGTCACATATCTATATGAGGACTTAATGGACCATATAATGTATTGGAAGACTTTTATGAAAGAACTTTTCTCACCACTTTTTTCTTTGTGCTTTGGATGTGATGCAGGTTATCAGAGACAATGTGGACTACAGAGCCCAGCAGCCTCGGCTTTGGATCAGGTAGGACTCTTCATTGTCTTCATCATCTGCTGTGAGGGATGGCTCTGCCAGGGCCGGGACAACGGGTAGGCAGGGGGCAAAATAACCCATGCAAGAGGGCTCCAGGGTACACAACATATGTTTTGGCCCCACAGCTGCCTTTGTCCGGGGCGCCCCCTTGCATTGGTTATGTGTTTTTATTTATAAATGTGTAATTACAATAAAGATCTTGTTTTATATTATGGTGTGATACGGGGTTTTCTTTTTTGGTTTTTGTCTTGTGGTGTGGCCATGTTTATGGGAATTTTTCCCTGGTCACCAATTGGCTGAATGTGTCCAGGTTTTTTTTGCCTTCTTCTGGATCAACAATGTTAGGGCTAGGCGCAGTGTAATATTATTATACATGTAATAACAGTGTAATATTAGTATATATGTAATAACAGTGTAATATTAGTATACATGTAATATTAGTAATTACTCTTGTTTCCTATTAGAAACATGAGTAATACTGTAAAAATATAGTAGTTTATGGTTTAAAATATAGTAATATTGAGGAATAATAGCATTCCAGTAATAACCGTGCGATACTAGCAAATAGGAACAATAGTAATAATACTCTATTATATTATAAATACTATTATATTATTTTCTTAATTGCTTAAAGGGGTTGTCCCGCGAAAGCAAGTGGGTCTATACACTTCTTTATGGCCATATTAATGCACTTTGTAATGTACATTGTGCATTAATTATGAGCCATACAGAAGTTATAAGAAGTTATTCACTTACCTGCTTTGTTGCTGGCGTCCTCGTCTCCATGGTGCCGTCTAATTTTCGGCGTCTAATCTCCAGATTAGACGCGCTTGCGCAGTCCGGTCTTCTTCTTTTCTCAATGGGGCCGCTCGTGCAGGAGAGCGGCTCCGTGTAGCTCCGCCCCGTCACGTGCCGATTCCAGCCAATCAGGAGGCTGGAATCGGCAATGGACCGCACAGAAGCCCTGCGGTCCACCGAGGGAGAAGATCCCGGCGGCCATCTTCACCGGGTAAGTAAGAAGTCACCGGAGCGCGGGGATTCAGGTAAGCGCTGTGCGTTTTTCTTTTAAAGTCCCTGCATCGGGTTTGTCTCGCGCCGAACGGGGGGGCTGTTGAAAAAAAAAAAACCCTGTTCGGCGCGGGACAACCCCTTTAAGAATCTTTGATCCGGGGTTCTAGGACTGATCGCCTCTTTCCCGGGGTCAAGAAGGAATTTTTCCCTGGTCACCAATTGGCTGAATGTGTCCAGGGTGTTTTCGCCTTCTTCTGGATCAACAATGTTAGGGTTAGGCATCTTAGAATTAGTAATAGAACAACATAGTACACTGATAATAGCAGTAACCTTATAATACTAGTGATCGGGTACAAATGGTCTAATGAGTCTAGCAGTAGTCTGTAGCTTTATATACAACATAATGGCGTTAGAATAACAATAGCATAATAGTGATGGAATGATAATACTAGTGATATTATAACAACACTGATAGTAAAACAGTGTAATAATACTAGCGATATAATAAAAGTATATACTGGAAATAAACGATAACCCTAGACATATATCCTGTGTGCCGTCTCGTTTTTTCTAGTATACAAGAAAGATGATGTGTGAGATTTGGGTAAAAGGGGCCTTTTTATCCTGAAACAGCGCCACTCTTGTCAATATGTGGCATCTGGTATCACAGCTCATGCCCAGTCAGATCCATTATTCCCATCTCATACAAACTCTTTAAAGAGAACTTGTCCCCTCCTATGAGCACCACAAACTAAGACACATGCTTATAGGACAGGTCCGGCGGAGTCCGGGGATGTAATGTATATACTCCCCATTCCTATACTGTCGCACGCGCTCCACTGTTCTCTATGGGAGTGCGCACACAGAGTGAATGAAGAGTCACGCTGATAGAGGGAGCATTGACTTCCTGGGGAGCCTGGTAAGTATAAACATTACATCCCGGGACTCCGCAGGACCTGCCCTATAAGCATCATACTTAGTTTATGGTGCCTATAGAAGGTGACAGCTACCCTTGAATTCTACAAGGTCCACATATATGTTACAGTTCCTGTTTAGTTCTACCAATTTAACCGTATAAACATTTCCATTTGTAACATTTATTAAATCTTTAATTCCTTGTAAATGGGGCCCCGTGTAGGAATCTCAGTAGGGCCACTTAACTCCAATTACATTCATTCCCTGTCAGCATATCTTCTATCCAGCTATAAAGACTGACAGGGATGGAAACCGTGCGAAATACAGACCAAAGAGGTCTCCTCCTCACATATTGGGCCGTATGGTTCTGTCCTGGCTCCATCCTGGTTTCTGTCCCTATATAGCATTCTGCATCGAAGATGGAAACCTGGGGTGTTTTTAAACTTCTCCCATTTGTCATTTGTCCTTATTTTTGAGGCTGCTGTCCCAATTAAAGTTACCGATAGTAATTCTAAGCTGATCAAACTTTGCTTTACTGAAGTTTAGTTTTTTTTGTCGCTCCCTGATAAGGCTTCTTATTGAATGACAGCTGGATATTAATTATATTGTGGTCACTATTTTCCAAGTGCCCCTCAACCTGCACCCCCATGATTTGGTCTGGTTTGTTAGTTAATAATTCCAGAGTGGCCCTCCTCTAGTTTCTCTCTCACAAGTTGGGAAAGGTAGACGTCTTTAATTGTTCTCAATTTGAGAGTTTTGTCTTTGCATGTTATATTTGGATAATTAAAGTCCCCTATAATAATTACTTCATTGCGGTTTGTCATCTCTTCTATTTGCCTAAATAATAAGATTTCCGTTTCTTCTGTTGCTTTTGGTGGCCTATAGAAAGCCCTTATTAGGATTTAGCTCTTTTTTTTTCTCCCTGTATTTCTACCCACAGAGATGCTACGCTTTTATCTCCTGCACCTAGATAGCCTTGGCATTAGGTAGGATTTAACATAAACACAGTCCTCCCCCTTCTTGTTCCCCATGGTCTTGTCTGAAGAGATTGTTACCCTGTAAATTCACCGCTCAATCGCACTTATCAATCCATGTTTCCGTTATTCCCACTATGTCGTAATTTTCATCAGACATTCTCGCTTCGAGCGCATCCACTTTACCAATCAGACTTCGTGCATTCGTTACCATACAATTTATATGGTTGTTGTTGATCTTTATATTCATTTAGCTACTAATGGTACTATTAGCTATTCTGTCAGTTCTAACTGCTTAACCCCCACTCCCATTACTTGGTCCCAAGTTGCTATCTACACTGTACCCTCTGCTTCTTTTTGCCCTCCCTCCCAGTCCCTAGTTTAAACACTCCTCCAGCCTTCTAGCCATCTTCTCCCCCAGCACAGCTGCACCCTCCCCATTAAGATGTAGCCCGTCCCTACTGTAGGGCCTCTAGCCGACAGCACAGTCAGCCCAGTTCTCCAGGAACCCAAACCCCTCCTTCTTACACCAACTCCGGAGCCGCTTGTTAACCTCTCTAAGATCATGCTGCCTTTCTAGTGTGGCTTTTGGTGCACACAGTATTTCCGAGAAAACTACCTTGGAGGTCGTCACCCTAAGCCTGGATCCTAGATCTCTGAAATAGTTTTTGAAGGCTCTCCATTGATCTCTCATTTGTTCATTGGTGCCGATGTGCACCATGACCACTGGATCCTCACCAGTCCCTCCCAGTAATCTGTCAACCTGATCCGCAGTGTGTCGAACTCGAGCGCCAGGAAGACAACACAGTGTTCGACAATCCCGGTCTTTGTGGCAGATTGCGCCATCTATCCCCCTTATAATTGAGTCCACCACCACTAGGACCTGTCTAGACTGCTCTGTGCTCCCTGTCCCCTTCTCACTGGAGCAGTCATCTCCCTGGTGTTCAGAGGGCATGTCGTGCCGCAGCGGTGCTGGCTCTGTAATGGCATCCCCCTCATCCGCCAACTTTGCAAACTTTTTGGGTTGTTGTGCCAGTTCAGGACTAGCCTCCCCGGTTGTCTTCCCTCTACCCCCTCCCCCCCTTCTAACTGTCACCCAGCTAGCTGCCTGCTCTTCCGTACTACCATCCGCCCCCGCCTCTACCCCAGCGAGTGCCTGCTCAGTGAGCACCAAACTTCTTTCCATGATGTCAATGGATCTCAGTGTCGCCGATCACTCATTCAGATCCAGGATTTGGGCTTCTAAATGTGCGACGTGCACGCATCTTGTGCAACAGTATGCACCCTCGATCGGCTGATCAAGGACCGCATACATTGCACAAGTAGCACACTGGATGACATTGACAGGCATGAAGATCATCCTAATGGGGATCTACAATTTACTTCTGGCAGTAGTGAAGATAGACTAGATCACACTCCAAACACACCTCTGCCCATTGGCAATTGCTCACACTTTTTTTTTTTTTTAAATGCTCACACACTTACTGCTTGCTCTCATTCAGTCACCCAATTATGCTTCACTTACATCGCACTCACACACAGACCCTTACTGACGGGCCCTCACACAGACACTTACTGACGGGCCCTCACACACAGGCACTTACTGGCGGGCCCTCACACACAGGCACTTACTGGCGGGCCCTCACACACAGGCACTTACTGGCGGGCCCTCACACACAGGCACTTACTGGCGGGCCCTCACACACAGGCACTTACTGGCGGGCCCTCACACACAGGCACTTACTGGCGGGCCCTCACACACAGGCACTTACTGGCGGGCCCTCACACACAGGCACTTACTGACGGGCCCTCACACACAGGCACTTACTGACGGGCCCTCACACGCAGGCACTTACTGACGGGCCCTCACACGCAGACACTTACTGACGGGCACTCACACGCAGACATAGACACTGACGGGCCCTCACACACAGGCACTTATGGGCGGGCCCTCACACAGAATATACTTATCAGCCCTTAGCAGCAGCAGCAGACTCCTCTTCAGCAGCCCATAATGTCAGGCTCAGCGTCCGGACCCCTCTCCCTGCAGCCGCACTCTCTGCCCTGATGCCGCTCTGGGATCCGCTCCACTACCTCTGCCCGCTAGACGGATCCTTCAGTGGGAAATCCTCCAACGGCTCCCTCGGTCTCCTGGCGACGGCTCCTGTGCCGCTCTGATGGCCCCTTCCACCCTGCTCCCGGCTTGCTTCTGGCGTCTGACGTCCTTTCCGGTCAGATGCTTCTTTCTCCGCTTCCAACACACCATTTTGAATTAAGCTTGGTAGAACGTTTTGTGAGGCCAAAATAGTTACAAAAACTTTTACGTGAGAATTTAATAAAGAAATGGGCCTAAAAGTTCCAGGAGTCGTGTGCGGTTTACCTGCTTTCCAGAGTGTGATAATTGATGCGTTTAGCATTTCGGAGGGAAGCGAGCCCTGAACTGTGTGGTTAAAGATCTTCAAAAGATATGGGGCAAGACTGCTGGCAAATTAAAGAATATTCATTAGATAGACCATCCGGTCTCCTGAAGGTAGCCGAGAGGCAGGAGATGTCACCGGGGACTGCGGTGAGCGGTCCCTGGCCCTGTGATCGCTGTTATTCATGTGGCACATGCACAGAAGCTCGGAGAGCCTAGCAAATCTAAAAGTCCCCTGCACCCGGCTGTCAAAGATAGCTGAGTGCAGGGAGATGTTACTGGTCACATGATCACTGTTATCCATCGGATAACGGGGATCAGGTAAAGTTAAAAAGTGTAAAAAAAAAAGTTAGTTTCATCTCCCCTTACGCATCGTATCCGTGAGGGGAGATGACATTACATAACTAAGATCCCTGGGCCGGGCTCATAGCTGGGATCCACTGCGGGCCTCCGCAAGCGGATTCCACATACAGCTATGTGAGCCCGGCATTATTTAGAGCGCTACCTGTAATTTACAAGAAGCCCCGGGAACGCTCGCCTTCCTGCAGTTCCAGGAGCAGCTTGTTGAGCGCCTTCTGTGTGAGACCACCGCACCTCAGCAAGCTTACAAAGCCTCACAGAGCGCCACCTTTTACACCCCATCTCTGCGGCCGAGTTCAAGCAATACCCCCCAAAAAAGCGAGAGAGAAGGGGGATACATGGTTTTATTGCCCCATGTGTCCATCCCAACCAGCCTCCAGAATTACCCCTGTCTTCGGACATAGCACACAGTTTTACATTATTATTTTTATCTAAGATTCAGGGAACGCCAAAAAATGGGGCGAAGGGGGGGGGGGGTTATTTTCAGGCAGTCAAATTTTGTTACTGCACAAGTGGGCAATGGGACCTGGGATTTATTCAGTTGTGCCGTGAAATCCAACTGGTGTTCCCTCCGTTATAGGCCTAGCCATGTGTCCTGTAAGTAGATTGGGGCTGCAGTGAGTATGTTTCTGAAAAAACAGGGGTATCCATTTTGGGGTGAATTCATTCATGTGTGTGATGTACAAAAAAAGCTGTTTTTAAATTGACACAATTGCCAAAAAAAAATGAAAATCGTAATGTTTTCCTTCTGCTTTGCTTAGATTCATTCAAATACTGTAGGGTCAAAATATGCAGTACACCCCTAGATGAATTTGTTACGGGGTCTAGTTTTCAAAATGGGGTCATTTGTTGGGGTTCTCTGTTGTTTTGGCTGCTCAATGGCTCTACAAGTGGGCAATGGGGCATAGAATTTATTCAGTTGTGCCCTGAAAGCCAAGGGGTGTTCCCTCTATTATAGGCTTCGCCATGTGTCCTGTATGCAGATTAGGGCCACAATGGGTATGTTTTTGAACACGGGACAAGCAGGGGTATCAAATTTGGGGTGCAAGTCTTCATTCATGTGTGTGCTGTACAAAAAAAGCTGTTTTTAAAATGACACAATTGCCAAAAGAATGAAAATCATAATTATTTTTTTCTGCTTTGAAGAAGACCCTAGATTAATTCGTTAAGGGTCTAGTTTTCAAAATGGGGTCATTTGTGGGGGTTCTCCATCATGTTGGTGGCTCAAGGGCTCTACAAGTGGGCAATGGGGCCTAAATCACCTGCAAGCAAAATGTTTGTTCTGAAAGCCACTGGCTGCTCCTTTTGGTTCGGGCCCCGTTGTTCATCTAGACATAAGATTAGGGCCACAATGGGTATGGCTCTGAACACGGGAGAAACTGGGGGATCCATTTTGAGGTGTAATTTCTCATTTTCATGTGCACTATAGGAAAAAATCCTGTCTTTAAAATGACATATTTGTAAAATAATTAAATTTTATTTTTTCTCTCTAAATTGCATTAACATAAGCTCGTTGATTCTAATAGTTTTTTAGATTTTTTTCAGCTGCCACGCCAAGTAGTGGAAGGTTAACGGCCCGTTTGGACAGTTCAAACGGATCAGACAGAATTGTTCCTCACCTCGAGTTTATAAAGAACAATCAGAAATTTTAATTGACTGTTTTAGGGAAAAAGCTATCCAGAGCGCCGGATCCAATCGTCTTATGAGCTGAAGAAGAAGGGAGGGACGCAGCCAATGGGGAAACAGAAACTACAAGAATCCCAGTCTGAGCCGCATTCTATTACTCGGAACTCTAAACATTGTTTATTGAAGAATATTATGAAGGGACGCGGGAATATTTTATGCTTCAAAAGTATTTATTGATAGAAGATGTAGACGGTTGGCGACATTCGTGCCGCACAGACCCCACGCAGGTCAGTGGATCACGTTGGGCAGCTCCGCTCTTGCAGGCAATTAAGAACGTCCAGGGTAGTATTGTTATGCATTCATAAAGAAATTGCACATCTACTGCATTGTTTTTCTTGCTTAATCTCCTTTATCTACCTTTATTTAATCTTTTATTGGTGACCCAAAAATGCGCAATTCTAGCATTGTGTGTTTTTTTCATTAAACTGACGGCGTTCAATCTGCCGAATAAACAATTGGATTTTTTTTTATTTACTGTCAATCATTTTCAATGTACAAATAATTATAGAAAAATGTTATCTTCTTTTTACTTCTTTTAGTCCCCGTATGGGACTTTAACTAGTGATCACCTGATCTCATGTACAATATTCTGCAATACATCATCATTAACCCCGTCCCTCCATATGACATAAGGGTACGTCATGGCTGCGGGGTACTTCCCACAACTGGACGTACCCTGACGTCATGTGGATAGCACAAGATCATAAGCCATCTCGCGCTATCCAGTAGTGGGAGCCGGCTGTCACTGATAGCCGGCCTCCTGCTGCAAAAGCGGGGGACATCGGAGATGCGCCCCCTGCTGTTAACCCCTTCCCTGCCGCGATCTATGTAGATCACGGCATAGCAGGAGTTCACAGAGGGAGCGCACTCCCTCTGTGATGTTATCGGGCTCTCATGATATAATCGCAGAGAGCCCGGCTGCTTGCCATGGTAACAGGATGCCAGATACCAGCGTCCTGTATTGCTGTTGCCTATGATCGCTGTAATAAGTGATCAGGCATTGCAGGAGAGAAGTTCTGCAATGTCTTATCATAGCGATCAGAGCTTGTATGGTGTAAATCCCTCAGAGGGACACAAATGGTGTAAAAAAAAAAAAGATCAAAATAATGTACAAAAATTAAAAATGTAAAAAAAACCCTTTTTTGAGGCTGTTTCTCATATTATCATAAAAAATCCCACATATTTGGTATTGTCGTGTCCTTAATGAAGCGTACAATAAGTTGAACATGCTTTTTATCCTGCACGGCAAAAAACGTTAAAAAGAAAACACTAAAAAACTGAGGCAAAATGCTAATTTTTAGCATTTTGCCTCCCAAAACCACAAAATAAATGATCAAAAAAAGCCGTATGTACCCCAAAATGGTACCAATAAAAACTACAGCTTCTCTTGCAAAAAATAAGCCCCCACAGAGCTCCATACATGGAAATATAAAAAAGTTATAGGACTTTGAATGCAGAATTAGAAAAAAAAAGATTTCTAAAAAAAAAAGCGTTTTTATTGCAGAGGAGTGCAAAAACCTAAAAAAATATAAGAATTTTGGAATCCTCGTAATTGTACCAGCCCGTAGAAAGAGTAGTTCGCATCATTAATGCTGCATAATTAACGCTTTAAAAAAAAAAAATCTATGGCAGATTTATTGCGTTTTTTCTCCCTGCGATCAAAAAAAAATACTAAAAATACCCAAAACTGGAACCGATAAAAGCTACAGTTTGCTATGCAAAAAACAAGCCCTCATACGGCCGCGTCGACGGAAAATAAAAAAGTTATGGCTTTTGAAATATGGCGATTAAAATCTGCCAAAAATCGTTGCGTCCTTAAGCCCAAAATAGGTCCTGTCCTTAAAGGGGTTGTCCCGCGGCAGCAAGTGGGTCTATACACTTCTGTATGGCCATATTAATGCACTTTGTAATGTACATTGTGCATTAATTATGAGCCATACAGAAGTTATAAAAAGTTTTTTACTTACCTGCTCCGTTGCTGGCGTCCTCGTCTCCATGGTGCCGACTAATTTTCGCCCTCTGATGGCCAAATTAGCCGCGCTTGCGCAGTCCGGGTCTTCTGCAGTCTTCTATGGAGCCGCTCGTGCAGAATGCAGGCTCCGTGTAGCTCCGCCCCGTCACGTGCCGATTCCAGCCAATCAGGAGGCTGGAATCGGCAATGGACCGCACAGAAGAGCTGCGGTCCACGGAGGAAGAGGATTCCGGCGGCCATCTTCACAGGTAAGTATAGAAGTCACCGGAGCGCGGGGATTAAGGTAAGCGCTCCGGTAAGCTTTCTGTACGTCCCTGCATCGGGGTTGTCTCGCGCCGAACGGGGGGGGGGGGGGGGGGGGGGGTTGAAAAAAAAAAAAAAACCCGTTTCGGCGCGGGACAACCCCTTTAAGGGGTTAAGGATGCTTCTATACGGAGAGATGCACAGAAAAAAACAGTGTGATGGGAGAGAAAAATTGTAGCAAATTTTTCAGTGATTCTGTTGAAGAATCGGCCATTCTTCCCTTTGGGTGCAGAACAATAAATAATGGACCTGTGAGTTTCATGCGGTAGGTTTTTTTCTCCCATAGGGAATAAAGGGTGATTTTCCCCCATATTTTTCACACAATGCGAGTGCCATGTCGGGGGCCGTGTCTATCACTCGTAAGCACTGTTTGAAGCAATTACTTGGAAGGTAATTACCCCGTGTTAGGCCGGCTGCACACGGCCGTGACGGGCTCCGCCGCGAAATTCCGCGGCGGAGCCCGTCACGGCGCCCCCCAGGAGATCCCATACTTACCTGCGGATCCGGCGTCCTCGCTCCCACATGACGCTTCCCCGCCCACCTCCGCCGCATCATGTGACACGCTCACCGCGTCACATGACGCAGCCGGCCGTGTCACATGACGCTGCAGGCCGTGTCGTATGACGTACCGGCCGCGGCATATGACGCGGCGGTGGTGGTCGGGGAAGCATTTTCACGCTATCTTCCGCTGTGCTACAGTAAAAGATAGCATGAACGGACGGCTTCCATTGACTGCAATGGAAGCCGTCCGCGCGTACACACACGGCAAATAGAGCATGCCGCGGGTGAGGACGGGTGAATTCACAGTGCGGAATTCCGCGGTGGAATTTGGCACCGTGAGCCCTGAGCTATTAGGTTCAATAGAACCTAATAGCTGCGGGCAATGCAGCGGATTTCCGCCGCGAATTACACGGTGGAAATCCATTCGTGGGAAGGAGGCCTTAAGGTACCTTTACACTAGGAGGTTAGTATAAAAAAATTTGGGGAACTTGTCCTATGAGAACCATAACTTAAGATCCCCTTAAGAGTGACTACCCACTACAGTTTTTTTTACCGCAAAATCGTGATTTTGCGCGATCATGATTTTAACATTACAAGTCCCATAGACCCCTGCAGGGAATTTCGCAGTTAAAAAAAACTGTAGTGGGTCGTCACCCTAAGTCAAAATGTACCTGACTCATGTTTTCTTTTTAGGCCACACCGGTTTGACAGCTCCCAGGTCCCATGTGAGGTATGAAGATAGACAATGGACCACAATGGGTATGCTACTACTGGATTTGGTTCTTGTTAACTAGATAATTTATATATGCACTTCCACTGGTCCCCAGTGGATATGCCTCCTGCATCCTGGGTAGATGGGACAACTGCCAAAATCCGGGACTGTCCCGAAGGATCCTAGAAGGTTGGGAGGAATGCATTCACGTTCCTAAGATCTACAAGTGAAGGCGCCTTGCACGCCATTATTTTTGGATACAGTTAAACACTGCATTGTTTTCCATGGTGACAATATATGCCAAATAGCATCAGGCATACCTTGTAGACCACACATGTCACACACAAGGCCTGTAGGCCGAATCCAGCCCGCCAACTCATTTTATGTGGCCCACCGGCTGTACAGCACGCTAACAAGCCTTCCACTTACCCAACCAACTCTGGTCCAGCAACACCAGTGTGGAGCCTGTGACCGCTGACCTTTCTTCCCCGATGTCTCTGTGCGCTGTCCGGCATGCAGCACAGATGCTGAGGGGAAAGGTCAGCGGTCACAGACTCAGAAGCGGCTGATGCCGGACAGAAGTTGCAAGCAAGGTGAGTGGAACACCTGTAGGGATGCTGCCTGGCCAGAGGCCATTAGGAGAGGTCTCTATTACTACTTGAGCCAATGTAGGGGGCTCTATTACTACTGGGATTACTATGGGGGTCACATATTACTACTAGGGTCAATATAGGGGACTATTACTACTGAAGCCACTACATGGGGCACTATTATTACTGGGGCCACCAATATAGGGACACTACTATGGTGATCACTTTTATTACTGCAGCCTGTATGGGGGAGTTACTATTACTACTGGGGTCACTATGGCAGGATTACTTACAGGGCCACTATGGGAGATCCTTACTGCTGAGGCCACTATGTGTTTCACTATTATTATTATTAGGGTGACTATTATTACTGGGGTCACTGTGGGTGATTACTATTACTACTGAGGCCACTATGGGGGTCACTATTACTACTGGGGCTACTATGGGGGACAGAATCACTACTGGGGTTTCCTATTACTACTGGGATCACGATCAAGGACCCTATTATTACTGGGGTCACTGTGGGTGGGTCACTATTAATACTGTGGCCACTATGGGGGTCAATATTAGTATACATTCTTACATTTACAATCGGCGCTTTGAAGGAAACCATAAGTGGGGGCGAACGTATGGCATGGTTATAGTGGGGATTTGTGTTATAATGGCCAATTTTGGAGTTAAAGTCAGATTGGATAAGATGGCTGCCGGACAGAGATAGCGGTGACCATTCTTTTTTATATTGGTTTTTCTTTTAAGACAAAAGATGTTAATGTGTGTGTTGTTTTATGTAAACTAAAACCTCAGTATTTAGGGCAACCGAGCAGCAGTGATGGCGGTCATCTGTTTAATGGCTTTCAGGTCCCGCTGAGCCGCTGTCACCGCGCGGCAGTTTTTACTCACATACCAACTCCTCCTCCTGCTCTCCGTCCGTTGCTTCAGAGCAGAAAGCGGAGTCGGGTATGGGGATGCACATTGCCCGCTGGGGCAGTCGCTCAGCGATAGAGATTTCTGTTCCTCTATAGGAGCCGAGAAATGGAATTAAATGTTTACATTTTTTGGCCCATTTATTTTAATGGGTTTTTATAATAATGTTTCCTTTCACTTCCGTTCAGTTTCCATTTTATAAACAGAACAAATAGCGCCGCAGACCGCGCTGAACAAATAGCGCCGCAGACCGCGCTGAACAAATAGCGCCGCAGACCGCGCTGAACAAATAGCGCCGCAGACCGCGCTGAACAAATAGTGCCGCAGACCGCGCTGAACAAATAGTGCCGCAGACCGCGCTGAGCAAATAGCGCCGCAGACCGCGCTGAACAAATAGTGCCGCAGACCGCGCTGAACAAATAGTGCCGCAGACCGCGCTGAACAAATAGTGCCGCAGACCGCGCTGAACAAATAGCGCCGCAGACCGTGCTGAACAAATAGTGCCGCAGACCGCAGTAAACAAATAGCGCCGCAGACCGCGCTGAACAAATAGTGCCGCAGACCGCACTGATCAAATAGTGCCGCAGACCGCGCTGACCAAATAGCGCCGCAGACCGCGCTGAACAAATAGTGCCGCAGACCGCGCTGAACAAATAGCGCTGCAGACCGCACTGAGCAAATAGCGCCGCCGACCGCACTGAACAAATAGCGCCGCCGACCGCACTGAACAAATAGCGCTGCAGACCGCACTGAACAAATAGCGCCGCAGACCGCGCTGAACAAATAGCGCCGCAGACCGCGCTGAACAAATAGCGCCGCAGACCGCACTGAGCAAATAGCGCCGCCGACCGCACTGAACAAATAGCGCCGCCGACCGCACTGAACAAATAGCGCTGCAGACCGCACTGAACAAATAGCGCCGCAGACCGCGCTGAACAAATAGCGTCGCAGACCGCGCTGAACAAATAGCGCCGCAGACCGCGCTGAACAAATAGCGCCGCAGACCGCGCTGAACAAATAGCGCCGCAGACAGCGCCGAACAAATAGCCCCGCAGACCGCGCCGAACAAATAGCGCCGCAGACCGCGCTGAACAAATAGCGCCGCAGACCGCGCGGAACAAATAGCGCCGCAGACCGCGCGGAACAAATAGCGCCGCAGACCGCGCGGAACAAATAGCACCGCAGACCGCGCGGAACAAATAGCACCGCAGACCGCGCCGAACAAATAGCGCCGCAGACCGCGCCGAACAAATAGCGCCGCAGACCGCGCTCAACAAATAGCGCCGCAGACCGCGCTGTTTGCTCCGTTTAAAAAAAAAACGGAAATTGAACGTAAACAAACAAAAACACTGCGCCATAATCACCCCATTTGGTAATAAAACTCTCATAGTAACCCTGAAAATAATACACCTTCTATGCCTACTAAAGTAAGTGTCCTGTGTGTACCTCCACAAAATAGTGCCCTGTGTGCTCCCACAAAGTCACTGTACTCCTCTGTATCTGCACATAGTAATGGTCGTTCACACCAGTGTTAGCACCCATTAGCGATTTTCCCTGTTTTTGAAACAAGGAAATTGAATTAAAATGGAATTAAAAAATTCATTCTTTCTATGGGTTTTAAAAAAAAACGGCTCCTCCTGTGGTGGGCGCTATTACTGTGTGAGGCAGTGAGAGGGGCAGCAGAAGTAGCAGCAGGATGGGGAGTGTTCAAGGACAACTTGTGCTTAGAAGAAATTGCCAGGGCAGTTTAATCCCAGACAGAAAGAAGAGAAAGTGAAAAACCCCAATCAGAGGAGACGCCCCCTGTCATCACTGGAGGTAACTGCACTGTAATCATTATCACTGGGTAGAGCTGGTGTCTGTTATATGGGGATTGCATTATTTAGAGGTATACTAGACCTGAACTGATGGATTTAAAGGGCTTCTGACATGAATCAGATTTCTATGCTTCAGCAGCCATTGTTCCCTGGTCTGCCCAATGGACACAGGGAACCCACGATCAATGGCTGCTAAAGCATAAAAAGTTTGCACTTACCTTTGTTCCCGATGTTGTTCTGCAGCGGGGGTCATCTCCCAGCAGGCTCCTCTTCATCCTCCGACGAGCCGCCCCCCCCTCCGGACATCCACACATGCGCAGTGGAGAGGTGCCCTCTGACAGGAGTCAGGACGAGCCGCGTCTCCACTGCACATGCGCAGAACTCCGACTTCAGCCAGGACGGACTGGCCGCCCACAGCTAGCACTGCTTGTGACGTGCTTGCTGTGGGCGGCCCGCCCGTTCACCTCAGAAGTGGCTGGCGGACGGAGCAGAGCAGGAAGCGGTCATTTTGACAGCTCCTACTCTGGTTGTACAAGCCACAGATGAAGAAGCCAGATGGAGGGGACATGCCTGGCGATCGGTCCTGGCCAGGCAAGGGGAGCAAAATTTTTTTTTTCGTGTCAGAACCCCTTTAAGCTCACAATGTTATAAAAGTGATAATCATAACCGCATATTAGGACTAAAGGAAACCACTGATTTCAATGGATTTCAGTGGTTTCGTTTTCACTCTCAGGATTCTTGCCTGTTAATTGTACGGCTGGGAAGAGGTAGGACCTGCCCTATCTTTCCCGCACGTACTATTAACTATGTGTGCAAAAGATCGGCCAAGACCTATCCACCCGCTATTTTTTTCAAAATTCCTTCGCTATGGCATGGAGTTTGAACATCAGGCGAAAAACCTTGTTCATGCGCAACTACGCTCCATGCTGGCGAGCATAGTTGTGTATATGGCCGTCTGAAGCGGCCCTCGTACTGATATGTGATTGTATCTTTCTGCCTTGCTATAAATACTGATGTGCTTGAGAAATATTCTCTTGAGAAGAAATGCCTATATCTTCAGCTCTTGGGCTCTGCTAAGTCACAGTCCGGCCTCGTGTACCCCGGGGGTCAGATTCTGCACAGAGCTCTCTTCTGCTGGGACATCTGTGCTGCAGATGGTCCGCACGGCTCACCATCGGAAATGTGAAGTACAGAGTTTTGCTTTAAAACTTCTGCTTTCCCGTGGGATCTGTGGCCCGTCTGCAGTGTCCGCTGCGGATCAGGCGGTTTCCATTGACTTCCCAGTGACTGGAACCGCACTGAAATGAAGCATGCTGCGATTTGTTTTCCGGATTAAAAGGTCTGCAAAACAAATCCGCATACTTGAATTCCAGCATGGACGCCCATGCATCCCTATGGGTGGCTGGAATTGAGGATCTTCCACGAGAGGCAATTTAATTCCGCCCCTTGGACATTGGGCCTAAAGCCAGGCTCACATGCCATGACCCTGCGTACGGCTGTGTTATGTACTGTGCATGAGCGCATACTCCTGCAGGGGTTAAGTGCAGTACACCTTTGTTTTGGTTGTTTGCTTATATTACCTGTGCCATCACTTAGTGATGACACGGATACCCGCAGATACAAGCTGCATGTATATCCGAAACCCAAGAAAACAACAAGCTTTATGTCGCTGATTCCACGGTAAAATAGAATATGCTGCGTTATTTTCAGCGAACAGATTACACAATTCCGACCTGCTAATGTCAGCAGAATTGTGTAATCCAATACGTTTGACTTATTCATGTATCACCGCAGATGAAACGCTCACGGAATCCACAATTCCTATCCCCAATACCCAATTCACGATATAGTGCAGACTTCAGAATACGTTCAGACGGCCAAATCCAAACCAGATTGATGCACATGGCTACTTCTTCTAAACACTGAAATCACCGAAGGTAAAGGGAATGTACAATTCTAAAGTCACCGAACACCCTCAAACTATTAACTTTATTAAATACAATTAACACTGGGGTTTGTAACCAAAATGAAGACAAACAGCATGTAGCATATTGTGGAGACACTACGAGGTCGGGCGACTTCATTGTAGTAGTGTAACAAGTCCGCCCTCACTCGGTATCAAGGGTAGGCCAGCCAGACAATACAGGTCCTTAGATTTGTGCAAGCCAAGTACGTACAGACCTCCGGGGAGAAAAGGGGATTCTAGAAGAATTTGTTTTTGTGGCAGAAAACTACTCTTTCCTTCCTCACAAAGTGAGGGCTAAACAAAAAATACCAAGGAGGTCCAGATGTACAGTAACCTCAATGGGGTTCGTGAAAAACATATAATAAATGAAATAGTTCTAGACGGGACTACAAAGAGCAAGGGGAGCCCACAGATAGAACGTGGACTTTCATGGAGGTCAATTCTAATCAAAGAATGCCCAACATGAACTCCTATTAGCTGCCACTGTGCTTATATGATCTCCTGTCTCAAAGCGCTAATCCTGCGTGGTGGTGTATGAGGGTACAAAACTTAGATATATGTCCCCAAATTACCTAAACAACACTTAAGAGGGACACACAGCACTAATAGCCCAAAGGTGTTTCGTGCAGCCAAGCAGCACACAATTGGTATAATTGTGCTTAGGTACATTTAACACAAAAGGAAATAAAAAATGATGTCCAAAGAAAAAATTGCCAATGCGTTTCGCAAATTGCAGCCTGATTATCAGGGGCAAGATGGTAAGAATGGAAAAGGAAAACAGACTGCACAAAAATAGGGGGGCAGTATGAATAAATCACCTCCAATCACACAAAAAATATATGATATGAAGTAAAGCAGAGTCGAGAGGGTTAACAGGAGCTGACAGATCCAATGAGAAATCAGACCTTAGAACCCAAAATACAAACAAAAAACCAACCAACATATATATATATATATATATATATATATATATATATATATATATATATATATATATATATAACTGACGTGACCAGCAGGACTAGACCGATAGAGAGATAAAAGAGGTGTAGGAGGCAAAGTGAAAAAATAACATAACGAAGGACACGAATCAGAGATGTAGACTTGTGGCAACAGATAACAATGGCATTATTTCTCCTAGATTTTCCACAGACTGGACAATATTTTTCTACCTACCTTTAATGGTAGAAAGCACACCACGTTTGGAGATGGAAAGGTGGGCTAGAGGGGATATGGAGGAGGCCTATGCGTTTTAGTTTAAATTTTTTGCTAGGTGTGCATTCATCAGTTTGCTGGCAATCTAAGAAAAATAGCTACAAAGTGTCGGGCCAAAGGTGTAATTGTAGTGGGTGGAAAGTTTGTGTTTTACTTGGGCCTTTGGACCTTAGGGATCCCTTCATAATAATAATAAAATAATAGTAATCCTTATTTGTGTAGCGCCATGGGCGTCTTGCTCATCAGCACTGAGATGTGTCACGGGGGCCAGTTCTTTGGGGCTTAGGAGGGAGTGGACTGTATCGAAAAGTGGTTTGGGGTGTGGGATAGTGAGGAGACTTATCAGCAGATCAGCAGTATAGATCATTTTAATTGAAGGCCTTGTCAGAAACTTTGTATAGTTGGCCAATAGATAAAAGTTAGAACTTTACGTAATTGTATTGCACGTTGCTCTTAGGAAGCATAGTAATGGCTCACAATGTAATCCTTTTTTTTGCAACAGGCTTCATCTGAGGTGAGTATAGCATTAATAGGTTTTGCACCTTGGTCTTATGTTAGTGTCAGCTGCCACATAACTGAGACTACTTTTGCGAGTAACGGCTTGGGTACCCCGCAGCGAAGACCAAATGCCCCTTTGAGGTGCAAGAGGTGAAAACCGAGGTATCCTAAGTGCAGCCTCCAGATTTAGCCCAAAGCCAAATCAGTTTGTGGCAAAGCGGGTCCACATCCGCTTGCTGACCTAACGGTGCCCAGTTGTAGGTTTTAGGCACCGACCACAATAATGTGAGCCATTACCTGTGAACGGTGAGGAACTTGCTGTTTTGTTTGAAAATGTAATATTAGTTTAAGGATTAGGGTAAAAGTTGTAAACTTGGCCGGTCTGCATATGTGATATTGAGGAGCTCTACTAGATGGTCCTTCTATTTCTCCTAGATAGTCAGCAGATTGAAAGAACATTTTTTTCTACCTACCTTTAATGGTAGAAAGCACACCACGTTTGGAGATGGAAAGGTGGGCTAGAGGGGATATGGAGGAGGCCTATGCGTTTGCTGACCTAACGGTGCCCAGTTGTAGGTTTTAGGCACCGACCACAATAATGTGAGCCATTACCTGTGAACGGTGAGGAACTTGCTGTTTTGTTTGAAACAAAGATTATATAGCATGTCCACTTGTTCCCTCCATTGGTTGAGGGTAGGAGGGGTTTTTTGGAGCCAAAGAAAGTGGATTAGTGTTTTAGCCGCATCTATCAGAGTAGCAACTAGTGTGTCTCTAAATGGGTGAAAGTCTTTGGAGGGTCTCCAGAGAAATACTTTGTCAGCTGTTAATTTCAGGTCTGGTTTTATATTTTTCAACACCTTTTCTACCTCTCTCCAAAATTTACCAAGGACGTGGCAATCCCACCAGATGTGTTTATAGGACCCCACTGCTGCGTCACACCTCCAACATCTGTCGTGTGGTGCTAATTTATATGCGAATAACCATTGTGGGGTCCTATACCATCTGGTCATTAGTTTGTAGTGGCTTTCTTGGGACGTCACGCATGGGGTCAGACCATAAGCCACCCTCAATATAGTTTTTATTTCCGTTTGTGTTAGGGATATATCGAGTTCGTTCTCCCATGAACTTAAGAACCCGGGTTTTGAATCTATGGGGGGGAGATGAATTTCTTGTGTAGTTGAGTAATCAGTTTGCGTTTTGGTACTCCCTCATGTAACATTTTTTCAAACGGTGTTCTGGGTCTGGTGGATTTGAATAATTTGCAAAAGGCGTCTATTGTCTTGGTAATATGTGCTTTTTGCAGGAAGGAGAATGATGTCTCCAGTTTCAGTGTTTGTAGGATTTCTTCAGCTTTTTTATTTGCCTGGGTTTGGACATCCCCCACCGTTAGGCCTGAGAGTTTTTCCCAGATACTTCTAGTTGCCTTATCCATGTGAGTACCTATTAATTTGTGTAGAGTGGATATGGGGGTCTCCGGGGATGGATCTGGTGCGAGCTGACTCTTCAGATTATCCCAGGCCTCACAGGGGCCTTTAATCAGTGGATTAAATTTAGCTG
The DNA here is from genome assembly GCF_035609145.1 of Eleutherodactylus coqui. Taxonomy (NCBI): domain Eukaryota; kingdom Metazoa; phylum Chordata; class Amphibia; order Anura; family Eleutherodactylidae; genus Eleutherodactylus; species Eleutherodactylus coqui. Next base: position 198,991,680 of record NC_089844.1, read on the forward strand.
TGTTATATGTGTACTTGTTGGGGAACCAGAGGTCATCAACTAACGAATCTCCGTGTGTTTTGGTGGCGAAGGATTGTAGAAGGGGATCTCCTGTAGGACTCACAAGATCAATCCAATAGCAGAGTTGGGTTGTTCGGTGTAAGCTGTGTGCGCAAGGCATGTCTATTCCGCCCTCCCATCTTCTTTTGATTAGTAGGCTATGTGCTAGACGGGGTCTCCTCCGTCTCCAAACATAACCGGAGAACATAGATCGGAGCGTGCTAAAGAAGGACCCGGGGATGCAGATCGGTAGCATGCGTAATTTATAAAGTATAATTGGGAGGACATATGATTTTAGAATGTTCTTCCTGCCAAACCATGAAATATATGGTAGTTCGTAGGAGCGTAATAATTTTTTTATAAGAGGTAATAGTGGTAGAAAGTTTGTAGAGTATAGGTCCTCTGTTTTTTTCGTAATCTTCACCCCTAGGTAATCTATCGACGTCTCCGACCATGTAAACCCGGATTGCGTTTTTAATATTGTGCTGCGAGCGTAGGGTACTGATATATTTAGGATGTTCGATTTTGCATAGTTGATTTTAAAGCCCGAAATGGCTCCAAATCTGTGTAGGTATTCTATTAGTTTTGGGATTCCCCTCTCTGGGTCTGATACCGTAAACATTATATCGTCGGCAAAGGCCGCTAGTGAGAGCGAGTGTTTGCCTGCAGTAATTCCTTTAATTTCGGGGTGCTGTCTCACTCCCTGTAACAACGGCTCCAGAGCCAGCACAAAGAGGGTCGGGGAAAGTGGACACCCTTGTCGGGTTCCGTTCCGTATTTCAAAAGTTGAAGATAGTGTGTTATTGATCCTAAGTCTCGCAAATGGGCTGTCATATAGCGAAAAAATTGCTTCGATAAAAGGTTTGGGGAAGTTAAAGTGAGATAGGACCTTTTTCATATAGTGCCAGTTGATGCGATCGAACGCTTTTTCTGCGTCCGTTCCTATTATTACTGCCGGGACTCTGTGAAGCTGTGCATACCTCGTGGCATGTAGAAGTCTAATACAGTTGTTCCTTCCTTCTCTTCCCTTAACAAAGCCTGTCTGTTCTCTATTAATTCAGTGGCCTTGCACTTGCGGCGCCCCCCCCCCCCCCCTCGGGTATCTCTCACCTCCACTCCTCTGCAGCCTCAGGAGGGTAAACCTCGGTCTCCTCTGGTCCCGGGCCGGGTGCTGCTGTGGTCCGCTGTTAGTTCTGGCCGCTGAAAACGGCCGCGCGCAGTCGTCCCCGCAACTTCCGGTCTGGCGGGGCCTGTACTTTAGCCCGGGGATTCTCCTGGAGGAGTAGGCTGCGATTCGGCAGATGCGGCCAGAGAGCTCCGGGTGGTCTCTATCGGGAGCTCTCCCTCCCGCAGTGTCAGCGGTGTGCCTCTGGCCCTCGGATTACACCTGAGTCGGGTGCAATCTCACTCAGAAGAGCATCCAGGTCAGGAGCTTCTGAGATGGCGCCCGTTCCCGCTGCTGGCTAGGCCACGCCCCCCTGTGGCCCAAAATTTTTCACAGTTTCAAAAGTATTAATACTTTAACAGAAACCAATTTTTTTAACAGGGCTGCCTCCAGGCTCTTTTACAAATTAAAGGGGTTGTCTCGCGAAAGCAAGTGGGGTTAAGTACTTCTGTATGGCCATATTAATGCACTTTGTAATATACATCGTGCATTAAACATGAGCCATACAGAAGTTATTCACTTACCTTCCCTGCACTGGCGTCCCCGTCTCCATGGCTCCGTCTAATTTCAGCGTCTAATCCTTATTGGCTGGAATCGGCACATGTGACGGGGCGGAGCTACGCGATGACGCATACAAGGGGGCGGAGCCAGAACGCCGCTGCTGCCGGACCGAGCCGAAGGGAAAAGACCCATCTGCGCAAGTGTGTCTAATCGGGAGATTAGACACTGAAATTAGACGAAACCATGGAGACGGGGACGCCAGCGCAGGGAAGGTGAGTATATAACTTCTGTATGGCTCATATTTAATGCACGATGTATATTACAAAGTGCATTAATATGGCCATACAGAAGTACTTAACCCCACTTGCTTTCGCGAGACAACCCCTTTAAGTAACAGCGAGCTGTATCTTTAAAAAATCTTTCAGGGTTTCACCTGCCCTCGCGGTTGAGCAATTTTTCAGGGGTACACTTGTACTCTTGGTACACTAATTTTTCTGGCCCTCGCCTATACTGTTATCTAACTAATTTTTCTGGCCTTCGCCTACACTCATGGTACACCAATGTTTCAGGGGTTCGCCTATACTCTTGCTACAGAAATGTTACAGGGGTCTGCCTATACCTTTGCTACAGAAATGTTACTGGGGTCCGCCTATACTCTTGCTACAGAAATGTTACTGGGGTCCGCCTATACTCTTGCTACAGAAATGTTACTGGGGTCTGCCTATACTCTTGCTACAGAAATGTTACTGGGGTCTGCCTATACCTTTGCTACAGAAATGTTACTGGGGTCTGCCTATACTATGGGTGCACCAAGACTTCCCATCGCGGTGTTTTACTTATCTGGCACAAATACACTGACTGACTAGGGCAGAATTGCTGGCCGAGGCCAAGGTCCTTGGCGGGATGAAACTTTCCCATGTTTGGGCACTCTGATTTCTTCCTGTGTAATACCATCTTTGTACACTGACAGCATAGGCGAGACCAAGGATCTCAAAGACTTCCCCTTGCAGTGTTGAGCTATCTGTGTGGGGACACATGGATTTCCCATTGCTATGTGTCTCAGGGCACCTTGGGTCACACAAGGTGGAGGCTGGGACCGAGCCCCCGCCGCCTCCCACACACTATAGCGGGTCCTGGTCATGGTTTCTTGGCCTTGTAAGGCCACCCCCTCCTCCTGCTTGGGGTCAGGGGGTCAGCATTGCGCATCATGTATTTTCTCTCGTGTTAACACAGTTATCTGATACACTGGTTTGGGCCAAAGAAGCGGAGCGTTACTGCATTCATGAGACGTTCACAACTGTACTAGCATCAGAGTCCGCTCTATGCCCGCGATTGCTGAGGGTGTGGGCAGAGGCCGAGGTCCTCGGCGGAGTGAAAGTGAATAGAAGCCATTGATGTCAATGAGTCATTCACATGATGGATACTTTCACACAGCATGACCTATTTTGTTGCGTACTACGCACCCCGATAGGCCATTGAAGTGAATGGGCCGCGCAAATACGTAGTGAATGCGCAGGAAACCTGTGTATTCACTGCATATTTGCGCACCATTTCAGTGGGCCCTTTTGTGTTCCTTTTTTGCACATGCAAATATACAGGCATAAGCCATTTTTGATTGCGCAAATACACAGCGTATTTGCGCGACCAAAATACGATTATGTCCATGTGAATGAGCCCTAATAGTGACCCCCACAGTGGCCCCAGTAGTAACAATAACCCCCCCCCTCAGCAGCCACCATTAACCCCCCCTCAGCAGCCACCATAAACCCCCCCACCCAGCAGCCACCATTAACACCCCCCCTCAGTAGCCACCATTACCCCCCCTCAGTAGCCACCATTACCGCCCCCTCAGCAGCCACCACATTAACCCCCCCCAGCAGCCACCATTAACCCCCTCAGCAGCCACCATTAAACCCGCCCTCAGCAGCCACCATTACACCCCCCCTCCTCAGCGGCCACCACATTAACCCCCCCCCTAGCAGCCACCATTAACACCCCCCACCCTCTCAGCAGTTACCATTAACCCACATACTTACCTCCTCCTTGCTGTCTGCGCCGCACTCATATTAACATTTTCCACAACACTTCTGCCCTATTCAGCAGTTCCAGCAACCTGATTGGTTGTTTGGGTTGGCTGATTCACCAAACAACCAATCAGGTTGCTGGAATTGCTGAATAGGGCAGAAGTGTTGTGGAAAATGTTAATTTGCCAGCGGGGAGCTGCAGCACCCCAGCTGGTACTGCTTAGTGGTGAGCGGCGTCGGCGCGGGCCACATGAATTGAGGCAGCGGGCCGGATTCGGCCCGCAGGCCTTGTGTTTGACACTTGTGAGATAGATTGTATGTTCCAATTATATTTGTTACACAATCTAAACTGATGAACTTAGTTACAATCTCATGAAGGGTTTCACCTCGATCAGATGTACAGGGTTTAGAAGGTTTTTATTAGAGATGAGCGAACGTACTCGGATAAGGACTACTCGTCCGAGTAATGTGCTTTATCCGAGTATCTCCCCGCTCGTCCTGAAAGATTCGGGGAGCGCCGCTGCTGACAGGTGAGTTGCGGCGGGGAGCGGGGCAGAGCGGGCGGGAGAGAAGGAGAGAGAGATCTCCCCTCCGTTCCTCCCCGCTCTCCCCTGCAGCTCCCCGCTCCGCGGCGCTCCCCGAATCTTTCAGGACGAGCGGGGAGATACTCGGATAAAGCACATTACTCGGACGAGTAGTGCTTTACCGAGTACGTTCGCTCATCTCTAGTTTTTATCTTTGAGTATTTTGCCGTAATTTGGAAATTTTGTGCAGGAAAAAGTTGGAGCTGTTGCCGTCTAGACATCTTTTTTGTAGTCCCATTATATTGATTTGACATGGATGATGGTTTATCTAATCTGCTTAAATCCTTCCTCTATTCAAAGCAAAACTACTGGGCCAAAGAGTCAAAATTAGTTTGCTTTCACCTTCGAAAGCTGCTATTTTGTAGAAAGAGAATCCCCAGTGCAAGTCTAATGCTGGGCAGCCCCCCAATAAGCGGTAGGTGTGGGAGTAGTGTGACAGTACTTTGCACTTGTGCTACCTCTCCATACAGCAGTTTGCTGGTCTGCTTGTTGTTGAAAGTGGTGCTTATACCTGCGTTTGTATTCTTGTATCAGGAAGTATTGCCAATGGCAGTATTTTCTTGAATAGATTTGATTCCCCCGCAGGGCAACCTGCCAGACTTTATCGTATGGAGCCCCATTAATTGGCTGTAAACCTGCATGATGCATTACACGTATCAGTGAGAATGGTGCCCCTTGTATGCCTTATCTATATGCAAGTTTAATGTTGGCTAGCTACCCTCCCAGTATGTGGAAGGTATGTGAGTAGTTGTTGTCAAGCTTCTTTATATGGCAATTCCCCTGTCTGCATACTGTTGAATCAGTGGACCCTATTGCAAAAGTGACAAGTGATAAGCTCTGTGCACATAGGTTACAAAAGGTCGGCCACAGACAGAGTAAAAAAGTTGAACAATCAATAAATAGGTACCTTAGGGCTCAGTCAGACGGGCGTTTTTTCGCGCGATTTGCGGATCGCATGACGGATGCGCATCCGCAAATCGCGTGACCGGTGCGCGCAAGTCGCCCGCAAATCGCCCGGAAAACTGCTCCTAGCCGCGTTTCATTAGAAACGGGCCGGAGCTGTCCAGCGCAGTGCATTCAATGGAGACGGCAATACAGCCGTCTCCATTGAAAGCAATGCGCTGCGGGCGAGCCCGGGATGAATTGTCGGTAAGGGCTTAAATATATAAGCCCTTACCTGCAATTCATCCTAAAATGTGTTAAAATAAAAAACAATTGTATACTCACCTTCTGCCGGCAGCTGAAGCTCCGCGCGGCCGTCCTGCAGTGGGTGTGAAGGGGGTGTGAGTCAGACCTGCCCCCTGATTGGCTCAGCGCTGAGCCAATCAGAGGCATGCCTCACTCACACCCATTCATGAATTCATGAATGGATGTGAGTCAGACCTGCCCCTAAGGCAGCAGTCACTCACCCATTCATGAATTCATGAATGGGTGTGTGAGTGTTTTCAGCCTCTGATTGGTCAGGGCTGTGACCAATCAGAGGCAGATCATTCAGCAGGCGGGGATTTTAAAGCCCCGCCGGCTGAATAGTGCCGAGAAGCAGTTCAGGAGAACTGACAGCGGCCGCGGCTGGATTCCGGCTGCAGCGGAAAGGTGAGTATACAATTTTTTTTTATTTTAACACATTTTAGGATGAATTGCAGGGAAGGGCTTATATATTTAACCCCTTCCCGACAATTCACCCCGCGCACGCCGGCAGCCCATTGCTTTCAATGGAGCGGCTGTATTGCCGCTCCATTGAATTCAATGGGCAAACATCGTTCTTCTCTGCCACAGCTGTGGCAGAGAAGAATGATTTGTCTTCTATATGTTCTCAATGGGGTCGGCGCTGCTGCCGCCGGCCCCATTGAGCGCATATACAGAAGAGAACAGGAATCGCAGATCGCAGATAGGTGCGATCTGCGATTTTTTGTTCTATAATTTATCGGACGAGCGCATAAAAAGCGCTCATGTGTCCGATACCATTGCAAAGCAATGGTTTTAAAAAATCGCCGGAGGCATGCGCATGCGCAAATCGCGGCTAAAAACGCCCGTCTGACTAAGCCCTGACTGTGTGAATCACAATGCCTCATTCCAAAGTACCACCACCATCCTAAAAGATGGTGTCACGGTGTGGCTGGCAGACAGTTGAGGGACCGGGATGGCATCGCAGCATTGGCCCACGTGATCTGCTATGTTGCAATGTGTTCAATTTCTGTCACCACTGGTTAGCAGGGAGTTAACTATTGATTGCCGTTAAGTGATTAATTGACCGGCTGAAGTAGTTGGCTGCTCAGCCAGTTTTGTTTGGTTATTTAAACCAGATCTTCTGAGCAGTAGGTGCTGGTTATACTTTCTGTGTGGAGGGGTTTCTAGTCTTGTTGGCAGCTTCTGGGTTGGAACTGCATCTCAGTTAAAGGGGTTTCCCAGGGAAAATACTATTGATCAACTATTGATGACCTGTCCTGAAAATAGTTCATCAGCTAGGGTCCCTTCGCATTAGACCCTGACCGATCAGCTGATTGTGTGCCTGCTCACAGTGCCACAATTACACAGAGGTTGGAGCACGAGCAGTGGAAGTCTCTGCTCTGACCTCTGTGAAGTGGCTAGCACTTGTAACTGCAGGCAAGGCTCGCTTTGATTTCAATGAGCAATAGACCCCAGCCAATCAGCTATTGATGACCTATCCTGAGAATAGGTTATCAATAGTATTCTCCATGGAAACCCCCTTTAAGATAAATCTACTTTTGTTCTACTTATTTATGTGGGGTGTTAGCACATCCTTTTTCCTGCACTCGTGGTTGTATATATTTTAGTGTAATCTTACTTTTGCCACTATTTCATGTCACTATCTAGGCAAAGTTACAGTTTCCACAGGTTTTTGACCTGTGGCCACCCTCATCAGGGTGATCGCTCTGCTTATAGCTAGGGTCTTCTTGTATTTGAAGGTTTAGGCTGAATTCAGACAAACGTATATCGGCTCGGTTTTCACGCCGAGCCGATATACGTCGTCCTCGTGTGCAGGGGGGGGAGGCTGGAAGAGCCCAGGAGCAGGAACTGAGCTCCCGCCCCCTCTCTGCCTCCTCTCCACCTCTCTGCACTATTTTTAATGGGGAGAGGTGGGATGAGGGCGGGGCTAATTTAACTGACCTTAGCCCCACCCCCGTCCCGCCTCCTCTAATTGAAAATAGTGCAGAGGGGCAGAGAGGGGGCGGGAGCCTCAGTTCCTGCTTCTGGCTCTTCCAGGCTCCCCCCGGTGCAGATGAGGAGGACGTATATCGGCTCGGCGTAAAACCCGAGCCGATATACGTTCGTGTGAATGCAGCCTTCGGATCAGAGTCCAAGTTTTCCTTTTTGGTGTTTCCTTTTTATGTATTTGTGTTACCCATGTTTATATTCTGTGTAAGTATGTGTTCAGTCCAAGTCGGACGTAACAGATATTTTATTAGACTTCTATATACTGTAACACGGGGAATTTATTGCAACTTACACTTTATTATAAAATGTTGTTAAAATGTGAAATTTCTCCTAATTTCCCCGGAGCGGCTCATATAGAGAATTCAGCTTCCTGTAGGAACTTTCCATAAATGATTTAGAGCTAGCTCCGAAAATAGTGCAGCTGAATGTGTCAGCAGCGGATTAGAGTGATTGTGTGAATGGCGCTGACAGTAGGTGAGTGATGGCTGAGGCTCATATCAATTATTAGCTGTACTGGCATTACAAATGAGTGACGGAATATTTATTGACATGCAGAATTTTTCTCTTTTTCTTGAGGCTGAGGCTGGATTCACATGAACGTATATCTGCTCGGTTTTCATGCCGAGCCGATATACGTCGTCCTCATCTGCAAGGGGGGAGCCTGGAAGAGCCAGGATCAGGAACTGAGCTCCCGCCCCCTCTCTGCCTCCTCTCCGCCCCCCTGCACTATTTGCAATGGGGAGAGGCGGGACAGGGGCGGGGCTAATTTGCGGAACTTAGCCCCGCCCTGTCCTGCCTCCTTTTTTTGCAAATAGTGCAGAGGAGGCAGAGAGGGGGCGGGAGCTCAGTTCCTGCTCCTGGCTCTTCCATCCCCCCCCCCCCTGCAGATGAGAACGACGTATATCGGCTCGGTGTGAAAACCGAACCGATATACGTTCGTGTGAATGCAGCCTAAGGCTGGGGTCACACAGGGCAGATTCTTGGCGGAAATCTCGCGGTTTGGCCGCAGTGAAAAAACATGAGTTTTTCGTCAGCAGAACTGCTGCTTCAAAACCCGCGGCAGTTTAGAAGCGGCCGCACGCTCTTCCGCTGCGGCTGACGCTCCCATAGAGGAGAGCGTGGCCGCAGCGGGAAAAAGAATGGACATCCTGCGGTCGGCAAATCTGCGCCGCAGCAGCGGCTTCTGCCGGCTTAGCCGCAGCGGATTTGCCGCGGCGAAATTCCGCATGGAATTTCCGCGGCTAATCCGCCCTATGTGAAGCCAGCCTAAAAGTTGCATGAGAGAAAGATGGAACAGCATTAAAGCGGTAAAATCTATAATTAAATATTCTATTTATCTGTGACATCAAGCAAAACATAATTTTTTAATTAGAATCATCCGTAAAAACTTCCCTGGCTCTGGATATTGCTCTTAGATACCGTATATACCGGCGTATAAGACGACTTTTGAACCCCAAAAAATCTGCTCTGAAGTCGGGGGTCGTCTTATACGCCGGTAATACAAAAAAAAAAAGTGTAAAAAAAAAAATCATTACTCACCTTCCCCGGCGTTCTGTCGCGCTCCGGCAGGATGTCGCTCGCTCCTCGTCCCCTGCGCAGCATTGCTTTCTGAATGCGGGGCTTGAAATCCCCGCCTCCAGAAAGCTAATACACACGCCGTCAGCCATTCAATGACAGCATTGAATGGCTGTGATTGGCTGAAGGCACACGTGTGTTAGCAATCACACCCATTCAATGATGTCATTGAATAGTGTGATTGGCTGAAGCCACGTGTGTTTTAACCAATCACAGCCATTCAATGATGTCATTGAATGGCTGTAACTGGCTGACGGCATGTGTATTAGCTTTCTGGAGGCGGGGATTTCAAGCCCCGCATTCAGAAAGCAATGCTGCGCCGGGGACGAGGAGCGAGCGACATCCTGCCGGAGCGTGACAGAACGCCGGGGGAGGTGAGTAATGATTTTTTTTTCTCCACTGTATTACCGGCGTATAAGGTGAAAGTTGGGGGGTCGTCTTATACGCCCCGTCGCCTTATACGCCGGTATATACGGTACTTGTTATTGCACCCCTGCTCTTCTTTTTGCTCCCTCTTAGAACATCCATCTAATGTGTTCAGTGTTGGTGAGACGTAGTCACTCGTAGTACACTGATTCTTATTGGTTGGCCTGTATAATTGCAGAAGTCCCTTCACTGCCTACATGGAAGAGGATCCAGGCAATGGGACTGAGCTACTTTCTGATGTCATACCCTTCTTGCCATCTTTCTTCCACGTGGACAATACGCTGTCCATATGCGTACATCCGCACGGATACTGCACGCATATACAACCACGCGTGATTAGTCTCCGTAATCATTTGCAGGTCTTTCGCTGCGGATATCCACACGCCGAGTATGACCCGTTCGTGTGAGCACGGCCATAGACCCATCAGCCCAAAGCAGTGATGTACGCCATGCAGTATAGCAGATCTCTACAGTACAGGATTAAAAGGGTTCCATCTGGTCTACCTCTATAGAATAAAACTATCCTAGTGATCAACTGATCAATGCAGGTCCAGCGTCTATAACACCAACAGCAGGGAAAACGCAGTGTTATATAATGCGCCATTTAAAAGGACTGAAGAACCATTTGTGTTGTTTATTAATTAAAACTAAATTCTGAAACATCTTAGATTTCCTGAGCTGTATGTAACAGCATTCAGGGATCTGATTGGACAGGAGGGAACCCATTGACTTTTATGGGAGACTGTTGTAGACATGTTCTGTGACCTGAGTGAGGATCATTTTGCAGGGAGGGAGTAGATAGTTACAGCCGATCACCTATAGTGAATGGTGGAGCCTGTTTTATCTACATATAGGTTTCACCTCTCAGTGTAATCCTGCCTGTGATGTGAGCAAGATGACTGCTGCAAAGTTTTTTCCACAGATCAGGAAGTATCAGCCTTCTATGAGGCTCTGTGGTCAGTATGAAAAATGCAGGATTTTATGATTTTTTTTTTAAATACAGTAAATTAGAAAACATACAAAAAAATTCTTAAAAAATATGTTTAAAACAAAATGTCATTTATATAAAAGTTTATTTTCTGATGACACATTTCCTTGAAATGAATGAGCAACCATGTAATACAGAGTCAAATAGAATCTACTCTTGTTCATAGAGGGGAGTCTTGAGTTTGGGATCCTTGTCAATGACATCCATATAGAAAACGGCGTAGTGTCCCTTTAAACAGGTAGATTTCCAATCCATGTAATGTCTGTGTATTTCGCAGACATCACACAGACCCATTAGAGCCAATTAGGCTACTTAAATAGGTGTTTTTTCACAGGGACTGATGATCTGTGTGAACAACATCACAATATGTCCTTTTTTTGTCTGTATCTCAGGCTTCTCCCTTCAGTCGGCGGATGAATCACTGACTAACATGTTACAAAATGACACGACATAGGAGTATTATTTTAATGCAATCAATGAAGGTTCTGTTTTAATCCTGTGTTAATTAGTAAATTAGATCATTTATATATAGTGGGGCCTACTAGTGATATCTGGTTTAAGGGTGCGTTCACAAGAGCGTATATCGGCTCGGTTTTCACGCCGAGCCGATATACATCCTCCTCATGTGCAGGGGGGGGAGCCTGGAAGAGCCAGAAGCAGGAACTGAGGCTCCCGCCCCCTCTCTGCCTCCTCTCCGCCCCTCTGCACTATTTTCAATTAGAGGAGGCGGGATGGGGCGGGGCTAAGGGCCGCGAATTAGCCCCGCCCAGTCCCGCCTCTCTTAATTGCAAATAGTGCAGAGGGGCGGGAGCTCAGTTCCTGCTCCTGGGCTCTTCCAGCCTCCCCCCCTGCACATGAGGACAACGTATATCGGCTCGGCGTGAAAACCGAGCCGATATACGCTCTTGTGAACGCACCCTCAGAGTGAAGTGTCTCCCCTTAGTCGGTGACATCATAGTGTTCTGTTTAACCCATTTAGGACCAGCCACCGTAAATTTACGGCGGCTGGTCCTGGGCTTAGAGCACCGCCGATAGTAAAATTACGGCGGTGATCTAAGTCTCCTGCCTCTGCAATCAGTCAGAGGCAGGAATGGGTTATCAGCTGATAACCCGGAGCAGAAGGCAGGAGGGGTTTTTAACCCTTCCTGCCTTCTGCTTCCCCGATATGCAGTGCTCAATGAGCACTGTATTGGGAAAGTGAAAGTAAGAAGTACTTTCACTACGGGAGCCTCGGGGGGTCATGTGACCTCCTGGGATTCCCTGCTACTGCAGAGCTGGAGGGTCAGACTAGACCGTGGCAGCTCTGCAAGTGACTAATGTCACCAGAGGGGTTGCTTTCCCCTGTAACTGGGGCTCCTATGGACGCCCTAGCTACAGTGGGAAAGTGTCAAATAAAGGGGGAAAAAATGTGAATGTCCCCCAGAGGTCTTATATGACGTCATGGGGGACACAGATAGTAAAATACACAATTACACACATCAGTAAAACAAAACAAGACAATAAAACAACAATATATACATAAGAAAGAGAATAACACAAAGCAGACGCCAACAAAAACCGTCGCCGTATGCGCCCTGTAAACCAAAACCATACATACTATATATCAAAACGTCCGAAACAAATAGAGGAACCAATTCCTATACTTTATTATAGTGTAAATATAAAAATTTTAAAAAAACTATAAATGTTAAAAAAATCATTTTTTTTAGCATTTCACCCCCAATAAAACTAAAAAACGGAATAAAAAGTCAGTGGAAAAGATATTAAAAAAATAGTCCTATATGTCACGGAAAAAAAACGCAGCAAAAATAATTTTGGTAGCTAAAGGAAAAAAAATAGAGCAGTAAAACCGCCACATGGGTAAAATCCCTAAAAAGTGGTCCTTAAAGGGGTTTTCCCGCGGCAGAAGTGGGGTTATACACTTCTGTATGGCCATATTAATGCACTTTGTAATATACATCGTGCATTAAATAGGAGCCATACAGAAGTTATTCACTTATCCACTCCGTTGCTGGCGTCCCCGTCTCCATGGTGCCGTCTAATTTCTGTGTCTTCTGGCTGCTTTAGACGCGCTTGCGCTGTCCGGTCTTCTGCCTGGTGAATGGGGCCACTCCGGCGTGAGAGCGCCGGAGAGCTGGTCTGCGCGTCGTCATCGTAGCTCCGCCTCCGTCACGTGGTGCCAATCAGCCAATGAGGTGGCTGTATCGGCAGTGGAACGCAAGGAAGGAGAAGACAATCCATGGTGCACCATGGGAGAACACCCGCGGTGCACAATGGGAGAAAACCGCGGTGCACCATTGGGAAAGGACTGGCGGCCATCTTTAAAAGAAGAAAAGAAGATGCTGCGCGAACGGGGATGCAGGTAAGCGATTTTTTTTTTTTTTAAATACCAAACGGGATTGATTTTAACAGGGCAGAATGCAGGGGTAAGTAGGGAAAAAAAATTTTGACTTTCGCCGCGGGACAACCCCTTTAAGATACAAAACAACCTGGTCCTTAAGGGGTTAATGACATCACATTTGTGACAGCTGTCTGCATTCCATCAGAAAACTCTCAGCCCACCAGACCAGCATCTACTCAGTACACGCCATGGAAGAGCTTCAAGCGGTGATCCCGGATGCCTCTGCAGGACAAGCGCCCCCTGCGGGGTACGTAAGGATCATTTCAGTGTTGTATGCTCCTCTGTACGGCCCTGTTCACATCTGCGTTAGAGGTTTCGTAAGGAATCTCCGGCACGGATCCAGCGGGAAATCCCTGATGAAATATTGAATCTACAGTGGATTATTGCTGATCAGAATACCAGAAGGTGGATGGACCCCATTATAGTGGGTTCTGTTCAGGCTATTTGGGGGCCGTACTGTATATGTGGCTTATGTTATATAAAAACTCCCTGCCCCATATGGGGTGTAACGATACTGGCCCCGCACCTTCAGCCAATAGCTACATAGCACTATACAGGTGGATTGATAATATATGATATTCTGGGAATACCCCTTTAAATGACACATTGGGGTCTGCTTAATCTGTCTATATAATGCACTACAGTGGGATTCGGCTGAGCAGGGGTTAATGTTACATTATAATAAATACATCTGTATGAGGAATATTTGGGTTGGTGAGTTATTGCGGGTTACTGTATAGAGGCAGGATGGGCGACGCTCCTGAGAATACATAGTATATACAAGCATTACATAACATGGCAGCCATGTTTCTGGCTACTTGCTCCACTCAACTTCCTTTTCCAGGGACTGTAATTCCTGAGAAAGTATTGAAAATCAACAAAATATGGTGAATATTTAAGACACCTCAGTTATCAGAACAAACAAACAGCAGGCCTGGTCACCCATAGCAACCAATCAGAGCTCAGCTTACATTTGTGAAGCTGCTGTGGAGAAATGCGAGCTGCTCTGTGATTGGTTGCTATGGGCGACGAGGCCTGCTGTACTATGTCACCTAGTAACGACAACATGATTAGATGGACTTTGTATTAGTCGCATGAGGGTGGCGGTATATTTCTATCCAGGCGACGCAATGTATGCCGTTCCCAGAAGGTGAGCGGTATACTGGGGATTTGTGTTATGGACATTTTGGAGTTAAAGTCAGATTGGACAAGATGGCTGCCGGACAGAGATAGACGCGGCCATTCTGGTTCATGTAGGGTTTTCTTTTAAGATAAAAGATGTTCATGTCTACGTTGTTTTTTCTAAACTAAAACCTTAGTATTTAGGGAGGGGGGAGGCAAACCAGCTGGTGGTCAGGGCCCCCATCCCCAAAAAGGCCCCCACTATAGCGTCGCTGTTCAGCAGCCCACCTGTGAAAACGAGCGGAGGGGCAACCGAGCAGCAGTGATGGCGGTCATCTGTTTAATGGCTTTCAGGTCCCGCTGAGCCGCTGTCACCGCGCGGCAGTTTTTACTCACATACCAACTCCTCCTCCTGCTCTCCGTCCGTTACTTCAGAGCAGAAAGCGGAGTCGGGTATGGGGATGCACATTGCCCGCTGGGGCAGTCGCTCGGCGATAGAGATTTCTGTTCCTCTATAGGAGCCGAGAAATGGAATGAAATGTTTACATTTTTTGCACCATTTATTTTAATGGATTTTTATAATAATGTTTCCTTTCGCTTCCGTTCAGTTTCCATTTTATAAACAGTACAAATAGCGCCGCAGACCGCGCTGAACAAATAGCGCCGCAGACCGCACTGAGCAAATAGTGCCGCAGACCGCGCTGAACAAATAGTGCCGCAGACCGCGCTGAACAAATAGCGCCGCAGACCGCGCTGAACAAATAGCGCCGCAGACCGCGCTGAACAAATAGTGCCGCAGACCGCGCTGAACAAATAGCGCCGCAGACCACACTGAGCAAATAGCGCCGCAGACCGCGCTGAACAAATAGCGTCGCAGACCGCGCTGAGCAAATAGCGCCGCAGACCGCGCTGAACAAATAGCGCCGCAGACCGCGCTGATCAAATAGCGTCGCAGACCGCACTGAGCAAATAGCGCCGCAGACCGCGCTGAACAAATAGCGCCGCAGACCGCGCTGAACAAATAGCGCCGCAGACCGCGCTGAACAAATAGCGCCGCAGACCGCGCTGAACAAATAGCGCCGCAGACCACGCTGAACAAATAGCGTCGCAGACCGCGCTGAGCAAATAGCGCCGCAGACCGCGCTGAACAAATAGCGCCGCAGACCGCGCTGATCAAATAGCGTCGCAGACCGCGCTGAGCAAATAGCGTCGCAGACCGCGCTGAACAAATAGCGCCGCAGACCGCGCTGAACAAATAGCGCCGCAGACCGCGCTGAACAAATAGCGCCGCAGACCGCGCTGAACAAATAGCGCCGCAGACCACGCTGAACAAATAGCGCCGCAGACCGCGCTGAACAAACAGCGCCGCAGACCGCGCTGTTTGCTCTGTTTAAAAAACGAAAATTAAACGTAAACAAACAGAAACATTTTTGTTTTTTAAAAAAACCCATAGAAAAAATGAAATGTTTAATTCCAT
Organism: Eleutherodactylus coqui; assembly: GCF_035609145.1. Taxonomy (NCBI): domain Eukaryota; kingdom Metazoa; phylum Chordata; class Amphibia; order Anura; family Eleutherodactylidae; genus Eleutherodactylus; species Eleutherodactylus coqui. Next base: position 199,007,159 of record NC_089844.1, read on the forward strand.
TTTCCTGCTCCAAAAACAGAGAACATCGCTAATGGGTGCTAACACGGGTGTGAACGGCCATTACTTGGTGCAGATACACACAGAGGGCACTATTATTCTGTAGCCATAGAGGGTATTCTCTATGGAGGCATGCCCAACAGGTACTATTACTTTGTGAGGACGCAGGGCACACTGGCACACTATAACTTTGTGGGAGCACAGAAGAGTACAGTGACTTTGTGGGGGCACAGAGGGCACTATTACTTTCTGGAGGCACACACAGGGCACTATTACTTTCTGGAGGCACACACAGGGCACTATTACTTTCTGGAGGCACACACAGGGCACTATTACTTTCTGGAGGCACACACAGGGCACTTACTTTAGTGGGCATAGAAGGTGTATTATATTCAGGGTTATTACGAGATGTTTATTACCATTTAGGGGGAAAAGAGGGATGATTATGGCACAGAGGAGGGCACTATTACTCTTGTGGTGGGCACTATTACTGTGTGAGGCACTAAGAAGGGCAGCACAAGCTGAGTTCTGATTGGTGGCTATGGACAAGAAGGGCAGTTTTTGTTTTAGACTGTTTTGATCAATTGAACTGCCCTAAAATGTCTCTTTCTTCACATTAAAGAAACTTAATGGCCTGCTCTGAGAGCGCTCTAAGTGATGAACTGTTCTTGCTCAGCTCTACTACGCTCAGGCTTCACCCTTCAGTCGGCGGATGAATCACTGACTAACATGTTACAAAATGACACGAGATAGGAGTATTATTTTAATGCAATCAATGAAGGTTATGTGTTAATCCTGTGTTAGTGAATGAGATCATTTGTATATAGTGGGGCCTACTAGTGATATCTGGTTTACAGTGAAGTGTCTCCCTTAGTCGGTGACATCATAGTCTTCTGTTTAATGACATCACAGGGGGCTCATTTGTGACAGCTGTCTGCATTCCATCAGAAAACTCTCAGCCCACCAGACCAGCATCTACTCAGTACACGCCATGGAAGAGCTTCAAGCGGTGATCCCGGATGCCTCTGCAGGACAAGCGCCCCCTGCGGGGTACGTAAGGATCATTTCAGTGTTGTATGCTCCTCTGTACGGCCCCATTCACATCTGCGTTAGAGGTTTCGTAAGGAATCTCCGGCACGGATCCAGCGGGAAATCCCTGATGAAATATTGAATCTACAGTGGATTATTGCTGACCAGAATACCAGAAGGTGGATGGACCCCATTATAGTGGGTTCTGTTCAGGCTATTTGGGGGCCGTACTGTATATTTGGCTTATGTTATATAAAAACTCCCTGCCCCATATGGGGTGTAACGATACTGGCCCCGCACCTTCAGCCAATAGCTACATAGCACTATACAGATATGTGCAGAGCGGCGTGGTTCAGCTCCCGGCGACCCCCTTGTAGTTCTTATTGAAGCTTACCTTCAGAGGCGCATTCATAAAGAAATTGCACATCTACTACATTGTTTTTCTTGCTTAATCTCCTTTATCTACCTTTATTTAATCTTTTATTGGTGACCCAAAAATGCGCAATTCTAGCATTGTGTTTTTTTTTCATTAAACTGACGGCGTTCAATCTGCCGAATAAACAATTGGATTTTTTTTTATTTACTGTCAATCATTTTCAATGTACAAATAATTATAGAAAAATGTTATCTTCTTTTTACTTCTTTTAGTCGCCGTATGGGACTTTAACTAGTGATCACCTGATCTCATGTACAATATTCTGCAATACATCATCATTAACCCCGTCCCTCCATATGACATAAGGGTACGTCATGGCTGCGGGGTACTTCCCACAACTGGACGTACCCTGACGTCATGTGGATAGCACGAGATCATAAGCCATCTCGCGCTATCCAGTAGTGGGAGCCGGCTGTCACTGATAGCCGGCCTCCTGCTGCAACAGCGGGGGACATCGGAGATGCGCCCCCTGCTGTTAACCCCTTCCCTGCCGCGATCTATGTAGATCACGGCATAGGAAGAGTTCACAGAGGAAGCGCACTCCCTCTGTGATGTTATCGGGCTCTCATGATATAATCGCAGAGAGCCCGGCTGCTTGCCATGGTAACAGGATGCCAGATACCAGCGTCCTGTATTGCTGTTGCCTATGATCGCTGTAATAAGTGATAAGGCATTGCAGGAGAGAAGTTCTGCAATGTCTTATCATAGCGATCAGAGCTTGTATGGTGTAAATCCCTCAGAGGGACACAAATGGGGTAAAGAAAAGATCAAAATAATGTACAAAAATTAAAAATGTAAAAAAAAAACACCTTTTTTGAGGCTGTTTCTTATATTAGCATAAAAAATCCCACATATTTGGTATTGTTGTGTCATTAATGAAGCGTACAATAAGTTGAACATGCTTTTTATCCTGCACGGCAAAAAACGTTAAAAAAAAAACACTAAAAACTGAGGCAAAATGCTAATTTTTAGCATTTTGCCTCCCAAAACCACAAAATAAATGATCAAAAAAAGCCGTATGTACCCCAAAATGGTACCAATAAAAACTACAGCTTCTCTTGCAAAAAATAAGCCCCCACAGAGCTCCATACATGGAAATATAAAAAAGTTATAGGACTTTGAATGCAGAATTAGAAAAAAAAAGATTTTTTTAAAAAAAAGCGTTTTTATTGCAGAGAAGTGCAAAAACAAAGTAAAAAAAATATAAGAATTTTGGTATCCTCGTAATTGTACCAGCCCGTAGAAAAAATAGTTCGCATCATTAATGCTGCATAATTAACGCTTTAAAAACCCCCAAAAAAAATCTATGGCAGATTTATTGCGTTTTTTCTCCCTGCGATCAAAAAAAAAATACTAAAAGTTTTACAATGTAGTCCATGTACCCAAAACTGGAACCGATAAAAGCTACAGTTTGCTATGCAAAAAACAAGCCCTCATACGGCCGCGTCGACGGAAAATAAAAAAGTTATGGCTTTTGAAATATGGCGATTAAAATCTGCCAAAAATCGTTGCGTCCTTAAGCCCAAAATAGGTCCTGTCCTTAAGGGGTTAAGGATGCTTCTATACGGAGAGATGCACAGAAAAAAACCAGTGTGATGTGAGAGAAAAATTGTAGCAAATTTTTCAGTGATTCTGTTGAAGAATCGGCCATTCTTCCCTTTGGGTGCAGAACAATAAATAATGGACCTGTGCGTTTCATGCGGTAGGTTTTTTTCTCCCATAGGGAATAATGGGTGATTTTCCCCCATATTTTTCACACAATGCGAGTGCCATGTCGGGGGCCGTGTCTGTCACTCGTAAGCACTGTTTGAAGCAATTACTTGGAAGGTAATTACCCCGTGCTAAGGTACCTTTACACTAGGAGGTTAGTATAAAAACATTTGGGGAACTTGTCCTATGAGAACCATAACTTTGTTTATAGCTGCTGACAGATCCCCTTAGGCCTCATGTCCACGGGGAAAATCAGGAGGATCCATAGCGGGTCCCACCTGCCCCGCGGACATGAGCGCTTAAAATAAGAATTAACTCACCCGCTTCGGACCGGGCAGATCTTCTCTTCTTCACGGCCGGATCTTCTTTCTACGGCCGGCGGATGTGCTCGGCACGCCGGCTGCGTGCCGCACGCATGCGCCAGGCACACCCGCCGGGCCGAAGAAAGAAGATCCGGACGTAAATAAAAGAAGAGCTGCCCGGTCCGCTGCGGGTAAGTTATTCTTATTTTAGGTCTCCCGCGGATCCGGACGGCTTCCATAGGCTTCAATAGAAGCCTACGGGAGCCGTCCCCGCGGGAGACCCGCATGAAAATGGAGCATGTCCATTTTTTTTCATGCTCCATTTTTTTTTATTCCCTTTTATTGACCATCCACGGGTATTTATCTACCTGCGGGTGGTCAATGCATCCCCATGGGATGCGGATCCGCATGCGGGTGATCCGCTGCGGATTTAAATTCATCTTTTGCCCGTGGACATGAGGCCTTAAGGGTGACTACCCACTACAGTTTTTTTTCACTCCAAATTTTGCAGCGTTTTTTTTTCTGCAGGGGTCTATGGAACTTGTAATGTTAAAATCGCAATCGCGCAAATCGCAATTTACCGCGAAATCATGATTTTGCGCGATCGCGATTTTAACATTACAAGTCCCATAGACCCCAGCAAAAAAAACCGCTGCGAATTTCGCAGTTAAAAAAAACTGTAGTGGGTCGTCACCCTAAGTCAAAATGTACCTGACTCATGTTTTCTTTTTAGGCCACACCGGTTTGACAGCTCCCAGGTCCCATGTGAGGTATGAAGATAGACAATGGACCACAATGGGTATGCTACTACTGGATTTGGTTCTTGTTAACTAGATAATTTATATATGCACTTCCACTGGTCCCCAGTGGATATGCCTCCTGCATCCTGGGTAGATGGGACAACTGCCAAAATCCGGGACTGTCCCGAAGGATCCTAGAAGGTTGGGAGGAATGCATTCACGTTCCTAAGATCTGCAAATGAAGGCGCCTTGCACGCCATTATTTTTGGATACAGTTAAACACTGCATTGTTTTCCATGGTGACAATATATGCCAAATAGCATCAGGCATACCTTGTAGACCACACATGTTACACACAAGGCCTGTAGGCCGATCCAGCCCGCCAACTCATTTTATGTGGCCCACCGGCTGTGCAGCACGCTAACAAGCCTTCCACTTACCCAACCAACTCTGGTCCAGCAACACCAGTGTGGAGTCTGTGACCGCTGACCTTTCTTCCCCGATGTCTCTGTGCGCTGTCCGGCATGCAGCACAGATGCTGAGGGGAAAGGTCAGCGGTCACAGACTCAGAAGCGGCTGATGCCGGACAGAAGTTGCAAGCAAGGTGAGTGGAACACCTGTAGGGATGCTGCCTGGCCAGAGGCCATTAGGAGAGGTCTCTATTACAACTTGAGCCAATATAGGGGGCTCTATTACTGCTGGGATTACTATGGGGGTCACATATTACTACTGGGGTCAATATAGGGGACTATTACTACTGAAGCCACTACATGGGGCACTATTATTACTAGGGCCACCAATATAGGGATACTACTATGATGATCACTATTATTACTGCAGCCTTTATCGGGGAGTCACTATTACTACTGGGGTCAATATGGGAGGATTACTTACAGGGCCACTATGGGAGATCCTTTCTACTGAGGCCACTATGTGTTTCAGGGTGACTATTATTACTGGGGTCACTGTGGGTGGTTACTATTACTACTGAGGCCACCATGGGGGTCACTATTACTACTGGGGCTACTATGGGGGACAGAATCACTACTGGGGCCCTGATGGGGTTTCCTATTACTACTGGGACCACTATCAAGGACCCTATTACTACTGGGGTCACTGTGGGTGGGTCACTATTAATATTGAGGCCACTATGGGGAGGCAGTATGACTACTATGGCCACTATGGGGGTCAATATTAGGCCTTAGTCACACGGGCGTTTTTTGCCGCGATTTGTGGATCGCATGATGGATGCGCATCCGCAAATCGCGTGACCGGGGCCGAAAAATCGCCCGAAAATACTGCTCCTAGCCACGTTTCAATAGAAACGGGCCGGAGCTGTCCAGCGCATTGAATTCAATGGAGCCGGCAAAACAGCCAGCTCCATTGAAAGCAATGCGCTGCGGGTGATCGCGGGATGAATTGTCGGGAAGGGCTTAAATATATAAGCCCTTCCCTGCAATTCATCCAGAAATGTGTAAAAATAAAAAAAAAATATATACTCACCTGGTCCCGGTAGACGGAGTTCAGCCGCGGCCGCCGGCAGTTCTCCTGAACTGCTCTCTGTAGTATTCAGCAGCCGGGGATTTAAAATCCCCGCCTGCTGAATGAGATGCCTCTGATTGGTCACAGCCTGACCAATCAGAGGCAGCTCTCACTCACATGAATTCATGAATCGGTGAGTGAGTGCTGCCTCTGATTGGCTCAGCGCAGGGCCAATCAGGGGCAGCTCTCAGCTGTCATTCAGCTGAGAGCTGCCCCTGAGCCAATCAGAGGAAGCACTCACTCACCTATTCATGAATTCATGAATGGGTGGTGAGTGAGAGCTGCCTCTAATTGGTCAGGCTGTGACCAATCAGAGGCAGCTTATTCAGCAGGCAGGGATTTTAAATCCCCGGCTGCTGAATACTACAGAGAGCAGTTCAGGAGAACAGCCGGCGGCCGCGGCTGAACTCCGTCTGCCGGGACCAGGTGAGGATATATTTTTTTTTTATTTTTACACATTTCTGGATGAATTGCAGGGAAGGGCTTATATATTTAAGCGCTTCCCAACAATTCATCCCGCGATCGCCGGCAGCCCATTGCTTTCAATGGAGCCAGCTGTATTGCCGGCTCCATTGAATTCAATGGGTAAACATCGTTCTTCTCTGCCACAGCTGTTACAGCTGTGGCAGAGAAGAATGATTTGTCTTCTATATGTTCTCAATGGGGTCGGCGCTGCTGCCGCTGGCCCCATTGAGCGCATATAGAGAAGAGAACAGAAATCGCAGATCGCAGATAGGTGCGATCTGCGATTTCTGTTCTATAATTTATCGGACGAGTGCATAAAAAGCGCTCATGTGTCCGATACCATTGCAAAGCAATGGTTTTATAAAATCGCCGAACGCATGCGCATGCGCAAATCGCGGCAAAAAACGCCCGTGTGACTAAGGCCTTACAATGTAATCCTTTTTTTGCAACAGGCTTCATCTGAGGTGAGTATAGCATTAATAGGTTTTGCACCTTGGTCTTATGTTAGTGTCAGCTGCCACATAACTGAGACTACTTTTGCGAGTAACGGCTTGGGTACCCCGCAGCGAAGACCAAATGCCCCTTTGAGGTGCAAGAGGTGAAAACCGGGGTATCCCAAGTGCAGCCTCCAGATTTAGCCCAAAGCCAAATCAGTTTGTGGCAAAGCGGGTCCACATCCGCTTGCTGACCTAACGGTGCCCAGTTGTAGGTTTTAGGCACCGACCACAATAATGTGAGCCATTACCTGTGAACGGTGAGGAACTTGCTGTTTTGTTTGAAAATGTAATATTAGTTTAAGGATTAGGGTAAAAGTTGTAAACTTGTCCGGTCTGCATATGTGATATTGAGGAGCTCTACTAGATGGTCCTTCTATTTCTCCTACATAGTCAGCAGATTGAAAGAACATTTTTTTCTACCTACCTTTAATGGTAGAAAGCACACCACGTTTGGAGATGGAAAGGTGGGCTAGAGGGGATATGGAGGAGGCCTATGCGTTTTAGTTTAAATTTTTTGCTAGGTGTGCATTCATCTGTTTGCTGGCAATCTAGGAAAAATAGCTACAAAGTGTCGGGCCAAAGGTGTAATTGTAGTGGGTGGAAAGTTTGTGTTTTACTTGGGCCTTTGGACCTTAGGGATCCCTTCATAATAATAATAAAATAATAGTAATCCTTATTTGTGTAGCGCCATGGGCGGCTTGCTCTTCAGCACTGCGATCTGTCACAGGGGCCAGTTCTTTGGGGCTTAGGAGGGAGTGGACTGTATCGAAAAGTGGTTTGGGGTGTGGGATAGTGAGGAGACTTATGAGCAGATCAGCATTATAGATCATTTTAATTGAAGGCCTTGTCAGAAACTTTGTATAGTTGGCCAATAGATAAAAGTTAGAACTTTACGTAATTGTAATGCACGTTGCTCTTAGGAAGCATAGTAATGGCTCACAATGTAATCCTTTTTTTTGCAACAGGCTTCATCTGAGGTGAGTATAGCATTAATAGGTTTTGCACCTTGGTCTTATGTTAGTGTCAGCTGCCACATAACTGAGACTACTTTTGCGAGTAACGGCTTGGGTACCCCGCAGCGAAGACCAAATGCCCCTTTAAGGTGCAAGAGGTGAAAACCGGGGTATCCCAAGTGCAGCCTCCAGATTTAGCCCAAAGCCAAATCAGTTTGTGGCAAAGCGGGTCCACATCCGCTTGCTGACCTAACGGTGCCCAGTTGTAGGTTTTAGGCACCGACCACAATAATGTGAGCCATTACCTGTGAACGGTGAGGAACTTGCTGTTTTGTTTGAAAATGTAATATTAGTTTAAGGATTAGGGTAAAAGTTATCAACTTGGCCGGTCTGCATATGTGATATTGAGGAGCTCTACTAGATGGTCGTTCTATTTCTCCTACATAGTCAGCAGATTGAAAGAACATTTTTTTCTACCTACCTTTAATGGTAGAAAGCACACCACGTTTGGAGATGGAAAGGTGGGCTAGAGGGGATATGGAGGAGGCCTATGCGTTTTAGTTTAAATTTTTTGCTAGGTGTGCATTCATCTGTTTGCTGGCAATCTAGGAAAAATAGCTACAAAGTGTCGGGCCAAAGGTGTAATTGTAGTGGGTGGAAAGTTTGTGTTTTACTTGGGCCTTTGGACCTTAGGGATCCCTTCATAATAATAATAAAATAATAAACCTTATTTGTGTAGCGCCATGGGCGGCTTGCTCTTCAGCACTGAGATGCGTCACGGTGGCATGTTCTTTGGGGCTGAGGAGGGAGTGGACTGTATCGAAAAGTGGTTTGGGGTGTGGGATAGTGAGGAGACTTATGAGCAGATCAGCAGTATAGATCACTTTAATTGAAGGCCTTGTCAGAAACTTTGTATAGTTGTCCAATAGATAAAAGTTAGAACTTTACGTAAATGTATTGCACGTTGCTCTTAGGAAGCATAGTAATGGCTCACAATGTAATCCTTTTTTTTGCAACAGGCTTCATCTGAGGTGAGTATAGCATTAATAGGTTTTGCACCTTGGTCTTATGTTAGTGTCAGCTGCCACATAACTGAGACTACTTTTGCGAGTAACGGCTTGGGTACCCCGCAGCGAAGACCAAATGCCCCTTTGAGGTGCAAGAGGTGAAAACCGGGGTATCCCAAGTGCAGCCTCCAGATTTAGCCCAAAGCCAAATCAGTTTGTGGCAAAGTGGGTCCACATCCGCTTGCTGACCTAACGGTGCCCAGTTGTAGGTTTTAGGCACCGACCACAATAATGTGAGCCATTACCTGTGAACGGTGAGGAACTTGTTGTTTTGTTTGAAAATGTAATATTAGTTTAAGGATTAGGGTAAAAGTTGTAAACTTGTCCGGTCTGCATATGTGATATTGAGGAGCTCTACTAGATGGTCCTTCTATTTCTCCTAGATAGTCAGCAGATTGAAAGAACATTTTTTTCTACCTACCTTTAATGGTAGAAAGCACACCACGTTTGGAGATGGAAAGGTGGGCTAGAGGGGATATGGAGGAGGCCTATGCGTTTTAGTTTACATTTTTTGCTAGGTGTGCATTCATCTGTTTGCTGGCAATGTAGGAAAAATAGCTACAAAGTGTCGGGCCAAAGGTGTAATTGTAGTGGGTGGAAAGTTTGTGTTTTACTTGGGCCTTTGGGCCTTAGGGATCCCTTCATAATAATAATAAAATAATAGTAATCCTTATTTGTGTAGCGACATGGGTGGCTTGCTCATCAGCACTGAGATGTGTCACGGTGGCATGTACTTTGGGGCTGAGGAGGGAGTGGACTGTATCAAAAAGTGGTTAGGGGTGTGGGATAGTGAGGAGACTTATGAGCAGATCAGCAGTATAGATCATTTTAATTGAAGGCCTTGTCAGAAACTTTGTATAGTTGTCCAATAGATAAAAGTTAGAACTTTACGTAAATGTATTGCACGTTGATCTTAGGAAGCATAGTAATGGCTCACAATGTAATCCTTTTTTTGCAACAGGCTTCCTCTGAGGTGAGTATAGCATTAATAGGTTTTGCACCTTGGTCTTATGTTAGTGTCAGCTGCCACATAACTGAGACTACTTTTGAGAGTAACGGCTTGGGTACCCCGCAGCGAAGACCAAATGCCCCTTTGAGGTGCAGGAGGTGAAAACCGGGGTATCCCAAGTGCAGCCTCCAGATTTAGCCCAAAGCCAAATCAGTTTGTGGCAAAGCGGGTCCACATCCGCTTGCTGACCTAACGGTGCCCAGTTGTAGGTTTTAGGCACCGACCACAATAATGTGAGCCATTACCTGTGAACGGTGAGGAACTTGCTGTTTTGTTTGAAAATGTAATATTAGTTTAAGGATTAGGGTAAAAGTTGTAAACTTGGCCGGTCTGCATATGTCATATTGAGGAGCTCTACTAGATGGTCCTTCTATTTCTCCTAGATAGTCAGCAGATTGAAAGAACATTTTTTTCTACCTACCTTTAATGGTAGAAAGCACACCACGTTTGGAGATGGAAAGGTGGGCTAGAGGGGATATGGAGGAGGCCTGTGCGTTTTAGTTTAAATTTTTTGCTAGGTGTGCATTCATCTGTTTGCTGGCAATCTAGGAAAAATAGCTACAAAGTGTCGGGCCAAAGGTGTAATTGTAGTGGGTGGAAAGTTTGTGTTTTACTTGGGCCTTTGGACCTTAGGGATCCCTTCATAATAATAATAAAATAATAAACCTTATTTGTGTAGCGCCATGGGTGGCTTGCTCTTCAGCACTGAGATGCGTCACGGTGGCATGTTCTTTGGGGCTGAGGAGGGAGTGGACTGTATCGAAAAGTGGTTTGGGGTGTGGGATAGTGAGGAGACTTATGAGCAGATCAGCAGTATAGAACATTTTAATTGAAGGCCTTGTCAGAAACTTTGTATAGTTGTCCAATAGATAAAAGTTAGAACTTTACGTAAATGTATTGCACGTTGCTCTTAGGAAGCATAGTAATGGCTCACAATGTAATCCTTTTTTTTGCAACAGACTTCATCTGAGGTGAGTATAGCATTAATAGGTTTTGCACCTTGGTCTTATGTTAGTGTCAGCTGCCACATAACTGAGACTACTTTTGCGAGTAACGGCTTGGGTACCCCGCAGCGAAGACCAAATGCCCCTTTGAGCTGCAGGAGGTGAAAACCGGGGTATCCCAAGTGCAGCCTCCAGATTTAGCCCAAAGCCAAATCAGTTTGTGGCAAAGCGGGTCCACATCCGCTTGCTGACCTAACGGTGCCCAGTTGTAGGTTTTAGGCACCGACCACAATAATGTGAGCCATTACCTGTGAACGGTGAGGAACTTGCTGTTTTGTTTGAAAATGTAATATTAGTTTAAGGATTAGGGTAAAAGTTGTAAACTTGGCCGGTCTGCATATGTGATATTGATGAGCTCTACTAGATGGTCCTTCTATTTCTCCTAGATAGTCAGCAAATTGAAAGAACATTTTTTTCTACCTACCTTTAATGGTAGAAAGCACACCACGTTTGGAGATGGAAAGGTGGGCTAGAGAGGATATGGAGGAGGCCTATGCGTTTTAGTTTAAATTTTTTGCTAGGTGTGCATTCATCTATTTGCTGGCAATCTAGGAAAAATAGCTACAAAGTGTCGGGCCAAAGGTGTAATTGTAGTGGGTGGAAAGTTTGTGTTTTACTTGGGCCTTTGGACCTTAGGGACCCCTTCATAATAATAATAAAATAATAAACCTTATTTGTGTAGCGCCATGGGTGGCTTGCTCTTCAGCACTGAGATGCATCACGGTGGCATGTTCTTTGGGGCTGAGGAGGGAGTGGACTGTATCGAAAAGTGGTTAGGGGTGTGGGATAGTGAGGAGACTTATGAGCAGATCAGCAGTATAGATCATTTTAATTGAAGGCCTTGTCAGAAACTTTGTATAGTTGTCGAGTAGATAAAAGTTAGAACTTTACGTAAATGTATTGCACGTTGCTCTTAGGAAGCATAGTAATGGCTCACAATGTAATCCTTTTTTTTGCAACAGACTTCATCTGAGGTGAGTATAGCATTAATAGGTTTTGCACCTTGGTCTTATGTTAGTGTCAGCTGCCACATAACTGAGACTACTTTTGCGAGTAACGGCTTGGGTACCCCGCAGCGAAGACCAAATGCCCCTTTGAGCTGCAGGAGGTGAAAACCGGGGTATCCCAAGTGCAGCCTCCAGATTTAGCCCAAAGCCAAATCAGTTTGTGGCAAAGCGGGTCCACATCCGCTTGCTGACCTAACGGTGCCCAGTTGTAGGTTTTAGGCACCGACCACAATAATGTGAGCCATTACCTGTGAACGGTGAGGAACTTGCTGTTTTGTTTGAAAATGTAATATTAGTTTAAGGATTAGGGTAAAAGTTGTAAACTTGGCCGGTCTGCTTATGTGATATTGAGGAGCTCTACTAGATGGTCCTTCTATTTCTCCTAGATAGCCAGCAAATTGAAAGAACATTTTTTTCTACCTACCTTTAATGGTAGAAAGCACACCACGTTTGGAGATGGAAAGGTGGGCTAGAGAGGATATGGAGGAGGCCTATGCGTTTTAGTTTAAATTTTTTGCTAGGTGTGCATTCATCTATTTGCTGGCAATCTAGGAAAAATAGCTACAAAGTGTCGGGCCAGAGGTGTAATTGTAGTGGGTGGAAAGTTTGTGTTTTACTTGGGCCTTTGGACCTTAGGGATCCCTTCATAATAATAATAAAATAATAGTAATCCTTATTTGTGTAGCGCCATGGGCGTCTTGCTCATCAGCACTGAGATGTGTCACGGTGGCATGTTCTTTGGGGCTGAGGAGGGAGTGGACTGTATTGAAAAGTGGTTAGGGGTGTGGGATAGTGAGGAGACTTATGAGCAGATCAGCAGTATAGATCATTTTAATTGAAGGCCTTGTCAGAAACTTTGTATAGTTGTCCAATAGATAAAAGTTAGAACTTTACGTAATTGTATTGCACGTTGCTCTTAGGAAGCATAGTAATGGCTCACAATGTAATCCTTTTTTTGCAACAGGCTTCATCTGAGGTGAGTATAGCATTAATAGGTTTTGCACCTTGGTCTTATGTTAGTGTCAGCTGCCACATAACTGAGACTACTTTTGCGAGTAACGGCTTGGGTACCCCGCAGCGAAGACCAAATGCCCCTTTGAGGTGCAGGAGGTGAAAACCGGGGTATCCCAAGTGCAGCCTCCAGATTTAGCCCAAAGCCAAATCAGTTTGTGGCAAAGCGGGTCCACATCCGCTTGCTGACCTAACGGTGCCCAGTTGTAGGTTTTAGGCACCGACCACAATAATGTGAGCCATTACCTGTGAACGGTGAGGAACTTGCTGTTTTGTTTGAAAATGTAATATTAGTTTAAGGATTAGGGTAAAAGTTGTAAACTTGTCCGGTCTGCATATGTGATATTGAGGAGCTCTACTAGATGGTCCTTCTATTTCTCCTAGATAGTCAGCAGATTGAAAGAACATTTTTTTCTACCTACCTTTAATGGTAGAAAGCACACCACGTTTGGAGATGGAAAGGTGGGCTAGAGGGGATATGGAGGAGGCCTATGCGTTTTAGTTTACATTTTTTGCTAGGTGTGCATTCATCTGTTTGCTGGCAATGTAGGAAAAATAGCTACAAAGTGTCGGGCCAAAGGTGTAATTGTAGTGGGTGGAAAGTTTGTGTTTTACTTGGGCCTTTGGACCTTAGGGATCCCTTCATAATAATAATAAAATAATAGTAATCCTTATTTGTGTAGCGACATGGGTGGCTTGCTCATCAGCACTGAGATGTGTCACGGTGGCATGTACTTTGGGGCTGAGGAGGGAGTGGACTGTATCGAAAAGTGGTTAGGGGTGTGGGATAGTGAGGAGACTTATGAGCAGATCAGCAGTATAGATCATTTTAATTGAAGGCCTTGTCAGAAACTTTGTATAGTTGTCCAATAGATAAAAGTTAGAACTTTACGTAATTGTATTGCACGTTGCTCTTAGGAAGCATAGTAATGGCTCACAATGTAATCCTTTTTTTGCAACAGGCTTCATCTGAGGTGAGTATAGCATTAATAGGTTTTGCACCTTGGTCTTATGTTAGTGTCAGCTGCCACATAACTGAGACTACTTTTGCGAGTAACGGCTTGGGTACCCCGCAGCGAAGACCAAATGCCCCTTTGAGGTGCAGGAGGTGAAAACCGGGGTATCCCAAGTGCAGCCTCCAGATTTAGCCCAAAGCCAAATCAGTTTGTGGCAAAGCGGGTCCACATCCGCTTGCTGACCTAACGGTGCCCAGTTGTAGGTTTTAGGCACCGACCACAATAATGTGAGCCATTACCTGTGAACGGTGAGGAACTTGCTGTTTTGTTTGAAAATGTAATATTAGTTTAAGGATTAGGGTAAAAGTTGTAAACTTGTCCGGTCTGCATATGTGATATTGAGGAGCTCTACTAGATGGTCCTTCTATTTCTCCTAGATAGTCAGCAGATTGAAAGAACATTTTTTTCTACCTACCTTTAATGGTAGAAAGCACACCACGTTTGGAGATGGAAAGGTGGGCTAGAGGGGATATGGAGGAGGCCTATGCGTTTTAGTTTACATTTTTTGCTAGGTGTGCATTCATCTGTTTGCTGGCAATGTAGGAAAAATAGCTACAAAGTGTCGGGCCAAAGGTGTAATTGTAGTGGGTGGAAAGTTTGTGTTTTACTTGGGCCTTTGGACCTTAGGGATCCCTTCATAATAATAATAAAATAATAGTAATCCTTATTTGTGTAGCGACATGGGTGGCTTGCTCATCAGCACTGAGATGTGTCACGGTGGCATGTACTTTGGGGCTGAGGAGGGAGTGGACTGTATCGAAAAGTGGTTAGGGGTGTGGGATAGTGAGGAGACTTATGAGCAGATCAGCAGTATAGATCATTTTAATTGAAGGCCTTGTCAGAAACTTTGTATAGTTGTCCAATAGATAAAAGTTAGAACTTTACGTAATTGTATTGCACGTTGCTCTTAGGAAGCATAGTAATGGCTCACAATGTAATCCTTTTTTTGCAATAGGCTTCATCTGAGGTGAGTATAGCATTAATAGGTTTTGCACCTTGGTCTTATGTTAGTGTCAGCTGCCACATAACTGAGACTACTTTTGCGAGTAACGGCTTGGGTACCCCGCAGCGAAGACCAAATGCCCCTTTGAGGTGCAGGAGGTGAAAACCGGGGTATCCCAAGTGCAGCCTCCAGATTTAGCCCAAAGCCAAATCAGTTTGTGGCAAAGCGGGTCCACATCCGCTTGCTGACCTAACGGTGCCCAGTTGTAGGTTTTAGGCACCGACCACAATAATGTGAGCCATTACCTGTGAACGGTGAGGAACTTGCTGTTTTGTTTGAAAATGTAATATTAGTTTAAGGATTAGGGTAAAAGTTATCAACTTGGCCGGTCTGCATATGTGATATTGAGGAGCTCTACTAGATGGTCGTTCTATTTATCCTACATAGTCAGCAGATTGAAAGAACATTTTTTTCTACCTACCTTTAATGGTAGAAAGCACACCACGTTTGGAGATGGAAAGGTGGGCTAGAGGGGATATGGAGGAGGCCTATGCGTTTTAGTTTAAATTTTTTGCTAGGTGTGCATTCATCTGTTTGCTGGCAATCTAGGAAAAATAGCTACAAAGTGTCGGGCCAAAGGTGTAATTGTAGTGGGTGGAAAGTTTGTGTTTTACTTGGGCCTTTGGACCTTAGGGATCCCTTCATAATAATAATAAAATAATAAACCTTATTTGTGTAGCGCCATGGGTGGCTTGCTCTTCAGCACTGAGATGCGTCACGGTGGCATGTTCTTTGGGGCTGAGGAGGGAGTGGACTGTATCGAAAAGTGGTTTGGGGTGTGGGATAGTGAGGAGACTTATGAGCAGATCAGCAGTATAGATCACTTTAATTGAAGGCCTTGTCAGAAACTTTGTATAGTTGTCCAATAGATAAAAGTTAGAACTTTACGTAAATGTATTGCACGTTGCTCTTAGGAAGCATAGTAATGGCTCACAATGTAATCCTTTTTTTTGCAACAGGCTTCATCTGAGGTGAGTATAGCATTAATAGGTTTTGCACCTTGGTCTTATGTTAGTGTCAGCTGCCACATAACTGAGACTACTTTTGCGAGTAACGGCTTGGGTACCCCGCAGCGAAGACCAAATGCCCCTTTGAGGTGCAAGAGGTGAAAACCGGGGTATCCCAAGTGCAGCCTCCAGATTTAGCCCAAAGCCAAATCAGTTTGTGGCAAAGTGGGTCCACATCCGCTTGCTGACCTAACGGTGCCCAGTTGTAGGTTTTAGGCACCGACCACAATAATGTGAGCCATTACCTGTGAACGGTGAGGAACTTGCTGTTTTGTTTGAAAATGTAATATTAGTTTAAGGATTAGGGTAAAAGTTGTAAACTTGTCCGGTCTGCATATGTGATATTGAGGAGCTCTACTAGATGGTCCTTCTATTTCTCCTAGATAGTCAGCAGATTGAAAGAACATTTTTTTCTACCTACCTTTAATGGTAGAAAGCACACCACGTTTGGAGATGGAAAGGTGGGCTAGAGGGGATATGGAGGAGGCCTATGCGTTTTAGTTTACATTTTTTGCTAGGTGTGCATTCATCTGTTTGCTGGCAATGTAGGAAAAATAGCTACAAAGTGTCGGGCCAAAGGTGTAATTGTAGTGGGTGGAAAGTTTGTGTTTTACTTGGGCCTTTGGGCCTTAGGGATCCCTTCATAATAATAATAAAATAATAAACCTTATTTGTGTAGCGCCATGGGTGGCTTGCTCTTCAGCACTGAGATGCGTCACGGTGGCATGTTCTTTGGGGCTGAGGAGGGAGTGGACTGTATCGAAAAGTGGTTTGGGGTGTGGGATAGTGAGGAGACTTATGAGCAGATCAGCAGTATAGATCATTTTAATTGAAGGCCTTGTCAGAAACTTTGTATAGTTGTCCAATAGATAAAAGTTAGAACTTTACGTAAATGTATTGCACGTTGCTCTTAGGAAGCATAGTAATGGCTCACAATGTAATCCTTTTTTTTGCAACAGACTTCATCTGAGGTGAGTATAGCATTAATAGGTTTTGCACCTTGGTCTTATGTTAGTGTCAGCTGCCACATAACTGAGACTACTTTTGCGAGTAACGGCTTGGGTACCCCGCAGCGAAGACCAAATGCCCCTTTGAGCTGCAGGAGGTGAAAACCGGGGTATCCCAAGTGCAGCCTCCAGATTTAGCCCAAAGCCAAATCAGTTTGTGGCAAAGCGGGTCCACATCCGCTTGCTGACCTAACGGTGCCCAGTTGTAGGTTTTAGGCACCGACCACAATAATGTGAGCCATTACCTGTGAACGGTGAGGAACTTGCTGTTTTGTTTGAAAATGTAATATTAGTTTAAGGATTAGGGTAAAAGTTGTAAACTTGGCCGGTCTGCATATGTCATATTGAGGAGCTCTACTAGATGGTCCTTCTATTTCTCCTAGATAGTCAGCAGATTGAAAGAACATTTTTTTCTACCTACCTTTAATGGTAGAAAGCACACCACGTTTGGAGATGGAAAGGTGGGCTAGAGGGGATATGGAGGAGGCCTGTGCGTTTTAGTTTAAATTTTTTGCTAGGTGTGCATTCATCTGTTTGCTGGCAATCTAGGAAAAATAGCTACAAAGTGTCGGGCCAAAGGTGTAATTGTAGTGGGTGGAAAGTTTGTGTTTTACTTGGGCCTTTGGACCTTAGGGATCCCTTCATAATAATAATAAAATAATAAACCTTATTTGTGTAGCGCCATGGGTGGCTTGCTCTTCAGCACTGAGATGCGTCACGGTGGCATGTTCTTTGGGGCTGAGGAGGGAGTGGACTGTATCGAAAAGTGGTTTGGGGTGTGGGATAGTGAGGAGACTTATGAGCAGATCAGCAGTATAGAACATTTTAATTGAAGGCCTTGTCAGAAACTTTGTATAGTTGTCCAATAGATAAAAGTTAGAACTTTACGTAAATGTATTGCACGTTGCTCTTAGGAAGCATAGTAATGGCTCACAATGTAATCCTTTTTTTTGCAACAGACTTCATCTGAGGTGAGTATAGCATTAATAGGTTTTGCACCTTGGTCTTATGTTAGTGTCAGCTGCCACATAACTGAGACTACTTTTGCGAGTAACGGCTTGGGTACCCCGCAGCGAAGACCAAATGCCCCTTTGAGCTGCAGGAGGTGAAAACCGGGGTATCCCAAGTGCAGCCTCCAGATTTAGCCCAAAGCCAAATCAGTTTGTGGCAAAGCGGGTCCACATCCGCTTGCTGACCTAACGGTGCCCAGTCGTAGGTTTTAGGCACCGACCACAATAATGTGAGCCATTACCTGTGAACGGTGAGGAACTTGCTGTTTTGTTTGAAAATGTAATATTAGTTTAAGGATCAGGGTAAAAGTTGTAAACTTGGCCGGTCTGCATATGTGATATTGATGAGCTCTACTAGATGGTCCTTCTATTTCTCCTAGATAGTCAGCAAATTGAAAGAACATTTTTTTCTACCTACCTTTAATGGTAGAAAGCACACCACGTTTGGAGATGGAAAGGTGGGCTAGAGAGGATATGGAGGAGGCCTATGCGTTTTAGTTTAAATTTTTTGCTAGGTGTGCATTCATCTATTTGCTGGCAATCTAGGAAAAATAGCTACAAAGTGTCGGGCCAAAGGTGTAATTGTAATGGGTGGAAAGTTTGTGTTTTACTTGGGCCTTTGGACCTTAGGGACCCCTTCATAATAATAATAAAATAATAAACCTTATTTGTGTAGCGCCATGGGTGGCTTGCTCTTCAGCACTGAGATGCATCACGGTGGCATGTTCTTTGGGGCTGAGGAGGGAGTGGACTGTATCGAAAAGTGGTTAGGGGTGTGGGATAGTGAGGAGACTTATGAGCAGATCAGCAGTATAGATCATTTTAATTGAAGGCCTTGTCAGAAACTTTGTATAGTTGTCGAGTAGATAAAAGTTAGAACTTTACGTAAATGTATTGCACGTTGCTCTTAGGAAGCATAGTAATGGCTCACAATGTAATCCTTTTTTTTGCAACAGACTTCATCTGAGGTGAGTATAGCATTAATAGGTTTTGCACCTTGGTCTTATGTTAGTGTCAGCTGCCACATAACTGAGACTACTTTTGCGAGTAACGGCTTGGGTACCCCGCAGCGAAGACCAAATGCCCCTTTGAGCTGCAGGAGGTGAAAACCGGGGTATCCCAAGTGCAGCCTCCAGATTTAGCCCAAAGCCAAATCAGTTTGTGGCAAAGCGGGTCCACATCCGCTTGCTGACCTAACGGTGCCCAGTTGTAGGTTTTAGGCACCGACCACAATAATGTGAGCCATTACCTGTGAACGGTGAGGAACTTGCTGTTTTGTTTGAAAATGTAATATTAGTTTAAGGATTAGGGTAAAAGTTGTAAACTTGGCCGGTCTGCTTATGTGATATTGAGGAGCTCTACTAGATGGTCCTTCTATTTCTCCTAGATAGCCAGCAAATTGAAAGAACATTTTTTTCTACCTACCTTTAATGGTAGAAAGCACACCACGTTTGGAGATGGAAAGGTGGGCTAGAGAGGATATGGAGGAGGCCTATGCGTTTTAGTTTAAATTTTTTGCTAGGTGTGCATTCATCTATTTGCTGGCAATCTAGGAAAAATAGCTACAAAGTGTCGGGCCAGAGGTGTAATTGTAGTGGGTGGAAAGTTTGTGTTTTACTTGGGCCTTTGGACCTTAGGGATCCCTTCATAATAATAATAAAATAATAGTAATCCTTATTTGTGTAGCGACATGGGTGGCTTGCTCATCAGCACTGAGATGTGTCACGGTGGCATGTACTTTGGGGCTGAGGAGGGAGTGGACTGTATCGAAAAGTGGTTAGGGGTGTGGGATAGTGAGGAGACTTATGAGCAGATCAGCAGTATAGATCATTTTAATTGAAGGCCTTGTCAGAAACTTTGTATAGTTGTCCAATAGATAAAAGTTAGAACTTTACGTAATTGTATTGCACGTTGCTCTTAGGAAGCATAGTAATGGCTCACAATGTAATCCTTTTTTTGCAACAGGCTTCATCTGAGGTGAGTATAGCATTAATAGGTTTTGCACCTTGGTCTTATGTTAGTGTCAGCTGCCACATAACTGAGACTACTTTTGCGAGTAACGGCTTGGGTACCCCGCAGCGAAGACCAAATGCCCCTTTGAGGTGCAGGAGGTGAAAACCGGGGTATCCCAAGTGCAGCCTCCAGATTTAGCCCAAAGCCAAATCAGTTTGTGGCAAAGCGGGTCCACATCCGCTTGCTGACCTAACGGTGCCCAGTTGTAGGTTTTAGGCACCGACCACAATAATGTGAGCCATTACCTGTGAACGGTGAGGAACTTGCTGTTTTGTTTGAAAATGTAATATTAGTTTAAGGATTAGGGTAAAAGTTGTAAACTTGTCCGGTCTGCATATGTGATATTGAGGAGCTCTACTAGATGGTCCTTCTATTTCTCCTAGATAGTCAGCAGATTGAAAGAACATTTTTTTCTACCTACCTTTAATGGTAGAAAGCACACCACGTTTGGAGATGGAAAGGTGGGCTAGAGGGGATATGGAGGAGGCCTATGCGTTTTAGTTTACATTTTTTGCTAGGTGTGCATTCATCTGTTTGCTGGCAATGTAGGAAAAATAGCTACAAAGTGTCGGGCCAAAGGTGTAATTGTAGTGGGTGGAAAGTTTGTGTTTTACTTGGGCCTTTGGACCTTAGGGATCCCTTCATAATAATAATAAAATAATAGTAATCCTTATTTGTGTAGCGACATGGGTGGCTTGCTCATCAGCACTGAGATGTGTCACGGTGGCATGTACTTTGGGGCTGAGGAGGGAGTGGACTGTATCGAAAAGTGGTTAGGGGTGTGGGATAGTGAGGAGACTTATGAGCAGATCAGCAGTATAGATCATTTTAATTGAAGGCCTTGTCAGAAACTTTGTATAGTTGTCCAATAGATAAAAGTTAGAACTTTACGTAATTGTATTGCACGTTGCTCTTAGGAAGCATAGTAATGGCTCACAATGTAATCCTTTTTTTGCAATAGGCTTCATCTGAGGTGAGTATAGCATTAATAGGTTTTGCACCTTGGTCTTATGTTAGTGTCAGCTGCCACATAACTGAGACTACTTTTGCGAGTAACGGCTTGGGTACCCCGCAGCGAAGACCAAATGCCCCTTTGAGGTGCAGGAGGTGAAAACCGGGGTATCCCAAGTGCAGCCTCCAGATTTAGCCCAAAGCCAAATCAGTTTGTGGCAAAGCGGGTCCACATCCGCTTGCTGACCTAACGGTGCCCAGTTGTAGGTTTTAGGCACCGACCACAATAATGTGAGCCATTACCTGTGAACGGTGAGGAACTTGCTGTTTTGTTTGAAAATGTAATATTAGTTTAAGGATTAGGGTAAAAGTTATCAACTTGGCCGGTCTGCATATGTGATATTGAGGAGCTCTACTAGATGGTCGTTCTATTTATCCTACATAGTCAGCAGATTGAAAGAACATTTTTTTCTACCTACCTTTAATGGTAGAAAGCACACCACGTTTGGAGATGGAAAGGTGGGCTAGAGGGGATATGGAGGAGGCCTATGCGTTTTAGTTTAAATTTTTTGCTAGGTGTGCATTCATCTGTTTGCTGGCAATCTAGGAAAAATAGCTACAAAGTGTCGGGCCAAAGGTGTAATTGTAGTGGGTGGAAAGTTTGTGTTTTACTTGGGCCTTTGGACCTTAGGGATCCCTTCATAATAATAATAAAATAATAAACCTTATTTGTGTAGCGCCATGGGTGGCTTGCTCTTCAGCACTGAGATGCGTCACGGTGGCATGTTCTTTGGGGCTGAGGAGGGAGTGGACTGTATCGAAAAGTGGTTTGGGGTGTGGGATAGTGAGGAGACTTATGAGCAGATCAGCAGTATAGATCACTTTAATTGAAGGCCTTGTCAGAAACTTTGTATAGTTGTCCAATAGATAAAAGTTAGAACTTTACGTAAATGTATTGCACGTTGCTCTTAGGAAGCATAGTAATGGCTCACAATGTAATCCTTTTTTTTGCAACAGGCTTCATCTGAGGTGAGTATAGCATTAATAGGTTTTGCACCTTGGTCTTATGTTAGTGTCAGCTGCCACATAACTGAGACTACTTTTGCGAGTAACGGCTTGGGTACCCCGCAGCGAAGACCAAATGCCCCTTTGAGGTGCAAGAGGTGAAAACCGGGGTATCCCAAGTGCAGCCTCCAGATTTAGCCCAAAGCCAAATCAGTTTGTGGCAAAGTGGGTCCACATCCGCTTGCTGACCTAACGGTGCCCAGTTGTAGGTTTTAGGCACCGACCACAATAATGTGAGCCATTACCTGTGAACGGTGAGGAACTTGCTGTTTTGTTTGAAAATGTAATATTAGTTTAAGGATTAGGGTAAAAGTTGTAAACTTGTCCGGTCTGCATATGTGATATTGAGGAGCTCTACTAGATGGTCCTTCTATTTCTCCTAGATAGTCAGCAGATTGAAAGAACATTTTTTTCTACCTACCTTTAATGGTAGAAAGCACACCACGTTTGGAGATGGAAAGGTGGGCTAGAGGGGATATGGAGGAGGCCTATGCGTTTTAGTTTACATTTTTTGCTAGGTGTGCATTCATCTGTTTGCTGGCAATGTAGGAAAAATAGCTACAAAGTGTCGGGCCAAAGGTGTAATTGTAGTGGGTGGAAAGTTTGTGTTTTACTTGGGCCTTTGGGCCTTAGGGATCCCTTCATAATAATAATAAAATAATAAACCTTATTTGTGTAGCGCCATGGGTGGCTTGCTCTTCAGCACTGAGATGCGTCACGGTGGCATGTTCTTTGGGGCTGAGGAGGGAGTGGACTGTATCGAAAAGTGGTTTGGGGTGTGGGATAGTGAGGAGACTTATGAGCAGATCAGCAGTATAGATCATTTTAATTGAAGGCCTTGTCAGAAACTTTGTATAGTTGTCCAATAGATAAAAGTTAGAACTTTACGTAAATGTATTGCACGTTGCTCTTAGGAAGCATAGTAATGGCTCACAATGTAATCCTTTTTTTTGCAACAGGCTTCATCTGAGGTGAGTATAGCATTAATAGGTTTTGCACCTTGGTCTTATGTTAGTGTCAGCTGCCACATAACTGAGACTACTTTTGCGAGTAACGGCTTGGGTACCCCGCAGCGAAGACCAAATGCCCCTTTGAGCTGCAGGAGGTGAAAACCGGGGTATCCCAAGTGCAGCCTCCAGATTTAGCCCAAAGCCAAATCAGTTTGTGGCAAAGCGGGTCCACATCCGCTTGCTGACCTAACGGTGCCCAGTTGTAGGTTTTAGGCACCGACCACAATAATGTGAGCCATTACCTGTGAACGGTGAGGAACTTGCTGTTTTGTTTGAAAATGTAATATTAGTTTAAGGATTAGGGTAAAAGTTGTAAACTTGTCCGGTCTGCATATGTGATATTGAGGAGCTCTACTAGATGGTCCTTCTATTTCTCCTAGATAGTCAGCAAATTGAAAGAACATTTTTTTCTACCTACCTTTAATGGTAGAAAGCACACCACGTTTGGAGATGGAAAGGTGGGCTAGAGAGGATATGGAGGAGGCCTATGCGTTTTAGTTTAAATTTTTTGCTAGGTGTGCATTCATCTATTTGCTGGCAATCTAGGAAAAATAGCTACAAAGTGTCGGGCCAAAGGTGTAATTGTAGTGGGTGGAAAGTTTGTGTTTTACTTGGGCCTTTGGACCTTAGGGATCCCTTCATAATAATAATAAAATAATAGTAATCCTTATTTGTGTAGCGCCATGGGCGGCTTGCTCTTCAGCACTGCGATCTGTCACGGGGGCCAGTTCTTTGGGGCTTAGGAGGGAGTGGACTGTATCGAAAAGTGGTTTGGGGTGTGGGATAGTGAGGAGACTTATGAGCAGATCAGCAGTATAGATCATTTTAATTGAAGGCCTTGTCAGAAACTTTGTATAGTTGTCCAATAGATAAAAGTTAGAACTTTACGTAAATGTATTGCACGTTGCTCTTAGGAAGCATAGTAATGGCTCACAATGTAATCCTTTTTTTTGCAACAGGCTTCGTCTGAGGTGAGTATAGCATTAATAGGTTTTGCACCTTGGTCTTATGTTAGTGTCAGCTGCCACATAACTGAGACTACTTTTGCGAGTAACGGCTTGGGTACCCAGCAGCGAAGACCAAATGCCCCTTTAAGGTGCAAGAGGTGAAAACCGGGGTATCCTAAGTGCAGCCTCCAGATTTAGCCCAAAGCCAAATCAGTTTGTGGCAAAGCGGGTCCACATCCGCTTGCTGACCTAACGGTGCCCAGTTGTAGGTTTTAGGCACCGACCACAATAATGTGAGCCATTACCTGTGAACGGTGAGGAACTTGCTGTTTTGTTTGAAAATGTAATATTAGTTTAAGGATTAGGGTAAAAGTTGTCAACTTGGCCGGTCCATATGTGATATTGAGGAGCTCTACTAGATGGTCCTTCTATTTCTCCTAGATAGTCAGCAGATTGAAAGAACATTTTTTTCTACCTACCTTTAATGGTAGAAAGCACACCACGTTTGGAGATGGAAAGGTGGGCTAGAGGGGATATGGAGGAGGCCTATGCGTTTTAGTTTAAATTTTTTGCTAGGTGTGCATTCATCTGTTTGCTGGCAATCTAGGAAAAATAGCTACAAAGTGTCGGGCCAAAGGTGTAATTGTAGTGGGTGGAAAGTTTGTGTTTTACTTGGGCCTTTGGACCTTAGGGATCCCTTCATAATAATAATAAAATAATAATAATCCTTATTTGTGTAGCGCCATCGGTGGCTTGCTCTTCAGCACTGAGATGCGTCACGGTGGCCAGTTCTTTGGGGCTGAGGAGGGAGTGGACTATATAGAAAAGTGGTTTGGGGTGTGGGATAGTGAGGAGACTTATGAGCAGATCAGCAGTATAGATCATTTTAATTGAAGGCCTTGTCAGAAACTTTGTATAGTTGTCCAATAGATAAAAGTTAGAACTTTACGTAATTGTATTGCACGTTGCTCTTAGGAAGCATAGTAATGGCTCACAATGTAATCCTTTTTTTTGCAACAGGCTTCATCTGAGGTGAGTATAGCATTAATAGGTTTTGCACCTTGGTCTTATGTTAGTGTCAGCTGCCACATAACTGAGACTACTTTTGCGAGTAACGGCTTGGGTACCCCGCAGCGAAGACCAAATGCCCCTTTGAGGTGCAAGAGGTGAAAACCGGGGTATCCCAAGTGCAGCCTCCAGATTTAGCCCAAAGCCAAATCAGTTTGTGGCAAAGCGGGTCCACATCCGCTTGCTGACCTAACGGTGCCCAGTTGTAGGTTTTAGGCACCGACCACAATAATGTGAGCCATTACCT
The DNA here is from genome assembly GCF_035609145.1 of Eleutherodactylus coqui. Classification (NCBI taxonomy): domain Eukaryota; kingdom Metazoa; phylum Chordata; class Amphibia; order Anura; family Eleutherodactylidae; genus Eleutherodactylus; species Eleutherodactylus coqui. Next base: position 199,032,272 of record NC_089844.1, read on the forward strand.
GTGAACGGTGAGGAACTTGCTGTTTTGTTTGAAAATGTAATATTAGTTTAAGGATTAGGGTAAAAGTTGTAAACTTGTCCGGTCTGCATATGTGATATTGAGGAGCTCTACTAGATGGTCCTTCTATTTCTCCTAGATAGTCAGCAGATTGAAAGAACATTTTTTTCTACCTACCTTTAATAGTAGAAAGCACACCACGTTTGGAGATGGAAAGGTGGGCTAGAGGGGATATGGAGGAGGCCTATGCGTTTTAGTTTAAATTTTTTGCTAGGTGTGCATTCATCTGTTTGCTGGCAATCTAGGAAAAATAGCTACAAAGTGTCGGGCCAAAGGTCTAATTGTAGTGGGTGGAAAGTTTGTGTTTTACTTGGGCCTTTGGACCTTAGGGATCCCTTCATAATAATAATAAAATAATAATAATCCTTATTTGTGTAGCGCCATGGGTGGCTTGCTCTTCAGCACTGAGATGTGTCACGGGGGCCAGTTCTTTGGGGCTGAGGAGGGAGTGGACTATATAGAAAAGTGGTTTGGGGTGTGGGATAGTGAGGAGACTTATGAGCAGATCAGCAGTATAGATCATTTTAATTGAAGGCCTTGTCAGAAACTTTGTATAGTTGTCCAATAGATAAAAGTTAGAACTTTACGTAAATGTATTGCACGTTGCTCTTAGGAAGCATAGTAATGGCTCACAATGTAATCCTTTTTTTTGCAACAGGCTTCATCTGAGGTGAGTATAGCATTAATAGGTTTTGCACCTTGGTCTTATGTTAGTGTCAGCTGCCACATAACTGAGACTACTTTTGCGAGTAACGGCTTGGGTACCCCGCAGCGAAGACCAAATGCCCCTTTGAGGTGCAGGAGGTGAAAACCGGGGTATCCCAAGTGCAGCCTCCAGATTTAGCCCAAAGCCAAATCAGTTTGTGGCAAAGCGGGTCCACATCCGCTTGCTGGCCTAACGGTGCCCAGTTGTAGGTTTTAGGCACCGACCACAATAATGTGAGCCATTACCTGTGAACGGTGAGGAACTTGCTGTTTTGTTTGAAAATGTAATATTAGTTTAAGGATTAGGGTAAAAGTTGTAAACTTGGCCGGTCTGCATATGTGATATTGAGGAGCTCTACTAGATGGTCCTTCTATTTCTCCTAGATAGTCAGCAGATTGAAAGAACATTTTTTTCTACCTACCTTTAATGGTAGAAAGCACACCACGTTTGGAGATGGAAAGGTGGGCTAGAGGGGATATGGAGGAGGCCTATGCGTTTTAGTTTAAATTTTTTGCTAGGTGTGCATTCATCTGTTTGCTGGCAATCTAGGAAAAATAGCTACAAAGTGTCGGGCCAAAGGTCTAATTGTAATGGGTGGAAAGTTTGTGTTTTACTTGGGCCTTTGGACCTTAGGGATTCCTTCATAATACTAATAAAATAATAGTAATCCTTATTTGTGTAGCGCCATGGGCGGCTTGCTCTTCAGCACTGCGATCTGTCACGGGGGCCAGTTCTTTGGGGCTTAGGAGGGAGTGGACTGTATCGAAAAGTGGTTTGGGGTGTGGGATAGTGAGGAGACTTATGAGCAGATCAGCAGTATAGATCATTTTAATTGAAGGCCTTCTCAGAAACTTTGTATAGTTGGCCAATAGATAAAAGTTAGAACTTTACGTAATTGTATTGCACGTTGCTCTTAGGAAGCATAGTAATGGCTCACAATGTAATCCTTTTTTTTGCAACAGGCTTCATCTGAGGTGAGTATAGCATTAATAGGTTTTGCACCTTGGTCTTATGTTAGTGTCAGCTGCCACATAACTGAGACTACTTTTGCGAGTAACGGCTTGGGTACCCCGCAGCGAAGACCAAATGCCCCTTTGAGGTGCAAGAGGTGAAAACCGGGGTATCCCAAATGCAGCCTCCAGATTTAGCCCAAAGCCAAATCAGTTTGTGGCAAAGCGGGTCCACATCCGCTTGCTGACCTAACGGTGCCCAGTTGTAGGTTTTAGGCACCGACCACAATAATGTGAGCCATTACCTGTGAACGGTGAGGAACTTGCTGTTTTGTTTGAAAATGTAATATTAGTTTAAGGATTAGGGTAAAAGTTGTCAACTTGGCCGGTCTGCATATGTGATATTGAGGAGCTCTACTAGATGGTCCTTCTATTTCTCCTAGATAGTCAGCAAATTGAAAGAACATTTTTTTCTACCTACCTTTAATGGTAGAAAGCACACCACGTTTGGAGATGGAAAGGTGGGCTAGAGGGGATATGGAGGAGGCCTATGCGTTTTAGTTTAAATTTTTTGCTAGGTGTGCATTCATCTGTTTGCTGGCAATCTAGGAAAAATAGCTACAAAGTGTCGGGCCAAAGTTGTAATTGTAGTGGGAGGAAAGTTTGTGTTTTACTTGGGCCTTTGGACCTTAGGGATCCCTTCATAATAATAATAAAATAATAAACCTTATTTGTGTAGCGCCATGGGTGGCTTGCTCTTCAGCACTGAGATGCGTCACGGTGGCATGTTCTTTGGGGCTGAGGAGGGAGTGGACTGTATCGAAAAGTGGCTTGGGGTGTGGGATAGTGAGGAGACTTATGAGCAGATCAGCAGTATAGATCATTTTAATTGAAGGCCTTGTCAGAAACTTTGTATAGTTGTCCAATAGATAAAAGTTAGAACTTTACGTAAATGTATTGCACGTTGCTCTTAGGAAGCATAGTAATGGCTCACAATGTAATCCTTTTTTTTGCAACAGGCTTCATCTGAGGTGAGTATAGCATTAATAGGTTTTGCACCTTGGTCTTATGTTAGTGTCAGCTGCCACATAACTGAGACTACTTTTGCGAGTAACGGCTTGGGTACCCCGCAGCGAAGACCAAATGCCCCTTTGAGGTGCAAGAGGTGAAAACCGGGGTATCCCAAGTGCAGCCTCCAGATTTAGCCCAAAGCCAAATCAGTTTGTGGCAAAGCGGGTCCACATCCGCTTGCTGACCTAACGGTGCCCAGTTGTAGGTTTTAGGCACCGACCACAATAATGTGAGCCATTACCTGTGAACGGTGAGGAACTTGCTGTTTTGTTTGAAAATGTAATATTAGTTTAAGGATTAGGGTAAAAGTTGTCAACTTGGCCGGTCCATATGTGATATTGAGGAGCTCTACTAGATGGTCCTTCTATTTCTCCTAGATAGTCAGCAAATTGAAAGAACATTTTTTTCTACCTACCTTTAATGGTAGAAAGCACACCACGTTTGGAGATGGAAAGGTGGGCTAGAGGGGATATGGACGAGGCCTATGCGTTTTAGTTTACATTTTTTGCTAGGTGTGCATTCATCTGTTTGCTGGCAATCTAGGAAAAAAAACTACAAAGTGTCGGGCCAAAGGTGTAATTGTAATGGGTGGAAAGTTTGTGTTTTACTTGGGCCTTTGGACCTTAGGGATCCCTTCATAATAATAATAAAATAATAATAATCCTTATTTGTGTAGCGCCATGGGTGGCTTGCTCTTCAGCACTGAGATGCGTCACGGTGGCATGTTCTTTGGGGCTGAGGAGGGAGTGGACTATATAGAAAAGTGGTTTGGGGTGTGGGATAGTGAGGAGACTTATGAGCAGATCAGCAGTATAGATCATTTTAATTGAAGGCCTTGTCAGAAACTTTGTATAGTTGGCCAATAGATAAAAGTTAGAACTTTACGTAAATGTATTGCACGTTGCTCTTAGGAAGCATAGTAATGGCTCACAATGTAATCCTTTTTTTTGCAACAGGCTTCATCTGAGGTGAGTATAGCATTAATAGGTTTTGCACCTTGGTCTTATGTTAGTGTCAGCTGCCACATAACTGAGACTACTTTTGCGAGTAACGGCTTGGGTACCCAGCAGCGAAGACCAAATGCCCCTTTAAGGTGCAAGAGGTGAAAACCAGGGTATCCCAAGTGCAGCCTCCAGATTTAGCCCAAAGCCAAATCAGTTTGTGGCAAAGCGGGTCCACATCCGCTTGCTGACCTAACGGTGCCCAGTTGTAGGTTTTAGGCACCGACCACAATAATGTGAGCCATTACCTGTAAACAGTGAGGAACTTGCTGTTTTGTTTGAAAATGTAATATTAGTTTAAGGATTAGGGTAAAAGTTGTAAACTTGGACGGTCTGCATATGTGATATTGAGGAGCTCTACTAGATGGTCCTTCTATTTCTCCTAGATAGTCAGCAGATTGAAAGAACATTTTTTTCTACCTACCTTTAATGGTAGAAAGCACACCACGTTTGGAGATGGAAAGGTGGGCTAGAGGGGATATGGAGGAGGCCTATGCGTTTTAGTTTAAATTTTTTGCTAGGTGTGCATTCATCTGTTTGCTGGCAATCTAGGAAAAATAGCTACAAAGTGTCGGGCCAAAGGTCTAATTGTAGTGGGTGGAAAGTTTGTGTTTTACTTGGGCCTTTGGACCTTAGGGATTCCTTCATAATACTAATAAAATAATAGTAATCCTTATTTGTGTAGCGCCATGGGCGGCTTGCTCTTCAGCACTGCGATCTGTCACGGGGGCCAGTTCTTTGGGGCTTAGGAGGGAGTGGACTGTATCGAAAAGTGGTTTGGGGTGTGGGATAGTGAGGAGACTTATGAGCAGATCAGCAGTATAGATCATTTTAATTGAAGGCCTTCTCAGAAACTTTGTATAGTTGGCCAATAGATAAAAGTTAGAACTTTACGTAAATGTATTGCACGTTGCTCTTAGGAAGCATAGTAATGGCTCACAATGTAATCCTTTTTTTTGCAACAGGCTTCATCTGAGGTGAGTATAGCATTAATAGGTTTTGCACCTTGGTCTTATGTTAGTGTCAGCTGCCACATAACTGAGACTACTTTTGCGAGTAACGGCTTGGGTACCCCGCAGCGAAGACCAAATGCCCCTTTGAGGTGCAAGAGGTGAAAACCGGGGTATCCCAAATGCAGCCTCCAGATTTAGCCCAAAGCCAAATCAGTTTGTGGCAAAGCGGGTCCACATCCGCTTGCTGACCTAACGGTGCCCAGTTGTAGGTTTTAGGCACCGACCACAATAATGTGAGCCATTACCTGTGAACGGTGAGGAACTTGCTGTTTTGTTTGAAAATGTAATATTAGTTTAAGGATTAGGGTAAAAGTTGTCAACTTGGCCGGTCCATATGTGATATTGAGGAGCTCTACTAGATGGTCCTTCTATTTCTCCTAGATAGTCAGCAAATTGAAAGAACATTTTTTTCTACCTACCTTTAATGGTAGAAAGCACACCACGTTTGGAGATGGAAAGGTGGGCTAGAGGGGATATGGAGGAGGCCTATGCGTTTTAGTTTAAATTTTTTGCTAGGTGTGCATTCATCTGTTTGCTGGCAATCTAGGAAAAATAGCTACAAAGTGTCGGGCCAAAGGTGTAATTGTAGTGGGTGGAAAGTTTGTGTTTTACTTGGGCCTTTGGACCTTAGGGATCCCTTCATAATAATAATAAAATAATAATAATCCTTATTTGTGTAGCGCCATCGGTGGCTTGCTCTTCAGCACTGAGATGCGTCACGGTGGCCAGTTCTTTGGGGCTGAGGAGGGAGTGGACTATATAGAAAAGTGGTTTGGGGTGTGGGATAGTGAGGAGACTTATGAGCAGATCAGCAGTATAGATCATTTTAATTGAAGGCCTTGTCAGAAACTTTGTATAGTTGTCCAATAGATAAAAGTTAGAACTTTACGTAATTGTATTGCACGTTGCTCTTAGGAAGCATAGTAATGGCTCACAATGTAATCCTTTTTTTTGCAACAGGCTTCATCTGAGGTGAGTATAGCATTAATAGGTTTTGCACCTTGGTCTTATGTTAGTGTCAGCTGCCACATAACTGAGACTACTTTTGCGAGTAACGGCTTGGGTACCCCGCAGCGAAGACCAAATGCCCCTTTGAGGTGCAAGAGGTGAAAACCGGGGTATCCCAAGTGCAGCCTCCAGATTTAGCCCAAAGCCAAATCAGTTTGTGGCAAAGCGGGTCCACATCCGCTTGCTGACCTAACGGTGCCCAGTTGTAGGTTTTAGGCACCGACCACAATAATGTGAGCCATTACCTGTGAACGGTGAGGAACTTGCTGTTTTGTTTGAAAATGTAATATTAGTTTAAGGATTAGGGTAAAAGTTGTAAACTTGTCCGGTCTGCATATGTGATATTGAGGAGCTCTACTAGATGGTCCTTCTATTTCTCCTAGATAGTCAGCAGATTGAAAGAACATTTTTTTCTACCTACCTTTAATAGTAGAAAGCACACCACGTTTGGAGATGGAAAGGTGGGCTAGAGGGGATATGGAGGAGGCCTATGCGTTTTAGTTTAAATTTTTTGCTAGGTGTGCATTCATCTGTTTGCTGGCAATCTAGGAAAAATAGCTACAAAGTGTCGGGCCAAAGGTCTAATTGTAGTGGGTGGAAAGTTTGTGTTTTACTTGGGCCTTTGGACCTTAGGGATCCCTTCATAATAATAATAAAATAATAATAATCCTTATTTGTGTAGCGCCATGGGTGGCTTGCTCTTCAGCACTGAGATGTGTCACGGGGGCCAGTTCTTTGGGGCTGAGGAGGGAGTGGACTATATAGAAAAGTGGTTTGGGGTGTGGGATAGTGAGGAGACTTATGAGCAGATCAGCAGTATAGATCATTTTAATTGAAGGCCTTGTCAGAAACTTTGTATAGTTGTCCAATAGATAAAAGTTAGAACTTTACGTAAATGTATTGCACGTTGCTCTTAGGAAGCATAGTAATGGCTCACAATGTAATCCTTTTTTTTGCAACAGGCTTCATCTGAGGTGAGTATAGCATTAATAGGTTTTGCACCTTGGTCTTATGTTAGTGTCAGCTGCCACATAACTGAGACTACTTTTGCGAGTAACGGCTTGGGTACCCCGCAGCGAAGACCAAATGCCCCTTTGAGGTGCAGGAGGTGAAAACCGGGGTATCCCAAGTGCAGCCTCCAGATTTAGCCCAAAGCCAAATCAGTTTGTGGCAAAGCGGGTCCACATCCGCTTGCTGGCCTAACGGTGCCCAGTTGTAGGTTTTAGGCACCGACCACAATAATGTGAGCCATTACCTGTGAACGGTGAGGAACTTGCTGTTTTGTTTGAAAATGTAATATTAGTTTAAGGATTAGGGTAAAAGTTGTAAACTTGGCCGGTCTGCATATGTGATATTGAGGAGCTCTACTAGATGGTCCTTCTATTTCTCCTAGATAGTCAGCAGATTGAAAGAACATTTTTTTCTACCTACCTTTAATGGTAGAAAGCACACCACGTTTGGAGATGGAAAGGTGGGCTAGAGGGGATATGGAGGAGGCCTATGCGTTTTAGTTTAAATTTTTTGCTAGGTGTGCATTCATCTGTTTGCTGGCAATCTAGGAAAAATAGCTACAAAGTGTCGGGCCAAAGGTCTAATTGTAATGGGTGGAAAGTTTGTGTTTTACTTGGGCCTTTGGACCTTAGGGATTCCTTCATAATACTAATAAAATAATAGTAATCCTTATTTGTGTAGCGCCATGGGCGGCTTGCTCTTCAGCACTGCGATCTGTCACGGGGGCCAGTTCTTTGGGGCTTAGGAGGGAGTGGACTGTATCGAAAAGTGGTTTGGGGTGTGGGATAGTGAGGAGACTTATGAGCAGATCAGCAGTATAGATCATTTTAATTGAAGGCCTTCTCAGAAACTTTGTATAGTTGGCCAATAGATAAAAGTTAGAACTTTACGTAATTGTATTGCACGTTGCTCTTAGGAAGCATAGTAATGGCTCACAATGTAATCCTTTTTTTTGCAACAGGCTTCATCTGAGGTGAGTATAGCATTAATAGGTTTTGCACCTTGGTCTTATGTTAGTGTCAGCTGCCACATAACTGAGACTACTTTTGCGAGTAACGGCTTGGGTACCCCGCAGCGAAGACCAAATGCCCCTTTGAGGTGCAAGAGGTGAAAACCGGGGTATCCCAAATGCAGCCTCCAGATTTAGCCCAAAGCCAAATCAGTTTGTGGCAAAGCGGGTCCACATCCGCTTGCTGACCTAACGGTGCCCAGTTGTAGGTTTTAGGCACCGACCACAATAATGTGAGCCATTACCTGTGAACGGTGAGGAACTTGCTGTTTTGTTTGAAAATGTAATATTAGTTTAAGGATTAGGGTAAAAGTTGTCAACTTGGCCGGTCTGCATATGTGATATTGAGGAGCTCTACTAGATGGTCCTTCTATTTCTCCTAGATAGTCAGCAAATTGAAAGAACATTTTTTTCTACCTACCTTTAATGGTAGAAAGCACACCACGTTTGGAGATGGAAAGGTGGGCTAGAGGGGATATGGAGGAGGCCTATGCGTTTTAGTTTAAATTTTTTGCTAGGTGTGCATTCATCTGTTTGCTGGCAATCTAGGAAAAATAGCTACAAAGTGTCGGGCCAAAGTTGTAATTGTAGTGGGAGGAAAGTTTGTGTTTTACTTGGGCCTTTGGACCTTAGGGATCCCTTCATAATAATAATAAAATAATAAACCTTATTTGTGTAGCGCCATGGGTGGCTTGCTCTTCAGCACTGAGATGCGTCACGGTGGCATGTTCTTTGGGGCTGAGGAGGGAGTGGACTGTATCGAAAAGTGGCTTGGGGTGTGGGATAGTGAGGAGACTTATGAGCAGATCAGCAGTATAGATCATTTTAATTGAAGGCCTTGTCAGAAACTTTGTATAGTTGTCCAATAGATAAAAGTTAGAACTTTACGTAAATGTATTGCACGTTGCTCTTAGGAAGCATAGTAATGGCTCACAATGTAATCCTTTTTTTTGCAACAGGCTTCATCTGAGGTGAGTATAGCATTAATAGGTTTTGCACCTTGGTCTTATGTTAGTGTCAGCTGCCACATAACTGAGACTACTTTTGCGAGTAACGGCTTGGGTACCCCGCAGCGAAGACCAAATGCCCCTTTGAGGTGCAAGAGGTGAAAACCGGGGTATCCCAAGTGCAGCCTCCAGATTTAGCCCAAAGCCAAATCAGTTTGTGGCAAAGCGGGTCCACATCCGCTTGCTGACCTAACGGTGCCCAGTTGTAGGTTTTAGGCACCGACCACAATAATGTGAGCCATTACCTGTGAACGGTGAGGAACTTGCTGTTTTGTTTGAAAATGTAATATTAGTTTAAGGATTAGGGTAAAAGTTGTCAACTTGGCCGGTCCATATGTGATATTGAGGAGCTCTACTAGATGGTCCTTCTATTTCTCCTAGATAGTCAGCAAATTGAAAGAACATTTTTTTCTACCTACCTTTAATGGTAGAAAGCACACCACGTTTGGAGATGGAAAGGTGGGCTAGAGGGGATATGGACGAGGCCTATGCGTTTTAGTTTACATTTTTTGCTAGGTGTGCATTCATCTGTTTGCTGGCAATCTAGGAAAAAAAACTACAAAGTGTCGGGCCAAAGGTGTAATTGTAATGGGTGGAAAGTTTGTGTTTTACTTGGGCCTTTGGACCTTAGGGATCCCTTCATAATAATAATAAAATAATAATAATCCTTATTTGTGTAGCGCCATGGGTGGCTTGCTCTTCAGCACTGAGATGCGTCACGGTGGCATGTTCTTTGGGGCTGAGGAGGGAGTGGACTATATAGAAAAGTGGTTTGGGGTGTGGGATAGTGAGGAGACTTATGAGCAGATCAGCAGTATAGATCATTTTAATTGAAGGCCTTGTCAGAAACTTTGTATAGTTGGCCAATAGATAAAAGTTAGAACTTTACGTAAATGTATTGCACGTTGCTCTTAGGAAGCATAGTAATGGCTCACAATGTAATCCTTTTTTTTGCAACAGGCTTCATCTGAGGTGAGTATAGCATTAATAGGTTTTGCACCTTGGTCTTATGTTAGTGTCAGCTGCCACATAACTGAGACTACTTTTGCGAGTAACGGCTTGGGTACCCAGCAGCGAAGACCAAATGCCCCTTTAAGGTGCAAGAGGTGAAAACCAGGGTATCCCAAGTGCAGCCTCCAGATTTAGCCCAAAGCCAAATCAGTTTGTGGCAAAGCGGGTCCACATCCGCTTGCTGACCTAACGGTGCCCAGTTGTAGGTTTTAGGCACCGACCACAATAATGTGAGCCATTACCTGTAAACAGTGAGGAACTTGCTGTTTTGTTTGAAAATGTAATATTAGTTTAAGGATTAGGGTAAAAGTTGTAAACTTGGACGGTCTGCATATGTGATATTGAGGAGCTCTACTAGATGGTCCTTCTATTTCTCCTAGATAGTCAGCAGATTGAAAGAACATTTTTTTCTACCTACCTTTAATGGTAGAAAGCACACCACGTTTGGAGATGGAAAGGTGGGCTAGAGGGGATATGGAGGAGGCCTATGCGTTTTAGTTTAAATTTTTTGCTAGGTGTGCATTCATCTGTTTGCTGGCAATCTAGGAAAAATAGCTACAAAGTGTCGGGCCAAAGGTCTAATTGTAGTGGGTGGAAAGTTTGTGTTTTACTTGGGCCTTTGGACCTTAGGGATTCCTTCATAATACTAATAAAATAATAGTAATCCTTATTTGTGTAGCGCCATGGGCGGCTTGCTCTTCAGCACTGCGATCTGTCACGGGGGCCAGTTCTTTGGGGCTTAGGAGGGAGTGGACTGTATCGAAAAGTGGTTTGGGGTGTGGGATAGTGAGGAGACTTATGAGCAGATCAGCAGTATAGATCATTTTAATTGAAGGCCTTCTCAGAAACTTTGTATAGTTGGCCAATAGATAAAAGTTAGAACTTTACGTAAATGTATTGCACGTTGCTCTTAGGAAGCATAGTAATGGCTCACAATGTAATCCTTTTTTTTGCAACAGGCTTCATCTGAGGTGAGTATAGCATTAATAGGTTTTGCACCTTGGTCTTATGTTAGTGTCAGCTGCCACATAACTGAGACTACTTTTGCGAGTAACGGCTTGGGTACCCAGCAGCGAAGACCAAATGCCCCTTTAAGGTGCAAGAGGTGAAAACCGGGGTATCCCAAGTGCAGCCTCCAGATTTAGCCCAAAGCCAAATCAGTTTGTGGCAAAGCGGGTCCACATCCGCTTGCTGACCTAACGGTGCCCAGTTGTAGGTTTTAGGCACCGACCACAATAATGTGAGCCATTACCTGTGAACGGTGAGGAACTTGCTGTTTTGTTTGAAAATGTAATATTAGTTTAAGGATTAGGGTAAAAGTTGTAAACTTGGCCGGTCTGCATATGTGATATTGAGGAGCTCTACTAGATGGTCCTTCTATTTCTCCTAGATAGTCAGCAGATTGAAAGAACATTTTTTTCTACCTACCTTTAATGGTAGAAAGCACACCACGTTTGGAGATGGAAAGGTGGACTAGAGGGGATATGGAGGAGGCCTATGCGTTTTAGTTTAAATTTTTTGCTAGGTGTGCATTCATCTGTTTGCTGGCAATCTAGGAAAAATAGCTACAAAGTGTCGGGCCAAAGGTGTAATTGTAGTGGGTGGAAAGTTTGTGTTTTACTTGGGCCTTTGGACCTTAGGGATCCCTTCATAATAATAATAAAATAATAATAATCCTTATTTGTGTAGCGCCATGGGTGGCTTGCTCTTCAGCACTGAGATGCGTCACGGTGGCCAGTTCTTTGGGGCTGAGGAGGGAGTGGACTATATAGAAAAGTGGTTTGGGGTGTGGGATAGTGAGGAGACTTATGAGCAGATCAGCAGTATAGATCATTTTAATTGAAGGCCTTGTCAGAAACTTTGTATAGTTGGCCAATAGATAAAAGTTAGAACTTTACGTAAATGTATTGCACGTTGCTCTTAGGAAGCATAGTAATGGCTCACAATGTAATCCTTTTTTTTGCAACAGGCTTCATCTGAGGTGAGTATAGCATTAATAGGTTTTGCACCTTGGTCTTATGTTAGTGTCAGCTGCCACATAACTGAGACTACTTTTGCGAGTAACGGCTTGGGTACCCCGCAGCAAAGACCAAATGCCCCTTTGAGGTGCAGGAGGTGAAAACCGGGGTATCCCAAGTGCAGCCTCCAGATTTAGCCCAAAGCCAAATCAGTTTGTGGCAAAGCGGGTCCACATCCGCTTGCTGGCCTAACTGTGCCCAGTTGTAGGTTTTAGGCACCGACCACAATAATGTGAGCCATTACCTGTGAACGGTGAGGAACTTGCTGTTTTGTTTGAAAATGTAATATTAGTTTAAGGATTAGGGTAAAAGTTGTAAACTTGGCCGGTCTGCATATGTGATATTGAGGAGCTCTACTAGATGGTCCTTCTATTTCTCCTAGATAGTCAGCAGATTGAAAGAACATTTTTTTCTACCTACCTTTAATGGTAGAAAGCACACCACGTTTGGAGATGGAAAGGTGGGCTAGAGGGGATATGGAGGAGGCCTATGCGTTTTAGTTTAAATTTTTTGCTAGGTGTGCATTCATCTGTTTGCTGGCAATCTAGGAAAAATAGCTACAAAGTGTCGGGCCAAAGTTGTAATTGTAGTGGGAGGAAAGTTTGTGTTTTACTTGGGCCTTTGGACCTTAGGGATCCCTTCATAATAATAATAAAATAATAAACCTTATTTGTGTAGCGCCATGGGTGGCTTGCTCTTCAGCACTGAGATGCGTCACGGTGGCATGTTCTTTGGGGCTGAGGAGGGAGTGGACTGTATCGAAAAGTGGCTTGGGGTGTGGGATAGTGAGGAGACTTATGAGCAGATCAGCAGTATAGATCATTTTAATTGAAGGCCTTGTCAGAAACTTTGTATAGTTGTCCAATAGATAAAAGTTAGAACTTTACGTAAATGTATTGCACGTTGCTCTTAGGAAGCATAGTAATGGCTCACAATGTAATCCTTTTTTTTGCAACAGGCTTCATCTGAGGTGAGTATAGCATTAATAGGTTTTGCACCTTGGTCTTATGTTAGTGTCAGCTGCCACATAACTGAGACTACTTTTGCGAGTAACGGCTTGGGTACCCCGCAGCGAAGACCAAATGCCCCTTTGAGGTGCAAGAGGTGAAAACCGGGGTATCCCAAGTGCAGCCTCCAGATTTAGCCCAAAGCCAAATCAGTTTGTGGCAAAGCGGGTCCACATCCGCTTGCTGACCTAACGGTGCCCAGTTGTAGGTTTTAGGCACCGACCACAATAATGTGAGCCATTACCTGTGAACGGTGAGGAACTTGCTGTTTTGTTTGAAAATGTAATATTAGTTTAAGGATTAGGGTAAAAGTTGTCAACTTGGCCGGTCTGCATATGTGATATTGAGGAGCTCTACTAGATGGTCCTTCTATTTCTCCTAGACAGTCAGCAAATTGAAAGAACATTTTTTTCTACCTACCTTTAATGGTAGAAAGCACACCACGTTTGGAGATGGAAAGGTGGGCTAGAGGGGATATGGAGGAGGCCTATGCGTTTTAGTTTACATTTTTTGCTAGGTGTGCATTCATCTGTTTGCTGGCAATCTAGGAAAAATAGCTACAAAGTGTCGGGCCAAAGGTGTAATTGTAATGGGTGGAAAGTTTGTGTTTTACTTGGGCCTTTGGACCTTAGGGATCCCTTCATAATAATAATAAAATAATAATAATCCTTATTTGTGTAGCGCCATGGGTGGCTTGCTCTTCAGCACTGAGATGCGTCACGGTGGCCAGTTCTTTGGGGCTGAGGAGGGAGTGGACTATATAGAAAAGTGGTTTGGGGTGTGGGATAGTGAGGAGACTTATGAGCAGATCAGCAGTATAGATCATTTTAATTGAAGGCCTTGTCAGAAACTTTGTATAGTTGGCCAATAGATAAAAGTTAGAACTTTACGTAAATGTATTGCACGTTGCTCTTAGGAAGCATAGTAATGGCTCACAATGTAATCCTTTTTTTTGCAACAGGCTTCATCTGAGGTGAGTATAGCATTAATAGGTTTTGCACCTTGGTCTTATGTTAGTGTCAGCTGCCACATAACTGAGACTACTTTTGCGAGTAACGGCTTGGGTACCCAGCAGCGAAGACCAAATGCCCCTTTAAGGTGCAAGAGGTGAAAACCGGGGTATCCCAAGTGCAGCCTCCAGATTTAGCCCAAAGCCAAATCAGTTTGTGGCAAAGCGGGTCCACATCCGCTTGCTGACCTAACGGTGCCCAGTTGTAGGTTTTAGGCACCGACCACAATAATGTGAGCCATTACCTGTGAACGGTGAGGAACTTGCTGTTTTGTTTGAAAATGTAATATTAGTTTAAGGATTAGGGTAAAAGTTGTAAACTTGGCCGGTCTGCATATGTGATATTGAGGAGCTCTACTAGATGGTCCTTCTATTTCTCCTAGATAGTCAGCAGATTGAAAGAACATTTTTTTCTACCTACCTTTAATGGTAGAAAGCACACCACGTTTGGAGATGGAAAGGTGGGCTAGAGGGGATATGGAGGAGGCCTATGCGTTTTAGTTTAAATTTTTTGCTAGGTGTGCATTCATCTGTTTGCTGGCAATCTAGGAAAAATAGCTACAAAGTGTCGGGCCAAAGGTGTAATTGTAGTGGGTGGAAAGTTTGTGTTTTACTTGGGCCTTTGGACCTTAGGGATCCCTTCATAATAATAATAAAATAATAGTAATCCTTATTTGTGTAGCGCCATGGGTGGCTTGCTCTTCAGCACTGAGATGCGTCACGGTGGCATGTTCTTTGGGGCTGAGGAGGGAGTGGACTGTATCGAAAAGTGGTTTGGGGTGTGGGATAGTGAGGAGACTTATGAGCAGATCAGCAGTATAGATCATTTTAATTGAAGGCCTTGTCAGAAACTTTGTATAGTTGTCCAATAGATAAAAGTTAGAACTTTACGTAAATGTATTGCACGTTGCTCTTAGGAAGCATAGTAATGGCTCACAATGTAATCCTTTTTTTTGCAACAGGCTTCATCTGAGGTGAGTATAGCATTAATAGGTTTTGCACCTTGGTCTTATGTTAGTGTCAGCTGCCACATAACTGAGACTACTTTTGCGAGTGACGGCTTGGGTACCCAGCAGCGAAGACCAAATGCCCCTTTAAGGTGCAAGAGGTGAAAACCGGGGTATCCCAAGTGCAGCCTCCAGATTTAGCCCAAAGCCAAATCAGTTTGTGGCAAAGCGGGTCCACATCCGCTTGCTGACCTAACGGTGCCCAGTTGTAGGTTTTAGGCACCGACCACAATAATGTGAGCCATTACCTGTGAACGGTGAGGAACTTGCTGTTTTGTTTGAAAATGTAATATTAGTTTAAGGATTAGGGTAAAAGTTGTAAACTTGGCCGGTCTGCATATGTGATATTGAGGAGCTCTACTAGATGGTCCTTCTATTTCTCCTAGATAGTCAGCAGATTGAAAGAACATTTTTTTCTACCTACCTTTAATGGTAGAAAGCACACCACGTTTGGAGATGGAAAGGTGGGCTAGAGGGGATATGGAGGAGGCCTATGCGTTTTAGTTTAAATTTTTTGCTAGGTGTGCATTCATCTGTTTGCTGGCAATCTAGGAAAAATAGCTACAAAGTGTCGGGCCAAAGGTGTAATTGTAGTGGGTGGAAAGTTTGTGTTTTACTTGGGCCTTTGGACCTTTGGGATCCCTTCATAATAATAATAAAATAATAATCCTTATTTGTGTAGCGCCATGGGCGGCTTGCTCATCAGCACTGAGATGTGTCACGGTGGCATGTTCTTTGGGGCTGAGGACGGAGTGGACTGTATCGAAAAGTGGTTTGGGGTGTGGGATAGTGAGGAGACTTATGAGCAGATCAGCAGTATAGATAATTTTAATTGAAGGCCTTGTCAGAAATTTTGTATAGTTGTCCAATAGATAAAAGTTAGAACTTTACGTAAATGTATTGCACGTTGCTCTTAGGAAGCATAGTAATGGCTCACAATGTAATCCTTTTTTTTGCAACAGGCTTCATCTGAGGTGAGTATAGCATTAATAGGTTTTGCACCTTGGTCTTATGTTAGTGTCAGCTGCCACATAACTGAGACTACTTTTGCGAGTAACGGCTTGGGTACCCAGCAGCGAAGACCAAATGCCCCTTTAAGGTGCAAGAGGTGAAAACCGGGGTATCCCAAGTGCAGCCTCCAGATTTAGCCCAAAGCCAAATCAGTTTGTGGCAAAGCGGGTCCACATCCGCTTGCTGACCTAACGGTGCCCAGTTGTAGGTTTTAGGCACCGACCACAATAATGTGAGCCATTACCTGTGAACGGTGAGGAACTTGCTGTTTTGTTTGAAAATGTAATATTAGTTTAAGGATTAGGGTAAAAGTTGTAAACTTGGCCGGTCTGCATATGTGATATTGAGGAGCTCTACTAGATGGTCCTTCTATTTCTCCTAGATAGTCAGCAGATTGAAAGAACATTTTTTTCTACCTACCTTTAATGGTAGAAAGCACACCACGTTTGGAGATGGAAAGGTGGGCTAGAGGGGATATGGAGGAGGCCTATGCGTTTTAGTTTAAATTTTTTGCTAGGTGTGCATTCATCTGTTTGCTGGCAATCTAGGAAAAATAGCTACAAAGTGTCGGGCCAAAGGTGTAATTGTAGTGGGTGGAAAGTTTGTGTTTTACTTGGGCCTTTGGACCTTAGGGATACCTTCATAATAATAATAAAATAATAGTAATCCTTATTTGTGTAGCGCCATGGGTGGCTTGCTCTTCAGCACTGAGATGCGTCACGGTGGCCTGTTCTTTGGGGCTGAGGAGGGAGTGGACTGTATCGAAAAGTGGTTTGGGGTGTGGGATAGTGAGGAGACTTATGAGCAGATCAGCAGTATAGATCATTTTAATTGAAGGCCTTGTCAGAAATTTTGTATAGTTGTCCAATAGATAAAAGTTAGAACTTTACGTAATTGTAATGCACGTTGCTCTTAGGAAGCATAGTAATGGCTCACAATGTAATCCTTTTTTTTGCAACAGGCTTCATCTGAGGTGAGTATAGCATTAATAGGTTTTGCACCTTGGTCTTATGTTAGTGTCAGCTGCCACATAACTGAGACTACTTTTGCGAGTAACGGCTTGGGTACCCAGCAGCGAAGACCAAATGCCCCTTTGAGGTGCAGGAGGTGAAAACCGGGGTATCCCAAGTGCAGCCTCCAGATTTAGCCCAAAGCCAAATCAGTTTGTGGCAAAGCGGGTCCACATCCGCTTGCTGACCTAACGGTGCCCAGTTGTAGGTTTTAGGCACCGACCACAATAATGTGAGCCATTACCTGTGAACGGTGAGGAACTTGCTGTTTTGTTTGAAAATGTAATATTAGTTTAAGGATTAGGGTAAAAGTTGTCAACTTGGCCGGTCTGCATATGTGATATTGAGGAGCTCTACTAGATGGTCCTTCTATTTCTCCTAGATAGTCAGCAAATTGAAAGAACATTTTTTTCTACCTACCTTTAATGGTAGAAAGCACACCACGTTTGGAGATGGAAAGGTGGGCTAGAGGGGATATGGAGGAGGCCTATGCGTTTTAGTTTAAATTTTTTGCTAGGTGTGCATTCATCTGTTTGCTGGCAATCTAGGAAAAATAGCTACAAAGTGTCGGGCCAAAGTTGTAATTGTAGTGGGAGGAAAGTTTGTGTTTTACTTGGGCCTTTGGACCTTAGGGATCCCTTCATAATAATAATAAAATAATAAACCTTATTTGTGTAGCGCCATGGGTGGCTTGCTCTTCAGCACTGAGATGCGTCACGGTGGCATGTTCTTTGGGGCTGAGGAGGGAGTGGACTGTATCGAAAAGTGGTTTGGGGTGTGGGATAGTGAGGAGACTTATGAGCAGATCAGCAGTATAGATCATTTTAATTGAAGGCCTTGTCAGAAACTTTGTATAGTTGTCCAATAGATAAAAGTTAGAACTTTACGTAAATGTATTGCACGTTGCTCTTAGGAAGCATAGTAATGGCTCACAATGTAATCCTTTTTTTTGCAACAGGCTTCATCTGAGGTGAGTATAGCATTAATAGGTTTTGCACCTTGGTCTTATGTTAGTGTCAGCTGCCACATAACTGAGACTACTTTTGCGAGTAACGGCTTGGGTACCCAGCAGCGAAGACCAAATGCCCCTTTAAGGTGCAAGAGGTGAAAACCGGGGTATCCCAAGTGCAGCCTCCAGATTTAGCCCAAAGCCAAATCAGTTTGTGGCAAAGCGGGTCCACATCCGCTTGCTGACCTAACGGTGCCCAGTTGTAGGTTTTAGGCACTGACCACAATAATGTGAGCCATTACCTGTGAACGGTGAGGAACTTGCTGTTTTGTTTGAAAATGTAATATTAGTTTAAGGATTAGGGTAAAAGTTGTCAACTTGGCCGGTCTGCATATGTGATATTGAGGAGCTCTACTAGATGGTCCTTCTATTTCTCCTAGATAGTCAGCAAATTGAAAGAACATTTTTTTCTACCTACCTTTAATGGTAGAAAGCACACCACGTTTGGAGATGGAAAGGTGGGCTAGAGGGGATATGGAGGAGGCCTATGCGTTTTAGTTTAAATTTTTTGCTAGGTGTGCATTCATCTGTTTGCTGGCAATCTAGGAAAAATAGATACAAAGTGTCGGGCCAAAGGTGTAATTGTAGTGGGTGGAAAGTTTGTGTTTTACTTGGGCCTTTGGACCTTAGGGATACCTTCATAATAATAATAAAATAATAGTAATCCTTATTTGTGTAGCGCCATGGGCGGCTTGCTCTTCAGCACTGAGATGCGTCACGGTGGCATGTTCTTTGGGGCTGAGGAGGGAGTGGACTGTATCGAAAAGTGGTTTGGGGTGTGGGATAGTGAGGAGACTTATGAGCAGATCAGCAGTATAGATCATTTTAATTGAAGGCCTTGTCAGAAACTTTGTATAGTTGTCCAATAGATAAAAGTTAGAACTTTACGTAAATGTATTGCACGTTGCTCTTAGGAAGCATAGTAATGGCTCACAATGTAATCCTTTTTTTTGCAACAGGCTTCATCTGAGGTGAGTATAGCATTAATAGGTTTTGCACCTTGGTCTTATGTTAGTGTCAGCTGCCACATAACTGAGACTACTTTTGCGAGTAACGGCTTGGGTACCCAGCAGCGAAGACCAAATGCCCCTTTAAGGTGCAAGAGGTGAAAACCGGGGTATCCCAAGTGCAGCCTCCAGATTTAGCCCAAAGCCAAATCAGTTTGTGGCAAAGCGGGTCCACATCCGCTTGCTGACCTAACGGTGCCCAGTTGTAGGTTTTAGGCACCGACCACAATAATGTGAGCCATTACCTGTGAACGGTGAGGAACTTGCTGTTTTGTTTGAAAATGTAATATTAGTTTAAGGATTAGGGTAAAAGTTGTCAACTTGGCCGGTCTGCATATGTGATATTGAGGAGCTCTACTAGATGGTCCTTCTATTTCTCCTAGATAGTCAGCAGATTGAAAGAACATTTTTTTCTACCTACCTTTAATGGTAGAAAGCACACCAC
The DNA here is from genome assembly GCF_035609145.1 of Eleutherodactylus coqui. NCBI lineage: Eukaryota > Metazoa > Chordata > Amphibia > Anura > Eleutherodactylidae > Eleutherodactylus > Eleutherodactylus coqui. The sequence goes on from NC_089844.1 coordinate 199,051,639, forward strand.
GTTTGGAGATGGAAAGGTGGGCTAGAGGGCATATGGAGGAGGCCTATGCGTTTTAGTTTAAATTTTTTGCTAGGTGTGCATTCATCTGTTTGCTGGCAATCTAGGAAAAATAGCTACAAAGTGTCGGGCCAAAGGTGTAATTGTAGTGGGTGGAAAGTTTGTGTTTTACTTGGGCCTTTGGACCTTAGGGATATCTTCATAATAATAATAAAATAATAGTAATCCTTATTTGTGTAGCGCCATGGGTGGCTTGCTCTTCAGCACTGAGATGCGTCACGGTGGCATGTTCTTTGGGGCTGAGGAGGGAGTGGACTGTATCGAAAAGTGGTTTGGGGTGTGGGATAGTGAGGAGACTTATGAGCAGATCAGCAGTATAGATCATTTTAATTGAAGGCCTTGTCAGAAACTTTGTATAGTTGGCCAATAGATAAAAGTTAGAACTTTACGTAATTGTAATGCACGTTGCTCTTAGGAAGCATAGTAATGGCTCACAATGTAATCCTTTTTTTTGCAACAGGCTTCGTCTGAGGTGAGTATAGCATTAATAGGTTTTGCACCTTGGTCTTATGTTAGTGTCAGCTGCCACATAACTGAGACTACTTTTGCGAGTAACGGCTTGGGTACCCAGCAGCGAAGACCAAATGCCCCTTTAAGGTGCAAGAGGTGAAAACCGGGGTATCCCAAGTGCAGCCTCCAGATTTAGCCCAAAGCCAAATCAGTTTGTGGCAAAGCGGGTCCACATCCGCTTGCTGACCTAACGGTGCCCAGTTGTAGGTTTTAGGCACCGACCACAATAATGTGAGCCATTACCTGTGAACGGTGAGGAACTTGCTGTTTTGTTTGAAAATGTAATATTAGTTTAAGGATTAGGGTAAAAGTTGTCAACTTGGCCGGTCTGCATATGTCATATTGAGGAGCTCTACTAGATGGTCCTTCTATTTCTCCTAGATAGTCAGCAGATTGAAAGAACATTTTTTTCTACCTACCTTTAATGGTAGAAAGCACACCACGTTTGGAGATGGAAAGGTGGGCTAGAGGGGATATGGAGGAGGCCTATGCGTTTTAGTTTAAATTTTTTGCTAGGTGTGCATTCATCTGTTTGCTGGCAATCTAGGAAAAATAGCTACAAAGTGTCGGGCCAAAGGTGTAATTGTAGTGGGTGGAAAGTTTGTGTTTTACTTGGGCCTTTGGACCTTAGGGATCCCTTCATAATAATAATAAAATAATAAACCTTATTTGTGTAGCGCCATGGGTGGCTTGCTCTTCAGCACTGAGATGCGTCACGGGGGCCAGTTCTTTGGGGCTGAGGAGGGAGTGGACTGTATCGAAAAGTGGTTTGGGGTGTGGGATAGTGAGGAGACTTATGAGCAGATCAGCAGTATAGATCATTTTAATTGAAGGCCTTGTCAGAAACTTTGTATAGTTGTCCAATAGATAAAAGTTAGAACTTTACGTAAATGTATTGCACGTTGCTCTTAGGAAGCATAGTAATGGCTCACAATGTAATCCTTTTTTTTGCAACAGGCTTCATCTGAGGTGAGTATAGCATTAATAGGTTTTGCACCTTGGTCTTATGTTAGTGTCAGCTGCCACATAACTGAGACTACTTTTGCGAGTAACAGCTTGGGTACCCCGCAGCGAAGACCAAATGCCCCTTTGAGGTGCAGGAGGTGAAAACCGGGGTATCCCAAGTGCAGCCTCCAGATTTAGCCCAAAGCCAAATCAGTTTGTGGCAAAGCGGGTCCACATCCGCTTGCTGACCTAACGGTGCCCAGTTGTAGGTTTTAGGCACCGACCACAATAATGTGAGCCATTACCTGTGAACGGTGAGGAACTTGCTGTTTTGTTTGAAAATGTAATATTAGTTTAAGGATTAGGGTAAAAGTTGTAAACTTGGCCGGTCTGCATATGTGATATTGAGGAGCTCTACTAGATGGTCCTTCTATTTCTCCTAGATAGTCAGCAGATTGAAAGAACATTTTTTTCTACCTACCTTTAATGGTAGAAAGCACACCACGTTTGGAGATGGAAAGGTGGGCTAGAGGGGATATGGAGGAGGCCTATGCGTTTTAGTTTAAATTTTTTGCTAGGTGTGCATTCATCTGTTTGCTGGCAATCTAGGAAAAATAGCTACAAAGTGTCGGGCCAGAGGTGTAATTGTAGTGGGTGGAAAGTTTGTGTTTTACTTGGGCCTTTGGACCTTAGGGATCCCTTCATAATAATAATAAAATAATAGTAATCCTTATTTGTGTAGCGCCATGGGCGGCTTGCTCTTCAGCACTGCGATCTGTCACGGGGGCCAGTTCTTTGGGGCTTAGGAGGGAGTGGACTGTATCGAAAAGTGGTTTGGGGTGTGGGATAGTGAGGAGACTTATGAGCAGATCAGCAGTATAGATCATTTTAATTGAAGGCCTTGTCAGAAACTTTGTATAGTTGTCCAATAGATAAAAGTTAGAACTTTACGTAAATGTATTGCACGTTGCTCTTAGGAAGCATAGTAATGGCTCACAATGTAATCCTTTTTTTTGCAACAGGCTTCATCTGAGGTGAGTATAGCATTAATAGGTTTTGCACCTTGGTCTTATGTTAGTGTCAGCTGCCACATAACTGAGACTACTTTTGCGAGTAACGGCTTGGGTACCCCGCAGCGAAGACCAAATGCCCCTTTGAGGTGCAAGAGGTGAAAACCGGGGTATCCCAAGTGCAGCCTCCAGATTTAGCCCAAAGCCAAATCAGTTTGTGGCAAAGCGGGTCCACATCCGCTTGCTGACCTAACGGTGCCCAGTTGTAGGTTTTAGGCACCGACCACAATAATGTGAGCCATTACCTGTGAACGGTGAGGAACTTGCTGTTTTGTTTGAAAATGTAATATTAGTTTAAGGATTAGGGTAAAAGTTGTCAACTTGGCCGGTCTGCATATGTGATATTGAGGAGCTCTACTAGATGGTCCTTCTATTTCTCCTAGATAGTCAGCAAATTGAAAGAACATTTTTTTCTACCTACCTTTAATGGTAGAAAGCACACCACGTTTGGAGATGGAAAGGTGGGCTAGAGGGGATATGGAGGAGGCCTATGCGTTTTAGTTTAAATTTTTTGCTAGGTGTGCATTCATCTGTTTGCTGGCAATCTAGGAAAAATAGCTACAAAGTGTCGGGCCAAAGGTGTAATTGTAGTGGGTGGAAAGTTTGTGTTTTACTTGGGCCTTTGGACCTTAGGGATCCCTTCATAATAATAATAAAATAATAGTAATCCTTATTTGTGTAGCGCCATGGGCGGCTTGCTCATCAGCACTGAGATGTGTCACGGTGGCATGTTCTTTGGGGCTGAGGACGGAGTGGACTGTATCGAAAAGTGGTTTGGGGTGTGGGATAGTGAGGAGACTTATGAGCAGATCAGCAGTATAGATAATTTTAATTGAAGGCCTTGTCAGAAATTTTGTATAGTTGTCCAATAGATAAAAGTTAGAACTTTACGTAATTGTAATGCACGTTGCTCTTAGGAAGCATAGTAATGGCTCACAATGTAATCCTTTTTTTTGCAACAGGCTTCATCTGAGGTGAGTATAGCATTAATAGGTTTTGCACCTTGGTCTTATGTTAGTGTCAGCTGCCACATAACTGAGACTACTTTTGCGAGTAACGGCTTGGGTACCCAGCAGCGAAGACCAAATGCCCCTTTGAGGTGCAGGAGGTGAAAACCGGGGTATCCCAAGTGCAGCCTCCAGATTTAGCCCAAAGCCAAATCAGTTTGTGGCAAAGCGGGTCCACATCCGCTTGCTGACCTAACGGTGCCCAGTTGTAGGTTTTAGGCACCGACCACAATAATGTGAGCCATTACCTGTGAACGGTGAGGAACTTGCTGTTTTGTTTGAAAATGTAATATTAGTTTAAGGATTAGGGTAAAAGTTGTCAACTTGGCCGGTCTGCATATGTGATATTGAGGAGCTCTACTAGATGGTCCTTCTATTTCTCCTAGATAGTCAGCAAATTGAAAGAACATTTTTTTCTACCTACCTTTAATGGTAGAAAGCACACCACGTTTGGAGATGGAAAGGTGGGCTAGAGGGGATATGGAGGAGGCCTATGCGTTTTAGTTTAAATTTTTTGCTAGGTGTGCATTCATCTGTTTGCTGGCAATCTAGGAAAAATAGATACAAAGTGTCGGGCCAAAGGTGTAATTGTAGTGGGTGGAAAGTTTGTGTTTTACTTGGGCCTTTGGACCTTAGGGATACCTTCATAATAATAATAAAATAATAGTAATCCTTATTTGTGTAGCGCCATGGGCGGCTTGCTCTTCAGCACTGAGATGCGTCACGGTGGCATGTTCTTTGGGGCTGAGGAGGGAGTGGACTGTATCGAAAAGTGGTTTGGGGTGTGGGATAGTGAGGAGACTTATGAGCAGATCAGCAGTATAGATCATTTTAATTGAAGGCCTTGTCAGAAACTTTGTATAGTTGTCCAATAGATAAAAGTTAGAACTTTACGTAAATGTATTGCACGTTGCTCTTAGGAAGCATAGTAATGGCTCACAATGTAATCCTTTTTTTTGCAACAGGCTTCATCTGAGGTGAGTATAGCATTAATAGGTTTTGCACCTTGGTCTTATGTTAGTGTCAGCTGCCACATAACTGAGACTACTTTTGCGAGTAACGGCTTGGGTACCCAGCAGCGAAGACCAAATGCCCCTTTAAGGTGCAAGAGGTGAAAACCGGGGTATCCCAAGTGCAGCCTCCAGATTTAGCCCAAAGCCAAATCAGTTTGTGGCAAAGCGGGTCCACATCCGCTTGCTGACCTAACGGTGCCCAGTTGTAGGTTTTAGGCACCGACCACAATAATGTGAGCCATTACCTGTGAACGGTGAGGAACTTGCTGTTTTGTTTGAAAATGTAATATTAGTTTAAGGATTAGGGTAAAAGTTGTAAACTTGGCCGGTCTGCATATGTGATATTGAGGAGCTCTACTAGATGGTCCTTCTATTTCTCCTAGATAGTCAGCAGATTGAAAGAACATTTTTTTCTACCTACCTTTAATGGTAGAAAGCACACCACGTTTGGAGATGGAAAGGTGGGCTAGAGGGGATATGGAGGAGGCCTATGCGTTTTAGTTTAAATTTTTTGCTAGGTGTGCATTCATCTGTTTGCTGGCAATCTAGGAAAAATAGCTACAAAGTGTCGGGCCAAAGGTGTAATTGTAGTGGGTGGAAAGTTTGTGTTTTACTTGGGCCTTTGGACCTTAGGGATCCCTTCATAATAATAATAAAATAATAATAATCCTTATTTGTGTAGCGCCATGGGTGGCTTGCTCTTCAGCACTGAGATGCGTCACGGTGGCATGTTCTTTGGGGCTGAGGAGGGAGTGGACTATATAGAAAAGTGGTTTGGGGTGTGGGATAGTGAGGAGACTTATGAGCAGATCAGCAGTATAGATCATTTTAATTGAAGGCCTTGTCAGAAACTTTGTATAGTTGTCCAATAGATAAAAGTTAGAACTTTACGTAAATGTATTGCACGTTGCTCTTAGGAAGCATAGTAATGGCTCACAATGTAATCCTTTTTTTTGCAACAGGCTTCATCTGAGGTGAGTATAGCATTAATAGGTTTTGCACCTTGGTCTTATGTTAGTGTCAGCTGCCACATAACTGAGACTACTTTTGCGAGTAACGGCTTGGGTACCCCGCAGCGAAGACCAAATGCCCCTTTGAGGTGCAGGAGGTGAAAACCGGGGTATCCCAAGTGCAGCCTCCAGATTTAGCCCAAAGCCAAATCAGTTTGTGGCAAAGCGGGTCCACATCCGCTTGCTGACCTAACGGTGCCCAGTTGTAGGTTTTAGGCACCGACCACAATAATGTGAGCCATTACCTGTGAACGGTGAGGAACTTGCTGTTTTGTTTGAAAATGTAATATTAGTTTAAGGATTAGGGTAAAAGTTGTAAACTTGGCCGGTCTGCATATGTGATATTGAGGAGCTCTACTAGATGGTCCTTCTATTTCTCCTAGATAGTCAGCAGATTGAAAGAACATTTTTTTCTACCTACCTTTAATGGTAGAAAGCACACCACGTTTGGAGATGGAAAGGTGGGCTAGAGGGGATATGGAGGAGGCCTATGCGTTTTAGTTTAAATTTTTTGCTAGGTGTGCATTCATCTGTTTGCTGGCAATCTAGGAAAAATAGCTACAAAGTGTCGGGCCAAAGGTGTAATTGTAGTGGGTGGAAAGTTTGTGTTTTACTTGGGCCTTTGGACCTTAGGGATCCCTTCATAATAATAATAAAATAATAATAACCCTTATTTGTGTAGCGCCATGGGTGGCTTGCTCTTCAGCACTGAGATGCGTCACGGTGGCATGTTCTTTGGGGCTGAGGAGGGACTGGACTGTATCGAAAAGTGGTTTGGGGTGTGGGATAGTGAGGAGACTTATGAGCAGATCAGCAGTATAGATCATTTTAATTGAAGGCCTTCTCAGAAACTTTGTATAGTTGGCCAATAGATAAAAGTTAGAACTTTACGTAAATGTATTGCACGTTGCTCTTAGGAAGCATAGTAATGGCTCACAATGTAATCCTTTTTTTTGCAACAGGCTTCATCTGAGGTGAGTATAGCATTAATAGGTTTTGCACCTTGGTCTTATGTTAGTGTCAGCTGCCACATAACTGAGACTACTTTTGCGAGTAACGGCTTGGGTACCCCGCAGCGAAGACCAAATGCCCCTTTGAGGTGCAGGAGGTGAAAACCGGGGTATCCCAAGTGCAGCCTCCAGATTTAGCCCAAAGCCAAATCAGTTTGTGGCAAAGCGGGTCCACATCCGCTTGCTGACCTAACGGTGCCCAGTTGTAGGTTTTAGGCACCGACCACAATAATGTGAGCCATTACCTGTGAACGGTGAGGAACTTGCTGTTTTGTTTGAAAATGTAATATTAGTTTAAGGATTAGGGTAAAAGTTGTAAACTTGGCCGGTCTGCATATGTGATATTGAGGAGCTCTACTAGATGGTCCTTCTATTTCTCCTAGATAGTCAGCAGATTGAAAGAACATTTTTTTCTACCTACCTTTAATGGTAGAAAGCACACCACGTTTGGAGATGGAAAGGTGGGCTAGAGGGGATATGGAGGAGGCCTATGCGTTTTAGTTTAAATTTTTTGCTAGGTGTGCATTCATCTGTTTGCTGGCAATCTAGGAAAAATAGCTACAAAGTGTCGGGCCAAAGGTGTAATTGTAGTGGGTGGAAAGTTTGTGTTTTACTTGGGCCTTTGGACCTTAGGGATCCCTTCATAATAATAATAAAATAATAAACCTTATTTGTGTAGCGCCATGGGCGGCTTGCTCTTCAGCACTGAGATGCGTCACGGTGGCATGTTCTTTGGGGCTGAGGAGGGAGTGGACTGTATCGAAAAGTGGTTTGGGGTGTGGGATAGTGAGGAGACTTATGAGCAGATCAGCAGTATAGATCATTTTAATTGAAGGCCTTGTCAGAAACTTTGTATAGTTGGCCAATAGATAAAAGTTAGAACTTTACGTAAATGTATTGCACGTTGCTCTTAGGAAGCATAGTAATGGCTCACAATGTAATCCTTTTTTTTGCAACAGGCTTCATCTGAGGTGAGTATAGCATTAATAGGTTTTGCACCTTGGTCTTATGTTAGTGTCAGCTGCCACATAACTGAGACTACTTTTGCGAGTAACGGCTTGGGTACCCCGCAGCGAAGACCAAATGCCCCTTTGAGGTGCAAGAGGTGAAAACCGGGGTATCCCAAGTGCAGCCTCCAGATTTAGCCCAAAGCCAAATCAGTTTGTGGCAAAGCGGGTCCACATCCGCTTGCTGACCTAACGGTGCCCAGTTGTAGGTTTTAGGCACCGACCACAATAATGTGAGCCATTACCTGTGAACGGTGAGGAACTTGCTGTTTTGTTTGAAAATGTAATATTAGTTTAAGGATTAGGGTAAAAGTTGTAAACTTGGCCGGTCTGCATATGTCATATTGAGGAGCTCTACTAGATGGTCCTTCTATTTCTCCTAGATAGTCAGCAGATTGAAAGAACATTTTTTTCTACCTACCTTTAATGGTAGAAAGCACACCACGTTTGGAGATGGAAAGGTGGGCTAGAGGGGATATGGAGGAGGCCTATGCGTTTTAGTTTACATTTTTTGCTAGGTGTGCATTCATCTGTTTGCTGGCAATCTAGGAAAAAAAACTACAAAGTGTCGGGCCAAAGGTGTAATTGTAATGGGTGGAAAGTTTGTGTTTTACTTGGGCCTTTGGACCTTAGGGATCCCTTCATAATAATAATAAAATAATAATAATCCTTATTTGTGTAGCGCCATGGGTGGCTTGCTCTTCAGCACTGAGATGTGTCACGGTGGCATGTTCTTTGGGGCTGAGGAGGGAGTGGACTATATAGAAAAGTGGTTTGGGGTGTGGGATAGTGAGGAGACTTATGAGCAGATCAGCAGTATAGATCATTTTAATTGAAGGCCTTCTCAGAAACTTTGTATAGTTGGCCAATAGATAAAAGTTAGAACTTTACGTAATTGTATTGTACGTTGCTCTTAGGAAGCATAGTAATGGCTCACAATGTAATCCTTTTTTTTGCAACAGGCTTCATCTGAGGTGAGTATAGCATTAATAGGTTTTGCACCTTGGTCTTATGTTAGTGTCAGCTGCCACATAACTGAGACTACTTTTGCGAGTAACGGCTTGGGTACCCCGCAGCGAAGACCAAATGCCCCTTTGAGGTGCAGGAGGTGAAAACCGGGGTATCCCAAGTGCAGCCTCCAGATTTAGCCCAAAGCCAAATCAGTTTGTGGCAAAGCGGGTCCACATCCGCTTGCTGACCTAACGGTGCCCAGTTGTAGGTTTTAGGCACCGACCACAATAATGTGAGCCATTACCTGTGAACGGTGAGGAACTTGCTGTTTTGTTTGAAAATGTAATATTAGTTTAAGGATTAGGGTAAAAGTTGTAAACTTGGCCGGTCTGCATATGTGATATTGAGGAGCTCTACTAGATGGTCCTTCTATTTCTCCTAGATAGTCAGCAGATTGAAAGAACATTTTTTTCTACCTACCTTTAATGGTAGAAAGCACACCACGTTTGGAGATGGAAAGGTGGGCTAGAGGGGATATGGAGGAGGCCTATGCGTTTTAGTTTAAATTTTTTGCTAGGTGTGCATTCATCTGTTTGCTGGCAATCTAGGAAAAATAGCTACAAAGTGTCGGGCCAAAGGTGTAATTGTAGTGGGTGGAAAGTTTGTGTTTTACTTGGGCCTTTGGACCTTAGGGATCCCTTCATAATAATAATAAAATAATAAACCTTATTTGTGTAGCGCCATGGGCGGCTTGCTCTTCAGCACTGAGATGCGTCACGGTGGCATGTTCTTTGGGGCTGAGGAGGGAGTGGACTGTATCGAAAAGTGGTTTGGGGTGTGGGATAGTGAGGAGACTTATGAGCAGATCAGCAGTATAGATCATTTTAATTGAAGGCCTTGTCAGAAACTTTGTATAGTTGGCCAATAGATAAAAGTTAGAACTTTACGTAAATGTATTGCACGTTGCTCTTAGGAAGCATAGTAATGGCTCACAATGTAATCGTTTTTTTTGCAACAGGCTTCATCTGAGGTGAGTATAGCATTAATAGGTTTTGCACCTTGGTCTTATGTTAGTGTCAGCTGCCACATAACTGAGACTACTTTTGCGAGTAACGGCTTGGGTACCCCGCAGCGAAGACTAAATGCCCCTTTGAGGTGCAGGTGGTGAAAACCGGGGTATCCCAAGTGCAGCCTCCAGATTTAGCCCAAAGCCAAATCAGTTTGTGGCAAAGCGGGTCCACATCCGCTTGCTGACCTAACGGTGCCCAGTTGTAGGTTTTAGGCACCGACCACAATAATGTGAGCCATTACCTGTGAACGGTGAGGAACTTGCTGTTTTGTTTGAAAATGTAATATTAGTTTAAGGATTAGGGTAAAAGTTGTAAACTTGGCCGGTCTGCATATGTGATATTGAGGAGCTCTACTAGATGGTCCTTCTATTTCTCCTAGATAGTCAGCAGATTGAAAGAACATTTTTTTCTACCTACCTTTAATGGTAGAAAGCACACCACGTTTGGAGATGGAAAGGTGGGCTAGAGGGGATATGGAGGAGGCCTATGCGTTTTAGTTTAAATTTTTTGCTAGGTGTGCATTCATCTGTTTGCTGGCAATCTAGGAAAAATAGCTACAAAGTGTCGGGCCAAAGGTGTAATTGTAGTGGGTGGAAAGTTTGTGTTTTACTTGGGCCTTTGGACCTTAGGGATCCCTTCATAATAATAATAAAATAATAATAATCCTTATTTGTGTAGCGCCATGGGTGGCTTGCTCTTCAGCACTGAGATGCGTCACGGTGGCATGTTCTTTGGGGCTGAGGAGGGAGTGGACTATATAGAAAAGTGGTTTGGGGTGTGGGATAGTGAGGAGACTTATGAGCAGATCAGCAGTATAGATCATTTTAATTGAAGGCCTTGTCAGAAACTTTGTATAGTTGTCCAATAGATAAAAGTTAGAACTTTACGTAAATGTATTGCACGTTGCTCTTAGGAAGCATAGTAATGGCTCACAATGTAATCCTTTTTTTTGCAACAGGCTTCATCTGAGGTGAGTATAGCATTAATAGGTTTTGCACCTTGGTCTTATGTTAGTGTCAGCTGCCACATAACTGAGACTACTTTTGCGAGTAACGGCTTGGGTACCCCGCAGCGAAGACCAAATGCCCCTTTGAGGTGCAGGAGGTGAAAACCGGGGTATCCCAAGTGCAGCCTCCAGATTTAGCCCAAAGCCAAATCAGTTTGTGGCAAAGCGGGTCCACATCCGCTTGCTGACCTAACGGTGCCCAGTTGTAGGTTTTAGGCACCGACCACAATAATGTGAGCCATTACCTGTGAACGGTGAGGAACTTGCTGTTTTGTTTGAAAATGTAATATTAGTTTAAGGATTAGGGTAAAAGTTGTAAACTTGGCCGGTCTGCATATGTGATATTGAGGAGCTCTACTAGATGGTCCTTCTATTTCTCCTAGATAGTCAGCAGATTGAAAGAACATTTTTTTCTACCTACCTTTAATGGTAGAAAGCACACCACGTTTGGAGATGGAAAGGTGGGCTAGAGGGGATATGGAGGAGGCCTATGCGTTTTAGTTTAAATTTTTTGCTAGGTGTGCATTCATCTGTTTGCTGGCAATCTAGGAAAAATAGCTACAAAGTGTCGGGCCAAAGGTGTAATTGTAGTGGGTGGAAAGTTTGTGTTTTACTTGGGCCTTTGGACCTTAGGGATCCCTTCATAATAATAATAAAATAATAATAATCCTTATTTGTGTAGCGCCATGGGTGGCTTGCTCTTCAGCACTGAGATGCGTCACGGTGGCATGTTCTTTGGGGCTGAGGAGGGAGTGGACTATATAGAAAAGTGGTTTGGGGTGTGGGATAGTGAGGAGACTTATGAGCAGATCAGCAGTATAGATCATTTTAATTGAAGGCCTTGTCAGAAACTTTGTATAGTTGTCCAATAGATAAAAGTTAGAACTTTACGTAAATGTATTGCACGTTGCTCTTAGGAAGCATAGTAATGGCTCACAATGTAATCCTTTTTTTTGCAACAGGCTTCATCTGAGGTGAGTATAGCATTAATAGGTTTTGCACCTTGGTCTTATGTTAGTGTCAGCTGCCACATAACTGAGACTACTTTTGCGAGTAACGGCTTGGGTACCCCGCAGCGAAGACCAAATGCCCCTTTGAGGTGCAGGAGGTGAAAACCGGGGTATCCCAAGTGCAGCCTCCAGATTTAGCCCAAAGCCAAATCAGTTTGTGGCAAAGCGGGTCCACATCCGCTTGCTGACCTAACGGTGCCCAGTTGTAGGTTTTAGGCACCGACCACAATAATGTGAGCCATTACCTGTGAACGGTGAGGAACTTGCTGTTTTGTTTGAAAATGTAATATTAGTTTAAGGATTAGGGTAAAAGTTGTAAACTTGGCCGGTCTGCATATGTGATATTGAGGAGCTCTACTAGATGGTCCTTCTATTTCTCCTAGATAGTCAGCAGATTGAAAGAACATTTTTTTCTACCTACCTTTAATGGTAGAAAGCACACCACGTTTGGAGATGGAAAGGTGGGCTAGAGGGGATATGGAGGAGGCCTATGCGTTTTAGTTTAAATTTTTTGCTAGGTGTGCATTCATCTGTTTGCTGGCAATCTAGGAAAAATAGCTACAAAGTGTCGGGCCAAAGGTGTAATTGTAGTGGGTGGAAAGTTTGTGTTTTACTTGGGCCTTTGGACCTTAGGGATCCCTTCATAATAATAATAAAATAATAAACCTTATTTGTGTAGCGCCATGGGCGGCTTGCTCTTCAGCACTGAGATGCGTCACGGTGGCATGTTCTTTGGGGCTGAGGAGGGAGTGGACTGTATCGAAAAGTGGTTTGGGGTGTGGGATAGTGAGGAGACTTATGAGCAGATCAGCAGTATAGATCATTTTAATTGAAGGCCTTGTCAGAAACTTTGTATAGTTGGCCAATAGATAAAAGTTAGAACTTTACGTAAATGTATTGCACGTTGCTCTTAGGAAGCATAGTAATGGCTCACAATGTAATCCTTTTTTTTGCAACAGGCTTCATCTGAGGTGAGTATAGCATTAATAGGTTTTGCACCTTGGTCTTATGTTAGTGTCAGCTGCCACATAACTGAGACTACTTTTGCGAGTAACGGCTTGGGTACCCCGCAGCGAAGACCAAATGCCCCTTTGAGGTGCAAGAGGTGAAAACCGGGGTATCCCAAGTGCAGCCTCCAGATTTAGCCCAAAGCCAAATCAGTTTGTGGCAAAGCGGGTCCACATCCGCTTGCTGACCTAACGGTGCCCAGTTGTAGGTTTTAGGCACCGACCACAATAATGTGAGCCATTACCTGTGAACGGTGAGGAACTTGCTGTTTTGTTTGAAAATGTAATATTAGTTTAAGGATTAGGGTAAAAGTTGTAAACTTGGCCGGTCTGCATATGTCATATTGAGGAGCTCTACTAGATGGTCCTTCTATTTCTCCTAGATAGTCAGCAGATTGAAAGAACATTTTTTTCTACCTACCTTTAATGGTAGAAAGCACACCACGTTTGGAGATGGAAAGGTGGGCTAGAGGGGATATGGAGGAGGCCTATGCGTTTTAGTTTACATTTTTTGCTAGGTGTGCATTCATCTGTTTGCTGGCAATCTAGGAAAAAAAACTACAAAGTGTCGGGCCAAAGGTGTAATTGTAATGGGTGGAAAGTTTGTGTTTTACTTGGGCCTTTGGACCTTAGGGATCCCTTCATAATAATAATAAAATAATAATAATCCTTATTTGTGTAGCGCCATGGGTGGCTTGCTCTTCAGCACTGAGATGTGTCACGGTGGCATGTTCTTTGGGGCTGAGGAGGGAGTGGACTATATAGAAAAGTGGTTTGGGGTGTGGGATAGTGAGGAGACTTATGAGCAGATCAGCAGTATAGATCATTTTAATTGAAGGCCTTCTCAGAAACTTTGTATAGTTGGCCAATAGATAAAAGTTAGAACTTTACGTAAATGTATTGCACGTTGCTCTTAGGAAGCATAGTAATGGCTCACAATGTAATCCTTTTTTTTGCAACAGGCTTCATCTGAGGTGAGTATAGCATTAATAGGTTTTGCACCTTGGTCTTATGTTAGTGTCAGCTGCCACATAACTGAGACTACTTTTGCGAGTAACGGCTTGGGTACCCCGCAGCGAAGACCAAATGCCCCTTTGAGGTGCAGGAGGTGAAAACCGGGGTATCCCAAGTGCAGCCTCCAGATTTAGCCCAAAGCCAAATCAGTTTGTGGCAAAGCGGATCCACATCCGCTTGCTGACCTAACGGTGCCCAGTTGTAGGTTTTAGGCACCGACCACAATAATGTGAGCCATTACCTGTGAACGGTGAGAAACTTGCTGTTTTGTTTGAAAATGTAATATTAGTTTAAGGATTAGGGTAAAAGTTGTAAACTTGGCCGGTCTGCATATGTGATATTGAGGAGCTCTACTAGATGGTCCTTCTATTTCTCCTAGATAGTCAGCAGATTGAAAGAACATTTTTTTCTACCTACCTTTAATGGTAGAAAGCACACCACGTTTGGAGATGGAAAGGTGGGCTAGAGGGGATATGGAGGAGGCCTATGCGTTTTAGTTTAAATTTTTTGCTAGGTGTGCATTCATCTGTTTGCTGGCAATCTAGGAAAAATAGCTACAAAGTGTCGGGCCAAAGGTGTAATTGTAGTGGGTGGAAAGTTTGTGTTTTACTTGGGCCTTTGGACCTTAGGGATCCCTTCATAATAATAATAAAATAATAATAATCCTTATTTGTGTAGCGCCATGGGTGGCTTGCTCTTCAGCACTGAGATGCGTCACGGTGGCATATTCTTTGGGGCTGAGGAGGGAGTGGACTGTATCGAAAAGTGGTTTGGGGTGTGGGATAGTGAGGAGACTTATGAGCAGATCAGCAGTATAGATCATTTTAATTGAAGGCCTTGTCAGAAACTTTGTATAGTTGGCCAATAGATAAAAGTTAGAACTTTACGTAATTGTAATGCGCGTTGCTCTTAGGAAGCATAGTAATGGCTCACAATGTAATCCTTTTTTTGCAACAGGCTTCATCTGGGGTGAGTATAGCATTAATAGGTTTTGCACCTTGGTCTTATGTTAGTGTCAGCTGCCACATAACTGAGACTACTTTTGCGAGTAACGGCTTGGGTACCCCGCAGCGAAGACTAAATGCCCCTTTGAGGTGCAGGAGGTGAAAACCGGGGTATCCCAAGTGCAGCCTCCAGATTTAGCCCAAAGCCAAATCAGTTTGTGGCAAAGCGGGTCCACATCCGCTTGCTGACCTAACGGTGCCCAGTTGTAGGTTTTAGGCACCGACCACAATAATGTGAGCCATTACCTGTGAACGGTGAGGAACTTGCTGTTTTGTTTGAAAATGTAATATTAGTTTAAGGATTAGGGTAAAAGTTGTCAACTTGGCCGGTCTGCATATGTGATATTGAGGAGCTCTACTAGATGGTCCTTCTATTTCTCCTAGATAGTCAGCAAATTGAAAGAACATTTTTTTCTACCTACCTTTAATGGTAGAAAGCACACCACGTTTGGAGATGGAAAGGTGGGCTAGAGGGGATATGGAGGAGGCCTATGCGTTTTAGTTTAAATTTTTTGCTAGGTGTGCATTCATCTGTTTGCTGGCAATTTAGGAAAAATAGCTACAAAGTGTCGGGCCAAAGGTGTAATTGTAGTGGGTGGAAAGTTTGTGTTTTACTTGGGCCTTTGGACCTTAGGGATCCCTTCATAATAATAATAAAATAATAGTAATCCTTATTTGTGTAGCGCCATGGGCGGCTTGCTCTTCAGCACTGAGATGCGTCACGGTGGCCAGTTCTTTGGGGCTGAGGAGGGAGTGGACTATATAGAAAAGTGGTTTGGGGTGTGGGATAGTGAGGAGACTTATGAGCAGATCAGCAGTATAGATCATTTTAATTGAAGGCCTTGTCAGAAACTTTGTATAGTTGTCCAATAGATAAAAGTTAGAACTTTACGTAAATGTATTGCACGTTGCTCTTAGGAAGCATAGTAATGGCTCACAATGTAATCCTTTTTTTTGCAACAGGCTTCATCTGAGGTGAGTATAGCATTAATAGGTTTTGCACCTTGGTCTTATGTTAGTGTCAGCTGCCACATAACTGAGACTACTTTTGCGAGTAACGGCTTGGGTACCCAGCAGCGAAGACCAAATGCCCCTTTAAGGTGCAAGAGGTGAAAACCGGGGTATCCCAAGTGCAGCCTCCAGATTTAGCCCAAAGCCAAATCAGTTTGTGGCAAAGCGGGTCCACATCCGCTTGCTGACCTAACGGTGCCCAGTTGTAGGTTTTAGGCACCGACCACAATAATGTGAGCCATTACCTGTGAACGGTGAGGAACTTGCTGTTTTGTTTGAAAATGTAATATTAGTTTAAGGATTAGGGTAAAAGTTGTAAACTTGGCCGGTCTGCATATGTGATATTGAGGAGCTCTACTAGATGGTCCTTCTATTTCTCCTAGATAGTCAGCAGATTGAAAGAACATTTTTTTCTACCTACCTTTAATGGTAGAAAGCACACCACGTTTGGAGATGGAAAGGTGGGCTAGAGGGGATATGGAGGAGGCCTATGCGTTTTAGTTTAAATTTTTTGCTAGGTGTGCATTCATCTGTTTGCTGGCAATCTAGGAAAAATAGCTACAAAGTGTCGGGCCAAAGGTGTAATTGTAGTGGGTGGAAAGTTTGTGTTTTACTTGGGCCTTTGGACCTTAGGGATCCCTTCATAATAATAATAAAATAATAATAATCCTTATTTGTGTAGCGCCATGGGTGGCTTGCTCTTCAGCACTGAGATGCGTCACGGTGGCATGTTCTTTGGGGCTGAGGAGGGAGTGGACTATATAGAAAAGTGGTTTGGGGTGTGGGATAGTGAGGAGACTTATGAGCAGATCAGCAGTATAGATCATTTTAATTGAAGGCCTTGTCAGAAACTTTGTATAGTTGTCCAATAGATAAAAGTTAGAACTTTACGTAAATGTATTGCACGTTGCTCTTAGGAAGCATAGTAATGGCTCACAATGTAATCCTTTTTTTTGCAACAGGCTTCATCTGAGGTGAGTATAGCATTAATAGGTTTTGCACCTTGGTCTTATGTTAGTGTCAGCTGCCACATAACTGAGACTACTTTTGCGAGTAACGGCTTGGGTACCCCGCAGCGAAGACCAAATGCCCCTTTGAGGTGCAGGAGGTGAAAACCGGGGTATCCCAAGTGCAGCCTCCAGATTTAGCCCAAAGCCAAATCAGTTTGTGGCAAAGCGGGTCCACATCCGCTTGCTGACCTAACGGTGCCCAGTTGTAGGTTTTAGGCACCGACCACAATAATGTGAGCCATTACCTGTGAACGGTGAGGAACTTGCTGTTTTGTTTGAAAATGTAATATTAGTTTAAGGATTAGGGTAAAAGTTGTAAACTTGGCCGGTCTGCATATGTGATATTGAGGAGCTCTACTAGATGGTCCTTCTATTTCTCCTAGATAGTCAGCAGATTGAAAGAACATTTTTTTCTACCTACCTTTAATGGTAGAAAGCACACCACGTTTGGAGATGGAAAGGTGGGCTAGAGGGGATATGGAGGAGGCCTATGCGTTTTAGTTTAAATTTTTTGCTAGGTGTGCATTCATCTGTTTGCTGGCAATCTAGGAAAAATAGCTACAAAGTGTCGGGCCAAAGGTGTAATTGTAGTGGGTGGAAAGTTTGTGTTTTACTTGGGCCTTTGGACCTTAGGGATCCCTTCATAATAATAATAAAATAATAATAATCCTTATTTGTGTAGCGCCATGGGTGGCTTGCTCTTCAGCACTGAGATGCGTCACGGTGGCATGTTCTTTGGGGCTGAGGAGGGAGTGGACTATATAGAAAAGTGGTTTGGGGTGTGGGATAGTGAGGAGACTTATGAGCAGATCAGCAGTATAGATCATTTTAATTGAAGGCCTTGTCAGAAACTTTGTATAGTTGTCCAATAGATAAAAGTTAGAACTTTACGTAAATGTATTGCACGTTGCTCTTAGGAAGCATAGTAATGGCTCACAATGTAATCCTTTTTTTTGCAACAGGCTTCATCTGAGGTGAGTATAGCATTAATAGGTTTTGCACCTTGGTCTTATGTTAGTGTCAGCTGCCACATAACTGAGACTACTTTTGCGAGTAACGGCTTGGGTACCCCGCAGCGAAGACCAAATGCCCCTTTGAGGTGCAGGAGGTGAAAACCGGGGTATCCCAAGTGCAGCCTCCAGATTTAGCCCAAAGCCAAATCAGTTTGTGGCAAAGCGGGTCCACATCCGCTTGCTGACCTAACGGTGCCCAGTTGTAGGTTTTAGGCACCGACCACAATAATGTGAGCCATTACCTGTGAACGGTGAGGAACTTGCTGTTTTGTTTGAAAATGTAATATTAGTTTAAGGATTAGGGTAAAAGTTGTAAACTTGGCCGGTCTGCATATGTGATATTGAGGAGCTCTACTAGATGGTCCTTCTATTTCTCCTAGATAGTCAGCAGATTGAAAGAACATTTTTTTCTACCTACCTTTAATGGTAGAAAGCACACCACGTTTGGAGATGGAAAGGTGGGCTAGAGGGGATATGGAGGAGGCCTATGCGTTTTAGTTTAAATTTTTTGCTAGGTGTGCATTCATCTGTTTGCTGGCAATCTAGGAAAAATAGCTACAAAGTGTCGGGCCAAAGGTGTAATTGTAGTGGGTGGAAAGTTTGTGTTTTACTTGGGCCTTTGGACCTTAGGGATCCCTTCATAATAATAATAAAATAATAATAACCCTTATTTGTGTAGCGCCATGGGTGGCTTGCTCTTCAGCACTGAGATGCGTCACGGTGGCATGTTCTTTGGGGCTGAGGAGGGACTGGACTGTATCGAAAAGTGGTTTGGGGTGTGGGATAGTGAGGAGACTTATGAGCAGATCAGCAGTATAGATCATTTTAATTGAAGGCCTTCTCAGAAACTTTGTATAGTTGGCCAATAGATAAAAGTTAGAACTTTACGTAAATGTATTGCACGTTGCTCTTAGGAAGCATAGTAATGGCTCACAATGTAATCCTTTTTTTTGCAACAGGCTTCATCTGAGGTGAGTATAGCATTAATAGGTTTTGCACCTTGGTCTTATGTTAGTGTCAGCTGCCACATAACTGAGACTACTTTTGCGAGTAACGGCTTGGGTACCCCGCAGCGAAGACCAAATGCCCCTTTGAGGTGCAGGAGGTGAAAACCGGGGTATCCCAAGTGCAGCCTCCAGATTTAGCCCAAAGCCAAATCAGTTTGTGGCAAAGCGGGTCCACATCCGCTTGCTGACCTAACGGTGCCCAGTTGTAGGTTTTAGGCACCGACCACAATAATGTGAGCCATTACCTGTGAACGGTGAGGAACTTGCTGTTTTGTTTGAAAATGTAATATTAGTTTAAGGATTAGGGTAAAAGTTGTAAACTTGGCCGGTCTGCATATGTGATATTGAGGAGCTCTACTAGATGGTCCTTCTATTTCTCCTAGATAGTCAGCAGATTGAAAGAACATTTTTTTCTACCTACCTTTAATGGTAGAAAGCACACCACGTTTGGAGATGGAAAGGTGGGCTAGAGGGGATATGGAGGAGGCCTATGCGTTTTAGTTTAAATTTTTTGCTAGGTGTGCATTCATCTGTTTGCTGGCAATCTAGGAAAAATAGCTACAAAGTGTCGGGCCAAAGGTGTAATTGTAGTGGGTGGAAAGTTTGTGTTTTACTTGGGCCTTTGGACCTTAGGGATCCCTTCATAATAATAATAAAATAATAAACCTTATTTGTGTAGCGCCATGGGCGGCTTGCTCTTCAGCACTGAGATGCGTCACGGTGGCATGTTCTTTGGGGCTGAGGAGGGAGTGGACTGTATCGAAAAGTGGTTTGGGGTGTGGGATAGTGAGGAGACTTATGAGCAGATCAGCAGTATAGATCATTTTAATTGAAGGCCTTGTCAGAAACTTTGTATAGTTGGCCAATAGATAAAAGTTAGAACTTTACGTAAATGTATTGCACGTTGCTCTTAGGAAGCATAGTAATGGCTCACAATGTAATCCTTTTTTTTGCAACAGGCTTCATCTGAGGTGAGTATAGCATTAATAGGTTTTGCACCTTGGTCTTATGTTAGTGTCAGCTGCCACATAACTGAGACTACTTTTGCGAGTAACGGCTTGGGTACCCCGCAGCGAAGACCAAATGCCCCTTTGAGGTGCAAGAGGTGAAAACCGGGGTATCCCAAGTGCAGCCTCCAGATTTAGCCCAAAGCCAAATCAGTTTGTGGCAAAGCGGGTCCACATCCGCTTGCTGACCTAACGGTGCCCAGTTGTAGGTTTTAGGCACCGACCACAATAATGTGAGCCATTACCTGTGAACGGTGAGGAACTTGCTGTTTTGTTTGAAAATGTAATATTAGTTTAAGGATTAGGGTAAAAGTTGTAAACTTGGCCGGTCTGCATATGTCATATTGAGGAGCTCTACTAGATGGTCCTTCTATTTCTCCTAGATAGTCAGCAGATTGAAAGAACATTTTTTTCTACCTACCTTTAATGGTAGAAAGCACACCACGTTTGGAGATGGAAAGGTGGGCTAGAGGGGATATGGAGGAGGCCTATGCGTTTTAGTTTAAATTTTTTGCTAGGTGTGCATTCATCTGTTTGCTGGCAATCTAGGAAAAATAGCTACAAAGTGTCGGGCCAAAGGTGTAATTGTAGTGGGTGGAAAGTTTGTGTTTTACTTGGGCCTTTGGACCTTAGGGATCCCTTCATAATAATAATAAAATAATAATAACCCTTATTTGTGTAGCGCCATGGGTGGCTTGCTCTTCAGCACTGAGATGCGTCACGGTGGCATGTTCTTTGGGGCTGAGGAGGGACTGGACTGTATCGAAAAGTGGTTTGGGGTGTGGGATAGTGAGGAGACTTATGAGCAGATCAGCAGTATAGATCATTTTAATTGAAGGCCTTCTCAGAAACTTTGTATAGTTGGCCAATAGATAAAAGTTAGAACTTTACGTAAATGTATTGCACGTTGCTCTTAGGAAGCATAGTAATGGCTCACAATGTAATCCTTTTTTTTGCAACAGGCTTCATCTGAGGTGAGTATAGCATTAATAGGTTTTGCACCTTGGTCTTATGTTAGTGTCAGCTGCCACATAACTGAGACTACTTTTGCGAGTAACGGCTTGGGTACCCCGCAGCGAAGACCAAATGCCCCTTTGAGGTGCAGGAGGTGAAAACCGGGGTATCCCAAGTGCAGCCTCCAGATTTAGCCCAAAGCCAAATCAGTTTGTGGCAAAGCGGGTCCACATCCGCTTGCTGACCTAACGGTGCCCAGTTGTAGGTTTTAGGCACCGACCACAATAATGTGAGCCATTACCTGTGAACGGTGAGGAACTTGCTGTTTTGTTTGAAAATGTAATATTAGTTTAAGGATTAGGGTAAAAGTTGTAAACTTGGCCGGTCTGCATATGTGATATTGAGGAGCTCTACTAGATGGTCCTTCTATTTCTCCTAGATAGTCAGCAGATTGAAAGAACATTTTTTTCTACCTACCTTTAATGGTAGAAAGCACACCACGTTTGGAGATGGAAAGGTGGGCTAGAGGGGATATGGAGGAGGCCTATGCGTTTTAGTTTAAATTTTTTGCTAGGTGTGCATTCATCTGTTTGCTGGCAATCTAGGAAAAATAGCTACAAAGTGTCGGGCCAAAGGTGTAATTGTAGTGGGTGGAAAGTTTGTGTTTTACTTGGGCCTTTGGACCTTAGGGATCCCTTCATAATAATAATAAAATAATAAACCTTATTTGTGTAGCGCCATGGGCGGCTTGCTCTTCAGCACTGAGATGCGTCACGGTGGCATGTTCTTTGGGGCTGAGGAGGGAGTGGACTGTATCGAAAAGTGGTTTGGGGTGTGGGATAGTGAGGAGACTTATGAGCAGATCAGCAGTATAGATCATTTTAATTGAAGGCCTTGTCAGAAACTTTGTATAGTTGGCCAATAGATAAAAGTTAGAACTTTACGTAAATGTATTGCACGTTGCTCTTAGGAAGCATAGTAATGGCTCACAATGTAATCCTTTTTTTTGCAACAGGCTTCATCTGAGGTGAGTATAGCATTAATAGGTTTTGCACCTTGGTCTTATGTTAGTGTCAGCTGCCACATAACTGAGACTACTTTTGCGAGTAACGGCTTGGGTACCCCGCAGCGAAGACCAAATGCCCCTTTGAGGTGCAAGAGGTGAAAACCGGGGTATCCCAAGTGCAGCCTCCAGATTTAGCCCAAAGCCAAATCAGTTTGTGGCAAAGCGGGTCCACATCCGCTTGCTGACCTAACGGTGCCCAGTTGTAGGTTTTAGGCACCGACCACAATAATGTGAGCCATTACCTGTGAACGGTGAGGAACTTGCTGTTTTGTTTGAAAATGTAATATTAGTTTAAGGATTAGGGTAAAAGTTGTAAACTTGGCCGGTCTGCATATGTCATATTGAGGAGCTCTACTAGATGGTCCTTCTATTTCTCCTAGATAGTCAGCAGATTGAAAGAACATTTTTTTCTACCTACCTTTAATGGTAGAAAGCACACCACGTTTGGAGATGGAAAGGTGGGCTAGAGGGGATATGGAGGAGGCCTATGCGTTTTAGTTTACATTTTTTGCTAGGTGTGCATTCATCTGTTTGCTGGCAATCTAGGAAAAAAAACTACAAAGTGTCGGGCCAAAGGTGTAATTGTAATGGGTGGAAAGTTTGTGTTTTACTTGGGCCTTTGGACCTTAGGGATCCCTTCATAATAATAATAAAATAATAATAATCCTTATTTGTGTAGCGCCATGGGTGGCTTGCTCTTCAGCACTGAGATGTGTCACGGTGGCATGTTCTTTGGGGCTGAGGAGGGAGTGGACTATATAGAAAAGTGGTTTGGGGTGTGGGATAGTGAGGAGACTTATGAGCAGATCAGCAGTATAGATCATTTTAATTGAAGGCCTTCTCAGAAACTTTGTATAGTTGGCCAATAGATAAAAGTTAGAACTTTACGTAAATGTATTGCACGTTGCGCTTAGGAAGCATAGTAATGGCTCACAATGTAATCCTTTTTTTTGCAACAGGCTTCATCTGAGGTGAGTATAGCATTAATAGGTTTTGCACCTTGGTCTTATGTTAGTGTCAGCTGCCACATAACTGAGACTACTTTTGCGAGTAACGGCTTGGGTACCCCGCAGCGAAGACCAAATGCCCCTTTGAGGTGCAGGAGGTGAAAACCGGGGTATCCCAAGTGCAGCCTCCAGATTTAGCCCAAAGCCAAATCAGTTTGTGGCAAAGCGGATCCACATCCGCTTGCTGACCTAACGGTGCCCAGTTGTAGGTTTTAGGCACCGACCACAATAATGTGAGCCATTACCTGTGAACGGTGAGGAACTTGCTGTTTTGTTTGAAAATGTAATATTAGTTTAAGGATTAGGGTAAAAGTTGTAAACTTGGCCGGTCTGCATATGTGATATTGAGGAGCTCTACTAGATGGTCCTTCTATTTCTCCTAGATAGTCAGCAGATTGAAAGAACATTTTTTTCTACCTACCTTTAATGGTAGAAAGCACACCACGTTTGGAGATGGAAAGGTGGGCTAGAGGGGATATGGAGGAGGCCTATGCGTTTTAGTTTAAATTTTTTGCTAGGTGTGCATTCATCTGTTTGCTGGCAATCTAGGAAAAATAGCTACAAAGTGTCGGGCCAAAGGTGTAATTGTAGTGGGTGGAAAGTTTGTGTTTTACTTGGGCCTTTGGACCTTAGGGATCCCTTCATAATAATAATAAAATAATAATAATCCTTATTTGTGTAGCGCCATGGGTGGCTTGCTCTTCAGCACTGAGATGCGTCACGGTGGCATATTCTTTGGGGCTGAGGAGGGAGTGGACTGTATCGAAAAGTGGTTTGGGGTGTGGGATAGTGAGGAGACTTATGAGCAGATCAGCAGTATAGATCATTTTAATTGAAGGCCTTGTCAGAAACTTTGTATAGTTGGCCAATAGATAAAAGTTAGAACTTTACGTAATTGTAATGCGCGTTGCTCTTAGGAAGCATAGTAATGGCTCACAATGTAATCCTTTTTTTGCAACAGGCTTCATCTGGGGTGAGTATAGCATTAATAGGTTTTGCACCTTGGTCTTATGTTAGTGTCAGCTGCCACATAACTGAGACTACTTTTGCGAGTAACGGCTTGGGTACCCCGCAGCGAAGACTAAATGCCCCTTTGAGGTGCAGGAGGTGAAAACCGGGGTATCCCAAGTGCAGCCTCCAGATTTAGCCCAAAGCCAAATCAGTTTGTGGCAAAGCGGGTCCACATCCGCTTGCTGACCTAACGGTGCCCAGTTGTAGGTTTTAGGCACCGACCACAATAATGTGAGCCATTACCTGTGAACGGTGAGGAACTTGCTGTTTTGTTTGAAAATGTAATATTAGTTTAAGGATTAGGGTAAAAGTTGTCAA
Organism: Eleutherodactylus coqui; assembly: GCF_035609145.1. Taxonomy (NCBI): domain Eukaryota; kingdom Metazoa; phylum Chordata; class Amphibia; order Anura; family Eleutherodactylidae; genus Eleutherodactylus; species Eleutherodactylus coqui. The sequence continues at coordinate 199,075,734 of NC_089844.1, forward strand.
CTTGGCCGGTCTGCATATGTGATATTGAGGAGCTCTACTAGATGGTCCTTCTATTTCTCCTAGATAGTCAGCAAATTGAAAGAACATTTTTTTCTACCTACCTTTAATGGTAGAAAGCACACCACGTTTGGAGATGGAAAGGTGGGCTAGAGGGGATATGGAGGAGGCCTATGCGTTTTAGTTTAAATTTTTTGCTAGGTGTGCATTCATCTGCTTGCTGGCAATTTAGGAAAAATAGCTACAAAGTGTCGGGCCAAAGGTGTAATTGTAGTGGGTGGAAAGTTTGTGTTTTACTTGGGCCTTTGGACCTTAGGGATCCCTTCATAATAATAATAAAATAATAGTAATCCTTATTTGTGTAGCGCCATGGGCGGCTTGCTCTTCAGCACTGAGATGCGTCACGGTGGCCAGTTCTTTGGGGCTGAGGAGGGAGTGGACTATATAGAAAAGTGGTTTGGGGTGTGGGATAGTGAGGAGACTTATGAGCAGATCAGCAGTATAGATCATTTTAATTGAAGGCCTTGTCAGAAACTTTGTATAGTTGTCCAATAGATAAAAGTTAGAACTTTACGTAAATGTATTGCACGTTGCTCTTAGGAAGCATAGTAATGGCTCACAATGTAATCCTTTTTTTTGCAACAGGCTTCATCTGAGGTGAGTATAGCATTAATAGGTTTTGCACCTTGGTCTTATGTTAGTGTCAGCTGCCACATAACTGAGACTACTTTTGCGAGTAACGGCTTGGGTACCCCGCAGCGAAGACCAAATGCCCCTTTGAGGTGCAAGAGGTGAAAACCGGGGTATCCCAAGTGCAGCCTCCAGATTTAGCCCAAAGCCAAATCAGTTTGTGGCAAAGCGGGTCCACATCCGCTTGCTGACCTAACGGTGCCCAGTTGTAGGTTTTAGGCACCGACCACAATAATGTGAGCCATTACCTGTGAACGGTGAGGAACTTGCTGTTTTGTTTGAAAATGTAATATTAGTTTAAGGATTAGGGTAAAAGTTGTCAACTTGGCCGATCTGCATATGTGATATTGAGGAGCTCTACTAGATGGTCCTTCTATTTCTCCTAGATAGTCAGCAGATTGAAAGAACATTTTTTTCTACCTACCTTTAATGGTAGAAAGCACACCACGTTTGGAGATGGAAAGGTGGGCTAGAGGGGATATGGAGGAGGCCTATGCGTTTTAGTTTAAATTTTTTGCTAGGTGTGCATTCATCTGTTTGCTGGCAATCTAGGAAAAATAGCTACAAAGTGTCGGGCCAAAGGTGTAATTGTAGTGGGTGGAAAGTTTGTGTTTTACTTGGGCCTTTGGACCTTAGGGATACCTTCATAATAATAATAAAATAATAAACCTTATTTGTGTAGCGCCATGGGCGGCTTGCTCTTCAGCACTGAGATGCGTCACGGTGGCATGTTCTTTGGGGCTGAGGAGGGAGTGGACTGTATCGAAAAGTGGTTTGGGGTGTGGGATAGTGAGGAGACTTATGAGCAGATCAGCAGTATAGATCATTTTAATTGAAGGCCTTCTCAGAAACTTTGTATAGTTCGCCAATAGATAAAAGTTAGAACTTTACGTAAATGTATTGCACGTTGCTCTTAGGAAGCATAGTAATGGCTCACAATGTAATCCTTTTTTTTGCAACAGGCTTCATCTGAGGTGAGTATAGCATTAATAGGTTTTGCACCTTGGTCTTATGTTAGTGTCAGCTGCCACATAACTGAGACTACTTTTGCGAGTAACAGCTTGGGTACCCCGCAGCGAAGACCAAATGCCCCTTTGAGGTGCAGGAGGTGAAAACCGGGGTATCCCAAGTGCAGCCTCCAGATTTAGCCCAAAGCCAAATCAGTTTGTGGCAAAGCGGGTCCACATCCGCTTGCTGACCTAACGGTGCCCAGTTGTAGGTTTTAGGCACCGACCACAATAATGTGAGCCATTACCTGTGAACGGTGAGGAACTTGCTGTTTTGTTTGAAAATGTAATATTAGTTTAAGGATTAGGGTAAAAGTTGTCAACTTGGCCGGTCTGCATATGTGATATTGAGGAGCTCTACTAGATGGTCCTTCTATTTCTCCTAGATAGTCAGCAAATTGAAAGAACATTTTTTTCTACCTACCTTTAATGGTAGAAAGCACACCACGTTTGGAGATGGAAAGGTGGGCTAGAGGGGATATGGAGGAGGCCTATGCGTTTTAGTTTAAATTTTTTGCTAGGTGTGCATTCATCTGTTTGCTGGCAATCTAGGAAAAATAGCTACAAAGTGTCGGGCCAAAGTTGTAATTGTAGTGGGTGGAAAGTTTGTGTTTTACTTGGGCCTTTGGACCTTAGGGATCCCTTCATAATAATAATAAAATAATAAACCTTATTTGTGTAACGCCATGGGCGGCTTGCTCTTCAGCACTGAGATGCGTCACGGTGGCATGTTCTTTGGGGCTGAGGAGGGAGTGGACTGTATCGTAAAGTGGCTTGGGGTGTGGGTTAGTGAGGAGACTTATGAGCAGATCAGCAGTATAGATCATTTTAATTGAAGGCCTTGTCAGAAACTTTGTATAGTTGTCCAATAGATAAAAGTTAGAACTTTACGTAAATGTATTGCACGTTGCTCTTAGGAAGCATAGTAATGGCTCACAATGTAATCCTTTTTTTTGCAACAGGCTTCATCTGAGGTGAGTATAGCATTAATAGGTTTTGCACCTTGGTCTTATGTTAGTGTCAGCTGCCACATAACTGAGACTACTTTTGCGAGTAACGGCTTGGGTACCCCGCAGCGAAGACCAAATGCCCCTTTGAGGTGCAAGAGGTGAAAACTGGGGTATCCCAAGTGCAGCCTCCAGATTTAGCCCAAAGCCAAATCAGTTTGTGGCAAAGCGGGTCCACATCCGCTTGCTGACCTAACGGTGCCCAGTTGTAGGTTTTAGGCACCGACCACAATAATGTGAGCCATTACCTGTGAACGGTGAGGAACTTGCTGTTTTGTTTGAAAATGTAATATTAGTTTAAGGATTAGGGTAAAAGTTGTAAACTTGGCCGGTCTGCATATGTGATATTGAGGAGCTCTACTAGATGGTCCTTCTATTTCTCCTAGATAGTCAGCAGATTGAAAGAACATTTTTTTCTACCTACCTTTAATGGTAGAAAGCACACCACGTTTGGAGATGGAAAGGTGGGCTAGAGGGGATATGGAGGAGGCCTATGCGTTTTAGTTTAAATTTTTTGCTAGGTGTGCATTCATCTGTTTGCTGGCAATCTAGGAAAAATAGCTACAAAGTGTCGGGCCAAAGGTCTAATTGTAGTGGGTGGAAAGTTTGTGTTTTACTTGGGCCTTTGGACCTTAGGGATCCCTTCATAATAATAATAAAATAATAATAATCCTTATTTGTGTAGCGCCATGGGTGGCTTGCTCTTCAGCACTGAGATGCGTCACGGTGGCCAGTTCTTTGGGGCTGAGGAGGGAGTGGACTATATAGAAAAGTGGTTTGGGGTGTGGGATAGTGAGGAGACTTATGAGCAGATCAGCAGTATAGATCATTTTAATTGAAGGCCTTGTCAGAAACTTTGTATAGTTGTCCAATAGATAAAAGTTAGAACTTTACGTAAATGTATTGCACGTTGCTCTTAGGAAGCATAGTAATGGCTCACAATGTAATCCTTTTTTTTGCAACAGGCTTCATCTGAGGTGAGTATAGCATTAATAGGTTTTGCACCTTGGTCTTATGTTAGTGTCAGCTGCCACATAACTGAGACTACTTTTGCGAGTAACGGCTTGGGTACCCCGCAGCGAAGACCAAATGCCCCTTTGAGGTGCAAGAGGTGAAAACCGGGGTATCCCAAGTGCAGCCTCCAGATTTAGCCCAAAGCCAAATCAGTTTGTGGCAAAGCGGGTCCACATCCGCTTGCTGACCTAACGGTGCCCAGTTGTAGGTTTTAGGCACCGACCACAATAATGTGAGCCATTACCTGTGAACGGTGAGGAACTTGCTGTTTTGTTTGAAAATGTAATATTAGTTTAAGGATTAGGGTAAAAGTTGTCAACTTGGCCGGTCCATATGTGATATTGAGGAGCTCTACTAGATGGTCCTTCTATTTCTCCTAGATAGTCAGCAAATTGAAAGAACATTTTTTTCTACCTACCTTTAATGGTAGAAAGCACACCACGTTTGGAGATGGAAAGGTGGGCTAGAGGGGATATGGAGGAGGCCTATGCGTTTTAGTTTCAATTTTTTGCTAGGTGTGCATTCATCTGTTTGCTGGCAATCTAGGAAAAATAGCTACAAAGTGTCGGGCCAAAGGTCTAATTGTAGTGGGTGGAAAGTTTGTGTTTTACTTGGGCCTTTGGACCTTAGGGATTCCTTCATAATACTAATAAAATAATAGTAATCCTTATTTGTGTAGCGCCATGGGCGGCTTGCTCTTCAGCACTGCGATCTGTCACGGGGGCCAGTTCTTTGGGGCTTAGGAGGGAGTGGACTCTATCGAAAAATGGTTTGGGGTGTGGGATAGTGAGGAGACTTATGAGCAGATCAGCAGTATAGATCATTTTAATTGAAGGCCTTGTCAGAAACTTTGTATAGTTGTCCAATAGATAAAAGTTAGAACTTTACGTAAATGTATTGCACGTTGCTCTTAGGAAGCATAGTAATGGCTCACAATGTAATCCTTTTTTTTGCAACAGGCTTCATCTGAGGTGAGTATAGCATTAATAGGTTTTGCACCTTGGTCTTATGTTAGTGTCAGCTGCCACATAACTGAGACTACTTTTGCGAGTAACGGCTTGGGTACCCAGCAGCGAAGACCAAATGCCCCTTTAAGGTGCAAGAGGTGAAAACCGGGGTATCCCAAGTGCAGCCTCCAGATTTAGCCCAAAGCCAAATCAGTTTGTGGCAAAGCGGGTCCACATCCGCTTGCTGACCTAACGGTGCCCAGTTGTAGGTTTTAGGCACCGACCACAATAATGTGAGCCATTACCTGTGAACGGTGAGGAACTTGCTGTTTTGTTTGAAAATGTAATATTAGTTTAAGGATTAGGGTAAAAGTTGTAAACTTGGCCGGTCTGCATATGTGATATTGAGGAGCTCTACTAGATGGTCCTTCTATTTCTCCTAGATAGTCAGCAGATTGAAAGAACATTTTTTTCTACCTACCTTTAATGGTAGAAAGCACACCACGTTTGGAGATGGAAAGGTGGGCTAGAGGGGATATGGAGGAGGCCTATGCGTTTTAGTTTAAATTTTTTGCTAGGTGTGCATTCATCTGTTTGCTGGCAATCTAGGAAAAATAGCTACAAAGTGTCGGGCCAAAGGTGTAATTGTAGTGGGTGGAAAGTTTGTGTTTTACTTGGGCCTTTGACCGTGGGAACAATAAACTAAAATATAACCTTTATTCTTCAATAAATTAAAATGCGTGAAGGCCTTGTTATTTCATTTTTGATAAAACCTCTATTAAATTGTTTATCAGTCACAATTGGTTCTTGCTATCACTGCTATAATTTCTGAGTGTATCTATCACTGTTTAACTCTATCCCAGCATTAGCCAATGATAGTGCTCTATGGCGTTTGTAATTTCTGATACCCTCAAATTTAGTTTCAGCGCTAGGTAGTGTGCACCGTACCTCAGAAATAAACACGTATTCTGTGACCCCTATGATTTATAAAGGGGTCACCTATACCATCCACTGTAGGTTATTCGGGTGGTATTGACTTTGGAATAGATAGAAGTGACCTAGAAGCCATTGAGATACTAGAATCTCTCGAAAGTGAGAATAATAAAGATCCATATAAAGGTCCGTTTACCAACCTGAAACCTAAGAGTACTAGCTGGCCAACTTCAGGGGAGTCACCATACATCGAAATATTCGAAAGTATGGTGAATGAAGAACTAGATCAACTATCTAAGAAAAAGAAATTTGGCCACCAAAACTTAACGCCAGAAGAAATAAAAGCACTAGTAGCGATTGAAAAAGAAACTGACTTTATCATCAAGCCCTCCGATAAGGGGGGTAACATAGTGCTAATGAATCGGGATATGTATAGGAAAATGTGCCTCAGAATTTTGGAGGATAAAGGAAACTATGAGGTCCTAGCCTATGACCCGACTGATTCCGCTCTACAGGAATTGAAACTAATCCTGTTAGAGGCTAAAGAAAATGGTCTAATAGATGACAAAGAGTTCTCTTATCTGTACTCGCCCACTCCTCAGGTAGCGACCTTTTACAGCCTACCCAAAATCCATAAGGGTCTAAATCCATTGAAAGGTCGTCCTATTGTTGCCGGAAATGATAGCCTGACCCAAGGTATTAGCACCTATGTTGATATGCTCCTCAGGCCATTTGTGGAAGCGCTTCCAGCGTATATTAAGGATACTACGGATGTCTTGAAGCGTTTAGATGGGATAATTCTAGCACCCAATACAAAGCTTGCATCATTAGACGTAGAAGCGCTTTACAGCTCCATTCCACACGCAGGGGGCATTAAGGCAGTGGAGTTCTACCTCAACCAGAGGGATATACACCTGAAGGAACACAACAACATGCTCCTTAGGTTCCTCTCGTTTGTTCTCACCAAGAACCACTTCCTCTTTGAGGGGAAGCACTTCCACCAGCTCAGGGGTACAGCTATGGGGAGCCCGTGTGCCCCCAGTTATGCCAACCTGTACCTGGGCTGGTGGGAGGAAACCTCCGTGTTCATTGAGACAAACGAGAGATGGACTACATCGGTAGAACTCTGGGTGCGTTTTATCGACGACGTGTTGATACTATGGACCGGTGAGGTTGAAGACTTCCATAAGTTCATCTCCCACTTAAACAACAACGAGTTGGGATTATTCTTTACGGCAGAAATTGATTCCCAAAATATAACATTTCTGGATCTCCTCATAACTAAATGTGACGACGGTTCCTTACAAACATCTATCTACCGCAAATCAACAGCCACTAACACCCTGTTACACTGGGGAAGTCATCATCCCAGATCCCTCAAAAAGGGGATCCCCAAGGGGCAATTCATTCGAACCAGGCGCAATTGCACTTCGGATATGGACTATGAAGTCAAATCCAAAGAGATGAGTCGCAGATTTGCGGATAGGGGTTACCCACAAGAGGTGATAGCTGTGGCGGACCAATTTGCCAAGGAACATAGTAGGCAAGAATTTCTTATCCCAAAAAAACGTACCGATGGAGACTCGAAAATCCGTCTAATTGGCACATATGACAACCGATCGCATGAAATAAGGCAGATCTTGAATAAATATTGGGACATATTGAGGAGAGATAAAGACCTTGTGGAATACCTTCCAATTAAGCCATTGATAACCTACAGACGTGGACGCAATCTGAGAGACAGACTGGTCCATAGTCTATTTTCTCCCAGAACTAATTCTATATCTTGGCTTGGATCTGATCTACCCAAAGGCTCCTATCGTTGTGCGGGGTGTAAAGCCTGCAAGTACATCCAACGTGGGGCTAATTTTACAAGTTCATCAACAGGTAGACAATACCGAATACTGGACTTCATTAATTGCAGATCTACGGGTGTTGTATATAAAGCTACGTGTACGTGCCCGTTTGACTATATCGGCAAGACCGTCCGCCAACTAAGAAGACGTGTATTGGAACATGTCGGGAATATAAACCGTGGTGAAAAGACGAGTCTTGCAATTCACGTACGTGATAAACATAACAACGACCCAGAATCTGTTACTTTCCAAGGTATTGAGATTATCAGAGAAAATGGTAGAAGGGGCAACCTGGATAGGAAATTAATGCAAAAAGAAACCAAATGGATTCACCGACTTCAATCATGCGCACCTAAAGGCCTGAACGAGAGTTTATCATTTGCGGCATTTGTCTAAATCCCGAAGTCTCGACTGTACACAGGTCACGTGTCACATGCAATAAGAAAAATCTCAGCATAAATATGTACCAACACTCAGTGACAAGGAGTATAAAGGACAAGGAGTATAAATGATAAATAACACTAAAATATGAGATATGCTGTAATAAGCAACCCTCAAATATGTATAATATAAACACTTATATATGTATTGTGTATGTTAGTGATATCTATCAATAACAATTCTCCAATTAGAGCCTATTATTTGAGGCATTTGTCTAAGTCCTTTATCCCGAAGTCCTTACAGTACCCAGGTCACATGTTACATGCAAGGATAAAATGTCAGCATAAGCATGTACCAACACCAACACTGAGTGATAATGAGTATTAATGACAAATGATACTGATAAAACTTGAGATATGCTGTAATAAGCAATCTTTAAATATCTACAATAACTGCATATGATTAGATAAACACTTATATATGCATTGTGAGGTATGTTTATAACCACTCTTTATACAGTATTGCTGATAACTAAACATGTATTTAAACAAATTTACTCAAACATAGCCCATGAGAATAATGCTATTAGCATGTGTTGATTGTACCTATATACTAAAACTGCATTTAAAGATGTGCTAAAACGCTGCTTACTTTGGTCTTGTGAAGACCGTCTTTTAATATGCCCATCCAGGAAGAATGAATGTCCGGCACGTACCCTGCATCATCACGCAGCGCTTGGTTGCCAGGCAGCGCGGCGTCCGCCGTGTCAGTGGTTGGCAATGGTTGGCGCCGCTCTGCTGACTCCAATGCGCATGCGCGTAGACGCCGTTACATCGCGTCTACCCGGATGACAGCGGGGGACTAACAGCATGCCTATTGGCTGGCCGGAACGTGCCCCCTGGGAAGGGAGGCGGAGCCTTGGATATATAAGCCTCACTCCGAGGCAAACTTACCAATGCTGCTCATTTGAACACAGCCGTCAGGCTGTCTGCATGTATACCCATACAAACCATCCTGATGATACAGTTATGCACATTTAACTGTTGAAACGCGTTGATGGGGCTAATAGAGTAGTATCAGGGTTAGTAGTTAGAGTCAACTTGCCATAGATGGTACTTTAAAACTGGGCCATCTGACTCTAATACATCCCTGTTATTGTGGGTGACTAATATCCCCCTTTTCCCTGTGAAAAGAAAGGGGGGGGTAAGCACACATGAGACCCTGTTAATAATCAAAAGGAGTCTCTGCATGTGCTAGAATTGGTCTACCCTTTGTGCTTAGAAGGCAAACAAGTGGTGTTGGTTGACTTGAACTAGTAATATACAATATACATCGGTTCTGTCAACCAACTTCACTTCAATAAGCACAATAGAGTGAGTGGTTACGGTGCCTGTGCTCACTGCTAAAAAAGAGCAGTTAAGGCGCCAGTTTCTTTGCCATTAAAATTGAGGATAGTCAGTATATCATAACTAGACTGACTGTTCTCTTCGGTTTTATAATTATTCTAATTGGTTCACACTACAGAACCAGACAGTACACTGGCTGTAAATTAGCCATGTGTATTTATGCTGGGCTCTATAGGTAGAGTGTTGCCTGAACACGAGAAAAATCCCCTATCCTCTCTGTAGACCTGGCATGTGTTATTAATACCACCCGAATAACCTACAGTGGATGGTATAGGTGACCCCTTTATAAATCATAGGGGTCACAGAATACGTGTTTATTTCTGAGGTACGGTGCACACTACCTAGCGCTGAAACTAAATTTGAGGGTATCAGAAATTACAAACGCCATAGAGCACTATCATTGGCTAATGCTGGGATAGAGTTAAACAGTGATAGATACACTCAGAAATTATAGCAGTGATAACAAGAACCAATTGTGACTGATAAACAATTTAATAGAGGTTTTATCAAAAATGAAATAACAAGGCCTTCACGCATTTTAATTTATTGAAGAATAAAGGTTATATTTTAGTTTATTGTTCCCACGGTGATAGGGTCACATTTTTCTTAGGGAATTTATTCTGTCTCGGTGATCAATTATATTAGTATTATGGCAGGCTTCCTTTCAGGGAGCATCAATACGGCCTCTTGGCTGATGGAGGCAAAAACGGTCTTCTCTGATAAAGACATGAGCACTCAACTGCACAGCACATCTATAAATCATGCGTTTCGTAATATTACAAAAGCGTACAAGGAATTCGTGAAGACCTGGTGGGAGGTACAGGCACTCTCTACATATTTGGATAATAAGATTGTACCCCGCGGACTGAGGGTCCATCTCATGCCACCCCCGAAATTAAGAACAACAGAATTCATGGGTAAATGGGAGAAGGAGTCGACTGATAGCTCCCTAAGGCTCATGAATTTGTTATTAGAGGAAGAGCGTGTTAACCTAGAAAAGTCGAGTAGGACACTGGAGGAACTTATAAAGGAAGGGAAAAAATTTGCCGATGAATCAGATTATGAGAAAAGGGAGAATACACTAAAATTAACCATTGAAAAATACACAGTGTATTTGAAAGAGCGGAAACATCATCAGTATCAGAGAGACCTGAGGGACTTCTCTGAGAATAGGGTGTATGAAACGAGACAACATACTGAAACGGAAATAAGTTCGTCCGAAAGTGACTACTCTACAAATGAATCCACTCGAAGACCCGGCTATACAGGAAAAGGGAGAGGGAGAGGGGGTTATAAGAACAAATCCAAAGGTAGAGGTAGAGGCAGGGGTAGCTCCAATGAGGACCATTTTTTAGGACAGCCAATCACACATTATATGACAAGGAATCGAGCAACGATCGATACGCCACAAATATATCAGGCTCAGGTACACCATCATTAGGCCAAGAAAAGGATGCTGCCGGGAATGATGGCGAGAATCAATTACAGATAATTAATTTATCATCGAGAACTCTTACAAAACACGAAGAGACAGTAATTAAAAAGGGACTGTCATTTATTCCGACGAATAAATTCGATTCTTTTGAATGGACCAAAGATGTGGCGCTGTTTCTACGTAAGTTAAGGTGGAAAAAACACTTTGCCATTGCTGAAAGGAAAAAATGCAATGACTTTGGAATAGATAGAAGTGACCTAGAAGCCATTGAGATACTAGAATCTCTCGAAAGTGAGAATAATAAAGATCCATATAAAGGTCCGTTTACCAACCTGAAACCTAAGAGTACTAGCTGGCCAACTTCAGGGGAGTCACCATACATCGAAATATTCGAAAGTATGGTGAATGAAGAACTAGATCAACTATCTAAGAAAAAGAAATTTGGCCACCAAAACTTAACGCCAGAAGAAATAAAAGCACTAGTAGCGATTGAAAAAGAAACTGACTTTATCATCAAGCCCTCCGATAAGGGGGGTAACATAGTGCTAATGAATCGGGATATGTATAGGAAAATGTGCCTCAGAATTTTGGAGGATAAAGGAAACTATGAGGTCCTAGCCTATGACCCGACTGATTCCGCTCTACAGGAATTGAAACTAATCCTGTTAGAGGCTAAAGAAAATGGTCTAATAGATGACAAAGAGTTCTCTTATCTGTACTCGCCCACTCCTCAGGTAGCGACCTTTTACAGCCTACCCAAAATCCATAAGGGTCTAAATCCATTGAAAGGTCGTCCTATTGTTGCCGGAAATGATAGCCTGACCCAAGGTATTAGCACCTATGTTGATATGCTCCTCAGGCCATTTGTGGAAGCGCTTCCAGCGTATATTAAGGATACTACGGATGTCTTGAAGCGTTTAGATGGGATAATTCTAGCACCCAATACAAAGCTTGCATCATTAGACGTAGAAGCGCTTTACAGCTCCATTCCACACGCAGGGGGCATTAAGGCAGTGGAGTTCTACCTCAACCAGAGGGATATACACCTGAAGGAACACAACAACATGCTCCTTAGGTTCCTCTCGTTTGTTCTCACCAAGAACCACTTCCTCTTTGAGGGGAAGCACTTCCACCAGCTCAGGGGTACAGCTATGGGGAGCCCGTGTGCCCCCAGTTATGCCAACCTGTACCTGGGCTGGTGGGAGGAAACCTCCGTGTTCATTGAGACAAACGAGAGATGGACTACATCGGTAGAACTCTGGGTGCGTTTTATCGACGACGTGTTGATACTATGGACCGGTGAGGTTGAAGACTTCCATAAGTTCATCTCCCACTTAAACAACAACGAGTTGGGATTATTCTTTACGGCAGAAATTGATTCCCAAAATATAACATTTCTGGATCTCCTCATAACTAAATGTGACGACGGTTCCTTACAAACATCTATCTACCGCAAATCAACAGCCACTAACACCCTGTTACACTGGGGAAGTCATCATCCCAGATCCCTCAAAAAGGGGATCCCCAAGGGGCAATTCATTCGAACCAGGCGCAATTGCACTTCGGATATGGACTATGAAGTCAAATCCAAAGAGATGAGTCGCAGATTTGCGGATAGGGGTTACCCACAAGAGGTGATAGCTGTGGCGGACCAATTTGCCAAGGAACATAGTAGGCAAGAATTTCTTATCCCAAAAAAACGTACCGATGGAGACTCGAAAATCCGTCTAATTGGCACATATGACAACCGATCGCATGAAATAAGGCAGATCTTGAATAAATATTGGGACATATTGAGGAGAGATAAAGACCTTGTGGAATACCTTCCAATTAAGCCATTGATAACCTACAGACGTGGACGCAATCTGAGAGACAGACTGGTCCATAGTCTATTTTCTCCCAGAACTAATTCTATATCTTGGCTTGGATCTGATCTACCCAAAGGCTCCTATCGTTGTGCGGGGTGTAAAGCCTGCAAGTACATCCAACGTGGGGCTAATTTTACAAGTTCATCAACAGGTAGACAATACCGAATACTGGACTTCATTAATTGCAGATCTACGGGTGTTGTATATAAAGCTACGTGTACGTGCCCGTTTGACTATATCGGCAAGACCGTCCGCCAACTAAGAAGACGTGTATTGGAACATGTCGGGAATATAAACCGTGGTGAAAAGACGAGTCTTGCAATTCACGTACGTGATAAACATAACAACGACCCAGAATCTGTTACTTTCCAAGGTATTGAGATTATCAGAGAAAATGGTAGAAGGGGCAACCTGGATAGGAAATTAATGCAAAAAGAAACCAAATGGATTCACCGACTTCAATCATGCGCACCTAAAGGCCTGAACGAGAGTTTATCATTTGCGGCATTTGTCTAAATCCCGAAGTCTCGACTGTACACAGGTCACGTGTCACATGCAATAAGAAAAATCTCAGCATAAATATGTACCAACACTCAGTGACAAGGAGTATAAAGGACAAGGAGTATAAATGATAAATAACACTAAAATATGAGATATGCTGTAATAAGCAACCCTCAAATATGTATAATATAAACACTTATATATGTATTGTGTATGTTAGTGATATCTATCAATAACAATTCTCCAATTAGAGCCTATTATTTGAGGCATTTGTCTAAGTCCTTTATCCCGAAGTCCTTACAGTACCCAGGTCACATGTTACATGCAAGGATAAAATGTCAGCATAAGCATGTACCAACACCAACACTGAGTGATAATGAGTATTAATGACAAATGATACTGATAAAACTTGAGATATGCTGTAATAAGCAATCTTTAAATATCTACAATAACTGCATATGATTAGATAAACACTTATATATGCATTGTGAGGTATGTTTATAACCACTCTTTATACAGTATTGCTGATAACTAAACATGTATTTAAACAAATTTACTCAAACATAGCCCATGAGAATAATGCTATTAGCATGTGTTGATTGTACCTATATACTAAAACTGCATTTAAAGATGTGCTAAAACGCTGCTTACTTTGGTCTTGTGAAGACCGTCTTTTAATATGCCCATCCAGGAAGAATGAATGTCCGGCACGTACCCTGCATCATCACGCAGCGCTTGGTTGCCAGGCAGCGCGGCGTCCGCCGTGTCAGTGGTTGGCAATGGTTGGCGCCGCTCTGCTGACTCCAATGCGCATGCGCGTAGACGCCGTTACATCGCGTCTACCCGGATGACAGCGGGGGACTAACAGCATGCCTATTGGCTGGCCGGAACGTGCCCCCTGGGAAGGGAGGCGGAGCCTTGGATATATAAGCCTCACTCCGAGGCAAACTTACCAATGCTGCTCATTTGAACACAGCCGTCAGGCTGTCTGCATGTATACCCATACAAACCATCCTGATGATACAGTTATGCACATTTAACTGTTGAAACGCGTTGATGGGGCTAATAGAGTAGTATCAGGGTTAGTAGTTAGAGTCAACTTGCCATAGATGGTACTTTAAAACTGGGCCATCTGACTCTAATACATCCCTGTTATTGTGGGTGACTAATATCCCCCTTTTCCCTGTGAAAAGAAAGGGGGGGGGTAAGCACACATGAGACCCTGTTAATAATCAAAAGGAGTCTCTGCATGTGCTAGAATTGGTCTACCCTTTGTGCTTAGAAGGCAAACAAGTGGTGTTGGTTGACTTGAACTAGTAATATACAATATACATCGGTTCTGTCAACCAACTTCACTTCAATAAGCACAATAGAGTGAGTGGTTACGGTGCCTGTGCTCACTGCTAAAAAAGAGCAGTTAAGGCGCCAGTTTCTTTGCCATTAAAATTGAGGATAGTCAGTATATCATAACTAGACTGACTGTTCTCTTCGGTTTTATAATTATTCTAATTGGTTCACACTACAGAACCAGACAGTACACTGGCTGTAAATTAGCCATGTGTATTTATGCTGGGCTCTATAGGTAGAGTGTTGCCTGAACACGAGAAAAATCCCCTATCCTCTCTGTAGACCTGGCATGTGTTATTAATACCACCCGAATAACCTACAGTGGATGGTATAGGTGACCCCTTTATAAATCATAGGGGTCACAGAATACGTGTTTATTTCTGAGGTACGGTGCACACTACCTAGCGCTGAAACTAAATTTGAGGGTATCAGAAATTACAAACGCCATAGAGCACTATCATTGGCTAATGCTGGGATAGAGTTAAACAGTGATAGATACACTCAGAAATTATAGCAGTGATAACAAGAACCAATTGTGACTGATAAACAATTTAATAGAGGTTTTATCAAAAATGAAATAACAAGGCCTTCACGCATTTTAATTTATTGAAGAATAAAGGTTATATTTTAGTTTATTGTTCCCACGGTGATAGGGTCACATTTTTCTTAGGGAATTTATTCTGTCTCGGTGATCAATTACTTGGGCCTTTGGACCTTAGGGATCCCTTCATAATAATAATAAAATAATAAACCTTATTTGTGTAGCGCCATGGGCGGCTTGCTCTTCAGCACTGAGATGCGTCACGGTGGCATGTTCTTTGGGGCTGAGGAGGGAGTGGACTGTATCGAAAAGTGGTTTGGGGTGTGGGATAGTGAGGAGACTTATGAGCAGATCAGCAGTATAGATCATTTTAATTGAAGGCCTTGTCAGAAACTTTGTATAGTTGGCCAATAGATAAAAGTTAGAACTTTACGTAATGTATTGCACGTTGCTCTTAGGAAGCATAGTAATGGCTCACAATGTAATCGGTTTTTTTGCAACAGGCTTCATCTGAGGTGAGTATAGCATTAATAGGTTTTGCACCTTGGTCTTATGTTAGTGTCAGCTGCCACATAACTGAGACTACTTTTGCGAGTAACGGCTTGGGTACCCCGCAGCGAAGACTAAATGCCCCTTTGAGGTGCAGGTGGTGAAAACCGGGGTATCCCAAGTGCAGCCTCCAGATTTAGCCCAAAGCCAAATCAGTTTGTGGCAAAGCGGGTCCACATCCGCTTGCTGACCTAACGGTGCCCAGTTGTAGGTTTTAGGCACCGACCACAATAATGTGAGCCATTACCTGTGAACGGTGAGGAACTTGCTGTTTTGTTTGAAAATGTAATATTAGTTTAAGGATTAGGGTAAAAGTTGTCAACTTGGCCGGTCTGCATATGTGATATTGAGGAGCTCTACTAGATGGTCCTTCTATTTCTCCTAGATAGTCAGCAAATTGAAAGAACATTTTTTTCTACCTACCTTTAATGGTAGAAAGCACACCACGTTTGGAGATGGAAAGGTGGGCTAGAGGGGATATGGAGGAGGCCTATGCGTTTTAGTTTAAATTTTTTGCTAGGTGTGCATTCATCTGTTTGCTGGCAATTTAGGAAAAATAGCTACAAAGTGTCGGGCCAAAGGTGTAATTGTAGTGGGTGGAAAGTTTGTGTTTTACTTGGGCCTTTGGACCTTAGGGATCCCTTCATAATAATAATAAAATAATAGTAATCCTTATTTGTGTAGCGCCATGGGCGGCTTGCTCTTCAGCACTGAGATGCGTCACGGTGGCATGTTCTTTGGGGCTGAGGAGGGAGTGGACTGTATCGAAAAGTGGTTAGGGGTGTGGGATAGTGAGGAGACTTATGAGCAGATCAGCAGTATAGATCATTTTAATTGAAGGCCTTGTCAGAAACTTTGTATAGTTGGCCAATAGATAAAAGTTAGAAGTTTACATAATTGTAATGCACCTTGCTCTTAGGAAACATAGTAATGGCTCACAATGTAATCCTTTTTTTGCAACAGGCTTCATCTGAGGTGAGTATAGCATTAATAGGTTTTGCACCTTGGTCTTATGTTAGTGTCAGCTGCCACATAACTGAGACTACTTTTGCGAGTAACGGCTTGGGTACCCCGCAGCGAAGACCAAATGCCCCTTTGAGGTGCAAGAGGTGAAAACCGGGGTATCCCAAGTGCAGCCTCCAGATTTAGCCCAAAGCCAAATCAGTTTGTGGCAAAGCGGGTCCACATCCGCTTGCTGACCTAACGGTGCCCAGTTCTAAGTTTTAGGCACCGACCACATTAATGTGAGCCATTACCTGTTAACAGTGAGGAACTTGCTGTTTTGTTTGAAAATGTAATATTAGTTTAAGGATTAGGGTAAAAATTGTAAACTTGTCCAGTCTGCATATGTAATATTGAGGAGCTATACTAGATGGTCCTTCTATTTCTCCTAGATAGTCAGCAGATTGAAAGAACATTTTTTTCTACCTACCTTTAATGGTAGAAAGCACACCACGTTTGGAGATGGAAAGGTGGGCTAGAGGGGATATGGAGGAGGCCTATGCGTTTTAATTTAAATTTTTTGCTAGGTGTGCATTCATCTGTTTGCTGTCAATCTAAGAAAAATAGCTACAAAGTGTCGGGCCAAAGGTGTAATTGTAGTGGGTGGAAAGTTTGTGTTTTACTTGGGCCTTTGGACCTTAGGGATCCCTTCATAATAATAATAAAATAATAATAATCCTTATTTGTGTAGTGCCATGGGCGGCTTGCTATTCAGCACTAAGATACGTCACGGGGGCCAGTTCTTTGGGGCTGAGGAGGGAGTGGACTGTATCGAAAAGTGGTTTGGGGTGTGGGATAGTGAGGAGACTTATCAGCAGTATAGATCATTTTAATTGAAGGCCTTGTCAGAAACTTTGTATAGTTGGCCAATAGATAAAAGTTAGAAGTTTACATAATTGTAATGCACCTTGCTCTTAGGAAACATAGTAATGGCTCACAATGTAATCCTTTTTTTGCTACAGGCTTCATCTGAGGTGAGTATAGCATTAATAGGTTTTGAACCTTTTCAATATATGAAGAGGTGTGCAAGTCTTTATATATTAGGCGCATAGTGAAAATTATTTTATGACTGGTATTTAAAATGCCGTGCTTTATACATTTCCCCTAATATATATAATGGGAGGATAGTGATGTCACATGTACACTGACTGATCACTGCATTAGGAACAGCTGGCACGTGATCAATATTGGCGTACCACGTGACGGCCGTATCACAAACTGCTCCCTGATAATGTGCTGACCTCTCCTCTGCACAGCAGAAGACAAAATTTTACTGTAATGGGTAATGGTTGTGACTTGAGTGACTTTGACTGCAGGCAGATTGTTGGTGCACGGATGTGTGGTGCCAGGTTTTTATGAAAAAGTTTCACTTACTGCGGTTCAGGAACAGCCAATATCAAGAGTGTACCAAAACTGGATGGAAATATGTCATTCAAAAGATTACACTTCTGCAGGCCATGTGTGGTTGATCCTAAAGGTGATCTTTGGATGCCATGTCTGCTATCTCAGCATTGACTTGTTACAGTGGACCAACAGACCCAGCAGTA
Source organism: Eleutherodactylus coqui (assembly GCF_035609145.1). Taxonomy (NCBI): domain Eukaryota; kingdom Metazoa; phylum Chordata; class Amphibia; order Anura; family Eleutherodactylidae; genus Eleutherodactylus; species Eleutherodactylus coqui. The sequence continues at coordinate 199,093,762 of NC_089844.1, forward strand.
CAACAGCGGGGAAGTTAGACAAATTTCCACAGTGTGTTGCGTGTTATCGATGCTGGATTGGAGTCGCAGGTGTTGTAGCAGAGCCGGTCACTAGAGAGTAGTCAGAATAGCCAAGAGTTGTTATCAGGAAGTCACAGTATGCAGTACAAATGGATGAGACGAAAGCGTAGTCAAAGGTCAGCAGCAGGAGGTATCGATATGCAGTATAAATGGGATGAGAGAAGCATAATCAATGGAAGACATCAACCTGCTTCGGTTCTCGTGTGGCTTCAGTTCTCGGCGAAGGGCTCAGTGTGGATTGTTGGAAGGAATAAGGGGTGTTAGTACCCCAACCCCGCAGTCTCTCTTTTCACCATTCGGAAAGTCTCTGGTCAATCCAGATGCACAGTTGAATGAAGTCTTCCAGGTTGTCAGGAGTCTCCCCTCTGGCAAGTTCATCCTTTACACGCTATGATAATCTCCAACGAAATTGGCTCTGTTGTGCAGCTAGATTCCACGTGGTATCAATCACCCTGTGCCAAAACTCTGCTGTATACTCTGCAACGGAACGTTGCCACTGTTAGAGGTTATGTAATCTCCCTTCAGCCATGGCACAGTGGTACGGATCATCAAAAATATGAACCATAGCAGTAGTGAAGGCATCTAGGCTGTCAAGCATATTACTATTAGTCTCTATGTATGGCAAGGCCCATGCGAGTGCCTCATCAGTGAGCAGGTTAATGATGAAAAACACCTTCTTCCTGTCACTGGCAAACAAGGTGGGCTGCATCTGGAAATATATCTGGCATTTATAGTGTACAGAAGTCAATGTACCGGTCTTTCTAGATGTTTTTGAATGGTCTATGTTGTCTTGTGTTGTCAGTGTCTCCCATGTGAGTGAATATGATGTGTATTGTACAGCTGTAGCACTGAATGGGTTACTGTCTGGGTTATGTCTGGAAATGTATCTTTTGTATGTCATGTGACCTTGTCATATGCATGAGTGAGTTTTTTTTACTCTTTTGGTCTTTCCTATCAGCTTTCTGTTTGGGATACTCAAGTCAGGAGCCTGTCTGCACACAGACACCTTTTGGTCCATCTACAGATGGCCAGGTCGGATCCCCTGCGAGAAATCTCCTGCAGGCACCAATGCGGCTCTCACCTTCTCCTGCGGCTCCGGCTCTGTGACGTTCTGGCTGCTGGCCATCCCGTGCATGCGCAGAGCAGAGCCAAGGCACCGAGAGTGATATTTCTGTGCAGGACTCTGCGAGACCCACACAGAAATAGAGCATGCCACAATTTGTTTTCCGTGTATATTTTCACGTGGACAAATGGTGTCCATCTGCCTAGGATTGCGTTTTGTAATGCAATCTTATGCAGGTGGGCAGGGGCAGAAATTCTGCAGGGTAGGGAAGATGGAGGAAGCTGAGCAGATGAGATATGTGTGTCTTGGGTCCCTTCTACCCAGGCCCCATCACTGAAAAGCAAGAGAGGAGCTGCAAGTCTGCCAGACCCCACTGGGCAGCACTGAAAGTATGTCCCACCCCGTAAGTGTGAACCGATAGAGAGTTGGAGAGTGCAAGTTAACCCTTTCCAATCCACTGTCTGACCTCTAAAGACATTATGATTTAAGGCTGTACAGCTCGAATGTTGGAAGACGTCCGTCGGGGTTCTCTTACTGAAAATTGCCAGCCTCTCTGCTGTCGGAGTCTATCCAATGTGTCACCTCACGCAGTACTGGCTTTAGTCACCATATAGCGCCTTTGTATAACACCAGAAAAAGAGTAAGCCCCTTAGAAAAACCAGGATACAAATTGGATTAGAAAGGGTTAAAGAGTGGCTGGGATCAGAGAACCACAGATAACTAGGCCTGTGTAATCCCTCTGTCCTCCCATGATTCCTCCGTCACACCACGAGTCTTCCTGCACCAGTGTCTTGCCGGACTTTGTATGGACTGTTTTTCAAGTTTCTGCAAGTAAACAGCTTTACCGCCCGTTCCTGGTTCAACCTTTGTAAATCAACTGTGTGTGCGTGGACTCTTTATTATACCCTTCAGAATTCACCGCAGAGGATGGAATGGTGGCATCACATGTGACTGTGGTATACCACTATTGAGTTTCCCTATTTAATAGCCTGTTCTCAGCTCCTTGGACGTGTCCCCAGTTACCCTCTGGGTGGGAGACGGTAGGGTCCCATGACAAGGCCCAAACTCTCCCCTGCTGTCTCCTAGGTTGAGGCTCGCTCCTCGGACGCTGCAGATTGATTTAAGAAACCTCTGTATTGGCAACGATCTTCAGTAAATTTTGGTGGCAATGGCATGTGGACGTCTGGCCCTGAATTGTGCATCTCCACGAGTTACCTCTGTAACCCCTCGATCTCAGGAGGCACAGAACTCTTGGAGCTCTGTGACCTATTTCCTGAGCATGGCTACTAAGGACTCCATTTTAGGGAACGTGATTTTCTTGTTGCGTCTTACCGATGCTGAATTGGAGCCGCAGGTGTAGTAGCCGAGCCGGTCACTGGAGAGTAGTCAGCATAGCCGGGAGTCGTTATTGGGAAGTCACAGTGTGCAGTACAAATAGATGAGATGGAAGCGTAGTCAAAGGTCAGCAGCAGTAGGTATCAGTATGCTTGTAGAGGAGCTGAAGGAAGAGGCGCTTGATCACGGTGGTGCAACACAATAATCACACACTGGATCTGAGGCATGGTCAGGCTTTTATAGGAAGTCCTAATTAGTAGCAGGGCGGAGTCAGAACTGGGAGACAGGAAGTGGATTTAGCAGGAGCAAGGAAACCTAGCCCTGACACAATGACCATGTGGCATACTTTGCATCTACACAGGCTCAAAAGAAGGAGGATTACAAGGATGGTCCCTTGTCATCGCCAACAATGCCTCACATGGGCTCAGGAAAGATTTCAATGGATCATGGCAGAGTGATGATTCCTGTTTCCTACAGAACCATATGATGAAGGTGTATCCATGGAGTCAATAGGCCAGTGGTTGTGATGTCAGGGTCTAGGGAACATTTTCCTGTCTCGAACCTGCAACCTCCTATATGATCATGTCATAAACACAATGACATGATCATGTATGAGGTTGCATGTTCGAGACAGGAAACCAAGTAATCTTGTAGATATGACTAACAAAAATACATGATGTTATAGCGAGTATTCAAACCTACTTAGGACTCATGCTCAGGCATAATGAAACAGATCTGGATGGTATATATATATATATATATATATATATATATATATATACAAACTAGCCGTACCTGGCCACATGTTGCTGTGGCTCAGTCTGGTTAAATGGAATAGCTGTAATGGGGCTGCACGTCCGATATACAAAAAAAAGAAAAAGTGCACAACTGCTCCTAGCAGCGACAACAGTAATGCACTAGGTGAGCTGTGGTCCTAAGAAGGACCGTTGGGGTTCTTGTAGACGCTAACACTCTCCCTATAGCAGCAGCAGCAGCACTCTCCCTAATCTCTGCCAGCGTGCGTCTGTGGCGAGCCGCGGGCGGCCCCACTTTAAGTACTCGGCGGTCACCTGATCTCACCAGCCACTCACTGCTGTGGGGTGGGATAGGGCTGGAACGTCACAGGAGGAAGTTGTAATGCCTTCCCTGCATGTCTATTGGCCAGAAACTGGTGCAAATCTTTCAGGGAAGGAAATGGAATTGACTCGAACACCGCGTGGTGCTCGTCTCGAGTAACGAGCATCTCGAACACCCTAATACTGGAACGAGCATCAAGCTCGGACGAGTACGCTCGCTCATCTCTAATAATTAACCCCTTCATCTACTTCCACAACAGTGTTGCCATGTGACTGCCTTGCTTTAAATGTTAGACTGATGATATTAGGTTCGTAGACGTTTTTGTTCTTGGCCACAAGAATAGCTCGTTCTCTCAGCTAATCAGGATTCTTAGAATTGGCTTGAATATTGGGAAATTCTTTTTTAACCAATTCTTCTTTTGACGTCACTAAATTGCAGACGTTATGAGGCAGTGAAATTCGTCCTGAGGTCCGATCAACCAGCACCTATCCATTCCCAATCTCCAGCAACTGATGTGAGAATATCTCGGCTGATCGATCTTCTGCAGCTGGACACGCATATCTGGAGTTCATTTTTCCGTCTTTACCTGTCGCCACAAAGTAGAGTATTTCAGGCAAGCATTTATTTATCCGCTGGTGGTGATCGAGGAATTACAGGTAATGTTTGCCTGAAATCTCCTGCAAGCAATATTAATGCGTTCCCAAATGGTCTGATGTTTCCACACAAATCTTGCAATGATCGATCCATTTTTTTTTGTGCGCCATTGTGCAATCATCCCAAACAATAAACTTGCATTTCTGCAATACTTTTCTCATGCCGGATGCTTTGAAAATGTTGCACGTGGGAGTTTTAATGAATTGCATGTTCAATGGCAATTTCAAAGCGGAATGAGCAGTTTTTCCAAAAAATCATGTTTTTACCTGTAACAGGTGTGAGAGCTATATAATAGTAGGTATATAAAAATACGCACGTATTTGAATGCAACGTTGTGTCCAAATTTCAAAGCAATCGGTGAAGAACTTTCGGAGATTTAAGATTTTGAACAAACGAACATTTACATTTTTATTTATATAGATATACGCATATTAAGAGGCACAGACATAGCTAGATTAATTTGCACTTAAAACAACACTGCTTCCAAGTTTTTCTGTACCTCTTTCCATACTCCCCGAAGCGTATCTGTGGCGACATCAGCTGCAGGACAGACCGAAGAAGTAGGGATTGCTGTAAGGAAGCGAGGATGCTGACCGTATACACAAAAAAATGGAGATACCCCAGTGGAAGAACAAGGGCGGTTGTTTAGTGCAAACTCTGCCAACGGCAGGAACTCTGCCCACTGATGAGCCTTTTCGCTAGCAAACAACCGTAAATATTGCACTAAATCTTGGTTCTTCCGCTCAGTCTGACCATTAGTTTGCGGGTGGAATGTTGAAGAGAAGGAAAGCGACGTTCCCAGGTTTCTGCAGAAGGCACGCCAAAACTGCGACACAAACTGAACCCCGCGATCAGATACAATATTTTGGGGAACCCCATGTAGTCGAATTATTTCTTTTACAAAAATCTTGGCAAATTCTTTTGCCGAAGGTAGCTTCTTTAACGCCACAAAATGTGCCATCTTTGAGAACCCGGTCGACCACCACTAAAATAGTGGTGCACTTCTGGGATTCTGGTAGATCAGTTATGAAATCTACCGATAACTGCGACCATGGACTGGAAGGAACCGGTAGCGGTCTCAGGGGACCCTCCGGAGGACGCCGCTGACTCTTATTGCGAGCACAGACCGAGCATCCCCTAACAAAGTTGCGGATCTCCTGAGACATGCCTGGCCACCAGAAGTGTCTGGAACAAAGATCCAGGGTCCCCTGAAACCCTGGATGCCCTGCGAGAACCGACGAGTGAGATTCATCCATGACTCTAAGACGTAAGGTCTCTGGCACAAACCATCTGCCCTCCAGCACCCCCGAAGGAGCGTCCTGCTGAGCATTCTGTAGTTGAGGGACGAAGTTAGACTCTACAGCTGCCACCACCACGCCAGGGGCCAAGATATTCTCGGGAGTCATAGTCTCACTATCTGGCACCCCGAAACTCTGTGACAGGGCATCCGCCTTCACGTTCTTCTCTCCTGGGATATATGTCATGACGAAATTAAACCTGGCGAAGAACAACGCCCACCTGGCTTGACGAGCTGTGAGTCTTTTAGCATTGGCGAGATATACCAGATTCTTGTGATCAGTATACACGGTAATTGGGTGTCTAGCACCCTCAAGATGGTGTCGCCACTCTTCCAGAGCCCATTTGATAGCCAGTAATTCACGGTTACCCACGTCATAGTTGCGTTCTGCTGAATTAAACTTCCGCGAAAAGAACGCACATGGGCTATACCCAGATCTCCCACTGACTTCCTGCGACAATACTGCTCCTCTCCCCACTTCAGACGCATCTACCTCAATGAAAAAGGGTAGTCGTGCGTCCGGCTGTATTAGCACCGGGGCAGTCGTAAATGGCCCTTTTAGATGACTAAAGGCCTCAAGGGCTGCAGGCGACCATTTTTCCAAGTCGACCCCCTTCTTAGTCAGATCGGTCAGGGGTTGAGCAATAACCGAGTAATTCCTAATGAATTTGCGGTAAAAATTTGCAAAACCTAAGAACCGCTGGAGAGCCTTAAGGTTGTCTGGTCTGACCCATTGGGAGATTGCTGCTACTTTATCAGACTCCATCTGAATCTCCGTGGGTGAAATTACATAACCAAGGAAGATACTTGTTTAGAACCAAATGTGCATTTCTCTAACTTTGATACTCGCGCAAACGGGTCAGGACCAACCTCTGGTGCCGCACATGTGAATCCCAGTCAGGCGAGTACACCAGAATGTCATCAAGATATATGACCAGAAATACCCCCAGGAAGTCATGAAAGACCGCGTTCATAAAACCCTGAAACACAGCGGGGGCGTTACAGAGTCTGAAAGGCATGACCAGACATTCAAAATGTCCTAACGGGGTGTTGAACGCCGTCTTCCATTCATCTCCCTCTCTAATGCGAATTAAATTGTAAGCCCCCCGTAAGTCCAGTTTGGAGAACCAGTGGGCCCCTACCACCTGATTCAACAAGTCAGGAATTAGGGGCAAGGAGCACTGGTTCTTCACTGTGATTTTATTCAAGGCCCGATAATCCAAACAAGGCCTTAGTGTCCCGTCCTTCTTCTCTACAAAGAAGAGACCTGCCCCGGCAGGGGACCTGGACGGCCAGATATGTCGGTTTGCCAGAGCCTCTGAGATATAGGACTTGAGGGCCTCATGCTCATGGCCTGACAAATTGAAAATGGCTCCCTTAGGGATGAGACTGTCGGGAATCAGATCAATACCATAGTCCCACTCCCTATGGGGAGGCAAAGCCTCAGACAGTTTTTTGGAGAATACATCCTGAAAGTCTGACAAATACTCCGGAATGAGCACTGTATCTGCGGAGCACATGGCTATAGTAGATAGGTGATTATGACAGGATGATCCCCAATGAGTCAATTCCCAGGTGGACCAATCAAATTGGGGATTGTGCAGTGCCAACCAGGGCATACCAAGCACCACATCAACCGACATTTTTTCCATAACCAGGAAAGACAGTTCTTCCGAGTGGAGAATCCCCACTGTGAACTGTAATCCTGGGGTCCTCCATCATTCCAGGCCTGTGGAGAGAGGGGTAGCATCAATACAAAATGAATTGGCGTCTTCAGCGCCACAAATTCATCCATCAGGGATCGGACAAAACACAGGCTTATCAAGTTAGCGGCTGCTCCAGAATCAATAAACGCTTGCCCTGATCGGGAAAAATCCCGGAATCTAACCTGACACGGTACCAAAAGTTTAGGAAGTACCTGAAGTCCTAGGCGATGCTCCCTACAATTGCCTAGGACTCTGAGTTTTCCGATGGTTCCGGCTGCGAGCGTTGAGACCTCAGGGGGCAGGTTATCACCCGATGTCTAGCTTTCCCGCAGTAGAGGCAGAGACTATGCAACAATCGGATCCGGCATCGCTCTTTGGTGTCCAGCGGATCCACCTCCATCGGCTCGGGAACAGAGACTGGTAAGGAAGAAGAGGGACCAGGGCAAACAACCTCCCTGACTCTACGGGCCTGCCTGTCTTGCTTCCTAGACCTGAGCCTCCTATCTGCCTTCACCGCTAGCTCCATTGCCTCCCTTAAAGACCCGGGAACGGGGTGGGAAATCAACAGGTCTTTTACTGCGTCCGAGAGGCACTGCAGAAAAACGTCTTTCAGAGCGCTATCGTTCCATGCCGTATCCCCCGCATAGCGTCTGAAGATGGAGCAATAAGCCTCCACACAAAATGACCCTTGATGCAGCGCCAACAGGCGCGAAACCGCCAACCCCGCTCAGTCCACTTCGTCAAAGATACCCCCGAGTTCCTGCAAAAAGGAGTTCACGGACTGCAGGCAGGAGGAACCCTCGGCGATGGAAAAAGCCCCGCAGCAGGGACATTATAAGCCCGACCCTCTGGGCCTCCGACCCGGAAGAACGGGGGCGCATCCGAAAAAACAAGCGACACGCCTGTTGAAAAACAAAACATTTGTTCCTCTCCCCAGAAAACACCTCGGGAAGAGGGCACTTAGGTTCTGGGCTGGTTAAGGCGTCCGGACCCTGTGACAACACCCGCTGCTCCTGGGCTGCCATATGGGCGGATAAATCCTGGACCATCAGCACCAGGGCTTGCAGCTGGTTCGCAAGGGCGCTGATCGCCTCCATAGAAAACAGTTTAAGGGCCAGTAATTATGTTACGGCACTCTGACCCCCGAGTGCCAGGTGGGGTGCCCTGAACTTCCCGCACCCCACTGTCCCTGCCTACTTGCCTCGGTCCTGGCTAACCCCAGGCGGACAACTGGATGGCGGTCCCTACCCTGGCTAGGGACCTGGCGACTGCACAAGATGGATCTAACTAGTAGGGGACAGAGTGCCGACAGAAAGGCAGATGGAAATGACCGACAGAAAAGGCAGAGCAAAAGCAAAGCTGGAGAAAAAAGGAGCTGACAAACAAACTAGAGGCTGAACTGAGACAGACAGGACCTACTAGACGCTGACAGAACCAATAACTGGCAGTGAGCTCAGGTCACTGCCAGCCTTATAACTGCAAGACTCAGCCCGGGGGCAGAGAGTGGGAGGAGCCGACTCTCCCACAGCTGCATAAGAAAGATGGAGGAGTGCGGGCGGCACCCTACGGGCAGACACGCCCACGCCGCCGCACACTGGCTGCCCCACGCTGCCGGGCGAGCACCGCCTCCAGAGCTCCAGGACGCCGGAGCCGACACCAGAGCGACGCGCGCCGACCGCGGGACCCTGCGCCGCCCTGCATGGTAACAAACACCAGACAAGATGAGCAGAGGTCATTTTATTCTTGAGGGTATTAAAAATGGCCATAAATTAATACTCCCAAATTCTTCTGTGACGCTGAGACTTGAAGTTGCCCTTAAATATGATAACTCTCATCCCATCTGTGCTATGTTGTGTCCGTGACTAGAAAAATGTTTAGGCGCAGGTAATTCCGTCTTTCCCTCTTTAATTGAGTGGTGATGAGATCTCATCCTGGCTCTCAGTTTTTGTCCTGTTTCCCCGATATAAAGCCCCCCAACAGGACATTTACTGCACAGGATTAGGTACACAACATTGGACGTGGAACATGTGAATATCCCCGGGATCTTATAGTCCTGCTGTGTGTTGGGGATCCGTATCCTGTCCACAGTCAGTATATGTGAGCAGGTCTTACAGCTCCTTACATTACAGGGATAGGTTCCTTTTTGTGTGTCAGAGGGCAATGCACTCCTGACTATAAACAAACACAATTAGGATATTGTTACACATAATTAACATTTAACAGGTACAAAAGACAATTCAGGTTGTAAATGAATGCGAGGAGGAGGATCCTGTGTCTTCCATACAGGGAATAGTAATACTAGATCTAATACCAAAAAGATAAAAGGCCAAAAAGAGTAGAATCTGAATCTAAAAAGTTCTAAAAATGTATACAGGTGTATACAGGTGATTTCATGCTCCTAGAAGCGGAAGGTCAGGTCGGTGTCAGACATCCCCTTCTTGTAATATTCATCAAATATTTCATTTTGAGCCACTGTGAAATGACTCTTCTAGTCTCCGCAGGTTCCTGGAATGAAGGAAGTACAAGATTTAGTGACTAGGATGGCAGACATAGATGTTACTGTAATAGACATTAATGGGAGGTAAGCATTCATACCTTTCCTCGTGAAGGGTGAGATGGTTTGGTCCATGACGGAGCTCGGGATGGTGCTGTAGTTGGCCATGGGGTTGTACGCTGGTGGATCTTCTCCAGAACATCATTGGGTAGATCCTTCCCTATGTACTTCATCACTTTTCTGATTTCTCGCTTTGAGTCCTAAGTAGAAGTTTAGAAGTTCTGATCAGCTCTCACAAGACGGCCACATTTGTATAAAGAAGCCTATTCTGACGTAATCTCCTCACCTCTAACATGTCCTCATAGAAGAGGTAGAGAATGTCTCTCTGATGTCTTATTTTCCAAAAGTCCTTAACGTGATAGCCCCATGATCCATAAGAAACTACGGGAGGCAAGCAAGACAAATTACAGGGCATCCCGCAGCCACACATTAGACTCAGATCACATTTTGTGAACACATACAAACATACAACGTATGCACCTGGAATTCTCTTGGCATATACACCAAACATAGCATCAGGCCCCCATTCACCCAATGGAGGCCAATAGAGGGTATATTGCCCAACACCCCCATACACATACATACTGAGAGCGGGTGGGCATGTGTTTTGAATGTACAGCAGCGAAAAAGCTGCTGCCTGACCCCTCTGTGCCCTCCAGGCCCCTCTTTCCTCCTGCAGGCCCCTCTTTCCTCCTCCAGACCCCTTTTTCCTCCTCCAGACCACTCATTACGCCTACAAACCACTCTGTGCCCTCCAGACCCCTGTTCTTCTCCAAACTCCTCTGTCCTCCTCCATACCTCTCTGTGCCATCCAGACCCCTCTGTGCCCTCCAGACCCCTCTGTGCCCTCCAGACCCCTCTGTCCTCCTCCAGACCCCTCTGTCCTCCTCCATACCCCTCTGTCCTCCTGCAGAGCCCTCTGTGCCCTCCAGACCCCTTTGTCCTCCTCCATACCCCTCTGTCCTCCTGCAGATTCCTCTGTGCCCTGCAGACCCCTCTGTCCTCCTTCATACTCCTCTGCCCTCTTGCAGACCCCTCTGTGCTCTCCAGACCCCTCTGTCCTCCTACAGACCCCTCTGTCCTCTTGCAGACCCCTCTGTCCTCTTGCAGACCCCTCTGTCCTCCTCCATGTTGCTCTATCCTCCAGACCCCTCTGTCCTCCTCCAGACTCCTCTGTCCTCCTCCTTACCCCTCTGTCCTCCTGCAGACCCCTCTGTGCCCTCCAGAGACCTCTGTCCTCTTGTAGACCCCTCTGTCTTCCTCCAGACCCCTCTGTTCTCTTGCAGACCCCTCTCTCCTCTTGCAGACCACTCTGTCCTCCTCCAGACCCCTCTGTCCTCCTTCATACTCCTCTGCCCTCTTGCAGACCCCTCTGTGCTCTCCAGACCCCTCTGTCCTCCTACAGACCCCTCTGTCCTCTTGCAGACCCCTCTGTCCTCTTGCAGACCCCTCTGTCCTCCTCCATGTTGCTCTATCCTCCAGACCCCTCTGTCCTCCTCCAGACTCCTCTGTCCTCCTCCTTACCCCTCTGTCCTCCTGCAGACCCCTCTGTGCCCTCCAGAGACCTCTGTCCTCTTGTAGACCCCTCTGTCTTCCTCCAGACCCCTCTGTTCTCTTGCAGACCCCTCTCTCCTCTTGCAGACCACTCTGTCCTCCTCCAGACCCCTCTGTCCTCCTCCAGACCCCTCTGTCCTCCTCCAGACCCCTCTGTCCTCCTCCATACCGCTCTGTCCTCCTCCATACCGCTCTGTCCTCCTCCATACCCCTCTGTCCTCCTCCAGACCCCTCTGTTCTCTTGCAGACCCCTCTGTCCTCCTACAGACCCCTCTGTCCTCTTGCAGACCCCTCTGTCCTCTTGCAGACCCCTCTGTCCTCCTCCAGACCCCTCTGTCCTCCTCCATATTCCTCTATCCTCCAGACCCCTCTGTCCTCCTCCAGACCCCTCTGTCCTCCTCCTTACCCCTCTGTCCTCCTGCAGACCCCTCTGTGCCCTCCAGAGACCTCTGTCCTCCTGCAGACCCCTCTGTGCCCTCCAGAGACCTCTGTCCTCTTGTAGACCCCTCTGTCTTCCTCCAGACCCCTCTGTCTTCCTCCAGACCCCTCTGTTCTCTTGCAGACCCCTCTGTCCTCCCCCAGACCCCTCTGTCCTCCCCCAGACCCCTCTGTCCTCCTCCAGACCCCTCTGTGCCCTCCAGACCCCTCTGTGCCCTCCAGACCCCTCTGTCCTCCTCCATACCCCTCTGTCCTCCTGCAGAGCCCTCTGTGCCCTCCAGACCCCTTTGTCCTCCTCCATACCCCTCTGTCCTCCTGCAGATTCCTCTGTGCCCTCCAGACCCCTCTGTCCTCCTTCATACTCCTCTGCCCTCTTGCAGACCCCTCTGTCCTTTTGCAGACCCCTCTGTCCTCCTCCAGACCCCTCTGTCCTCCTCCATATTCCTCTATCCTCCAGACCCCTCTGTCCTCCTCCAGACCCCTCTGTCCTCCTCCTTACCCCTCTGTCCTCCTGCAGACCCCTCTGTGCCCTCCAGAGACCTCTGTCCTCTTGTAGACACCTCTGTCTTCCTCCAGACCCCTCTGTTCTCTTGCAGACCCCTGTCTCCTCTTGCAGACCACTCTGTCCTCCTCCAGACCCCTCTGTCCTCCTCCACACCCCTCTGTCCTCCTCCATACCGCTCTGTCCTCCTCCATACCCCTCTGTCCTCCCCCAGACCCCTCTGTCCTCCCCCAGACCCCTCTGTCCTCCCCCAGACCCCTCTGTCCTCCTCCAGACCCCTCTGTGCCCTCCAGACCCCTCTGTGCCCTCCAGACCCCTCTGTCCTCCTCCATACCCCTCTGTCCTCCTGCAGAGCCCTCTGTGCCCTCCAGACCCCTTTGTCCTCCTCCATACCCCTCTGTCCTCCTGCAGATTCCTCTGTTCCCTCCAGACCCCTCTGTCCTCCTTCATACTCCTCTGCCCTCTTGCAGACCCCTCTGTCCTTTTGCAGACCCCTCTGTCCTCCTCCAGACCCCTCTGTCCTCCTCCATATTCCTCTATCCTCCAGACCCCTCTGTCCTCCTCCAGACCCCTCTGTCCTCCTCCTTACCCCTCTGTCCTCCTGCAGACCCCTCTGTGCCCTCCAGAGACCTCTGTCCTCTTGTAGACACCTCTGTCTTCCTCCAGACCCCTCTGTTCTCTTGCAGACCCCTGTCTCCTCTTGCAGACCACTCTGTCCTCCTCCAGACCCCTCTGTCCTCCTCCACACCCCTCTGTCCTCCTCCATACCGCTCTGTCCTCCTCCATACCCCTCTGTCCTCCTCCAGACCCCTCTGTTCTCTTGCAGACCCCTCTGTCCTCCTACAGACCCCTCTGTCCTCTTGCAGACCCCTCTGTCCTCTTGCAGACCCCTCTGTCCTCCTCCAGACCCCTCTGTCCTCCTCCATATTCCTCTATCCTCCAGACCCCTCTGTCCTCCTTCATACTCCTCTGTCCTCTTGCAGACCCCTCTGTCTTCCTCCAGACCCCTCTGTTCTCTTGCAGACCCCTCTCTCCTCTTGCAGACCACTCTGTCCTCCTCCAGACCCCTCTGTCCTCCTCCAGACCCCTCTGTCCTCCTCCAGACCCCTCTGTCCTCCCCCAGACCCCTCTGTTCTCTTGCAGACCCCTCTCTCCTCTTGCAGACCACTCTGTCCTCCTCCAGACCCCTCTGTCCTCCTCCAGACCCCTCTGTCCTCCCCCAGACCCCTCTGTCCTCCCCCAGACCCCTCTGTCCTCCTCCAGACCCCTCTGTCCTCCCCCAGACCCCTCTGTCCTCCCCCAGACCCCTCTGTCCTCCCCCAGACCCCTCTGTCTTCCTCCAGACCCCTATGTCCTCCTCTAGACTCCTTGGTGCTGTAACTAGTCACAGGTGAGGGTATGACACGGGTTCAGGATGGCATAATAAACATAGTTATACCTCATAGGAGGGTTCCTGTACTTTTTACTGTAAACTCTCGCTTAAAGCAGCAGTACTTTACATAAAGCGGCTCAAAATACATGTTTTTCGTCCTTTGCTGACATATACAGCGCAGTACCTCATTAGTTCCTCCTGGCAGCAAAAAGGCACATGACTTTAAACATATTTAATCAGAATAGCTTTACATCGTATTCCTTGCAGTGTAATTGCTAAATACATCCTTATGCTGGCTATAGGCCCTAACTTCCAATGCCACTTACAGAAGGCGTAAAACATGTCATACACGATACTAAAGTCTAGAGGTCGTCACATCATCAACTAGCGGTTTCACTTTCCGGCTTCATTACTCAATCCCATATACACTCTATGCCATGTGCCTAACTGCACCATTACACCTCATCATTATTCCAGTCTATTACATCCCATCAGGCACATTACACCATCGCCATTAACCCTTTATGCATAACATTATAAACATCCCATATACCATTACACTTTAATAACACATAAGTAAGCCTTGCAGGACCTTGCTCAACTATTAACTATACTGCCATATTAACCCTTTACATTACCAACAGTCCTGTGAGTCCGTTTACCCCACCACCACAGTGGTGGTGCAATTCTTCTGCACCGCCAATGCAGTGACCAGCCATGTGGGGAGCAAGTCTCCCTCTTCTTCTGTGCACAGTATGGGGTGCTTCACCCCTGGGATACAGCTGGTTCTTCATCTTTTCCCTTATGTCGTCAGGGCTTGCTGGTGGTTTATCTCTGGACAGCTTACCCCCTCCAACTGGCCAACCCCACGATGCTGCTCTACTTTCACACGGTGCGCTGTAAAAAAAAATGCTTCTGTGAGAGAATCCATACAGATGAGTTTTTTATCATCACTTTATGCCGAAGCGAATTACCAGGAGCTCCTGAAATGCCAAATAGTGGCCAGAAGGAGCGATCACCACCTCCCTGACTCCTTAGAAAGGAAAGTATTCCTGAGTATAACAGTGGTACTTGTGGCAAGATCCCGCGCGGAAGATATGTATGTGAGGTTCGTATTAGAGGGGTGTTTAGTCTGAGTGTGTTAGCGGATCGGAGTGAGCCGGCTGGGTGGTGTACAGACAGGAGGGAGGCAATGTATGGTGGCATGGTGCCATGCAGAGCTTTGTGGGTGAGGGTGGGGAGTTTAAATTTAGTTCTGCAATGGATGGGCAGCCAATGCAGCGACTGGCATAGTGCAGAGGTGTCTAAGTAATGGCTGGATAGAAAAAGGAGCCTAGCTGCCGCATTTAGTATGGATTGGAGTGGAGCGAGTCTGGTCCCAGGAAGGCTGATGAATAGCGAGTTGCAGTATTCTAGTCAGTAGTGGATAAGGGCGACCATGAGTGTCTTTAGCGTGTTCGTGGTGAGGAACGGCCGGATTTTAGCAATATTTCTGAGGTGCATGTGGCATGTTTGGGCCAGAGATTGGATATGGGGGGTAAAGGAGAGGTCAGAGTCCAGTGTGACCCCAAGGCAGCTGGCATGCTATCTGGGGGTTATTATGGTGCCAGACACTGGATTGGACATGTTGAGGGGAGGTCGGTTGGAAGGCAGAAAGACGAGAAGGTCAGTTTTAGAGAGGTTAAGATTGAGATAAAGAGAGGACATGGTATTAGAGACAGCGGTCAACATTCAGTGATGTTTTGGAGGAAAGGTTCAGAGATCTCACAGGAAGAGGTGTTTAGTTGGGTGGCGTCAGCGTAGAGATGGTATTGGAGGCCGAATTTAAGGATGGTTTGTCCAATCGGGGCTATATAGATAGAGAAGAGAAGGGGGCCAAGGACTGAGCCCTGATACTGAAGGGGGCTGCTGTTTAGTGCTTATTCCTGCACAGAAGAGTAAATACAGGGTGTCAGGCCACATGGTACGTGTAGTGCACCATTCAGGCCTACAACCTATTGGAGATGCCATACTTGAATCCAGCAGGTTGCCCTGCACCCCACAGGCGAGCCACACTAGCACCCTGGGTGACCCAAGGTTTAACCCCTTAGTGACGAAGCCTGTTTGCGCCTTAGTGACGGAGCCAAATTTTGGAAATCTGACATGCGTCGTTCAACGTGGCATAACTCCGTAAAGGCTTTACATATCCCAGTGATTCTGACATTGTTTTTTCGCCACATGTTGTACTTCATTTAGATTGTAAAAAGAGACCGATATAATTTGTGTATATTTATTAAAAGTACCAATATTGGAAAAATTTTGAAAAAATTGTCATTTTTTTCACATTTTCAACCGTAATATCTCAAATATGTCCAAACATACTGTACAAATTTTTGATAAGATATGTATTTCCATCTGTTTACTTTATTCTGAATGCACACTTGAAAAACTTTTGTGTTTTTTTTAACCATTTAGAGGACGTACAAATTTAACATTACTTTTCAGCATTTTAAGGAGCACTTTGTTTTCCTGCACCAAGCCAAGTTTGCAGAGGCTCATAAGTGTCAGAATAATAGATACACCCACAAATGACCCCATTTTAAAAACTACACCCCTTAGTGTATTCACTGAGGGGTGTCATGAGTATTTTGACCCCACCAGTTCTTTTCAGGAATTAGTTCAATTTAGGGGACAAAAAATAAAATTTCATATTTTTGCAAATATGTCATTTTAAAGACATATTTTTTTCCTATAGAGCCCATGAAAATGAGGATTTACATACCAAAATGGATACCCCCGTTTCTCCCGTGTTCAGAAACATACCCATTGTGGCCCTAATCTTATGTCTGGATGCATAACGGGAGCCAAAATGAAAGGAGTAGTCGGTGTCTTTCAGAACATAAATTTTGCTTGAAGGCGTTTTAGGCCCCATAGCACTTTTGTAGAGCTCTTGAGTGGCCAAAACCAAAGAGAACCCCCACAAGTGACCCCATTTTGAAAACTAGACCCCTTAACGAATTTATCTAGGGGTGTACTGACCATTTTGACCCCACAGTTTTTGAATGAATTCAAGCCAAGCAAAAGGAAAAAATTGTGATTTTCATTTTTTTGTCAATTCTGTCATTTTAAAAACAGCTTTTTTTGTACAGCACACGCATGAATGAAGACTTGCACCCCAAAATGGATACCCCTGTTTCTCCCGTGTTCAGAGACATACCCATTGTGGCCCTAATCTTATGTCTGGATGCACAATGGGGCCCAAAACGAAAGGAGTAGTCGGTGGCTTTAAGAACATAGATTTTCCTTGAAGGAGTTTTAGGCCCATAGCACTTTTGTAGAGCTCTTGAGCGGCCAAAATCAAAGAGAACCCCCACAAGTGACCCCATTTTGAAAACTAGACCCCTTAATGAATTTATCTAGGGGTGTACTGCCCATTTTGAGCCCACAGTTTTTGAATGAATTGAAGCAAAGCAAAAGGAAAAAATTGTGATTTTCGTTTTTTTGGCAATTCTGTCGTTTTAAAAACTGCTTTTTTGGTACAGCACACACATGAATGAAGACTTGCACCCCAAAGTGGATACCCCTGTTTGTCCCGTGTTCAGAGACATACCCATTGTGGCCCTAATCTTTTGTCTGGATGCACAACGGGGCGCAAAATGAAAGGAGTAGTCGGTGGCTTTCAGAACAGAAATTTAGCATGAAGGTGATTTAGACCCCATTGCACACTTGTAGAGCCCTTGAGCGGCCAAAACGACAGAGAACCCCCACAAATGATCCCATTTTGAAAACTAGACCCCCTAACAAATTTATCTAGGGGTGTACTGTGTATTTTTACCCTACAATTTTTGAATAAATCTAAGCAAAGCAGTAGGAAAAAAATTACAATTTTCATTTTTTTGGCAGTTGTATCAATTTAAAAACTGTTTTTTTTGTACAGCACACATAGGGATGAAGACTTTCACCCCAAAATGGATACCCCTGTTTGTCCCGTGTTCAGAACCATACCCCTTGTGGCCCTAATCTACTTAAAGGACGCATGGCTAGGCCTATAATGGAAGGAGCACCCGTTGGATTTTAGGGTACAACGGAATAAATTCCAGGCCCCATTGCCCACTTATAGAGTCATTGAGCATCCAAAACTATAAAGACCCCCACAAATATCCCCATTTTAAAAACTAGACCCCTTAACGAATTCATCTAGGGGTGTACTGCGTATTTTGACCACACAGTATTTGAATAAATTTCAGCAAAGCAGAAGAAAAAAATAACAATTTTCATTTTTTTGGCAATTTTGTCAATTTACAGTTTACATAGGAATGAAGACGTTCACCCCCAAATGGATACCCCCGTTTGTCCCGTGTTCAAAAACATACCCATTGTGGCCCTAATCTACTTAAAGGACGCATGGCTAGGCCTATAATGGAAGGAGCACCCGTTGGATTTTAGGGTACAACGGAATAAATTCCAGGCCCCATTGCCCACTTATAGAGTCATTGAGCATCCAAAACTATAAAGACCCCCACAAATATCCCCATTTTAAAAACTAGACCCCTTAACGAATTCATCTAGGGGTGTACTGCGTATTTTGACCACACAGTATTTGAATAAATTTCAGCAAAGCAGAAGAAAAAAATAACAATTTTCATTTTTTTGGCAATTTTGTCAATTTACAGTTTACATAGGAATGAAGACGTTCACCCCCAAATGGATACCCCCGTTTGTCCCGTGTTCAAAAACATACCCATTGTGGCCCTAATCTACTTACAGGAAACATGGCAAGGCCTGTAATGGAGGGAACACCAGTTGGATTGCAGGGCACAACTGAATACATTCCAGGCCCCATTGCTCATTTGTACGGAATAAAAATTGACTCCCTAAAATCCCCCCCACCCCCACCCTTTTCAGCGTTCCCCAAATCTTAGATAAAAGTAATAATGTGAACTGTGTAGTATTTCCAAAGACGGGTAATTATGGAGGCTGGTTGGGATGGGCACATGGGGCAATAAAACCGGGTATCCCCCCTCCTCTCATGCTTTTTGGGAGTCATTTTTTTACCTCAGTGGCGGGGATGGGGTGTAAAAAGTGGCGCTCTGTGAGTCTCCGTAAGCTTGATGAGGTGCGGCGGTCTCACACAGAAGGCGCTCAACAAGCTGCTCCTGGAACTGCAGGAAGGCGAGCGTTCCCGGGGCTTCTTGTAAATTGCGTATTACAGGTAGCGGTCTGAATAACGCCGGGCTCACACAGCCGTAGGTGGATCCCGGCTGTGAGCCCGGCTGTGACCCTGCGTACGGCCGCGTAATGTACTGCGCATAACTGCGTACTTACACGGGCGGTCATGCGCAGTACACTTTTTTTTTTGTTGTTTGTATTTCCCGCACCGTCGCTTAGCGATGACGCGGGTACCCGCAGCCCGTATACAACGTAGTTGCGTATGGGCTGCGGGTATGTCCATGACCATGGAGCACAATGGGCTCTATGTTGCGGATATCCGCGGTAAAATAGAACCTGCTGCGTTCTCTTTTCTGCGAGTGGATTACGCAATTCCAACCCGCTAATGTGAGCGGAATTGTGTAATCCAATGCGATTGATCTGCATATTACTGCTAATCAAACGCATGCGGAATCCGTAATTCCTATCCGGTCATGTGAGACCGGCCAAAGGTAGATCGCTACCATTTTTTCACGTGACCGGGGACCGCTCAACGAGGCCACCCGTCACTGCTCCAGGCTCTCGGTGACCGTTGGTCGCCGAGAGCAAGGAGATATTAAGTTTCCTGGGCTCCCCGTCTCCTGCGCATGTGTCCGGTGTTTTGCCAGCGGTCGCATGCGCAGAATACGGGAAAGTTCGCGGAAGAAGATTGCGTCGGGGTGCAAATACGGAGGCCTCCGGTAAAAAATTTTATCTCCTCTCACCGATCGCATCAGTGAGGGGAGATGAAGCTTCACCTTTTTTTAACTTTTACGTGATCGCCATTAGTCTTTGGATAACGGCGAACACGTGATCAGGAACCGCTCACCGCGGCCCTCCGTGAAATCTCCAGGCTCTCGGCTAAGTTTTGTAGCCAGGAGCAGGGAGATTTTAAAAAACCACGGCTTTTGCGCATGCGCCTGCCACATTGGTGACGGGCGCGTGCGCAGAAGCTGAGTTGAGGTCCGCGGATAAATCCGCAGGCCTTAGGTACGTCATTTCATCCTCCCTCACGGATATGATCCGTGGGGGGAGATGAAACGCAAGCTTTTTTTAACTTTTTAAACCTTTTTTTTTAGTTTTTGGCACTTTTTTTTTTTTACCTTTTACCCCTTTTTTTTATTTATTTTTTTTTACTTTTTGCACTTTTTTTTTTACTTTACATGATCACTGTCATCCATTGGATGACAGTGATCATGTCCCTGGTGACATCCCTCTGCTCCGGGCTACACATGGCAGCCAGGAGCAGAGCAATTTTGAATTTCCCGGGGCTCGAGCCCCTCTGTGCACGCGCCCGATGTCAATCATCGGGCGCGCATGCGCAGACGGGGATTTCGGGTCCCGGGACATCGGGACATCGCAAAGGACCGGGGGTGAGTATCTTCACCTCCCCTCATGGATCCGATCCATGAGGGGAGGTGAAACTTTACTTTTGTTTTACTTTTTAAACTTTTTCGCGATCACCGCTATCGCAATGGATAGCGGCGATCGCGGGCCCGGGGACCGCTCAAAGTGGTCCCCGGTAACACCTCCTGGTTCCCGGCTACCTTCAGGAGCCGGGAGCCAGGAGATTTTAAATTTGCCAGGGACACCCGGGCTTCTGCGCGTGCGCGTGACGTCATCGTCAGGCGCGCATGCGCAGAAGGCCGCCGGCGGGTCCGGGAGGACCAGATCTCCGGGGGACACCGCCGACAAGCCGTGTGAGTATTTTCAGCTGCCGTGATGGATCCGATCCATCATAGCAGCTGAATTACTACTTTTTTACACTGTTTTATTTACTTTTTTGCGATCGGCGCTATTCATTTTATAGCTCCGATCGCAATGCCGGGGGGGACTGCCCGCATCCTGGGATGACAGCTCCATGCTGTCGGCTACCTGCGGGCACCGACAGCATGGAGCTGTCACGTCCTCAGGCCAGTGGGCATCAATCCAAAGAGGATGCATAAAACTACGTCCTCTAGGATTAAGGCCCACTTTCTGAGGACGTAGTTTCCCGATGGGGCCGTCGTTAAGGGGTTAAGGCTGCATTGCATGTCATTGATAAATGGGAAATATAGCAACAGACAAAAAAGATGGGTGCTTTCTGTGATTTTTTTTTGTATATTGCTTTTCTCACAAGCATCAGAAGCAAACTCATACCTTTCATGCGGCACCAGAACTAACCTCAGTACAGAAATATACAACCCCAGAACCAGAATTAATATATAACTACAGCACCAACCAAGCTCATAACAAATACAGCACCAGAACCAAAAACTATATTTCTTCTCGATATGGCTACTTTCAGACAAACGTATTATTACGGACACATTTTACAGACGATTGTTCTAGCCCAACCGTGGGTCTACTGAGCTAAACTCACAGGATCATAGGGATCTATAAAGTGAGTGGGCTGATCAAAAGCTGGGGGTGTACATAGAAGTCATGGGGCTCCATAGCCAAACTCCCAACATAGCATTTCCTGGGCGTCCGACACAAATATGGTGAGTTCAAAAGTAAAGAGCAACCCCAATCCTATAACAGGGTCCTAAGCTCTTCCCTGTTGTATTTTTTGTGCTGCCATTGTACTGGACAGGTGGCTGCTCCTCTCCATGGGGTTTCTTCTTACAAGTAGGCTGATTAATCTGACATCCTGTATTTTTTCCCAATACCCAGAGTACATCAGTATTTGCTTTGTATGGTACATTGGGCCCTTTTACATGGGCTGACCTGTTGGAAGCAGAAGCTTGACCGTCATCGCTGTGATAATTGTTCCGATGCTTTTTGTTGTTCTGGCACGCCCGTCTTCATTCACAAAAGTTCATCAATGAGCGACTGCCTAAGATGAGACCAGACTCCCCGATTTAGGTGGGACATCCCACTTTGGGACCCTGTGTCCCGCCTTCCGCCTGGACCCCAGCGGGACAGGCATTTGTCCCACTTTCATGACATTTGTCTAGTTTTCTGGTGACATCTGGTCACCATTAAAGTGATTACCAGGCGAGGTGCTGCAGCTCCCTGCCCAGTAATCACTGTGCAGCGCCACGGACCGGATGCATACACTGACAGCTGTGTGTGTATCTGGGATCGTTCTCACCCCTCCCCTCAGCTCTCCTCTTTGGTGCCACTAGAGAGGAGAAGGAGGGAAGGAGCGCTGTTGCTGGTGCACAGACTTCCGGCTGTCGGTAGCAGTGCTGAGATGTGATCATCTGTGATGTGAAGACCAGGAGATGGGTAAGTATATGGGTCACTGTGTAGGTCACTTGGCTCGTATAGGGGACACAAATACTATGGGTCACAATTATTGCGGGGGTAAGTATAGGGGAACACTAATACTATTGGGTTACTGTGGGGGTCACTATTATTGCTCGGGCGAGTATATGGGAGCACTAATAGTATTAGGGCTTCTGTGGGGGTCATTATTATTTCTGGAGATACTGTGGGGTCACTATTATTGTTGGGGCTTCTGTGGGGGTCAATATTATTGTTGGAGATACTGTCGAGGTCACTATTATTGCTTGGGATACTTTGGGAGTCACTATTATTGCTGGGGATACTGTGGGGTCACTATTATTGCTGGTGCGAGTGCATGGGAGCGTTAATACTATTGGGCTACCGTGGGGGCCACTATTACTGCTTGGTGTCACTACTATTGCTGGGGCTTCTTTGGGGTCACTATTATTACTAGGGATACTGTCGGGGTCACTATTACTGCTGGGGATACTGTGGGGGGTCACTATTATTGTAGGGGCTTCTGTGGGGGTCACTATCATTGCTGGGGATACTGTGGGGGTCACTATTATTGCTGGGGCTTCTGTGGGGTTGCTATTACTGCTGGGGATACTTTGGGGGTTACTATTATTGCTGTGGCTGGTATAGGGGAGCACTAATACTAATGGGGCCACTGTGGGGGGGTCACTATTATTGCTAGGGCTGGTATAGGGGTCATTATTACTACTGAGGCCACTGTGGGGGTCACGTTTACTACTGCCCTTCATAGTATAGATTAAATAATTTATTTAACCTATACTGTGAAGGGCCTTACTACTTGAATAGATTTTTGCCTCTGTGATTAATCACTTTTACTACTGAGGCTGCTCTGCACATGGCAGCGTACCTCAAGCTGACTTAAGCTATGTTTTTTACATGGCGAAAATGCTGCACCATTGGTGCAGATTTTGACTATGAATCAGCTGCAGATATGCAGCGGCGCTCCACCTCACCTCTTCCGAGGGCTTTCCGCTATCAGCGCTCCCCAGATTCCGGTTCCGCTGTTCAGGTGAGACCACTACAGGTAGCTGGGAACCTGAAGCCAGGGAACGCTGACAGCGGGAAGCCTACAGAGGAGATGAGAGGGAGCGCCGCATAATATGACATCAGCTGTGAGTACACGGCTAATTTCCAGTCAAAATCCGCTGGTAGAGATTTTGAATGTTTTGTGGATGCAGAAATGCTGCAGAATTTGCTCCCTGTCTTTTTCTGAACAGCCCTGTACTTCTTATAACGACAAAGTTAAAATCACACCTTCCATGGATCCAAAATCGATTGCAACGGTCAATCTGGACCGGAGATCAAGAGACGGGTTACATTTGGTAGGAATGCAATGCAAGGAATGGAAAAAAACATCAAATTCATACGTTGTGATAAGCCCCACCCCTGACCACACCCATTTGTCCTGCTTTGAGCTTGGGAAAATGGTCACCTTAGACTGCCTGTTTACACGGCCCATCAGTTGTGCATGCAGAAACTGAAGGATAATCATATAGATTCTCACTGGATGCAGCAATCTAAATGATTTATCAGTCTGTGTAAAAGAGCCCTTATGGTGCTCATAGTGCACCATGGACCATGGGTGAAGTGGCTTGGAATGGACTTTAGCACTTTCTTATGCTGCGTTTACATGGGACGATTATCGTTCAGTTTCACCCTCTCCAATCCAGTGCTGGACGTCGTCTGACATTGAGATTTCCCTGTGAAGCTTCCATGTAGGGCGAAGTCTGACACATGTTTATAATAATATGCAGAAGAGAGCAGAAAGAAACATATGCTATATACATTGTATGCAGTTAGAGGATGTCTCTGTATGGCACTTCATTACAGAGATAGATATCTATCTATCTATCTCATATATAGCTCATATCTATCTAATCTATCTATTTCATATACATTTAGCATTTATCTAATATTTATCTCATATCTGTCTGTCTATCTAATATCTATCTAGCTCATATACATCTATATCATATGTCCCTATCTATCTTATAATTGATATCTACCTGTCTCATATGTATGTATCAATCTATCTAATACCTATATATCTATCTATCTCATATCTGTCTATCTCATATCTAGCTATTTATCTCACTATCTATTTCACTGTCTATCTAGCTGATATCTATCTCATATGTATGTATCATTTATCTATCGCATATATCTCATATCTATCTATCTAATATTGATCTATCGAATTCATATCTAATGTCTATCTTATATCTATTTATATATCTAATATCTATCTCATATCTATCTAATCTATATGTATCTCATATGTATGTACCAATCTAATATCTATATATCTATCTAATATCTATGTATCTCATATTTCTGCATCTATCTATCTATCTATGATTAAGGAAATTAGAAATTAATAGTCTTATTATATAAATGTATGTGTAGTGGCCCAAGAGGTCCTACAGGATAGTAACATAATCGCAGGTCCTAAAACACCTGGTTATGTACTCCTCCGAAGACATGAGCGGTATCAACGTGAGAAAGACCCTGTCTTTCCCCTTTCTTCATGGGCGATAGGCTATTCTGCCCAATAACGCTAGCTCCTGATTGGTTGCTGTTAATAAAAATCCCTGATTGGTGGAGGAGATGCAAGCCCGGGAAAGTGAGCTGGGCGAGGCAGGATGTGAGGAGGACTTAGAGAGAAAGTGTGGGAGAAGAGACAGGAAGTGAAGGAGGAGTTTGAGGAGTAGTCATCTGGAGGTCGACGGGGAAGGAGGTGTGCAGCGGTGCTGCAGAAACGAATGTTACCTGGAGTGAAGAGTGAGAGACCATAAGCTGCAGAACAAAGTGCAGGATGGAGGAGAAAAGCTTGGATCTTTCTACACAACTGTGATGATATATGTATATATTGCCATATGTTTTTTATGCTTTTATACCTGTATGCAAGTTCTATTCAATTCCAAATGAGAAAAACTTAATCTGTCGCCTTACATCAGATATTCCAAAGGCCTTGCAAGGCGAAGACCAAATGTATCTTAAACACCGCAAGGAAGAACCGGATACGAAGGCCGTGTGCTTGGCTGTTTTCCCAGAAGCGCCGTATCTAGATAACGACTGTTCAACTACGTTTATAACTTTCACTGTCTCAGGCGGAAATCCGGACTTTACATATATGGTTATGCGGCGAATTTGAGCCAATGAGACCATCACCCATTCCTAGTGATGAGACCAAAGGGTATAAGATCCCATGTAATCTGTAAAAAAGTGCGCAGTTATGTCCCCGTGTGAGGAACTATACCAGACCTCCGTGTGTGGTGTCTCTTCTTTACCGCCAGCAGCGGGGCATTGGGGTGGGCCTGATTGGTGCTGTACGCAGAATTTCCCTGACAAATGGCGCCCAAATGTGGGGCGGTAAAACCGGAGCCGTGCAGCCCTGTCCACCCGGATCCACGCCACGGGGAAGCCGTCCTGCTGCAAACCGAGCCTGATCAACTCACAGAACTCCAGGTAAGACCGGCATATATTTATGTTGTGTTTTACGCTGAGAGTCTTGCAGCAGGAGGGACTATCTGTGTTTTGTGACCGGACGGGTTGGGTTAAGAGTTCTACATGGTAACTCGTGGGCTTCGGGTTTGCCGTCACGGACCACTGACCGTGATAAGCGCACCAATCGCTCACCCAGGAACTAGTCTGTAGTCTATTTGTACTTTGAAGTCTGTAGCATTTTAACGATAGTGGAGATTGTTTGTTGTATCTGCAGAATTTTTTTCTGTTTCTTTTCATTTAGTCTCATAAGAGAAGGGACCCTCGGTTGTTTTGCCATATATATAAGGGGCTAACAATTTGATTTAAGAGGGATGCATTTTGTGAGACAGGCTTCATAGGAGAAGGGACCCTCGGTTGTTTTGCCTTATATATGGGGCTAACGATTTGATTTCAAAGGGATTCATTCTGTGAGGCTGGTTCCATAGGAGAAGAGACCTTCGGTTGTTTTGCCAGTATATAAGGGGCTGACAATTTGGTTTAAGACGGATACATTCTATGGAGCGTGTTATTATTGTTGTTGTTGTTCTAATATGCGCAAGACCTTATTAAAGAAGACAGAGCCCCTCAAGGGCCGCCGCCGTGCGGATGAATTGGTGGAGGAGAGACAAGGGTCCCAATTTGTAAAATGTAAGAAAACTCTTATGAAAATGTGTGACATGGACCCGCACGGTAGATTACAGTATGGTGACTGGGAGGAGGTCTTTAGGACCAAGAAGAGCGCCTTGAAAGACCAAGGGTTGCTAGAAAGTGCTGAAGTAAGAAGCAGAGAGACAGTCAGAGAAAGTTAAGTATGTACAAGTATTAAGAAAGTATCTGTAAGTGAAATGTTGGAAAGTACAGTAAGTGATCAAGAGGCTGTCGGGAGAGTGTCCACTGAAGGTTACATTGGCAGTTAGGTAGGGAGAGAAGTAAGGGGAACAAGCAAAGTCGAGAGGAAAGTTACAAAGCATGTGATTTGTAGGCAGAGAGAGAGAGGAAAAGGTGTATAATACTAGGTGGATAGATATAGATGTATGTGTGTGTGTGTATATATGTATATATGTACAAATGGTTAACTGAGCTTGCTTTTAGTGGGAGAAGGATTGTTTACTTGAAGCTGCAGTGTCTTAGTCTAGCTTCTCAAGGCAGAGAGATAACTTTGCAAAGGTGGGGGCTTTCAGACTTCACTCTAAGCTCAGGGTCACAAGGGGGGCTGAAAGATACCCACGCATTCTAAAATATGTCAGCGTTTAATACAGCATATAATAGCTTCAGTAAATAAGAAAGAGAGAATGTCTCTGTCACTCAGCAAACTTTTTCACACAAATTGTCAAAAATAGTGCTCATTCACAATCTCATCTCAATAGAATCATGTACTTTATAACGTTATAGCACTCACCTCAATGTCTTTCAACTGATGTATGTATGTTTGTCGCACTTTTTGTCTGTGCATCTGTATGTACTGGTACACCTTCAATGGGGGGTGACGGGGCAGACTTGAGCGCATGGATGGATGAGAGTTAATGCCCAGTGTTCAGGCTGTGATGAATGTAACATGTGTGATGCAGATATTGACTGGGGATAATAGTCCCCCCCCCCCATGCATAAGAGTTTACTTGTTTGTGATGTGGACGTGCAGACTGTTAAGCTTAAATGAAGGTGTGTAGAAAGAAGCAAGCGGCCAGTATCGAGGGGGTGGAGCTAGATGACGTAATGGGTCATCCCTCTTGTCCACAAAGGAGGGGGTAAAAATCTTGAGCAGCTAGTAAAAGTTTTTTTTCTCTCTCAAATTTGATAAGACATTGCAGGCAGGATGAGATTAATAATGAATTCACTTAAAGGATATCACATTTCAAATATGGATAGATGTTTGTAGATTATTCTGCCCCGATGTAACTCATGTCTCTGTTATTGGTGCTAACATCTTACAGGCCTTATCTGCATCCATCAAATATTTTTCCAATGTTGTACTACCTTGAACCCGGCTACTCTTCTTCCAATTGAGTACCCTGGTTCAAAAGGGGGAGGAGAAGGCATAGGTGATCTAGGTATTGCAAATCAGCCATTTTTAAATTTTTTCCCAACAAGGTTCTGATCTATTTGAAATAGAATATCAGCATGATTGTCTAGCATTGATGCAACAAGAAAATTTAAGTTTTAAAAAGTTACTGAAGCCCCTAGTTAACAATGCATATTTTGAGTTGTTTTTTTATAGATGGTCCCAGGGTGATTGACGACTCCACACTGGATATGCAGTGGTCACACAACAAGATGTCCTAAAAGCAGAAGCTCTGCCTCCGCATGTCTCAGCACAAGAAGCGGAACTGAAGGCCCTCACTGAGGCGTGTAGAGTGGAAGAAGGTAAGACAGCAAACATTTACACTGACTCCCGGTATTCATTTGGCATAGCTCATGATTACGGCCCAACATGGAAGGCCAGACAGTTTTTTACCTCAAAAGGACAGCCAATTAAGAATGGTGCATCGGTGCAGAGTCTTACGGAGGCCCTACTTCTGCCTAACAAAGTGGAAAGCTCACACCAATTCCTACACCAAAGAAGCAAGAGGCAACGCCATCACAGACCACACAGCAAAAGCAGCGGCCCTGAAGCCGTGGAAGAAAAGAAGAATTTAACAATAACTTTGGACTTTGACTAAACTTTGGACTTTGATAAAAACTTTGGACATTGACTAAAAACTTTGGACTTTGATAAAAACTTGGACTTTAATATGCTAAAGACTTTACAGTTACAAGCTAGAAAGGAAGAAAAAGACAAATGGACTAAATATGGGAGCAGCGGAAACAGGACGGCGTATGGTGAACAGTCAACAGAACTTTCCTACCACGGTCCCTGTGCCCCATGATGGCCCAGCTGACGCACGGAAAGACGCACCTCTCAAAGCAGCAATGATGTCGACGCTTGAACGAGGATGGGTGGCTCCTGGGTTTTCTGTAGCTGCTGCATCATTTGTCCAATTTTGCATGATCTTTGCCATAAGCAACAGGGCAGAAGTAAAATTTGCCACGTAACACTTGCCGGGGCCACTCTACCCATTTCAGGGATTGCAAATTGGCTACATTCAGCTCCCACTTGTTGGGAAGTATGAATATGTGCTTGTTGTTGTTGATTTCTTTTCAGGTTGGAAAGACCTACCCTGTTACCAAAGTAAATAAGCAGGTAACCGCTCAGAAGCTCATGAACGTGGTAATCTGCAGATATGGGGCACCGGAAGTGATTGAGTCAAACAAAGGTACACACTTCACAGGTGAAATAATGCAATACATCACGTCTGCTTTAGGTATATCCCAGGCTTTTCACACACCCTACCATCCACGGAGTAGTGGGAAAGTAGATACAAAAGGCAATGGAGGAAATGGGCAAATCTTGAATTGAGTGTCTTCCATTAGTTCTTTCCCAGGAGGGTACATGCCAGAGTAGCTGAGCTTGGGGAATGATTCTTGTTAATTTTGTCATAGGCCTCTCCAAGGAATTGTCAATAACGCATTCTGCAGTCTCTGCTTTTCTCCCAGGTCCTACAGATGAGTGTCACAATCTGAAACCAGGTGACAGGGTCTAGGTGAAAAAGTTTGAGACAGAAATCCGGTTTGAAGGTCCTTACCAGATGTTGCTCACCACCCCAACTGCAGTCAAGCTCGAAGGAAAGCCCACTTGGATCCACACTTCGCACTGAAAGAACTCATGATCCTGCATATCCTTTATATGCTATAATGTGGTTCAATTCCTCTAACACACACATAGCCACACACACCTTTGACTACTGTACACTAGCCTCGTGTTTCAGAGATCAGAACAAATTAATACAATCAAATGTGCAATATGAAGACTACACTGAGGGTGAGAATCCAACACTGCATCGTGCTAAGAGAGAAGTTGACGCTCCAGGTGGTAACTTTGATCCACATGTATACATAGATGCTATAGGAGTGCCAAGGGGGGTGCCAGATGAATTTAATTCTAGAGATCAGGTTAAAGCAGGTTATGAGTCCTTATTTGCTATTGTCACTGTTAATAACAATGTAGATTGGATGAATTATATCTATTACAATCAGCAGAGGTTTGTAAACTACACCAGAGATGCTTTGCAAGGGTTAGCTGACCAGTTAGGGCCCACTGCATCCATGGCGTTCCAAAATAGAGTGGCCCTGGATATGATTTTAGCAGAAAGAGGTGGGGTATGTAACTTCCTGTACATGTATTATCCCTTTGATCAAAAAGAGTATGAGTAAGGGACTGGACAATGTGACACCAACATTTCCCTTGTTTGAAAAAGATGAAGAGCCAGTTCCGATAGTGCCAACCACGTACGTTACCAGAAGAATGGAGAAATGTACTAATACTGCGCCTGCCCCGATCTTCTAAGATGGATTGTCAGTGGAATTCCCATTTCCTAGGGATAGTGCAGAAGACCTTAGGTTCCGGCGAGGGCGCACCCTGTGGGGTGTTAACTTGTAAAGATAGAGGGTATGGATGCCCGGAAATGAGCCCAGGGAATCCATGGCCTCCTTCTGAGGTGAGTAGGGATCCCCCCTCCTAGGAGTAGGGCCTTACGGGCAGTGGGAAAACCCTGACGCAAGGGAGAGGCGACCGAGGAAGAGTGCAAGGCCTGGTGCTTGATCTCCATATTAAGTTTTTAGGGGGGTTTGTGAGGATATATGTATATATTGCCATATGTTTTTTATGCTTTTATACTTATATGTAAGTTCTATTCAATTCCAAATGAGAAAAACTTAATCTGTCGCCTTACATCAGATATTCCAAAAGCCTTGCAAGGCGAAGACCAAATGTATCTTAAACACCGCAAGGAAGAACCGGATACGAAGGCCGTGTGCTTGGCTGTTTTCCCAGAAGCGCCGTATCTGGATAACGACTGTTCAACTACGTATATAGCTTTCACTGTCTCAGGCGGAAATCCGGACTTTACATATATGGTTATGCGGTGAATTTGAGCCAATGAGACCATCATCCATTCCTAGTGATGAGACCAAAGGGTATAAGATCCCATGTAATCTGTAATAAAGTGTGCAGTTATGTCCCCGTGTGAGGAACTATACCAGACCTCCGTGTTTGGTGTCTCTTCTTTACCGCCGGCAGCGGGGCATTGGGGTGGGCCTGATTGGTGCTGTACGCAGAATTTCCCTGACACAACAGTGAGTGATACGAGGCCCTGCTAAATCTAAAGTCAGGGAAAATACAAGTAACCCCATTCTCCATAACTACAAATGTCTGTAAAGCAATCCTTTGGACACAACGCTCAAATAACTTACTGATGGGATTCTGTCTTGAGTAAACTTAAACAAAAAGAGAGCGAGAGTGTTGAAAATAAAGTTGCTTGTGATGTTGATGTACTGGAAGAACGTTATTTGAATGCTGAACCCTGCATCACAGTGGACTGTGTAATTTCTTCGTTATTTAACACATTGCTGAGTAAACTGTGTACCTTCAGTTTGCAACTAAGCTCCAGTGGACTTGTCTCAATTATTTCATTACCATCTACTGAAGTTCACCCCCCAAAAGGTACTGGCGTCACCGTGACACAACCGTTAACTTAATTGCTAAAAGTTATTATCCCTGTTCCACTGCGCGGCTGAGCTGGGCCGTTTTGCCACCAGTGTAGGCAGAGTTTACAGAGCCACCCGTAACATCCATCTTTATTACCCGCGGTCTCCCACGCATTAGTCTGCCTGCCGCCTGGACGCCGGATATGTTATATCAATATACATATATTTACAGGATTATTATAAATTAGTTTCCCAACGTGAAAATCTCATAACTCACGTTTAATTTTCAAAAAAGTGCTAATAAAATCATCATGCCATCATTTCTATGCATCTCTGTTGAGTAACTCCAAGGAATCCACAACGCTATTTCCCACCCAAAATATATAAGCGCTGTGGAATTTGCAGGTTGCAGGCAAATTGGATTTGAAAGGGTTAAACATGAGCCAACGACTGGACGCGAACGAGCATTGTGTGGTTTTTGTTTGTCATTGAGTTTCAGCTGACATGAAAATCAACGCCAGGCGGTGTGTCGGTCGGGCAGTTTAAACACTGAATGATGAGCGCCCGAGCGACGCTAGTGCGAGTGAGCTGGTGATCTCGTCAACAGCTCGTACCATGGGACAAACGAGAATTGTGAGATTCTCGGGCCACGTAAAGGGCATTACAGTGTTTTTACTAGAGCTGAGGATGACAAGCCGGCGCTGATATATCCAGCTATGCTGATAATTCCATTATGGTTCTACATCGAAGCTGTGCTATATTGGACTGTGGAGCTGTCATAGCCATCTTGCTAAAGCTGGACAGCAGTGATCAGATAAGCAAAAAGTAAATTGTCAGTGTCCCTGCTAGTGAGTCTATGGGTGAAGCAGCAGTGGCTTTCTTGCTAAAAGTCGCACTGTTAAAAAGGTACCTTTTTTGCCTCATTGCCAACTTGGAAAGTGGTGCACTATAATGGGAGAAGCACATTAGGCTTCCTAATCAGACAGGGATTCATTGTTCTGCATTCTATGTGCTGTGTTTGGTCTTTTTATGGGCACATTGTGCCAACACTGGGGCAGAACGCTGTGCTGTAGAGCCTGCATCCCAATTAATGGGGGGGGGGAGCTATTTAAACCATAGGATGTGTGCAAGGTAAGCATCCTTCTCTCTCTGCCTATTGCTGATCAGTGATTCTTTTGTAGAATTATATCTAGTGAGGACTTCAAAAAGACATCATGCATCTTGTAAGAATTGTGTAATACCACTTCCAGATGGCTGTCGAGATTGGCTTTGCAGTAAAGGTTTTTTTCTTTTTTGCCCAACCTTCCTTAGTATTGAAGGTAAGAGATTTTAATCTATAATCCTATCCTTCTCCTTAGGGGACTTTCTAAATTGGGAGTCAGCACTAGTTTCCTCTACCACCTATCAGGGGATGATGTCCTGGGTAAAGGACCTTGTTCGCACATCCATGAGGGAGCTACGCGAGAACTTGCAAGACCAGGGATCTTCTCAAGAGTGCCGATGAGGTAAAAGTCCAACTTCCTGCCCCTCTGAAAGAGATTTTCAAGTCAGTAAATGAAGTTGGCTGCTCCTCTTCAGAGGTGAGGAGCTAACAGAGTTGCAATTTCCTTTTGATCACATTGAGAAGATTTAAAAGCCTGAACTCACAGGTACAGGCATTGTTGATACCGGGTCAAGTCTCATTTCGCTAGGTGATGACAGGTCCAGGGATGATGTCTGCAACTAACAGGCTGTTTCATGGACTATATGGCACTTCAGGGTCCTACAGAAATGGTCCACATTTGGGAAAAGCTGAACATATGGGTTGATTATCTAAGCTGGTTTCAACTGATTCCAGATAAATAGGCACTATACCCAAAAGTGTTTGCTGTCAGGTCAATTTTGGGCTGATCCCATCTGCCCACCAGCTGTTGAATGAGGGACAACACTAAGCTTGAGAAATTTAACTCTATCACCGGGAGAAACCGTACTTGCTAGATGCCTTTTCCATCGTGCGGAACTTTCAGCTGGCTTCTGTGTTGCCTCTTGTGCCGATGGTCTCAAGAGTCCTGGCATAGGACAGGCAAGACCAAGCCCCAGTGTTTGCCGTCATACCATTTTGGCCGTGAAGAGCGTGGTTTCCCCTGCTCTTGAGGATGAGACAAGAAACCTAATGGAGTCTTCCGCTTAGACCACACATGGTGTACCAGAACAGATTGTTGTCCAAGGACATTAATATATTCAGCCTGACGACATGGAGATTGACGGGCCCCTAATAGGGAAACCTAGGCCAGTCAGACTCAGTAGTCTCAACCTTGATGGCTGCCAGAGGTGTTGCAAAAAATAAGGCCTACTCCATTATGGTGTCCACCTTTAAATATGGTGTGACCAAAGAAGGCTTTCAGCAGAACAACCCTCAATAGCAAGCCTGTTACAATTCTTAATAGGATGTATTTGAAAAAGGGCTTAGACTTAATACTATTAGGGTTCAGGGCTCGACTTTATCAGCTTTCTTTGGAAGATCTCTTGCCAAGCACCCATGGTAAAAAAAAGGGTTTCTGGTGGCCATCCAAAAGCTTTGTCAATCCACAACCAATCTTTTTTTCAAAACAGGACCTGCCGTTGGTACTAAGAAGATTGCATGAACCACTCTGAGCCATTGCAAAAGCAGAGTTATCATCTCTTACAGAAAGGTTGTATTCTTAGTATCAATTACATCGGCCAAGAGGATGAGTGAATTGCAAGCACTAGCTGCAAAAGAACCCTTTCTATTGTTTCACCAAGACAAGGTGCTACTAAGAACTCTCCTCTCATTCAAACCCAAGTGTCCTTCCCATACCAACATTGAACCATTCTTGGAGAAGGAAAGGCACTACAGACACTGAATGTATGAAAAAAAGGGGGTTTGGTACTGTGTTAGCCAGTAGAGCAAAGTGTGATTGTTCTCATTAAGAGAAACCAGTTAATCTTGTAGCTATGATACCTTTTAATGGCCAACAAAAATACTTGATGCTAAATACATGATATACTGAAGGGCACCTTCAAGTCACAGCGTCACAGAATAATTTGGGGGTATAAATTTATGGCAATGTCTGATACCCTCAAGAATGGAATGAACCTCAGCCCGAGATTCTTGCATAAGTGGAGAATATGAAAGGTCTGAAGAAAGTCAAGACTTTGTCCTCTTCACAACCATTGTCTGTGTTTTGGTTTTCTAATAAAAATTCTGAAATTTATTGTAGGAATGTTGCCATCCAATAGGTGGTGCTACAGAGCTAGTATTACCATCTTTCCATGTGCAGTTTAAGTAAAAATAAGAGGCATCATAAAACTGTCACATTCTGCAGCTCAGTGGACTGATTAAGCATCTGTGTCTTTGTTTAGATTGAGCGATAAACTAAAACCAAAAAACGTTGAGCGATCACCTTGCGCTTCAAGCGGGGGATGCAGAAGACAAGCCGGATCGCTTGTCTTCTGCATCCAGCTGTTCTCTGCTTGGAGCGCCGAGCTGTTATACAGCTGAGCGCTCCGAGCGGGGTATGAAGAACGCAGCTGGACAGCTGTGTTCTTCATACCTCGCCTGTCTTCAGGTAGCGGGATACAGCTGAAACAATAGTATCAGCTGTATCCCGCTGTGAATCACTGATAACTGATTGCTGATCCTTCAGCAACAACTTAACGAAAACTGCACAATCTCAGTGCAGTTAGACCGAACGATTACCGCTCAAAAGATGGCTTTGAGCGATTTGAGGGAAAAATCGGTGTCCAAGTCAGCCTTAAGTCTCAAATTTCTGTTTGTGAACATTTATTTAGATCAAAAGGTGTATCTCCCACCCCTCCCCCTCACCTCCGCATCTGTGTGTTATAATTGTGTGCCATCCAAACCAGTTTCATTTTAGCCTGATGAAGTGTGGATAACAGAACCATCCGAAAGCCTGCTGTAACATCATGTATTTTTGTTAGCCATTAAAAGGTATCATATCTACAAGATTGCCTGGTTTCTCTTACTGAGAACAATCACACTGGACATTGGATGTAAGCAGAAGTCTAAGGATCTATCTGGCCCGGACAGAAGTCTTCTGGAGGACAGATCATCTTTTGTGCTCAATAGTGGCCCAAAAAAAGGGGATAAGACCTCAAAATTAACCATAGCTTGATGGTGGCTACCAGATCTTGTTATAGCAGAAAGGAATATTTCCCTCTGATGGAATTCAGGTTCATCTACTAGACCAACAGCAACTTTATGAGCAGGAGGTGCTCAAGTTCCAACTGAAAGCATCTGCCGGGTGACATGGTGGAGAACTCTTAATACCTCCATTTGCCATTATAGACTAGACTTCTCAGCAAGGGAAGAATCTTCCGTTGGACCTTCAATATAAAATTTTTGGTATTTCCCACCCTTAAGAAATTGTGCTATAATATACATACACACTAATATATATATATATATACACTACCGTTCAAAAGTTTGGGGTCACCCAAACAATTTTGTGTTTTCCATGAAAAGTCACACTTATTCACCACCATGCGTTGTGAAATGAATAGAAAATAGAGCCAAGACATTGACAAGGTTAGAAATAATGATTTGTATTTGAAATAACATTGTTTTTACATCAAACTTTGCTTTCGTCAAAGAATCCTCCTTTTGCAGCAATTCCAGCATTGCACACCTTTGACATTCTAGCTGTTAATTTGTTGAGGTAAGCTTGTGAAATTGCACCCCACGCTTCTAGAAGCATCTCCCACAAGTTGGATTGGTTGGATGGGCACTTCTGGCGTACCATACGGTCAAGCTGCTCCCACAACAGCTCAATGGGGTTCAGATCTGGTGACTGCGCTGGCCACTCCATTACCGATAGAATACCAGCTGCCTGCTTCTGCTGTAAATAGTTCTTGCACAATTTGGAGGTGTGTTTAGGGTCATTGTCCTGTTGTAGGATGAAATTGGTTCCAATCAAGCGCTGTCTACTGGGTATGGCATGGCGTTGCAAAATGGAGTGATAGCCTTCCTTATTCAGAATCCCTTTTACCCTGTACAAATCTCCCACCTTACCAGCACCAAAGCAACCCCAGACCATCACATTACCTCCACCATGCTTAACAGATGGCGTCAGGCATTCTTCCAGCATCTTTTCATTTGTTCTGCGTCTCACAAACGTTCTTCTTTGTGATCCAAACACCTCAAACTTGGATTCATCCGTCCACAACACTTTTTTCCAGTCTTCCTCTGTCCAATGTCTGTGTTCTTTTGCCCATCTTAATCTTTTTCTTTTATTGGCCAGTCTCAGATATGGCTTTTTCTTTGCCACTCTGCCCTGAAGCCCAAAATCCCGCAGCCGCCTCTTCACTGTAGATGTTGACACTGGTGTTTTGCGGGTACTATTTAATGAAGATGCCAGTTGGGTACCTGTGAGGCGTCTGTTTCTCAAACTAGAGACTCTAATGTGCTTATCTTCTTGCTTAGTTGTGCAACGCGTCCTCCCATTTCTTTTTCTACTCTGGTTAGAGCCTGTTTGTGCTTTCCTCTGAAGGGAGTAGTACACACCGTTGTAGGAAATCTTCAATATCTTAGCAATTTCTCGCATGGAATAGCCTTCATTTCTAAGAACAAGAATAGACTGTCAAGTTTCAGATGAAAGTTCTCTTTTTCTGGCCATTTTGAGCGTTTAATTGACCCCACAAATGTGATGCTCCAGAAACTCAATCTGCTCACAGGAAGGTCAGTTTTGTAGCTTCTGTAACGAGCTAGACTGTTTTCAGATGTGTGAACATGATTGCACAAGGGTTTTCTAATCATCAATTAGCCTTCTGAGCCAATGAGCAAACACATTGTACCATTAGAACACTTGAGTGATAGTTGCTGGAAATGGGCCTCTATTCACCTTTGTAGATTTTGCACCAAAAACCAGGCATTTGCAGCTAGAATAGTCATTTACCACATTAGCAATGTATAGAGTGCATTTGTTTAAAGTTAGGACTAGTTTAAAGTTATCTTCATTGAAAAGTACAATGCTTTTCCTTCAAAAATAAGGACATTTCAATGTGACCCCAAACTTTTGAATGGTAGTGTATATATATATATATATATATATATGAGCTGCTGTTTCAGATGGTAGAATTTATTATGCTAGCCTTTGTTGCTGTACTCCAAACAGCAGCACTTAACTTCCCTCCCAATCAAGTTTTTTTTTAGTTAATGTTTCTGGTACCTTCTTTTAAAATACACAAAGGGGGAGGGGCTTAGGACCCTTTTATAGGGCTGCTCTATACCTTTTAACTCTTTGTGTCATCTGTTCAAAACATGAGGTAGGGGAATAAATATGTATATGCGCTGCTTTTGAACTACAGGAAAGAAGAACATATTAAACTCACCCTATATAACCACCTTATAATGTGGCAGGCTTAGGTACAGCGGATCTGTTCTAGTTTACCTATAAATAATGCAGTCACCATATAATGTACTCAATTAACAGCTCTCTACAGTGATAGTCATTACAGTGCAGTTACCTCCAGTGATCACAGGTGACATTTCAGCTTGGAATCGTCCATATACGGTTTTCTTCTCTCTATAGAGAATAGGGACTTTCACCTTACCCCCCATGAATGACCCAACTCCGTAATAGGGACTCCCTCTCCCCATATGCATGCCCCTACTGGGTCATTATGACACTCCCATATGCATGGCCCCACTCTGTAACAGGAAACCCCCCCCCATGCATGGCCCACTCAGTAATAGGGACTCCCTCCTTACCCCCCCCACAAATGACCCCACTCGGTAATAGGGACTCCCCCCCCCCCCCCCCCAATATTCATGGCCCCACTTGGTAATAGGAACTCCCCCCCTTCCCTCAAATGACCAAACTCAGTAATAGGGTCTTTCTCCCCCTTCCCCATCCCTATATGCATGGTCCCACTCGGTAATAGGGACTCCCACATATGCATCTCCCCACTAGGTAATAGGGACCCCGCCCATATGCATTTCCCCACTCAGTAATAGGGATTCACCCATCCTCCACATGCATGGCCTCACTAGGTAACAGGGACTCCCCCCAATGTAAATAAACCACATATTGGCTTAACAAAGCAGTTAGCAACCGAAACGTCTTTTCTTACATGGGCTCAATAAAGACTCAGTCCCTTTTATGGATGTGACAATTACCTCATATACACGGACACCCTAGGATACTGCTTTAGAGGTAACAAATGTGTGGGACCCCCCTCATATGCATGGCCCCACTTGGTAATACGGATACCCCATATGCATGGCTCCATTCAGTAATAGGGACTCCCCCCCCCCTTACCACCCATTAATGACCCAACTCTGTAATAGGGACTCTTCACCCCCACCCCCACCCCCCATATGCATGGCCCCACTCGGTAATAGGGACTCTTCCCTATGCATTGCTCCACTCGGTAATAGGGACACCCCCTTTACCCCTCATAAATGACCCAACTCATTATTAGGGACTCCCCCACCCCCATATGCAAAACCCAACTTGGTAAAAGGAACTCCCTCCCCCCTCTCCCCCATATGCATGGCCCCACTAGATAATAGGGACTTCCCCCTTACCCCCTGAATGACCCAACTCGGTAATAGGGACTTACATCCCCCCCCCATATGCATGGCCCCACTCGGTAATAGGGACTCCTCCCCTCCCTCCCCTATATGTAGGCCCCACTAGGTGATAGGGACACCCACCCATGCATGCCCCCACTCGGTAATAGGGACTTCCCTGCCCCCATGCATAGCCCAACTCATAATAGGGACTCCCTCCACGCATGGCCCTACTCAGTGATATGGTCTCCCCTC
Organism: Eleutherodactylus coqui; assembly: GCF_035609145.1. Lineage (NCBI taxonomy): Eukaryota > Metazoa > Chordata > Amphibia > Anura > Eleutherodactylidae > Eleutherodactylus > Eleutherodactylus coqui. The sequence goes on from NC_089844.1 coordinate 199,132,584, forward strand.
CCATATGCATTGCCCCACTCAGTAATAGGGTTTCCCCTCCCATATGCATGGCCCCACTCGGTAATAGGGTCTCCCCCCCCCCCCAATGTATTGCCCCACTCGATAACAGGGACCCCCCCTTCACCATATGCATGGCCCTACTGGGTAATAGGGACTACCCCCCTATGCATGGCCCCACTAGGTAATAGGGACTCACCACTTACCCCCATCCATTGTACGTCTCTCTACCCAAGACAAGATATATCTCAAACTACACACTCAACATGTTGATTCTGGTGTGTGCATACACCAATAAATACCTCTCCCCAGACACGACTATCTGCCTTGGCTCTAGGTCCACAACAATGATGGTTCAGAAGTCATGTCTGAAAGAATCACACACTGTATACTCCTGACTGAAGGAATTAAAATGAAATTGAATCTAAATATTCATACATTCAGTAGTTTCCTGACACTCGGGAATAGGGATCCCCTATGTGGCCCCACTTGGTAATAAAGATCCCACTATGTAGACCCACCTTTATAATGAGACACCCTCTGTGGTCCCGCCTAATAATTGGACCCTCTGTGTAGGCCCATCTAGTAAAAGGGATCCCGCTACGTAGATCCACCCTTAGTGGCCCCACCTAATAATTGGACCCTCTGTGTGGCCCCATCTAGTAACAGAACTCCCTTTATCACCCCAGAACTGGTATCTGATCCATGGTGGAGATTACCTTCATCATTAATACACACAATAGCAGTCTGGCAATGTTACACGCATAGCTTCGTTACTCCTCCTCTCCCCGGTACTCGCTGTACTCCGAGCACTGGAGCCAGGAGGAGGAGTAAAAAAGCTATACGGTGCACATCGCACGCAGCATCAGACAGCTAGTGCGTGTATTAATGATGAAGGTAATCTCCACTACAGACCTAATCAGGTGTGGGGGTCATTAAGGTGCCGAAAGCCCGACAGCACTGTTACCTCCTCGCCCCCAGCCTAGACTTTAAGTAATGACCCGTACACAAATTGGCTGCCATTTACCTGCCAGAAGACGTATTCCTCCACTGCTATAAATCATGAAATGTCTTTATTTTTGGAACGGGGTAAATACAGAAGAAAAGGTGATAAGAAGTCATGGGGCAGTAATAGTATTCTTTAGGATGTCTGTCCATGTGCAATGCGGGCAGAGACTGGGAATGGAAGCGAGACAGTCAGCAGGTCATTGACTCAGACCTCGAAGCGGAAGGTCAGGTCGGTGTCAGACATCTCCCTCTTATAACAGGCATCAAGTAATTCATTGTGAGCCACAGTGAGATGGTTCTTCCAGTCGCCGCAAATTCCTAGAAAGGCAGAAGTGCAGGATTTAGTGACCATAAGTAACACGCTATCAGTAGTTAATAGTAACGCGGAAATAGACGGTACCTTTCCTCATGAAAGGAGAGACCTCGTGGTCCATAACATGGGTCGGGATGGAGCTGTAGTTGGCCATGTGGTTTTCCTTCATGGTCTTGAAGGTTGTACGCTGGTGGATCTTCTCCAGAACATCCTCAGGTAGATACTTCCCCATGTACTTCATCACCTTCCTGATCTCACGTTTTGAGTCCTGTACCAAGCAGATGGAGAAGTTTAGAAAACCGCCTCAACCCCTCATCCAAGGGTACGTCAAGGGTAAGAAAGTTGCACAGAATTTGTAGAGTATCATTAAAGGAGCTGTACAAGAATTTCAAGTTATTCCCTATCCACAGGGCAAAGTGTAACTTGCTGATCGATGGGTCTCATGTCCCCCATCCTCCTCAGTGCGATGTTACTGCACCCCCCAGTAAGGAAGAGACTGAATGAAGCGCTGGTCATATAAGTATACCAGTGATACATTCACTTCTCGCTCGGGTATTTCCATCAGCCCCATTGAAGTGAATGGAGTACTGACCGCACATGAGCAGCCAATGCTGCATTCAGAGTGACGTCACTGCGGGGAGAGAAGCGATCCCCATAAGGACAGGAGAGCAGGACATGGGAGTCCTGTTCTCAAGATTGAGGTGAGACCCCCATTAATCAGTTATTCCCTATCATGTGGTTAGTGGATAACTTGAAATTCTCTTCTGCGCAGCAACGACCCCAGTTGGGACTAGTTGAACAGTGAGCGTCTTCTTCTTGTTGAACTGAGCTAAATGATCTGGCTCAGCAAAAAGCGAAAAAAACTGTCATCATTGCAGGTTATGTGGGCTTAGAGCGGCATCTATGGGTGTGTGGCACCGCTCTATGAAGTCCTACTTCCCCCACCCCCATCGTTTACTTACAGGAGCCGGCTCGTTAGCGGCCGGCCCATCACTACTAACAGGGACTGTGCAATTCTATGAAACCAAAGGTTACTCGGTGACTAAATGTACCTTCATACTGTGCAGCAGGGGTGCTATAACATTGCTGCTTCCTGGGTCACTGTACTGACCGCAGGAGACGGGAGAGAGGAGACATGTTAAACTCTACATAGAGCGCTCAGCATCAAGCAACAGACAGCGCAACGCATGTGGGATTGTTAGGCTGAAGCCTGTATTGGGTGGTGGCTGGGCACTTTAGTAAGCAGAATCAAAGAAGGGGCACTATAAGCAGATGGGGCCACAGAGGGGACACTAGTAGTAACTGGGGCCACAGTGGGGACAACTAGGAATTAGGGCCATAGATGGGGCAATATTACAAATTTGGGCATTAATAAGAAGCTGGGCCTTAGAAGGGACACTACTAGGAAGCAGGGCCACAGAGGGGACATTATGGGGAATTGGTAAAGTCATCTTGGTATTCTGGGTCGGATGGAGAAGAAAAGGGAAAGTGAACAACTCCAGTCAGAGAGGACATAACCTGTTATCATTAGAGGTAACGGTACTGTAATTACTGATATGGTCTGCAGAGAGCCTGTCTAGAGCAGATATCTACCACTATATAGCGGCAATATTGGTCTTTGTATAGTATTTTTCTCAGTAACAGTATGGCGGTATTATTTGGCTCTTATATAGTTTCACTATTAGCAGTACTGATCTTTGCAGTGGTCTTACTTTAGTAACACTATGGTGGTATTAGTTACTATATGGTGATACTATGTGATCATGGTGGGTCCTTTTTTTCTTGTTTAGAGGTTGGTATGTAGATATCTTGGTTCTGTTATCGTATCTATGGAATGAGCTTGGTTCTGGTATTGTCTCTGTAGTAAATATCAGATTATTATAGAACTTTAGACTCCTTGGGGGTCCACAGTTTCCAGACAGGCCAAGACCCTTAGTAACCGTAATCAGCCCCTGGTGTGCACAATATAGCTACTGATTTGGCTAACCCCCGTCTGTCTAATATAAAGTGAACATTATCTTGGTCATTTCCAGGGTGCTCTGCACTCGGATCTAATCCACAATGGATACCTAGGATGAGTAAATATCTATTGCTACCTCTAACAGGTCCTCGTAGAACAGGTAGAGGACGTCCTTCTGCTGTCTGATCTTCCACCAGCACTTCACATGGTCACTCCATGGCCCAAAGGCAACTATGGGAGAAAGGACAAGTATGAGCATGGACAGGACATCTAGAAGGTGCCTGCTGAGGGTCGTAATTCTATAACAGCGGGGGTCTCACAGGCTGCAGACCACCGGTTTAGTAACTGGTATGTGTTTGGTAGAGGAAGCATTTCCTTGCACCAGAGAAGGCTGCAGTCCAGTTCCCCTACTACAGACCCCTATAGGAGTTAACCCTTATGCTACCAGCATAATGAGAGGATACATTACTTGTACCTGTTCCTTTTAGGATCTTCTGGATATTCTTCAAGCGTCCCCGGATCTGGGTGCACATAGGACATGCGATAAGAGTGATAATATGACACAAATACATCCTTATGGTTCCGAGCCACGTAAATTATCTGCAGGGAGAAAAGGCGACAAGAAGTTACTGATTCTGCCATGAAAGGAGGGCGAACTAGAGATAGAGATGTGATCGGCCTGATGAGGGAACACATTGATTTATGAACCAGGCTCTACGCAAGAGAGATGGCCCTGGGTATAGGAGCAGGGGGTGATCAGGGTCTACAGGAGGGGAGAAAGCTATTGAACGTGTATGACCACCTTAACTCCTTGACACTAGATGGCATACATAGACGCCCAGCAGCAGCAGGGTTTGTATGGATGGTGAGCCCATCCTGCTCCATACACAGCGAGGGCCAACTGCCTCTGACACCATCCACAACAACTGCAAGCAGCAGTCACACCACTTTTGACAGCGGAATTCAAATGACCCAATCGGCATTAGGGTGTCCCGAATGGCTCCACAGTGATGAGATTGTGCAACACTCCAGAGGGGTGACCCTGGGCACCTGGCTAACGTGAAGAGCTGGGAAGGTTAAGTGCTGACGTGTCACTCGCCATGCTCTGGTCCCGGAGGGATGACATGCTGCCAAGGCCAGTGTAGATTGCATGCCAGGCTTCAACACTCCTTTGGCTGGGAGTGCCAATAAAGGGGATGATAGTGGTGTGTGTGGGTGTTGTAGTAGATATCACTTGTGATGCAACCTTTCCCACATACCATTATTCTATGCGGCGGAGTAATAAACACAGAGAAAGATATAGATATATAACCTCGAGTCCTTAGGAACAGTTAAGGCCCAGTATAACTTTTACCTGAAAAAAGACTTGAACAGGTATTACAGGTACAAGTCACTTGACGTACTGACAGGCTATAGCTCAGAGGTAGGGAGGATACACAGGATCAATACAGTCCAGAGGAGGAGGAGGAGGGGGGGGGGTAAGGAGTCCCCCCACAGACTCTTTGGCAGGCAGTTACTCCAGAAAAGGCTTAGCCTAGATACACCCCACATACGCATGGGTGTCACAATCAAGCACCTCTGTGCGGTGATCCTAGAGTCGGATGGCCGCATAGAAAAACACCTGTATTGTGAATGGGTACCTGCTTTTTTTTTTTTTAAGAAGTTGGGGTCGGTTCTCTCTCCTCACATCAACACTACATGGTGAACATAATAAACATTTAAATACTAATAAATAAAAAAAGGCAAAATTGCACTTCTATTGGTCATCCCATCTCCAAGTAGAAACTTAATGAAGTGATCAAAAAGTCGTAAAAAAAAATAAAAAATAAAATTATATATGTATAAATTTGGTATCGTCGTAATCCTACTGACCCATGGAATAAAGTTATCATGTAATTTTTGCCGCTGTGTGTACACTGTAAAAACAATTCCCTCCCACCAAAGATATTGAAATAGTGTCTTCTTCCATTTTACACCATATATAAATGTTTACATTAATGTGAATGATACATTAAAAATAGTAGAATTGAAAAATATAACTTGCCCCACAAAAATAAGCCCTCAGACAGCCACATTGTTGGAAAAATAAGAGTTAAGATTTTTTGTAAGTTGGAGAAGCAAAAAACAAAACAAAACAGTGCCTTTAAGGCACAGGTATCAAACACAAGGACCGCTGCCTCATTTTATGTGGCTCGCGGCGTGCCGACAGACGCTCACCACTGTAGTGATTACCAGCTGGGGTGCTGTAGCTCCCCACTGGAAATCACGTTGGCAGCGCTGATTCTGGCGCACACTCTGACGTCAGTGTGCAGGCAGGATCCTCCTCCCCTGAGTCCTCTGCTCCTCAGTTCCGCAGGAGAGGACTCAGGGAGGAAGTGTGCCAGGCTACACGCTGACGTCAGTGTGCATCCAGGCTCAGCGCGAGCAGAGGAGGAGCGGTGCTGACAGCAAGGAGGAAGTATATGGGTTGGGGTTAATATTGTTATGGGGTTAATATTACTGACGGGGATTTATTACTATGGGGGGTTACTATTACTGTGGGGGTACCCTGTTACTACTGGGGCTACTATGAGAGTCACTATGACTACTGCGACCACTATAGGGGGGAGAGGGAGGTGAGTGTGTCACCATTAGGGCTCGTTCACGAGGGCGTAATAGTGTTTCGGTCGTACAAATACACTGCGTATTTCCACAATAGAGAAAAAAAAAACACGCAGATGGGCCCACTGAAATGGTGCGCAAATAAGCAGTGAATACACAGGTTTCCTGCGCATTCACCATGTATTTGCGCGGCCCATTCACTTTAATGGCCTATTGCGGTACGTAGTATGTAACATAATAGGTCATGCTTTGTGAAAATCTATATTCATGTGAATGACTCATTGAAATCAATGGCTTCTATTCACTGCATATTTTGTACGCAAATACGCTGGTGTGAACAGGACCTCACTATACTGTCTTACAATCGGCCCTTTGAAGGTCACTATAAGCCTGATGTGGCCCTCGGTGAAAAGGAGTTTGACACCCCTGCTTTAAAGGGAAAAAGAGACTGTGCAACTCTTTATATAGGCTGTTTGCAGGCAAGTAGGCAGATTAGGTTCTACAGCAAGTCCAATAGACCTGGATACATTGTAGTAGGGGGACCAAACTCTACAAGACAGATTTTGCTCAAGCAAGAAATGGACCAGACTCTTCCAATAGGCACTGCAAAAAAACAGACCAGGTTCTAAGGGAAGACAGATAGCAAAAGAATCAGGCTGTAAAGAAGGAAAGACCGACCTGTTATATGGACCAGCCTGTTATCTAGAGAGAGGTAGACCTCATCATACAAGCCTTCTATACTGATAAATCAAGAACTACAGCAAGAGTTATAGGCCAGCCATTATAGCATGGGAGGGAAAATGTAAAAGGCCTGGCTATAAGGGGAGGAAAAACGGGGATTCACACCAAAGTGAAGGAAATCAAGACTCCATATCAAACCAGACTCCAGTGAGATCAGCTGTGGTCTACAAAGAACTCACTACCTTGGACTTCTTCTACCAGAAGCTGCTTGGCAGGAGGTGCACGGGTAAATGAGTTTTAATCACGCGGGGAGAGTCCATAGCATCAAGGATCTCCGTTCCTGAGGAAGAGGTGACAAGTTGGACTTATGTATGAAGGAATGTGATGACAACATAAGACATGGACTCCTACAAGGCCGATGGTTCATTAAGGTTTTGGTGTTACCTGCTCATTTATTGGGAAATTCAAACCCCAAAAAACACTGTAAAATAACTTTATTGGCACCACTTACCTGACGACATGTCAGGCACCGCATACTCCAGAAAGGGCACCCGCTCAAATATGGCTCCACGTTGGCTTTTTGCAACATCTCCATTTTGGAGCATTAAGTCCACAACCTTGCTCACCCAAGTGGTACCTGTAAAGAGTCAACATCTATTGAGCATGGTCATGTGAAGGTCCCCGTTGTCAATGGTAATTAGAGGAGTTGTGGGAATTGACACTGTGCACGGTGCCAATAGTCATGGGTTACTGCTCTACGACTTCAGTTATTGAAAACAGTCTGTAACTTTTGTTGTTAAGTGCAGTTATGCTAGAGAGATAATTCCACACCAAGCCAGGTACGTCTCCTGCCATCAAGCACACCATGGACACAGCTCAGCCGTACTGGAGGAAACGGCTGGCATGTCACTCACCGCCAAGGGTGCTCAGCAGCTGACCAGGAGGAACCCGCCCTGCCGGCAGCCTCCCGAGTAGCTCCTGCAGCCATCCAGAAGGCACCTGCCCTGCCGGGGGCTTAAGTAGCCCCTGCACCCATCCTAGGGAAACCCGCCCTGCCGACAGCCTCCTAAATAGCCCCTGCACCCGACCCAGACCAGGAAGCTTCTCTATTCTGCCTGCCCCAGTCTTCCACACCAGTGTGGAAATCACCATGTGTCAAGCAGCTTAGGCTGCCTGTCCACGGGCATTGCGGTCGCCGCAGGAAACGGTAGACGGATCTCCCCTGTCAACCTATCTGACAGCTAGGCTGACCATGGAGAATCACAACTATTCGCGAAAGCTTCAGACAGCGTGATTTGCCAGCGATTTACCGCCAGCATCACGCCCGTGGACACCAGATGCATTTATGCAAACAAACCCATTCAAGTCAATGGCGGCACCAGGTTACGACCGTTGTCACACACGAACATGCCCGGTTGGAGGCTCAGCGGCGCAAGCCAGCGGTCGGTCTGCTCTGTCAGACCCTGCAGCAGTTCGTGGGCCATGTGCCTCTTCTCTCCTAAGCTGAGTAGTTTCAGCACGGCCTGCTGACGCTTGCCCACCGCTGTGCTGCCACGCCGCGCGACACCGACTCCTGGCGACGTGCTGCTGCTGACACATCTTGATTGCGAGACAGAGGTTGCGTAGGAGGAGGAGGAGGGTGGTTTAGTGGAGGAAGCATACACCGCCGCAGATACCACCACCGAGCTGGGGCCCGCAATTCTGGGGGTGGGTAGGACGTGAGCGGTCCCAGGCTCTGACTCTTTCCCAGCCTCCACTAAATTCACCCAATGTGCCGTCAGGGAGATATAGTGGCCCTGCCCGCCTGTGCTTGTCCACGTGTCCGTTGTTAAGTGGACCTTGGCAGTAACCGCGTTGGTGAGGGCGCGTACAATGTTGCGGGAGACGTGGTCGTGCAGGGCTGGGACGGCACATCGGGAAAAGTAGTGGCGACTGGGAACTGAGTAGCGCGGGGCCGCCGCCGCCATCATACCTTTGAAAGCCTCCGTTTCCACAGGCCTATACGGCAGCATCTCCAGGCTGATAAATTTGGCTATGTGCACGTTTAACGCTTGAGCGTGCGGGTGCGTGGCGGCGTACTTGCGCTCCAACACTTGCGCTAGCGACGGCTGGACGGTGCGCTGAGAGACATTGGTGGATGGGGCCGAGGACAGCGGAGGTGAGGGTGTGGGTGCAGGCCAGGAGACGGTAGTGCCTGTGTCCTGAGAGGGGGGTTGGATCTCAGTGGCAGGTTGGGGCACAGGGGGAGAGGCAGCGGTGCAAACCGGAGGCGGTGAACAGCCTTCGTCCCACCTTGTGGGGTGCTTGGCCATCATATGTCTGCGCATGCTGGTGGTGGTGGCTCCCTGGCTGATCTTGGCGCGACAAAGGTTGCACACCACTGTTCGTCGGTCGTCTGCACTCTCAGTGAAAAACTGCCAGACCTTTGAGCACCTCGACCTCTGCAGGGTGGCATGGCGCGAGGGGGCGCTTTGGGAAACAGTTGGTGGATTATTCGTTCTAGCCCTGCCTCTACCCCTGGCCACCGCACTGCCTCTTGCAACCTGCCCTGCTGCTGCCCTTGCCTCCCCCTCTGAAGACCTGTCCTCAGTAGGCGTAGCAAACCAGGTGGGGTCAGTCACCTCATCGTCCTGCTGCTCTTCCTCCGAATCTCTGTGCGCTTCTCCCTCGGACTTACTCCAATTACTACTACCTGAGTGATAGACAACTGTGTCTCATCGTCATCGTCCTCCTCACCCACTGAAAGCTCTTGAGACAGTTGCCGGAAGTCCCCAGCCTCATCCCCCGGACCCCGGGAACTTTCCAAAGGTTGGGCATCGGTCACGACAAACTCCTCCAGTGGGAGAGGATTCGGAACCATTGCCGCCCATTCTGGGCAGGGGCCCGAGAACAGTTCCTGGGAGTCTGCCTGCTCCTCGGAATGTGTCATTGTAATAGAGTGAGGAGGCTGGGAGGAAGGAGGAGCAGCAGCCAGAGGATTCAGAGTTGCAGCAGTGGACGGCGCAGAATTCTGGGTGGTCGATAGATTGCTGGATGCACTTTCTGCCATCCACGACAGGACCTGCTCACACTGCTCATTTTCTAATAAAGGTCTACCGCGTGGACCCATTAATTGTGAGATGAATGTGGGGACGCCAGAAACGTGCCTCTCTCCTAATCCCGCAGCAGTCGGCTGCGATACACCTGGATCAGGAGCTCGGCCTGTGCCCACACCCTGACTTGGGCCTCCGCGTCCTCGCCCGCGTCCACATCCTCTAGGCCTGCCCCTACCCCTCAGCATGGTGTATTACCAGTAGTGCAGAAACAGAATGCTGTAATTAAATGTGCCGCTTATTGGCCTGTGGTTGGAGGCTGACTTCGTTTACGGAACGCACAGCAGAGCCAGGAAAGAATTTTGCGCAAGCCTGCTGTAACACTTAGCTGGCTGCTTATTAATTAGGACTACTACCCCCAGCAGAGACGCGGTACACTGAGGACGGTCACAGGCAGCCCAAATAGATTTTTTTTCCCCAAATTCTTTGGAACAAGTCCACTGCCTATATAGACAGTATATCTCTTTCACCTTTTTCACTGTCCCTGCCTCAGCACTACTGGCCCTATACTATGTAAAATTACTGCAGACTGTTTCCCTCTGGAGAGGATGACAGCGGTGATGTGTAACGCACAGCAGAGCCAGGAAAGAATTTTGCGCAAGACTGCTCTAACACTTAGCTGGCTGCGTATTAATTAGGACTACTACCCCCAGCAGAGACGCAGTACACTCAGGACGGTCACAGCAGCCCAAATAGAATGTTTTTTCACAAATGTTTTTGGAAAAGCCCACTGCCTATATACACAGTATATCACTTTCACTGTCCCTGCCTCACCACTACTGGCCCTGGACTATGTAAAATTACTGCAGACTTAGGACGCAATGCTCTGCATGGCCGATATACAAAAAAAAAAAAAAGTGCAACACTGCAAAAAGCAGCCTCAACAGTACTGCACACAGTCAGATGTGGCCCTAAGAAGGACCGTTGGGGTTCTTGAAGCCTAAAATCACTCCTAACACTCTCCCTATAGCAGCTCCACCATCAGCAGCACTTTCCCTGAGCTATGTCAGAATGCATCTGTGGCGAGCCGCGGGAGGGGCCGATTTATATACTCGGGTGACACCTGATCTCGCCAGCCACTCACTGCAGGGGGGTGGTATAGGGCTTAAACGTCCCAGGGGGAAGTTGTAATGCCTTCCCTGTCTTTCTATTGGCCAGAAAAGCGCGCTAACGTCTCAGAGATGAAAGTGAAAGTAACTCGAACATCGAGTGGTGCTCGCCTCTAGTAACGAGCATCTCGAACACGCTAATACTCGAACGAGTATCAAGCTCGGACGAGTACGTTCGCTCATCTCTAGTACCGATCCATCTGGTGAGAATTTGATGGATGCAGATAAGGCTTGTAAGATATCAGTACAAATAACAAAAGACATGAATTACAACAAGCCCCTGCAGAACATTCTCTCAGAGACAGTACAGTACTAACAGCATTCAGCAGTGATACAGACATCCAACCAATCACAGAACTGACATTTACCCAAAAAGCAAAAACATACCTCAAAATCCCTACATGCTTTCCACTTTCAAGACAATTAATTTATGTAATTCATTACAAGTTTCTTATTTCATCAACATCTTTCTTTCTATGACCTTGAATTTTATCTCTCTATGAAATAGAACAACAACCAAGACTCTAGAAAGTGGCCAGAACATTCAGACTCCAAACAACACCAATCATTAGCAACAACAAGAGGTATATTTCTCTGCACAGACTATCAAACACGGACGGCAGGGGAATAGTTAAACACATAGAAAAGACAACATGCTAAGCGCTTTTGACATGGCAGCATTTTTAACCCTTGTATTCTTAAAAGCCCCCACAGCCGTGAGGAGGGTATAACTTTCTTACACTTTCTTACACTTGTATGACGGAGACTAAGACGTACAACAAAGATTAGATTACATAACATCAAGACATACAAGACAAACAATGATGGTTATTTGTCACATAATTGTCAACAGATTCTGCATGAACTTGCTTTATGTCCCAAAGGAACACAGACTATAAAGCAGGGTTCCCCAACTCCAGTCCTCAGGGACCACCAACAGGTCATGTTTTCAGGATTTCCTCAGTGTTGCACAGGTGATGTAATTATTGTCGGTGCCTCAGACATTGCCACAGGTGTTATTACCATAGGATATCCTGAAAACATGACCTGTTGGTGGTCCCTGAGGACTGGAGTTGGGGACCCATGCTATAAAGGATTCCCTTTCTCTGATAACTGCCGTATCTACACTTGCCTCAATCCATCTGTCTAGCTTACTTTTATCCAACCTTTGACTATCTCTGAATCTTTCCCAAACTCGTTGGTCTAAGGTTCCCAAAATTCTAAACACCTGCTTTTCTCAACAACTTACTACATTCTCTAGCTGTTTTCTATATTGTCTGTTCTTTTTAAGTCCTATCTGTTGATATATTTTATAGGCTTGCCTACAAATGTCCTTCCCTTTCCCCAATCTTATTATTTCAATGGGTGTCAAGAAAGTCTGAGACTGGTCGGACCCCATTCTAACTATGGACTTAGCTCTCGATTTACCACTATTGTCCCTACTGCCGAGTCCGCAACTGGCAGGATACTTATGGACTTTTCAGTCCCTTCTGCCACGTCCGCAACGGGCAGGATATTTATTTAGGGCCCTCCTGCCAAGTATTGGCAGGATACTTCTCTTCTGCGAGTCCGCAACTGGCAGAAATACTTATGGACTTTTCAGTCCCTTCTGCTACGTCCGCAACAGGCAGGATATTCATTCGCAATATCTTTACTTCTTACGGGGATAGAGGAAGGACCACAGCTTGCCTTGCTGGGCGGCTTTTAGTAATCTTATTACAAATTACAGCTAACATTATGAGTGCGGCAAAAAGCAATAATTTCTACAGCAGACAGCATGGCAATATACACACGAGGGTTCTTCCGTCTAGCACGGTTACTAAGAACACCGTAAATAACAGGCAGTAGCGTCCTATAAAGATGCAGCGACTCACCTCCTGTCAACACGTTACCGAAGTCAGGGGAGCCCAGAGCTGAAGTGGTAAGTCAAGGGCTTACCTTACACCGGTGTTTTGTAGATCTGGGGTCCCGTGGCCTCTGGTCCGGCTGGTCGGCAGGTAGGGTCGTCAGGTATCGGCTGCAGGTAAGAAGTTAACTTTTGCCGCACGTTCTGGCGCCAAGTAATGTTAGGGGGGTCACAAGAGGACCCGTCAGCTGATGCTGTCTGCTTCCCAATCTGTTTGAATCTTGCGAGTATACTCTGAGGAGTTCAATGGATACCACACCGTATGTTTTAACCAAAGAAATGCCTGTTTAATGTACAATGTATTCAATCTTCATACATTTCTATGAAGCAAGTGGCTTTATGCCAGATACAATTACAATTAATAAGCACATGTATTGATTTAAAACATCTCAGCCTCTTATCAGTATGTCTTCCTCTGTGTAGGTGTAATCGGGAGGTACATTCCTGTAAGCTTGTTAGTTTCAACTAGAATTGTTTAAAGATAAGAACAGGACAGAAACCTAGTGGTAATCCAATTAATATTTCCAGGTGGATCATTCTAACTGCAATCTAACATTTTTCTCAAGTGAAAGTTGAAATTAATACAAAATATATGTGTATTATAGCAGACAAGCAAAGAGACAAAATGGAGTCTTTGTAGTCCATTTTAAAAGCGTCAAACGTTACACGTATTTGTGGTTAAGCTTAAGAAGATGAAATACACTTATCTTTCTCTTTAGAAAAGCATAAACACGAATTAACCCCTCACAATATGACTGCCCCACTGACCTCCTGCTGCAATACTGACCAAAATGCCTGCCCCACTGACCTCCTGCCACCATACACACCATATGACTGCTCCACACACCTCCTGCTGCAATAATGACCATATGACTGCCCCACTGACCTCCTTCCACCATACAGACCAAATGACTGCCCCACTGACCTCCTGCTACCATAAAGACCATATGACTGTCCCACTGATCTCCTGCTACCATAAAGGCCATATGACTGCCCCACTGACCTCCTGCCACCATACTGACCATATGACTGCCCCACTGACCTCCTGCCACCATACAGACCATATGACTGCCCTACTGACCTCCTGCCACTATACAGACCATATGACTGCCCTTCTGACCTCCTGCCACCATACACACCATATGACTGCCCTTCTGACCTCCTGCCACCATACACACCATATGACTGCCCCACTGACCTCCTGCTGCAATACTGACCATAAGACTGCCCCAATGACCTCCTGCCACCATACAGACCATATCACTGCCCCATTGATCTCCTGCCACCAAACAGACCATATGACTGCCCCACTAACCTCCTGCCACCATACAGACCATACGCCTGCCCCACTGACCTCCCGCCACCATACAGACCATATGACTGCCCCACTGAAGTCCTGCTGCAATACTGACCTCCTGCTGCAATACTGAACATATGCCTGCCCCACTGACCTCCTGCCACCATACACACCATATGACTGCTCCACACACCTCCTACTGCAATAATGACCATATGACTGCCCCACTGACCTCCTTCCACCATACAGACCAAATGACTGCCCCACTGACCTCCTGCTACCATAAAGACCATATGACTGTCCCACTGATCTCCTGCTACCATAAAGACCATATGACTGCCCCATTGACCTCCTGCCACCATACTGACCATATGACTGCCCCACTGACCTCCTGCCACCATACAGACCATATGACTGCCCTACTGACCTCCTGCCACCATACACACCATATGACTGCCCTTCTGACCTCCTGCCACCATACACACCATATGACTGCCCCACTGACCTCCTGCTGCAATACTGACCATAAGACTGCCCCAATGACCTCCTGCCACCATACAGACCATATCACTGCCCCATTGATCTCCTGCCACCAAACAGACCATATGACTGCCCCACTAACCTCCTGCCACCATACAGACCATACGCCTGCCCCACTGACCTCCCGCCACCATACAGACCATATGACTGCCCCACTGAAGTCCTGCTGCAATACTGACCTCCTGCTGCAATACTGAACATATGCCTGCCCCACTGACCTCCTGCCACCATACACACCATATGACTGCTCCACACACCTCCTACTGCAATAATGACCATATGACTGCCCCACTGACCTCCTTCCACCATACAGACCAAATGACTGCCCCACTGACCTCCTGCTACCATAAAGACCATATGACTGTCCCACTGATCTCCTGCTACCATAAAGGCCATATGACTGCCCCACTGACCTCCTGCCACCATACTGACCATATGACTGCCCCACTGACCTCCTGCCACCATACAGACCATATGACTGCCCTACTGACCTCCTGCCACTATACAGACCATATGACTGCCCTTCTGACCTCCTGCCACCATACACACCATATGACTGCCCTTCTGACCTCCTGCCACCATACACACCATATGACTGCCCCACTGACCTCCTGCTGCAATACTGACCATAAGACTGCCCCAATGACCTCCTGCCACCATACAGACCATATCACTGCCCCATTGATCTCCTGCCACCAAACAGACCATATGACTGCCCCACTAACCTCCTGCCACCATACAGACCATACGCCTGCCCCACTGACCTCCCGCCACCATACAGACCATATGACTGCCCCACTGAAGTCCTGCTGCAATACTGACCTCCTGCTGCAATACTGAACATATGCCTGCCCCACTGACCTCCTGCCACCATACACACCATATGACTGCTCCACACACCTCCTACTGCAATAATGACCATATGACTGCCCCACTGACCTCCTTCCACCATACAGACCAAATGACTGCCCCACTGACCTCCTGCTACCATAAAGACCATATGACTGTCCCACTGATCTCCTGCTACCATAAAGACCATATGACTGCCCCATTGACCTCCTGCCACCATACTGACCATATGACTGCCCCACTGACCTCCTGCCACCATACAGACCATATGACTGCCCTACTGACCTCCTGCCACCATACACACCATATGACTGCCCTTCTGACCTCCTGCCACCATACACACCATATGACTGCCCCACTGACCTCCTGCTGCAATACTGACCATAAGACTGCCCCAATGACCTCCTGCCACCATACAGACCATATCACTGCCCCATTGATCTCCTGCCACCATACAGACCATATGACTGCCCCACTAACCTCCTGCCACCATACAGACCATACACCTGCCCCACTGACCTCCCGCCACCATACAGACCATATGACTGACCTCCTGCTGCAATACTGACCATATGACTGCCCCGCTGACCTCCTGCTGCAATACTGAACATATGCCTGCCCCACTGACCTCCTGCCACCATACACACCATATGACTGCTCCACACACCTCGTGCTGCAATAATGACCATATGACTACCCCACTGACCTCCTTCCACCATACAGACCAAATGACTGCCCCACTGACCTCCTGCTACCATAAAGACCATATGACTGTCCCACTGATCTCCTGCTACCATAAAGACCATATGACTGCCCCACTGACCTCCTGCCACCATACTGACCATATGACTGCCCCACTGACCTCCTGCCACCATACAGACCATATGACTGCCCTTCTGACCTCCTGCCACCATACAGACCATATGACTGCCCTTCTGACCTCCTGCCACCATACACACCATATGACTGCCCTTCTGACCTCCTGCCACCATACACACCATATGACTGCCCCACTGACCTCCTGCTGCAATACTGACCATAAGACTGCCCCAATGACCTCCTGCCAACATACAGACCATATCACTGCCCCATTGATCTTCTGCCACCATACAGACCATATGACTGCCCCACTGACCTCCTGCCACCATACAGACCATATGCCTGCCCCACTGACCTCCTGCTGCAATACTGACCATATGACTGCCCCACTGACCTCCTGCTGCAATACTGACCATATGACTGCCCCACTGACCTCCTGCTGCAATACTGACCATATGACTGCCCCACTGACCTCCTGCCACCATACACACCATATCACTGCCCCACTGACCTCCTGCCACCATACACACCATATGACTGCCCCACTGACGACCTGCTGCAATACTGACTATATGACTGCCCCACTGACCTCCTGCCACCATACACACCATATGACTGCCCCACTGACCTCCTGCTGCAATACTGACCATATGACTGCCCAACTGACCTCCTGCTATCATACAGACCATATCACTGCCCCACTGACCCCCTGCCACCATAGAGACCATATGACTGCCCCACTGACGTCCTGCCACCATACAGACCATATGACTGCCCCACTGACCTCCTGCCACTATACACACCATATGACTGCCCCACTGACCTCCTGCCACCATACAGACCATATGACGGCCACACTGACCTCCTGCCACTATACAGACCATATGACTGCCCCACTAACCTCCTGCCACCATACAGACCATACACCTGCCCCACTGACCTCCCGCCACCATACAGACCATATGACTGACCTCCTGCTGCAATACTGACCATATGACTGCCCCGCTGACCTCCTGCTGCAATACTGAACATATGCCTGCCCCACTGACCTCCTGCCACCATACACACCATATGACTGCTCCACACACCTCGTGCTGCAATAATGACCATATGACTACCCCACTGACCTCCTTCCACCATACAGACCAAATGACTGCCCCACTGACCTCCTGCTACCATAAAGACCATATGACTGTCCCACTGATCTCCTGCTACCATAAAGACCATATGACTGCCCCACTGACCTCCTGCCACCATACTGACCATATGACTGCCCCACTGACCTCCTGCCACCATACAGACCATATGACTGCCCTTCTGACCTCCTGCCACCATACAGACCATATGACTGCCCTTCTGACCTCCTGCCACCATACACACCATATGACTGCCCTTCTGACCTCCTGCCACCATACACACCATATGACTGCCCCACTGACCTCCTGCTGCAATACTGACCATAAGACTGCCCCAATGACCTCCTGCCAACATACAGACCATATCACTGCCCCATTGATCTTCTGCCACCATACAGACCATATGACTGCCCCACTGACCTCCTGCCACCATACAGACCATATGCCTGCCCCACTGACCTCCTGCTGCAATACTGACCATATGACTGCCCCACTGACCTCCTGCTGCAATACTGACCATATGACTGCCCCACTGACCTCCTGCTGCAATACTGACCATATGACTGCCCCACTGACCTCCTGCCACCATACACACCATATCACTGCCCCACTGACCTCCTGCCACCATACACACCATATGACTGCCCCACTGACGACCTGCTGCAATACTGACTATATGACTGCCCCACTGACCTCCTGCCACCATACACACCATATGACTGCCCCACTGACCTCCTGCTGCAATACTGACCATATGACTGCCCAACTGACCTCCTGCTATCATACAGACCATATCACTGCCCCACTGACCCCCTGCCACCATAGAGACCATATGACTGCCCCACTGACGTCCTGCCACCATACAGACCATATGACTGCCCCACTGACCTCCTGCCACTATACACACCATATGACTGCCCCACTGACCTCCTGCCACCATACAGACCATATGACGGCCACACTGACCTCCTGCCACTATACAGACCATATGACTGCCCCACTGACCTCCTGCCAACATACACACCATATGACTGCCTCGTTTGCCTCCTGCTGCAATACTGACCATATGACTGCCCCACTGACATCCTGCCACCATACACACCATATGAGTGCCCCACAGACCTCCTGCCACCTCCTGCAAAAATGACTTACATGATGGTAAGGACAAAACAGTTATAAACTACAAGAATGTGAACTACTGTTGACAGGACAAAATTGTTTGATAATTCCTATGCATAAATGGAGGGGTGCAGCCTCTACAAAGGGGAGGAGCCATCATAAAGGGGAGGGACCTGTAGAACAGCTTTGACATTAAATACACGGTAATATATTAAACACAATCCACATTCCGTGTAGAAACACTAGGTGGCAGCAACACACCATTGCATTGTACTAGTGAGTGCCTCAGCAGTGCAATGTCGCCACCTGGTGGTAGAAGATACTGATTACAAACTAATACAAACACAACTGTAATCAGTGATTTTTTATAAATCGTTCTTCTGCTCAGCGATCCTGTCTGCACCGTGTATATAGTGCATCCCTTATATATAATACATCACTCAAGTATAAATAGGGGGAAATAAGATTATATGGGAACAATGGATACATTACCTCCACAATACACTGTGCATGAAGAGACCCCTCCGCCATGCAGACCATGTGACTGCCCCACTGACATCCTACCACCATACAGACCATATGACGGCCCCACAGACCTCCTACCACCATACACACCATATGACTGGCCCACTGACCTCCTGCTGCAATACTGACCATATGATTGCCCCACTGACCTCCTGCCACCATACAGACCATATCACTGCCCCACTGACCTCCTGCTGCAATACTGACCATATGATTGCCCCACTGACCTCCTGCCACCATACACACCATATGACTGCCCCACTGACCTCCTGCCACCATACAGACCATATCACTGCCCCATTGATCTCCTGCCACCATACACACCATATGACTGCCCCACTGACCTCCTGCCACCATACAGACCATATGCCTGCCCCACTGACCTCCCGCCACCATACAGACCATATGACTGCCCCACTGACCTCCTGGCGCCATACACACCATATGACTGCCCCACTGACCTCCTGCTGCAATACTGACCATATGAGTGCCCCACTGACCTCCTTCCACCATACTGACCATATGACTGCCCCACTGACCTCCTGCCACCATACAGACCATATGACTGCCTCGTTTGCCTCCTTCTGCAATACTGACCATATGACTGCCCCACTGACCTCCTGCTGTAATACTGACCATATGACTGCCCCACCGACCTCCTGCCACCATACACACCATATGACTGCCCCACTGACCTCCTGCCACCATACAGACCATATCACTACCCCATTGATCTTTTGCCACCATACACACTATATGACTGCCCCACTGACCTCCAGCCACCATACAGACCATATGCCTGCCCCACTGACCTCATGCCACCATACAGACCATATGACTGCCCCACTGACCTCCTGCTGCAATACTGACCATATCACTGCCCCACTGACCTCCTGCCACCATACAGACCATATCACTGCCCCACTGACCTACTGCCACCATACAAATCATATCACTGCCCCACAGACCTCCTGCTGCAATACTGACCATATGACTGCCCCACTGACCTCCTGCCACCATACAGACCATATCACTGCCCCACTGACCTCCTGCCACCATACAGACCATATCACTGCCCCACTGACCTCCTGCCACCATACAGACTATATGACTGCCCCACAGACCTCCTGCCTCCATACAGACCATATGCCTGCCCCACTGACCTCCTGCCACCATACACACCATATCACTGCCCCACTGACCTCCTGCTGCAATACTGACCATATGACTGCCCCACTGACCTCCTGCCACCATTCACACCATATGACTGCCCCACTGACCTCCTGCTGCAATACTGACCATATGACTCCCCCACTGACCTCCTGCCACCATACAGACCATATGACTGCCCCACTGACCTCCTGCCACCATACAGACCATATGACTGCCCCACTGACCTCCTGCCAATATACAGACCATATGACTGCCCCACTGACCTCCTGCCAATATACAGACCATATGACTGCCCCACTGACCTCCTGCCAACATACAGACCATATCACTGCCCAACTGACCTCCTGCCACCATACAGACCATATCCCTGCCTCACTGACCTCCTGCCACCATACAGACCACATGACTGCCCCACTGACCTCCTGCCACCATACAGACCATATGACTGCCCCACTGACCTCCTGCCAATATACAGACCATACGACTGCCCCACTGACCTCCTGCCACCATACAGACCATATCCCTGCCTCACTGACCTCCTGCCACCATACAGACCACATGACTGCCCCACTGACCTCCTGCCACCATACAGACCATATGACTGCCCCACTGACCTCCTGCCACCATACACACCATATGACGGCCACACTGACCTCCTGCCTCCATACACACCATATGACTGCCCTACTGACCTCCCGCCACCATACACACCATATGACGGCCACACTGACCTCCTACCTCCATACAGACCATATGACTGCCCCACTGACGACCTGCCGCCATACAGACCATATCACTGCCTCACTGACCTCCTGCCACCATAGAGACCATATGACTGCCCCACTGACCTCCTGCCACCATACAGACCATATCACTGCCCCACTGACCTCCTGCCACCATAGAGACCATATGACTGCCCCACTGACCTCCTGCCACCATACAGACCATATGACTGCCCCACTGACCTCCTGCCACCATACAGACCATATGACTGTCCCACTGACCTCCTGCGAACAAACAGGCCATATGTAAGCCCCATTGACCTGCTGCTGTACAGACCATATGACTGCCCCACTGACCTCCTGCCACAGTACAGACCATATGACTGCCCCACTGACCTCCTGCCACCATACAGACCATATGACTGCTCCACTGACCTCCTTCCACCATACAGACCATATGACTGCCCCACTGACCTCCCGACCATACACACCATATGACTGCCCCACTGACCTCCCGACCATACACACCATATGACTGCCCCACTGACCTCCTGCCACCATACAATGTGACTGCCCCACTGACCTCCTGCCACTATACAGACCATATGACTGCCCCACTGACCTCCTGCCACCATACACACCATATGACTGCCCCACTGACCTCCTGCCACCATACAGACCATATGACTGCCCCACTGACCTCCTGCCACCATACAATGTGACTGCCCCACTGACCTCCTGCCACCATACAGACCATATGACTGCCCCACTGACCTCCCGCCACCATACAGACCATATGACTGCCCCACTGACCTCCTGCCACCATACAGACCATATGACTGCCCCACTGACCTCCTGCCACCATACAGACCATATGACTGCCCCACTGACCTCCTGCCAATATACAGACCATATGACTGCCCCACTGACCTCCTGCCAACATACACACCATATGACAGCCACATTGATGACCTGCGTCCATACACACCATATGACTGCCCCACTGACGAGCTGCCACCATACACACCATATGACTGCCCCACTGACCTCCTGCAACCATACAGACCATATGACTGCCCCACTGACCTCCTGCCACCATACAGACCATATGACTGCCCCACTGACCTCCTGCCACCATACAGACCATATGACTGCCCCACTGACCTCCTGCCACCATACAGATCATATGACTGCTCCACTAACCTCCTGCTGCAATACTGACCATAGGACTGCCCCACTGACCTCCTGCCACCATACAGACCATATGACTGCCATACTGACCTCCTGCTGCAATAATGACCATATGACTGCCCCACTGACCTCCAGCTGCAATACTGACCATATGACTGCCCCACTGACCAACCTGCAACCATACAGCCCATATCACTGCCCCACTGACCTCCTGCCACCATACAGCCCATATCACTGCCCACTGACCTCCTGCCACCATACAGCCCATATCACTGCCCCACTGACCTCCTGCCACCATACAGCCCATATCACTGCCCCACTGACCTCCTGCCACCATACAGCCCATATCACTGCCCCACTGACCTCCTGCCACCATACAGACCATATCACTGCCCCACTGACCTCCTGCCACCATAGAGACCATATGACTGCCGCACTGACCTCCTGCCACCATACAGAACATATCACTGCCGCACTGACCTCCTGCCACCATACACACCATATGACTGCCCCACTGACCTCCTGCCACCATACAGACCATATCACTGCCCCACTGACCTCCTGCCACCATGCAGACCATATCACTGCCCCACTGACCTCCTGCCACCATAGAGACCATATGACTGCCCCACTGA
Organism: Eleutherodactylus coqui; assembly: GCF_035609145.1. Classification (NCBI taxonomy): domain Eukaryota; kingdom Metazoa; phylum Chordata; class Amphibia; order Anura; family Eleutherodactylidae; genus Eleutherodactylus; species Eleutherodactylus coqui. Next base: position 199,155,257 of record NC_089844.1, read on the forward strand.
CCTCCTGCCACCATACAGACCATATGACTGCCCCACTGACCTCCTGCCACCATACAGACCATACGACTGTCCCACTGACCTCCTGCGAACAAACAGGCCATATGTAAGCCCCATTGACCTGCTGCTGTACAGACCATATGACTGCCCCACTGACCTCCTGCCACAGTACAGACCATATGACTGCCCCACTGACCTCCTGCCACCATGCAGACCATATGACTGCCCCACTGACCTCCTGCCACCATACAGACCATATGACTGCCCCACTGACCTCCTGCCACCATACAGACCATATGACTGCTCCACTGACCTCCTTCCACCATACAGACCATATGACTGCCCCACTGACCTCCCGACCATACAGACCATATGACTGCCCCACTGACCTCCTGCCACCATACAGACCATATGACTGCCCCACTGACCTCCTGCCACCATACAGACCATATGACTGCCCCACTGACCTCCTGCCACCATACAATGTGACTGCCCCACTGACCTCCTGCCACTATACAGACCATATGACTGCCCCACTGACCTCCTGCCACCATACAGACCATATGACTGCCCCACTGACCTCCTGCCACCATACAGACCATATGACTGCCCCACTGACCTCCTGCCACCATACAGACCATATGACTGCTCCACTGACCTCCTTCCACCATACAGACCATATGACTGCCCCACTGACCTCCCGACCATACAGACCATATGACTGCCCCACTGACCTCCTGCCACCATACAGACCATATGACTGCCCCACTGACCTCCTGCCACCATACAATGTGACTGCCCCACTGACCTCCTGCCACCATACAGACCATATGACTGCCCCACTGACCTCCCGCCACCATACAGACCATATGACTGCCCCACTGACCTCCTGCTACCATACAGACCATATGACTGCCCCACTGACCTCCTGCCACCATACAGACCATATGACTGCCCCACTGACCTCCTGCCACCTCCTGCAAAAATGACTTTCATGATGGTAAGGGGAAAACAGTTATAAACTACAGGAAAGTAAACTACTGGTGACAGGACAAAATTGTTTGATAATTCCTATGCATAAATGGAGGTGTGCAGCCTCTACAAAGGGGAGGAGCCATCATAAAGGGGAGGGACCTGTAGAACAGCTTTGACATTAAATACACGGTAATATATTAAACACAATCCACATTCCGTGTAGAAACACTAGGTGGCAGCAACACACCATTGCATTGTACTAGTGAGAGCCTTAGTAGTGCAATGTCGCCACCTAGTGGTAGTAGATACTGATTACAAACTAATACAAACACAAGTCTAATCAGTGATTTTTTATAAATCGTTCTTCTGCTCAGCGATCCTGTCTGCACCGTGTATATAGTGCATCCCTTATATATAATACATCACTCAAGTATAAATAGGGGGAAATAAGATTATATGGGAACAATGGATACATTACCTCCACAATACACTGTGCATGCAGAGACCCCTCCGCCATGCAGACCATATGACTGCCCCACTGACCTCCTGCTGCAATACTGACCATATGATTGCCCCACTGACCTCCTGCCACCATACAGACCATATGACTGCCTCGTTTGCCTCCTGCTGCAATACTAACCATATGACTGCCCCACTGACCTCCTGCCACCATACAGACCATATGACTGCCTCGTTTGCCTCCTGCTGCAATACTGACCATATGATTGCCGCACTAACCTCCTGCTGCAATACTGACCATATGACTGCCCCACTGACCTCCTGCCACCATACAGACCATATCACTGCCCCACTGACCTCCTGCCACCATACAGACCATATCACTGCCCCACTGACCTCCTGCCACCATACAGACTATATGACTGCCCGACAGACCTCCTGCCTCCATACAGACCATATGCCTGCCCCACTGACCTCCTGCCACCATACACACCATATCACTGCCCCACTGACCTCCTGCTGCAATACTGACCATATGACTGCCCCACTGACCTCCTGCCACCATTCACACCATATGACTGCCCCACTGACCTCCTGCTGCAATACTGACCATATGACTCCCCCACTGACCTCCTGCCACCATACAGACCATATGACTGCCCCACTGACCTCCTGCCACCATACAGACCATATGACTGCCCCACTGACCTCCTGCCAATATACAGACCATATGACTGCCCCACTGACCTCCTGCCAACATACAGACCATATCACTGCCCAACTGACCTCCTGCCACCATACAGACCATATCCCTGCCTCACTGACCTCCTGCCACCATACAGACCACATGACTGCCCCACTGACCTCCTGCCACCATACAGACCATATGACTGCCCCACTGACCTCCTGCCAATATACAGACCATATGACTGCCCCACTGACCTCCTGCCAACATACAGACCATATCACTGCCCCACTGACCTCCTGCCACCATACAGACCACATGACTGCCCCACTGACCTCCTGCCACCATACAGACCATATGACTGCCCCACTGACCTCCTGCCACCATACACACCATATGACGGCCACACTGACCTCCTGCCTCCATACACACCATATGACTGCCCTACTGACCTCCCGCCATCATACACACCATATGACGGCCACACTGACCTCCTGCCTCCATACAGACCATATGACTGCCCCACTGACGACCTGCCACCATACAGACCATAAGACTGCCCCACTCACCTCCTGCCACCATACAGACCATATGACTGCCCCACTAACCTCCTGCCACCATACAGACCATATGACTGCCCCACTGACCTCCTGCCACTATACAGACCATATGACTGCCCCACTGACCTCCTGCCACCATACAGCCCATATCACTGCCCCACTGACCTCCTGCCACCATACAGACCATATGACTGCCCCACTGACCTCCTGCCACCATACACACCATATGACTGCCCCACTGACCTCCTGCCACCATACAGACCATATCACTGCCCCACAGACCTCCTGCAAAAATGACTTTCATGATGCTAAGGGCAAAACAGTTATAAACCACAAGAAAGTGAACTACTGGTGACAGGACAAAATTATTTGATAACTCCTATGCATAAATGGAGGAGTGCAGCCTCTACAAAGGGGAGGAGCCATTATAAAGGGGAGGGACCTGTAGAACAGCTTTCACATTAAATACAGGGTAATATAGTAAACACAAGCCACATGCCGTGTAGAAACACTAGGTGGCAGCAACACACCATTGAATTGTACTAGTGAGTGCCTCAGCAGTACAATGTCGCCACCTGGTGGTAGAAGATACTGATTACAAACAGAACTGTAATACGTGCTTTTTATAAATCGTTCTTCTGCTCAGCGATCCTGTCTGCACCGTGTATATAGTGCATCCCTTATATATAATACATCACTCAAGTATAAATAGGGGGAAATAAGATTATATGGGAACAATGGATACATTACCTCCACAATACACTGTGCAGGCAGAGACCCCTCCGGCATGCAGACCATATGACTGCCCCACTGACCTCCTGCCACCATACACACCATATAACTGCCCCACTGACCTCCTGCCACCATACACACCATATGACTGCCCCACTGACCTCCTGCTGCAATACTGACCATATGACTGCCCCACTGACCTCCTGCTGCAATACTGACCATATGACTGCCCCACTGACCTCCTGCTGCAATACTGATGATATGACTGCCCCACTGACCTCTTGCCACCATACACACCATATGACTGCCCCACTGACCTCCTGCCACCATACACACCATATGACTGCCCCACTGACCTCCTGCCACCATACACACCATATGACTGCCCCACTGACCTCCTGCCACCATACAGACCATATGACTGCCCCACTGACCTCCTGCCACCATACAGACCATATGACTGCCCCACTGACCTCCTGCCACCATACAGACCATATGACTGCCCCACTGACCTCCTGCCAACATACAGACCTATATGACTGCCCCACTGACCTCCTGCCGCCATACAGACCCATATGACTGCCCCACTGACCTCATGCCGCCATACAGACCATATGACTGCCCCACTGACCTCCTGCCGCCATAGAGACCATATGACTGCCCCACTGACCTCCTGCCACCATACAGACCATATGACTCCCCCACTGACCTCCTGCCACCATACAGACCATATGACTGCCCCACTGACCTCCTGCCACCATACACACCATATGACTGCCCCACTGACCTCCAGCCACCATACACACCATATGACGGCCACACTGACCTCCTGCCTCCATACACACCATATGACGGCCACACTGACCTCCTGCCTCCATACACACCATATTACTGCCCCACTGACCTACCGCCAACACACACCATATGACTGCCCCACTGACCTCCCGCCAACATACACACCATATGATGGCCACACTGACCTGCTGTCACCATACAGACCATATGACTGCCCCACTGACCTCCTGCCACCACACAGACCATATGACTTCCCCACTGACCTCCTGCCACCATACAGACCATATGACTGCCCCACTGACCTCCTGCCACCATACAGACCATATCACTGCCCCACTGACCTCCTGCCACCACACAGATCATATGACTGCCCCACTGACCTCCTGCCACCATACAGACCATATGACTGCCCCACTGACCTCCTGCCACCATACTGACCATATGACTGCCCCACTGACCTCCTGCCACCATACAGACCATATGACTGCCCCACTGACCTCCTGTCAGCATACCTACCATATGACTGCCACACTGACCTCCTGTCAGCATACCTACCATATGACTGCCACACTGACCTCCTGTCAGCATACCTACCACATGACTGCCCCACTGACCTCCTGCTACCATACAGACCATATGACTGCCCCACTGACCTCCTGCCACCATACACACCATATGACAGCCCCACTGACCTCCTGCCTCCATACAGACCATATGAAGGCCACACTGACCACCTGCCTCCATACACACCATATGACAGCCACACTGACCTCCCGCCACCATACGCACCATATGACTGCCCCACTGACCTCCAGCCACCATACACACCATATAAAGGCCACACTGACCTCCTGCCTCCATGCACACCATATGACAGCCACACTGACCTCCCGCCACCATACGCACCATATGACTGCCCCACTGACCTCCAGCCACCATACACACCATATGACGGCCACACTGACCTCCTGCCTCCATACACACCATATGACTGCCCCACTGACCTCCTGCCACCATACAGACCATATGACTGCCACACTGACCTCCCGCCAACATACACACCATATGATGGCCACACTGACCCCCTGTCACCATACAGACCATATGACTGCCACACTGACCTCCTGCCACCATACAGTCCATATGACTGCCCCACTGACCTCCTGCCACCATACAGACCATATGACTGCCCCACTGACCTCCTGCCACCATACAGACCATATGACTGCCCCACTGACCTCCTGCCACCATACAGACCATATGACTGCCCTACTGACCTCCTGCCACTATACAGACCACATGACCGCCCTACTGACCTCATGCCTCCATTCAGACCATTTGACTGCCCCACTGACCTCCTGCTACCATACAGACCATATGACTGCCCCACTGACCTCCTGCCACCTCCTGCAAAAATGACTTTCATGATGGTAAGGGCAAAACAGTTATAAACTACAAGAAAGTGAACTACTGGTGACAGGACAAAATTGTTTGATAATTCCTATGCATAAATGGAGGGGTGCAGCCTCTACAAAGGGGAGGAGCCATCATAAAGGGGAGGGACCTGTAGAACAGCTTTGACATTAAATACACGGTTATATATTAAACACAATCCACATTCCGTGTAGAAACACTAGGTGGCAGCAACACACCACTGCATTGTACTAGTGAGTGCCTCGGCGGTGCAATGTCGCCACCTGGTGGTAGAAGATACTGATTACAAAATGATGCAAGCACAAGTGTAATCCGTGATTTTTTATAAATCGTTCTTCTGCTCAGCGATCCTGTCTGCACCGTGTATATAGTGCATCCCTTATATATAATACATCACTCAAGTATAAATAGGGGGAAATAAGATTATATGGGAACAATGGATACATTACCTCCACAATACACTGTGCATGCAGAGACCCCTCCGCCATGCAGACCATATGACGACCCACTGACCTCCTGCCACCATACACACCATATGACTGCCCCACTGACCTCCTGCTGCAATACTGACCATATGACTGCCCCACTGACCTCCTGCTGCAATACTGACCATATGACTGCCCCACTGACCTCCTGCTGCAATACTGATGATATGACTGCCCCACTGACCTCTTGCCACCATACACACCATATGACTGCCCCACTGACCTCCTGCCACCATACACACCATATGACTGCCCCACTGACCTCCTGCCACCATACACACCATATGACTGCCCCACTGACCTCCTGCCACCATACACACCATATGACTGCCCCACTGACCTCCTGCCACCATACAGACCATATGACTGCCCCACTGACCTCCTGCCACCATACAGACCATATGACTGCCCCACTGACCTCCTGCCACCATACAGACCATATGACTGCCCCACTGACCTCCTGCCACCATACAGACCTATATGACTGCCCCACTGACCTCCTGCCGCCATACAGACCCATATGACTGCCCCACTGACCTCATGCCGCCATACAGACCATATGACTGCCCCACTGACCTCCTGCCACCATAGAGACCATATGACTGCCCCACTGACCTCCTGCCACCATACAGACCATATGACTCCCCCACTGACCTCCTGCCACCATACAGACCATATGACTCCCCCACTGACCTCCTGCCACCATACAGACCATATGACTGCCCCACTGACCTCCTGCCACCATACACACCATATGACTGCCCCACTGACCTCCAGCCACCATACACACCATATGACGGCCACACTGACCTCCTGCCTCCATACACACCATATGACGGCCACACTGACCTCCTGCCTCCATACACACCATATGACTGCCCCACTGACCTACCGCCAACACACACACCATATGATGGCCACACTGACCTCCTGCGTCCATACACACCATATGACTGCCCCACTGACCTCCCGCCAACATACACACCATATGATGGCCACACTGACCTGCTGTCACCATACAGACCATATGACTGCCCCACTGACCTCCTGCCACCACACAGACCATATGACTTCCCCACTGACCTCCTGCCACCATACAGACCATATGACTGCCCCACTGACCTCCTGCCACCATACAGACCATATCACTGCCCCACTGACCTCCTGCCACCACACAGATCATATGACTGCCCCACTGACCTCCTGCCACCATACAGACCATATGACTGCCCCACTGACCTCCTGCCACCATACTGACCATATGACTGCCCCACTGACCTCCTGCCACCATACAGACCATATGACTGCCCCACTGACCTCCTGTCAGCATACCTACCATATGACTGCCACACTGACCTCCTGTCAGCATACCTACCACATGACTGCCCCACTGACCTCCTGCTACCATACAGACCATATGACTGCCCCACTGACCTCCTGCCACCATACACACCATATGACAGCCCCACTGACCTCCTGCCTCCATACAGACCATATGAAGGCCACACTGACCACCTGCCTCCATACACACCATATGACAGCCACACTGACCTCCCGCCACCATACGCACCATATGACTGCCCCACTGACCTCCAGCCACCATACACACCATATAAAGGCCACACTGACCTCCTGCCTCCATGCACACCATATGACAGCCACACTGACCTCCCGCCACCATACGCACCATATGACTGCCCCACTGACCTCCAGCCACCATACACACCATATGACTGCCCCACTGACCTCCTGCCACCATACAGACCATATGACTGCCCCACTGACCTCCTGCCACCATACAGACCATATGACTGCCCCACTGACCTCCTGCCACCATACAGACCATATGACTGCCCCACTGACCTCCTGCCACCATACAGACCTATATGACTGCCCCACTGACCTCCTGCCGCCATACAGACCCATATGACTGCCCCACTGACCTCATGCCGCCATACAGACCATATGACTGCCCCACTGACCTCCTGCCACCATAGAGACCATATGACTGCCCCACTGACCTCCTGCCACCATACAGACCATATGACTCCCCCACTGACCTCCTGCCACCATACAGACCATATGACTCCCCCACTGACCTCCTGCCACCATACAGACCATATGACTGCCCCACTGACCTCCTGCCACCATACACACCATATGACTGCCCCACTGACCTCCAGCCACCATACACACCATATGACGGCCACACTGACCTCCTGCCTCCATACACACCATATGACGGCCACACTGACCTCCTGCCTCCATACACACCATATGACTGCCCCACTGACCTACCGCCAACACACACACCATATGATGGCCACACTGACCTCCTGCGTCCATACACACCATATGACTGCCCCACTGACCTCCCGCCAACATACACACCATATGATGGCCACACTGACCTGCTGTCACCATACAGACCATATGACTGCCCCACTGACCTCCTGCCACCACACAGACCATATGACTTCCCCACTGACCTCCTGCCACCATACAGACCATATGACTGCCCCACTGACCTCCTGCCACCATACAGACCATATCACTGCCCCACTGACCTCCTGCCACCACACAGATCATATGACTGCCCCACTGACCTCCTGCCACCATACAGAGCATATGACTGCCCCACTGACCTCCTGCCACCATACTGACCATATGACTGCCCCACTGACCTCCTGCCACCATACAGACCATATGACTGCCCCACTGACCTCCTGTCAGCATACCTACCATATGACTGCCACACTGACCTCCTGTCAGCATACCTACCATATGACTGCCACACTGACCTCCTGTCAGCATACCTACCACATGACTGCCCCACTGACCTCCTGCTACCATACAGACCATATGACTGCCCCACTGACCTCCTGCCACCATACACACCATATGACAGCCCCACTGACCTCCTGCCTCCATACAGACCATATGAAGGCCACACTGACCACCTGCCTCCATAAACACCATATGACAGCCACACTGACCTCCCGCCACCATACGCACCATATGACTGCCCCACTGACCTCCAGCCACCATACACACCATATAAAGGCCACACTGACCTCCTGCCTCCATGCACACCATATGACAGCCACACTGACCTCCCGCCACCATACGCACCATATGACTGCCCCACTGACCTCCAGCCACCATACACACCATATGACGGCCACACTGACCTCCTGCCTCCATACACACCATATGACTGCCCCACTGACCTCCTGCCACCATACAGACCATATGACTGCCCCACTGACCTCCTGCCACCATACAGACCATATGACTGCCACACTGACCTCCCGCCAACATACACACCATATGATGGCCACACTGACCCCCTGTCACCATACAGACCATATGACTGCCACACTGACCTCCTGCCACCATACAGTCCATATGACTGCCCCACTGACCTCCTGCCACCATACAGACCATATGACTGCCCCACTGACCTCCTGCCACCATACAGACCATATGACTGCCCCACTGACCTCCTGCCACCATACAGACCATATGACTGCCCTACTGACCTCCTGCCACTATACAGACCACATGACCGCCCTACTGACCTCATGCCTCCATTCAGACCATATGACTGCCCCACTGACCTCCTGCTACCATACAGACCATATGACTGCCCCACTGACCTCCTGCCACCTCCTGCAAAAATGACTTTCATGATGGTAAGGGCAAAACAGTTATAAACTACAAGAAAGTGAACTACTGGTGACAGGACAAAATTGTTTGATAATTCCTATGCATAAATGGAGGGGTGCAGCCTCTACAAAGGGGAGGAGCCATCATAAAGGGGAGGGACCTGTAGAACAGCTTTGACATTAAATACACGGTAATATATTAAACACAATCCACATTCCGTGTAGAAACACTAGGTGGCAGCAACACACCACTGCATTGTACTAGTGAGTGCCTCGGCGGTGCAATGTCGCCACCTGGTGGTAGAAGATACTGATTACAAAATGATGCAAGCACAAGTGTAATCCGTGATTTTTTATAAATCGTTCTTCTGCTCAGCGATCCTGTCTGCACCGTGTATATAGTGCATCCCTTATATATAATACATCACTCAAGTATAAATAGGGGGAAATAAGATTATATGGGAACAATGGATACATTACCTCCACAATACACTGTGCATGCAGAGACCCCTCCGCCATGCAGACCATATGACTGCCCCACTGACCTCCTGCCACCATACAGACTATATGACTGCCCCACAGACCTCCTGCCTCCATACACACCATATGACTGCCCCACTGACCTCCTGCTGCAATACTGACCATATGACTGCCCCACTGACCTCCTGCCTGTATATATACCATATGACTGCCCCATTGACCTCCTGCCACCATACGCACCATATGACTGCCTCACTGACCTCCTGCCACCATACAGACCATGACTGCCCCACTGACCTCCTACTGCAATACTGACCATATGACTGCCCCACTGACCTCCTGCCACCATACAGACCATATGACTGCCCCACTGACCTCCTGCTGCAATACTGATGATATGACTGCCCCACTGACCTCCTGCCACCATACGACTGCCCCACTGACCTCCTGCCTCCCTATACACCATATGACTGCCCCATTGACCTCCCGCCATCATATGCACCATATGACTGCCCAACTGACCTCCAGCCACCATACACACCACATGACGGCCCCACTGACCTCCAGCCACCATACACACCACATGACGGCCACACTGACCTCCAGCCACCATACACACCATATCCGTGATTTTTTATAAATCGTTCTTCTGCTCAGCGATCCTGTCTGCACCGTGTATATAGTGCATCCCTTATATATAATACATCACTCAAGTATAAATAGGGGGAAATAAGATTATATGGGATCAATGGATACATTACCTCCACAATACACTGTGCATGCAGAGACCCCCTCCGCCATGCGGACCATATGACTGCCCCACAGACCTCCTGCCACCATACACACTATATCACTGCCCCACTGACCTCCTGCCTCCATACACACCATATGACTGCCCCACAGACCTCCTGCCACCATACACACCATATTGTCAGGGTAAAATATTCTAAGTACAGCACCAATCGGGCCCACCCCACTTGCCCCGTTGCCGGCGGTAAGAAGAGACACCACACAGGGAGGTCTGGTATAATTCCTCACACGGGACATGGCTGCGCTTTGCCGACGTGTCGAGCTTTATTACAGATTACATGAGATCTTATACCCTTTGTCCCATCACCATCAAGGGGTGATGGGCTAATAACCATATATGGGCAGTCCGGATTTCCGGCCTGAGACAGTGAAAATTATGTACATGGTTGAACATCTTGATATCTTGTTCCAGCGCTTCTGGGAAAACGGCCAAGTACACGTGGCCTTCATGTCTGGTTCGGTATCATCTCTGAATTTCTAGAACATCTCTCAGCCTTGCAAAGCCTTGGAATATCTGATGTAAGGCGACATATAAGTTTTTTCTCATTTGGAATTGAATAAAACTTGCATATAGGTATAAAGCATAAAAAAACATATGGCAATATATATATATATACCCTCACAAACCCCCCTAAAAAACTTAATATGGAGATCAAGCATCAGACCTTGCACTCTTCCTCGGTCTCCCTTGCGTCAGGGTTTCTCCACTGCCCGTAAGTCCCTACTCCTAAAAGGGAGGGATCCCTACTCACCTCAGAAGGAGGCCATGGATTCCCTGGGCTTATTTCCGGGCATCCATACCCTCTATCTGTACGAGTTAACACCCCGCAGGGTGTGCCCTCGCCGGAACCTAAGGTCTTCTGCACTTTCCCTAGGCAAATGGGAAGTCCACTGACAGTCCATCTTATGAGACCGGCGCGGCGCAGTACTAGTCCATCTCTCCATTCTTCTGGTAACATACCTGGTTGGCATTATCGGAACTGGCTCTTCATCTTTTTTCAAACAAGGGAAATTTTGGTCTCACATTGTCCAGTCCCTTACTCATACTCTTTTTGATCAAAGGGATAATACACGTACAGGAAGTTACATACCCCACCTCTTTCTGCTAAAATCATATCCAGGGCCACTCTATTTTGGAACACCATGGATGCAGTGGGCCCTAACTGGTCAGCTAACCCTTGTAAAGCATCTCTGGTGTAGTTTACAAACCTCTGCTGATTGTAAAAGATATAATTCATCCAATCTACATTATTATTAACAGTGACAAAAACAAATAAGGACTCAAAACCTGCTTTAACCTGATCTCTAGAATTAAATTCATCTGGCACCCCCCTTGGCACTCCTATTGCATCTATGTATACATGTGGATCAAAGTTACCACCTGGAGCGTCAACTTCCCTCTTAGCACGATGCGGTGTTGGATTCTCACCCTCAGTGTACTCTTATTGATTGCACATTTGATTGTATTAATTTGTTCTGAAACAGGGGGCTAGTGTGCAGTAGTCAAAGGTGTGTGTTAGAGGAATTGTACCACATTATAGCATGTAAAGGATATCAGGATCATTAGTTTTTTCAGTGCGAAGTGTGGATCCAAGTGGGCTCTCCTTCAAGCTTGACTGCAGTTGGGGTGGTGAACAACATCTGGTAAGGACATTCAAACCGGGTTTCTCGCTCAAACTTTTTCACATAGACCCTGTCACCTGGTTTCAGATTGTGACACTCATCTGTAGGACCTGGGAGAAAAGCAGAGACTGCAGAATGCATTATTGACAATTCCTTAGAGAGGCCTATGACAAAATTAACAAGAAAATCATTCCCCAAACTGTGCTACTGAGGCATGTACCCTCCTAAGAAAAAGAAAAACTAATAGAAGACACTCAATTCAAAATTTTACCATTTTCTTCATTGCCTTTTGTATCTACTTTCCCACTACTCCGCGGATGGTAGGGTGTGTGAAAAACCTGGAATATACCCAAAGCAGACATGATGTGTTGCATTATTTCACCTGTGAAGTGTGTACCTTTGTTTGACTCAATTACTTCCGGTACCCCATATCTGCGGATTACCTCATTCATGAGCTTCTGTGCGGTTACCTGCTTATTTACTTTGGTAACAGAGTAGGTCCCCAACCTGAAAAACATCAACAACAACAAGCACATATTCATGCTTCCCAACAAGTAGGAGGTGAGTGTAGCCAATTTGCAATCCCTGAAATGGGTAGAGTGGTCTAGGCAAGTGTGATGTGGCAAATTTACTTCTGCCCTGTTGCTTTACGGCAAAGATCATGCAAAACTGGACAAATGATGCAGTAGCTACAGAAAACCAAGGAGCCACCCGTCCTCGTTCAAGCATCGACATCATTGCTGCTTTGAGAGGTGCGTCTTTTCGTGCGTCAGCTGGGCCATCATTGGGCACAGGGACCGTGGTGGGCAAGTGCTGTTGACTGTTCACCATACGCCGTCCCTTTTTAGTCCATTTGTCTTTTTCTTAACTGTAAAGTCTTTAGCATATCAAAGTCCAAGTTTTTATCAAAGTCCAAGTTTTTATCAAAGTCCAAGTTTTTATCAAAGTCCAAGTTCATATCAAAGTCAAAAGTTATTGTCAAATTCTTCTTTTCTTCTTTCTTCCACGGCTTGAGGGCCGCTGCTTTTGCTGTGTGGTCTGTGATGGCGTTGCCTCTCGCTTCTCCGGTGTAGGAACTGGTGTGAGCTTTCCACTTTGTCAGGTAGAAGTAGGGCCTCCATGAGGCTCTGCACCGCTGCATCATTCTTAATTGGCTGTCCTGCTGTGGTAAAAAACTGTCTGGCCTTCCATGTTGGGCCGTAATCATGAGCTATGCCAAATGCATACCGGGAGTCAGTGTAAATGGTTGCCGTCTTACCTTCCTCCACTCTACACGCCTCAGCGAGTGCTTTTAATTCCGCTTCTTGTACTGCGACATGCGGAGACATTCTGCTTTTAGGACATCTTGTTGTGTAACCACTGTATATCCAGTGTGGAGTCGTCAATCACCCTGGGTACCATCTATAAAAAACAACTCAAAATATGCATTATTAACAAGGGCTTTCAGTAACTTTTTTAAACTTAAATTTTCTTGTTGCATCACTGCTAGACAATCATGCTGGTATTTTATTTCAAAAAGATCAGAACCTTGTTGTAAAAAATTAAAAAATGGCTTGCAAAAAATTTAAAAATGGCTGAATTTAAAAATGGCTGACTTGCAATACCTAGATCACCTATGCCTTCTCCTCCCCCCCTTTAAACCAGGGTACTCAATTGGAACAATAGTACCCGGTTTAAGGTAGTACAACATTGTAAAAAGATTTGATGGATGCAGATAAGGCCTGTAAGATGTTAGCACCTATAACAGACACATGAGTTACATCGGGGCAGAATAATCTACAAACACCTATTAATATTGGAAATGTGAGATCCCTTTAAGTGAATTCATTATTAGTCTGTTCCTGCCTGCAATGTCTTAGACGGGAGAAAAAAAAACAAAACAAAAACTTTTACTAGCTGCTCACGCTCCTCACCCCTCCCTTGGACAAGAAGGATGAAACATTACTACGTACTATTACATCATCTAGCTCCACCCCTTCGATATTGGCTCCGTGCGTCCGTCAGCTGAAAAACATTGAGGTGAGTGCTATAATTTACATGATTCTATTGAGATGAGATTGTGAATGAGCGCTATCTTTGACAAATTATGTGAAAAAAAGTTTGCTGAGTGACTGAGATATTCTATATTTCTTATCTACTGAAGCTATTATATGCTGTATTAAACGCTGAAGTGTTTTAGAATCTGTGACCCTGAATTTGGAGTGAATTCTGAAAGCCCCCACCTTTTTAAAACAAACTGTTATCTCTCTACGAATATGAAACACAGACTGCACAGCCCTGCATTTGAACTCCTAATTAACACATATGCTGGGACCTTGCAACATTCATTTTCAACCCCTGTATAAGTAAGAATATATGTTAGAAATTGCTATATTTCTTGCCTACTAAGACAGTATAATTAATTAAATTCATTTCAATTCATTTTAAGCAAGCAAAGATATTATCCAGGGTTATTATTGCATTCTTTCTCTCGCTTCGTTATCTCTTGACCTTGAAGACTAAACATAAGCTCGCAGCTACATGTCAACAAAACTCTTCTCCCCTAAAAGCAAGCTCAGTTAACTATTTGCACATACAGTATATACATATATACACATATATATCCATATCTATTATCTATCTTGTATTATACACATTTTCTTCTTTCTTTGCCAACAAATCACATGCATTGTAACTTTCTTATCGACTTGCTTGTTTCTCATACTTCTCTCCCTTACCTAACTGCCAATATAACCTTCAATAGACACTCTCCCGACACCCTCTTGATCACTTACTGTACTTTTCAACATTTCACTTACGGACACTTTCTTAAACAAATAATGTGTACATACTTTCTCTGACTGTCTCTCTCTCTCTCCTCCTCCTCCAGCATTTTCTAGCAAACCTTGATCTTCCAAGGCACCTCTCGGTCCTAAAGACCTCCCTCCCAGACACCATTTTGTAATCTGCCGTGCGGGTCGGTGTCACACATTTTCATTAGAGTTTTCTTACATTTTACAGATTCATCCGCACGGCGGCAGCCCTTGAGGGCCTCTATCTTCTTTAATAAGATCTTACGCATATTACAACAACAACAACAATAAAAATAACACGCTCCATAGAGTGCATCCCTCTTAATTTTCAAATTGTCAGCCCCTTATATACCGGCAAGACAACCGAGGGCATCTTCTTCCATGGAACCAGTCCCATAAAAATGCATCTCTCTGAAATCAAATCGTTAGCCCCATATATAAGGCAAAACAACCGAGAGTCCCTTTTTCTATGAGACTTATCTCATAGAGTGCGTCTCCTCCTCAGCTAAACCATTAACTAACTAAACTAAACCCGAGGGTCCCTTCTTCTATGAGACAAAATAAAAAGAAAGAGAAAAAAACTTCTGCAGATACAACAAACAATCTCCACTATTGTTAAAACACTACGGACTTCAACAACAAATAGACTACAGACTAGTTTCTGGGTGACCGATTGGTGCGCATATCACGGTCAGTGGTCCGTGACGGCAAACCCGGAGCCCACACGAGTTACCGTGTAGAACTCTTAACCCAACCCGTCCGGTCACAAACCACAGATAGTCAGTCCCGCTGCAAGACTCGCAGTGTAAAACACAACATAAATATATGCTGGCCTTACCTGGAGTTCTAAGTGAGTTGATCAGGCTCGGTTTGCAGCAGGACGGCTTCTCAGTGGCGTGGATCTGGGTGGAATGCGTTGTAGGCTCTGGCTTTGTCGCCCCAGTTGGTTGCGCCATTTGTCAATATAATAAAATATTCTAAGTACAGCACCAATCGGGCCCACCCCACTTGCCCCGTTGCCGGCGGTAAGAAGAGACACCACACAGGGAGGTCTGGTATAATTCCTCACACGGGACATGGCTGCGCTTTGCCGACGTGTCGAGCTTTATTACAGATTACATGAGATCTTATACCCTTTGCCCCATCACCATCAAGGGGTGATGGGCTAATAACGATATATGGGCAGTCCGGATTTCCGGCCTGAGACAGTGAAAATTATGTACATTGTTGAACATCTTGATATCTTGTTCCAGCGCTTCTGGGGAAACGGCCAAGTACACGCGGCCTTCATGTCTGGTTCGGTATCATCTCTGAATTTCTAGAACATCTCTCAGCCTTGCAAAGCCTTGGAATATCTGATGTAAGGCGACATATAAGTTTTTTCTCATTTGGAATTGAATAAAACTTGCATATAGGTATAAAGCATAAAAAAACATATGGCAATATATATATATAAACCCTCACAATATGACTGCCCCACTGACCTCCTGCTACCATACAGACCATATGACTGACCCACAGACCAACTACCACCATACAGACCATATGACTGTCCCACTGACCTCCTGCCACCATACAGACCATATGACTGCCCGACTGACCTCCTGCCTGTATATACACTATATGACTGCCCCATTGACCTCCCGCCACCATACGCACCATATGACTGCCCCACTGACCTCCAGCCACCATACACACCATATGACTGCCACACTGACCGCCTGCCTCCATACACACCATATGACTGCCCCACAGACCTCCTACCACCATACACATCATATGATTGCCCCACTGACCTCCTGCTGCAATACTTACCATATGACTGCCCCACTGACGACCTGCCACCATACAGACCATATGACTGCCCCACTGACCTCCTGCCACCATACAGACCATATGACTGCCCCACTGACCTCCTGCCACCATACAGACCATATGACTGCCCCACTGACCTCCTGCCTCCATACAGACCATATGACTGCCCCACTGACCTCCTGCCACCTCCTGCAAACATGACTTTCATGATGGTAAGGGCAAAACAGTTATAAACTACAAGAAAGTGAACTACTGGTGACAGCACAAAATTGTTTGATAATTCCTATGCATAAATGGAGGGGTGCAGCCTCTACAAAGGGGAGGAGCCATTATAAAGGGGAGGGACCTGTAGAACAGCTTTCACATTAAATACAGGGTAATATACTGAACACAAGCCACATTCCGTGTAGAAACACTAGGTGGCAGCAACACACCACTGCATTGTACTAGTGAGAGCCTTAGCAGTGCAATGTCGCCACCTGGTGGTAGAAGATACTGATTACAAACTAATACAAACAGAACTGTAATCCGTGATTTTTTATAAATCGTTCATCTGCTCAGCGATCCTGTCTGCACCGTGTATATAGTGCATCCCTTATATATAATACATCACTCAAGTATAAATAGGGGGAAATAAGATTATATGGGATCAATGGATACATTACCTCCACAATACACTGTGCATGCAGAGACCCCCTCCGCCATGCGGACCATATGACTGCCCCACAGACCTCCTGCCACCATACACACTATATCACTGCCCCACATACCTCCTGCCTCCATACACACCATATGACTGCCCCACTGACCTCCTGCCTCCATACACACCATATGACTGCCCCACAGACCTCCTGCCACCATACACACCATATTGTCAGGGTAAAATATTCTAAGTACAGCACCAATCGGGCCCACCCCACTTGCCCCGTTGCCGGCGGTAAGAAGAGACACCACACAGGGAGGTCTGGTATAATTCCTCACACGGGACATGGCTGCGCTTTGCCGACGTGTCGAGCTTTATTACAGATTACATGAGATCTTATACCCTTTGTCCCATCACCATCAAGGGGTGATGGGCTAATAACCATATATGGGCAGTCCGGATTTCCGGCCTGAGACAGTGAAAATTATGTACATGGTTGAACATCTTGATATCTTGTTCCAGCGCTTCTGGGAAAACGGCCAAGTACACGCGGCCTTCATGTCTGGTTCGGTATCATCTCTGAATTTCTAGAACATCTCTCAGCCTTGCAAAGCCTTGGAATATCTGATGTAAGGCGACATATAAGTTTTTTCTCACTTGGAATTGAATAAAACTTGCATATAGGTATAAAGCATAAAAAAACATATGGCAATATATATATATATACCCTCACAAACCCCCCTAAAAAACTTAATATGGAGATCAAGCATCAGACCTTGCACTCTTCCTCGGTCTCCCTTGCGTCAGGGTTTCTCCACTGCCCGTAAGTCCCTACTCCTAAAAGGGAGGGATCCCTACCTCACCTCAGAAGGAGGCCATGGATTCCCTGGGCTTATTTCCGGGCATCCATACCCTCTATCTGTACGAGTTAACACCCCGCAGGGTGTGCCCTCGCCGGAACCTAAGGTCTTCTGCACTTTCCCTAGGCAAATGGGAAGTCCACTGACAGTCCATCTTATGAGACCGGGGCGGCGCAGTACTAGTCCATCTCTCCATTCTTCTGGTAACGTACCTGGTTGGCATTATCGGAACTGGCTCTTCATCTTTTTTCAAACAAGGGAAATTTTGGTGTCACATTGTCCAGTCCCTTACTCATACTCTTTTTGATCAAAGGGATAATACACGTACAGGAAGTTACATACCCCACCTCTTTCTGCTAAAATCATATCCAGGGCCACTCTATTTTGGAACACCATGGATGCAGTGGGCCCTAACTGGTCAGCTTACCCTTGTAAAGCATCTCTGGTGTAGTTTACAAACCTCTGCTGATTGTAAAAGATATAATTCATCCAATCTACATTATTATTAACAGTGACAAAAGCAAATAAGGACTCAAAACCTGCTTTAACCTGATCTCTAGAATTAAATTCATCTGGCACCCCCCTTGGCACTCCTATTGCATCTATGTATACATGTGGATCAAAGTTACCACCTGGAGCGTCAACTTCCCTCTTAGCACGATGCAGTGTTGGATTCTCACTCTCAGTGTAGGATTCATATTGCACATTTGATTGTATTAATTTGTTCTGAAACAGGGGGCTAGTGTACAGTAGTCAAAGGTGTGTGTTAGAGGAATTGTACCACATTATAGCATGTAAAGGATATCAGGATCATTAGTTTTTTCAGTGCGAAGTGTGGATCCAAGTGGGCTCTCCTTCAAGCTTGACTGCAGTTGGGGTGGTGAACAACATCTGGTAAGGACATTCAAACCGGGTTTCTCGCTCAAACTTTTTCACATAGACCCTGTCACCTGGTTTCAGATTGTGACACTCATCTGTAGGACCTGGGAGAAAAGCAGAGACTGCAGAATGCATTATTGACAATTCCTTAGAGAGGCCTATGACAAAATTAACAAGAAAATCATTCCCCAAACTGTGCTACTGAGGCATGTACCCTCCTAAGAAAAAGAAAAACTAATAGAAGACACTCAATTCAAAATTTTACCATTTTCTTCATTGCCTTTTGTATCTACTTTCCCACTACTCCGCGGATGGTAGGGTGTGTGAAAAACCTGGAATATACCCAAAGCAGACATGATGTGTTGCATTATTTCACCTGTGAAGTGTGTACCTTTGTTTGACTCAATTACTTCCGGTACCCCATATCTGCGGATTACCTCATTCATGAGCTTCTGTGCGGTTACCTGCTTATTTACTTTGGTAACAGAGTAGGTCCCCAACCTGAAAAACATCAACAACAACAAGCACATATTCATGCTTCCCAACAAGTAGGAGGTGAGTGTAGCCAATTTGCAATCCCTGAAATGGGTAGAGTGGTCTAGGCAAGTGTGATGTGGCAAATTTACTTCTGCCCTGTTGCTTTACGGCAAAGATCATGCAAAACTGGACAAATGATGCAGCAGCTACAGAAAACCAAGGAGCCACCCGTCCTCGTTCAAGCATCGACATCATTGCTGCTTTGAGAGGTGCGTCTTTTCGTGCGTCAGCTGGGCCATCATTGGGCACAGGGACCGTGGTGGGCAAGTGCTGTTGACTGTTCACCATACGCCGTCCCTTTTTAGTCCATTTGTCTTTTTCTTAACTGTAAAGTCTTTAGCATATCAAAGTCCAAGTTTTTATCAAAGTCCACGTTTTTATCAAAGTCCAAGTTTTTATCAAAGTCCAAGTTCATATCAAAGTCAAAAGTTATTGTCAAATTCTTCTTTTCTTCTTTCTTCCACGGCTTGAGGGCTGCTGCTTTTGCTGTGTGGTCTGTGATGGCGTTGCCTCTCGCTTCTCCGGTGTAGGAACTGGTGTGAGCTTTCCACTTTGTCAGGTAGAAGTAGGGCCTCCATGAGGCTCTGCACCACTGCATCATTCTTAATTGGCTGTCCTGCTGTGGTAAAAAACTGTCTGGCCTTCCATGTTGGGCCGTAATCATGAGCTATGCCAAATGCATACCGGGAGTCAGTGTAAATGGTTGCCGTCTTACCTTCCTCCACTCTACACGCCTCAGCGAGTGCTTTTAATTCCGCTTCTTGTACTGCGACATGCGGAGACATTCTGCTTTTAGGACATCTTGTTGTGTAACCACTGTATATCCAGTGTGGAGTCGTCAATCACCCTGGGTACCATCTATAAAAAACAACTCAAAATATGCATTATTAACAAGGGCTTTCAGTAACTTTTTTAAACTTAAATTTTCTTGTTGCATCACTACTAGACAATCATGCTGGTATTTTATTTCAAAAAGATCAGAACCTTGTTGTAAAAAATTAAAAAATGGCTGAATTTAAAAATGGCTGACTTGCAATACCTAGATCACCTATGCCTTCTCCTCCCCCCCTTTAAACCAGGGTACTCAATTGGAACAATAGTACCCGGTTTAAGGTAGTACAACATTGTAAAAAGATTTGATGGATGCAGATAAGGCCTGTAAGATGTTAGCACCTATAACAGACACATGAGTTACATCGGGGCAGAATAATCTACAAACACCTATTAATATTGGAAATGTGAGATCCCTTTAGGTGAATTCATTATTAGTCTGTTCCTGCCTGCAATGTCTTAGACGGGAGAAAAAAAAACAAAACAAAAACTTTTACTAGCTGCTCACGCTCCTCACCCCTCCCTTGGACAAGAAGGATGAAACACTACTACGTACTATTACATCATCTAGCTCCACCCCTTCGATATTGGCTCCGTGCGTCCGTCAGTTGAAAAACATTGAGGTGAGTGCTATAATTTACATGATTCTATTGAGATGAGATTGTGAATGAGCGCTATCTTTGACAAATTATGTGAAAAAAAGTTTGCTGAGTGACTGAGATATTCTATATTTCTTATCTACTGAAGCTATTATATGCTGTATTAAACGCTGAAGTGTTTTAGAATCTGTGACCCTGAATTTGGAGTGAATTCTGAAAGCCCCCACCTTTTTAAAACAAACTGTTATCTCTCTACGAATATGAAACACAGACTGCACAGCCCTGCATTTGAACTCATAATTAACACATATGCTGGGACCTTGCAACATTCATTCTCAACCCCTGTATAAGTAAGAATATATGTTAGAAATTGCTATATTTCTTGCCTACTAAGACAGTATAATTAATTAAATTCATTTCAATTCATTTTAAGCAAGCAAAGATATTATCCAGGGTTATTATTGCATTCTTTCTCTCGCTTCGTTATCTCTTGACCTTGAAGACTAAACATAAGCTCGCAGCTACATGTCAACAAAACTCTTCTCCCCTAAAAGCAAGCTCAGTTAACTATTTGCACATACAGTATATACATATATACACATATATATCCATATCTATTATCTATCTTGTATTATACACATTTTCTTCTTTCTTTGCCAACAAATCACATGCATTGTAACTTTCTTATCGACTTGCTTGTTTCTCATACTTCTCTCCCTTACCTAACTGCCAATATAACCTTCAATAGACACTCTCCCGACACCCTCTTGATCACTTACTGTACTTTTCAACATTTCACTTACGGACACTTTCTTAAACAAATAATGTGTACATACTTTCTCTGACTGTCTCTCTCTCTCTCCTCCTCCTCCAGCATTTTCTAGCAAACCTTGATCTTCCAAGGCACCTCTCGGTCCTAAAGACCTCCCTCCCAGACACCATTTTGTAATCTGCCGTGCGGGTCGGTGTCACACATTTTCATTAGAGTTTTCTTACATTTTACAGATTCATCCGCACGGCGGCAGCCCTTGAGGGCCTCTATCTTCTTTAATAAGATCTTACGCATATTACAACAACAACAACAATAAAAATAACACGCTCCATAGAGTGCATCCCTCTTAATTTTCAAATTGTCAGCCCCTTATATACCGGCAAGACAACCGAGGGCATCTTCTTCCATGGAACCAGTCCCATAAAAATGCATCTCTCTGAAATCAAATCGTTAGCCCCATATATAAGGCAAAACAACCGAGAGTCCCTTTTTCTATGAGACTTATCTCATAGAGTGCGTCTCCTCCTCAGCTAAACCATTAACTAACTAAACTAAACCCCAGGGTCCCTTCTTCTATGAGACAAAATAAAAAGAAAGAGAAAAAAACTTCTGCAGATACAACAAACAATCTCCACTATTGTTAAAACGCTACGGACTTCAACAACAAATAGACTACAGACTAGTTTCTGGGTGACCGATTGGTGCGCATATCACGGTCAGTGGTCCGTGACGGCAAACCCGGAGCCCACACGAGTTACCGTGTAGAACTCTTAACCCAACCCGTCCGGTCACAAATCACAGATAGTCAGTCCCGCTGCAAGACTCGCAGTGTAAAACACAACATAAATATATGCTGGCCTTACCTGGAGTTCTAAGTGAGTTGATCAGGCTCGGTTTGCAGCAGGACGGCTTCTCAGTGGCGTGGATCTGGGTGGAATGCGTTGTAGGCTCTGGCTTTGTCGCCCCAGTTGGTTGCGCCATTTGTCAATATAATAAAATATTCTAAGTATAGCACCAATCGGGCCCACCCCACTTGCCCCGTTGCCGGCGGTAAGAAGAGACACCACACAGGGAGGTCTGGTATAATTCCTCACACGGGACATGGCTGCGCTTTGCCGACGTGTCGAGCTTTATTACAGATTACATGAGATCTTATACCCTTTGTCCCATCACCATCAAGGGGTGATGGGCTAATAACCATATATGGGCAGTCCGGATTTCCGGCCTGAGACAGTGAAAATTATGTACATGGTTGAACATCTTGATATCTTGTTCCAGCGCTTCTGGGGAAACGGCCAAGTACACGCGGCCTTCATGTCTGGTTCGGTATCATCTCTGAATTTCTAGAACATCTCTCAGCCTTGCAAAGCCTTGGAATATCTGATGTAAGGCGACATATAAGTTTTTTCTCATTTGGAATTGAATAAAACTTGCATATAGGTATAAAGCATAAAAAAACATATGGCAATATATATATATACCCTCACAATATGACTGCCCCACTGACCTCCTGCTACCATACAGACCATATGACTGACCCACAGACCTCCTACCACCATACAGACCATATGACTGCCCCACTGACCTCCTGCCACCATACAGACCATATGACTGCCCGACTGACCTCCTGCCTGTATATACACTATATGACTGCCGCATTGACCTCCCGCCACCATACGCACCATATAACTGCCCCACTGACCTCCAGCCACCATACACACCATATGACTGCCACACTGACCGCCTGCCTCCATACACACCATATGACTGCCCCACAGACCTCCTACCACCATACACATCATATGATTGCCCCACTGACCTCCTGCTGCAATACTTACCATATGACTGCCCCACTGACGACCTGCCACCATACAGACCATATGACTGCCCCACTGACCTCCTGCCACCATACAGACCATATGACTGCCCAACTAAGCCCCGGCCACAATACAGACCACATGACTGCCCCACTGACCTCCTGCCACCATACACACCATATGACTGCCCCACTGACCTCCTGTCATCATACAGACCATATGACTGCCTCACTGACCTCCTGCTGCAATACTTACCATGTGACTTCCCCACTGACCTCCTGCCACCATACAGACCATATGACTGCCCCACTGACCTCCTGCCACCATACACACCATATGACTGCCCCACTGACCTCCTGCCACCATACAGACCATATGACTGCCCCACTGACCTCCTGCCACTATACAGACCATATGACCGCCCTACTGACCTCCTACCTCCATTCAGACCATATGACTGCCCCACTGACCTCCTGCCACCTCCTGCAAAAATGACTTTCATGATGGTAAGGGCAAAACAGTTATAAACTACAAGAAAGTAAACTACTGGTGACAGGACAAAATTGTTTGATAATTCCTATGCATAAATGGAGGGGTGCAGCCTCTATAAAGAGGAGGAGCCATTATAAAGGGGAGGGACCTGTAGAACAGCTTTGACATTAAATACACGGTAATATATTAAACACAATCCACATTCCGTGTAGAAACACTAGGTGGCAGCAACACACCATTGCATTGCACTAGTGAGTGCCTTAGCAGTGCAATGTCGCCACCTGGTGGTAGAAGATACTGATTACAAACTAATACAAACAACTGTAATCAGTGATTTTTTATAAATCGTTCTTCTGCTCAGCGATCCTGTCTGCACCGTGTATATAGTGCATCCCTTATATATAATACATCACTCAAGTATAAATAGGGGGAAATAAGATTATATGGGAACAATGGATACATTACCTCTATAATACACTGTGTATGCAGAGACCCCTCCGCCATGCAGACCATATGACTGCCCCACTGACCTCCTGCTGCAATACTGACCATATGACTGCCCCACTGACCTCCTGCTGCAATACTGACCATATGACTGCCCCACTGACCTCGTGCCACCATACAGACCATATCACTGCCCCCCTGACCTACTGCCACCATACACACCATATTGTTTGGGGGGGGTCACAAGGGGACCCGTCAGCTGATGCTGTCTGCTTCCCAATCTGTTTGAATCTTGCGAGTATACTCTGAGGAGTTCAATGGACACCACACCGTATGTGTTAACCAAAGAAATGCCTGTTTAATGTACAATGTATTCAATCTTTATACATTTCTACGAAGCAAGTGGCTTTATGCCAGATACAATTACAATTAATAAGCACATGTATTGATTTAAAACATCTCAGCCTCTTATCGGTATGTCTTCCTCTGTGTAGGTGTAATCGGGAGGTACATTCCTGTAAGCTTGTTACTAAGTTTCAACTAGAATTATTTAAAGATAAGAACAGGACAGAAACCTAGTGGTAATCCAATTAATATTTCCAGGTGGATCATTCTAACTGAAATCTAACATTTTTCTCAAGTGAAAGTTGAAATTAATACAAAATATATGTGTATTATAGCAGACAAGCAAAGAGACAAAATGGAGTCTTTGTAGTCCATTTTAAAAGCGTCAACCCTTACACGTATTTGTGGTTAAGCTTAAGAAGATGAAATACACTTATCTTTCTCTTTAGAAAAGCATAAACACGAATTAAGCCCTCACATTCCCCCATTTGGACATAGGGTCCACCATCATGCTAGGTACTTCACCCGAGTGGTGCCAGCTCCTGCCAGATTCCCTAGAGTCATGTGGTGGTCCCAAAGTCCATCTGTGTTAAAGTTTAGCAAAAGCTTTTTCACTACAACGTGTGGTACAAGACGTGATTAACTTTAAAGCAATATATATGTGACGAGCAAAATCATTGCTACTTGAAGCATACCTTGTAAAATTCCCATGAACCACCCTCCCAGACCAGAGAACCAATTGGCAGGGTTCAAAGAAGTAAATGTGTTACCCCACCAGCTATCTCAGATTTCTGAGTTTTCATTTGTCCATGTAAGCAATTCTTTCGTCGGAACAGTAACAACCAGGAAAAGAAAACTAGTGGCACCAGGTGTGTGTGTGCAAGTCCAACAGTCCTTCACCTGTGCGGTGTTCAGTCCATCTACCAGTATTTGGTGGTGTCTAACAAAGTGGTTCTGGGCATTGTCATTTTGCACCCTCTCATAGGGGCGAAGCATGGAGTGAGGAGTCCAAAAAGTCCATCAATAAACAAAATGTCCTTCAAGTCCCATTAGTCCCAAGACAAGCAACAGTTCCTTCAACTTTTACTGAAGTAGGTGTGGTCAGCAGGACTTGATAGGGCCGCTTGAATCTGGGCCCTAGGGATTTCCGGACACGCCTCTTTACGAGCACCCAGTCTCCAGGTTGTAGAGAGTGTGATACCTCTAAATTGTCTGGGTCTGGAATGGAAGAAAAAGACTAGATTCTGTGTTATTGTTAGTTGGTCACACAGGTGCTTTACATATCCGGCTACTGTGTCATAGCCCTGCTGTAGGGCCTGTGGATGATACAGCCCCAATCTTGGCATAGAGCTGAGAGGGATACATATATATCCTTGTAGGTAGAAAAGAAAACACTGGAATATATACATTTATATAGATATAGTTATATGCCTTTCTTTTTATGTATACTAACTTTATTCTCATTTGTACTAACTATAAAAAACTTAATACGTCGCCTTACATCAGATATGCCAAGATGCTTTGCAAGGCAAAACAGAGGAAGAATGTCCAAAGGAACCAGACGAAGGACGAAGTGGAGGAGGGGAGGAAGAGATACGAAGACTGCATGCTTAAAGCCGCTTTCTTAGAATTTAGTGGGTGATTCTTTGCATTGGAGTTAATTAAATACGTGATTTTCTGTATAAGCCAGAGGCGCCTCACTGTCTAAGGCGGAAATCCGGACTGCCCATATATGGTTATAAGCCCATCACCCCTTGGTGGTGAGAGGGCAGAGGGTATAAGATCTCATGTAATCTGTAATAAAGGGCGCAGTTTTTTCTCCCGTGTGAGGAGCTAGACCAGACTCCTGTGGGTGGTGTCTCTTCTTACGGCCGGCAACGGGGCAAGTGGGGTGGGCCGGATTGGTGCTGTACTTAGAATTTTAACCCTCATAAATGGCGCAACCAACTGGGGCGGTAAAATCGGAGCTTACAGCGCAATTCACCCGGATCCACGCTACTGAGAAACCGTCCTACTGCAAACCGAGCCTGATCAACTCACTTAGAACTCCAGGTAAGACAAACATATATTTATGTTGTGTTTTACACTGCGAAGTCTTGCAGCAGGACTGACTATCTGTGGTTTGTGACCGGACGGGTTGGGTTAAGAGTTCTACACGGTAACTCGTGTGGGCTCCGGGTTTGCCGTCATGGACCACTGACCGTGATATGCGCACCAATGGCTCACCCAGAAATTAGTCTGTAGTTTATTTGTACTTTGAAGTCCATGGTGTTTTAACGATAGTGAAGGTTGTTTGTTGTATTTAGTCTCACAAGAAAAGGGACCCTCGGTTGTTTGTCCAGTATTTAAGGGGCTAACAATTTGAAAATTAAGAGAGACGCATGCTGAGAGGGATGCATTTTGTGAGAAGTCTCATAGAAATAGGGACTCTCGGTTGTTTTGCCTTATATATGGGCTAACGATTTGATTTCAGAGAGATGCATTTTTATGGGGCTGGTTCCATGGAAGAAGATGTCCTCGGTTGTCTGCCGGTATATAAGGGGCTGACAATTTGAAAATTAAGAGGGATGCATTCTATGGAGCGTGTTATTTTTTGTTGTTTTTGTTGTAATATGCGTAAGATCTTATTAAAGAAGATAGAGCCCCTCAAGGGCTGCCGCCGTGTGGATGAATTTGTAGAATGTAAGAAAACTCTAATGAAAATGTGTGACACCGACCCGCACTGCAGATTACAAAATGGTGTCTGGGAGGAGGTCTTTAGGACCCAGAGGTGCCTTGGAAGATCAAGGTTTGCTAAAGAGAGAGAGAGACAGTCAGAGAAAGTTACGTATATACACATTATTTGTTTAAGAAAGTATCCGTAAGTGAAATGTTGAAAAGTACAGTAAGTGATCAAGAGGACGTCAGGAGAGTGTCTATTGAAGGTTATATTGGCAGTTAGGTAGGGGAGAGAAATAAGGGGAGCAGGCAAAGTCGATAAGTAAGTTACAATGCATATGATTTTTTTTGGCAAAGGAAAAAAATGTGTATAATACAAGATAGATAATAGATAATGTATAATCCATACTAGGTGGATATATATGTGTATATATATATACTGTAAGTGCAAATAGTTAGCTGAAGGGGAGAAGAGTCTGTTGACATATAGCTGTGAGCTTGTGTTCAGTCTCCAAGGTCAGGAAGATAACAGCGAGAGAGCAAATGTAATAACATCCTTGGTTAATATCTTGGCTTGCTTGCAATGAATTGAAATGAATTTAATTAGTTATACTGTCTTAGTAGGCAGGGAAATATGGCAATTTCTAATGTATAGTCTTACTTATACAGGGGTTGAAAATGAATGTTGCAAGGTCCCAGCATATGTGTTAATTATGATTTCAAAATGTTTTTTCAATAGTTTAAGCTAAAACTTATTTCAGTATGTGTTTCATAGTCGCGGAGAGATAAGAGATTTGTTTTAAAAAAGAGTGGGGGCTTTCAGAATTCACTCCAAATTCAGGGTCAGAGATTCTAAAACACTTCAGCGTTTAATACAGCATATAATAGCTTCAGTAGATAAGAAATATAGAATATCTCAGTCACTTAGCAAAACTTTTTTCACATAATTTGTCAAAGATAGCGCTCATTCACAATCTCATCTCAATAGAATTATGTACTTTATAAAATTATAAGCACTCACCTCGGTGTTTTTCAGCTGATGTATGTATGTTTGCCAAACTTTTTTTTTTTTTTGTCTGTGTATCTGTATGTACTGGTACACCTTCAAGGGGGGTGACGGAGCAGACTTGAGCGCATGGATGGATGAGAGTTAGTGACCCGTGTTCAGGCTGTGGTGGAATGTGTGATGTGGAAATTGACTGGGGGTAAAAGTCCTACCCCATGCATGGGACTTTGCTTGGTTGAGATGTGGATGCTTGGACGGTTAAGCTGAAATTAAGTTGAGAAGACGGACGCACGGAGCCAATATCGAAGGGGTGGAGCTAGATGATGTAATAGTACGTAGTAATGTTTCATCCCTCCTCTCGACGAGGGAGGGGGTGAGCAGCTAGTAAAAATTTTTGTTTTGTTTTTTTTTTCTCCTGTCTGAAATTTTGATAAGACTGCAGGCAGGAACAGACTAATAATGAATTCACTTAAAGGGATATCACATTTCAAATATTAGTAGAGGTTTTGTAGATTATTCTGCCCCGATGTAACTCATGTTTTTGTTATAGGTGCTAGCATCTTACAGGCCTTATCTGCATCCATCAAATCTTTTTACAATGTGGTAATAACTTAAACCCGGCTACTATTGTTCCAATTGCGTACCCTGGTTTAAAGGGGGGGAGGAGAAGGCATAGGTGATCTAGGTATTGCAAATCAGCCATTTTAGGTATTGCAAATCAGCCATTTTTAAATTTTTTGCAAGCCATTTTTAAATTTTTTGCAACAAGATTCTGATCTTTTTGAAATAGAATACCAGCCTGATTGTCTAGCAGTGATGCAACAAGAAAATTTAAGTTTTAAAAAAGTTACTGAAAGCCCTTGTTAATAATGCATATTTTGAGTTGTTTTTTATAGATGGTACCCAGGGTGATGGACGACTCCACACTGGATATACGGTGGTTACACAACAAGATGTCCTAAAAAGCAGAATGTCTCCGCATGTCGCAGTACAAGAAGCGGAATTAAAAGCACTCACGGAGGCGTGTGGAGTGGTAGAAGGTAAGACGGCAAACATTTACACTGACTCCCGGTATGCATTTGGCATAGCTCATGATTAAGGCCCAACATGGAAGGCCAGACAGTTTTTTACCACAGCAGGACAGCCAATTAAGAATGATGCAATGGTGCAGAGTCTCATGGAGACCCTACTTCTACCTGACAAGGTGGAAAGCTCACACCAATTCCTACACCGGAGAAGCAAGAGGCAACGCCATCACAGACCACACAGCAAAAGCAGCGGCCCTCAAGCCGTGGAAGACAGAAGAAAAGAAGAATTTGACTAAACTTGGACTTTGATAAAAATCTTGGACTTTGATAAAAATCTTGGACTTTGATAAAAATCTTGGACTTTGATAAAAATCTTGGACTTTGATATGAACTTGAACTTTGACTAAAACTACAAATGGACTAAAAAGGGACGGCGTATGGTGAACAGTCAACAGCACTTGCCCACCATAGTCCCTGTGCCCCATGATGGCCCAGCTGACGCACGGAAAGACACACCTCTCGAAGCAGTAATGATGTCGACGCTTGAACAAGGACGGGTGGCTCCTTGGTTTTCTGTAGCTGCTGCATCATTTGTCCAATTTTGCATGATCTTTGCCGTAAGCAACAGGGCAGAAGTAAAATTTGCCACATCACACTTGCCTAGACCACTCTACCCATTTCAGGGATTGCAAATTGGCTACACTCAGCTCCTACTCGTTGGGAAGCATGAAAATGTGCTTGTTGTTAATTTCTTTTCAGGTTGGAGACCTACTCTGTTACCAAAGTAAATAACCAGGTAATCTCACAGAAGCTCATGAATGAGGTAATCCGCAGATATGGGGTACCGGAAGTGATTGAGTCAAACAAAGGTACACACTTCACAGGTGAAATAATGCAACACACCATGTCTGCTTTGGGTACATTCCAGGCTTTTCACACACCCTACCATCCGCGGAGTAGGGGGAAAGTAGATACAAAAGACAATAGAGAAAATGGGTAAATTTTGAATTGAGTGTCTTCCATTAGTTTTTCTTCTTTTCCTTAGGAGGATACATGCCACAGTGGCCGAGTTTGGGGAATGATTCTCTTGTTAATGTTGTCATAGGTCTCTCCAAGGAATTGTCAATAATGCATTCTGCAGTCTCTGCTTTTCTTCCAGGTCCTACAGATGAGTGTCACAATCTAAAACCAGGTGACAGGGTCTATGTGGAAAAGTTTGAGAGACAAACCCTGTTTAAAAGTCCTTACCAGATGTTGTTCACCACCCCAACTGCAGTCAAGCTCGAAGGAAAACCCACTTGGATCCACACTTCGCACTGAAAAAACTAATGATCCTGTATATCCTTTACATGCTATAATTTGGTACAATTCCTCTAACACACACCTTTGACTACTGTACACTAGCCCCCTGTTTCAGAACAAATTAATATAATGAAATGTGCAATAAGCCTACACTGAGGGTGAGAATCCAACACCGCATCCTGCTAAGAGAGACATTGACACTTCAGGTGGTAACTTTAATCCACATGTATACATAGATGCAATAGGAGTGCCAAGGGGGGTGCCAGATGAATTAAATTCTAGAGATCAGGTTAAAGCAAGTTTTGAGTCCTTATTTGCTATTGTCACTGTTAATAATAATGTAGATTAGATGAATTATATCTTTTACAATCAGCAGAGGTTTGTAAACTACACCAGAGATGCTTTACAAGGGTTAGCTGACCAGTTAGGGCCCACTGCATCCATGGTGTTCCAAAATAGAGTGGCCCTGGATATGATTTTAGCAGAAAGAGGTGGGGTATGTAACTTCCTGTACGTGTATTATCCCTTTGATCAAAAAGAGTATGAGTAAGGGACTGGACAATGTGAGACCAAAATTTCCCTTGTTTGAAAAAAGATGAAGAGCCAGTTCCGATAATGCCAACCAGGTACGTTACCAGAAGAATGGAGAGATGGACTAGTACTGCGCCGCCCCGGTCTCATAAGATGGACTGTCAGTGGACTTCCCATTTGCCTAGGGAAAGTGCAGAAGACCTTAGGTTCCGGCGAGGGCACACCCTGCGGGGTGTTAACTCGTACAGATAGAGGGTATGGATGCCCGGAAATAAGCCCAGGGAATCCATGGCCTCCTTCTGAGGTGAGTAGGGATCCCTCCCTTTTAGGAGTAGGGACTTACGGGCAGTGGAGAAACCCTTGCGCAAGGGAGACCGAGGAAGAGTGCAAGGTCTGATGCTTGATCTCCATATTAAGTTTTTTAGGGGGGTTTGAGAGGGATACATATATATCCTTGTAGGTAGAAAAGAAAACACTGGAATATATACATTTATATAGATATAGTTATATGCCTTTCTTTTTATGTATACTAACTTTATTCTCATTTGTACTAACTATAAAAAACTTAATACGTCGCCTTACATCAGATATGCCAAGATGCTTTGCAAGGCAAAACAGAGGAAGAATGTCCAAAGGAACCAGACGAAGGACGAAGTGGAGGAGGGGAGGAAGAGATACGAAGACTGCATGCTTAAAGCCGCTTTCTTAGAATTTAGTGGGTGATTCTTTGCATTGGAGTTAATTAAATACGTGATTTTCTGTATAAGCCAGAGGCGCCTCACTGTCTAAGGCGGAAATCCGGACTGCCCATATATGGTTATAAGCCCATCACCCCTTGGTGGTGAGAGGGCAGAGGGTATAAGATCTCATGTAATCTGTAATAAAGGGCGCAGTTTTTTCTCCCGTGTGAGGAGCTAGACCAGACTCCTGTGTGTGGTGTCTCTTCTTACGGCCGGCAACGGGGCAAGTGGGGTGGGCCGGATTGGTGCTGTACTTAGAATTTTAACCCTCATAGAGCCAAACAACACTTCTTTCAACTTAAGCGTACCATTTAGTCTTTCAACCTTGTCTGAACTCTGCGGGTGGTATGGGGTGTGAAACGCTTGTTCCACCCCAAAGGCTGACATCACCTCTCGCATCACTTCACCTGTAAAATGTGTACCTCTGTCACTCTCAATTGTCTCTAATACCCCGTATCTGCGGATTACCTCATTCATGAGCTTCTGTGCAGTTACCTGCTTATTTACTTTAGTAACAGGGTAGGTCTCCAACCTGAAAAGAAATCAACAACAACAAGCACATATTCATACTTCCCAACAAGTGGGAGCTAAATGTAGTCAATTTGCAATCCTTGAAATGGGTAGAGTGGTCTAGGCAAGTGTTATGTGGCAAATTTACTTCTGCCCTGTTGCTTAAGGCAAAGATCATGCAAAATTGGACAAATGATGCAGCAGCTACAGAAAACCCAGGAGCCACCCTTCCTTGTTCAAGCGTCGACATCATTGCTACTTTGAGAGGTGCGTCTTTCCGGGCATCAGCTGGGCCATCATGGGGCACAGGGACTGTGGTAGGCAAGTTCTGTCGACTGTCCGCCATACACCGTACTGTTTCTGCTGCTCCCATATTAAGTCCATTTGTCTTTTCCTTCCTTGCTGGCTTTTAACTGTAAAGTCTTTAGCATATCAAGGTCCAAAGTTTTTGTCAATGTCCAAAGTTTTTGTCAAATTCTTCTTTTCTTCCACGGCTTGAGGGCCGCTGCCTTTGCTGTGTGGTCTGTGATGACGTTGCCTCTTGCTTCTCTGATGTAGGAATTGGTGTGAGCTCTCCACTTTGTCAGGTAGAAGTAGGGCTTCCAAGAGACTCTGCACCGCTGCATGATTCTTAATTGGCTGTCCTGCTGAGGTTAAAAAACTGTCTGGCCTTCCATGTTGGGCCGTAATCATGAGCTATGCCAAATGCATACCGGGAGTCAGTGTAAATGTTTGCCATCTTACCTTCTGCCACTCTACATGCCTCAGTGAGGGCCTTCAGTTCCGCTTCTTGTGCTGAGACATGCGGAGGCATTCTGCTTTTAGGACATCTTGTTGTGTGACCACTGCATATCCAGTGTGGAGTTGTCCATCCTCACCCTGGGACCATGTATATAAAAAAAAAACAACTCAAAATATGCATTTGTTAACAGGGGCTTCAGTAACCTTTATTATGGCCACCTGTTCTGGCAAGATGATGGCTTTCATTAGTAAACTTACAGCTTTTCTATTCTTGATCGGCTTGCCTTGAGCTGTGAAGCTCTGCGCACGCCAGATAGGCCCATAGTCGTGTGCAATACCAAAGGCGTACCTGGAATCAGTGTAGATGTTAGCAGTGGTATCCTTCGCGATTGTACAGGCCTGCGCTGACATGTGTGGCGGCAGTGGTTTTGTACAAGTATCTCATTCAGTGTGACTACTTCAAAACCGGTTACAAACCTTCCTTCGTCATTCATGTATCTGGATCCATCCACAAACAGCTCAAACTGGGGGTTCTGCAGGGGCTTGTCTGTGACATGCGCAAACCCAGCCATTTCCTGGGCCATGAGGGCCACACAGTCATGCTGGTTTCGGGTGTCAAATGCCTCCTGTTCGTCACTCAGGGAGTTGTAAAACAACTGGTCCCCTGTACTTACTCCCCCCATTTGAATCTACGTCACCTAGTAAACGTAAGGTGGCTGGATTCAAGGTGGTGCACCTTTGGAATGAGATGTTCGAGAAGGAATGCACTGCGAGTTCAATTTTTATCTGTCTGGCAAGAGACAGATGTCTATGGCTTACCTGTGTCAGGATACCATGTATGTCATGTGGGGTGTAGATCACCATGGTCTGATCTAGGACAACGTCAGAACTTTTGTCCAGTAGCGCCTGGACTGTTAGAACCGCTCGGACGCATGATAGAGACCCTCTAGCCACCGCGTCAAGATGGGCACTGTAGTATGCTACAGGTCGCTTTTTGTCACCATGCATTTGTGTCAGTACAGCGGTGGCGTGTCCCGCCATCTCAGTGATGTACATTTGGAAAGGTTTGTCATAGTCTGGCAGTCTGGTTATCTGTACTTTCAGCTGATGGAAGGCTGACTCGGCCTGCGGGGTTAGGGCAAATGGCCGTGAACCCAAACAGTTGTACAGAGGCTGCATGGTCACGGAGGCAGAGCGTATCCACGGACGACAGTATGAAACCAGTCCCAAGAAGGTACGCAACTGGGCATGGGAGGTGGGAAGTTGCATGTCACTTACCACCTTCGTGCGCTCTGGCGTCAGGTGTTTAGCACCTGGACCTAGGCAGTGGCCCAGGAACACTACGTGAGATTTGCAGAACTGAAGTTTGTCTTTGCTGGCTTTGCAGCCATTCTACTCTGATGGAGGAAACACAGAAGGCTTAGGGATGAATTGAGGTAACTATTTGGGTCAGGAGTACATAAAAAAAAGTAAATCATCAACATATTACAAGAGGGCGGTGCCCTCGGGAATTGGCCAGGCATCTAATACCAGCTTCATGCATCTGGTGAACTGGTTTTGGGCTATTCTGTGCCCCTTATGGCAGCACTGTCCAACAGTACTGCTTTCCTCTGAAAATAAATGCAAACAAATACTGACAGTCTGGCTGGCCCTTTAAACTCTTTCTCTTTAACGGGGAACAAAAGGGGTATTGGCTGGGAAGACACAGTCCTTAAGGGCATTAAGTTAACATAAAGAAGAGACAGTGTCTGCAATTGTATCTTCCTGGACATGTGCCAGGGGGTACTGACGGACCAAGGGGGCTTTTTCCCCTTCCTTTAGGTAGACCATTACCAACGAGACTGACAGTCTGCCAAGGTCCGTCTGTCTGGTAGCCCAAAGGCTCGGAGAATGACATTAAAATCTTGCTCCTCTGCGTGCATAAGAGTGAGGACAGGGAGAGGTGTCGCTTGGTCTGCTGCCATCCGACAGAAGGTCGGGTGACTTTCAGACCCGGGGTGTATACGAGCCTCACCGGACGGGTGAAGTTCGATACAACATCCCAAGGGTCCCATCACATCGGTTCCCAATATGCTTTCAGGACCTTCCAGCACAAGGAAGCGCGTGAGGCATCACTACCCTTTAAACATTACCTCAAGCGGTTCAGTTTCTGCCAGCTGAATTGGAACTCCTGAAACCCCTTGCACCGATTACCGCTAGACAATCAGGCTGGTATTCTATTTCAAACAGATCAGAACCTTGTTTAAAAATAGCTGACCTGCAATACCTAGATCACCTATGTCTTCTCCTGCCCCCCTTTTGAACTAGGATACTTAATTGGAAGAAGAGTAGCCGGGTTCAAGGTAGTAGTAACATTGAAAAGAATGACAGGAGCACATTGTGGCTAGATTTGATGGGCCGGAAAGAAGTGCTTGGGTTGCACTTGCGTGTATATGCTCCGGATGTCATGAGGGGTGAGGACCACTACGGGGTAGTTCAATACCAACTCCGAAGATTTGTCAACCATTGCCTGTACTGCTGCCACCGCACACATACATGAGGGAGCTCCTCGAGCCACTGGATCCAGCCTCATGGAGTAGTATCCAAGTGGCCGTGGTTGTCCCCCGTGCTTTTGTGTCAATACTGTCGTCATATGGCCAGAAAATTCAGTACAGAAAAGAATAAATGATAAAGTGTAAAAGGGTGCAGGGGTGAGAGAGAGAAAAGAATGATTGAAAGACAGTCATAGAGTAGTTGCATAAGAGAGGAAACAGAGTGGATCCATGGGCGGCAGCATGAAACAAAGCCCAGAAAGGTGTGGAGTTTAGAAGCAGGTGTAAGTACAGGTATGGCTTTTGTTCCTATGTCAGATGTCTAGTTCCTTGGGCTAAGCGATGACCCAGGAGAACCTTTGTTTTGCAGAATTGGACATGGCTTACTATTTGTCAGGACCTGCGGAAAGCTCAGTTTCTGCAGTGGCTGTCAAGACAAATACATGAGCCGGATCCACCAAGAGAGCAGTTAGTTTACAAAACTCTTCTGAACTGGCACCTGAGGTCTCAACCCGTACCAATTAGAGATGAGCGAGCACCAAAATGCTCGGGTGCTCGTTACTCGGGACGAAAATTTCGCGATGCTCGAAGGTACGTTTCGAATAACGAACCCCATTGAAGTCAATGGGCGACCCGAGCATTTTTGTATATCGCTGATACTCGCTAAGGTTTCCATTTGTGAAAATCTGGGCAATTCAAGAAAGTGATTGGAATGACACAGCAACGGATAGGGCAGGCGAGGGGCTACATGTTGGGCTGCATCTCAAGTTCCCAGGTCCGACTATTAAGCCACAATAGCGGCAAGAGTGCCCCCCCCCCAACAATTTTAACTTCTGAAAAGCCCTTATTAGCAATGCATACCTTAGCTAAGCACCACACTACCTCCAACAAAGCACAATCACTTCCTGCATGACACTCCGCTGCCACTTCTCCTGGGTTAGATGCTGCCCCCCCCGCCCGCACGACCCAGTGTCCACAGCACACACCAAAGTGTCTCTGCGCAGCCTTCAGCTGCCCCCATGCCACGCCACCCTCATGTCTATTTATAAGTGCGTCTGCCATGAGGAGGAACCGCAGGCACACACTGCAGAGGGTTGGCACGGCTAGGCAGCGACCCTCTTTAAAAGGGGCAGGACGATAGCCCACAATGCTGTACAGAAGCAATGAGAAATATAATCCTGTGCCACCGCCATCAGGAGCTGCACACATGGGCATAGCAATGGGGAACCTATGTGCCACACACTATTCATTCTGTCAAGGTGTCTGCATGCCCCAGTCAGACCGGGGTTTTTTATAAATAGTCACAGGCAGGTAGAACTCCGCAATGGGAATTCCGTGTGCACCCACAGCATGGGTGGCTCCCTGGAACCCACCGGCTGTACATAAATGTATCCCATTGCAGTGCCCTGGACAGCAGGGCTAACGTCAGATTAAATGCAGGTGGGCTTCGGCCCACATTGCATGCCCCAGTCAGACTGGGGATTTTTATAAGTAGACACAGGCAGGTACAACTCCCTATTGTGAAGTCCGTGTGGACGAACAGCATGGGTGGCTCCCTGGAACCCACCGGCGGTACATAAATATATTCCATTGCATTGCCCATCACAGCTGAGGTAATGTCATGTTTAATGCAGGTGGGCTTGGGCCCACACTGCATGCCCCAGTCGGACTGGGGTTCTTTAGAAGTGGACTCATGCAGTTACAACTCCGTGTGGACCGACAGCATGGGTGGGTCCCAGGAAGCCACCGGCGGTACATAAATATATCCCATTGCATTGCCCATCACAGCTGAGGTAATGTCATGTTTAATGCAGGTGGGCTTGGGCCCACACTGCATGCCCCAGTCAGACTGGGGTTCTTTAGAAGTGGACACATGCAGTTACAACTCCGTGTGGACCGACAGCATGGGTGGGTCCCAGGAAGCCACCGGCGGTCCATAAGTATATCCCATTGCATTGCCCATCACAGCTGAGGTAATGTCATGTTTAATGCAGGTGGGCTTGGGCCCACACTGCATTCCCCAGTCAGACTGGGGTTCTTTAGAAGTGGACACATGCAGTTACAACTCCGTGTGGACCGACAGCATGGGTGGCTCCCTGGAACCCACCGGTGGTACATAAATATATCCCATTGCAGTGCCCAGCACAGCTGATGTAACGTCAGCTTTAATGCAGGTGGGCAAAAAATTAATTGGATTACACTGTAGGTGAGGGCCCAAAAAAATTACCAACAGTACTAATGTACCTCAGAAAAATTGCCCATGCCCAACCAAGAGGGCAGGTGAAACCCATTAATCGCTGTGGTTAATGTGGCTTAATTTGTAACTAGGCCTGGAGGCAGCCCAGTTAAAATAAAAATTGGTTCAGGTGCAAGTTTCAACGCTTTAATGAGCATTGAAACGTATAAAAATTGTTTACAAAAATTATATGACTGAACCTTGTGGGCCTAAGAAAAATTGCCCGTTCGGCGTGATTACGTCAGGTTTCAGGAGGAGGAGCAGGAGGAGGAGGATGAATAGAATATACAGATTGATGAAGCTAAAAGGTCCCCGTTTTTGATGGTGATGGAGAACGATGCTTCCATCCGCGGGTGCAGCCTACGTATTGTTTAGGTATCGCTGATGTCCGCTGGTGGAGAAGAGAAGTCTGGGGAAATCCAGGCTTTGTTCATCTTGATGAGTGTAAGCCTGTCGGCACTGTCGGTTGACAGGCGGGTACGCTTATCCGTGATGATTCCCCAGCCGCACTAAACACCCTCTCTGACAAGACGCTAGCCGCAGGACAAGCAAGCACCTCCAGGGCATACAGCGCGAGTTCAGGCCACATGTCCAGCTTCGACACCCAGTAGTTGCAGGGGGCAGAGGCGTCACGGAGGACGGTCGTGCGATCGGCTACGTACTCCCTCACCATCATTTTACAGTGCTCCCGCCGACTTAGCCTTGACTGGGGAGCGGTGACACAGTCTTGCTGGGGAGCCAGAAAGCTGTCAAAGGCCTTAGAGAGTGTTCCCCTGCCTATGCTATACATGCTGCCTGATCTCGGCGCCTCCCCTGCTACCTGGCCCTCGGAACTGCGCCTTCTGCCACTAGCGCTGTCGGATGGGAATTTTACCGTCAGCTTGTCCGCCAGGGTCATGTGGTATAGCATCACTCTCGAACCCCTTTCCTCTTCGGGTATGAGAGTGCAAAAGTTCTCCTTATACCGTGGGTTGAGCAGTGTGTACACCCAGTAATCCGTAGTGGCCAGAATGCGTGTAACGCGAGGGTCACGAGAAAGGCATCCTAACATGAAGTCAGCCATGTGTTCCAGGGTACCTGTACACAGCACATGGCTGTCCTCACTAGGAAGATCACTTTCAGGATCCTCCTCCTCCTCCTCCTCCTCAGGCCATACACGCTGAAAGGATCACAGGCAAGCAGCATGGGTACCCTCAGCAGTGGGCCAAGCTGTTTCTTTCCCCTCCTCCTCATGCTCCTCCACCTCCTCCTCCTCCTCAACGCGCTGAGATATAGACAGGAGGGTGCTCTGACTATCCAGCGACATACTGTCTTCCCCCGCCTCCGTTTCCGAGCGCAAAGCGTCTGCCTTTATGCTTTGCAGGGAACTTCTCAAGAGGCATAGCAGAGGAATGGTGACGTTAAAGATTGCAGCATCCCCGCTCACCATCTGGTTAGACTCCTCAAAGTTTCCAAGGACCTGGCAGATGTCTGCCAACCAGGCCCACTCTTCTGTAAAGAATTGAGGAGGCTGACTCCAACTGCGCCGCCCATGTTGGAGTTCGTATTCCACTATAGCTCTACGCTGCTCATAGAGCCTGGCCAACATGTGGAGCGTAGAGTTCCACCATGTGGGCACGTCGCACAGCAGTCGGTGCACTGGCAGATTAAACCGATGTTGCAGGGTGCACAGGGTGGCAGCGTCTGTGTGGGACTTGCGGAAATGTGCGCAGAGCTGGCGCACCTTTCCGAGCAGGTCTGACAAGCGTGGGTAGCTTTTCAGAAAGCGCTGAACCACCAAATTAAAGACGTGGGCCAGGCATGGCACGTGCGTGAGGCTACCGAGCTGCAGAGCGTTCTATTCACTACATATTGTACGTGCAAACATTTTGCAAATACATTTGTGTGATGCAGGCATAAGGCTGGTGGTCCATGGGCGGGTTTGGATTGTATTCCCTGTAGTGATAATTCGGCCGCAGGGAACGCAGTGAACCAGGGGCATACCTAAAGGCGTACCACGGGCCCGGGTGCAAAAGTTCAGCTTGGGCTGTCCGCCCTCCCCCCCAGGCCCTTTTTCCCCCCCTCCCTATACCTGAGGGCCAATGCCCACGTGCAGATTTTACTTATAAAACTGGCGCGTGGCCCCTGCAGGGAGATCCGTGCCTCTTGCTGCCCATAGGGATGCATTAGCATCAGTAAGGCAGCTAAAAGCATGCAGATGAATTCCTTCCTGGCGTGCGGGTCGCATGCACGAGAAGGAATCGCAGCATGCTCCATTTTCCTGTGGATCTGCCACACAGGCGGCTCCCGCAGCTTCCTTTGAAGCCTATGGAAGATGTCCGTATCCGCAGCTGTTTTTGTGCTGTGCCGCGGATATGCGGAAAGACAGATTTTTTAAAAGAAATTGGTGCGCATGTGCAGGATTCAGCAGTGAAATCCGTGCGTGCGAGTGGACATGAGGCCAGATAGATACTAGATAGATACCCCGGGGCCTGGACTACTTCTGTGGTGAGGAGAGCAGCTGTACACAGTGTCAGCAGGAGGGAAGCAGCAAGGAGAGGACCTCATCATCCATGCTCCATGCCATGCTGTGCACGAGTCTGTGTCCTCTCTGCTCCTTCCCTCATCCCCCCTCCTCTTCCCCTGTCCTCATCTAGTCCTTCCTCCTCCTACTCTCGTCTCTGGCTCATGCTGTCGGCCAGACCGCACTAATCAGGCGGCCGCAGACAGTGCGATCTGAAAGTGTACCTGTATATGGTGGAGGACGGCCTCTGGGCCCCCTCAAGCACAGGGGCTGGGTCGCCGGTTCAACCCCTGACAGTATGCGCATGCCCCCTGTCCACGAGTGGAGAATCATTGCGATTCTTCGCTGCAGCCAGCAAGTCGCAGCATGCTGTGATTTGCTGCGATTTTCTGCGGTCAGCCTATCTGTCAGATAGGCTGACAGCGGAGATCCGTCTGACAGCCCCTGCTCCCATATGGCAGAGATCTGCCGCAAGATACCGCAACGCCCGTGGACAGGCAGCCTAAAGATGGTATTATGAAGCACTCAGGAGCGGGGCAGAGCACACAAGGGCAGGTTTATAGGGTAGGTCAGAGGTAGCGACAAGTCAGACCCGCAACAAGACTGGTAAAGCTACAAGGACAGTGGAAGAGGAGCGGTGCCACATACCGATACCCCAGCCAGCAGTGCTACTACCTGAAGAGCAGAGACTCTGGGACTGACAAGGATAGGGACGCCCCTGTGTATAAAGTTCCTCAGTCTCACCAGATTTCGGGTATGTAGCGATCAGCAAGTCCTCTTCTCTGGCCTGGAAACACTGAACACTCTCCCAGTTTTCTGCAAAAGGCCCTAGGAGGGGCATCCCACCGACCACCTTCATCGCAGGACGATTAGCCATGGCTCTAGCCTATATAAGAGAAGAGAATGCAGCTCTGGATGTGACTAGAGCATAATTATAGAACTTGTTTAACCCTTCCTGCTGCAGCCTTTCTCCGTTCTTTGGTGTACCCCATAATGTGCTGGAAAACTCTGAAGTATTAATGTGTGAAAAGACCTAGGAAATAAAATTGTGCCATTATTGGGGGGGGTTACAAGTTTTAATTTTCTTTCTAATATTTAATAAAAAACTCCTATAAACTTGTTTTTAATGGGATTTAAACTTGCAATCTTTTGATCGCTCATACAGTATACTGCAGTACAATAGTATTGCATTATACCGCGTTCTGAAAGGGTAATCTATGAAGGTGTGCCTTGATAGATGGTCATTCATGGCATCCCTGGGGGCCTTCAGGAGGCCCTAGGCTGCCATGACAACCGATCCTAACTCTCCGATAACACTGAAGGCAGAGTGGGACGTTCAGGACCTCCAAACGCCGATTGGGGCATTTAAATGATGCAATGAGAGAGTGTGCAATGTACCAAATTGATAACACTTTTACCTTTTCAGTTGGAATTAGGAGGTGGTTGAGCGTTGGGTCTCACAGGGTGTATACCGGTGTGTAGGGTCCCCCAAAGGGCGCAAGGCCAAGACAGCCAGACTAGAGAAACCCAAAAGTGTGAGGCAGGAGCAGCGTTGTGCCTGCGGTGGAGCACCACCCGCCTGCAGGCTCCTTCACATCAGCATATCTGAGCAGTGCATTTGTAGTAGACATGAAGATTAGTTAGCGTAAAATGTCTATTGATTTGTAATAAACTAGAAGTATTGCACAGCTGTAGTGATTTAACTCTGTAGAGGCTAATGGCTGCATAATTTCATTATGGTAATTGCAGGACAATGGCATGATGAAAGATGTGTGTTTTATAACTTTAGCCTAATATAAAGCTCCACTACATAAGGAAAGAGTTAAATCACATTCCTATACTGTGTGTTTTACTTGTATGCATTTTGGGCGTTCTCCTCCCACCTCCCCCCACCTTCAACTTCTCCAACAAAGGAATTACTTTAAAGGGGTTGTCTCGAGGAAGCAGTGAATTTTTTTTTTGCCCAGTCCCCCTAATTAAGCATACATTACTAAGCCCCCCTGTAAATGACTTTTCTAGCTGGTTTGTACTTACAGTTCCAGCGTTTCAGCAACTTATAAAAATTTTCCCAAGATGGCCGCCGGCTCTTTTCCCGTCGCTTGCTGTAGCCCGACGTGCGCGCTCCCGAGACGCTACCAGCTGTGTCTCCCTGA
Organism: Eleutherodactylus coqui; assembly: GCF_035609145.1. Classification (NCBI taxonomy): domain Eukaryota; kingdom Metazoa; phylum Chordata; class Amphibia; order Anura; family Eleutherodactylidae; genus Eleutherodactylus; species Eleutherodactylus coqui. The sequence continues at coordinate 199,198,725 of NC_089844.1, forward strand.
CAACCAGACGCCCCGCAGCCGCCGACTGGACCCCGGGATTGAACGCGGCCGACCAGTCACCCATCGCCAGGGAGCAGGTAACCGGCGCTAGCCCCCGGCTCCCCAGCGCTACGCCCCGGCTCCCCAGTGCTACGCCCCGGCTCCCAAGCGCTACGCCCCGGCTCCCCAGCGGTGGGCCTCGGGGCCCAGCGGTAGGCTCCGGGGCCCAGCGGTAGGCCCCGGGGCCCAGCGGTAGGCTCTGGGGCCCAGCGGTAGGCTCCGGGGCCACAGCAGTAGGCTCGGGGGCTCAGCGGTAGGCTCCGGGGCCACAATGGTAGGCTCCGGGGCCACAGCGGCAGTCAGTCACGCGTCACCCCCGTCAGTCCGTCACCGATCACTTACCTGGGCGGCTGGGCTGGGCTGGGCAGCTCTGCTGGAGGGCTGGGCGGCTCTGCACCTTCCTCTAAGAGAGGATGGTAGCAGAATGGCCGCTCCAGCGCGCTCCCGAGAAGATACAGCTCGTCTGCGCATGCGCAAAAGAGCTGTAGCGGCGAGCACACTGAAGCGGATCGTGCTCAGAGCAGAAGACCGGACTGCGCAAGCGCGTCTAAAAAAGCAAGCCGCCAGCGAATTTAGACGGAACCATGGAGACGAGGACGCTAGCAACGGAGCAGGTAAGTGAATAACTTCTGTATGGCTCATAATTAATGCACGATGTATATTACAAAGTGCATTAATATGGCCATACAGAAGTGTATAGCCCCACTTGATTTCGCGAGACAACCCCTTTAACTGACCGCATGCTGAGAGGACAAAGTCCACACGTACACTGGACTTGAGAGAAGGTGGGGAGGGAGGCAGGGAATTCTATATGACCCAGCGAATAAGAATATGTATACGTTACTGATGTAATCTGTTATACGCCCATAAAGGGCAGGTATTATGTGTTTCAATAAATTAGGGCTCTGGAATTGTAACTCCAGAGAGCTGGTTGAGCTTCAAGGCTGATGACTTTTGTCGGATTGGTTTCTTTCATTATGTGTGCACACTATACAATTAGGAAGCTACAGAATACCCTGAAACCTGCTGGAGAAAAATATGATCCAGTACAATTTGGCGTCCCTTGGTGGGCCGGGTAGATTTGTGATTTTTTTTTTATTCTGGAAAGATACAGAGACTGGTAGATAAAACGCAGAACTCAGGGGCCCGAAAATCTACGGAATATGGTAAGATAGCTTTATGTTAATCTACCTGTGTGAGATGACTTCTGTCTGTTTATCTGCCCACCTCTACAGCCAGAGTAATAAATCACTGAAAGGCAGGTAATATAGTTCTGTCTACCCGATTATCACCGTTTAACCTGTCTAGTGGTATTCTGTATGCTGTGAATGTTGTGTCTGAGGCGGTTAAAGATTGTGTATACAAGACCAAGAGACAGATTCTGTGAGGGTTAATGTGTCAGAAGGGCGGACTTGGCTGTATAAGCCTGAGGGAGCGCGCCCGGGGCGCACTCTCCTATGTAATAGTGCACGGTTTGCTCTAATACACTTGGAGAGCGAGGCCAGGAAAATTTTAAATAGGCGTATGCACTTGTATGATCGAGCGTGGTATATGCTCTCATACGTAAGGAGGGATACGCAGGGGTTAAAATAGGCGTATTTACATGTATGATCGAGCGTGTTATGTTCTCATATGTGGAAAGGGATACGCGGGGATTATAGCCGTGGTGTGAGACGGCTTGATACTCCAAATACTGTTAGTCTTGGTCACTGAATATAATCGTCAGTCTTTGTGTATAGTCAAAGGTCTTGTTTAAAGAATGTGCAGTGTTTGTTACTGGGGGTTTTACTGATAAGAGAGTGGGCTGATGTTAAGCCACTGAGCATTTCTCAGTTAACCCGTCTGTTCCTTTTGTTTTGTGTTTATACAGTTAATGTACATTGTGATTTGCGAGGTAAGAAGAGATAGGTGGAATCTAGTAAAGTTTTACTGCGTCCAGAAATTTCAAATAGGATAGAATGAGCAGGCAGAATAGAATACGGCATAGATCTAGGTTGTCTAGGAATTCTAGAGAATGGTGGGAAAAAAAGCAAGCAAAGATAAGGATCAGGAAAGTTGCTGAAAGAAAGGAATGTTGGGTTGTAGACAGACCGCAGAAAAGTTTTCAGAAGATAAGCAGGAGGCCCTGGCAGACAGAATGGTGCTTTAGATTGCTAGGAGGTTGTATAATGTAGGAAAGGGGTTCGCGAGCAGAATTGGGGGGGGGGAGGAGTGTAGTGGGGGATGTGTATTGCCTGTATCATGAACAATGTAATGCCTTTGTGTTGACTATAGCCCATCCCTATAATGGCGGCTGCACTTGCAATGTTTAAAACCCCCACATAGTATGACTCTGCAGCAAGTGTGGTGAGTCCTGCCCCCATCCTGAAATTACTTCCCCCCATTTGCTCACTTTCAGGGTGTGTGACGTTACTTCCGGTCATTCCGATCCGGGACAGGACTAAGCCCCTGCCCCTTCCTCCTCCAGCAGCCATCTTGCCTCACCTGGGCCTTTCTGCCTCTGGTGGCCCCTTTCTGCCTCTGGTGGCCATCTTGCTGCACTTGGGAGGCCTACATTCCCCAATGCCACTGTATCTAGTGCTAACATCAAGATTGTCTGAAGTAAGGTCTTGTTTGACCAGACTTTGTTACACTCCAAAATGTGGCCACCTTGGATGTGTGATAAGTTCAGGGAAACAAACCTTTGTTCTTTGTGAAGATGCAGCTTAGGACATAGTAGATGACTAAGCTGGTTTATAGTGTATAGAAGATTGGAGTTGATGCATGGAGGACAGAAGCCGTGAACCCATGAGTAGGGGACGCCCTCTCATGGTGTGTTCCCAGGGGCTCTGTTGCCTGCTTCTCCAATGGATGTTCAGACAGATGATGTTAAGGAAGGATCCTACAGATGGAATAATTTCCCTACAGTCACCCAGCAAACTTTTTCACGTAATTTGACGAAGTAGTTTTGGTTTTTACGTGAGAAAGAGGGACTTAATTGCTCAGAGTAGGATGTCAATTCATCCGCATTCTTTTTAGTTTTTTTCCTTATGTCTTTGTATATTCTAGTGTCAGTCTACACTGAAGGTATAATTATATTCTGACAGGATAGTGAAAGTTAAACGGTGAAATTCCCTGGATGCTATTTCACTGGGTGGCTGTAAATTTTGCTTGCGTTGCGCCTCCTTGTGTTAGAAATGCTAACTGCGACTTGAAAAAAAAGGATATTTTCGCTCAGACTTCGCTGCATACAATGTCACCTTGACCTACAAAGTGCTTGTTTTTGTGCCTCTTGGTTTCCTTTTTCAACGTTGTACTAGTTTGAACCCGACTACTCTTTTTTCAATTGAGTATTCCGGTTCAAAAGGGGGGAGGCATAGGTGATCTAGGTCATAGGTGATCTAGGTGTTGTAGATCAGCTATTGGATTTTTAAAAAATAAATAAATAAAATAAAAAGGAAATAAATGATTTTGTGCTACAAGACTCTGATCCATGTGAAATAGAACATCAACATGATTATTTAGTACTGATACAGCAAGAAACTGCAGGTATGCAAACAGTTACTGGAACCCCTGTTGACAATGCATGTGTTGAGCTTTTTGCAGATGGTACTAGGGTGAGGATTGATGACTCCACATCGGATATGCAGTGGTCACACAACAAGATGTCCTAGAAGCAGAAGCTCTGCCTCCGCATGTCTCAGCACAAGAAGCGGAACTGAAAGCCCTCACTGAGGCATGTAGAGTGGCGAAAGGTAAGGCGGCAACCCTTTACACTGACTCCTGGTATGCATCTGGCATAGCTCATGATTACGGCCCAATATGGAAGGCCAGACAGTTTTTTACCTTAGCAGGACAACCAATTGAGAATGGTGCAGCGGTGCAGAGTCTCATGGAGGCCCTACTACTACCTGGCAGAGGAGAGTTCACACGGATTCCTACAATGGAGAAGTGAGAGACGACACCCTCGCCGACAGCACAGCAAAGGCAGCGGCCCTCAAGCCGTGGAAGAAAGAAGAAAAGATACTGACAGCATGAGTCAGTGGCAAAAACTTTGGACATTGACAGAATTTGGACTTTGATATGCTAAAGACTTTACAGTTACCAGCCAGCAAGGAAGGAAAGGATAAATGGACTAAAATGGGAGCAGCAGAAATAGAACCGTGTATGGTGAACAGTCAACAGCACTTGCCTACCACAGTTCCTGTATCCCATGATGGCCCAGCTGACGCACGGAAAGACCCACCTAGTAAAGCAGCAATGACGTCGATGCTTGAAAGAGGACGAGCGACTCCTGGGTTCTCTGTAGCTGCTGCATCATTTGTCCAGTTTAGCATGATCTATGCCATAGGTGAGACAGGGCAGAAGTAAATTTGCCACATCACACTTGCCTAGACCACTCTACCCATTTCAGGGATTGCAAATTGACTACATTCAGCTCCCACTTGTTGGGAAGTATGAATATGCGCTTGTTGTTGTTGATGTCTTTGCAGGTTGGAGGCCGACCCTGTTACCAAGGCAAACAAGTAAGTAACCGCAAAGAAGCTCATGAACGAGGTAAACTGTGAATATGGGGTACCAGAAGTGATTCAGAGTCAGACAGAGGTACAAACTTCGCAGGTGAATGTAACATGTCATGTCTGCTCTGGGTGTATCCCAGGCCTGTTGCACACTCTACCACCCTTAGAGTAGTGGAAAGGTGGAGAGACTTGGTGGCACGCTAAAAAGCACGATACTTAAAATGACGCCGAGAATGGGGCTACTTTGGAAAGACTGTCATCCAATAGCCCTATTCAGTGTTAGATATGAACCCAGGGGGGATCATGCATTATCTCCCTACGAGATTGTTTGGGCTAGCCCCAAGGCTAGGTTGCTACTATCCTCAGTAGTTACAATTACAATCTGATGTGTTGACTAAGTATGTGATGTCCGTTGTTAAAGCACTAACCAAAACCTATGCACAGGTGTTCTCTTCCAGACTTAGAGGCAGACACTGCGACACATATCTTGCAGCCTGGGGATTGGGTGTGTCAAGAAGTTCCTCAGGAAGCACCCTCTTGAGCCCCGATTTGATGGTCCCTACCAGGTGCTTCTGACTACTGCCACAGCTGTGAAACTAGCCGAAAGACCTATATGGATCCACGCTTCATACTGTAAGAAAGCCTCAGATCCGGGAGACCAGTCTTAGTTGTGCCGAGGACATTACTCTGGTTGGGGCTAGTGAGAGAGGAGGGTGGCAACTGGAATCCTTAGTCGGAAGAATATGAGGGTACGGTTACCTTCTGGTATAACTCGTCCAACACTCAAGTGGCCGCATATTCCTTCGACTATTGTACTGTGGTCCAGTGTCTAGGCGCAAAATCCCACCGCAGATCAGATTTAGCTCAGTCCAGCTGGTTATATGACTTATATACCCGGGGAATACAATATGTGTGCGCCACTGATAATGTCTGGGGAGAAGACTGCCGTTATTGGGGATCAGTGGGATGGAACACAGGAACCGACTGGTCCTATAAAGTGCCTTAAATAAGAATAATAAGGATAGCGGGAAATCCCTAATGAGTCGTATGACCCTCCTTAAGAATAATAAGGACAGTGGGTATTGGAAGGCTGAACTTAGTATGTTACTTGGTTTTAATATGGTTCTTACACTAACCATGAAAAATCCAAGCCCGGGGGACTTACAGTTTGGGGACATACCGGTACGGGAGGACAGATCCCTTAGGGAAGTTTAAAATAAGGTATATGGTAGATGCTCCCGAATGGAGGCCTTCACTTAGTCCTCTGCCCATAATTAACCCTCTCCGCCGTAAGATAAAGACCTTAAAGAACATGATGATCATAGCCGACCCTACCTTTGAGGACACCTTGACAGAAGAGACTGGCTACTCCGACCAGAATCTCTGGTTGGAGTTGATGAGGTACAATGATAACAAGAGCAACAAGTCTAACTGTTGCGTGTGCGGTAGTGCCCGACCACACTCAGGGATGGTCCCCCTAAATCTCACTGTAGATGCTGAAGAGTGTTTCCTTAGTTTCGTCATTAACACTTCCACCAATTACACTGTTTGTGAGAAGTGGAAAAAGGAATACTCTATAACTACTTAAGTGTTTTGCACCAGAGAGAGTATTACTGACTACCCTGGAAACTACACCTGCCATGCAAACGGGCAGGGGGAGGGAGATTTTTGGGGAATTCACTAACGGGTATTGCTCCTCCTACGGTACGATAGGAGGGGAATGGATGCAGAATCAGGTCCAGTCCTTAGGAGACGTTTACTGGCTTTGTGGGAACATGAGGTGCAGGACCCGCCTGGAAGGTAATTGGGCAGGGGAGTGTGCCTTAGTAAAGCACTTATGCTCCTCCACATCCTGTCAGACAGCATTGAGGATAATGAGGTTACCCCCAATAGTTACTTTATCTCGATCCAACTCTGCTGTGTTCTGTGGTTATCCTGTCATGTTGGTCTATCCTTGTTTTCTGCATAGGTACGGCGGTTCCTTCCAGTCTTGTCACTAGGCAGTATAGGGTCAGTGTTGGCGGCCTGGACCTGACCACCTTCAGGGCTATCTCCAGGAGGGACATTGGTGTGGGTGAAGATCAGGGAGTCCCACGCTGTGCGTACCTGTGCACACTACTAGTATTGTAACATTACACTAGAGCGAGAAGAAAGACCCCTGGTGGTAGTTTTGATCTTCACGCATACATTGACGTCATAGGACAGCCAAGGGGGGTACCTGACGAGTTTTAAAAATTAGAGGCCGAGTTAAAGCTGGATTCGAGTCCATTTTTCCGATCATTATGGTAAATAAAATGTTGACTGGATTAATTATGTTTATTATAATTAGCAGCGGTTTATAAATTACACTGGAGATGCCTTATAGGGACTAGTTGACCAATTAGGACTTACCTCGACTATGACTTTTCAAAATAGAATGGCCTTAGATATGATTTTAACTGAAAAAGGGGAGTGTCTGTAAGATGATAGGGGAGACTTGTTGTACCTACATCTCAGACGACACGTGACCCGCGGGTAAAGACGCAGTTGCCATTAAGAAGCTGACCGTACTAACTAAAAAGAGCTAACCTTCGGGACCAGTACTTTCCATGGATGAGTGGTGGCAAAGGATCCTGGCTCAGATAGGTGTCGCTGTTGTATGTGAACTGATTATCTTTTCCGTTCTAGTCTGCTGTGTTATCCCGTGTCAGAGAGACCTGTGAAACTGATGCTGGAAAAGCCGCTTCCACAATGAGTTTGCTGGATGTATCTCCAGAAGGAGTGGACAAGTCCTACACCGCCTTGAAGACCCTAAATCGAACCTTCAACGTGCTCCAGTTATAGGCTCACGTGCAGAGAACTGGGAAAACTTGACGGGGAGAGTTAGAGAATAGACATTTTAAGGGGGGATTGTAGTAGACATGATGATTAGTTAGCGTAAAATGTCTATTGATTTGTAATAAACTAGATGTATTACGCAGCTGTAGTGATTTAACTCTGTAGAGGCAAATGGCTGCATAATCTCATTATGGTAATTGCTGGACAATGGCATAGTGAAAGATGTGTGTGCTTTATAATGTTAGACTAATACAAAGTTCCACAGCAGCTTCTAAGAGTTAAATCACAATACTATATGTATACTTGTATTCATTATTGGGTGCTTCCCCAGCTCTACCTCCCCCAGACTGAAACTTCTCAAAGGAATTCCTTTAGCTTGAGTGCATGCTGAGAGGACAAAGTCCACAGGTACACTTGAGACTTGAGAGAAGGTGGGGAGGGGGGCGGGGAATTCTATATGACCCAGCGAATAAGAATATGTGTATGTTACTGATGTAATCTGTTGCACGCCCATAAAGGGCAGGTAAATGTGTTTCAATAAATTAGGGCTCTGGGAATTGTAACTCCGGAGAGCTGGTTGAGATTCAAGGCTGATGGCTTGTGTCCGATTGGTTTCTTTCATTATCTGTGCAATTAGGAAGCTACAGAATACCCTGAAACCTGCTGGAGGAAAATAAGATCCAGTACAATGGAGCATGCTGCGGGTGATTTGCCGCACGTGCGATCCACACGGTAGGGAAAAAGGACACCCGCAGGTATTTACTTACCTGCGGGTGTCCAATGCATCCCTATGGGCGCGGATCACGTGTGCGGGACACCAGCGCGGATTTCCTAAATCTATTTAACCAGTGGACACGAGGCCTAAAGAGGTGAAATCTGCTGTGGATATGGACCAAAATACGTATCAAAATCCACAGAAAATGGGACAGAAAATCCCCCCAAACCGTCCGTGTGTGAACAGCCCCCAGGGGGGCCGCTGCTCATGGGCCAGTGCTCAGTGGCCGGCCGGTCCCTGCTGAGCAGGATAGAGTCACACGCTCTAGGCTCGGGTCACTTTCTACAATCTGCTTTGGGCTCTCAAATGGGTTTTCTTCCTACTTACAGCAGCGGCAGCGTTTAGCGCCATTTTATGTTATTCGCCGTTTTTGTATCACTTGGTTTATTTCAGAGGAAACAGGAATTCCCGGATGGTAACTTTCATCACATTCAGCCGCGTTCAGATGGGCGTATTTTACTTCCGTATTTGGTCCGTGTTTTGCGGACTGTAATGCGGCGCTAATGTAAATCTGTGCATCTCTTCACTCCGACGTATTTTTCGCAGCCATTTTTTGAAAATTCAGCATTTTTTCTGTTTTCGCCTCGTTTTGTTGTTCTTTCCTATTGGACAAATCTGGATCGGTATTCGTCCAGTAAGATAAAATATGCGGAATCCAAAACCTCCAATGCTGATGGCGTCCGGCTGTGATGTCACCTGCAGCATGTGCGTATGACGGATACGTATTGTGGGCGTGTGATAATATGCGCGGCTCAGCCTTAGGCCTGCGTCACACCAGCGGCAGCGGATTTGCGTTCGCATTTGTGCTGCGGTTTTTCGGAATGAGCGTTGCGTATTTGTGCGTGCAGAAAAACACGTAACGATGCCGCAGCCAGTGAAATGGCCAATCAGTGTAATGGACTCACGATGAGTTCTCTTCCTGTGCAAATGTGGAGGAAAATGGAGCGAGCCGCGTTTATTGTTTGAGATATGGAATTACGCAAGCAAAACCGCACTTGTGCGTGAACGCATACGGGTTCTATGTTCTGTATATCGCGCGCACAAAATGTTCAGACGCAAAAACCGCATGCAAATGTGCCCATTTGTGGCAAGTCTCAGGGCGGAGAACAGAACCGCTGATTTCAGTGAATTTGCGCACAAGCGCTTTTTTTGCGTACACAATTACGTTGCACGAACAAACAGCGCGCTCTATTTCCCTGCGCAGTAAATGAACATGTTTGGCGCACATTAAATAATTTGGCCGTTTTGCTGGCTGGAAGCGTCGGCGGTCGTTTTTCACACACAATTGCGCACGACTTGCTTGTGCAAAAAGTTCAGTAAAACCTGCAGTTGTGGCGCAAATACTCATCCGCAAAAACACGTCCGCGCGTGAATCCGGTCCGGGACCAACGCCCTGGGGGTGGGGCCCAATACATAGCCGTGGCTAGTAACACCGCGCACATTGCGGCTATGTCCGCACGGATTTGCAGAATTCGCCCCTCATCTGACGAGGTGAATCGGCACAAGATCCGGCGCTATGATTGGCATTCGGCGGACCCACAATCCCCTCCGCAGTCAATGTCCGCGGCGGATCTCGTCCCCGGCGTGTGGATGACAGTGCGAGGGGCCATGTGGTACATCCACGGCAGATCCCCTGCGTGTGAACACGGCCTAAGGCCTCTCACACGGGCGCAGTTAGCTGCGTGCCAGGAGGTATGCAGTGACATGGGTACTTGCTGCGTGCCGCCATGCCCCGTACCCAGTATTGATGGGTATGTGTGCCAACATGGAGCGCGCCATGATGTTTTGCGCACGTATTTCTCATGCTGAGTCACAGTAAAGTCTATGGGAGATCGGTCCTGCGTATTACACCACACACTGCAGACGTAATACAGTGACCAGACGCTGGGGGGAGGGATTGCTAGTCCAGCAATGTCCTGCCCTCTTCTGCCATCTGAGGTAATATCCCCCACACTGTGGCCCCCGGGGCCCCTGCACGGACATATAGCGGGGCATGTATCACTCTCTCACGTTCTCCTTCCTTCATCCCGGCTGTCACTTTGACAGAAACTGCGTTTTCCCGCGTGAAATTTGCCGTCCTCTCATTGGCTGGCGAGAAGGAGTACTTGACAGTGATTGGCCAATCGCTGCGTGTGCCTCTGGATGATTGGACAGTAAGATTTCAGCACCCAGCTATGGCTGTCAGACTGTGCCGCGTTGTGGGACCGGGCGGCGGAGAGATGAGTGACCGGGGAGGGTGTACGGGGGGCAGCCCGGGGGTCCACAGAGGAGCTGGGGGCGCGGGCGGGCTGTACTGTGATATCAAGTTGGCTGTCATTGAGGTCCGCCTCGGCGGACGGGGATTGTCTGAGCGAAGGAAGGTCGGCTTCAGCCCCGGCGGACGAGGGTTGTCGGGGGAAGGTCGGCTTCAGCCCCGGCGGACGAGGGTTGTCGGGGGAAGGTCGGCTTCAGCCCCGGCGGACGAGGGTTGTCGGGGGAAGGTCGGCTTCAGCCCCGGCGGACGAGGGTTGTCGGGGGAAGGTCGGCTTCAGCCCTGGCGGACGAGGGTTGTCGGGGGAAGGTCGGCTTCAGCCCCGGCGGACGAGGGTTGTCGGGGGAAGGTCGGCTTCAGCCCCGGCGGACGAGGGTTGTCGGGGGAAGGTTGGCTTCAGCCCCGGCGGACGAGGGTTGTCGGGGGAAGGTCGGCTTCAGCCCTGGCGGACGAGGGTTGTCGGGGGAAGGTCGGCTTCAGCCCCGGCGGACGAGGGTTGTCGGGGGAAGGTCGGCCTCTGCCCCTGCGGTCGGGTGCTGTCAGGAGGAGGGGGAGGAGGTCACCTTTGCCCCGGCAGATGGGGATTTAGTTTGTGGTACCGTTCTTTAAGTAGTGTGATTGCTGGTGAGCCGCAGCGGGTACAAATGTTGGTCCCAAGTTGCCCCTTAACCCTTTAAGGACGCCGTCCTCTTTTCCATCTTGGTTTTTCCCGCCTCCGTTATTGCCCGTTGCTGTCGCTGTTATCAGGGTGTTTTGTTGTAGTTTTCCGCGGTTCCATATAATGTACAGGAATCCTAAATGCAGTAAGATGAATAATCCGACATTCCGCCGTTTTCTCGTTTGTCTCGTTTCTACGGCACAAAAACCGCAACAAAAGTGACAGAACGTTATTTTCTGTGAGATTCTTGTTTTTCAGCCATTTAATGTTTTTGAGTTGTTCTGCCGCCGTCCTCCGACCGCTGTATCTTAGTTATTTCCCCGTCGCTGTGCGAGGGCTCATTCTGCGCGGTACGTCCTGTTGTTTGCGTTGCCGCCATCTTGGAATACATACAACTGTTTGATCGCTTCTCATTGCATTTTTACTTTCAGACGGGGGGGGGGGGGGGGCATTTCTGGTGTTCTGTACTATTTTTTTCCCGGCCGTTTACCATGTGACATAAATAACGTGTTACTCTGATAGATCAGACTCTTACGGACGCGGCGATACCAGATATGGATTTTTGTTTTATTACTCAGGTTTTTATTGTAAACATGGAAAAAAAATTTTTTAAACTTATCATTTTTTTTAATAGCAAAACTTTTTTCACATTTTTTCCTTTTTAGCCCCCACAGGGGACCACAACTGGCGAGCTTTACATCATACTGCGATCGGGCATCCCCACGGGGGCGGCTTGAAAGGCATTCTGCCAAGACAGCCCTGGGGCCTTTCAGAAGACCCCCAGTTGCCATGACACCCACACTGCTCCCTGCGATCTCATCTCGGGTAGGGGGGCAATATGGGACCACTGAACACCATTGAGGGCATTTAAAGTGTAAATAGTGCCAAGCAGCCACGTGGCTGATTGCAGCTATTGCCCACAGGTGTCCGCTGTAATAAAGATCCGGCGCCCTGCAGCGTTAAGGGGTTAAAGAGCGCTTTGCCTTGTTCCCTCAGACCCCGGTATCTGGGTGTTTGGTCCGGCTTCGCAGAGGATTACCCGGACCGGATACAACTCTGGGAGTAAACAAGAATGCTTCCATTCATTAACAGCAAGCAAAGATCTTGAAATGCTGCAGAATTAAAGCTTTGTGTTTTGTCTTTGCTCCAGGGGTGAAGTATCTGAGGCAGGATGACGGCCGACTCCCCGGTGATGAATGGCGGGCATGCCGATCTGTGGGCATCTCATAACCAGATGGTCCTGGAACCTCCTGAAACAAATGGTCCAGAGGTCAGACATCGAGGCGCTCCGCTCTGACTGCACTATAGGCGCTTCTACACAGAAGGCGGATCCCCTGCTGGCTGTAATGAGCGGCTGACAGTATAGCCGGCCGACCAGACCCTCATCTGGTAGTCTGCTACCTGCATGGTGAGAGGATGCAGCAATCTGCCCTCCTTAGGGCTTATTCAGACGACCGTATATCGACCGCGTATTCACGCAGGCCGATATACGGCGTCTCTCTCTGCAGGGGGAGGAGGCTGGAAGAGCCAGGAGCAGTGCTCTGAGCTCCCGCCCCCTCTCTGCCTCCTCTCCACCCCTCTGCACTATTTGCAATGAGAGGAGGTGGGACGGGGGCGGTGCTAATTAAAAAAAACCCCACAACTTAGCCCCGCCCTGTCCCGCCTCCTCTCATTGCAGATAGTGCCGAGGGGCGGAGAGGGGGTGGAGAGGAGGCAGAGAGGTGGCAGGAGCTCAGAGCACTGCTCCCGACTCTTCCTCCTCCCCCTGCAGAGAGAGACAATCCCGGCAGCGGTGTCCATCATGGAATGGGAGTAACATTTTGTAATTTAGTGAAATGTCTAAATGTGAGTATTGTTTTAGCTTATGTAATGCTTGAAAAGGGCGAGCTTAGGAACGTGCCGAAACGTGTTGCATGTAAAGTAAAGAAGTAATATACGGACGGCAGAGTCCTACAGCGTATCCTTGGATCCATGAGCGCGGGGCACTTTTTGTTTATTTTTTGGATTGCTGCTTTGTATCACAGCCCGTGGTGGGCTGCATCTCTTAGTCGACTCTTCGCAATTCGGATTTGGAACCCAGGGTGGTTTACGGGCGATTGTGGATATGGGGTGCCAGCGGGCTCTCAGGTTGGGAGTCCCGCTGAGCACCAGGTGAGTTTGTTCATTATTCACCGAGATTGAAATCTCTAAAAACTATGAGCCGCTGACACCCAACCTTTATATACTGCAGAGAGAGACGGCGGGAATACCCGGCCGAAATACGGTCGTCTGCATAAGCCCTCAGTCAGTAAGTATATGGCCATTTCCTGTGATTGTTGTTGTGCTGACCACTAATGGAATCCATTACGGTGGCCATCGCAGTTGTCATCCAGCTTTCCATGGATTCTGCATGTCATGGACACCTGCATTATGCCATGTTACACTCCACAGTATTGGAGGTCTTTGTGCCATTCGGGCTGCTTTCATGCAGGCAAGAAAATCCCGCGTTGCGAGACGCACGAATATGAGCCCTGTTCTCTTGGTTGGGGTAATATGCATGAGCTTTTTGTTCTCCTCCCCCGCTGCCTGTCTTATCTCTGGGCGCCTCACCCCTTGTTTTTAATGGGGCTGGATATATTACACAGCGTGCTATGCGAGGTTTCCCATTGGATCGCAGCCGCACTGAAGTCATGGGAGGCGTTTTTGACACACATGCCCAGCATCCGCGGGGACATCGCACAAGCGTGATACTCGGACCAGTTTCCTTGCCCCAAATAGCGCTCGGCCGTGTGACACTAGTCTCAGTGGGGAAACTAAAGCCTGATGTAACCCTCCAGTCCTAGACAACCCAACATGGCCGCACTGGATCTCTATCTGCTGCACACTGTGAATGAGTACACATCGGTAGTCTAAGACACTACACCTGTTGTGATTGGCCAGCGTTGCCCACGTGCGCAGCATTAACCAGTCGGAGCAGCGTGCCGTGTCTCAGGATGTGGTCATTTACACATGGAGGTTTGGATGTGGATTTTGAAACCAGAACCAGGCGAGGCTCATAAAGGGAGAGACTCAAGGACGGACTGCGCATGTGAACACATCCTTAGACTGCGGCTGCACACTAACACACATGCGCATCAGATGGGCATAGCGGTCCGGCCGTCTGTTTGTCCGGGGCTGGAGGGTCGCTTTAAGGGAGTATTCCTATATTATACACTGGTGATATGTTGCTGATGGAGGTCGGCACTTTACCATCGCTGGGCTCCTCGCTGGTTGATGAAGTGACTGCAGCACTGATCTAGCACTGTGGCCCCTTCACTGCTTATCCATGTCCAACAGCGCCCTCACCAGGCATTGTGCAGAAACTACAGTGTGGCCTGGTCACTTATATAGGGCTGGCTACACTTCCCTCACAGACGGGGGTCTTTTGTACGTGTTCCTGACTGAATAAAGGTTGCCAGAAGATGCGGACATCCGGGGTATTGTGGATGTGTTGTGGAGCGCTGGATCCGTCACCTGATGGACTTTATTGCTCTAATCTCCTTATAACTTCTGGTTTCAGGTTCCCCTGCAGACTTTGCAGTGTACACGGCTCTGGTGGAGCCTCATGGACGGATCATGGGACTGGACCTGCCTGATGGGGGGCACCTTACCCATGGCTTCATGACTGGCAAGAAGAAAACCTCTGCCACATCCATCTTCTTTGGATCTATGCCGTACCGGGTAAGCAGCCATTGCAGCGGGTCCTTGCAGAGCTCTAGTGATGGCCGTTACACTGAGGGAAAACAGTATCACACATAATAGGATTACATACAAAGCTTAGCAGATAGTATTACACATGATGGGATTAGATACACATCTTAGCAGACAGTATCACACATGATGGGATTAGATACACGACTCAGCAGACAGTATCACACATGATGGGATTAGATACACAGCTCAACCGAAAGTTTTAAACATGATGGGATTAGATACACAGCTCATCAGACAGTATCACACATGATAGAATTAGATACACAGCTCAGCAGACAGTATTACATATGATGGGATTAGATACACGGCTCAGCAGACAGTATCACATGTGACAGGAGTAGATACACGGCTCAGCAGACAGTATCACACATGACCGGATTAGATACACGGCTCAGCAGACAATATCACGCATGATGGGATTAGACACACGGCTCAGCAGACAGTATCACACATGATGGGATTAGATACACGGCTCAGCAGACAGTATCACACATGATGGGATTAGATACACGGCTCAGCAGACAGGATCACACATGATGGGATTGGATACATGATTTAGCAGACAGTATCACACATGATGGGATTAGATACACGGCTCAACAGACAGTATTACACATGATGGGATTAGATACACTGCTCAGCAGACAGTATCACACATGATCGGATAAGATACACAGCACAGCAGACAGTATTACACATAATGGGATTAGATACACGGCTCAGCAGACAGTATTACAAATAATGGGATTAGATACACGGCTCAGCAGACAGTATCACACATGATGGGATTAGATACACGGCTCAGCAGACAGTATTACACATGATGGGATTAGATACACGGCTCAGCAGACAGGATCACACATGATGGGATTAGATACATGATTTAGCAGACAGTATCACACATGATGGGATTAGATACACGACTCAGCAAACAGTATTACACATGATGGGATTAAATAAACTGCTCAGCAGACAGTATCACACATGATAGGATTAGATACACGGCTCAGCAGACGGTATCGCACATGATAGGATTAGATACACGACTCAGCAGACAGTATCACACATGATGGGATTAGATACACGGCTCAGCAGATAGTATTACACATGATGGGATTAGATACACGGCTCAGCAGACAGTATTACATATGATGGGATTAGATACACCACTCAGCAGACAGTATCACACATGATAGGATTAGATACACAGCTCAGCAGACAGTATTACATATGATGGGATTAGATATACGGCTCAGCAGTCAGTACCGCACATGATGGGATTAGATACACGGCTCAGAAGACAGTACCACACATGATGGGATTAGATACACGGCTTAGCAGACAATATCACACATGATGGGATTAGATACACGACTCAGCAGACAGTATTACACATGATGGGATTAGATACACGGCTCAGCAGACAGTATCGCACATGATGGGATTAGATACACGGCTCAGAAGACAGTATCGCACATGATGGGATTAGATACACGGCTCAGCAGACAATATCACACATGATGGGATTAGATACACGGCTCAGCAGATAGTATTACACATGATGCGATTAGGTATACTGCTCTGTAGACAGCATCACACATGATAGCATTAGATACACGCCTCAGCAGACGGTATCACACATGATAGGATTATATACACGGCTCAGCAGACTGTATTACATATGATGGGATTAGATACACGGCTCAGCAGACAGTATCACACATGATGGGATTAGATACATGATTTAGCAGACAGTATCACACATGATGGGATTAGATACACGTCTTAGCAAACAGTATTACACCTGATGGGATTAAATATACTGCTCAGCAGACAGTATCACACATGATAGGATTAGATACACAGCTCAGCAGACAGTATTACATATGATGGGATTAGATACACGGCTCAGCAGACAGTATCACACATGATGGGATTAGATACACGGCTCAGCCGACAGTATCACACATAATAGGATTAGATACACGACTCAGCAGACAGTATTACACATGATGGGATTAGATACACGGCTCAGCAGATAGTATCACACATGATAGGATTAGATACACGGCTCAACAGACAGTATCACACATGATAGGATTAGATACACGGCTCAACAGACAGTATCACACATGATAGGATTAGATACACGGCTTAGCAGACAATATCACACATGATGGGATTAGATACACGGCTCAGCAGACAGTATTACACATGATGGGATTAGATACACGGCTCAGCAGACAGTATTACACATGATGGGATTAGATACACGGCTCAGCAGACAGTATCACACATGATAGGATTAGATACACGGCTCAGCAGATAGTATCACACATGATAGGATTAGATACACAGCTCAGCAGACAGTATTACATATGATGGGATTAGATACACAGCTCGGCAGACAGTATCACACATGATGGGATTAGATACACGGCTCAGCAGACAGTATTACACATGATGAGATTAGATACACGGCTCAGCAGACAGTATCACACATGATAGGATTAGATACACGGCTCAACAGACAGTATCACACATGATAGGATTAGATACACGGCTTAGCAGACAATATCACACATGATGGGATTAGATACACGGCTCAGCAGACAGTATTACACATGATGGGATTAGATACACGGCTCAGCAGACAGTATTACACATGATGGGATTAGATACACGGCTCAGCAGACAGTATTACACATGATGGGATTAGATACACGGCTCAGCAGACAGTATTACACATGATGGGATTAGATACACGGCTCAGCAGACAGTATCATACATGATAGGATTAGATACACGGCTCAACAGACAGTATCACACATGATAGGATTAGATACACGGCTTAGCAGACAATATCACACATGATGGGATTAGATACACGGCTCAGCAGACAGTATTACACATGATGTTATTAGATACACGGCTCAGCAGACAGTATCACACATGATGGGATTAGATACACGGCTCAGCAGACGGTATCACACATGATGGGATTAGATACACGGCTCAGCAGACGGTATCACACATGATGGGATTAGATACACGGCTCAGCAGACAGGATTACACATGATGGGATTAGATACACTGCTCAGCAGACAGTATCACACATGATAGGATTAGATACACGGCTCAGCAGACAGTATTACTATTAATTGGATTAGATACACGGCTCAGCAGACGGTATCACACATGATGGGATTAGATACATGATTAAGCAGACAGTATCACACATGATGGGATTAGATACACGTCTTAGCAAACAGTATTACACATGATGGGATTAAATATACTGCTCAGCAGACAGTATCACACAGGATAGGATTAGATACACGGCTCAGCAGACAGTATCACACATGATGGGATTAGATACACAGCTCAACCGAAAGTTTTAAACATGATGGGATTAGATACACAGCTCAACCGAAAGTTTTAAACATGATGGGATTAGATACACAGCTCATCAGACAGTATCACACATGATAGAATTAGATACACAGCTCAGCAGACAGTATTACATATGATGGGATTAGATACACCGCTCAGCAGACAGTATCACACATAATAGGATTAGATACACAGCTCAGCAAACATTATAACACATGATGGGATTAGATACACGGCTCAGCAGTCAGTACCACACATGATGGGATTAGATACATGGCTCAGCAAACATTATAACACATGATGGGATTATATACACGGCTCAGCAGACAGTATCACATGTGACAGGAGTAGATACACGGCTCAGCAGACAGTATCACACATGATAGGATTAGATACATGGCTCAGCAGACAGTATCACACATGACCGGATTAGATACACGGCTCAGCAGACAATATCACACATGATGGGATTAGACACACTGCTCAGCAGACAGTATCACACATGATGGGATTAGATACACGGCTCAGCAGACAGTATCACACATGATGGGATTAGATACACGGCTCAGCAGACAGGATCACACATGATGGGATTGGATACATGATTTAGCAGACAGTATCACACATGATGGGATTAGATACACGGCTCAACAGACAGTATTACACATGATGGGATTAGATACACTGCTCAGCAGACAGTATCACACATGATGGGATTAGATACACTGCTCAGCAGACAGTATCACACATGATCGGATAAGATACACAGCACAGCAGACAGTATTACACATAATGGGATTAGATACACGGCTCAGCAGACAGTATCACACATGATAGGATTAGATACATGACTCAGCAGACAGTATCACACATGATGGGATTAGATACACGGCTCAGCAGACTGTATTACACATGATGGGATTAGATACACGGCTCAGCAGATAGTATTACACATGATGGGATTAGATATACTGCTCTGCAGACAGCATCACACATGATAAGATTAGATACACGGCTCAGCAGACAGTATCACACATGATGGGATTAGATACACGACTCAGCAGACAGTATTACACATGATGGGATTAGATACACAGCACAGCAGACAGTATTACACATGATAGGATTAGACACACCGCTCAGCAGACAGTATCACACATGATGGGATTAGATACACGGCTCAGCAGACAGTATTACACATGATGGGATTAGATACACGCCTCAACAGTCAGTACCACACATGATGGGATTAGATACACGGCTCAGAAGACAGTATCGCACATAATGGGATTAGATACATGGCTCAGCAAACATTATAACACATGATGGGATTAGATACACGGATCAGCAGATAGTATCACGCATGATGGGATTAGATACACGGCTCAGCAGACAGTATCACACATGATGGGATTAGATACGCGGCTCAGCAGATAGTATTACACATGATGGGATTAGATATACTGCTCTGCAGACAGCGTCACACATGATAAGATTAGATACACGGCTCAGCAGACAGTATCACACATGATAGGATTAGATACACGGCTCAGCAGACTGTATTACACATGATGGGATTAGATACACGACTCAGCAGACAGTATCACACAGGTAGGATTAGATACACAGCTCAGCAGACAGTATCACACATGATAGCATTAGATACACGGTTCAGCAGACTATTACTAATGATGGGATTAGATACACGGCTCAGCAGACTATTACTAATGATGGGATTAGATACACGGCTCAGCAGACGGTATCACACATGATGGGATTAGATACACGGCTCAGCAGACAGTATCACACAGGATAGGATTAGGTACACGGCTCAGCAGACAGTATCACAAATGATGGGATTAGATACACGGCTCAGCAGACAGTATCACACAGGATAGGATTAGATGCACGGTTCAGCAGACAGTATTACACATGATGGGATTAGTCACACAGCTCAGCAGACAGTATTACACATGATGGGATTAGATACACGGCTCAGAAGACAGTATTACACATGATGGGATTAGATACACGGCTCAGCAGACAGTATCACACATGATGGGATTAGATACACGGCTCAGCAGACAGTATCACACATGATGGGATTAGATACACGGCTCAGCAGACAGTATCACACATGATGGGATTAGATACACGGCTCAGCAGACAGTATCACACATGATGGGATTAGATACACGGCTCAGCAGACAGTATCACACATGATGGGATTAGGTACACGGCTCAGCAGACAGTATCACAAATGATGGGATTAGATACACGGCTCAGCAGACAGTATCACACAGGATAGGATTAGATACACGGTTCAGCAGACAGTATTACACATGATGGGATTAGTCACACAGCTCAGCAGACAGTATCACACATGATAGGATTAGATACACGGCTCAGCAGTCAGTACCACACATGATGGGATTAGATACACGGCTCAGAAGACAGTATTACACATGATGGGATTAGATACACGGCTCAGCAGACAGTATCACACATGATGGGATTAGATACACGGCTCAGCAGACAGTATCACACATGATGGGATTAGATACACGGCTCAGCAGACGGTATCACACATGATGGGATTAGATACACGGCTCAGCAGACAGTATCACACATGATGGGATTAGATACACGGCTCAGCAGACAGGATCACACATGATGGGATTAGATACATGATTTAGCAGACAGTATCACACATGATGGGATTAGATACACGACTCAGCAAACAGTATTACACATGATGGGATTAAATAAACTGCCCAGCAGACAGTATCACACATGATAGGATTAGATACACGACTCAGCAGACAGTATTACACATGATGGGATTAGATACACGACTCAGCAGACGGTATCGCACATGATAGGATTAGATACACGACTCAGCAGACAGTATTACACATGATGGGATTAGATACACGGCTCAGCAGATAGTATTACACATGATGGGATTAGATACACGGCTCAGCAGACAGTATTACACATGATGGGATTAGATACACGGCTCAGCAGACAGTATTACATATGATGGGATTAGATACACCACTCAGCAGACAGTATCACACATGATAGGATTAGATACACAGCTCAGCAGACAGTATTACATATGATGGGATTAGATATACGGCTCAGCAGTCAGTACCACACATGATGGGATTAGATACACGGCTCAGAAGACAGTATCACACATGATGGGATTAGATACACGGCTCAGTAGACAATATCACACATGATGGGATTAGATACACGGCTCAGCAGACAGTATTACACATGATGGGATTAGGTATACTGCTCTGTAGACAGCATCACACATTATAGCATTAGATACACGCCTCAACAGACGGTATCACACATGATAGGATTATATACACGGCTCAGCAGACTGTATTACATATGATGGGATTAGATACACGACTCAGCAGACAGTATCACACAGGTAGGATTAGATACACAGCTCAGCAGACAGTATCACACATGATAGGATTAGACACACCGCTCAGCAGACAGGATCACACATGATGGGATTAGATACATGATTTAGCAGACAGTATTACACATGATGGGATTAGATACACGTCTTAGCAAACAGTATTACACATGATGGGATTAAATATACTGCTCAGCAGACAGTATCACACATGATAGGATTAGATACACGGCTCAACAGACGGTATCACACATGATGGGATTAGGTACACGGCTCAGCAGACAGTATCACAAATGATGGGATTAGATACACGGCTCAGCAGACAGTATCACACAGGATAGGATTAGATACACGGTTCAGCAGACAGTATTACACATGATGGGATTAGTCACACAGCTCAGCAGACAGTATCACACATGATAGGATTAGATACACGGCTCAGCAGTCAGTACCACACATGATGG
Organism: Eleutherodactylus coqui; assembly: GCF_035609145.1. Classification (NCBI taxonomy): domain Eukaryota; kingdom Metazoa; phylum Chordata; class Amphibia; order Anura; family Eleutherodactylidae; genus Eleutherodactylus; species Eleutherodactylus coqui. The sequence continues at coordinate 199,220,795 of NC_089844.1, forward strand.
GATTAGATACACGGCTCAGAAGACAGTATCGCACATAATGGGATTAGATACATGGCTCAGCAAACATTATAACACATGATGGGTTTAGATACACGGATCAGCAGATAGTATCACGCATGATGGGATTAGATACACGGCTCAGCAGACAGTATTACACATGATGGGATTAGATACGCGGCTCAGCAGATAGTATTACACATGATGGGATTAGATATACTGCTCTGCAGACAGCGTCACACATGATAAGATTAGATACACGGCTCAGCAGACAGTATCACACATGATAGGATTAGATACACGGCTCAGCAGACTGTATTACACATGATGGGATTAGATACACGACTCAGCAGACAGTATCACACAGGTAGGTTAAGATACACAGCTCAGCAGACAGTATCACACATGATAGCATTAGATACACGGTTCAGCAGACTATTACTAATGATGGGATTAGATACACGGCTCAGCAGACTATTACTAATGATGGGATTAGATACACGGCTCAGCAGACGGTATCACACATGATGGGATTAGATACACGGCTCAGCAGACAGTATCACACAGGATAGGATTAGGTACACGGCTCAGCAGACAGTATCACAAATGATGGGATTAGATACACGGCTCAGCAGACAGTATCACACAGGATAGGATTAGATACACGGTTCAGCAGACAGTATTACACATGATGGGATTAGTCACACAGCTCAGCAGACAGTATCACACATGATAGGATTAGATACACGGCTCAGCAGTCAGTACCACACATGATGGGATTAGATACACGGCTCAGAAGACAGTATTACACATGATGGGATTAGATACACGGCTCAGCAGACAGTATCACACATGATGGGATTAGATACACGGCTCAGCAGACAGTATCACACATGATGGGATTAGATACACGGCTCAGCAGACAGTATCACACATGATGGGATTAGATACACGGCTCAGCAGACAGTATCACACATGATGGGATTAGGTACACGGCTCAGCAGACAGTATCACAAATGATGGGATTAGATACACGGCTCAGCAGACAGTATCACACAGGATAGGATTAGATACACGGTTCAGCAGACAGTATTACACATGATGGGATTAGTCACACAGCTCAGCAGACAGTATCACACATGATAGGATTAGATACACGGCTCAGCAGTCAGTACCACACATGATGGGATTAGATACACGGCTCAGAAGACAGTATTACACATGATGGGATTAGATACACGGCTCAGCAGACAGTATCACACATGATGGGATTAGATACACGGCTCAGCAGACAGTATCACACATGATGGGATTAGATACACGGCTCAGCAGACAGTATCACACATGATGGGATTAGATACACGGCTCAGCAGACAGTATCACACATGATGGGATTAGATACACGGCTCAGCAGACAGGATCACACATGATGGGATTAGATACATGATTTAGCAGACAGTATCACACATGATGGGATTAGATACACGACTCAGCAAACAGTATTACACATGATGGGATTAAATAAACTGCTCAGCAGACAGTATCACACATGATAGGATTAGATACACGACTCAGCAGACAGTATTACACATGATGGGATTAGATACACGACTCAGCAGACGGTATCGCACATGATAGGATTAGATACACGACTCAGCAGACAGTATTACACATGATGGGATTAGATACACGGCTCAGCAGACAGTATTACATATGATGGGATTAGATACACCACTCAGCAGACAGTATCACACATGATAGGATTAGATACACAGCTCAGCAGACAGTATTACATATGATGGGATTAGATATACGGCTCAGCAGTCAGTACCACACATGATGGGATTAGATACACGGCTCAGAAGACAGTATCACACATGATGGGATTAGATACACGGCTCAGTAGACAATATCACACATGATGGGATTAGGTATACTGCTCTGTAGACAGCATCACACATTATAGCATTAGATACACGCCTCAACAGACGGTATCACACATGATAGGATTATATACACGGCTCAGCAGACTGTATTACATATGATGGGATTAGATACACGACTCAGCAGACAGTATCACACAGGTAGGATTAGATACACAGCTCAGCAGACAGGATCACACATGATGGGATTAGATACATGATTTAGCAGACAGTATTACACATGATGGGATTAGATACACGTCTTAGCAAACAGTATTACACATGATGGGATTAAATATACTGCTCAGCAGACAGTATCACACATGATAGGATTAGATACACGGCTCAGCAGACAGGATTACACATGATGGGATTAGATACACGGCTCAACAGACGGTATCACACATGCTAGGATTAGATACACAGCTCAGCAGACAGTATTACACATAATGGGATTAGATACGCGGCTCAGCAGACAGTATTACACATGATGGGATTAGATACACGGCTCAGCAGACAGTATCACACATGATGGGATTAGATACACGGCTCAGCAGACAGGATCGAGCACATCCGCCGTGCCGAAGAAATAAGATCCGGCCGCGAAGGAAGGAAGATCTGCATCGTCCGGAGCAGGGGAGTTTATTCTGATTTTTAGGCCTCATGTCCATGGGGCAGGAGGGACCCGCTGCGGATTCTATATGAAGAATCCGTGGCGGGCCTGTTTTTTCCCGTGGACATGAGGCCTTAGGGCTCATGTCCACGGGCAAAATATGATTTAGGATCCGCAGCGGATCTCCCGCGTGCGGATCCGCATCCCATAGGGATGCATTGACCACCCGCGGGTAGATAAATACCCGCGGATCGTCAATAAAAGGGATTTAAAAAAAAATGGAGCATGGAAAAATCCGGACCATGCTCCATTTTCGTGCGGGTCTCCCGCGGGGACGGCTCCCGCGGGCTTCTATTGAAGCCTATGGAAGCCGTCCGGATCCGCGGGAGACCTAAAATAGGAATTTAAAGTATTTACCATCCGGCGCGGGCGGGGAAGGTCAGCTGTTCCTCACGGCCGCATCTTCCTTGCTTCGGCTCGGCGGATGTGCCCGGCGCATGCGCGCGGCACGTCGGCGACGTGCCGGCGACGTGCCGCCGGCGTCAGGAATTCATCCGCCGGCCGAAAATGAAGATCCGGCCGTGAGGAACAGCTGATGTTCTCCGCCCGCGCCGGATGGTAAATACTTTTAAATTCTTATTTTCGGCGCTCATGTCCGCGGGGCAGGAGGGACCCGCTGCAGATTCTACATGTAGAATCTGCAGCGGATCTGATTTTCCCCGTGGACATGAGGCCTTATAGTCCTGCTTAGGGAGATTAAAGGGGCTCTCCAGTTTTGCATACATAAAGTTAATTGAAGCAAGAACGGGACGTTCTACTGTTAGAGGAAAGACAGTTCCATCACCAACACAGAAGGATGTTCTTTACTGTAAGAGCAGTGAGACAGTGGGACACAAAATGCACAAACAAGGCCATCAACTAACTTTATTGAATGCCCCTGGAGAAGCACAGATACAAGTAAAGCTTACATCACAGTGTAAGGAAAAGTTCTGCAACTTTCGAATATAGTTTGCATTTCAATTTTAAATATTCAAGATCTTTGCCTGCTGTCAGTGAATAGAAACATTGTTTATACCTCAAGGCTTATAAACCTGCCCTTGATCATGTGCTGCTCCTGGCATGTTACAATGTATCAGAGCTCTCCCTTCTAGTGGGCGGTGCAGCTGTGTGAGCAGGATACGTTTTCAAACTCTGTGTTTGCATTCACTGAAAGCAAGCAGAGATTTTGAAAATTGTCAGCAAGTGATACACATATATTAGCAGTTGTAGACCTTTTCATCATACAGTAGCAAGAGTAATTCTGTAGAGACCTCTGGCAGGATGCACTCAGCATTAAGTACCCGATGGCGGCCGTCAGTTGGCTGTAAACAACCTCATTTTCTCAGCAAGGAGCTGGGATCAGAAGAAAAACCTGATACAGTCCAAAGCCGATCTCCTCCTCCATCAGGGGCGAGAATAAATAGATATCTTGGTTAAAATAGCAAGGGAGGGTCCTGCTGCCCAGATACCCGATGAGCGCCTCTATGACCTGTAGTAAGCGGTCGGCTATACTAGACTCTGACCAATCAGATGAGTCATTACTGACATGGAGAACAACACGTCTTAGATGGGTTGAAGACAGTTGGCCAAGTGCTGAGCGCTGATGGCCGATATTCTTTAGTATGTGTAGGCGCTTCTGTTGAATCGTTGCTGTCTAGGCCCTGGAGGCGGAGAATCTCCTCGCGGTAAAAGGTCCTTTGCCAGGGGTTTTCGGACGGGGCGGTAGAGTGGGGGTATGCCAGCAGGATAATGTCTTTGGATCAGCCTAAGGTCATGAGTGGCAACAACCGGCCAAACATTGTACTCAAGGACCGTCCCGATCGATGGCCAGTTAATGGACGATGTGATGGTCTTGTGCAAGGACTCCACGATTATCCTGGTAGAAAGGTAGCCCCCCAACATATACCTGTCCCATGGACTAAGCCCCCAGACTGTATACTCCAGAATAACCCTTTTAATTATCCAAAATAGAGCGCCATTGAGGATAGAGCGTCACTGAGGATAGAGCGTCATTGAGGATAGAGCGTCACTGAGGATAGAGCGTCATTGGGATGGTCCACAGATCCGGTTCAAGTATTAGAGGCAGTAATATGTAAGCCTGGTCCAAACTGGTAACGGGGAGGCCATTACCCAGGGAACCCCCCAACTGCATGGCGAATAAAGGCATTTCGGGGTGCTTTGCCTTCAGAAAGTCCTGTAGTTCGCTAACAAAGTCCATCAGCAGCTGTCTGGCCACTTGTGTCTTGTCTTCGGGCACAACTGCTTTGTGGATGTAGTAATGCAGGAGGGTCTCCCGTACGGTGAGGCACATAGGGGTCTTCTCAGCAGCAGGGGGTTGTGGAGGATCACTGCTCGAAGCTGCGACATCTGGAAGGATGGAAAGAAAAGAATCAGGCTCTCCTTCGCTCCATCTCTTGCTATAAAAGGAACCGGTCAACTCCGAACAGCACTGAACACTAAGTTATAGTGTGTGGGGAGGCGGCGGGAGTCAGGGGGGATGTATTACCTTTACTCACCTACTCCTGCACTGCTCCACTCACCTGCTCCTAGTAAAGTCCGCACGCAGTCAAAAAAATAGGACCATTTTCAGAGCGCTGTGCGAACACAGTCCCATAGGCTTCCATGGGAGAGCGTGTGCACAGCAGTTTGAAAAGAGCTTGGACACGGCAGGAGGGTCAAAAAGAAAAATACATTTTTTTGGCTCTCCCAAGGTGTCCACGATCCGTCCAAAAATCTGACTCTTTTCAAACTGCTGTGCCTCCCCCAGATTCTCCGGGGCGTAGCATTTAGGAATATGTAGCGTTCACGCTCCCTAAGGGACATTCATAGAAGATTAGACGACAGTTTCTCACACAAAAAAGCAGCACATTTTTGCACGTGGGGATCTGAGCAAAAACGGGCAACTTTTTCACTTTCTATGTCACCGACTACCAATTATTTTTTAAAGGGCGTGGCTTGTCAGAAAGGGGGCGTGGCTAGCACAGAGACACATTTATGTATAATATACGCCGGTGTAAACTATACCAGAAATGAACACCAGATCGGATCCTGCATATATCTCTGATTAGGGGCATGGAGGAGCTGAGATGTGCCTAATATATGAAGAGTTGTGCTCCTACTCATGTATTAGGTGCGTCATGCCCCGCTGGAAATATTAGGACCAGCACTTGAAATACGGGGCTTAATAACATTTCCCTGCTGTTGTAGTCTGAAGTAGAAATAAACCAGATTTCTGTTAGCAGCTTTGGGTATGACTGGAGTAGAGATGTGATATAGCATATTATATATGATATTATATCCACTGGTGAGGACACTTTCGGTTCCTCTGCTGACCTGTGACAGGCGGGTCGGGCTCGGGTGCTGCTAATGCACCGCTCAAGTCCGGGCAGGTTGCTTTTCACAGACGTTTGGGGGAGGCCTTCATCGGAACGGCTTACTTCCAGCTTTCTTCTATGGTTTTCTCTTCCACTTTCTCCTCAGGAGGCGATGCTGCTCGGTGAATCAGCTGCAGACAATAGGAGTAGAATTAGCCATAATCATGTGCAGAATCAGCTTTACAGCAATGACTCATTTAAAGGGACCATGACCCAAATGCATATGTATTTTTCATTTACACAGTGCCAAATTTGAAATCTCCTTTAACGGGGTCTTTCCCATTAATGACATTCTTCCCTTTTTTACACGAAAGGCAATATATGTTTGATCACTGGGGGTCCAACTGCTGGAACTCCCAGCGATCCTGAGACTAGCTCATCCGAATGCCCCATATGAATAGAGCAGCAGTGCGTATGTTGAACCGCTCCCCCGTTCCCTGCTACTATGGGAAGAAGGGAGATGGCTGTCCTTGGCAATCTCCTTCTGTCCCATAGAAGTGAATGAGACAGTAGTCATGCCTGTACATGGCCACTCCATTCATGTGAGGCATTTGGGGGCACCAGGCTCAGAGTCGCTGAGGGTCCCAGCAGTCAGACATGTATCCCCTATTCTGTAGAGAGGGAATAGAGCTCTGAAGTGCTAAAACCCCTTTGAGTATAATTTACCACTTACATATAATTCCTGAGTTATATCATGTCTTATACTCCAGTCACACATAAAGCGGCAAAAAGGGGGGCAGCTTTTTGCCACAAACGGCTAATCGCACTGCGGGAACTTCTTTTTGCCACACTTGGCCAATCGCAAGGCAGACACCTTTTTTTCATTTCCCCACATGGCTAATCGCACTGCAGGCACCTTTGTTTCTCATTCGCCCCACACGGCCAATTGCACCATGGGCATCTTTTTTTTGTTTGCCACAAACAGTCAATCGCACCTTGGGCACCTTACGGCCAATCGCGCCATGGTCACCTCTCTTTTTCGTTTGCCACACACGGCCAATCGCACTGCGGGCACCTTTTTTATAGTTCGCTACACACGGCCAATCGCACTGCGGGCACCTTTTTTATAGTTCGCTACACACGGCCAATCGCACTGCGGGCACCTTTTTTATAGTTCGCTACACACGGCCAATCGCACTGCGGGCACATTTTTCTTTGTTCACCACATACAGCCAATCGCACTGCGGGCACCTTTTTTATAGTTCGCTACACACGGCCAATCGCACTGCGGGCACCTTTTTTTTGTTCACCACATACAGCCAATCGCACTGCGGGCACCTTTTTTTTGTTCACCACATGCAGCCAATTGCACCGCATTGGGATGCGGCAGATGTCAGTCTGGAGGCAATGGGTCCCAGAAAAAATAACACCCCCAGTAGTAATAGTACCCCCTAGTGGCCCCAGTAGTAATAATGCCCCCATAGTAGCCCTAGTAGTAATAATACTCCATAGTGACCTAAGTAGTAATAATGGCCCCCATAGTGATCCCAGTAGTAATAATAACCCCATTGTGGCCCCAGTAGTAATAATGCCCCTATAGTGGCCCCAGTAGTAATAGTACCCCCTAGTGGCCCCAGTAGTAATAGTACCCCCTAGTGGCCCCAGTAGTAATAATGCCCCCATAGTAGCCCTAGTAGTAATAATACTCCATAGTGACCTAAGTAGTAATAATGGCCCCTATAGTGGCCCCAGTAGTAATAATACCCCCATAGTGGCTCCAGTAGTAATAATGCCCCTATAATGGCCCCAGTAGTAATACTACCCTCATTGTGGCCCCAGTAGTAATGATGCCCCCATAGTGGCCCCAGTAGTAATAATGCCCCTATAGTGGCCTCAGTAGTAATACCCTCCTAGTGGCCCTAGTACTAATAATACCCCTATAGTGGCCCCAGTAGTAATAATGGCCACCGTAGTGGACCCTGTAGTTTTAATGTCCCCATAGTGACCCCAGTAGTAATAATACCCCCATAGTGGCCCCAGTAGTAATAATGCCCCCATAGTAGCCCTAGTAGTAATAATACCCCCATAGTGACTCCAGTAATAATAGTGGCCCCATAGTGACCCCAGTAGTAATAATACCCCCATAGTGGCCCCATGGTGACCCCAGTTGTAATAATACCCCCATAGTGACCCCAGTAGTAATAGTGGCCCCATAGTGACCCCAGTAGTAATAGTGGCCCCCTTAGTGACCCCAGTAGTAATAATACCTCCTTCGTGACGCCAGTAATAATAGTGACCCCAGTAGTAATAATACCTCCTTCGTGACGCCAGTAATAATAGTGGCCCCCTTAGTGACCCCAGTAGTAATAATACCTCCTTCGTGACGCCAGTAATAATAGTGGCCCCCTATAGTGGCCTCAGTAGTAATACCCTCCTAGTGGCCCTAGTACTAATAATACCCCTATAGTGGCCCCAGTAGTAATAATGGCCACCGTAGTGGACCCTGTAGTTTTAATGTCCCCATAGTGGCCCTAGTAGTAATAAGGACCCCATAGTGACCCCAGTAGTAATAATACCCCCATAGTGGCCCCAGTAGTAATAATGCCCCCATAGTAGCCCTAGTAGTAATAATACCCCCATAGTGACTCCAGTAATAATAGTGGCCCCATAGTGACCCCAGTAGTAATAATACCCCCATAGTGGCCCCATGGTGACCCCAGTAGTAATAATACCCCCATAGTGACCCCAGTAGTAATAGTGGCCCCATAGTGACCCCAGTAGTAATAGTGGCCCCCTTAGTGACCCCAGTAGTAATAATACCCCTATATCACCCCTCTTTGACGTTCTCTCTGGATGTGGCTGGTGTTTTTTAGCATGAAGTAGCTGACAATCAGGAATACTGGAGATCTGGAACCCCTTCCCAGCAAACTGTGAGTCCGAGGTAAGAGCCGGGGGTCTGGTTGCTGATGGTAGTGGGGGTCTGCTAATTATAATTATAGATCCCCAGCGTACGGCCCCCAAAGAAAGGAATTGGCCCGTACTGCCCCTTATTATGTCCTTTACGGGGTCGGCAGGACAACTAGCCGCGTTACGCCATATTACGGACGCGTTGTCCCTACAAGCGTTACTCTGAGGATTTGTTACAGATGCAGTCAGAGCCGACGATCAGCTGTGAATTCTACTGGATGGCAGTAAAGTACAGGGGCCGAAAAAATGGGAGAAAAATAAAAATCCGTAAGAAAAATAGGAATAAAAAACATCTTTTGCGCACTTTTCCACTTTTTGTTAAATAAATAAAAACCCGCATTCGGTATTGTCGCATCCGTAATGATCTGTACAAAAAACGGAACCGACTTCTGATCCCGCACGGCAAACGGGGTAAAAACATGAACGCACAAAAAAATAACGAAACTAAAATTCTTTTTGGGTCATTTTGCCTCCCCAAGAAAAGACAATAAAAGTGATAAAAAACCACATGTAGCCCAAAGTGGTCCCATCGAAAACTGCACCTCGTCACCGAGCCCCACTGGTCAAAAATAAAGTTATGGGATTTTGAATGCAGCGCTCTAAAACGAAGACCTTCCAAATATGAATCAATGTTATGGCTTTTAAAGAGCGGAGATGAAAATCCCCCCCAAATCGTCGCCTCCTTAAGCCTAAACTAGGTTGTGTCACTAAGGGGTTAATGCCTTTAACTTGATGCACAACAACACTGGCAGCCCTGGAGACGGCACATGGCAGATCACCGTAGCAACAGAATGCCCAGAGATCTCACCCGGCGGCCATCTTGTGTCGGCTGAGCTGGACAGCATGCAGATGACAGGTGCAGGTATGTAGCTCCTCCCTCAGCGCTGAGGCCGCGCCCACACATGGCGTAGCTGGTAAAATGGGCACATCTGGGCGTGGTGAGGCAGAGTTACTGAAGGCCTTCAGTGTTTTGGCGTACAGCAGTTGGACATGATGTTGCGCAGCATCTTGTGCGCCGTGCGGGGGACTTTTTACACTTTCTTACACCGGCCACACTACTTTTTAAGAGAGTGGGCGTGGCTTCACATGAGGGGGCGGGGCTGCTCACGGCCATCGCATTTGTTTTTACACCAAAAACTGGTGTAAATTTATCTTTGGCGCACAGACAGACGGAAAATACCCCAACTGTATGAAGAGGAGCAAGCGCTCTGTACATTTAGGACGCTTCCCGCCGGCACGATGTTTCCTTAGACCGGCGTACGACGTCGCTGAGTAAATCTGCCCCCAAAAAGCCCTAAATACAGTTTGTGGTTTGTATAGAGGCGATCCCACGCCATACAATGCGTCAGACGGAGACAGCGTGAACACTGAGCGTGGCTGTTAACCCTTTAAATGCCGTTATCACTCCTGACCATGGCATTTAACCCCTTAATGACGCGGCCCCTTTTTCTTTTTCCATTTTCGTTTTTTCCTCCCCCCTTTATCATAACTCCTTTATTTATCCATCGCCGTCGCTGTAGGAGGGCTTGTTGTTTTTTGCGGGACGAGTTGTAGTTTTCAATGGTGCCATTTAAAGTACCATATAATGGACTAAAAAACGTAAAAAAATTCTAAGTGGAGTAAAATAAAAAGAAAATGACATTTCGGCATCTTTTAGTGCGTCTTGTTTCTACGGCGCACAAACGGCAACAAAAGCGACATGATAGCTTCATTCTATGGGTCGTGCGATTACTGCGATACCAAACTTGTAGAGCTTTTTTTTTTTTTTTACTATACTATTTTTTTTTTCAAAGACATCTAATTTTTTTCAATTATTTTCTGCGGTCATTTTGCGCGCGCGATAACTTTTTTATCTTTCCGTCGACGTAGTTGAGCAAGGGCTCATTTTTTGCGGGATGTCCTGTAGTTTCCGATAGTACCAATTTGGAATACATACGACTTTTTGATCGCTTTTTATCGCGTTTTTTCTGGGAGACAGGGTAACTAAAAAAGTGCATTTCTGGCGTTCTCTATTTTATTTTTCGGACGACGTTCACCGTGCGGAAAAAATAATGCGCTACTTTGATAGTTCGGACTTTTACGGACGCGGCGATACCAAATACACATTTTTATTGTATGATTTAGATTTTTTAATAATAGATATGGCAAAAGGGGGGTGATTTAAACTTTGACAATTTTTTTTTTTTTACAATTAAAAAAACTTTATTGATCTTTTAAAAAATTACTTTGAAGTTCCCCTGGGGGACTTTAACATGCGATGCTTTGATCGCTCCTGCAGTATGATGTAATGCAGGACCCTCGAACATCGTTTGGGGGATTTAAATGCCGCTGTCAGAATTGACAGCGGCATTTAAATGGTTAATAGCTGCGATCGGCCGCACGGCTATTGCCCGTGGGTGTCAGCTGTTATTAACAGCTGACGCCCGCACTGTATGAAGAGAGGTCGCCACACGGCTCCATGACGTACCGGTACGTCATGGAGCAGGAAGGGGTTAAATGCCCCAATCACTATTCCGGGGTCCCAAACGCCCCTCCACTTCCCCCCTGCAATGAGATCATGAGGCGCCATCCGGTTGCATGGCTGCGAAGGCATGCCTGTAGTGTGGCTGAAAAGCCTGCCTGTCAAAACATGGTATAATGCAATACTATGATATCTTATTATACTCTATGAGCGAGCTAAAGACCGCAAGTTCAAAACCCCTATGGTGACTAAAAAAATGCAAACAGGAGTTTAAAAAAGTTGTATTAATTTGCAAAACTAACAGGTATTAAAAGTTAAAATAAAACCCTTTGTAATTTTTTTTATACAAAATAAAAAAAAATTATATATGTGTGTGTGCGTGTGTGCGTGTGTGTGTGTGTGTGTGTATGTGTGTGTGTGTGTGTGTGAGATATGGTTGCGTCCGTAAAAGTCCAATCAAAGAAATGTATTATTTATCTCACATGATGGAACGTCGTCGAAAAAACAAAAATAAACATCAGAATTCCATATTTTTGGTCAAATTGTCTCCAAGAGAAAAATGAAAATAAAGTAAATCCCAAAGTCATATGTGCTCCGTAATGGAGCTAATAGGAAGTACAGGACACCCCTCAAAAAGACAAACCAAACCATATAAGCCTGGTATTGTCGTCATCGTACTGACCCATAGAATAAAGTTATTTTGTTTTTGTCAAAGTGTGCATGCCGTAAAAATAAGTCCCCCCACCCCCAAAGATCGTGGAATATTTTTTTATATTTCACCTCAATTAGAAATTTTTAGTATTTACCTGTCCGTTGTCTTTGGATACGACAAATCTCAGCTTCTTCTCGTCCCGCAGCGCAGTAGAGCTTGTCGGCTGGTTGGGTCCTCGAGAACGCGCGGTCCGCTCGCCCCACGGCTCCCGCTGACAGTCCGGACCTGAAAATAAACAGAACAGCAGCTTCCACCTGCCGACCGTCTCCCTGCTGAGGGGTAAGTTTGGAATGAGGGGCTTATGTATGTGACTGTTTATGTGCCAAGGGGGGGGCTATCACAGTAATTTGTCGTGGTAGACGGTGTCACTATTACAGTGATCACGAACCTATGACATGCGTGTCAGCACTGACACGCGTAGCCATGTTCGTTGACACACCGCCGCATACAGAGAAGTATGGGGCCGCATGCCAAAAACCGAAAAGAATGTTTCATCCTCGGCTCCTGCACGGCCAGGTGTCACTCACTGCTCCGCTGCCCCTTTTGTGTCCTCTGCAGAGCATAGGGGACACAGAGGAGCGCTGAACATCGCCCAACGCGTGGGCACTGTCAAGTGCTGTAGAGAGGCGCCGGTGCTCACTCCCTACAACGGAGTACCGCAGTTGGACCGGAGATTGCAGCACAAGGCTGCCCCCACCACTGCTGTGTGCCCGCTGTCAGCCGCCATCCATAGAGTCCGGAGCTCTAGGGACGGGACAGACTACGAAGCTGCAGGCAATCGGAAGCTAGGGGTGTGACAGGGGCATTCCCTCCTGCTAAGTGCTGTCACACCCCTAGCTTCCGGTGTCGACAAGGTACAACAGTACCCACAGCGGCACCTTGTCACACATCTTCTGGTCCTATCCACTAATCATGCCTTATTGGCAGGAAGTATAAGCAAGTATCAAAAAAGTTCCAAACTAACTGTACCTGTTGTCCCAAAACTCGCTCTACTGATTATTGGTTTCAATAGAATTCACCCAGCATACAAAAAATTGATAGGCCATGTCCTATTAGGTGCCAAATTGCTTTTTTCCAAAAATTGGAAATCTGAGGCCCAACTGTTTGTCAAAGATCTAATTAGTAGAGATAAGCGAGCACGCTCGTTTAAGGCTGATGCTTGAGAGAGCATCGGTCTTTTTGAGTAACTGCTTACTTGTTCGAGCACCTTGTGGGGAAGCGGTGGGGGGAGCGGGGGGGAGAGTGAGAGAGATCTCTCTCTCTCCCCTCGGCTCCCCGTCAACCCCCACCCCCGCATGGTGCTCAGACTAGTAAGCAAATCTGCTTAAAGCAGGTTTCACCTCAGGCTTCGTCATCCCCCATGTTCCGGGCTCGGCACTTATGCTTAGCTGCAACTTAAAATCCGCGCGCGACAACAAGGAGTTGGTGATGGATAAGCTGCTAAAGGAAGTAGAGCTGGGTCGCATGGCGGGTCCTTTTCTGGAGCCGCCGTTCGAGAATTTGCGGGTTTCTCCTTTGGGTTTGGTTCCAAAGAGGGAAACAGGCAAGTTTCGGCTTATCCATCATCTGTCTTTTCCAACGGGCGACTCAGTCAACGACGGGATTTCAAAAAACCAAACGGCGGTGTCGTATACGTCTTTCGATGGGGCGATATACTTAGTCCAACAGGCGGGTCCCGGAGCCCTTCTGGCAAAGGCGGATATTGAATCGGCCTTTCGTCTGCTCCCGGTGCACCCTGACTGTTTCCATTTACTGGGTTGCCGCGTTGACGGTTTATATTTCGTAGACATGTGTCTGCCGATGGGTTGCTCTATCTCGTGCTACTATTTCGAGGTTTTCAGTTCCTTTTTGGAATGGATGCTTAGATTAGCGAATAGCAGCCCTGGGATCCAGATGGTGCTCGGTAGTCTTACTAAGAGAGTTCATGGCAACACAGAGGATCGGGACCGCTCTTAGCGCACGCGTCAGGTTCCCCGTTCACGAAATTCCAGTTTGGGGCAGTCATGCGCGCATGCTTGTCTAAGTTAGGCTTTGAACCAAGTGAGTTCGGCACTCACTCCTTTAGAATCGGCGCAGCGACGTCGGCTTTTGCTTGCGGCTTAAAAGGGGAAGAGGTTAAGAGGGTGGGCCGATGGAGGTTGGAGGCGTACAGGTCGTACGTCCGACCTGATCTGAGAGTGTTATGATAACCCCGTAGCAAATGGGGATTGTGTGCCGTGTTGGTGCTTTCTTTTGTTTTCCTTTTACAGAATCGGGCTGGACAGTTTGGGTAGTCGGCCATTCGTATGTCTATTGGGCCGAAAAACGAGCGGGGTCCAGGCCCATTGGTGCGAACCTAGGAATACAGGATGCCCAAGTGAGATGGCATGGCATCAGGGGTTTGCAATGGGCCAGGCTGCTCCACGAAGTCTTATGCATCAGCAGGTGGTCTCCCGAAAAGGTGGTGCTAGTTATTCATGCCGGAGGAAACGATTTAGGAAGGGTGAAGGTAGCGGAGTTAACAACATTAATGAAGGAGGATATGGTTCGTTTTAAAATTTTTTTTAGAAAAGTTATATTAGTGTGGTCTGATATTGTTGCAAGGAGATTTTGGAAGGAAGCAAGGGATGCAGAAGCCATCGAGAGGGTGAGAAGAAGCATTAATTTTAAGATGTCTAAATTCGTAAGATCGCTAGGTGGAGTAGCTATCAGGCATTGGGAGCTAGAAAGGAGGGAGGCAGGGATGATGAGGTGTGACGGGGTGCACCTCAGCGATATAGGAATGGATGCATTCCTTTCAGGGCTGCAGGACGGAGTCGAGGCGGCTCTGTCGCTGGCATGTGGGGGGCGGAGTGCAGCGTAGGTTTACGCTGCATCCTTCTTAGCGGTAGAAATTGGACTTTCCATGCCAGCTGGGGAAGGAAGGCGTTTACAGGCCATTATGGGCTTTCTCATGCTTGTTTACAGTTATTGGACTATCAGTGAGTTTAACAAGATGTCTGTAGGCATGGGAAGAAATAGGAGTGAAAGTTAAATGTTCGGTTATATATAAAAAAATTTAAATAAAGCTGTGGCCTTCCCACAAAATTTATGCCAGCAACTTTTATGGTCTTCTCATTATTATTGGGGAGCGAGTTAAAGGGATGGGGAAGTCCCCCCAGTCCCGTACTGTCTATGGTGCCCCCATTGCATTGCATAATCCAGCCCCTCTCGATCGGTGATGTGAATGACATCTCCTACATCATCCACAGCACTGTCCGAATCTGATACTTGCGCCGTGGCCACAAACCAGCGCATGCGCAGAAAAATCACTTGAGTGCATCCACAATAGGGCCCGGCGATCCCACACTGCAGCCCCGCAGTCCTTCCGGTCTTTGTTTTGGACCGACTACCACCTGATCACTGTAGCCAATTAGAGGCCTCAGTAGTCCGGTGTCCTTCTCCTGGCATAGATGCTGCTAGTGGATATGCCAGGAGAACAACAACTGGCCCTTGCAGCGGTCAGGTGGTAGTCGTTCCACAACACAGATCGGGAGGACTGGGGGGCTGCAGCGCTGGATCGCCGGGTCTGTCAGCGGATAAGTCCCTCTATGATGTCATTTTAGCATGCGCAGACATAAAGCCCCATTCACAGGAGCGCATTTTCGGTCCATATTTTTTACTGACTGAATACGGACGGCGCACAAACCCCCCTAATTTGTTGTATTCAGATCTGCGGTTTTTGGGGGGGATTTTTTAAATGTGGACTTATGTTGCGCAAAAAAAATTTAATAAAATTGAAATACGTCCTACTATATTCCATATTCACGGACCAAAATCGCCCAATAAAGTCTAAAAAAAAAATGACATTTCGGCATTTTTAGTGCGTCTTGTTTCTACGGCGCACAAACGGCAACAAAAGCGACATGATAGCTTCATTCTATGGGTCGGTACGATTACTGCGATACCAAACTTGTATGGCTTTTTTTTTTACTATACTACTCTTTTTTTTTTTTCAAAGACATTTAATTTTTTTCAATTATTTTCTGCGGTCATTTTGCGCGCGCAATAACTTTTTTATCTTTCCGTTGACGTAGTTGAGCAAGGGCTCATTTTTTGTGGGATGTTCTGTAGTTTCTGATAGTACCAATTTGGAATACATACGACTTTTTGATCGCTTTTTATTGCGTTTTTTCTGGGAGACAGGGTAACTAAAAAAGTACATTTCTGGCGTTCTTTATTTTATTTTTCGGACGGCGTTCACCGTGCGGGAAAAATATTACACTGCTTTGATAATTCGGACTTTTACGGACGCGGCGATATCAAATACATATTTTTATTTTATGATTTAGATTTTTTAATAATAGATATGGCAATAGATATTGCACGCGGATCCGCATCCCATAGGGATGCATTGACCACCCGCGGGTAGATAAATACCCGCGGATGGTCAATAAAAGGGATTTAAAAAAAGATGGAGCATGAAAAAATCTGGACCATGCTCCATTTTCGTGCGGGTCTCCCGCGGGCTTCTATTGAAGCCTATGGAAGCCGTCCGGATCCGCGGGAGACCTGAAATAGGAATTTAAAAGAATTTACCCATCCGGAGCGGACCGGGAAGGTCTTCTCTTCCTCACGGCCGTATCTTTCTTGCTTCGGCTCGGCGGATGTGCCCGGCGCATGCGCGCGGCACGTCGGCAACGTGCCGCCGGCGTGACGAATTCATCCGCCGGCCGAAAAAGAAGATCCGGCCGTGAGGAAGAGCAGACCTTCCCCGCCCGCTACGGATAGGTAAATTCTTTTAAATTCTTATTTTCAGCGCTCATGTCCGTGGAGCAGGAGGGACCCGCTGCAGATTCTACATGTAGAATCCGTAGCGGGCCTGATTTTCCCCGTGGACATGAGGCCTAAAAAAGTTGTATTAATTTGCAAAACTAAAAGGTATTAAAAGTTAAAATAAAACCCCTTTGTAATTTTTTTTATACAAAATAAAAAAAAATTATATATGTGTGCGTGTGTGCGTGTGTGCGTGCGTGCGTGTGCGTGTGTGTGTGTGTGTGTGTGTGTGTGTGTGTGCGTGTGTGTGTGAGTGTGTGTGTGTGTGTGTGAGATATGGTTGCGTCCGTAAAAGTCCAATCAAAGAAATGTATTATTTATCTCACATGATGGAACGTCGTCAGAAAAAAAAAATAAACATCAGAATTCCATATTTTTGGTCAAATTGTCTCCAAGAGAAAAATGAAAATAAAGTAAATCATAAAGTCACATGTGCTCCGTAATGGAGCTAATAGGAAGTACAGGACAGCCCTCAAAAAGACAAACCAAACCATATAAGCCTGGTATTGTCGTCATCGTACTGACCCATAGAATAAAGTTATTTTGTTTTTGTCAAAGTGTGCATGCCGTAAAAATAAGTCCCCCCACCCCCAAAGATAGTGGAATATTTTTTTATATTTCACCCCAATTAGAAATTTTTAGTATTTACCTGTCCGTTGTCTTTGGATACGACAAATCTCAGCTTCTTCTCGTCCCGCAGGCGCAGTAGAGCTTGTCGGCTGGTTGGGTCCTCGAGAACGCGCGGTCCGCTCACCCCACGGCTCCCGCTGACAGTACGGACCTGAAAATAAACAGAACAGCAGCTTCCACCTCCCGACCGTCTCCCTGCTGAGGGGTAAGTTTGGAATGAGGGGCTTATGTATGTGACTGTTTATGTGCCAAGGGGGGGGCTATCACAGTAATTTGTCGTGGTAGAGGGTGTCACTATTACAGTGATCACGAACCTATGACACGCGTGTCAGCACTGACACGCGTAGCCATGTTCGTTGACACACCGCTGCATACAGAGAAGTATGGGGCCGCATGCCAAGAACCGAAAAGAATGTTTCATCCTCGGCTCCTGCACGGCCAGGTGTCACTCACTGCTCCGCTGCCCCTTTTGTGTCCTCTGCAGAGCATAGGGGACACAGAGGAGCGCTGAACATCGCCCAACGCGGGGGCACTATCAAGTGCTCTAGAGACGCGCCGGTGCTCACTCCCTACAACGGAGGACCGCAGTGGGACTGGAGATTGCAGCACAAGGCTGCCCCCATCACTGCTGTGTGCCCGCTGTCTGCCGCCATCCATAGAGTTCGGAGCTGTAGGGACGGGACAGACTACAAAGCTGCAGGCAATCGGAAGCTAGGGGTGTGACAGGGGCATTCCCTCCTGCTAAGTGCTGTCACACCCCTAGCTTCCGGTGTCGACAAGGTACAACAGTACCCACAGCGGCACCTTGTCACACATCTTCTGGTCCTATCCACTACTCATGCCTTATTGGCAGGAAGTATAAGCACTAGAGATGAGCGAACCTACTCGGCCACGCCCCTTTTTCGCCCGAGTACCGCGATTTTCGAGTACTTTGTACTCGGGCGAAAAGATTCGGGGGGCCCCGTGGGTGAGTGGGGGGTTGCAGCGGGGAGTGGGGGGGGGGGAAAGGAGAGAGAGAGAGGGCTCCCCCATGTTCCCCGCTGCTACCCCCCGCTCCATCACGCCTCCCCCCGCCCCCCGAATCTTTGCACCCGAGTACTGAAGTACTCGAAAATCGCGGTGCTCGATCGAGTAATTACTCAAAACGAGTAGGCTCGCTCATCTCTAATAAGCACGTATCAAAAAAGTTACAAATCTAACCGTACCTGTTGTCCCAAAACTCGCTCTACTGATTATTGGTTTCAATAGAATTCACCCAGCATACAAAAAATTAATAGGCCATGTCCTATTAGGTGCCAAATTGCTTTTTTCCAAAAATTGGAAATCTGAGGCCCAACTGTTTGTCAAAGATCTAATTAGTAGAGATAAGCGAGCACGCTCGTTTAAGGCTGATGCTCGAGAGAGCATCGGTCTTTTTGAGTAACTGCTTACTTGTTCGAGCACCTTGTGGGGAAGCGGTGGGGGGAGCAGGGGGGAGAGTGAGAGAGATCTCTCTCTCTCCCCCCGGTTCCCTGTCAACCCCCACCCCCGCATGGTGCTCAGACGAGTAAGCAGTTACTCGAAAAGACCGATGCTCTCTTGAGCATCAGCCTTAAATGAGCGTGCTGGCTCATCTCTACTAATTAGCTTGATTTTAGAACATAGTTTATACAAGAAAATACTAGCCCTTTGAAATAATGCAATTTCAAAATATCAGAAAATGTAGAACCCATGGATAGTACAATTCTCTCCTTTTAGTGTCTTCTCTCATTCTCTTACTTCGTTTTTTCCCAGTTTACAAACAGATGGGAGTGATCCTTGTATTGTCCCTCAATGTATTTATACATAGTTATTTGGTCGCCTCTTAACCGTCTTTTTTCCAGGGTGAATAATCCTAATTTTGATAGCCTCACTGAGTATTCCGGTCCTCTCAGTCCATTTATTGATTTAGTTGCCCTGCTTTGGACCCCTTTAAGCACTGCAACAGCTTTCCTGAGCACCACTGTCCAGAACTGTAGACGGTATTCCATATGAGGCCTGACAAGTGCCTTATATATCAGAAGATATATTATGTGGCTTGGGATGTCACAAAAATGGGTGTCTTTAAAAAGAAAGCTTGCTGAAGCTCTGAGGGTCAGCCTATGGATGGGCCCCTCAAAAAGGACAGAAAAAAACACAAAAAGAGCAAAAATGTAAAAAATGTGCTAAAAAAAAGCAAAACAAAAGCAAAAAAAGTAAACAAAAAAAAACCAAGCAGAATCCCTGAGGGTCGATCCTGTTGAAGGGCCTCCTCAAAATCAAAAATGCCTGAAAGCTCAAAAAAGAAAAGCAAGCAAAAAAAAAAACAGCGGGTGTCACTTGACTCGGTTGTCATGTGGCTCGGGATGTCACTTGGCTCGGCTGTCATGTGGCTCGGGTTGTCACTTGGCTCCGTTATGTCACGTGGCTCGGGATGTCACTTGGCTCGGCTGTCATGTGGCTCGGGTTGTCACTTTGCTCGTCTGTCATGTGGCTCAGGATGTCGCAAAATTTAGTTTCCTTAAAAAGAAAGCTTGCTGAAGCTCTGAGGGTCAGCCTATGGATGGGCCCCTCAAAAAGGACAGAAAAAAACACAAAAAGAGCAAAAATATAAAAAATGTGCTATAAAAGCATAAAGCAAAAAAAAGTAAACCAAAAAAAAACAAGCAGAAACCCTGAGGGTCGATTCCGTTGAAGGGCCTCCTTAAAAACAAAGCCTGAAAGCTTGATGGAGCCCTGAGGGTCGGCCTCTAGACGGGTCTACTCAAAAAGCACAAAAAGTGCAAGAAAACGTGCCTGAAAGTACAGAAAGAAAAAGCAAGCAAAAAAAAAAACAACGGGTGTCACTTGGCTCGGCTGTCATGTGGCTCGGGTTGTCACTTGGCTCCGTTATGTCACGTGGCTCGGGATGTCACTTGGCTCGGCTGTCATGTGGCTCGGGTTGTCACTTGGCTCGTCTGTCATGTGGCTCTGGATGTCACAAAATTTAGTTTCCTTAAAAAGAAAGCTTGCTGAAGCTCTGAGGGTCAGCCTATGGATGCCCCCCCCAAAAAGGACAGAAAAAAAACACAAAAAGAGCAAAAATGTAAAAAATGTTCTAAAAAGCATAAAGCAAAAAAAAGTAAACAAAAAAAAAACAAGCAGAAACCCTGAGGGTCGATTCCACTGAAGGGCCTCCTTAAAAACAAAGCCTGAAAGCTTGATGGAGCCCTGAGGGTCGGCCTCTAGACGGGTCTACTCAAAAAGCACAAAAAGTGCAAGAAAACGTGCCTGAAAGCACAGAAAGAAAAAGCAAGCAAAAAAACCAAACAACGGGTGTCACTTGGCTCGGCTGTCATGTGGCTCGGGTTGGCACATGGCTCCGTTATGTCATGTGGCTCAGGATGTCGCAAAATTTAGTTTCCTTAAAAAGAAAGCTTGCTGAAGCTCTGAGGGTCAGCCTATGGATGGGCCCCTCAAAAAGGACAGAAAAAAACACAAAAAGAGCAAAAATGTAAAAAAATGTGCTATAAAAGCATAAAGCCAAAAAAAAGTAAACCAAAAAGAAACAAGCAGAAACCCTGAGGGTCGATTCCGTTGAAGGGCCTCCTTAAAAACAAAGCCTGAAAGCTTGATGGAGCCCTGAGGGTCGGCCTCTAGACGGGTCTACTCAAAGAGTGCAAGAAAACGTGCCTGAAAGCACAGAAAGAAAAAGCAAGCAAAAAAAACCAACGGGTGTCACTTGGCTCCGGTTGTCACTTGGCTCCGCTATGTCACGTGGCTCGGGATGTCACTTGGCTCGGCTGTCATGTGGCTCGGGTTGTTACTTGGCTCATCTGTCATGTGGCTCAGGATGTCACAAAATTTAGTTTCCTTAAAAAGAAAGCTTGCTGAAGCTCTGAGGGTCAGCCTATGGATGGGCCTCTCAAAAAGGACAGAAAAAAAACGCAAAAAGAGCAAAAATGTAAAAAATGTGCTATAAAAGCATAAAGCAAAAAAAAGTTAACCAAAAAAAAACAAGCAGAAACCCTGAGGGTCGATTCCGTTGAAGGGCCTCCTTAAAAACAAAGCCTGAAAGCTTGATGGAGCCCTGAGGGTCGGCCTCTAGACGGGTCTACTCAAAAAGCACAAAAAGTGCAAGAAAACGTGCCTGAAAGCACAGAAAGAAAAAGCAAGCAAAAAAAAAACAACGGGTGTCACTTGGCTCGGCTGTCATGTGGCTCGGGTTGTCACTTGGCTCCGTTATGTCACGTGGCTCGGGATGTCACTTGGCTCGGCTGTCATGTGGCTCGGGTTGTCACTTGGCTCGTCTGTCATGTGGCTCTGGATGTCACAAAATTTAGTTTCCTTAAAAAGAAAGCTTGCTGAAGCTCTGAGGGTCAGCCTATGGATGGCCCCCCAAAAAAGGACAGAAAAAAAACACAAAAAGAGCAAAAATGTAAAAAAATGTTCTAAAAAGCATAAAGCAAAAAAAAGTAAACCAAAAAAAAACAAGCAGAAACCCTGAGGGTCGATTCCATTGAAGGGCCTCCTTAAAAACAAAGCCTGAAAGCTTGATGGAGCCCTGAGGGTCGGCCTCTAGACGGGTCTACTCAAAAAGCACAAAAAGTGCAAGAAAACGTGCCTGAAAGCACAGAAAGAAAAAGCAAGCAAAAAAAACCAAACAACGGGTGTCACTTGGCTCGGCTGTCATGTGGCTCGGGTTGTCACATGGCTCCGTTATGTCACGTGGCTCGGGATGTCACTTGGCTCGGCTGTCATGTGGCTCGGGTTGTCACTTGGCTCGTCTTTCATGTGGCTCAGGATGTCGCAAAATTTAGTTTCCTTAAAAAGAAAGCTTGCTGAAGCTCTGAGGGTCAGCCTATGGATGGGCCCCTCAAAAAGGACAGAAAAAAAACGCAAAAAGAGCAAAAATGTAAAAAATGTGCTATAAAAGCATAAAGCCAAAAAAAGTAAACCAAAAAGAAACAAGCAGAAACCCTGAGGGTCGATTCCGTTCAAGGGCCTCCTTAAAAACAAAGCCTGAAAGCTTGATGGAGCCCTGAGGGTCGGCCTCTAGACGGGTCTACTCAAAAAGCACAAAAAGTGCAAGAAAACGTGCCTGAAAGCACAGAAAGAAAAAGCAAGCAAAAAAAAACAACGGGTGTCACTTGGCTCGGCTGTCATGTGGCTCGGGTTGTCACTTGGCTCCGTTATGTCACGTGGCTCGGGATGTCACTTGGCTCGGCTGTCATGTGGCTCGGGTTGTCACTTGGCTCGGCTGTCATGTGGCTCGGGTTGTCACTTGGCTCGTCTGTCATGTGGCTCAGGATGTCACAAAATTTAGGCTCCTTAAAAAGAAAGCTTGCTGAAGCTCTGAGGATCAGCCTATGGATGGGCCCCTCAAAAAGGACAGAAAAAAACACAAAAAGAGCAAAAATGTAAAAAATGTGCTATAAAAGCATAAAGCAAAAAAAAGTTAACAAAAAAAAAACAAGCAGAAACCCTGAGGGTCGATTCCGTTGAAGGGCCTCCTTAAAAACAAAGCCTAAAAGCTTGATGGAGCCCTGAGGGTCGGCCTCTAGACGGGTCTACTCAAAAAGCACAAAAAGTGCAAGAAAACGTGCCTGAAAGCACAGAAAGAAAAAGCAAGCAAAAAAAAACAACGGGTGTCACTTGGTTCGGCTGTCATGTGGCTCGGGTTGTCACTTGGCTCCGTTATGTCACGTGGCTCGGGATGTCACTTGGCTCGGCTGTCATGTGGCTCGGGTTGTCACTTGGCTCGGCTGTCATGTGGCTCGGGTTGTCACTTGGCTCGTCTGTCATGTGGCTCAGGATGTCACAAAATTTAGGCTCCTTAAAAAGAAAGCTTGCTGAAGCTCTGAGGGTCAGCCTATGGATGGGCCCCTCAAAAAGGACAGAAAAAAACACAAAAAGAGCAAAAATGTAAAAAATGTGCTATAAAAGCATAAAGCAAAAAAAAGTAAACAAAAAAAAAACAAGCAGAAACCCTGAGGGTCGATTCCGTTGAAGGGCCTCCTTAAAAACAAAGCCTGAAAGCTTGATGGAGCCCTGAGGGTCGGCCTCTAGACGGGTCTACTCAAAAAGCACAAAAAGTGCAAGAAAACGTGCCTGAAAGCACAGAAAGAAAAAGCAAGCAAAAAAAAACAACGGGTGTCACTTGGCTCGGCTGTCATGTGGCTCGGGTTGTCACTTGGCTCCGTTATGTCACGTGGCTCGGGATGTCACTTGGCTCGGCTGTCATGTGGCTCGGGTTGTCACTTGGCTCGTCTGTCATGTGGCTCAGGATGTCACAAAATTTAGTTTCCTTAAAAAGAAAGCTTGCTGAAGCTCTGAGGGTCAGCCTATGGATGGCCCCCTCAAAAAGGACAGAAAAAACCACAAAAAGAGCAAAAATATAAAAAATGTGCTATAAAAGCATAAAGCCAAAAAAAAGTAAACCAAAAAGAAACAAGCAGAAACCCTGAGGGTCGATTCCGTTGAAGGGCCTCCTTAAAAACAAAGCCTGAAAGCTTGATGGAGCCCTGAGGGTCGGCCTCTAGACGGGTCTACTCAAAAAGCACAAAAAGTGCAAGAAAACGTGCCTGAAAGCACAGAAAGAAAAAGCAAGCAAAAAAAACCAACGGGTGTCACTTGGCTCGGCTGTCATGTGGCTCAGGTTGTCACTTGGCTCCGTTATGTCACGTGGCTCGGGATGTCACTTGGCTCGGCTGTCATGTGGCTCGGGTTGTCACTTGGCTCGTCTGTCATGTGGCTCAGGATGTCACAAAATTTAGTTTCCTTAAAAAGAAAGCTTGCTGAAGCTCTGAGGGTCAGCCTATGGATGGCCCCCTCAAAAAGGACAGAAAAAACCACAAAAAGAACAAAAATATAAAAAATGTGCTATAAAAGCATAAAGCAAAAAAAAGTTAACCAAAAAAAAAACAAGCAGAAACCCTGAGGGTCGATTCCGTTGAAGGGCCTCCTTAAAAACAAAGCCTGAAAGCTTGATGGAGCCCTGAGGGTCGGCCTCTAGACGGGTCTACTCAAAAAGCACAAAAAGTGCAAGAAAACGTGCCTGAAAGCAGAGAAAGAAAAAGCAAGCAAAAAAACCGAACGGGTGTCACTTGGCTCGGCTGTCATGTGGCTCGGGTTGTCACTTGGCTCCGTTATGTCACGTGGCTCGGGATGTCACTTGGCTCGGCTGTCATGTGGCTCGGGTTGTCACTTGGCTCGTCTGTCATGTGGCTCAGGATGTCACAAAATTTAGGCTCCTTAAAAAGAAAGCTTGCTGAAGCTCTGAGGGTCAGCCTATGGATGGGCCCCTCAAAAAGGACAGAAAAAAACACAAAAAGAGCAAAAATGTAAAAAATGTGCTATAAAAGCATAAAGCAAAAAAAAGTAAACAAAAAAAAAACAAGCAGAAACCCTGAGGGTCGATTCCGTTGAAGGGCCTCCTTAAAAACAAAGCCTGAAAGCTTGATGGAGCCCTGAGGGTCGGCCTCTAGACGGGTCTACTCAAAAAGCACAAAAAGTGCAAGAAAACGTGCCTGAAAGCACAGAAAGAAAAAGCAAGCAAAAAAAAACAACGGGTGTCACTTGGCTCGGCTGTCATGTGGCTCGGGTTGTCACTTGGCTCCGTTATGTCACGTGGCTCGGGATGTCACTTGGCTCGGCTGTCATGTGGCTCGGGTTGTCACTTGGCTCGTCTGTCATGTGGCTCAGGATGTCACAAAATTTAGTTTCCTTAAAAAGAAAGCTTGCTGAAGCTCTGAGGGTCAGCCTATGGATGGCCCCCTCAAAAAGGACAGAAAAAAACACAAAAAGAGCAAAAATATAAAAAATGTGCTATAAAAGCATAAAGCCAAAAAAAAGTAAACCAAAAAGAAACAAGCAGAAACCCTGAGGGTCGATTCCGTTGAAGGGCCTCCTTAAAAACAAAGCCTGAAAGCTTGATGGAGCCCTGAGGGTCGGCCTCTAGACGGGTCTACTCAAAAAGCACAAAAAGTGCAAGAAAACGTGCCTGAAAGCACAGAAAGAAAAAGCAAGCAAAAAAAAACAACGGGTGTCACTTGGCTCGGCTGTCATGTGGCTCGGGTTGTCACTTGGCTCCGTTATGTCACGTGGCTCGGGATGTCACTTGGCTCGGCTGTCATGTGGCTCGGGTTGTCACTTGGCTCGTCTGTCATGTGGCTCAGGATGTCACAAAATTTAGGCTCCTTAAAAAGAAAGCTTGCTGAAGCTCTGAGGGTCAGCCTATGGATGGGCCCCTCAAAAAGGACAGAAAAAAACACAAAAAGAGCAAAAATGTTAAAAATGTGCTATAAAAGCATAAAGCAAAAAAAAGTAAACCAAAAAAAAACAAGCAGAAACCCTGAGGGTCGATTCCGTTGAAGGGCCTCCTCAAAAACAAACTGCATCCAGACTGACAGAGCTGAGAACAGACAGACAGCAGGATGCGGACAGACTGAGCTCTTGCAAAGCTGCACACCACAGCAGACATAGGCAAAATGACCAGCGCCAAGACAGGGCACAGCTATCTGACGGTGCCCATATACCTAAGTAGCAGGATATCAAGTATTCTAATAGATTGGAAGCTCCTAGGAGCAGGTTGTATTTATCTCTTTCTTTACAGCATCAGCTCTCCTGAGCCTGGAATTACATACAAATATGTATACAGCAATATGCAGCAGGACCGATTCCATCCAGGGTGATAGCCGATCGCCACATCTGGGGTCAGGATTTTTTGCCCCCCTGAGGTAGAACTCTCCAGGGGTTTTTTCGCCTTCCTCTGGATGTTTGGATCCGGCGGCTCTTATCTTAGGACATTGATGGACTGGTCAGAAGGACCGAAGCAAGTTCTGTGGTCTCCAGTGGTCCTAACCTGAGAGTCACTGTGATCATTGTGTCATTTATTAAAGGGCCGGTAATATTTAATTACAATGTTGCTTATTGCTATTCTAATAAAGCAGAATTCTATCATCTACATTGTGGTGTTTGTCTTTTGTCTGATTTCTCCTTACACAGCGACCATGATGGGATGCCGCCCAATAATCCAGTAGACGTATCTTGCACATAATAAAGTGTTTCATCTCCTAACCACACGGTGACAGCTGTTGCCGGACAGGAACTATAGTGTGGCCATTATAGGACAAATCACGCCATAACCTGATGGGACTGAAAACTGACATTTCTACAGAAATTCTAGTAATGAACAAATGTGCATATTTTCCTAAACATGGTAGATGGTCGGGTGTTACCCGTTGGGTGATTTGTCTTGGAATGACCCTTCAAACAGTCGTTCACGATCATCTGCACGTGTAAAAGGTGGTTTTCCCAAGAAAGACATTTATCCCCTAACTACAGGATAGGGGATGTTTGATTTACTGGGGGCCCCAGCATTCGGACCCTCAGTGATACCGAAACAAGTGCTCCCAGATGCCCCATGTGAATGGAGCGGTAGTGCGCAGGCTTGACCGCTGCTCAGTTCAGTTCTATTGGCAGGCGGAGATTGATGTGCTCAGTAATCTCCCTCAATCCCATAGAAAGTGAATGGAGTGGTCACTGACAATCCATTAACATGGTGCATTCGGGTCTGCTGGTCTTGGGAATGCCGGTGGTCTCAGCATTTGGCACCCCAGCGATCAGACATTTATGACCCTTACCTGCAAATAGGATATAAATGTCTTTAATAGGAAAACCCTTTTGAAAGTACCAAAATCCAGTATTACCTAGGTGATAGGTGATAAAAGTCTGATTAGTGGGGGTGTAAACGCTAAGACCCCCAGTAATCCTAAGAACGGGGTTCCCATGTCCCCTCTCCTTTTCCCTGTGGGTTTATTGCATCTTCCACAGTGAGGAGTTTGGTTTCCCAAAGTGTGCTCTGCGGAGCCCATGGAGCTCCACGATTGATTATCAGGGCTTGGACGGAGGATCTAGGTCCCCGCTCACCTCACCTAATATGCAGTCCTGCAGTCAGCATAGCAGTGCAGATCACATCAGCTGACTCTGGTCACATGATCCTCGCTGCTATGCCAACCGCAGGGCCTGTGTATTAGGTGTCCTAGACATTCATTTCGCCTGTACAGGCTGTCGGGACACCGCTACAGGGGTGAGTAAAGCGGGGACCAATGGCAGATCATTACTGGGGCTGCAATAGGGGTCACTGTTACTACTGGGGCCATAATAGGAGTCACTATTGCTACTGAGGCTGACATAGGGGGAGCCTGTTACTACTAGGGCCACAATAGGGGACACTATTACTACTGGGGCCAATATCGGGGTCACTATTACTACTGAGGCCAATGTGGGGAAAAGTATTACTGCTGAGGCCAATATAGGGGACACTATTACTACTGGGACCGCAATAGGGGTCACTATTACTACCTGGGCCATAATAGGGGACACTTACTACTGGGGCTTCAATGGGGGAACCTATTACAACTTGGGCTACAATAGTGGTCACTATTACAATTGGGGCAAATATAGAGGTTACTATTACTACTGAAGCCACCAATATAGGGGGTCACTATTACTACTGGAGCCAATATAAGGGTCACTATTTCTACTGGGGCCACCAATTTAGAAGACACTGTTACTACTGGGGCAACCAATACAGGGGAAACTTTTACTGCTGCGGCCACTTTGGGGGACACTTATTACTGAGGCCATTGTGGGGGACACTTACTACTGGGGCCAATATAAGGGACGCTATTACTACTGGGGCCACCAATATAGGGGGTCACTATTACTACATGGGGTGGATTTGCTGTTGAGTTTACAGAAGCTGTAGTAGCAAAGTGGATGAGATTTTTAAAATCTCATCCACACGCTGTTGAAACAATCTGCTCACACCCCATGCGGATTTTGACATGTGGTGCGGGATTTAATTCCACAGCATGTTAATTTTAAATAAATTGTATATCAAAAGCGCATCCAGCGCTCCAGCGTTCCGACCTGTGCTTTTTATAAATGGCTCTATCCTTTTTATAACGATGGAGGTAAAAATCATACGTCATGATAAGGGTGGCTTCACACGAGCATGTTTTTGTGCGTCCATAAGTGTGCACCCATGTATGTGCAAAAACACACGTGAATGCAGGTCCGTGCATTGCCTTCAATGGAGCTGTGACTGCTGCCGGCGGCTCCATTCTGCCAGCACCCCGTAATTGTTTTTTCAGGGAAGGGCTTTAAATATAAGCCCTTCCCTGAAAAACAACAATTTTAGTGTAAAACAAACAAAAAAACTTACCTGTCCGCCCCTGCCGTGTCCCCGCGGGGATGAAGAACACTCCATGATCCTAACACATGAGTAGCAAAAGTCTCTCTCCTGTCCTGATGGTTTGTTACATTGTATCAGTGCAGATAAAATGTATCCGTTTGGAGCTTAAGCTTTCTATCTGAAGCCGTAGTCACACGGTTATTATTCTCGTACTTTGTGAGACACACAAAACTCACTCGGAAATAAAACCCATTATTTACATGAGAGATTTTTCTCTTGCAGCGATGATGTGAGACGGTAAAGACTGCGGCATGTCCTATTTTTTGGCGATCTCGCTCATTACTTTCTATGGGACTACATAAAAGCGTATCGCACTCTCCTGGAAGATTGCATATTTCCCAGCGTGATATTGGTCCGAGTTTCACAGACTGATATCGCTCTTGTCCGCATGACTACAGCCTCACAGAGGATTGTCTAGACTGGATGCAGACCCTCAGCTGTGAGAAGTAGGAGGTCTTCACAGATTTTTCAGCCTCTGGATGTAAATAAAAAATATCTTGTCCTTAACTGACAGCAAGCAGAGATCCTGAACTGGTCAGGAATTCCAACACACTGAATTTAATGGATGGCAACCCTTTAGAGCTCTGTCTATAGGGGAGATTCTGATAATGCTCTGAAATATCTTCATTGGGCAGTCACTACAGTAGGGTACGGTGCCCATAGACATTTTCAGCTCCGTCGTGTCTGTAGTTGGGGTACATTTTGCCCTGTGATAGTCATGAGGGGTGTTAGGAGAAGTTTACAGAAGCCCTGTACTATAGTGCTGCCCTATTAACAGGCGAGGATGTGACTCGGGATGTAATCATTAATACCTACAGGAGGGAGTGGAAATACCCATCTATGCCCAAATGAAAGGTACATTAGCCACAGAAGGAATAGGATGATGGCCGCATAGTCACACTGTGTTCTTCCTTCATGATCAGGCATAGACATACAATCACAAAGATAGGTATGGCTACATGGTAACTGTGGCTACTATTGCTATATGGTCACTGTAGTTGGTATTACTACTACTTGGTGATTATGGCTGGCACGCAGTGCGGTCCTGATGGTTGGAATGACTAAGGTTCAATGTGGTTGGTATTACTATGTGGCCCCGTTGGTTGCTATTGCTACCGGTACATGGTCTTTGAGACTAGCACTGATATATTGTCACTGTAGTTGGTATTACTGTATTGGCATTGTTGATTGACAATGCTATTAGGGCACTGTAGTTTGTACTGCTGGCTAGCACTGCTATATGGGCAATGTGTTTGGTACCACTAAATGGTCACGATGGTTGATCTTACTAGATGCTCGCATTGGATAGTGTTATTAAAGGGCCACTCCGGTGAAAACACATTTCCCATCCCTGCCCCATCACCTGATTGCCTGCGACACTCTGGAGGTCTCCTCTATGTATTGCAGCCACTTCCATGCAGTGCAGCCCCCTGTCCGATGCTCATCAGGCACCATCTGGAGGCTGAGGTTTTTTGCTTCCACATCTATCCCATGAGGCACTAGCTGAGGCTATAGCATTTCTACCTGCTAAGGAGAAAGTTTAATTATCATTACCTTCTATAATCCCCTAAATAAGCTACAGTACACAAGTGTATGGTCAGGAGGATGAGACGCGATCTCCTCAGTCACTTTTCACTCAGCTTCACCTACACTTTATTAAACGTTAATTGTCCCTTCAGCTAGAGGAACTAGTGGGGGAAATTGTCTTTCAAATCAGTTCAGAGAAAGGAAAGGAGAGAACGTTTAAGTCAGTTGTTAAGTAAATATTGCTGTATTCTTCACCCTGTTCAATTCACTGCATACTGCTGTATCTTCTTGTGCCATTTCCAAGTTTAGTAAATCTGCGTACTCCCAGATTACTACCACAAGCTACTGGACTCGTCTCAGTTATTTCATCGGCATTCCATCCTGAGAGTGCGGTTGGAGTACTGACGTCACGCGTGACAAAACAGGCCTTCCTGTTAAGCATACCGCGGTACGTTCTCAGGGTCGCTGCACAACCCCTGAGCAGAGCACTTTTGGCTAACACACTCAGACTAAACACCCCTGCAATACGAACCTCTCATGCTCGCCTACAGGACTTCACCAGAGCAGCACCCATCCTCTGGAATGCTCTACCCCAAGGCATCCGGACAATTCCCGATGCACGAAATTTCAGACGTGCCTTAAAAACGCACCTCTTCAGGGAAGCATACCAAATCTCCTGACCTAGTCCCTCGCCCCTCCCTATGGTGCCCCACCCTGTTTGCCTTCTAATAAATGATCTGTACATGAAATTTCCTATTGCCTGTGTTCCCCAACCCCTGCACCTCCTGTACCACCCCCAACCCATTTGTGTCTAACCCAACGTATCTCACATTGTAATTGTTGTATTGTTTTGCATTTATCCATGCCTGAAAGCTGCGGAATAAGTTGGCGCTATACAAATAAAGATTATTATTATATTCTGCAAACCTCATGGTCTCCCTCACTTTGGCACGCCAGGGTCGGCCGTTGCACAATCGTAATGCACTCGCAGTGAACATCGCAATTTAACAAGCATGATAGCGGTGTGAGTTCCTCAGAGCATTATCACGCTCGCCCATATGAATGCACCCTAAGGGTGCATTCCCACAAACGTACATCGGCTCGGTTTTTACGCCGAACCAATATACGTCGTCCTACTCTGCAGGGGGGGGGGGGGGGATGGAAGAGCCAGGAGCAGGAACTGAGCTCCCACCACCTCTCCGCCCCCTGCACTATTTGCAATGAAAGGAGGCGGGAGGGGGGGGCTAAGTTCCGCGAATAGCCCCGCCCCTCCCCATTGCAAATAGTGCAGAGGGGCGGAGAGGAGGCAGAGAGGGGGCGGGAGCTCAGTTCCTGCTCCTGGCTCTTCCATCCTCCCCCCCCCCCCTGCACATGAGGACGACGTATATCGGCTCGAAAACCGAGCCGATATACGTTCGTGGGAATGCAGCCCACGAAGGACGTATAAAAAAAAGAGAAAAAAACCTAAAGTAGGCATCCCTGAAAGAAAACACTACATTTTCTCCTACTGCTCCTTCACATGGTGTATTTTTGCTGCTGATTTTGCCCCAAATCCTCATGAAATTCACGCCATTTTAGCATTCTATGAAATACTATGTAAGTCTGCGCTGCAGTTCATACGGGCAGATTTTTCCGTGCGTGAGTTCTGAGATACACATTGCTGGGGAAACACCTGCGTCAGTCGGCCGCACACACGCTGTCCCCATTGACTGGAGCCAAATCTCCATGTGGGTCTGCATGAACATCTGTGGCAGAACGCTGCGGCTCAGCCTTGTATTTCTCCAACACGGACGTGACGCTTTCAGTATTGTGTGAATAAGGTTTAACGTAGTTTTCACGGTCACAAGACCACATAATGGTTCAGTATCAGCTAAAATGAAAATCTTAACCCTTTCATGCTCCACGGCATACAGTTACGTCCTGGGCGTGCAGACTTTGTACGGAACGGGATCAGAAGTCGATCTTACTTCATACTCGCCGGCAGTCCTTCACAGCTGATACCTACCTGCAACAGCTGTAAGTATACATTTATAAAGTCATACATTATATGAGAGGCGCGCAGGCTGCACACAACTCCCATTACTTGGAAGTGATTCATATGGAAGTCATTGCCTCAGTTTTTGTCGGTTTCAGATTTCCCCGATTTGATTTCGGACAGTTTATTTGCTACTAATTTTTAGAAAAATGTAATTACTATACAAAAATAAATCAACAAAACAAACAGAGAACGTCCCCCTACCGGCCCTTTTATGTTCCAACGCCCCCAGTTGCGCCATTTCGTTCCACCGCCCCCCTTGAGAAGTAAAAACGCTCCCAAGGGGGCAATAACGCCCACGTTGAGAACCACTACTCTAGACGTAGAGAGCGCCCCTTTGTGACAGTCCTGGGCATAAATACATGATGGGAAAAATCTCTGTATTGTAGTCCGCCCATTCCGTTTATTACTTTAGTTGCCCGCCCTTGTACCAGCTCCAGCTTTGATGTCCTTCTTGACTACCGATGCCCACAACTGTACATTCCATGTGTGCTCTGACCAGTGACTTGTAAAGAGGAAGAACAATGTTCTCATCATGTGCCCTTAGACCTCTTTTGATGCACCCTATGATCCTATTTGCCTTGGCAGCAGCTGCCTGACACTGGTTGCTTCATTTTAGCTTAGAGATCACTAAAATCCACAAGTCCTTTTCCACATCAGTGTTACCCAGTGGTTTCCCATGTAGTGTGTAATTGTGACACATATTTCCCTTTCCATGTGCAAAACCTTACATTTATCAATGTTAAACCTCATTTCCCACTTTTCTGCCCCCAACTTATCCAGATCCTCTTGTCACCACATTCTGTCTTCTCTTGTGTTCATTTCTTTACATAGTTTTGTCATCTGCAAATATTGGTATTTTACTGCACAATCCTTCTACCAGGCCATTAATAAATATACTAAAAAGAAGAGGGCCAAATACTGCCCCCTGTGGTACCCCACTAGTAACAATGACCCCTCTAATTCTGCCCCCTGTGGTACCTCACTAGTAACCCTCGCAATACTCCTATGAGTTGACAGGACACAGCAGGAGAGATCGTGAAGTGGTAGAACCCATTAGCAGGAGGGATAGTGAGGTGACAGGACACAGCAGGAGGGTCAGTGAGGTGACAGGACACAGCAGGAGGGACAGTGAGGTGGCAGGACACAGCAGGAGAGACAGTGAGGTGACAGGACTCAGCAGGAGGGACAGTGAAGTGATAGGACACAGCAGGAGGGACAGTGAAGTGATAGGACACAGCAGGAGGGACAGTGAGGTGACCTCACACAGCAGGAGAGATCGTGAAGTGAAAGGACACAGCAGGAGGGACAGTGAGGTGATAGGACCCATTAGCAGGAGGGATACTGAAGTGACAAGACACAGCAGGAAGGACAGTGAGGTGATAGGACACCGCAGGAAGGACAGTGAGGTGATAGGACATAGCAGGAGGGAGAGTGAGGTAACAAGATACAGCAGTAGGGACAGTGAGGTGGCAGGACACAGCAGGAGAGACAGTGAGGTGATAGGACACAGCAGGAGGGACAGTGAGGTGACAGGACACAGCAGGAGGGATACTGAAGTGACAAGACACAGCAGGAAGGACAGTGAGGTGACAGGAAACAGCAGGAGGGACAGTGAGGTAACAGGACAAAGTAGGGAGAAAGTGAGGTGACAGGACACAGCAGGAAGGACAGTGAGGTGGCAGGACACAGCAGGAGGGACAGTGAGGTGGCAGGACACAGCAGGAGAGACAGTGAGGTGACAGGACACAGCAGAGGGGACAGTGAGGTTACAGGACACATTAGCAGGTGGGACAGTGAGGTGATAGGACACAGGAGGAGGAACAGTGAGGTCACAGGACACAGCAGGAGGGACAGAAAGGTTACAGGGCACAGAAGTAGAGACAGTGAGGAGCAGGACACAGCAGGAAGGACAGTGAGGTGA
Source organism: Eleutherodactylus coqui (assembly GCF_035609145.1). NCBI lineage: Eukaryota > Metazoa > Chordata > Amphibia > Anura > Eleutherodactylidae > Eleutherodactylus > Eleutherodactylus coqui. The sequence goes on from NC_089844.1 coordinate 199,254,966, forward strand.
CAGGACACAGCAGTAGGGACAGTGAGGTGACAGGACACAGCAGGAAGGACAGTGAGGTGACAGGACACAGCAGGAAGGACAGTGAGGTGAAGGGACACAGCAGTAGGGACAGTTAAGTGACAGGACAGATTAGCAGGGGTGACAATGAGGTGGCAGGACACAGCAAGAGAGACAGTGAGGTGACAGGACTCAGCAGGAGGGACAGTGAGGTCACAGAACTCAGAAGGGGGACACTGAAGTGCCAGGAAACACTACCAGGAGGGACAGTGAGGTGACAGGACATATTAGCAAGAAGGACAGTGAGGTGACAGGACACAGAAGGAGGGCCAGTGAAGTGACAGGACACAGCAGGAGAGATAGTAAGGTGACAGGACACAATAAAAGGGACAGTGAGGGGCAGGACACAGCACAAGGGACAGTAAGGTGACAGGACACAGCAAGAAGGACAGTGAGGTGACAGGACACAGCAGGAGGGACAGTGAGGTGACAGGGTACAGCAGGAGGGACAGTAAGGTGACAGGACACAGCAGCAAGGACAGTGAGGGGCAGGACACAGCAGGGGGACAGTGGGGTGACAGGACACAGCAGGAAGGACAGTAAGGTGACAGGACACAGCAGGGGGACAGTGGGGTGACAGGACACAGCAGGAGGGACAGTAAGGTAACAGGACACAGCAGGAGGGACAGTCAGGTGACAGGACACAGCAGGAAGGACAGTAAGGTGACAGGACACAGCAGGAGGGACAGTAAGGTGACAGGACACAACACAAGGGACAGTGAGGGGCAGAACACAGCTGGGGGGGACAGTGAGGTGATAGGGCACAGCAGGAGGGACAGTGTGGTGACAGGACACAGCTGGGGGGCAGTGAGGTGACAGGACACAGCAGGGGGGCACTGAGGTGACAGGACACAGCTGGGGGGACAGTGAGGTGACAGGACACAGCAGGGGGGACAGTGAGGTGACAGGACACAGCAGGGGGGACAGTAAGGTGATGGGACACAGCAGGAAGGACAGTGAGGTGACGGAATATAGCAGGAGAGACAGTCTGCTGCACTCAGGGAGCCTCCTGCCCTCCTGTCATCTCCTCACTTTGGACTGGGCCAGCCTGACCGCTCCGACGGCCTCTTAGAGTTTCCAGAAGGTTTCAGTCTCACTGGTAATGCCTGGTCTGGTAGGAGGACATTGCTCATCCATTTTGTTGTAATTTTCTTCCATTGATAACTCGGCTTGGTAACAGCAAATATGGCGGCTGCCTTCTGTTGGACAGAGACTATTCAGGACATACAGTTTGTTCACTTGTGACTGAAGTGGCAGGTTCCTGTGACTACAAATGAGATCCTACAGTTGTCAGTACTGTGCCAAGTGGTCCCAGACGCAAGAATAAACTCCATAGTGTCCCCAGTAGAAATAATACCCGCATAGTGGCCTCAATAGTAATAATACCCCCATAGTGAGCCCAGTAGTAAAAGCACCCCCGTAGTGTCCCCAGTAGTAGTAATACCCCCATAGTGGCCCAAGTAGTTATAATGCCCCCATAGTGACCCTAGTAGTAATAATACTCTCATAGTGACCCCAGTAGTAAAAGCACCCCGTAGTGTCCCCAGTAGTAGTAATACCCCCATAGTGGCCCCAGTAGTAAAAGCACCCCCGTAGTGTCCCCAGTAGTAGTAATACCCCCATAGTGGCCCCAGTAGTAATAATTCCCCCATAGTGACCCTAATAGTAATAATACTCCCATAGTGACCCCAGTAGTAATAATGCCTCCATATCACCCCTCTCTGACATTCTCTCTGGATTTGGCCAGTGTTTTTCAGCATCAAGCAGCTTGCAATCAGGAATATTGGAGATTCAGAACCCCTTACCCAGCAAACTGTAAGTACGAGCCGGGGGTCTTATTGCTGATGGTAATGGGGGTCTGCTAATTATAATTATAGATCCTCGCCGTCCTGCCCCTTCTTATGTCTTTTACAGGATCGGCAGGACAACTAGCCGTGGTACACCATATTATGGTTGCATTCTCCCTACAAGCGTTACTCTGAGGACTTTACTTTTATATGGTAACTCCTATTTAGCACAGCTGGGGATTTCTTACAGATGCAGTCAGATCTGACGATTTAAAATTTTAAAAAAGCATACCTCACCTAGAAGCGCTGTCCAGGGCTCCGCTGCAGCTTCTTCCGGGTCCCTGATACTTGTTTTTTTCATCTCTTCTGGCCAGGATTGAAAATCCCTGCCTCCTGGAAGCGCTGGCTGTGATTGGCTGATGTGTAGCCAATCACAGCCAGCGCTCGATGAATGGCTGTGATTGTTTCATCGAGTGCTTGCTGTGCTTGGCTAAGCGTCAGCCAATCACAGCCAGCACCTCGAGGACTTTTTCAATCCCTGGCCAGAAGAGATGAAGGAGAATAGTGCCGAAGATCTTGTCAATGGGATCAGAGGCGCCGGAATACTAGCCCCCGGGGATATATATGGAGGCAGCCCATGACAGGGTTAACGGGGAGGCCAGGGTTAATTGAAGGGTGAAGAGGGGGGGGGTGTAGTATAGGGGGGAGTAGAGGGGGAAGTTAGAGAGAAAGTGCGGGAACAGCAGGGGGAGGAGCATCCCTAGGCGGCAACGGAGGAAGAAGAAGCAGAAGGAGAAGACGGAGGCCACGAGGAAGAAGAAGGAAAAGGTAGAGAAGACCCAAGACCCCAGACCGAAGTCCCAAGACCCCAGACCGAAGTCCCAAGACCGAAGTCCGCAGACCGAAGTCCCCAGACCGAAGTTCCAAGACCTGTCCGTGAAGAGCCCGAAGGTGATCGTCAGGAAGGGCCCAGAAGAGGACTTACCCGACATGGAGGCCGCCATGGAGAAGATCCGGGCAGCGGTGGAGGAGCGGGGCATCGACTGGCTCATGAGGGTCCTGGACGTCGGGGCCCCGGGCCCATCGGAGGAGGAAGCGGCACCCGCACGGTCAGCAGCGTCGGGGGGAGAGGCGTCCGGAGCCCCTGCAGCAACAGCGGTGAGAGAAAGGGGGCGAAGGACAGCTGCTGCGGAGAGCCGCAAACCGGAGGCAGCAGCGGGAGCGCTGTCGGGGACTGCTAGTGGCCGGAGGGAGGAGGCAGGAGGGAGCAGGCAGACACCTGCAGCATCGGCGAGAGGGCCGAGAACGAGGAGGGCCCGCGCTCCGGCGCGTCTGAGCCCTGATCAGACTCCACAGCGTCGGCGCCGCACAGAGAGTCCCTCACGGGCCCCTCCGGGCCGGCTCCCTGCACCATTCATGCCATCGGGGGAGCGCAGGCCCGGGAGGAATCTCGCCGGGCGGCACGGCGCAGCGTCCGGCACTAGGTCCCGTGCTGCCAGGGGGGCGGGGCCTAGCACCGGGCTGTCGGCGGTGAACAGAGCTACAGCGTGGGGCCGCTCTACAGGAGAGCCGGTGGTAGCAGAGCAGCCCCACAGTGACTTCTCTGAACTAACTGAAGTGCGGCCCGTGAGAGCCAGGCAGAGCAGCAGGCAGGCGGCTGCGAATCCGGAGGTGCGTATGCAGCCAGAGGAGGACCCCGGTCGTCAGTTCGGACCACATTCTGACGAGGAATCGGATCCGCTGGAGGGAGGATCGGCGGCTGGTGGGACTACAGCCCCTACGCAGCCAGGTGAGCAAACACACGGGGACACTACACTACATGCAGTTAGCCGCGTTGCGCACGCGGGAGATAGCTTTGGGGGGTGGACAGGGGATGGGGGGGCGATGGCAGGCACACGTGGCGCAGCGAGTGATTTTGGGTTATTTCTGGGTGGATTATGGGAGTTGTGGCGCAAGCAAGACGCAAGAGCAGGGCCGTCGCCAGTAGCTGCTTGGACGCTACCGTCCAATGCGTCGATCGCCGACGATAGCGCTAGGGGAGGTAGCACGGCGGGGGCGTCGGTAGGGCAGCAGGTAGCGCCCGTTACGGTAGGGGTCCAGACGGAGAAAGATGGGGAAGGGATTCGCCTGGATGACAGAGCGAAGGGGGAAGTTTATGTGTGTTTCGAGGGCCCCCTAGGTTCACACTTAAAGAAGGAGGTTAGAGAAAAGATTTGGCGCGACGAATGCGTCGAGATCTTTTCCCTTCTCCCTTTGGAAAAATTCAATTTAGATAAAGGGAAAAGGACGGAATATAAGAAGGAAGAGGAGGAGAAACGTCGGTGGAGACTGATTCCACAGACGTTCTCTAACTGGATGCAAGCCTTCGCCATTCTGGCCAGCGTTATAGGTGAAAAGGCGCCGGAGAATTGCTCCGGCCTTTTTTGCTATCTCGATGCGATAGGTGAGGCGTACAGAGTATACGGGGGCCAAACGTGGCTTAGGTACGACGAACAATTTCGTCAGCGGAAAGCGATCCGACCGTCTATTCGGTGGGATCAGAAAGATATTGGCCTATGGTTGCGGGTAATGGCCCCAGTTAGGTTTGGTCAGCCCTTTCAGGGGGGGGCCGGGACTAGCAGCTCGGCCAGTGGTTCCCAAGGGGGGGGGGGCAGGGAGGACAGTCAGGGAGTCATAGGCTCGGATTGTGTTGGCAGTTTAACGACGGCCAATGCAAATTCGGGAACTCTTGCAGGTTCAAGCACGTCTGCTCCGTGTGTAACGACACATCACATGGAGCAGCAAAGTGCTTTAAAAAAGGAAAAGGAAAGGGTTTCGGGGCACCTGGAAAAAGGGATGACACCAGTGAAACTGGCAAAGATGGTGCCGTTTCTAAATAGGTACCCCGACCGAGATAAGGCGAGTTTATTGTTTGAGGGTTTTAGGGACGGTTTTAGAATTCCCGCCCCAGTTCATAGGGTTCCGGTCACAACCAAGAATTTGCCGTCAGCGATTCGGCAATCGGCTGTGGTGACCGAAAAATTGTTTAAGGAGGTTCAGTTAGGCCGCATGGCGGGACCGTTCCGTTCCCCGCCCGTGGCGGACCTGGTGGTCTCACCGCTGGGGGTTGTTCCTAAGAAGGAACCTAACAAGTTTCGACTCATACACCATCTGTCATACCCAAAGGGGGCGTCAGTAAATGACGGTATGGACCCGGAAATTTGTTCTGTAGTGTATACTTCATTTGACGCCGCAATAAAATGGGTCCGCAGGTATGGGCAGGGAGCGAAGCTGGCAAAGGTGGATATCGAGTCTGCGTTTAGGTTGCTCCCAGTTGCTCCAGAGAGCATTCGTTTGTTAGGGTGTTTTTGGGAGGGAAGTTATTTTGCGGATAGGTGCCTACCCATGGGCTGTTCCATTTCTTGCGCTTATTTTGAAGCGTTCAGTTCCTTTTTAGAATGGGTAGTTAGGGATTGCACGGGGATTAGGTCAGTGATCCATTATTTGGATGACTTCCTATGCATAGGGCCAGCAGGTTCGCCTATTTGTGCAACTTTGTTGGGGTCACTTCAATGGGTTTCCGGTCAATTCGGGGTGCCTTTGGCGCCTGGGAAGACAGAGGGGCCCACTACATGTTTAAAGTTCCTGGGCATTACCATTGACACGGTTGCAATGGAATGCAGATTGCCCGAGGAGAAGTTGACAGAGTTAAAGGCGGAGGTAAAAAGAGCAAGGGTTGTCACCAAGGTCACTTTGAGGGAGCTCCAATCGTTATTGGGCAAGCTTAATTTCGCTTGCCGAATAATGCCGATGGGGAGAATTTTCAGCAGAAGGTTAGCGTCAGCAACGGCGGGGGTTCGGTTACCCCACCATTTTATCCGGCTAGGCAAGGAACTCAAGAAAGATTTAGCAGTATGGGCGGCGTTTCTAGAGAACTACAACGGTCGGTCAGTAATGATGGAGGAAATGGTAAACAATTTTGATTGGGAATTGTTTACTGACGCCGCAGGGAGTTCAGGTTTTGGGATTTACTTCCAGGGCCAGTGGTGCGCGGCCGGATGGCCGAGCGACTGGTTCTCGTCAGGGTTGGTAAGGAATTTGGTGCTACTCGAGCTCTTCCCCATTATAGTAGCGGTGGAGATATGGGGCGAGCAATTTAGGAACAAGAGAGTACGCTTTCACTGCGACAACCTGGGGGTCGTGCAGGCGATAAATAAATTGTCTGCATCATCCCCTCCAGTGGTGGCCTTACTGTGCCACCTGGTGCTGAAAGCGTTATCACTGAACGCTTGGATAGGTGCGGTACATGTGCCGGGGGTGAACAACTCACTAGCGGATGCTCTTTCTCGTTGCCAGTGGGAGCGATTCCGACGTTTGGCCCCGGCAGCGGAGAAGGAAGGGGTGTCTTGCCCGAGACACATCTGGAGCGTGGTCAGCGAGCAGTGAGGCACTTGATAGGTACCTCACTGGCTCGGAGTACGTGGACGGCTTATAGGGCAGCCTGGTCGGAATGGGAGGAGTGGCTGCAGCAGTGGGGAATCGTGCGTTCCGACGAGGACAGGGTAGGGGCGTTGTTGGGATGGTTGGGGAAAAGTTCTGAGACAGGGTTGTCAGTCGCGAGAGTTAACAAATTTATGGGAGGAGTGGCGTTTGGCGCTAAGTTGCGGGGTTTGACTGATGTTACAAAGAATTTTGTAGTGAGACAGGCACTAAAGGGGTTTAGAAGGGGGCGGAGGGGGGGCCAGATATGCGTCGGCCAATCTCGTTCGACTTGTTGAAAAGATTGGGGGGCGCATTGAGGGAGATATGCGGGGACGGGTTTGAATACTCGCTTTTTAAATTGGCTTTTTCATTAGCTTTCTTTGGGGCTCTTCGGCTGGGGGAACTGGTTTCCCCCAGCAAAAAGAAAGGGGGGGGTTTACAAAGCGAGGATACCAAGGTTATAAAAGGGCGGTTGGAATTAGTCATACGTCGTTCCAAGATGGATCAGGAGGGAAGAGGTCGGAGAGTGTCGCTAGGACAAGTGCGGGGAGAGTCCATGTGCCCAGTTAAATGTTGGGAGGAGTACAGTTTGGTAGCAGGAGTCAGGGTAGGGCCTCTTCTGCAGCACCGAGATGGTCGTTTTTTGTCAAGGTTCCAGTTCGAGGCGGTGTTAAGAAGAGCGATAGATACGCTGGGATTAGACAGCTCTAATTTCGGGACACATTCTTTTAGAATAGGCGCGGCAACGGAGGCAGCAGAGAGGGGACTGGATAGTCAGGCGGGGATGGGCATCGGTCGGTGGAAGTCGGGACGGTTTAAACGTTATATCAGGCCGCACTTGCTTTAAGTGGGGGGGGGGGGGAAGTTTTTTGCGGCGGGGTTAATTACGACTAGTTGTTTTTTCTTTTTGTTACAGATCATCGAGCCGCGTTGGTGTGGATAATGGGCCACTCTTTTGTGTATTGGGGGGGGGGGGGAGAGGGCTAAGATCAGGCCTAACGGTAGACAGTTAAGGCTGAGTAAAGAGACGGCGGTAATTCGATGGATCGGAGTGCGGGGCATGGCCTGGTTCCGGGTGTTACAGGACGTTCAGCGCCTAGTCTCCCTAGACAGGCCGCCTAACATCCTCGTACTGCACGTCGGGGGTAACGATTTGGGGCGGAGACCCTTTAGGGACCTAGGTAGGGACATCCGGTACGATATGCTTCGTATGTTGCAGATGTACCGGGGCTTGATCTTGGTCTGGTCAGAGATGGTCCCTCGCAAGGTGTGGCGCGACGCGCGCTCAGTGCGGGGGATAGACAAGGCCAGGATCAAGGTTAACCGGGAGGTTTCACGCTTCGTTGCGCGTAATGGAGGAGTGGCCGTTCGGCACATAGATCTTGAGAAGGGAGTAGGAAACTATTGGAGGAGCGATGGCGTGCATCTCAACGAGATTGGGACGGATCTGTGGTTAGAGGGGGTTCAGGAGGGAATAGAACGCGCGTTAGTTCTGTGGGGTGCTGCGCAGGCATGAGGTGGTCATGCCATGCTGGCGGTGGCGTTCGGAAGGGGGGGGGGAGTTCTTGGAGCCAGCTGATGTGCGGGGCGGGGGGGGGGGGGAACGGGGGGCTGATGGCTGCCTCCCCCCCCCTCCCCCTTTTTGGTATAGTGTGTGTGGTCAGCCTGTCGCCTCCCGGCTCTGTCAGGCCGTAGTCCCTGCAGAGAAACGTGGCTAGCCGAGGAACGGCTCGCGCCTCTCTGAGTCGGGAGGAGGAGGGCGACTAGGGGCAACCGGTTGTGTGTTGCCTCCCGAGTCGGCTGTCTTGCGACGGGAGGGTTTTAGCGGGAAGGATTTCAGTCTCCCGAGTCGGATAGAGGGAGAGAGCGGCGGGAGGCAGGACGGAAATCCTTTTCCCTGTTGGGGAGGCGACAGAGGGGGTTGGAGGCTCCAGGGACTTCCCCCTTTTCAGTGGGTTGTTTTATTTGATGTTTTTACCCAATTGTTAATAAGAATTTAAATAAACGGCCGCTGTGGCCAAAATTTATCCAAGCTAGAAGTTGCAGTGTTTTAATTGAAGAAAGGGGGAGGTTGGGTTAGGTCACAGAGGTCACATCCGATATACCCGCGTCAAGAGGCGCCGGAATAGTAGCCCCCGGGGATATATATGGAGGCAGCCCATGACAGGGTTAACGGGGAGGCCAGGGTTAATTGAAGGGTGAAGGGGGGGGGTGTAGTATAGGGGGGAGTAGAGGGGGAAGTTAGAGAGAAAGTGCGGGAACAGCAGGGGGAGGAGCATCCCTAGGCGGCAACGGAGGAAGAAGAAGCAGAAGGAGAAGATGGAGGCCACGAGGAAGTCCCACCCACCCGCCCTTACTTTAGCATATAGGGGGCAGTTTAGTTAGTAGAAAGGGTCGTAGAGGTATCGCAACATTGTCATAGCGGCGTTCGGAAGGGGGGGGGGGAGTTCTTGGAGCCAGCTGATGTGCGGGGCGGGGGGGGGGGGAAACGGGGGGCTGATGGCTGCCTCCCCCCCTCCCCCTTTTTGGTATAGTGTGTGTGGTCAGCCTGTCGCCTCCCGGCTCTGTCAGGCCGTTGTCCCTGCAGAGAAACGTGGCTAGCCGAGGAACGGCTCGCGCCTCTCTGAGTCGGGAGGAGGAGGGCAACTAGGGGCAACCGGTTGTGTGTTGCCTCCCGAGTCGGCTGTCTTGCGACGGGAGGGTTTGAGCGGGAAGGATTTCAGTCTCCCGAGTCGGATAGAGGGAGAGAGCGGCGGGAGGCAGGACGGAAATCCTTTTCCCTGTTGGGGAGGCGACAGAGGGGGTTGGAGGCTCCAGGGACTTCCCCCTTTTCAGTGGGTTGTTTTATTTGATGTTTTTACCCAATTGTTAATAAGAATTTAAATAAACGGCCGCTGTGGCCAAAATTTATCCAAGCTAGAAGTTGCAGTGTTTTAATTGAAGAAAGGGGGAGGTTGGGTTAGGTCACAGAGGTCACATCCGATATACCCGCGTCATGTCTGGCTCCGTTGATGTCCCTCATATGACGGATCTGTCACACCGTTACTAAAGTTTTTCTGCTCCTATGATGCAAATGTGAACAGATTCTTAGGTGTAAGATATAAAGAGATATTGGTAAGTGGAGCTGTGCTTTATCTTGTCTCGATGTCCTCCATAATTGTAGGTTTACCACCTGGGCGAGGGTCAGGATTCCACGTCCTGGCTAAACAATAACAAAGGAGACCTGGGCAAGATGTTCCTCTCTCACTTGGAGAATGTGGTTGACTTCCTCCACTCCGAGTTCCCCGAGAAGAAACTGCTGATGTGGGATGACATGCTGAGAAAGCTGAGCAGAGAGAGCATACAAGGTGAGTGGCCGCCTGTCTACTGTTTCCTTTTAGCAAAAACGGTAGCCAATCAGAGGGTGGGGTGGGGCTATAATACAGTGTAGCCAATCAGATCCTGGCAGTGATGAGTGTAGCAGCAGATGAGTATGCTGAGCATATGGGGCAATGACCTGTCCACTTTCTTTGGTATGTTAGTAAGACAGTAGCAGTGACGGAGGGGGACATACAAAAGGTTACAAGAAGCTACAGCAGCACAGAGTATCTTAGATCAGGAAGTGATCTGTGGTTGTGCTAGTGAGGACAGGACGGAATGTGATGTGTCAGCAAAGTGGAGACAAGTAGAAGGCCACAGACATGATTTAAAGTGACCCTCCGGTCCTGAAGAAACATAGATGGCCGCACCGCTAGTCTGACTACCTGAGGCACACTGTGCATTAATATGCATGGATAGTCAGCGCTTGCCATGCTGAATCCTCAGGTGAATTCCAGTCATCTAAGCCTCGCTTTACGGTGTATGTGCTGGAAGATGACATGAGAGGCGCACGTCACTTACATGGGATTCAGCCTGGTTTGTACTGACGTCAGAAGGAAAGTGGGTGGCAGCAAGAGGCTGAAGAGGAGGGATTTAACAAGCGACATCTTTACTTGGAGCTGTAATGGCGCCGCCTCTTGAGGCAGGGCATTTCACTAACAGGCGCTCTGCAATAAAAGTAGGATTTTGACTTTTTTGCCGATTTGCTCTATTCTGCTTAAAACATCAATGTTCTCCTGCTGCTATGCTGTTTTACACTGTGGGGCCAGGTAATATACCTATATTCTGCTGACAGGTTCCCTTAAAGGTAGTGGTAGGAGCAAGGGATAGTGATGCCAGATCTATGAGCAGGCCATACATAAGATTTCTCCGTTGGGGGTCAGTCAGGAGACCTTGTACATGTATTAGATTGTTGGCAGTGGTGATTTAAGGGCTTTTTAACGCAAGAGTTTTTTTCCGTGCGAGTATGGTCCGATTTTTTATTTTACGGAAATAGAACGCACTGATTTCATAATCAGACAGTCTGAGTAAAAAAATGCAGCATGTCCTATCTTGGTCTGATTCTTGGGCAAGAATTGTCCATTCAAATCAACCGGTGCATTAAAAAAACGGACATATGAGTGCGTTCTGATTTTTTTTTTCATGCACCCATTGATTTTAATAGAACTTTTCAATTAGATCAGTTGAGCCACCTTCCATTTTTTAATGCACAGAAAACACAGATGACACTTGGATGACAGTCTTGAGATGCAGTATACAAGAGAGCAGCACCAGGCGATGTTATATTGTAAGAATCACATGATACATCCAGCACAATCCACGTGTCTTCAGTAGAAAGAATCTTTATTCCCAAAACGACCAGATTACAGCAACGTTTCGACTCGCAAAGGTAGAGTCTTTCTCAAGCTGTCAGTACATACACATATACCCTTCATATAAATAGAAAGCTCAACCAATCAAAGCATACATTAATTAAAAGTACTTAGCAGTGTATCTAACTCACCTGACCGGGGATGAGAGCGCACCTGTCACACTGTAACCACCACCTCAGATCACTGAAAGGGTGTTGCAGACGCCATCTTTGCCAGCTAATGCATACACAGGTGTTGTTTGTAGTCTCTGATTGGTTGAGGCTTTCTATTTATATGAAGGGTATATGTGTATGTACTGACAGCTTGAGAAAGACTCTACCTTTGCGAGTCGAAACGTTGCTGTAATCTGGTCGTTTTGGAAATAAAGATTCTTTCTACTGAAGACACATGGATTGTGCTGGATGTATCATGTGATTCTTACAATATAACATCGCCTGGTGCTGCTCTCTTGTATACTGCATCTCTGGATTTATTGAGGACGTTGGTCCAGTCCTTTGGAGAAGCCTGCGCCTATGTGCTTTCTGCATTGAGTAAAAAAGAAAAAAACCCTCCTGAGTAGGATCTGTCGGTGAGTGCTGCTGCCTATACATTGCTTGTTTTCCTGTATATGATAGACTGTAGTCAGCGTGCACCTGACCGGGGTGTGAACCCACCTACTGATCTGGGTGACGATGTCCCAGAATTCCCACGACCGTTTGCATACACCGACGCTGATGCCACCAGGATACTGGCGGACATAGCAAATGACGGTACCTTCCTGAGTTCTCCATCTGTTTGCAATCTACAGTCTAAATATGAATTTGAAAAGAAAAAATTAATTTCGTATGGTCTGCATATGGTGACATTGAAGGAGTACTTCAACATGAAACGTATTCCAAGGGGGTTACGAACGAATGTCCGCCCGACTCTTATGATGGACAATATGGAATTTCGTTTAAAATATGAAGCAATAGCCAATAAATTCTCCTTCGATGTCATCTTGCTTAATATTGAATATTTGCAGGCTGAGACTAGGAAGCACCAAGCAACTTTATCTGAGATAGAGACACAGCTAACTTCTCAATTATCTGGCTCTGATCTTTCTGACCTAATGAAGAAAATTGATGAATTATGTAGGCAATACAAGAAGGACATTGAATCCACTAAAATACAAAAGTGGCAACGCGATATAGATGACTATAGGTCCGGCAGGGTCTATAGTTGGCAGGGGGAGCGCAGAAATGGTGCTCAACAATTTAGATCTCGTCCCAATAGACGACAGAAGAGGAATGTGAATAGGAACCGTTCACCGTACTTTGGTTTTACATCGGCAGGATCCGATTCGACGGATGATCCTGGAGGACACAATAATGAGGAGAGATCTCAGTATTCTTTTTTAGATCGACGACCACCGATACGTTCCAAGGGAGGTCCTCCGTCAACAAAAGAACACGCCGTGGAGGCTGACGTCACAACCGCTCGAGGAAAAAACCCGATGACCACGCGGTCCAGGAACAGACGGAACTAACTACGGAAACCGCCACTTCGTCTCTGGTGGTAAATATCTCACAACGTATGTTATCCGATGTGGAAGTGCAAGTTCTATCTAAAGGGCTTTCATTTTGTCCCTCAGTTCCAGCTGACTGGTTTCAGCTGGAACTTGACTGTGATAAGTTTTTGAGGAAGCTCAAGCTACGCACATATTTTGCGGACAAGTCGAATGTTCAATCTAATGATGTACCATCTGACTCTAGTTTTGGTTTTACCTCAAAGAAACTTGGTTTACGGGGGAAAAGTACGTTCCAGCCCCCGACCACAGAAACGGCAGTAGAGACATATATGAAGTTGGTGAAGAGAGATCTTAAACAACTAAGAAAAAAAAGTGTATGTCAATATGTTCCCTCTAATTTGAACTAAGCTGAGAGACAGGCATTGCGTGATCTTCGGTCGGACGTGTCCATCACGATCAAACCTGCCAACAAGGGCGGTGCGGTGGTCGTGATGGACACGTCCCAATATAGAGCAGAAATACTCAATTAAGAGATGTGGCAGTCTATGAATTGCTCAGCGGGGACCCCACGACACGATTCCAAGTACAACTTAAGAACATGGTGGATGAGGCCCTCTTGCTGGGGATTGTCGATAAGGCCCTGGCGGACTTTCTTTGTATCAAGCATCCAAGGGTACCCTGTATATACACCTTACCCAAAATTCACAAGAGGCTTGAGAGTCCGCTAGGCAGACCGATAATCTCTGGCAGAGGGTCCTTATTCAATAATCCCTCAAAATTCCTCGATCAGGTTCTATGGGAGTTTGCGGTAGGGGCTAATTCATATTTGAGAGATACGAGTGACTTTCTTGTAAAAATACAGGAAATACAGATTAATGCACAAACTGTTCTGGTGACGATGGATGTAATATCACTTTACACTATCATTACCCATTCCAGGGGTGTTGAGGCTGTGCGTGGGTGCCTCGTTGGATCCCAATTACCAAATTCTTCTGTTCAATTTACCCTGGCGCTGCTGGAGTTCATTTTACACAACAACTACTTTCTATTTGAAGAGTCTTATTACCGGCAGTGCCAGGGTACCGCGATGGGGTCCAACGTGGCGCCCACGTACGCAAACATCTTCATGGACTGGATTGAAAGGAACCATATATACACGCATTCGATGTGGCCCAAAGTGCCATTCTGGGGCCGCTACATCGATGATGTGTTTTTCCTGTGGGAGGGCACCATCGATGAATTAACCCTCTTCCATGCATCGCTGAATGAAATTCTACCTGAATTGAATTTCACGATGGCCTACTCACAGGATAGAATACATTTCCTTGATGTCCTGGTAATCAAAAATGGATTGACGTTGGAAACTGATCTGTTTTGCAAGGAGACGGACCGTAACAACTTGCTCCTATTTGGGAGTTGTCATCCCAGTAAGACTGTAACATCACTACCTTGGAGCCAGTTGTTGCGGGTCTGTCGAATTGTAAGAGAGACAGATGTGGATGAAAGGCTGAGGCAGATGTGCCAGAAGTTCAAAGAAAGGGGTTATCCGCACAGATTAGTTGAGGGTGCCTCTGAGAAGGCGAGGGCCCGTAATCGTATTGAGCTTTTGACCCCTCGAGAAAAGCTAGGGACTACAGGACGGATGCTATTTGTTTCTACCTATAATGGTATGAGCGGACAGATTTCCAATGTTCTGCGACGATACTGGTCCATTCTGTCAAAAAGCTGTCCCCAAATTACGGAATTCCATAGTCCCCCGATGATGGCGTACATGCCTGGGTTGTTCCTGCTGTAGCAATTTGCTGAGGGGCGAATTCTTTTATCATCCACAGACTGGAAAAAGTTCAAAATCAAAGGACATTTTACATGTCATTCGTCTTTTGTCGTCTATATTATTACATGCCCCTGCGGGCTATATTATGTGGGAGAAACAACCACTGAGATTAAAACGAGGATTACGAACCATAAGAGCACGGTTCGCACCAAAAAGGTTGATTTCCCCATACCACGCCACTTTGTGGAACAGAATCATTCAACGAGCCAGTTGCGCTTCAGAGTCATCGACCAGGTCCCTTTAGACATCAGGGGAGGGGACAGGGAGATGGCTCTGAAGCGTAAAGAACTTGAATGGATCTTTAGGCTGGAGACTTCGTCTCCACTAGGTCTTAATCTTGAATTCAACACTGCTATGCATTTATAGGTGGATGGGTGACGTCAGCACCCTGAATTACCATTTGCATTTTTTGATATGCGGCATTTTATGCAGTTTGTACTTATTAACTGATTTGTAATATATGTCTCTTTTTCTCCTTTTTTTCTCTTCTTTTTCTCTTTCTGTTTTTAGATTGTAAACCGGTTGGAGAGCACGCACCCACACCTGGACTTCCGCCTCATATATGATTTTTGATGTCCATTTGCGATTTTGTGCATAATTGATTGAAATGATATAAGCAACATGTTTTTGAAGAAATGATCCTCTTTCTCAGCTATGCCTTAATTCCTTCCGCATTAATAAAAACACTGTATGAACATTAGGTTGTAGTCCTGTTGTCCTTAGATAATGGGGGTGATACTTATCACTAGTGGGGTACCCTAGTATTAAAAGGTGTTTAGCTACTTGCATGCACACTTTACGCTATACGTTAGGATATGATTTGAATGTTACTATTGTATGGAGCGGGATTAACCCTCAATCCTTCTCCATACAATCCATGGGTACTGGTGCATTATGTCTCCACTGGATGTATGGGTGGAGATATGGGTTGGCCGGTGTCACGGACAGAGAACTTCTAGGCCACGCCTCCCTCACCTCCTGCATCCTGTTGAAATAGCCCTGGCAGCTCGCTTGTGTACCCCCACCCCGATGCAGTGCTTATACCCACATGGCCGTGGCAGCTGACACGTGTTCCTGCCGGAGTCCCATCTGTGCTCCGCTGCCGCTGTGCTCATACCTCTCCTCCGCTCCTGTTCCTCCTGCAGCCGCTGCTGCCGGGGTCGCTGTTACTCTCCTCACGGCTGTCACAGTCAATGCCGGCGCTCGCAAACCAAGCTGTGTCTGTCCATGCACCCATGGCACCACTCTCCTCCCCGCTGTCACCCTGCATGCTGCCATGTCAAACATCGCTCTCTCTGGCCATGTCCCCCTGGTGGCGCTGTCGGTGTCCTCGCTCTCAACCTGCATCGTGCCGCTCACCCCACCTTCTCCCCGCCAGCTCACTGAGCCAAAAGGATCCATAGCAGCTGAGGGGGGCGTGGCCTGGGTGTTCCCTGTAACTGACAGTGGCTAACCGATGTCTCCACCCATACATACGGTGGAGACATAATGCACCAGTACCCAAACAGCGAACCTCCTTGATGTAACTACGTTATGGAGACATTGAGGTTTGTCAAGATTCCCCTTGACATTTGGGACGTCAACATCCTTAGGTCTCCAACTCTCTGTATACTTCAACCTACTGAACTGATGAAGGGGTTTTGTGCCATAATGCGTTTCACACTATAAATATGAAAGAAATATTAAAGATGATCGAGTGTTGCAGTAAACCACCAGTTCTTGTAGTTCTATCCTCCCGTTGAATCTATGAACGACACATGGAGTACATGGGTCTGGAAGAGATCTCCGGCTGCTCCGCCTCCATTCACTTTAATTACTATTGCTTCTGTGTAAAGTACAGGACCGATAGTCGCTGGTATGGCTGCCAAGCGCTAAAGCTTCCAATAGTCGTACTGTGCGAAGGTACCTTAAGGGCTCATACCCACTGGTGACAGATTTTTCTGCAATGCGAGAGTGAGTGAAAATGCATGATTATGAAACCAATTATTTTCAATGGTTCAATTCTCATTTGCGATGTGCTCACTTAAGACTCGCAGCGCCAAGAAAAATCAGCGCTATCGCCCATTGTTTTCAATGGGGTCGGTGGCAGCAGCGGTGGCCTCATTAAAAACATAGCGAGTACATTGCGCTCCCCTGACACAGCTGTGACAGCTATGACAAGGAATTCCTTCATTCCTGCGGGGGTGAAGGAAGCCTCTGCCACAGCTGTGGCAGAGTTCCCTTATGCTATCCCATTGCTTTCAATGTGGCCAGTGCTGCCGCAGCCCCATTGAAAGCAATGAAATAAAGGCCACCATGGGGGGCAATGATTTTCGGGGAGGGGGCTTGACATAAAAACCCTACCCCTAAAATCATCCCTAGCTGTAAAACAAAAGTAAAAAAATAAATTTACTCACCTAGAAGAACTGTCCGGCTCTTCTTTCCGTGCCCGGCCGTCTTCATCTGTCATCTGGTGGCCGGGGATTGAAAAATCCCTGCCTCCAGAAAGAGCTGCTTCTGATTGGCTGAACGCTGTGTTCAATCAGAGGTTGCGCCCAGCTGTCATTGAATCAGCCGTCACTGAGCCAGAGGCACTATCACCAAATGGGGCCTATCCTCCCCCCAAGTAAAGGTTGGGGGCACCAAATATGGCCAGTCGCACCAGTGGTAGGGGAGGACCATTCTCTAAACACGGCCAGTCGCACCGGAGGCAGGGGTCACCATTTGCCAAACATAACTAGTCACATTTGGAACGAGGGGGGGCACCGAAGGCCACACACGGTCAATCGCACCACGGGCATTTTTTTCGCCACACACGGCCAATTGCACCCCAGGCATTTTTTTTCGTCCCACATGCCGGACTTTGGGGGGGCCCCTTTTTTTCGCCACACAAGACCAATCACAATGCATGCATTGGGGGGCACCTTGACTTCACCACACAAGGCAAATCGCACCGCGGGCATGGGAGCCACCTTTTATTGCGCCACACATGTCCAATCGCACAGTGGGCATGGGGGCCACCTTATTTTGGAAATCTCACCCCCTTTGTTGCTACTGTAAGTGCTGGAGGGTATGCATGGAAAATCCACTACAAATCCACTCCTACAGTTATCTGTATTCTTGGTGCTTAACAAAAGGTCAAAATGCTACAAATCTGTATGCATGAGGCTGCTGTCACACGTGCGTTCAGAAAATGCAGTCCAAAAACCGCCGCGTTTTACTGTGATTTCGCGCTGCATTTTGGAACACTTTGACAGTTTTTTTTAATGCACCCCACCGTGATGGGTGATTGAGATGCGTTACAAAGTGCTAAAATGCGCAAAAATATAGCAGACAGCACTCTAAAATCTAGGCATTAGAAATGCAACATTCAAGTTTTCATCTGCGAAGCCCCATTGAAATCACTGAGAGCGTTGTACTGCGCTAATCATGGTAAAAAGCAGGCCCTGAGAGAGCGGCCTAAGGCCGACTTCACACCCGCAAAAAAGATCTCGCATGAATATGAACCCCATTCTTTTGAATATACATAAGCGATCTTTTGTCTTTCTTTAGCCCACAATGCACCGTGATGCGGTAAACAAATCGAGGGATGCCCTATCTTTGTGCACACTCTCGCATCACATCTCCCATTATTTTAAATGGGGCCGGCAGCAGCATCGCACAACGTGTTAGGTGCATGCGATGCAAGCTCTCCCCATTGAAAACAATGGGAGAAACTCTGCCATCCTCCACCGCGGCTGATCGCTGCTTCCCTGAAGTGATGCAAGAGGTGTTATGGGAATAATATCTTATTCCAGATGAGTTCACTATCTGCTCCAATTGGTTAAAATGAGAAGTAGCATGCATGCAATGTATGAGTCCGACTCCATGTTGGTCATTCACCAGTACACTTCTGGTTTAGGGCTCACACCCACTGGCGTTTTTTTCTCCACTGCGCTGCGAGAGTAAAGGAAAAGTCTCGCAGCGCAGTGCGAGAAAAAAAACGGCATCACGCCGGGATATCGCCAGTGTTTTCAATGGGGCCAGCGGCAGCAGCACTAGCCCCATTGAAAAGAAATCGAGAATGCCGCAGACTTCTGCCACAGCTGTCACAGCTGTGGCCGAAGTCCGCGGCATGCTATCCCATTGCTTTCACAGTACTCCACAGTACAAGGCAGAACAGTGTTCCAAGTGCAGACATTAAGACAGACTTGATTTAGAGTACCTCCACACGGTGATCCCTTAATTTAGGACGCCCTTGTGTGAACAACTAAAAGATGTGTAGCTCAACCCAGCAGTCCCAGACTTCAGGACACTTAGGTGTAAACAATTGAAGAAGAGTACCTCCACCCAACGGTCTCAGAATCAGGACGCTCGGGTATGTGAATTAAAGATGAGTACCTCTGCACTGGGCCTTGGGAAGAACACACTCACGGTTCGCTCACGCTCCCTCTCTCTCTGGGGCTTACTCTTCGCTCATGATAGAACAGTCAATCAAGGGAACCTCTCCTCTTCTTCCATTCTTCACTGCATGAGGGTTGAAGGTACCCCCATGCAGCCAGCACTCTTGATCAGGAACACAGAAGAATCTCGACCTCTGAAGAATTACTCTAACAGAAAAAAGTTATTGAAAGTAACACCATTAGAAAGTATAACATCTAGATCCTTCTCTCGTTTAAAAGCTAGAGAGATATTCTGGATCTTCCGTATGGATACACTGGCCCCTAAAGGCCTTAATGAGTCCCTTGAAAAAATCTTTTAAATCATGTTTCCTCAAGAAAGCAATAGTTATATTATCCGTCATATTGTGGAATAAAATATAATAAAAGCATATTAGTATACATATAGAGATGAGCGAACGTACTTGTTTCGAGTAATTACTCGATCGAGTACCGCCATTTTCGAGTACTTCACTACTCGAGTGAAAAGTACTCGGGTGCGCTGTGGGTGAGCGGGGGGTTGCAGCTGGGAGTGGGGGGGGAGAGAGAGAGGGCTCCCTCCTGTTCCCCGCTACTACCCCCCACTCCCCTCTGCAACCCCCCGCCCCACAGCGCACCCGAGTACTTTTCACCCGAGTAGTGAAGTACTCGAAAATCGCTGTGCTCGATTGTGAAATCGCCCTTACCGAGTACGTTCGCTCATCTCTATATACATAATAAAATGTTACCCGACTTTGAGCTTACGTAGTCAGAGATATGGACAGTTATTTATCATTTTATTATGAGGAGAACTTCTAGAACGTTAGGGGTATAATATTTATTTGAACATGTAGTTTTAATATTCCTTTTTTATATTTCTCCTTTTTATAGGTGATAGAGAGAAAAATGCTAAACAGTATAGAACATCTACAATATGTACCCAGTATAGTGAGTCCGTTTAACCCCTTAGTGACAAAGCCTGTTTGCGCCTTAGTGACGGAGCCAAATTTTGGAAATCTGACATGCGTCGTTCAACGTAGCATAACTCCGTAAAGGCTTTACATATCCCAGTGATTCTGACATTGTTTTTTCGCCACATGTTGTACTTCATTTTGGTTGTAAAAAGAGACCGATATAATTTGTGTATATTTATTAGAAGTACCAATATTGGAAAAATTTTGAAAAAATTGTCATTTTTTCAAATTTTCAACTGTAATATCTCAAATATGTCCAAACATACTGTACAAATTTTTGATAAGATATATATTTCCATCTGTTTACTTTATTCTGAATGCACACTTGAAAAACTTTTGTGTTTTTTTAAACCATTTATAGGACGTACAAATTTAACATTACTTTTCAGCATTTTGAGGAACACTTTGTTTTCCTGCACCAAGCCAAGTTTGCAAAGGCTCATGAGTGTCAGAATAATAGATACCCCCCCAAATGACCCCATTTTAAAAACTACACCCCTTAATGTATTCACTGAGGGGTGTCAGGAGTATTTTGATCCTACCAGTTTTTTTCAGGAATTAATTCAAAAAATAAAATGTCATAGTTTTGCAAATATGTCATTTTAAAGACATTTTTTTTCCTATATTGCCCATGAAAATGAGGACTTACACCCCAAAATGGATACCCCCGTTTCTCCCGTGTTCAGAAACATACCCATTGTGGCCCTAATCTTATGTCTGGATGCACAACGGGACCCAAAATGAAAGGAGTAGTCGGTGTCTTTTAGAACATAAATTTTGCTTGAAGGCGTTTTAGGCCCCATAGCACTTTTGTAGAGCTCTTGAGTGGCCAAAACCAAAGAGAACCCCCACAAGTGAACCCATTTTGAAAACTAGACCCCTTAACTAATTTATCTAGGGGTGTACTGCCCATTTTGACCCCACAGTTTTTGAATGAATTCAAGCAAAGCAAAAGGAAAAAAATGTGATTTTCGTTTTATTGGCAATTCTGTCGTTTTAAAAACTGCTTTTTTGGTACAGCACACATATGAATGAAGACTTGCACCCCAAAATGGATACCCCTGTTTGTCCCGTGTTCAGAGACATACCCATTGCGGCCCTAATCTTTTGTCTGGATGCACAACGGGGCCCAAAATGAAAGAAGTAGTCGGTGGCTTTCAGAACAGAAATTTAGCATGAAGGTGATTTAGGCCCCATTGCCCACTTGTAGAGCCCTTGAGCGGCCAAAACAACAGAGAACCCCAACAAATGACCCCATTTTGAAAACTAGACCCCTTAACGAATTAATCTAGGGGTGTATTGTGTATTTTTACCCTACAATTTTTGAATAAATCTAAGCAAAGCAAAATTACAATTTTCATTTTTTTGGCATTTGTATCAATTTAAAAACAGTTTTTTTTGTACAGCACACATAGGAATGAAGACTTTCACCCCAAAATGGATACCCCTGTTTGTCCCGTGTTCAGAACCATACCCCTTGTGGCCCTAATCTACTTAAAGGACACATGGCTAGGCCTATAATGGAAGGAGCACCCGTTGGATTTCAGGGTACAACGGAATAAATTCCAGGCCCCATTGCCCACTTATAGAGCCATTGAGCGTCTAAAACGATAAAGAACCCCCTCAAATGACCCCATTTTAAAAACTAGACCCCTTAATGAATTCATCCAGGGGTGTACTGAGTATTTTGACCCCACAGTTTTTGAATAAATCTAAGCAAAGCAGAAGGAAAGAATTACGTTTTTCATTTTTTTGGCAATTTTGTCAATTTAAAAACGGGTTTTTTTGTACAGTTTACATAGGAATGAAGATCTTCACCCCAAAATGGATACCCCCATTTGTCCCGTGTTCAAAAACATACCCATTGTGGCCCTAATCTACTTATAGGACACATGGTTAGGCCTGTAATGCAGGGAACACCCGTTGGATTTCAGGGCAGAACTGAATAAATTCAAGGCCCCATTGTTCATTTGTACGGAATAAAAATTGACTCCCTAAAAATCCCCCGCCCCTCCCCCACACACTCCGCGCCCTTTTTCGGCATTCCCCAAATCTTAGATAAAAGTAATAATGTGAACTGTGTGGTATTTCCAAAGACAGGGGTAATTACGGAGGCAGGTTGGAATGGGTACATGGGGCAATAAAACCGGGTATCCCCCCTCCTCTCATGCTTTTTGGGGGTCATTTCTTGACCTCAGTGGTGGGTATAGTGGCGCTCTGTGAGTCTCCCTAAGCTTGATGAGGTGCGGCGGTCTCGCACAGAAGACGCTCAACAAGCTGCTCCTGGAACTGCAGGAAGGCGAGCGTTCCCGGGGCTTCTTGTAAATTGCGTATTACAGGTAGTGGTCTGAATAACGCCAGGCTCACACGGCCGTAGGTGGAATCCGCTTGCGGAGGTCCGCAGCGGATCCCAGCTGTGAGCCCGGCTGTGACCCTGCGTACGGCCACCTATTGTACTGCGCATAACTGCCTACTCACACGGGCGGTCATTCGCAGTACTTTTTTTAAATTTGTATTTCCCGCACAGTCGCTTAGCGATGACCCGGGTACCCGCAGCCCGTATACAATGTAGTTGCGTATGGGCAGCGGGTATATGCGCGACCACGGAGCACAATGGGCTCTATGTTGCGGATATCCGCGGTAAAATAGAACCTGCTGTGTTCTCTTTTCTGCGAGTGGATTACGCAATGCCGACCCGCTAATGTGAGCGGAATTGTGTAATCCAATGCGCTTCATCTGCGTATTACCGTGGATCAGACGCATGCGGAATCCGTAATTCCTATCCGGTCATGTGAGACCGGCCTAAGGTAGATCGCTACCTTTTTATCACGTGACCGGGGACCGCTCAACGAGGCCACCCGTCACTGCTCCAGGCTCTCGGCGACCGTTGGTCGCTGGAAGCAAGGAGATTTTAAATTTCCTGTGCTCCCCGACTCCTGCGCATGTGTTCGCTGTTTTGCCGGCGGTCGCATGTGCAGAATCCGGGTAAGTTCATGGATGAGAATCGCGTCGGGGTGCAAATACAGAGGCCTCCGGTAAAAGGTTTCATCTCCTCTCACCGATCGCATCGGTGAGGGGAGATGAAGCTTCACCTTTTTTTTTACTTTTACGTGATCGCCATTATCCATTGGATAACGGCGAACACGTGACAAGGAACCACTCACCGCGGCCCCCGTGAAATCTCCAGGCTCTCGGCTAAGTTTTGTAGCCAGGAGCAGGGAGATTTTAAATTATCCTGGCAATCCACGGCTTTTGCGCATGCGTCCGCCATTTTGGCGACGGGTGCGTGCGCAGAAGCTGAGGTAAGGTCTGCGGATAAATTCGCAGGCCTTAGGTACGTCATTTCATCCTCCCTCACGGATAAGATCTGTGGGGGGAGATGAAACGCAAGCTTACTTAACTTTAAAAACTTTTTTTTTCACTTTTTACACTTTTTTTTTAAACTTTACATGATCACTGTCATCCATTGAATGACAGTGATCATGTCCCCGGTATAATCTCTCTGTTCCTGGCTACACATGGCAGCCAAGAGCAGAGGGATTTTAAATTTCATGGGGCTCGAGCCCGTCTGTGCATGCGCCCGATGTCAATCATCGGATGCGCATGCGCAGAGGGGGATTCGGGTCCCGGGACATCGGGACATCGGGGAGGACTTAGGTGAGTATTTTCACCTCCCCTCATGGATCCGATCCATGAGGGGAGGTGAAACTGACTTTTTTTAAAAACTTTTTCACGATCGCCGCTATCCAATGGATAGCGGCGATCGCGTGCCCGGGGACCGCTCACCGAGGTCAAAACACCTCCTGGTTCCCGGCTACCTTCAGGAGCCGGGAGCCAGGAGATTTCAAATTTGCCGGGGGCTCCCGGGCTTCTGCGTATGCGCCTGACGTCATCGTCTGGCGCGCATGCGCAGAAGACCGTCGGCGGGTCTGGGAGGACCCAATCTCCGGGGGACACCGCCGACAAGCCAGGTAAGAATTTTCAGCTGCTCTGATGGATCCGATCCATCAGGGCAGCTGAATATCTAACTTTTTAGGCACTTTTCTTTACTTTTTTGCGATCGGTGCTATCCATTGGATATTGCCGATCGCAATACCGGGGGGGACTGCCCACATCCTGGGATGACAGCTCCATGCTGTCGGCTACCTGAGGGCACCGACAGCATGGAGCTGTCACGTCCTCAGGCAAGTGGGCATTAATCCAAAGAGGATTCATAAAACTACGTCCTCTAGGATTAAAGCCCACTTACTAAGGACGTAGTTTCCCGACGGGGCAGTCGTTAAGGGGTTAAAGATTTATTGTTATAAAATGATAGAGTATGATTGTTTATAGAATTGTTTCCCTATATGTCCTGTCATATGACATTAGTGAACAGAGCTAAATCCACGAACGAGTGGAGCGCACGTTGCGTTCCATGACCAAGGAAGTGAGAGAAGTTACGTCGCGACATCACAGCTACCACGTGACACGCTCTTTTGGAATGCATCGATGCGTCTCAAAAGGTTCAGGGTGACATAGCCAGTAGAGGTACGTCATGCGCCGCGCCTATGGGACGCATCGAGCATTCCAGGGCACATTGATGACGCTAACACTTGAAATTAGTGTGCTGTGCTGTCAGCTTGCTCACTTCATATATCTCATGATCCACTGCTTGCTCAAGCGGTTTCACCTGCCCCCTGTCCTGGGCTTAACCCCTTAACGACCAGCCCATAGTGTTTTTACGTCCTCCCGAAGTGGGCTTTATTCTCTGAGGACGTAAAAACATGTGTCCTGCAGAGAATAAAGCCCCTCGGGCTCTGGACGTGACAGCTCCATGCTGTCGGTGTCCGCAGGTAGCTGACAGCATGGAGCTGTCATCCCAGGCTGTTCGGACCCCCCCCCCCCGGCATTGCGATCGGCGCTATGCAATGGATAGCGCTGATCGCAAAAATGTAAATAAAACTGCAAAAAAGTGACATATTCAGCTGCTCTGATGGATCGGATCCATCGGAGCAGCTGAATTTACTCACCGAGGTCTGCCGCACGACTCCCCGCTGTCCCGATGCTCTGGGCGCCGTAGCCGTCCTTCTGCGCATGCGCGCCAGGCGGCATTACGTCAGCCACATGCGCAGAAGGCCTGGCAGCGCAGGAGACTTAAAATCTCCTGGCTCCCGCTTCCTGTAGGTAGCCGGGAGGCAGGAGATGTCAGCCGGTACCCGCGATCGCCGTTATACAATGGATAACGGCAATCGCAGAAGAGTGAAAAAAAGTGTAAAAAAAGAAAAGTTTCACCTCCCCTCATGGATCGGATCCATGAGGGAAGGTGAATATACTCACCTCAGGTCCGCCGATGTCCTCCGGCCGGTGTCGGGAGCCCCCGCTGGCTTCTGCAATGTGCCGATGTGGGGCGCATGCGCAGAAGGCTGGCGAGCCCGGCAAATTCAAAATCTCCCTGCACCCGGCTGTCACAGTTAGCCGAGTGCAGGGAGATATGACTGGGGACCGCTGTATGTGGTTTCCAGTCATTTGATCACCATTATCCATCGGATAACGGTGATCATATAAAGTTAAAAAGTAAAAAAAAAAGTTAAAAGTTAAAAGTAAAAAAAAGTTTAAAAAGTTAAAGTTTCATTTCCCCTTACGCATCATATATCTGTAAGGGGGGATGAAATTACGTACCCAAGGTCCCGGATTTGTTCCCTGATGGGATGTTGATCCGTGGACCTTACCCCAGCTTCGGCGCATGCGCCCGTCAGCATGATAGCGGACGCATGCGCAAAAGTGAAATATTGCCCAAGAAATGTAAAATCTCCCTGCTGCTGGCTACCAAAGGTAGCCAAGAGCCTGGAGATGTCACGGGGGGCGCCGTATGCGGTTACTGGTCACGTGATCGCCGTTATCCAATGCATTATGGCGATGACGTAAAAGTTCTTTAAAAAGTGGCAGTTTCATCTCCCCTCACCGATGGAATTTATTCAGTTCTGCCCTGAAATCCAGCGGGCATTCCCTCCATTATGGGCCTAGCCATGTGTCCTGTAAGTAGATTAGGGCCACAATGGGTATGTTTCTGAACACGGGACAAACGGGGGGATCCATTTTGGGGTGAATGTCTTCATTCCTATGTACACTGTACAAAAAACCCTGCTTTTAAATTGACACAATTGCCAAAAAAATGAAAATCATAATTTTTTCCTTCTGCTTGGCTTAGATTCATTCAAAAACTATGAAGTCAAAAAAGTAATCGTACCCCTAGATAAATTCGTTAAGGGGTCTACTTTTCAAAATGGGGTCACTTGTGGGGGTTCTCCATCGTTTTGGTCACTCAATGGCTCTACAAGTGGGCAATGGGGACTAAATTTCCTTCAAGCAAAATTTCTGTTCCGAAAGCCACCGGTTGCTCCTTTCATTTTGGGCCCCATTGTGCATACTGACATATGATTAGGGCCACAATGGGTATGTTTCTGAGCACGGGACAAACAGGGGTATCAATTTAGGGGTGCAAGTCTTCATTCATATATGTGCGGTACCAAAAAAACTGCTTTTTAAATGACAGAATTACCCAAAAAATGAAAATCGTAATTTTTTTCCTTCGGCTTGTTTAAGATTCATTCAAAAACTGTAAAGTCAAAAAAGTCATCGTATCCCAAGATAAATTCGTTAAGGGGTCTACTTTTCAAAATGGGGTCACTTGTGGGCGTTCTCCGTCGTTTTGCTTACTCAATGGCTCTACAAGTGGGCAATAGGGCCTAAATCTCCTTCAAGCTAAATTTCTGTTCCGAAAGCCACTGGTTGCTCCTTTCATTTTGGGCCCCATTGTGTATCCAGACGTAAGATTAGGGCCACAGTGGCTATGTTTCTGAGCACAGGACAAACAGGGGTATCCATTCTGGGGTGCAAATCCTAATTTTCATGTGTACTATAGAAAAAAGTCCTATCTTTAAAATGACATATTTGCAAAAATATGAAATTTTAGTTTTTCTCTTCTAAATTGCATTGACTCCTAAAAAAAAACTGTGGGGTTAAAATACTCATGACACCCCTCAGTGAATACCTTAAAGGGTGTAGTTTTTAAAATGGGGTCACTTGTGGGGATATCTATCATTTTGACTCCTATGAGCCTTTCCAATCTTGGTTTGGTGTAGGAAAACAAAGTGTTCCTCAAAATGCTGAAAAGTAATGTTAAATTTGTACGTCTCCTAAATGGTTAAAAAAAAATGAAAGTTTTTCCAATGTGCGCCAAAAATAAAGTAAATGCATGGAAATATATATCTTATCAAAAATTTCTATATTATGTTTGCACATATTTGAGATATTGCAGTTGGAAATGTGAAAAAATGACGATTTTTTCAAAATTTTCCCAACTTTGGCGCTTTTAATAAATAAACACAAATTCTATTGGTCTTTTTTTTCGGCCTAGATGAAGTACAACATGTGACGAAAAAACAGTGTCAGAATCGCTTGGATATGCAAAACCTTTCTGGTGTTTTTCCATGCTAAAGTGACACGTGTCAGATTAGCAAAATTTGGCCTGGTCATTAAGGCGCAAACAGGCTTGTTCACTAAGGGGTTAAACAGCAGAGAATTCCATGCAGGAAAAAGTGTCATCCACGCTTGCTTGCAGAATAAAATATATAATCTTCCTTTATTTAGACATATTTAATAGAGATGAGCGAGCACCAAAATGCTCGGGTGCTCGTTACTCGGGACGAAATTATCGCGATGCTCGAGGGTTCGTTTCGAGTAACGAACCCCATTGAAGTCAATGGGCGACCGGAGCATTTTTGTATTTCGCCAATGCTCGCTAAGGTTTTCATGTGTGAAAATCTGGGCAATTCAAGAAAGTGATGGGAACGACACAGAAACGGATAGGGCAGGCGAGGGGCTACATGTTGGGCTGCATCTCAAGTTCACAGGTCCCACTATTAAGCCACAATACCGGCAAGAGTGGCCCCCCCCCCTCCCAACAACTTTTACTTCTGAAAAGCCCTCATTAGCAATGCACACCTTAGCTAAGCACCACACTACCTCCAACAAAGCACAATCACTGCCTGCATGACACTCCGCTGCCACTTCTCCTGGGTTACATGCTGCCCAACCCCCCCCCCCCCCCGCACGACCCAGTGTCCACAGCGCACACCAAACTGTCCCTGCCCAGCCTTCAGCTGCCCTCATGCCACACCACCCTCATGTCTATGTATAAGTGCGTCTGCCACAGGAAAAGCAGGCACACACTGCAGAGGGTTGGCATGGCTAGGCAGCGACCCCCCATAAAAGGGGCGGGCTGATAGTCCACAATGCTGTACAGAAGCAATGAGAAATCCAATCCTGTGCCACCTCCATCTGGAGCTGCACACGTGGGCATAGCAATGGGGAACCTATGTGCCACACACTATTCATTCTGTCAAGGTGTCTGCACGCCCCAGTCAGACCGCGGTTTTTTATAAATAGTCACAGGCAGGTACAACTCCGCAATAGGAATTCCGTGTGCACCCACAGCATGGGTGGCTCCCTGGAACCCACCGGCGGTACATAGAAATATCCCATTGCATTGCCCAACACAGCTCAGGTAGTAATGTCGTGCTTAATGCAGGTGGGCTTCGGCCCACACTGCATGCCCCAGTCAGACTGGGGTTCTTTTCAAGTGTACAGATGTAGTAAAAACTCCGTGTGCACCTACAGCATGGGTGGGTGCCAGGAAGCCACCGGCGGTACATAGAAATATCCCATTGCATTGCCCAACACAGCTGAGGTAGTAATGTCGTGCTTAATGCAGGTGGGCTAAAAATTTATTTGATTACACTGTAGGCGAGGGCCCACAAAAATTGCTGTATCAACAGTACTAATGTACCTGAAAAAAATTGGCCATGGCCAACCAAGAGGGCAGGTGAAACCCATTAATCGCTTTGGTTAATGTGGCTTAAGTGGTAACTAGGCCTGGAGGCAGCCCAGTTTAACGAAAAATTGGTTCAAGTTAAAGTTCCAACGCTTTTCAGAGCATTGAAACATCTAAAAATTGTTTAGAAAAATTATGAGTGAGCCTTGTGGCCCTAAGAAAAATTGCCCGTTCAGCGTGATTACGTGAGGTTTCAGGAGGAGGAGCAGGAGGAGGAGGAGGAATATTAGACACAGATTGATGAAGCAGAAATGTCCCCGTTTTGGATGGTGAGAGAGAACGTAGCTTCCATCCGCGGGTGCAGCCTACGTATTGCTTACGTATCGCTGCTGTCCGCTGGTGGAGAAGAGAAGTCTGGGGAAATCCAGGCTTTGCTCATCTTGATGAGTGTTAGCCTCTCGGCACTGTCGGTTGACAGGCGGGTACGCTTATCTGTGATGATTTCCCCAGCCGCACTAAACACCCTCTCCGACAAGACGCTAGCCGCAGGACAAGCAAGCACCTCCAGGGCATACAGCGCTAGTTCAGGCCACGTGTCCAGCTTCGACACCCAGTAGTTGTAGGGGGCAGAGGCGTCACCGAGGATGGTCGTGCGATCGGCTACGTACTCCCTCACCATCCTTTTACAGTGCTCCCGCCGACTCAGCCTTGACTGGGGAGCGGTGACACAGTCTTGCTGGGGAGCCATAAAGCTGTCCAGGCCCTTAAAGACTGTTGCACTGTCTGGGCTGTACATGCTGCTCGATCTACGCACCTCCCCTGCTACATGGCCCTCGGAACTGCGCCTTCTGCCACTAGCGCTGTCGGATGGGAATTTTACCATCAGCTTGTCCGCCAGGGTCCTGTGGTATAGCAACACTCTCGAACCCCTTTCCTCTTCGGGAATGAGACTGGGAAGGTTCTCCTTATAGCGTGGGTCGAGCAGTGTGTACACCCAGTAATCCGTAGTGGCCAGAATGCGTTGAATGCGAGGGTCACGAGAAAGGCATCCTAACATGAAGTCAGCCATGTGTGCAAGGGTACCTGTACGCAACACATGGCTGTCCGCACTAGGAAGATCACTTTCAGGATCCTCCTCCTCCTCCTCCTCCTCCTCCTCCTCCTCCTCCTCAGGCCACACACGCTGAAATGATGACAGGCAAGCAGCATGGGTACCGTCAGCAGTGGGCCAAGCTGTCTCTTCCCCCTCCTCCTCCTCATCCTCCTCCTCCTCCTCCTGAACGCGCTGAGATATAGACAGGAGGGTGCTCTGACTATCCAGCGACATACTGTCTTCCCCCGGCTCTGTTTCCGAGCGCAAAGCGGCTGCCTTTATGGTTTGCAGGGAACTTCTCAAGATGCATAGCAGAGGAATGGTGACGCTAATGATTGCAGCATCGCCGCTCACCACCTGGGTAGACTGATCAAAGTTTCGAAGGACCTGGCAGATGTCTGCCAACCAGGCCCACTCTTCTGAAAAGAATTGAGGAGGCTGACTCCCACTGCGCCGCCCATGTTGGAGTTGGTATTCCACTATAGCTCTACGCTGCTCATAGAGCCTAGCCAACATGTGGAGCGTAGAGTTCCACCGTGTGGGCACGTCGCACAGCAGTCGGTGCACTGGCAGATTAAAGCGATGTTGCAGGGTGCGCAGGGTGGCAGCGTCCGTGTGGGACTTGCGGAAATGTGCGCAGAGCCGGCGCACCTTTACGAGCAGGTCTGACAAGCGTGGGTAGCTTTTCAGAAAGCGCTGAACCACCAAATTAAAGACGTGGGCCAGGCATGGCACGTGCGTGAGGCTGCCGAGCTGCAGAGCCGCCACCAGGTTACGGCCGTTGTCACACACGACCATGCCCGGTTGGAGGCTCAGCGGCGCAAGCCAGCGGTCCGTCTGCTCTGTCAGACCCTGCAGCAATTCGTGGGCCGTGTGCCTCCTATCTCCTAAGCTGAGTAGTTTCAGCACGGCCTGCTGACGCTTGCCCACCGCTGTGCTGCCACGCCGCGCGACACCGACTGCTGGCGACGTCCTGCTGCTGCTGACACATCTAGATTGCGAGACAGAGGTTGAGGAGGAGGAGGAGGAGGAGGAGGGTGCTTTAGTGGAAGAAGCATACACCGCCGCAGATACCACCACTGAGCTGGGGCCCGCAATTCTGGGGGTGGGTAGGACGTGAGCGGTCCCAGGCTCTGACTCTGTCCCAGCCTCCACTAAATTCACCCAATGTGCCGTCAGGGAGATGTAGTGGCCCTGCCCGCCTGTGCTTGTCCACGTGTCCGTAGTTAAGTGGACCTTGCCACTAACCGCATTGGTGAGGGCGCGTACAATGTTGTGGGAGACGTGGTCGTGCAGGGCTGGGACGGCACATCGGGAAAAGTAGTGGCGACTGGGAACTGAGTAGCGCGGGGCCGCCGCCGCCATCATAGCTTTGAAGGACTCCGTTTCCACAACCCTATACGGCAGCATCTCAAGGCTGATAAATTTGGCTATGTGGACGGTTAACGATTGAGCGTGCGGGTGCGTGGTGGCGTACTTGCGCTTGCGCTCCAACACTTGCGCTAGCGACGGCTGGACTGTGCGGTGCGAGACATTGGTGGATGGGGCCGAGGACAGCGGAGGTGAGGCTGTGGGTGCAGGCCATGAGACGGTTGTGCCTGTGTCCTGAGAGGGGGGTTGGATCTCAGTGGCAGGTTGGGGCACAGGGGGAGAGGCAGCGGTGCAAACCGGAGGCGGTGAACGGCCTTCGTCCCACCTTGTGGGGTGCTTGGCCATCATATGTCTGCGCATGCTGGTGGTGGTGAGGCTGTTGGTGGTGGCTCCCCGGCTGATCTTGGCGCGACAAAGGTTGCACACCACTGTTCGTCGGTCGTCAGGCGTCTCTGTGAAAAACTCCCAGACCTTAGAGCACCTCGGCCTCTGCAGGGTGGCATGGCGCGAGGGTGCGCTTTGGGAAACACTTGGTGGATTATTCGGTCTGGCCCTGCCTCTACCCCTGGCCACCGCACTGCCTCTTGCAACCTGCCCTGCTGATGCCCTTGCCTCCCTCTCTGAAGACCTGTCCTGAGTAGGCGTTGCACACCAGGTGGGGTCAGTCACCTCATCGTCCTGCTGCTCTTCCTCCGAATCCTCTGTGCGCTGCTCCCTTGGACTTACTGCCCTTACTACTACCTCACTGCAAGACAACTGTGTCTCATCATCATCGTCCTCCTCACCCACAGAAAGTTCTTGAGACAGTTGGCGGAAGTCCCCAGCCTCTTCCCCCGGACCCCAGGAACTTTCGAATGGTTGGGCATCAGTGACGATAAACTCCTCTGGTGGGAGAGGAACCACTGCTGCCCAATCTAAGCAGGGGCCCGAGAACAGTTTCTGGGAGTGTTCCCGCTCCTGAGCAGGTGTCATTGTAGTGGAGTGAGGAGGCTGGGAGGAATGAGGAGCAGCAGACAGAGGATTCGGATTTGCAGCACTGGACGGCGCAGAACTGTGGGTGGATGATAGCTTGCTCGAAGCACTTTCTGCCATCCAGGACAGGACCTGCTCACACTGCTCATTTTCTAATAAAGGTCTCCCGCGTGGACCCATTAATTGGGCGATGAATGTGGGGATGCCAGAAACGTGCCTCTCTCCTAATCGCTCAGCAGTCGGCTGCGACACACCTGGATCAGGAGCTCGGCCTGTGCCCACACCCTCACTTGGCCCTCCGCGTCCTCGGCCACGTCCACGTCCTCTAGGCTTACCCCTACCCCTCAGCATGCTGTATTACCAGTGATTTGATTTCCCAGGCAGGAAATAAATTGGCGCAAGCCTGCAGGCCAAATATAATGTTTTCGCTTTTTTGCAAAGGGAAGACCCCACTGCGTATATTCAATGAAAAACAAGAAGTTTAATATCTGTGGTGTGGCCCTCAAAAAGTGTCACACAAGTATAGTGTAGCAGAGTTATTAACTCTAGCAGAGCAGGTATTTGCCAGTCAGGAAAGACAATGGCGCTAGGCTGCAGTAAAGCGTAGCTGGTTGCGTCTGATTTTTGTACGTTGTACACGCAGCGCACACGGAGACCTTAGGACTGACACAGGCAGGCCAAATATAATTTTTTTCCTTTTTAGCTTAGAGAAGACCCCACTGCGTGTATTCAATGAAAAACAAGAAGTTTAATATCTGTGGTGTGGCCCTCAAAAAGTGTCACACAAGTATAGTGTAGCAGAGTTATTAACTCTAGCAGAGCAGGTATTTGCCAGTCAGGAAAGACAATGGCGCTAGGCTGCAGTAAAGCGTAGCTGGTTGCGTCTGATTTTTGTACGTTGTACACGCAGCACACACGTACACGGAGACCTTAGGACTGACACAGGCAGGCCAAATATAATTTTTTTCCTTTTTAGCTTAGGGAAGACCCCACTGCGTATATTCAATGAAAAACAAGAAGTTTAATATCTGTGGTGTGGCCCTCAAAAAGTGTCACACAAGTATAGTGTAGCAGAGTTATTAACTCTAGCAGAGCAGGTATTTGCCAGTCAGGAAAGACAATGGCGCAAGCCTGCAGTAAAGCGTAGCTGGTTGCGTCTGATTTTTGTACGTTGTACACGCAGCACACATGTACACGGAGACCTTAGGACTGACACAGGCAGGCCAAATATAATTTTTTTCCTTTTTAGCAAAGGGAAGACCCCACTGCGTGTATTCAATGAATAATAAATGTCTTCTGGCCCTGCCTACACAATTCTATCCCTGTAGTATTAATGCCGGGTGCAATGCTCTGCACAGCCGGTTTTGAGAAAAAAAAAAAAAAATGCAACACTGCTAACAGCAGCCTGGACAGTACTGCACACGGATAGAAGTGGCCCTAGAAAGGACCGTTGGGGTTCTTGAAGCCTACACTAACTCCTAACACTCTCTCTGCCTAACCCCCACTTCTGTCCCTATTGCAGGGCGCAATGCTCTGCAGATCCAATTTTGGACAAAAAAAAATAAAAATACTGTGCTAACACAGTACTGCACACTAGTAGATGTGGCCCTAAGAAGGGCCGTTGGGGTTCTTGAAGCCTACACTGACTCCTAACGCTCTCCCTACAGCAGCACCAGCAGCAGCACTTTCCCTCAGCTAAGTCACAAGGCATGTGTGGCGAGCCGCGG
The DNA here is from genome assembly GCF_035609145.1 of Eleutherodactylus coqui. Taxonomy (NCBI): domain Eukaryota; kingdom Metazoa; phylum Chordata; class Amphibia; order Anura; family Eleutherodactylidae; genus Eleutherodactylus; species Eleutherodactylus coqui. Next base: position 199,288,649 of record NC_089844.1, read on the forward strand.
GAGGGGCCGATTTTTATACTCGGGTGACATCTGATCGCCCCAGCCACTCACAGCAGGGGGGTGGTATAGGGCTTGAACGTCACAGGGGGAAGTTGTAATGCCTTCCCTGTCTTTCAATTGGCCAGAAAAGCGCGCTAACGTCTCAGAGAGGAAACTGAAAGTAACCAGAACACCGCGTGGTACTCGTTACGAGTAACGAGCATCCCGAACACCCTAATATTCGCACGAATATCAAGCTCGGACGAGTACGTTCGCTCATCTCTAATATTTAATATTGCCAGGTATACACCTCTCTGGACCAGACGTGTATCGGCTGCACAGAGCCTTCGTCAGTGGCCAGGTATACACATCTCTGGACCAGACGTGTATCGGCTGCACAGAGCCTTCGTCAGTGGGATGATCTGAATAGAGTGTGGGACCAGCTTAAAGGGGTGGAACAGAACAAATAATTACAATGGCTGTCAGCTGTACAGGCTATAGGGCAAAAGGGAAAATATACAAAAAACATCAAACTATTGCTGGTAGGATAATACATGGAAACAACATATATGCTCATGCTTTCACTTATCTTTTCACAAAGAGAAATAAGGAAAAGTTTATTTTTTTGTTTTGTTTTTCCTGAACATGCAGGCTAACTTCTTTATAAAGGGGAGCTCAGTATAATGCCATCGCATAGCAAGGGAAATCTTTATGGCCCTCTATATATACATTCTTTATTAACCCAATTGTGAGGTTTAACTCAACAGATACAAACATAGTGCAACTAGGGGTTAATCTCGCAACAATTGAAATATATGAAGCCTTGGCAGAGCGCCCCATTTTGCGTTATATTGCTATGTGTGCGATATGTGTTTATTACAAGTTTCATTTATAAGCATTATCCTACCAGCAATAGTTTGATGTTTGTTGTATATTTTCCCTTTTGCCCTATAGCCTGTACAGCTGACAGCCATTGTAATTATTTGTTCTGTTCCACCTATTTAAGCCGGTCCCACACTCTATTCAGATCATCCCACTGACGAAGGCTCTGTGCAGCCGATACGCGTCTGGTCCAGAGATGTGTATACCTGGCCACTGACGAAGGCTCTGTGCAGCCGATACACGTCTGGTCCAGAGAGGTGTATACCTGGCCACTGACGAAGGCTCTGTGCAGCCGATACACGTCTGGTCCAGAGAGGTGTATACCTGGCCACTGACGAAGGCTCTGTGCAGCCGATACACGTCTGGTCCAGAGAGGTGTATACCTGACAATATTAAATATGTCTAAATAAAGGAAGATTATATATTTTATTCTGCAAGCAAGCGTGGATGACACTTTTTCCTGCATGGAATTCTCTGCTGATGACGCAGACATCAGGGACACGTCATCACTTCCCGCCAAAGATGGCCCCCCGCACCGGAACACACTGTCTGCATTCGTTCCCTTCTCACCCCATGGTATGACATTTTGTTGTTTGTAATTTACCCTATATATAGCGATGAAAACTTGGGATCACTTATGCTTGACAAAGGCGTTTATTACGCCGAAACGCGTGGCATTTGCATTTATTCTGTTTGTTTTTTTAAAAAGAAGCATGCTACCTCTCCTGATTTTAATAGAATAAACCTCCTGATATATGAGTGAGGTTTTATGTCGTTTTGAACGGGGGAATCATATAAGTAGCGCAGAGGCAACTTTTTACTGTTAGGGCTCATGTCCACGGGCAAAAGACGAATTAAAATCCGCAGCGGATTTTAACTCTTCTCCCACGCGCGGATCCGCACCCCATAGGGATGCATTGACCACCCGCGGGTAGATAAATACCCGCAGATGGTCAATAAAAGGGATTTTTTTAAAAATGGAGCATGAAAAAAAATGGACCATCAAGTTCATCCGCCGGCCGAAAAAGAAGATCCGGCTGTGAGGAAAAGAAGACCCTCCCGGCCCGCTGCGGGTGAGTTAATTCTTTTAAATTCCTATTTTTAGTCCTCATGTCCGCGGGGCAGGAGGGACCCGCTGCAGATTCTACATGTAGAATCCGTAGCGGGCCTGATTTTCCCCGTGGACATGAGGCCTTAGAGTATTTCATTGACACCCGGCCTTATACAAGGAACAGAGTATTGGTTTGGCCTGCGGCTCTCCAGTTGACTGGATTTTGGACGGACCCCAGATAAAGGAATTGCCCACTTGGATCTTTGGTGCAGATATGGTCACCTGCAGGTGACATGTTGAGCATCGGGTGAGTTTGATATTTACTATTCTACTTACTTTAAAATAGTGAGTTTCTTGAGGTGCAAGGCGCTCTCCTTGATACACATTTCTTTTCAACCTCTGAAGAATGGACCCCTCAGAACTCCTTTCCCACTCTCAGACACTCACATTTATAGCCTCATACCACGTGACAGGACCTAAATTGATACATTCACAGGCAATTTGCAGGCCCTTGCAAACACTTAACCCATCACACGCTGCAGCTGTGCAATACACATAAGAGCATGACTAGAGAGATTTGCACAGTACACCAACATAAGACAGGACATGTATGACATTATGGAGTGAACCAGGAAAGCATGTACTGGGCCACTACACAATCCTAACCCTGGGGCCGACCCAAAAAGTACCTCATATGGGCTAGGGCCTATTCTGTAAGGTATGTACCTTACAGAGAAGACTGCCAGGGGGAGACACTCGGTCCATGGTCTATTGGGCTCTGCCATGGCCTTCTGGATTGTGGTTTTTAAGGTACCATTTAAGCTCTCTGCTCTACCTCTGCTTTGTGGATGGTACGGGGCATAAAGGCCTGTTCTACCCCCAAGGCCTTCATTACTTTCTGTATCACTTCTCCTGTGGAGGGAGTACCTCGGTCACTCTCAGTTATCCCTGGTACACCGTACATGAATACCACCTCAGATATCAGTTCTTGGCGGTCCTGAGCGGGAAAACCCCAGTCGATCAAATGAGGATAGGTTATCAATAAAAATAGCCCAGAAAAGCCCTTCAATCCACAATCAGGCTCTGGTGGTGGCTTATCTCCTTGGGAACAAAAGGATGGGGTATGAAAAATGAACATCCCTATCCGTCTTTTCCTTGACATCAGTCAGGTGACAGTTGAGCTACCCTAATACCCATTAGAGAGTCGTCTGGCCCTGCCGTTATCAGCAGGTTTGGATGACTAAACTCTAATATGTATGGGGACCTTAGGCTTCCTTCATATGGGTGACACGAAAAAAAAAAGATTGCTCACCTATTCTGGTGGCACCCATCCATCGCTGCAGTCTCAGTATCTGCCACTCGGAACCCAGCGGAAGCGGTGGGCGGTCATGTGTCATTCATTGTGCATGTGACCACTCAGCCATTTGTAGGAAGGTGATCGGGTGCCCGCTGGTATACACTGGGATCGCAGGTGAAGCCACTGCTCCATCCCCTGCCTACTGGCCGGCGCTTGGAATTGCAGGAGCAGCTCCTATTGATTTCAATAAAGGCTGTTGCTGCAGTTGCAAGCGCCGGCCACTACACAGCTGTCGGAGCAGCGGCTCCTGCTGCGCCCCAGTGTATATCAGTGCTGTTAGTGGGCGGTCAAACAACCCTTGACAACCTATTCTGAGGATAGGTCATTAACCCTTTCCAATCAATTTTTGGATAGAGGGTTTCCTAGAGGGCTTGTGATTTCTGCCGTTTTATATAACGGCGCCATCTACTGGCTAATTGAATAACTACATGATGGGATGTGTGGGAGCAGCCTGACGAGTGGCCGGCAGAATAATATAAGTATACACTGTCTAACAAGCATACATCTTCCGATATTGGAGCTGTACTGACTTCAGTGGTTAACATATTTGTTATCCCTGATCCTGTAAGAGTCTGATTTAGTAAAATAACCCCCAATTTCTCCCACACAGTGACCGTCTTCAGACACCGTGCCGGAGTTCCACTTTTTTAGTCACCCAGTCTGCAAGAAAAATGTTATACAAAGTGATCACAAAGCTGTATGTGGCCCAAAACAGAACCAACGGAAACTTCAGGCTGCCCCACAAAAACCGCACCGTCACACAGCTGCATCGATGGAGAAATACCGTAATGGGGCTCAAAAGATGGGGGCAGTCATGTTCTTATTTCTTAAAAACATGGAAATGTGGTATCGCCGTATTCATACTGATCCACAAAATAAAGTTAATGTCATTTTTTTCTGTACTATTGACGTCATGAAAACAAGACCCCTTAACAACAGTGGGATTGGGTTTTCAGTTCATTTTATGGCACCCTTGTAAAATACATCTCGCCCTCACATGGCAGTGCCATCTGATACACCAGAGAGTTGCGTCTCAGTCGTAACATCTATACTCCTTTTTTATTTAGGAGAAGCCATGTTCACATCAAAGCTGTTGACCCGTTCTAGTGGTCCAACCACAACCAATTTTGCTAGGTATGAAGAAATGTGGCTTTGGTGCCAGTTGGTGGAATGGGTTTGGTGGTAAAGTACAGGACGGAGAAACAATCTAGCATGCTGCAAAACAGTGAATATGGGGTCTGAATACAAATTACTTCCCAACATACAACGTCCATTGAAAGGATGAGGCTGTGATATATGATCAGACAGAGCAATCCAATCCTGAGGCTCCGACTACTAGAGGGGAGGCTCAACCCCCATCTGTGAAGGTCGGGAAAACAAACAAGCATGCTTTAATTAAGCTGCGGGCGCCCATGAATAGCCTATGGGCGGCTTGAACTCCGAATCATCCGCGCAAGTGACCCACGTGGATCCTGGGACATGAGCCCTAAAATAGAATTCAAGTTTCCCACACACTATGCGAATAGCTGCAGGATATTCCATAGACGGACCCGTACTGTCTATGCTGCCCCCATTGCATAATCCAGCCCCTCTCTTGATCGGTGATGTGGATGACATCTCCTACATCATCCACAGCACTGTCCGAATCTGATGCATGCGCCGTGGCCACAAACCAGCGCATGCGCAGAAAAATCACTTGAGTGCATCCACAATAGGGCCCGGCGATCCCACACTGCAGCCCCGCAGTCCTTCCGGTCTTTGTTGTGGACCGGCTACCACCTGATCACTGTAGCCAATTAGGGGCCCCAGTAGTCCGGTATCCTTCTCCTGGCATAGATGCTGCTAGTGGATATGCCAGGAGAACAACAGCTGGCCCTTGCAGCGGTCAGGTGGTAGTCGTTGCACAACACAGATCGGGAGGACTGGGGGGCTGCAGCGCTGGATCGCCGGGTCTGTCAGCGGATAAGTCCCTCTATGATGTTATTTTAGCATGCGCAGACATAAAGCCCCATTCACAGGAGCGCATTTTCGGTCCATATTTTTTACTGACTGAATACGGACGGCGCACAAACCCCCCTAATTTGTTGTATTCAGATGTGCGGTTTTTGGGGGTATTTTTTAAATGTGGACTTATATTGCGCAAAAAAATAAAATCGAAATACGTCCTACTATATTCCATATTCACGGACCAAAATCACCCAATAAAGTCTATAAAGAACATTTTTTGCACGCTCCGTTTTCTGTGGATTGTGACAAAATGGACATCACATGGGCCTTCTTGCTTTTTTTTTCGCCCACACATGAAAAACAGCTGACACATGGATGCAGCATGGACATAAGAATAAAACACCCGCACGGACAGCCCCTATACGGCCGGCTCCACACGGGCGAACACATATTTGCAAGCGACGGGACACTGTGAATTTGCGGAATGAGCAATGCTTTTTTGCACGCGCATTGAAGTATCGTACTATATATTTGGCCCCGCAGGACATGTTCATTTGTGCGCGGCAAACAAAAACACCCCAATTGAAATGGCTAATTAGTTCCAGAGGTGTTCTTTTTCCAGTGCGATTACAGTGTTTCACGCATCTCCATGCGTATTGTGTGCCCCCATTGACTTCTATGGGGACCTGTGGTGCGCAAATGTGCAGAAAAATAGAGCAATGTTTTATCTTTCTTTTGCGTAAGCGAAATGTAAATGAAGTCCTTGAGATCAGCGGGTTCTGTTCTCTGCATATTGCAGTGTGAAGCCAGCCTAACTGAATGGCTGCCCGTCTGGCCACATGGCATCGCCCGCCCTATATATATAGCGGGGTTATCTCTGCACTGACACACTGGATACATACATCCTCCTACTCACCAATAACCTCCGCACGCCGCGGTCAGGGGAAAAACTTTATCATCACAACCTATTTAAAAAAAATAAAATAGAATTTGAAGCAGCAAAATCTACAATGGAAAGCAGCAGCCGAGGCGAAACCGCGAGAGACGAGCGGCGCGGTCTAGACACAGATAGACCCCACAGCGGTGCGCCTAGTGCCGGGTTATATGGCTGCACCCACCAGTAACATCACAGTGCACAACACCAAGGCTTGTATACACCGGTCAGTAAAAGGTCTCCGCAAATCCTTGAGTCATCCTCTTATGGAAAGAAGATTCGTAGTCGTATCTGGGCGGTGACCACTATGGGAGTTGTAGTGGCAGCCATATTGATTGTGACCCAACTTTCCCAGAAACAGAATGACTCAAGTCCATAGACTTTCACTGCCTCCATTCACCACGTGTTGCGCACGGGAAAAAGGCGTGGAAAATACGTGGTGACAATACCCCTTGTGAATGAGACCTTATGTACACACATCGCTTCTGCAGGAATTCTAGTTATTGTCCTAAACTACAGTTCCCAGCAGGCATTGCCAGACTGACAGTCTAACTAATCGCACACCGATCTGAATTTTAAAGATACAGAAACTTTTATAATCAAAAGCATAATTCAACCAGACAACATCAAAAGAATTGCCTAGAAGTATAACTCAATAGTATGTGAGCGCAGAGCCCGTCCATATCAGTCCGCTGGTCGGCTTCAGTATAGAACACTGGCAGATGAGAGACGAATGGAAAGGCAGCAAAAAAGGAATTCTAGTCCTGCTTAGGGAGATTAAAGGGGCTCTCCATTTGTGTACATAAAGTTAATTGAAGCAAGAACCGGATGTTCTACTGTTAGAGGAAAGACAGTTCCATCACCAACACAGAAGGATGTTCTTTACTGTAAGAGCAGTGTAACTGTGGGACACAAAATCCACAAACAAGGCCATCAACTAACTTTATTGAATGTCCCTGGAGAAGCACAAATACAAGTAAAGCTTACATCACAGTGTAAGGAATAGTTCTGCAACTTTCTAATATAGCTTGCATTTCAATTTTAAATATTCAAAATCTTTGCCTGCTGTCAGTGAATGGAAACATTGTTTATACCTCAAGGCTTATAAACCTGCCCTTGATCATGTGCTGCTCCTGGCATGTTACAATGTATCAGAGCTCTCCCTTCTAGTGGGCGGTGCAGCTGTGTGAGCAGGATACGTTTTCAAACTCTGTGTTTGCATTCACTGAAAGCAAGCAGAGATTTTGAAAATTGTCAGCAAGCGATACACATGTATATTAGCAGTTGTAGACCTTTTCATTATACAGTAGGAAGAGTAATTCTGTAGAGACCTCTGGCAGGATGCACTCAGCATTAAGTACCCGATGGCGGCCGTCAGTTGGCTGTAAACAACCTCATTTTTTCAGCAAGGAGCTGGGATCAGAAAAAAAATCTGATACAGTCCAAAGCCGATCTCCTCCTCCATCAGGGGCAAGAATAAATTGATATCTTGGTTAAAATAGCAAGGGAGGGTCCTGCTGCCCAGATACCCGATGAGCGCCTCTATGACCTGTAGGAAGCGGTCAGCTATACTAGACTCTGACCAATCAGATGAGTCATTACTGACATGGAGAAGAACACGTCTTAGATGGGTTGAAGACAGTTGGCCAAGTCCTGAGCGCTGATGGCCGATATTCTTTAGTATGTGTAGGCGCTTCTGTTGAATCGTTGCTGTCTAGGCCCTGGAGGCGGAGAATCTCCTCGCGGTAAAAGGTCCTTCGCCAGGGGTTTTCGGACGGGGCGGTAGAGTGGGGGTATGCCAGCAGGATAATGTCTTTGGTTTAAGCCTCCAGCCTAAGGTCATGAACACAACAACCGGCCAAGCATTACACTCAAGGACCGTCCCGATCAATGGCCAGTTAATGGACGATGTGATGGTCTTGTGCAAGGACTCCACGATTATCCTGGTGGAAAGGTAGCCCCCCAACATATACCTGTCCCATGGACTAAGCCCCCAGACTGTATACTCCAGAATAACCATTTTAATTATCCAAAATAGAGGGTCATTGAGATGGTCCACAGTGCCGGTTCAAGTATTAGAGGCAGCAATACGTAAGCCTGGTCCAAACTGGTAACGGGGAGGCCATTACCCAGGAAACCCCCCAACTGCATGGCGAACAAAGGCATTTCGGGGTGCTTTGCCTTCAGAAAGTCCTGTAGCTCGCTAACAATGTCCAGCACCAGCTGTCTGGCACAACTGCTTTGTGGGTGTAGTAATGCAGGAGGGTCTCCCGTACGGTGAGGCACATAGGGGTCTTCTCAGCAGCAGGGGGTTGTGGAGGATCACTGCTCGAAGCTGCGACATCTGGAAGGATGGAAAGAAAAGAATCAGGCTCTCCTTCGCTCCATCTCTTGCTATAAAAGGAACCGGTCAACTCCGAACGGCACTGAACACTAAGTTATAGTGTGTGGGGAGGCGGCGGGAGTCAGGGGGGATGTATTACCTTTACTCACCTACTCCTGCACTGCTCCACTCACCTGCTCCTTGTAAAGTCCGCACGCAGTCAAAAAAATAGGACCATTTTCAGAGCGCTGTGCGAACACAGTCCCATAGGCTTCCAGGGGAGAGCGTGTGCACAGCAGTCTGAAAAGAGCTTGGACACGGCAGGAGGGTCAAAAAGAAAAATACATTTTTTTTGACTCTCCCAAGGTGTCCACGATCCGTCCAAAAATCTGACTCTTTTCAAACTGCTGTGCCTCCCCCAGATTCTCCGGGGCGTAGCATTTAGGAATATGTAGCGTTCACGCTCCCTAAGGGACATTCATAGAAGATTAGACGACAGTTTCTCACACAAAAAAGCAGCAAATTTTTGCACGTGGGGATCTGAGCAAAAACGGGCAACTTTTTCACTTTCTAGGTCACCGACTACCAATTATTTTTTAAAGAGCGTGGCTTGTCAGAAAGGGGGCGTGGCTAGCACAGAGACACATTTATGTATAATATACGCTGGTGTAAACTATACCAGAAATGAACCCCAGATCGGATCCTGCATACATTTCTGATTAGGTGCATGGAGGAGCTGAGATGTGCCTAATATATGAAGAGTTGTGCTCCTACTCATGTATTAGGTGCGTCATGCCCCGCTGGAAATATTAAGACCAGCACTTGAAATACGGGGCTTAATAACATTTCCCTGCTGTTGTAGTCTGAAGTAGAAATAAACCAGATTTCTGTTAGCAGCTTTGGGTATGACTGGAGTAGAGATGTGATATAGCATATTATATATGATATTATATCCACTGGTGAGGACACTTTCGGTTCCTCTGCTGACCTGTGACAGGCGGGTCGGGCTCGGGTGCTGCTAATGCACTGCTCAAGTCCGGGCAGGTTGCTTTTCACAGACGTTTGGGGGAGGCCTTCATCGGAACGGCTTACTTCCAGCTTTCTTCTATGGTTTTCTCTTCCACTTTCTCCTCAGGAGGCGATGCTGCTCGGTGAATCAGCTGCAGACAATAGGAGTAGAATATAATCATGTGCAGAATCAGCTTTACAGCAATGACTCATTTAAAGGGACCATGACCCAAATGCATATGTATTTTTCATTTACACAGTGCCAAATTTGAAATCTCCTTTAACGGGGTCTTTCCCATTAATGACATTCTTCCCTTTTTTACACGAAAGGCAATATATGTTTGATCACTGGGGGTCCAACTGCTGGAACTCCCAGCGATCCTGAAACTAGCTCATCCGAATGCCCCATATGAATAGAGCAGCAGTGCGTATGTTGAACCGCTCCCCCGTTCCCTGCTACTATGGGAAGAAGGGAGATGGCTGTCCTTGGCAATCTCCTTCTGTCCCATAGAAGTGAATGAGACAGTAGTCATGCCTGTACATGGCCACTCCATTCATGTGAGGCATTTGGGGGCACCAGGCTCAGAGTCGCTGAGGGTCCCAGCAGTCAGACATGTATCCCCTATTCTGTAGACAGGGAATAGAGCTCTGAAGTGCTAAAACCCCTTTGAGTATAATTTACCACTTACATATAATTCCTGAGTTATATCATGTCTTATACTCCAGTCACACATAAAGCGGCAAAAAGGGGGGCAGCTTTTTGCCACAAACGGCTAATCGCACCGCGGGAACTTACTTTTGCCACACTTGGCCAATCGCAAGGCAGACACCTTTTTTCATTTCCCCACATGGCTAATCGCACTGCAGGCACCTTTGTTTCTCATTTGCCACACACGGCCAATTGCACAATGGGCATCTTTTTTTTGTTTTCCACAAACAGTCAATCGCACCTTGGGCACCTTACGGCCAATCGCGCCATGGTCACCTCTCTTTTTCGTTTGCCACACACGGCCAATTGCACCATGGGCACCTTTTTTATAGTTCGCTACACACGGCCAATCGCACTGCGGGCACCTTTTTTATAGTTCGCTACACACAGCCAATCGCACTGCGGGCACCTTTTTTATAGTTCGCTACACACGGCCAATCGCACTGTGGGCACCTTTTTTATAGTTCGCTACACACGGCCAATCGCACTGCGGGCACCTTTTTTATAGTTCGCCACACACGGCCAATCGCACTGCGGGCACCTTATTTTTGTTCACCACATGCAGCCAATTGCACCGCATTGAGATGCAGCAGATGTCAGTCCGGAGGCAATGGGTCCCAGAGAAAAACACATAGTGTCCCAGTAAAAATAACACCCCCAGTAGTAATAGTACCCCCTAGTGGCCCCAGTAGTAATAATGCCCCCATAGTGATCCCAGTAGTAATAATAACCCCATTGTGGCCCCAGTAGTAATAATGCCCCTATAGTGGCCCCAGTAGTAATAATACCCCCATAGTGGCTCCAGTAGTAATAATGCCCCTATAGTGGCCCCAGTAGTAATACTACCCCCATAGTGGCCCCAGTAGAAATAATGCCCCTATAGTGGCCTCAGTAGTAATACCCTCCTAGTGGCCCTAGTACTAATAATACCCCTATAGTGGCTCCAGTAGTAATAATGCCCCTATAGTGGCCCCAGTAGTAATACTACCCTCATTGTGGCCCCAGTAGTAATAATGCCCCCATAGTGGCCCCAGTAGAAATAATGCCCCTATAGTGGCCTCAGTAGTAATACCCTCCTAGTGGCCCTAGTACTAATAATACCCCCATAGTGACCCCAGTAGTAATAATACCCCCATAGTGGCCCCAGTAGTAATAATGCCCCCATAATAGCCCTAGTAGTAATAATACCCCCATAGTGACCCCAGTAGTAATAGTGGCCCCATAGTGACCCCAGTAGTAATAATACCCCCATAGTGGCCCCATGGTGACCCCAGTAGTAATAATACCCTCATAGTGACACCAGTAGTAATAGTGGCCCCCTTAGTGACCCCAGTAGTAATAATACCCCCATAGTGCCCCCAGTAGTAATAATGGCCACCATAGTGGCCCCAGTAGTAATAATACCCCCATAGTGCCCCCAGTAGTAATAATGCCCCTATAGTGACCCCAGTAGTAATACTGCCCTCATTGTGGCCCCAGCAGCAATAATACCCCCATAGTGGCCCCAGTAGTAATAATGCCCCTACAGTGGCCTCAGTAGTAGTAATACCCCCCTAGTGGCCCTAGTACTAATAATACCCCTATAGTGGCCCCAGTAGTAATAATGGCCACCATAGTGAACCCTGTAGTTTTAATGTCCCCATAGTGGCCCCAGTAGTAGCAATGCCCCCATAATAGCCCTAGTAGTAATAATACCCCCATAGTGACCCCAGTAGTAATAATACCTCCTTCGTGACGCCAGTAGTAATAGTGGCCCCATAGTGACCCCAGTAGTAATAGTGGCCCCCATAGTGACCCCAGTAGTAATAATACCCCCATAGTGGCCCCATGGTGACCGCAGTAGTAATAATACCCCCATAGTGACCCCAGTAGTAATAGTGGCCCCATAGTGACCCCAGTAGTAATAGTGGCCCCATAGTGACCCCAGTAGTAATAATACCTCCTTCGTGACCCCAGTAGTAATAGTGGCCCCCATAGTGACCCCAGTAGTAATAATACCCCTATATCACCTCTCTTTGACGTTCTCTCTGGATGTGGCTGGTGTTTTTTAGCATGAAGTAGCTGACAATCAGGAATACTGGAGATCTGGAACCCCTTCCCAGCAAACTGTGAGTCCGAGGTTAGAGCCGGGGGTCTGGTTGCTGATGGTAGTGGGGGTCTGCTAATTATAATTATAGATCCCCAGCGTACGGCCCCCAAAGAAAGGAATTGGCCCGTACTGCCCCTTATTATGTCCTTTACGGGGTCGGCAGGACAACTAGCCGCGTTACGCCATATTACGGACGCGTTCTCCCTACAAGCGTTACTCTGAGGATTTGTTACAGATGCAGTCAGAGCCGACGATCAGCTGTGAATTCTACTGGATGGCAGCAAAGTACAGGGGCCGAAAAAATGGGAGAAAAATAAAAATCCGTAAGAAAAATAGGAATAAAAAACATCTTTGGCGCACTTTTCCTCTTTTGTTAAATAAATAAAAACCCGCATTCGGTATTGTCGCATCCGTAATGATCTGTACAAAAAACGGAACCGACTTCTGATCCCGCACGGCAAACGGGGTAAAAACATGAACGCACAAAAAAATAACTAAACTAAAATTCTTTTTGGGTCATTTTGCCTCCCCAAGAAAACACAATAAAAGTGATTAAAAAAACACATGTAGCCCAAAGTGGTCCCATTGAAAACTGCACCTCGTCACCGAGCCCCACTGGTCAAAAATAAAGTTATGGGATTTTGAATGCAGCGCTCTAAAACGAAGACCTTCCAAATATGACTCAATGTTATGGCTTTTAAAGAGCGGAGATGAAAATCCCCCCCCAAATCGTCGCCTCCTTAAGCCTAAACTAGGTTGTGTCACTAAGGGGTTAATGCCTTTAACTTGGTGCACAACAACACTGGCAGCCCTGGAGACGGCACATGGCAGATCACCGTAGCAACAGAATGTCCAGAGATCTCACCCGGCGGCCATCTTGTGTCGGCTGAGCTGGACAGCATGCAGATGACAGGTGCAGGTATGTAGCTCCTCCCTCAGCGCTGAGGCCGCGCCCACACATGGCGTAGCTGGTAAAATGGGCACATCTGGGCGTGGTGAGGCAGAGTTACTGAAGGCCTTCAGTGTTTTGGCGTACAACAGCTGGACATGATGTTGCGCAGCATCTTGTGCGCCGTGCGGGGGACTTTTTACACTTTCTTACACCGGCCACACTACTTTTAAGAGAGTGGGCGTGGCTTCACATGAGGGGGCGGGGCTGCTCACGGCCATCGCATTTGTTTTTACACCAAAAACTGGTGTAAATTTATCTTTGGCGCACAGACAGACGGAAAATACCCCAACTGTATTAAGAGGAGCGAGCGCTCTGTACATTTAGGACGCTTCCCGCCGGCACGATGTTTCCTTAGACCGGCGTACGACGTCACTGAGTAAGGCCGCCTGCAGACGAGCGGGTCGGATCCGGCGGCAAGAATTCTCGCCGCGGGACCCGACCCGAGCGCCTGCAGGGACCAGCGCGTACTCACCCGCGCCTGGCGGCCCCGGCTCTTTCATGTGCAGACCGGAGCCGCCGGCTGCGTGAGTGACGTTTCTGTGTGAGGCTCTGCGAACCCCGCACAAAAATAGGACATGCCGCGGTTTGTTTGCCGCGCGACATTTCGCGCGGCCAAACCGCGGCCGTCTGCATAGGATTGCGTTTGTTAACGCAATCCTATGCAGGCTTTGAGCGGCGGAAATCCCGCGGGAAATCCCGCTGCGGGATTTCCGCTCGTCTGCAGGCGGCCTAAATCTGCTCCTTGAAAAGCCCTAAATACAGTTTGTGGTTTGTATAGAGGCGATCCCACGCCATACAATGCGTCAGACGGAGACAGCGTGAACACTGAGCGTGGCTGTTAACCCTTTAAATGCCGTTATCACTCCTGACCATGGCATTTAACCCCTTAATGACGCGGCCCCTTTTTCTTTTTCCATTTTCGTTTTTTCCTCCCCCCTTTATCATAACTCCTTTATTTATCCATCGCCGTCGCTGTAGGAGGGCTTGTTTTTTGCGGGACGAGTTGTATTTTTCAATGGTGCCATTTAAAGTACCATATAATGGACTAAAAAACGTTAAAAAAATTCTAAGTGGAGTAAAATAAAAAAAAAAGACATTTCGCCATCTTTTAGTGCGTCTTGTTTCTACGGCGCACAAACGGCAACAAAAGCGACATGATACCTTTATTCTATGGGTCGGTACGATTACTGCGATACCAAACTTGTATAGCTTTTTTTTTTTACTATACAGATAGTCCCCGACTTGCGAACATTCGAGTTACGGATTTCGCTAGATACGAACTATCTGTCCTGCACAGTATGATGTAATGCTATGGCACAGTATGATGTTATGCTATGGCTCAGTATGATGTAATGCTATGGCACAGTATGATGTTATGCTATGGCTCAGTATGATGTTATGCTATGGCACAGTATGATGTTATGCTATGGCTCAGTATGATGTAATGCTATGGCACAGTATGATGTTATGCTATGGCATGACATCATACTGTGCAGGGACCGGGCAGGCTTCTATCAAGCCTGATAGAAGCCTGTCCGGTCAGTTCGCGGTTGCTAGGCAGCCGGGGGCCTTCTGAAAGGTCCTAGGGCTGTCTATGCAGAGCGCCTAGCAAGCCGTGCGCTTGATGGGCACTCTGCATAGGCAGCCCTGGGGCCTTTCAGGAGGTCCCCCGCTGCCTAGCAACCACACAGCGTCCCGCGATCTCATCATGGGACGCTGTACGGGCCCCCTGAACGTCGGGTGCAGGCTGTTTCTTACAGCGCGCACCCGGCGGCAGCAGTTCTGACGAGCCGCGCCGCTCGTCAGAACTGATAACACTTTAAATGCCGCTGTCAGAGCGGTATTTAAAGTGTTAACAGTTCCGACAAGCGGTGCGGCTCGTCGGAACTGCTGCCGCCGGGTGCCCGCTGTAAGAACAGCCTGCACCCGACATTGTATGGCGCGGCATCCACCCGCGATCCCGCTCCATACTACCATTTGTTCGACTTGCGAACAAAACGGACTTGCGAACGGGCTCCCGGAACGGAACCTGTTCGCAAGTCGGGGAGCACCTGTACTACTCTTTTTTTTTAGACATTTAATTTTTTTCAATTATTTTCTGCGGTCATTTTGTGCGCGCGATAACTTTTTTATCTTTCCATCGACGTCGTTGAACAAGGGCTCATTTTTTGCAGGATGTCCTGTAGTTTCTGATAGTACCAATTTGGAATACATACGACTTTTTGATCGCTTTTTATTGCGTTTTTTCTGGGAGACAGGGTAACTAAAAAAGTGCATTTCTGGCGTTCTTTATTTTATTTTTCGGACGACGTTCACCGTGCAGGAAAAATAATGTGCTACTTTGATAGTTCGGACTTTTACGGACGCGGCGATACCAAATACATATTTTTATTGTATGATTTAGATTTTTTAATAATAGATATGGCAAAAGGGGGGGGATTTAAACTTTGACAATTTTTTTTTTTACAATTAAAAAAACTTTATTGATTTTTTAAAAAATTACTTTGAAGTCCCCCTGGGGGACTTTAACATGCGATGCTTTGATCGCTCCTGCAGTATGACGTAATGCGGGACCCTCGAACATCGTTCGGGGGATTTAAATGCCGCTGTCAGAATTGACAGCGGCATTTAAATGGTTTATAGCCGCGATCGGCCGCACGGCTATTGCCCGCGGGTGTCAGCTGTTATTAACAGCTGACGCCCGCACTGTATGAAGAGAGGTCGCCACGCGGCTCCATGACGTACCGGTACGTCATGGAGCAGGAAGGGGTTAAATGCCCCAATCACTATTCCGGGGTCCCAAACGCCCCTCCAATTCCCACCTGCAATGAGATCATGAGGCGCCATCCGGTTGCATGGCTGCGAAGGCATGCCTGTAGTGTGGCTGGAAAGACTGCCTGTCAAAACATAGTATAATGCAATACTATGATATCTTATTATACTCTATGAGCGAGCTAAAGACCGCAAGTTCAAAACCCCTATGGTGACTAAAAATAATGTAAACAGGAGTTTAAAAAAGTTGTATTAATTTGCAAAACTAAAAGGTATTAAAAGTTAAAATAAAACCCTTTGTTATTTTTGTTATACAATATAAAAAAAAATTATATATGTGCGTGTGTGTGTGTGTGTGTGTGAGATATGGTTGCGTCCGTAAAAGTCCAATCAAAGAAATGTATTATTTATCTCACATGATGGAACGTCGTCAGAAAAAAAAATAAACATCAGAATTCCATATTTTTGGTCAAATTGTCTCCAAGAGAAAAATGAAAATAAAGTAAATCCCAAGGTCATATGTGCTCCGTAATGGAGCTAATAGGAAGTACAGGACACCCCTCAAAAAGACAAACCAAACCATATAAGCCTGGTATTGTCGTCATCGTACTGACCCATAGAATAAAGTTATTTTGTTTTTGTCAAAGTGTGCATGCCGTAAAAATAAGTCCCCCCACCCCCAAAGATAGTGGAATATTTTTTTATATTTCACCCCAATTAGAAATTTTTAGTATTTACCTGTCCGTTGTCTTTGGATACGACAAATCTCAGCTTCTTCTCGTCCCGCAGGCGCAGTAGAGCTTGTCGGCTGGTTGGGTCCTCGAGAACGCGCGGTCCGCTCACCCCACGGCTCCCGCTGACAGTACGGACCTGAAAATAAACAGAACAGCAGCTTCCACCTGCCGACCGTCTCCCTGCTGAGGGGTAAGTTTGGAATGAGGGGCTTATGTATGTGACTGTTTATGTGCCAAGGGGGGGGGGGCTATCACAGTAATTTGTCTTGGTAGAGGGTGTCACTATTACAGTGATCACGAACCTATGACACGCGTGTCAGCACTGACACGCGTAGCCATGTTCGTTGACACACCGCCGCATACAGAGAAGTATGGGGCCGCATTCCAAGAACCGAAAAGAATGTTTCATCCTCGGCTCCTGCACGGCCAGGTGTCACTCACTGCTCCGCTGCCCCTTTTGTGTCCTCTGCAGAGCATAGGGGACGTGGAGGAGCGCTGAACATCGCCCAACGCGGGGGCACTGTCAAGTGCTCTAGAGACGCGCCGGTGCTCACTCCCTACAACGGAGGACCGCAGTGGGACCGGAGATTGCAGCACAAGGCTGCCCCCATCACTGCTGTGTGCCCGCTGTCAGCCGCCATCCATAGAGTTCGGAGCTGTAGGGACGGGACAGACTACAAAGCTGCAGGCAATCGGAAGCTAGGGGTGTGACAGGGGCATTCCCTCCTGCTAAGTGCTGTCACACCCCTAGCTTCCGGTGTCGACAAGGTACAACAGTACCCACAGCGGCACCTTGTCACACATCTTCTGGTCCTATCCACTAATCATGCCTGATTGGCAGGAAGTATAAGCACTAGAGATGAGCGAACCTACTTGGCCACGCCCCTTTTTCACCCGAGTACCGCGATTTTCGAGTACTTCGTACTCGGGCGAAAAGATTCGGGGGACCCCGTGGGTGAGTGGGGGGTTGCAGCGGGGAGTGGGGGGGGGGGGAAGGAGAGAGAGAGAGGGCTCCCCCATGTTCCCCGCTGCTACCCCCCGCTCCGTCACGCTTCCCCCCGCCCCCCGAATCTTTGCACCCGAGTACTGAAGTACTCGAAAATCGCGGTGCTCGATTGAGTAATTACTCAAAACGAGTAGGCTCGCTCATCTCTAATAAGCACGTATCAAAAAAGTTACATATCTTACCGTACCTGTTGTCCCAAAACTCGCTCTACTGATTATTGGTTTCAATAGAATTCACCCAGCATACAAAAAATTGATAGGCCATGTCCTATTAGGTGCCAAATTGCTTTTTTCCAAAAATTGGAAATCTGAGGCCCAACTGTTTGTCAAAGATCTAATTAGTAGAGATAAGCGAGCACGCTCGTTTAAGGCTGATGCTCGAGAGAGCATCGGTCTTTTTGAGTAACTGCTTACTTGTTCGAGCACCTTGTGGGGAAGCGGTGGGGGGAGCAGGGGGGAGAGTGAGAGAGATCTCTCTCTCCCCCCGCCTCTCCATCGCCCCCCACCCCCGCATGGTGCTCAGACGAGTAAGCAGTTACTCGAAAAGACCGATGCTCTCTTGAGCATCAGCCTTAAATGAGCATGCTGGCTCATCTCTACTAATTAGCTTGATTTTAGAACATAGTTTATACAAGAAAATACTAGCCCTTTGAAATAATGCAATTTCAAAATATCAGAAAATGTAGAACCCATGGATAGTACAATTCTCTCCTTTTAGTGTCTTCTCTCATTCTCTTACTTCGTTTTTTCCCAGTTTACAAACAGATGGGAGTGATCCTTGTATTGTCCCTCAATGTATTTATACATAGTTATTTGGTCGCCTCTTAACCGTCTTTTTTCCAGCGTGAATAATCCTAATTTTGATAGCCTCACTGAGTATTCCGGTCCTCTCAGTCCATTTATTGATTTAGTTGCCCTGCTTTGGACCCCTTTAAGCACTGCAACAGCTTTCCTGAGCACCACTGTCCAGAACTGTAGACGGTATTCCATATGAGGCCTGACAAGTGCCTTATATATCAGAAGATATATTATGTGGCTTGGGATGTCACAAAAATGGGTGTCTTTAAAAGAAAGCTTGCTGAAGCTCTGAGGGTCAGCCTATGGATGGGCCCCTCAAAAAGGACAGAAAAAAACACAAAAAGAGCAAAAATGTAAAAAATGTGCTAAAAAAAAGCAAAACAAAAGCAAAAAAAGTAAACAAAAAAAAAACAAGCAGAATCCCTGAGGGTCGATCCTGTTGAAGGGCCTTCTCAAAATCAAAAATGTCTGAAAGCTCAAAAAAGAAAAGCAAGCAAAAAAAAAAACAGCGGGTGTCACTTGACTCGGTTGTCATGTGGCTCGGGATGTCACTTGGCTCGGCTGTCATGTGGCTCGGGTTGTCACTTGGCTCCGTTATGTCACGTGGCTCGGGATGTCACTTGGCTCAGCTGTCATGTGGCTCGGGTTGTCACTTGGCTCGTCTGTCATGTGGCTCAGGATGTCACAAAATTTAGTTTCCTTAAAAAGAAAGCTTGCTGAAGCTCTGAGGGTCAGCCTATGGATGGGCCCCTCAAAAAGGACAGAAAAAAACACAAAAAGAGCAAAAATATAAAAAATGTGCTATAAAAGCATAAAGCAAAAAAAAGTAAACCAAAAAAAAATAGCAGAAACCCTGAGGGTCGATTCCGTTGAATGGCCTCCTTAAAAACAAAGCCTGAAAGCTTGATGGAGCCCTGAGGGTCGGCCTCTAGACGGGTCTACTCAAAAAGCACAAAAAGTGCAAGAAAGCGTGCCTAAATAGCACAGAAAGAAAAAGCAAGCAAAAAAAAAAACAACGGGTGTCACTTGGCTCGGCTGTCATGTGGCTCGGGTTGTCACTTGGCTCCGTTATGTCATGTGGCTCGGGATGTCACTTGGCTCGGCTGTCATGTGGCTCGGGTTGTCACTTGGCTCGTCTGTCATGTGGCTCAGGATGTCGCAAAATTTAGTTTCCTTAAAAAGAAAGCTTGCTGAAGCTCTGAGGGTCAGCCTATGGATGGGCCCCTCAAAAAGGACAGAAAAAAACACAAAAAGAGCAAAAATGTAAAAAAAACGTGCTATAAAGGCATAAAGCAAAAAAAAGTAAACAAAAAAAACAAAACAAGCAGAAACCCTGAGGGTCGATTCCGTTGAAGGGCCTCCTTAAAAACAAAGCCTGAAAGCTTGATGGAGCCCTGAGTGTCGGCCTCTAGACGGGTCTACTCAAAAAGCACAAAAAGTGCAAGAAAACGTGCCTGAAAGCACAGAAAGAAAAAGCAAGCAAAAAAAAAAAACAACGGGTGTCACTTGGCTCCGTTATGTCACGTGGCTCGGGATGTCACTTGGCTCAGCTGTCATGTGGCTCGGGTTGTCACTTGGCTCGTCTGTCATGTGGCTCAGGATGTCACAAAATTTAGTTTCCTTAAAAAGAAAGCTTGCTGAAGCTCTGAGGGTCAGCCTATGGATGGGCCCCTCAAAAAGGACAGAAAAAAACACAAAAAGAGCAAAAATATAAAAAATGTGCTATAAAAGCATAAAGCAAAAAAAAGTAAACCAAAAAAAAATAGCAGAAACCCTGAGGGTCGATTCCGTTGAAGGGCCTCCTTAAAAACAAAGCCTGAAAGCTTGATGGAGCCCTGAGGGTCGGCCTCTAGACGGGTCTACTCAAAAAGCACAAAAAGTGCAAGAAAACGTGCCTGAAAGCACAGAAAGAAAAAGCAAGCAAAAAAACAAAACAACGGGTGTCACTTGGCTCGGCTGTCATGTGGCTCGGGTTGTCACTTGGCTCCTTTATGTCACGTGGCTCGGGATGTCACTTGGCTCGGCTGTCATGTGGCTCGGGTTGTCACTTGGCTCGTCTGTCATGTGGCTCAGGATGTCACAAAATTTAGTTTCCTTAAAAAGAAAGCTTGCTGAAGCTCTGAGGGTCAGCCTATGGATGGCCCCCCCAAAAAGGACAGAAAAAAAACACAAAAAGAGCAAAAATGTAAAAAAATGTGCTATAAAAGCATAAAGCCAAAAAAAAGTTAACTATAAAGAAACAAGCAGAAACCCTGAGGGTCGATTCCGTTGAAGGGCCTCCTTAAAAACAAAGCCTGAAAGCTTGATGGAGCCCTGAGGGTCGGCCTCTAGACGGGTCTACTCAAAAAGCACAAAAAGTGCAAGAAAGCGTGCCTAAATAGCACAGAAAGAAAAAGCAAGCAAAAAAAAAAACAACGGGTGTCACTTCGCTCGGCTGTCATGTGGCTCGGGTTGTCACTTGGCTCCGTTATGTCATGTGGCTCGGGATGTCACTTGGCTCGGCTGTCATGTGGCTCGGGTTGTCACTTGGCTCGTCTGTCATGTGGCTCAGGATGTCGCAAAATTTAGTTTCCTTAAAAAGAAAGCTTGCTGAAGCTCTGAGGGTCAGCCTATGGATGGCCCCCTCAAAAAGGACAGAAAAAAACACAAAAAGAGCAAAAATATAAAAAATGTGCTATAAAAGCATAAAGCAAAAAAAAGTAAACCAAAAAAAAAACAAGCAGAAACCCTGAGGGTCGATTCCGTTGAAGGGCCTCCTTAAAAACAAAGCCTGAAAGCTTGATGGAGCCCTGAGGGTCGGCCTCTAGACGGGTCTACTCAAAAAGCACAAAAAGTCCAAGAAAACGTGCCTGAAAGCACAGAAAGAAAAAGCAAGCAAAAAAAAAAAAACGGGTGTCACTTGGCTCGGCTGTCATGTGGCTCGGGTTGTCACTTGGCTCCGTTATGTCACGTGGCTCGGGATGTCACTTGGCTCGGCTGTCATGTGGCTCGGGTTGTCACTTGGCTCGTCTGTCATGTGGCTCAGGATGTCAGAAAATTTAGTTTCCTTAAAAAGAAAGCTTGCTGAAGCTCTGAGGGTCAGCCTATGGATGGCCCCCTCAAAAAGGACAGAAAAAAACACAAAAAGAGCAAAAATATAAAAAATGTGCTATAAAAGCATAAAGCCAAAAAAAAGTAAACCAAAAAGAAACAAGCAGAAACCCTGAGGGTCGATTCCGTTGAAGGGCCTCCTTAAAAACAAAGCCTGAAAGCTTGATGGAGCCCTGAGGGTTGGCCTCTAGACGGGTCTACTCAAAAAGCACAAAAAGTGCAAGAAAACGTGCCTAAATAGCACAGAAAGAAAAAGCAAGCAAAAAAAAACAACGGGTGTCACTTGGCTCGGCTGTCATGTGGCTCGGGTTGTCACTTGGCTCCGTTATGTCACGTGGCTCGGGATGTCACTTGGCTCGGCTGTCATGTGGCTCGGGTTGTCACTTGGCTCGTCTGTCATGTGGCTCAGGATGTCACAAAATTTAGTTTCCTTAAAAAGAAAGCTTGCTGAAGCTCTGAGGGTCAGCCTATGGATGGCCCCCTCAAAAAGGACAGAAAAAAACACAAAAAGAGCAAAAATATAAAAAATGTGCTATAAAAGCATAAAGCCAAAAAAAAGTAAACCAAAAAGAAACAAGCAGAAACCCTGAGGGTCGATTCCGTTGAAGGGCCTCCTTAAAAACAAAGCCTGAAAGCTTGATGGAGCCCTGAGGGTCGGCCTCTAGACGGGTCTACTCAAAAAGCACAAAAAGTCCAAGAAAACGTGCCTGAAAGCACAGAAAGAAAAAGCAAGCAAAAAAAAACAACGGGTGTCACTTGGCTCGGCTGTCATGTGGCTCGGGTTGTCACTTGGCTCCGTTATGTCACGTGGCTCGGGATGTCACTTGGCTCGGCTGTCATGTGGCTCGGGTTGTCACTTGGCTCGTCTGTCATGTGGCTCAGGATGTCACAAGATTTAGGCTCCTTAAAAAGAAAGCTTGCTGAAGCTCTGAGGGTCAGCCTATGGATGGGCCCCTCAAAAAGGACAGAAAAAAACACAAAAAGAGCAAAAATGTAAAAAATGTGCTATAAAAGCATAAAGCAAAAAAAAGTAAGCAAAAAAAAAACAAGCAGAAACCCTGAGGGTCGATTCCGTTGAAGGGCCTCCTTAAAAACAAAGCCTGAAAGCTTGATGGAGCCCTGAGGGTCGGCCTCTAGACGGGTCTACTCAAAAAGCACAAAAAGTGCAAGAAAACGTGCCTGAAAGCACAGAAAGAAAAAGCAAGCAAAAAAAAAAAACCAACGGGTGTCACTTGGCTCGGCTGTCATGTGGCTCGGGTTGTCACTTGGCTCGTCTGTCATGTGGCTCAGGATGTCAGAAAATTTAGTTTCCTTAAAAAGAAAGCTTGCTGAAGCTCTGAGGGTCAGCCTATGGATGGCCCCCTCAAAAAGGACAGAAAAAAACACAAAAAGAGCAAAAATGTAAAAAATGTGCTAAAAAAAACATTAAGCAAAAAAAGTAAACCAACAAAAAAAAAAAACAAGCAGAAACCCTGAGGGTCGATTCCGTTGAAGGGCCTCCTCAAAAACAAACTGCATCCAGACTGACAGAGCTGAGAACAGACAGACAGCAGGATGCGGACAGACTGAGCTCTTGCAACGCTGCACACCACAGCAGACATAGGCAAAATGACCAGCGCCAAGACAGGGCACAGCTATCTGACGGTGCCCATATACCTAAGTAGCAGGATATCAAGTATTCTAATAGATTGGAAGCTCCTAGGAGCAGGTTGTATTTATCTCTTTCTTTACAGCATCAGCTCTACTGAGCCTGGAATTACATACAAATATATATACAGCAATATGCAGCAGGACCGATTCCATCCAGGGTGATAGCCGATCGCCACATCTGGGGTCAGGAAGGAATTTTTTGCCCCCCTGAGGTAGAACTCTCCAGGGGTTTTTTTCGCCTTCCTCTGGATGTTTGGATCCGGCGGCTCTTATCTTAGGACATTGATGGACTGGTCAGAAGGACCGAAGCAAGTTCTGTGGTCTCCAGTGGTCCTAACCTGAGAGTCACTGTGATCATTGTGTCATTTATTAAAGGGCCGGTAATATTTAATTACAATGTTGCTTATTGCTATTCTAATAAAGCAGAATTCTATCATCTACA
The DNA here is from genome assembly GCF_035609145.1 of Eleutherodactylus coqui. NCBI lineage: Eukaryota > Metazoa > Chordata > Amphibia > Anura > Eleutherodactylidae > Eleutherodactylus > Eleutherodactylus coqui. The sequence continues at coordinate 199,312,371 of NC_089844.1, forward strand.
TCGTGGTGTTTGTCTTTTGTCTGATTTCTCCTTACACAGCGACCATGATGGGATGCCGCCCAATAATCCAGTAGACGTATCTTGCACATAATAAAGTGTTTCATCTCCTAACCACACGGTGACAGCTGTTGCCGGACAGGAACTATAGTGTGGCCATTATAGGACAAATCACGCCATAACCTGATGGGACTGAAAACTGACATTTCTATAGAAATTCTAGTAATGAACAAATGTGCATATTTTCCTAAACATGGTAGATGGTCGGGTGTTACCCGTTGGGTGATTTGTCTTGGAATGACCCTTCAAACAGTCGTTCACGATCATCTGCACGTGTAAAAGGTGATTTTCCCAAGAAAGACATTTATCCCCTAACTACAGGATAGGGGATGTTTGATTTACTGGGGGCCCCAGCATTCGGACCCTCAGTGATACCGAAACAAGTGCTCCCAGATGCCCCATGTGAATGGAGCGGTAGTGCGCAGGCTTGACCGCTGCTCAGTTCAGTTCTATTGGCAGGCGGAGATTGATGTGCTCAGTAATCTCCCTCAATCCCATAGAAAGTGAATGGAGTGGTCACTGACAATCCATTAACATGGTGCATTCGGGTCTGCTGGTCTTGGGAATGCCGGTGGTCTCAGCATTTGGCACCCCAGCGATCAGACATTTATGACCCTTACCTGCAAATAGGATATAAATGTCTTTAATAGGAAAACCCTTTTGAAAGTACCAAAATCCAGTATTACCTAGGTGATAGGTGATAAAAGTCTGATTAGTGGGGGTGTAAACGCTAAGACCCCCAGTAATTCTAAGAACGGGGTTCCCATGTCCCCACTCCTTTTCCCTGTGGGTTTATTGCATTTTCCACAGTGAGGAGTTTAGTTTCCCAAAGTGTGCTCTGCGGAGCCCATGGAGCTCCACGATTGATTATCAGGGCTTGGACGGAGGATCTAGGTCCCCGCTCACCTCACCTAATATGCAGTCCTGCAGTCAGCATAGCAATGCAGATCACATCAGCTGACTCTGGTCACATGATCCTCGCTGCTATGCCAACCGCAGGGCCTGTGTATTAGGTGTCCTAGACATTCATTTCCCCTGTACAGGCTGTCGGGACACCGCTACAGGGGTGAGTAAAGCGGGGACCAATGGCAGATCATTACTGGGGCTGCAATAGGGGTCACTATTACTACTGGGGCCACAATAGGAGTCACTATTGCTACTGAGGCTGACATAAGGGGAGCCTATTACCACTTGGGCCACAATAGGGGTCACTATTACCACTCGGGCTGTAATAGGTTAAGCCTATTACTACTGGGACCATGATATGGGTCATAATTACTACTAGGGCCGCAATAGGAGTCACTATTGCTACTGAGGCTGACATAGGGGGAGCCTGTTACTACTAGGGCCACAATAGGGGACACTATTACTACTGGGGCCAATATCGGGGTCACTATTACTTTGGGACCACTGTGCGGGTCACTATTACTACTGAGGCCAATGTAGGGAAAAGTATTACTGCTGAGGCCAATATAGGGGACACTATTACTACTGGGACCGCAATAGGGGTCACTATTACTACCTGGGCCATAATAGGGGACACTTACTACTGGGGCTTCAATGGGGGAACCTATTACAACTTGGGCTACAATAGTGGTCACTATTACAATTGGGGCAAATATAGAGGTTACTATTACTACTGAAGCCACCAATATAGGGGGTCACTATTACTACTGGAGCCAATATAAGGGTCACTATTTCTACTGGGGCCACCAATTTAGAAGACACTGTTACTACTGGGGCAACCAATACAGGGGAAACTTTTACTGCTGCGGCCACTTTGGGGGACACTTATTACTGAGGCCATTGTGGGGGACACTTACTACTGGGGCCAATATAAGGGACGCTATTACTACTGGGGCCACCAATATAGGGGGTCACTATTACTACATGGGGTGGATTTGCTGTGGAGTTTACAGAAGCTGTAGTAGCAAAGTGGATGAGATTTTTAAAATCTCATCCACACGCTGTTGAAACAATCTGCTCACACCCCATGCGGATTTTGACATGTGGTGCGGGATTTAATTCCACAGCATGTTAATTTTAAATAAATTGTATATCAAAAGCGCATCCAGCGCTCCAGCGTTCCGACCTGTGCTTTTTATAAATGGCTCTATCCTTTTTATAACGATGGAGGTAAAAATCATACGTCATGATAAGGGTGGCTTCACACGAGCATGTTTTTGTGCGTACATAAGTGTGCACCCATGTATGTGCAAAAACACACGTGAATGCAGGTCCGTGCATTGCCTTCAATGGAGCTGTGACTGCTGCCGGCGGCTCCATTCTGCCAGCACCCCGTAATTGTTTTTTCAGGGAAGGGCTTTAAATATAAGCCCTTCCCTGAAAAACAACAATTTTAGTGTAAAACAAACAAACAAACAAAAAAACTTACCTGTCCGCCCCTGCCGTGTCCCCGCGGGGATGAAGAACACTCCATGATCCTAACACATGAGTAGCAAAAGTCTCTCTCCTGTCCTGATGGTTTGTTACATTGTATCAGTGCAGATAAAATGTATGAGTTTGGAGCTTAAGCTTTCTATCTGAAGCCGTAGTCACACGGTTATTATTCTCGTACTTTGTGAGACACACAAAACTCACTCGGAAATAAAACCCATTATTTACATGAGAGATTTTTCTCTTGCAGCGATGATGTGAGACGGTAAAGACTGCGGCATGTCCTATTTTTTGGCGATCTCGTTCATTACTTTCTATGGGACTACATAAAAGCGTATCGCACTCTCCTGGAAGATTGCATATTTACCAGCGGGATATTGGTCAGAGTTTCACAGACTGATATCGCTCTTGTCCGCATGACTACAGCCTCACAGAGGATTGTCTAGACTGGATGCAGACCCTCAGCTGTGAGAAGTAGGAGGTCTTCACAGATTTTTCAGCCTCTGGATGTACAGTTAGGGCCAGAAATATTTGGACAGTAACACAATTTTCGCGAGTTGGGCTCTGCATGCCACCGCATTGGATTTGAAATGAAGCCTCTACAACAGAATTCAAGTGCAGATTGTAATGTTTAATTTAAAGGGTTGAACAAAAATATCTGATAGAAAATGTAGGAATTGTACACATTTCTTTACAAACACTCCACATTTTAGGAGCTCAAAAGTAATTGGACAAATAAACATAACCCAAACAAAATATTGTTTTTTCAATATTTTGTTGCGAATCCTTTGGAGGCAATCACTGCCTTAAGTCTGGAACCCATGGACATCACCAAACGCTGGGTTTCCTCCTTCTTAATGCTTTGCCAGGCCTTTACAGCCGCAGCCTTCAGGTCTTGCTTGTTTGTGGGTCTTTCCGTCTGAAGTCTGGATTTGAGCAAGTGAAATGCATGCTCAATTGGGTTAAGATCTGGTGATTGACTTGGCCATTGCAGAATGTTCCACTTTTTTGCACTCATGAACTCCTGGGTAGCTTTGGCTGTATGCTTGGGGTCATTGTCCATCTGTACTGTGAAGCGCCGTCCGATCAACTTTGCAGCATTTGGCTGAATCTGGGCTGAAAGTATATCCCGGTACACTTCAGAATTCATCCGGCTACTCTTGTCTGCTGTTATGTCATCAATAAACACAAGTGACCCAGTGCCATTGAAAGCCATGCATGCCCATGCCATCACGTTGCCTCCACCATGTTTTACAGAGGATGTGGTGTGCCTTGGATCATGTGCCGTTCCCTTTCTTCTCCAAACTTTTTTCTTCCCATCATTCTGGTACAGATTGATCTTTGTCTCATCTGTCCATAGAATACTTTTCCAGAACTGGGCTGGCTTCTTGAGGTGTTTTTCGGCAAATTTAACTCTGGCCTGTCTATTTTTGGAATTGATGAATGGTTTGCATCTAGATGTGAACCCTTTGTATTTACTTTCATGGAGTCTTCTCTTTACTGTTGACTTAGAGACAGATACACCTACTTCCCTGAGAGTGTTCTGGACTTCAGTTGATGTTGTGAACGGGTTCTTCTTCACCAAAGAAAGTATGCGGCGATCATCCACCACCGTTGTCTTCCGTGGACGCCCAGGCCTTTTTGAGTTCCCAAGCTCACCAGTGAATTCCTTTTTTCTCAGAATGTACCCGACTGTTGATTTTGCTACTCCAAGCATGTCTGCTATCTCTCTGATGGATTTTTTCTTTTTTTGCAGCCTCAGGATGTTCTGCTTCACCTCAATTGAGAGTTCCTTTGACCGCATGTTGTCTGGTCACAGCAACAGCTTCCAAATCCAAAACCACACACCTGGAATCAACCCCAGACCTTTTAACTACTTAATTGATTACAGGTTAACGAGGGAGACGCCTTCTGAGTTAATTGCAGCCCTTAGAGTCCATTGTCCAATTACTTTTGGTCCCTTGAAAAAGAGGAGGCTATGCATTACAGAGCTATGATTCCTAAACCCTTTCTCCGACTTGGATGTGGAAACTCTCATATTGCAGCTGGGAGTGTGCACTTTCAGCCCATATTATATATATAATTGTATTTCTGAACATGTTTTTGTTAACAGCTAAAATAACAAAACTTGTGTCACTGTCCAAATATTTCTGGCCCTAACTGTAAATAAAAAATATCTTGTCCTTAACTGACAGCAAGCAGAGATCCTGAACTGGTCAGGAATTCCAACACACTGAATTTAATGGATGGCAACCCTTTAGAGCTCTGCCTATAGGGGAGATTCTGATAATGCTCTGAAATACCCTCATTGGGCACTCACTACAGTAGGGTACGGTGCCCATAGACATTTTCAGCTCCGTCGTGTCTGTAGTTGGGGTACATTTTGCCCTGTGATAGTCATGAGGGGTGTTAGGAGAAGTTTACAGAAGCCCTGTACTATAGTGCTGCCCTATTAACAGGCGAGGATGTGACTCGGGATGTAATCATTAATACCTACAGGAGGGAGTGGAAATACCCATCTATGCCCAAATGAAAGGTACATTAGCCACAGAAGGAATAGGATGATGGCCGCATAGTCACACTGTGTTCTTCCTTCATGATCAGGCATAGACATACAATCACAAAGATAGGTATGGCTACATGGTAACTGTGGCTACTATTGCTATATGGTCACTGTAGTTGGTATTACTACTACTTGGTGATTATGGCTGGCACGCAGTGCGGTCCTGATGGTTGGAATGACTAAGGTTCAATGTGGTTGGTATTACTATGTGGCCCCGTTGGTTGCTATTGCTACCGGTACATGGTCTTTGTGACTAGCACTGATATATTGTCACTGTAGTTGGTATTACTGTATTGGCATTGTTGATTGACAATGCTATTAGGGCACTGTAGTTTGTACTGCTGGCTAGCACTGCTATATGGGCAATGTGTTTGGTACCACTAAATGGTCACGATGGTTGATCTTACTAGATGCTCGCATTGGATAGTGTTATTAAAGGGCCACTCCGGTGAAAACACATTTCCCATCCCTGCCCCATCACCTGATTGCCTGCGACACTCTGGAGGTCTCCTCTATGTATTGCAGCCACTTCCATGCAGTGCAGCCCCCTGTCCGATGCTCATCAGGCACCATCTGGAGGCTGAGGTTTTTTGCTTCCACATCTATCCCATGAGGCACTAGCTGAGGCTATAGCATTTCTACCTGCTAAGGAGAAAGTTTAATTATCATTACCTTCTATAATCCCCTAAATAAGCTACAGTACACAAGTGTATGGTCAGGAGGATGAGACGCGATCTCCTCAGGCACTTTTCACTCAGCTTCACCTACACTTTATTAAACGTTAATTGTCCCTTCAGCTAGAGGAACTAGTGGGGGAAATTGTCTTTCAAATCAGTTCAGAGAAAGGAAAGGAGAGAACGTTTAAGTCAGTTGTTAAGTAAATATTGCTGTATTCTTCACCCTGTTCAATTCACTGCATACTGCTGTATCTTCTTGTGCCATTTCCAAGTTTAGTAAATCTGCGTACTCCCAGATTACTACCACAAGCTACTGGACTCGTCTCAGTTATTTCATCGGCATTCCATCCTGAGAGTGCGGTTGGAGTACTGACGTCACGCGTGACAAAACAGGCCTTCCTGTTAAGCATACCGCGGTACGTTCTCTGGGTCGCTGCACAACCCCTGAGCAGAGCACTTTTGGCTAACACACTCAGACTAAACACCCCTGTAATACGAACCTCACATGCTCGCCTACAGGACTTCACCAGAGCAGCACCCATCCTCTGGAACGCTCTACCCCAAGGCATCCGGACAATTCCCGATGCACGAAATTTCAGACGTGCCTTAAAAACGCACCTCTTCAGGGAAGCATACCAAATCTCCTGACCTAGTCCCTCGCCCCTCCCTATGGTGCCCCACCCTGTTTGCCTTCTAATAAATGATCTGTACATGAAATTTCCTATTGCCTGTGTTCCCCACCCCCTGCACCTCCTGTACCACCCCAACCCATTTGTGTCTAACCCAACGTATCTCACATTGTAATTGTTGTATTGTTTTGCATTTATCCATGCCTGAAAGCTGCGGAATAAGTTGGCGCTATACAAATAAAGATTATTATTATATTATATTCTGCAAACCTCATGGTCTCCCTCACTTTGGCACGCCAGGGTCGGCCGTTGCACAATCGTAATGCACTCGCAGTGAACATCGCAATTTAACAAGCATGATAGCGGTGTGAGTTCCTCAGAGCATTATCACGCTCGCCCATATGAATGCACCCTAAGGGTGCATTCCCACAAACGTACATCGGCTCGGTTTTTACGCCGAACCAATATACGTCGTCCTACTCTGCAGGGGGGGGGGGGGGATGGAAGAGCCAGGAGAGGGAACTGAGCTCCCACCACCTCTCCGCCCCTCTGCACTATTTGCAATGAAAGGAGGCGGGAGGGGGGGGGGGCTAAGTTCCGCGAATAGCCCCGCCCCTCCCCATTGCATATAGTGCAGAGGGGCGGAGAGGAGGCAGAGAGGGGGCGGGAGCTCAGTTCCTGCTCCTGGCTCTTCCATCCTCCCCCCCCCCCCTGCACATGAGGACGACGTATATCGGCTCGGCGTGAAAACCGAGCCGATATACGTTCGTGGGAATGCAGCCCACGAAGGACGTATAAAAAAAGAGAAAAAAACCTAAAGTAGGCATCCCTGAAAGAAAACACTACATTTTCTCCTACTGCTCCTTCACATGGTGTATTTTTGCTGCTGATTTTGCCCCAAATCCTCATGAAATTCACGCCATTTTAGCATTCTATGAAATACTATGTAAGTCTGCGCTGCAGTTCATACGGGCAGATTTTTCCGTGCGTGAGTTCTGAGATACACATTGCTGGGGAAACACCTGCGTCAGTCGGCCGCACACACGCTGTCCCCATTGACTGGAGCCAAATCTCCATGTGGGTCTGCATGAACATCTGTGGCAGAACGCTGCGGCTCAGCCTTGTATTTCTCCAACACGGACGTGACGCTTTCAGTATTGTGTGAACAAGGTCTATCGCAGTTTTCACGGTCACAAGACCACATAATGGTTCAGTATCAGCTAAAATGAAAATCTTAACCCTTTCATGCTCCACAGCATACAGTTACGTCCTGGGCGTGCAGACTTTGTACGGAACGGGATCAGAAGTCGATCTTGCTTCATACTCGCCGGCAGTCCTTCACAGCTGATACCTACCTGCAACAGCTGTAAGTATACATTTATAAAGTCATACATTATATGAGAGGCGCGCAGGCTGCACACAACTCCCATTACTTGGAAGTGATTCATATGGAAGTCGTTGCCTCAGTTTTTGTCGGTTTCAGATTTCCCCGATTTGATTTCGGACAGTTTATTCGCTACTAATTTTTAGAAAAATGTAATTACTATACAAAAAATCAACAAAACAAACATAGAACGTCCCCCTACCGCCCCTTTTATGTTCCAACGCCCCCAGTTGCGCCATTTCGTTCCACCGCCCCCCTTGAGAAGTAAAAACGCCCCCCAGGGGGCAATAACACCCACGTTGAGAACCACTACTCTAGACGTAGAGAGCGCCCCTTTGTGACAGTCCTGGGCATAAATACATGATGGGAAAAATCTCTGTATTGTAGTCTGCCCATTCCGTTTATTACTTTAGTTGCCCGCCCTTGTACCCGCTCCAGCTTTGATGTCCTTCTTGAGTACCGATACCCACAACTGTACATTCCATGTGTGCTCTGACCAGTGACTTGTAAAGAGGAAGAACAATGTTCTCATCATGTGCCCTTAGACCTCTTTTGATGCACCCTATGATCCTATTTGCCTTGGCAGCAGCTGCCTGACACTGGTTGCTTCATTTTAGCTTAGAGAACACTAAAATCCACAAGTCCTTTTCCACATCAGTGTTATCCAGTGGTTTCCCATGTAGTGTGTAATTGTGACACATATTTCCCTTTCCATGTGCAAAACCTTACATTTATCAATGTTAAACCTCATTTCCCACTTTTCTGCCCCCAACTTATCCAGATCCTCTTGTCACCACATTCTGTCTTCTCTTGTGTTCATTTCTTTACATAGTTTTGTCATCTGCAAATATTGGTATTTTACTGCACAATCCTTCTACCAGGCCATTAATAAATATACTAAAAAGAAGAGGGCCAAATACTGCCCCCTGTGGTACCCCACTAGTAACAATGACCCCTCTAATTCTGCCCCCTGTGGTACCTCACTAGTAACCCTCCCAATACTCCTATGAGTTGACAGGACACAGCAGGAGAGATCGTGAAGTGGTAGAACCCATTAGCAGGGGGGACAGTGAAGTGACAGGACACAGCAGGAGGGTCAGTGAGGTGACAGGACACAGCAGGAGCGACAGTGAGGTGACAGGACACAGCAGGAGGGACAGTGAGGTGACAGGACACAGCAGGAGGGACAGTGCGGTGGTAGGACACAGCAGTACGGACAGTGAGGTGGCAGGACACAGCAGGAGAGACAGTGAAGTGATAGGACACAGCAGGAGGGACAGTGTGGTGACCTCACACAGCAGGAGGGATACTGAAGTGACAAGACACAGCAGGAAGGACAGTGAGGTGACAAGACACAGCAGGAGAGATCGTGAAGTGATAGGACACAGCAGGAGGGACAGTGAGGTGATAGGACCCATTAGCAGGAGGGATACTGAAGTGACAAGACACAGCAGGAAGGACAGTGAGGTGATAGGACACAGCAGGAAGGACAGTGAGGTGATAGGACATAGCAGGAGGGAGAGTGAGGTAACAAGATACAGCAGGAGGGACAAGTGAGGTGATAGGACACAGCAGTAGGGACAGTGAGGTGGCAGGACACAGCAGGAGAGACAGTGAGGTGATAGGACACAGCAGGAGGGACAGTGAGGTGACAGGACACAGCAGGAGGGATACTGAAGTGACAAGACACAGCAGGAAGGACAGTGAGGTGATAGGACACAGCAGGAGGGACAATGACGTGACAGGACCCATTAGCAGGAGGGATACTGAAGTGACAAGACAGAGCAGGAAGGACAGTGAGGTGATAGGACACAGCAGGAGAGACAGTGAGGTGACAGGACTCAGCAGGAGGGACAGTGAAGTGATAGGACACAGCAAGAGAGACAGTGGGGTGGCAGGACACAGCAGGAGGGACAGTGAGGTGACAGTTCACAGCAGGAGGGACAATGAGGTGACAGGACACAGCAGGATGGACATTAAGGTGATAGGACACAGCAGGAGAGATCGTGAAGTGAAAGGACACAGCAGGAGGGACAGTGAGGTGATAGGACACAGCAGTAGGGACAGTGAGGTGGCAGGACACAGCAGGAGGGACACTAAGGTGATAGGACACAGCAGGAGAGACAGTGGGGTGGCAGGACACAGCAGGAGGGACAGTGAAGTGATAGGACACAGCAGGAGGGACAGTGAGATGGTAGGACACATTAGCAGGAGGAATAGTGAATTGACAAGACACAGCAGGAAGGACAGTGAGGTGATAAGACACAGCAGGAGGGACAGAGAGTTGACAGGAAACAGCAGGAGGGACAGTGAGGTAACAGGACAAAGTAGGGAGAAAGTAAGGTGACAGGACACAGCAGGAAGGACAGTGAGGTGGCAGGACACAGCAGGAGGGACAGTGAGGTGGCAGGACACAGCAGGAGAGACAGTGAGGTGACAGGACACAGCAGGGGGGGCAGTGAGGTTACAGGACACATTAGCAGGTGGGACAGTGAAGTGACAGGACACAGGAGGAGGAACAGTGAGGTCACAGGACACAGCAGGAGGGACAGAAAGGTTACAGGGCACAGAAGTAGAGACAGTGAGGGGCAGGACATAGCAGGAAGGACAGTGAGGTGACAGGACACAGCAGTAGGGACAGTGAGGTGACAGGACACAGCAGGAAGGACAGTGAGGTGACAGGACACAGCAGGAAGGACAGTGAGGTGACAGGACACAGCAGGAAGGACAGTGAGGTGACAGGACACAGCAGGAAGGACAGTGAGGTGAAGGGACACAGCAGTAGGGACAGTTAAGTGACAGGACAGATTAGCAGGGGTGACAATGAGGTGGCAGGACACAGCAGGAGAGACAGTGAGGTGACAGGACTCAGCAGGAGGGACAGTGAGGTCACAGAACACAGAAGGGGGATACTGAAGTGACAGGAAACACTACCAGGAGGGACAGGGAGGTGACAGGACATATTAGCAAGAAGGACAGTGAGGTGACAGGACACAGAAGGAGGGCCAGTGAAGTGACAGGACACAGCAGGAGAGATAGTAAGGTGACAGGACACAATAAAAGGGACAGTGAGGGGCAGGACACAGCACAAGGGGCAGTAAGGTGACAGGACACAGCAGGAAGGACAGTGAGGTGGCAGGACACAGCAGAAGGGACAGTGAGGTGACAGGGTACAGCAGGAGGGACAGTAAGGTGACAGGACACAGCAGGAAGGACAGTGAGGGGCAGGACACAGCAGGGGGACAGTGGGGTGACAGGACACAGCAGGAAGGACAGTAAGGTGACAGGACACAGCAGGAGGGACAGTAAGGTAACAGGACACAGCAGGAGGGACAGTCAGGTGACAGGACACAGCAGGAAGAACAGTAAGGTGACAGGACACAACACAAGGGACAGTGAGGGGCACAACACAGCTGAGGGGGACAGTGAGGTGATAGGGCACAGCAGGAGGGACAGTGTGGTGACAGGACACAGCAGGGGGGACAGTGAGGTGATAGGGCACAGCAGGAAGGACAGTGAGGTGACAGGACACAGCAGGAGGGACAGTGAGGTGACAGGACACAGCAGGAGGGACAGTGAGGTGACAGGACACAGCAGGGGGGACAGTGAGGTGACAGGACACAGCAGGAGGGACAGTGAGGTGACAGGACACAGCAGGAGGGACAGTGAGGTGGTAGGACACAGCAGTAGGGACAGTGAGGTGGCAGGACACAGCAGGAGAGACAGTGAGGTGGCAGGACACAGCAGGAGAGACAGTGAAGTGATAGGACACAGCAGGAGGGACAGTGAAGTGATAGGACACAGCAGGAGGGACAGTGAGGTGACCTCACAGAGCAGGAGGGATACTGAAGTGACAAGACACAGCAGGAAGGACAGTGAGGTGACAAGACACAGCAGGAGAGATCGTGAAGTGAAAGGACACAGCAGGAGGGACAGTGAGGTGATAGGACCCATTAGCAGGAGGGATACTGAAGTGACAAGACACAGCAGGAAGGACAGTGAGGTGATAGGACATAGCAGGAGGGAGAGTGAGGTAACAAGATACAGCAGTAGGGACAGTGAGGTGGCAGGACACAGCAGGAGAGACAGTGAGGTGATAGGACACAGCAGGAGGGACAGTGAGGTGACAGGAAACAGCAGGAGGGACAGTGAGGTAACAGGACAAAGTAGGGAGAAAGTGAGGTGACAGGACACAGCAGGAAGGACAGTGAGGTGGCAGGACACAGCAGGAGGGACAGTGAGGTGGCAGGACACAGCAGGAGAGACAGTGAGGTGACAGGACACAGCAGAGGGGACAGTGAGGTTACAGGACACATTAGCAGGTGGGACAGTGAGGTGATAGGACACAGGAGGAGGAACAGTGAGGTCACAGGACACAGCAGGAGGGACAGAAAGGTTACAGGGCACAGCAGTAGAGACAGTGAGGAGCAGGGCACAGCAGGAAGGACAGGGAGGTGACAGGACACAGCAGTAGGGACAGTGAGGTGACAGGACACAGCAGGAAGGACAGTGAGGTGAAGGGACACAGCAGTAGGGACAGTTAAGTGACAGGACAGATTAACATGGGTGACAATGAGGTGGCAGGACACAGCAGGAGAGACAGTGAGGTGACAGGACTCAGCAGGAGGGACAGTGAGGTCACAGAACTCAGAAGGGGGACACTGAAGTGCCAGGAAACATTGCCAGGAGGGACAGTGAGGTGACAGGACATATTAGCAAGAAGGACAGTGAGGTGACAGGACACAGAAGGAGGGCCAGTGAAGTGACAGGACACAGCAGGAGAGATAGTAAGGTGACAGGACACAATAAAAGGGACAGTGAGGGGCAGGACACAGCACAAGGGACAGTAAGGTGACAGGACACAGCAGGAAGGACAGTGAGGTGACAGGACACAGCAGGAGGGACAGTGAGGTGACAGGGTACAGCAGGAGGGACAGTAAGGTGACAGGACACAGCAGGAAGGACAGTGAGGGGCAGGACACAGCAGGGGGACAGTGGGGTGACAGGACACAGCAGGAAGGACAGTAAGGTGACAGGACACAGCAGGAAGGACAGTGAGGTGACAGGACACAGCAGGAGGGACAGTAAGGTAACAGGACACAGCAGGAGGGACAGTCAGGTGACAGGACACAGCAGGAAGGACAGTAAGGTGACAGGACACAACACAAGGGACAGTGAGGGGCAGAACACAGCTGGGGGGGACAGTGAGGTGATAGGGCACAGCAGGAGGGACAGTGTGGTGACAGGACACAGCTGGGGGGCAGTGAGGTGACAGGACACAGCAGGGGGGCACTGAGGTGACAGGACACAGCTGGGGGGACAGTGAGGTGACAGGACACAGCAGGGGGGACAGTGAGGTGACAGGACACAGCAGGGGGGACAGTAAGGTGATGGGACACAGCAGGAAGGACAGTGAGGTGACGGAATATAGCAGGAGAGACAGTCTGCTGCACTCAGGGAGCCTCCTGCCCTCCTGTCATCTCCTCACTTTGGACTGGGCCAGCCTGACCGCTCCGACGGCCCCTTAGAGTTTCCAGAAGGTTTCAGTCTCACTGGTAATGCCTGGTCTGGTAGGAGGACATTGCTCATCCATTTTGCTGTAATTTTCTTCCATTGATAACTCGGCTTGGTAACAGCAAATATGGCGGCTGCCTTCTGTTGGACAGAGACTATTCAGGACGTACAGTTTGTTCTCTTGTGACTGAAGTGGCAGGTTCCTGTGACTACAAATGAGATGCTACAGTTGTCAGTACTGTGCCAAGTGGTCCCAGACGCAAGAATAAACTCCATAGTGTCCCCAGTAGAAATAATACCCGCATAGTGGCCTCAATAGTAATAATACCCCCATAGTGAGCCCAGTAGTAAAAGCACCCCCGTAGTGTCCCCAGTAGTAGTAATACCCCCATAGTGGCCCAAGTAGTTATAATGCCCCCATAGTGACCCTAGTAGTAATAATACTCTCATAGTGACCCCAGTAGTAAAAGCACCCCGTAGTGCCCCCAGTAGTAGTAATACCCCCATAGTGGCCCCAGTAGTAAAAGCACCCCCGTAGTGTCCCCAGTAGTAGTAATACCCCCATAGTGGCCCCAGTAGTAATAATTCCCCCATAGTGACCCTAATAGTAATAATACTCCCATAGTGACCCCAGTAGTAATAATGCCTCCATATCACCCCTCTCTGACATTCTCTCTGGATTTGGCCAGTGTTTTTCAGCATCAAGCAGCTCGCAATCAGGAATATTGGAGATTCAGAACCCCTTACCCAGCAAACTGTAAGTACGAGCCGGGGGTCTTATTGCTGATGGTAATGGGGGTCTGCTAATTATAATTATAGATCCTCGCCGTCCTGCCCCTTCTTATGTCTTTTACAGGATCGGCAGGACAACTAGCCGTGGTACACCATATTATGGTTGCATTCTCCCTACAAGCGTTACTCTGAGGACTTTACTTTTATATGGTAACTCCTATTTAGCACAGCTGGGGATTTCTTACAGATGCAGTCAGATCTGACGATTTAAAATTTTAAAAAAGCATACCTCACCTAGAAGCGCTGTCCAGGGCTCCGCTGCAGCTTCTTCCGGGTCCCTGATACTTGTTTTCTTCATCTCTTCTGGCCAGGATTGAAAATCCCTGCCTCCTGGAAGCGCTGGCTGTGATTGGCTGATGTGTAGCCAATCACAGCCAGCGCTCGATGAATGGCTGTGATTGTTTCATCGAGTGCTTGCTGTGCTTGGCTAAGCGTCAGCCAATCACAGCCAGCACCTCGAGGACTTTTTCAATCCCTGGCCAGAAGAGATGAAGGAGAATAGTGCCGAAGATCTTGTCAATGGGATCAGAGGCGCCGGAATACTAGCCCCCGGGGATATATATGGAGGCAGCCCATGACAGGGTTAACGGGGAGGCCAGGGTTAATTGAAGGGTGAAGAGGGGGGGGGGTGTAGTATAGGGGGGAGTAGAGGGGGAAGTTAGAGAGAAAGTGCGGGAACAGCAGGGGGAGGAGCATCCCTAGGCGGCAACGGAGGAAGAAGAAGCAGAAGGAGAAGACGGAGGCCACGAGGAAGAAGAGGGAAAAGGTAGAGAAGACCCAAGACCCCAGACCGAAGTCCCAAGACCCCAGACCGAAGTCCCAAGACCCCAGACCGAAGTCCCAAGACCGAAGTCCGCAGACCGAAGTCCCCAGACCGAAGTCCCAAGACCTGTCCGTGAAGAGCCCGAAGGTGATCGTCAGGAAGGGCCCAGAAGAGGACTTACCCGACATGGAGGCCGCCATGGAGAAGATCCGGGCAGCGGTGGATGAGCGGGGCATCGACTGGCTCATGAGGGTCCTGGACGTCGGGGCCCCGGGCCCATCGGAGGAGGAAGCGGCACCCGCACGGTCAGCAGCGTCGGGGGGAGAGGCGTCCGGAGTCCCAGCAGCAACAGCGGTGAGAGAAAGGGGGCGAAGGACAGCTGCTGCGGAGAGCCGCAAACCGGAGGCAGCAGCGGGAGCGCTGTCGGGGACTGCTAGTGGCCGGAGGGAGGAGGCAGGAGGGAGCAGGCAGACACCTGCAGCATCGGCGAGAGGGCCGAGAACGAGGAGGGCCCGCGCTCCGGCGCGTCTGAGCCCTGATCAGACTCCACAGCGTCGGCGCCGCACAGAGAGTCCCTCACGGGCCCCTCCGGGCCGGCTCCCTGCACCATTCATGTCATCGGGGGAGCGCAGGCCCGGGAGGAATCTCGCCGGGCGGCACGGCGCAGCGTCCGGCACTAGGTCCCGTGCTGCCAGGGGGGCGGGGCCTAGCACCGGGCTGTCGGCGATGAACAGAGCTACAGCGTGGGGCCGCTCTACAGGAGAGCCGGTGGTAGCAGAGCAGCCCCACAGTGACTTCTCTGGACTAACTGAAGTGCGGCCCGTGAGAGCCAGGCAGAGCAGCAGGCAG
The DNA here is from genome assembly GCF_035609145.1 of Eleutherodactylus coqui. Taxonomy (NCBI): domain Eukaryota; kingdom Metazoa; phylum Chordata; class Amphibia; order Anura; family Eleutherodactylidae; genus Eleutherodactylus; species Eleutherodactylus coqui. Next base: position 199,327,996 of record NC_089844.1, read on the forward strand.
GCGGCTGCGAATCCGGAGGTGCGTATGCAGCCAGAGGAGGACCCCGGTCGTCAGTTCGGACCACATTCTGACGAGGAATCGGATCCGCTGGAGGGAGGATCGGCGGCTGGTGGGACTACAGCCCCTACGCAGCCAGGTGAGCAAACACACGGGGACACTACACTACATGCAGTTAGCCGCGTTGCGCACGCGGGAGATAGCTTTGGGGGGTGGACAGGGGATGGGGGGGCGATGGCAGGCACACGTGGCACAGCGAGTGATTTTGGGTTATTTCTGGGTGGATTATGGGAGTTGTGGCGCAAGCAAGACGCAAGAGCAGGGCCGTCGCCAGTAGCTGCTTGGACGCTACCGTCCAATGCGTCAATCACCGACGATAGCGCTAGGGGAGGTAGCACGGCGGGGGCGTCGGTAGGGCAGCAGGTAGCGCCCGTTACGGTAGGGGTCCAGACGGAGAAAGATGGGGAAGGGATTCGCCTGGATGACAGAGCGAAGGGGGAAGTTTATGTGTGTTTCGAGGGCCCCCTAGGTTCACACTTAAAGAAGGAGGTTAGAGAAAAGATTTGGCGCGACGAATGCGTCGAGATCTTTTCCCTTCTCCCTTTGGAAAAATTCAATTTAGATAAAGGGAAAAGGACAGAATATAAGAAGGAAGAGGAGGAGAAACGTCGGTGGAGACTGATTCCACAGACGTTCTCTAACTGGATGCAAGCCTTCGCCATTCTGGCCAGCGTTATAGGTGAAAAGGCGCCGGAGAATTGCTCCGGCCTTTTTTACTATCTCGATGCGATAGGTGAGGCGTACAGAGTATACGGGGGCCAAACGTGGCTTAGGTACGACGAACAATTTCGTCAGCGGAAAGCGATCCGACCGTCTATTCGGTGGGATCAGAAAGATATTGGCCTATGGTTGCGGGTAATGGCCCCAGTTAGGTTTGGTCAGCCCTTTCAGGGGGGGGGCGGGACTAGCAGCTCGGCCAGTGGTTCCCAAGGGGGGGGGGCAGGGAGGACAGTCAGGGAGTCATAGGCTCGGATTGTGTTGGCAGTTTAACGACGGCCAATGCAAATTCGGGAACTCTTGCAGGTTCAAGCACGTCTGCTCCGTGTGTAACGACACATCACATGGAGCAGCAAAGTGCTTTAAAAAAGGAAAAGGAAAGGGTTTCGGGGCACCTGGAAAAAGGGATGACACCAGTGAAACTGGCAAAGATGGTGCCGTTTCTAAATAGGTACCCCGACCGAGATAAGGCGAGTTTATTGTTTGAGGGTTTTAGGGACGGTTTTAGAATTCCCGCCCCAGTTCATAGGGTTCCGGTCACAACCAAGAATTTGCCGTCAGCGATTCGGCAATCGGCTGTGGTGACCGAAAAATTGTTTAAGGAGGTTCAGTTAGGCCGCATGGCGGGACCGTTCCGTTCCCCGCCCGTGGCGGACCTGGTGGTCTCACCGCTGGGGGTTGTTCCTAAGAAGGAACCTAACAAGTTTCGACTCATACACCATCTGTCATACCCAAAGGGGGCGTCACTAAATGACGGTATAGACCCGGAAATTTGTTCTGTAGTGTATACTTCATTTGACGCCGCAATAAAATGGGTCCGCAGGTATGGGCAGGGAGCGAAGCTGGCAAAGGTGGATATCGAGTCTGCGTTTAGGTTGCTCCCAGTTGCTCCAGAGAGCATTCGTTTGTTAGGGTGTTTTTGGGAGGGAAGTTATTTTGCGGATAGGTGCCTACCCATGGGCTGTTCCATTTCTTGCGCTTATTTTGAAGCGTTCAGTTCCTTTTTAGAATGGGTAGTTAGGGATTGCACGGGGATTAGGTCAGTGATCCATTATTTGGATGACTTCCTATGCATAGGGCCAGCAGGTTCGCCTATTTGTGCAACTTTGCTGGGGTCACTTCAATGGGTTTCCGGTCAATTCGGGGTGCCTTTGGCGCCTGGGAAGACAGAGGGGCCCACTACATGTTTAAAGTTCCTGGGCATTACCATTGACACGGTTGCAATGGAATGCAGATTGCCCGAGGAGAAGTTGACAGAGTTAAAGGCGGAGGTAAAAAGAGCAAGGGTTGTCACCAAGGTCACTTTGAGGGAGCTCCAATCGTTATTGGGCAAGCTTAATTTCGCTTGCCGAATAATGCCGATGGGGAGAATTTTCAGCAGAAGGTTAGCGTCAGCAACGGCGGGGGTTCGGTTACCCCACCATTTTATCCGGCTAGGCAAGGAACTCAAGAAAGATTTAGCAGTATGGGCGGCGTTTCTAGAGAACTACAACGGTCGGTCAGTAATGATGGAGGAAATGGTAAACAATTTTGATTGGGAATTGTTTACTGACGCCGCAGGGAGTTCAGGTTTTGGGATTTACTTCCAGGGCCAGTGGTGCGCGGCCGGATGGCCGAGCGACTGGTTCTCGTCAGGGTTGGTAAGGAATTTGGTGCTACTCGAGCTCTTCCCCATTATAGTAGCGGTGGAGATATGGGGCGAGCAATTTAGGAACAAGAGAGTACGCTTTCACTGCGACAACCTGGGGGTCGTGCAGGCGATAAATAAATTGTCTGCATCATCCCCTCCAGTGGTGGCCTTACTGTGCCACCTGGTGCTGAAAGCGTTATCACTGAACGCTTGGATAGGTGCGGTACATGTGCCGGGGGTGAGCAACTCACTAGCGGATGCTCTTTCTCGTTGCCAGTGGGAGCGATTCCGACGTTTGGCCCCGGCAGCGGAGAAGGAAGGGGTGTCTTGCCCGAGACACATCTGGAGCGTGGTCAGCGAGCAGTGAGGCACTTGATAGGTACCTCACTGGCTCGGAGTACGTGGACGTCTTATAGGGCAGCCTGGTCGGAATGGGAGGAGTGGCTGCAGCAGTGGGGAATCGTGCGTTCCGACGAGGACAGGGTAGGGGCGTTGTTGGGATGGTTGGGGAAAAGTTCTGAGACAGGGTTGTCAGTCGCGAGAGTTAACAAATTTATGGGAGGAGTGGCGTTTGGCGCTAAGTTGCGGGGTTTGACTGATGTTACAAAGAATTTTGTAGTGAGACAGGCACTAAAGGGGTTTAGAAGGGGGCGGGGGGGGGGGGGCAGATATGCGTCGGCCAATCTCGTTCGACTTGTTGAAAAGATTGGGGGGCGCATTGAGGGAGATATGCGGGGACGGGTTTGAATACTCGCTTTTTAAATTGGCTTTTTCATTAGCTTTCTTTGGGGCTCTTCGGCTGGGGGAACTGGGAACAAAGCGAGGATACCAAGGTTATAAAAGGGCGGTTGGAATTAGTCATACGTCGTTCCAAGATGGATCAGGAGGGAAGAGGTCGGAGAGTGTCGCTAGGACAAGTGCGGGGAGAGTCCATGTGCCCAGTTAAATGTTGGGAGGAGTACAGTTTGGTAGCAGGAGTCAGGGCAGGGCCTCTTCTGCAGCACCGAGATGGTTGTTTTTTGTCAAGGTTCCAGTTCGAGGCGGTGTTAAGAAGAGCGATAGATACGCTGGGATTAGACAGCTCTAATTTCGGGACACATTCTTTTAGAATAGGCGCGGCAACGGAGGCAGCAGAGAGGAGACTGGATAGTCAGGCGGTGATGGGCATCGGTCGGTGGAAGTCGGGACGGTTTAAACGTTATATCAGGCCGCACTTGCTTTAAGTGCGGGGGGGGGGAAGTTTTTTGCGGCGGGGTTAATTACGACTAGTTGTTTTTTCTTTTTGTTACAGATCATCGAGCCGCGTTGGTGTGGATAATGGGCCACTCTTTTGTGTATTGGGGGGGGGGGGAGAGGGCTAAGATCAGGCCTAACGGTAGACAGTTAAGGCTGAGTAAAGAGACGGCGGTAATTCGATGGATCGGAGTGCGGGGCATGGCCTGGTTCCGGGTGTTACAGGACGTTCAGCGCCTAGTCTCCCTAGACAGGCCGCCTAACATCCTCGTACTGCACATCGGGGGTAACGATTTGGGGCGGAGACCCTTTAGGGACCTAGGTAGGGACATCCGGTACGATATGCTTCGTATGTTGCAGATGTACCGGGGCTTGATCTTGGTCTGGTCAGAGATGGTCCCTCGCAAGGTGTGGCGCGACGTGCGCTCAGTGCGGGGGATAGACAAGGCCAGGATCAAGGTTAACCGGGAGGTTTCACGCTTCGTTGCGCGTAATGGAGGAGTGGCCGTTCGGCACATAGATCTTGAGAAGGGAGTAGGAAACTATTGGAGGAGCGATGGCGTGCATCTCAACGAGATTGGGACGGATCTGTGGTTAGAGGGGGTTCAGGAGGGAATAGAACGCGCGTTAGTTCTGTGGGGTGCTGCGCAGGCATGAGGTGGTCATGCCATGCTGGCGGTGGCGTTCGGAAGGGGGGGGGGGAGTTCTTGGAGCCAGCTGATGTGCGGGGCGGGGGGGGGGGGGGGGGAAATGGGGGGCTGATGGCTGCCTCCCCCCCCCTCCCCCTTTTTGGTATAGTGTGTGTGGTCAGCCTGTCGCCTCCCGGCTCTGTCAGGCCGTAGTCCCTGCAGAGAAACGTGGCTAGCCGAGGAACGGCTCGCGCCTCTCTGAGTCGGGAGGAGGAGGGCGACTAGGGGCAACCGGTTGTGTGTTGCCTCCCGAGTCGGCTGTCTTGCGACGGGAGGGTTTTAGCGGGAAGGATTTCAGTCTCCCGAGTCGGATAGAGGGAGAGAGCGGCGGGAGGCAGGACGGAAATCCTTTTCCCTGTTGGGGAGGCGACAGAGGGGGTTGGAGGCTCCAGGGACTTCCCCCTTTTCAGTGGGTTGTTTTATTTGATGTTTTTACCCAATTGTTAATAAGAATTTAAATAAACGGCCGCTGTGGCCAAAATTTATCCAAGCTAGAAGTTGCAGTGTTTTAATTGAAGAAAGGGGGAGGTTGGGTTAGGTCACAGAGGTCACATCCGATATACCCGCGTCAAGAGGCGCCGGAATAGTAGCCCCCGGGGATATATATGGAGGCAGCCCATGACAGGGTTAACGGGGAGGCCAGGGTTAATTGAAGGGTGAAGAGGGGGGGGGGGGTGTAGTATAGGGGGGAGTAGAGGGGGAAGTTAGAGAGAAAGTGCGGGAACAGCAGGGGGAGGAGCATCCCTAGGCGGCAACGGAGGAAGAAGAAGCAGAAGGAGAAGACGGAGGCCACGAGGAAGTCCCACCCACCCGCCCTTACTTTAGCATATAGGGGGCAGTTTAGTTAGTAGAAAGGGTCGTAGAGGTATCGCAACATTGTCATAGCGGCGTTCGGAAGGGGGGGGGGAGTTCTTGGAGCCAGCTGATGTGCGGGGCGGGGGGGGGGGGGAAACGGGGGGCTGATGGCTGCCTCCCCCCCCCTCCCCCTTTTTGGTATAGTGTGTGTGGTCAGCCTGTCGCCTCCCGGCTCTGTCAGGCCGTTGTCCCTGCAGAGAAACGTGGCTAGCCGAGGAACGGCTCGCGCCTCTCTGAGTCGGGAGGAGGAGGGCAACTAGGGGCAACCGGTTGTGTGTTGCCTCCCGAGTCGGCTGTCTTGCGACGGGAGGGTTTTAGCGGGAAGGATTTCAGTCTCCCGAGTCGGATAGAGGGAGAGAGCGGCGGGAGGCAGGACGGAAATCCTTTTCCCTGTTGGGGAGGCGACAGAGGGGGTTGGAGGCTCCAGGGACTTCCCCCTTTTCAGTGGGTTGTTTTATTTGATGTTTTTACCCAATTGTTAATAAGAATTTAAATAAACGGCCGCTGTGGCCAAAATTTATCCAAGCTAGAAGTTGCAGTGTTTTAATTGAAGAAAGGGGGAGGTTGGGTTAGGTCACAGAGGTCACATCCGATATACCCGCGTCATGTCTGGCTCCGTTGATGTCCCTCATATGACGGATCTGTCACACCGTTACTAAAGTCTTTCTGCTCCTATGATGCAAATGTGAACAGATTCTTAGGTGTAAGATATAAAGAGATATTGGTAAGTGGAGCTGTGCTTTATCTTGTCTCGATGTCCTCCATAATTGTAGGTTTACCACCTGGGCGAGGGTCAGGATTCCACGTCCTGGCTAAACAATAACAAAGGAGACCTGGGCAAGATGTTCCTCTCTCACTTGGAGAATGTGGTTGACTTCCTCCACACCGAGTTCCCCGAGAAGAAACTGCTGATGTGGGATGACATGCTGAGAAAGCTGAGCAGAGAGAGCATACAAGGTGAGTGGCCGCCTGTCTACTGTTTCCTTTTAGCAAAAACAGTAGCCAATCAGAGGGTGGGGTGGGGCTATAATACAGTGTAGCCAATCAGATCCTGGCAGTGATGAGTGTAGCAGCAGATGAGTATGCTGAGCATATGGGGCAATGACCTGTTCACTTTCTTTGGTATGTTAGTAAGACAGTAGCAGTGACGGAGGGGGACATACAAAAGGTTACAAGAAGCTACAGCAGCACAGAGTATCTTAGATCAGGAAGTGATCTGTGGTTGTGCTAGTGAGGACAGGACGGAATGTGATGTGTCAGCAAAGTGGAGACAAGTAGAAGGCCACAGACATGATTTAAAGTGACCCTCCGGTCCTGAAGAAACATAGATGGCCGCACCGCTAGTCTGACTACCTGAGGCACACTGTGCATTAATATGCATGGATAGTCAGCGCTTGCCATGCTGAATCCTCAGGTGAATTCCAGTCATCTAAGCCTCGCTTTACGGTGTATGTGCTGGAAGATGACATGAGAGGCGCACGTCACTTACATGGGATTCAGCCTGGTTTGTACCGACGTCAGAAGGAAAGTGGGTGGCAGCAAGAGGCTGAAGAGGAGGGATTTAACAAGTGACATCTTTACTTGGAGCTGTAATGGCGCCGCCTCTTGAGGCAGGGCATTTCACTAACAGGCGCTCTGCAATAAAAGTAGGATTTTGACTTTTTTGCCGATTTGCTCTATTCTGCTTAAAACATCAATGTTCTCCTGCTGCTATGCTGTTTTACACTGTGGGGCCAGGTAATATACCTATATTCTGCTGACAGGTTCCCTTAAAGGTAGTGGTAGGAGCAAGGGATAGTGATGCCAGATCTATGAGCAGGCCATACATAAGATTTCTCCGTTGGGGGTCAGTCAGGAGACCCCGTACGTGTATTAGATTGTTGGCAGTGGTGATTTAAGGGCTTTTTAACGCAAGAGTTTTTTTCCGTGCGAGTATGGTCCGATTTTTTATTTTACGGAAATAGAACGCACTGATTTCATAATCAGACAGTCTGAGTAAAAAAATGCAGCATATCCTATCTTGGTCTGATTCTTGGGCAAGAATTGTCCATTCAAATCAACCGGTGCATTAAAAAAACGGACATATGAGTGCGTTCTGATTTTTTTTTTCATGCACCCATTGATTTTAATAGAACTTTTCAATTAGATCAGTTGAGCCACCTTCCATTTTTTAATGCACAGAAAACACAGATGACACTTGGATGACAGTCTTGAGATGCAGTATACAAGAGAGCAGCACCAGGCGATGTTATATTGTAAGAATCACATGATACATCCAGCACAATCCACGTGTCTTCAGTAGAAAGAATCTTTATTCCCAAAACGACCAGATTACAGCAACGTTTCGACTCGCAAAGGTAGAGTCTTTCTCAAGCTGTCAGTACATACACATATACCCTTCATATAAAAGCCTCAACCAATCAAAGCATACATTAATTAAAAGTACTTAGCAGTGTATCTAACTCACCTGACCGGGGATGAGAGCGCACCTGTCACACTGTAACCACCACCTCAGATCACTCAAAGGGTGTTGCAGACGCCATCTTTGCCAGCTAATGCATACACAGGTGTTGTTTGTAGTCTCTGATTGGTTGAGGCTTTCTATTTATATGAAGGGTATATGTGTATGTACTGACAGCTTGAGAAAGACTCTACCTTTGCGAGTCGAAACGTTGCTGTAATCTGGTCGTTTTGGGAATAAAGATTCTTTCTAGTGAAGACACATGGATTGTGCTGGATGTATCATGTGATTCTTACAATATAACATCGCCTGGTGCTGCTCTCTTGTATACTGCATCTCTGGATTTATTGAGGACGTTGGTCCAGTCCTTTGGAGAAGCCTGCGCCTATGTGCTTTCTGCATTGAGTAAAAAAGAAAAAAACCCTCCTGAGTAGGATCTGTCGGTGAGTGCTGCTGCCTATACATTGCTTGTTTTCCTGTATATGATAGACTGTAGTCAGCGTGCACCTGACCGGGGTGTGAACCCACCTACTGATCTGGGTGACGATGTCCCAGAATTCCCACGACCGTTTGCATACACCGACGCTGATGCCACCAGGATACTGGCGGACATAGCAAATGACGGTACCTTCCTGAGTTCTCCATCTGTTTGCAATCTACAGTCTAAATATGAATTTGAAAAGAAAAAATTAATTTCGTATGGTCTGCATATGGTGACATTGAAGGAGTACTTCAACATGAAACGTATTCCAAGGGGGTTACGAACGAATGTCCGCCCGACTCTTATGATGGACAATATGGAATTTCGTTTAAAATATGAAGCAATAGCCAATAAATTCTCCTTCGATGTCATCTTGCTTAATATTGAATATTTGCAGGCTGAGACTAGGAAGCACCAAGCAACTTTATCTGAGATAGAGACACAGCTAACTTCTCAATTATCTGGCTCTGATCTTTCTGACCTAGTGAAGAAAATTGATGAATTATGTAGGCAATACAAGAAGGACATTGAATCCACTAAAATACAAAAGTGGCAACGCGATATAGATGACTATAGGTCCGGCAGGGTCTATAGTTGGCAGGGGGAGCGCAGAAATGGTGCTCAACAATTTAGATCTCGTCCCAATAGACGACAGAAGAGGAATGTGAATAGGAACCGTTCACCGTACTTTGGTTTTACATCGGCAGGATCCGATTCGACGGATGATCCTGGAGGACACAATAATGAGGAGAGATCTCAGTATTCTTTTTTAGATCGACGACCACCGATACGTTCCAAGGGAGGTCCTCCGTCGACAAAAGAACACGCCGCGGAGGCTGACGTCACAACCGCTCGAGGAAAAAACCCGATGACCACGCGGTCCAGGAACAGACGGAACTAACTACGGAAACCGCCACTTCGTCTCTGGTGGTAAATATCTCACAACGTATGTTATCCGATGTGGAAGTGCAAGTTCTATCTAAAGGGCTTTCATTTTGTCCCTCAGTTCCAGCTGACTGGTTTCAGCTGGAACTTGACTGTGATAAGTTTTTGAGGAAGCTCAAGCTACGCACATATTTTGCGGACAAGTCGAATGTTCAATCTAATGATGTACCATCTGACTCTAGCTTTGGTTTTACCTCAAAGAAACTTGGTTTACGGGGGAAAAGTACGTTCCAGCCCCCGACCACAGAAACGGCAGTAGAGACATATATGAAGTTGGTGAAGAGAGATCTTAAACAACTAAGAAAAAAAAGTGTATGTCAATATGTTCCCTCTAATTTGAACTAAGCTGAGAGACAGGCATTGCGTGATCTTCGGTCGGACGTGTCCATCACGATCAAACCTGCCAACAAGGGCGGTGCGGTGGTCGTGATGGACACGTCCCAATATAGAGCAGAAATACTCAATCAATTAAGAGATGTGGCAGTCTATGAATTGCTCAGCGGGGACCCCACGACACGATTCCAAGTACAACTTAAGAACATGGTGGATGAGGCCCTCTTGCTGGGGATTGTCGATAAGGCCCTGGCGGACTTTCTTTGTATCAAGCATCCAAGGGTACCCTGTATATACACCTTACCCAAAATTCACAAGAGGCTTGAGAGTCCGCTAGGCAGACCGATAATCTCCGGCAGAGGGTCCTTATTCAATAATCCCTCAAAATTCCTCGATCAGGTTCTATGGGAGTTTGCGGTAGGGGCTAATTCATATTTGAGAGATACGAGTGACTTTCTTGTAAAAATACAGGAAATACAGATTAATGCACAAACTGTTCTGGTGACGATGGATGTAATATCACTTTACACTATCATTACCCATTCCAGGGGTGTTGAGGCGGTGCGTGGGTGCCTCGTTGGATCCCAATTACCAAATTCTTCTGTTCAATTTACCCTGGCGCTGCTGGAGTTCATTTTACACAACAACTACTTTCTATTTGAAGAGTCTTATTACCGGCAGTGCCAGGGTACCGCGATGGGGTCCAACGTGGCGCCCACGTACGCAAACATCTTCATGGACTGGATTGAAAGGAACCATATATACACGCATTCGATGTGGCCCAAAGTGCCATTCTGGGGCCGCTACATCGATGATGTGTTTTTCCTGTGGGAGGGCACCATCGATGAATTAACCCTCTTCCATGCATCGCTGAATGAAATTCTACCTGAATTGAATTTCACGATGGCCCACTCACAGGATAGAATACATTTCCTTGATGTCCTGGTAATCAAAAATGGATTGACGTTGGAAACTGATCTGTTTTGCAAGGAGACGGACCGTAACAACTTGCTCCTATTTGGGAGTTGTCATCCCAGTAAGACTGTAACATCACTACCTTGGAGCCAGTTGTTGCGGGTCTGTCGAATTGTAAGAGAGACAGATGTGGATGAAAGGCTGAGGCAGATGTGCCAGAAGTTCAAAGAAAGGGGTTATCCGCACAGATTAGTTGAGGGTGCCTCTGAGAAGGCGAGGGCCCGTAATCGTATTGAGCTTTTGACCCCTCGAGAAAAGCTAGGGACTACAGGACGGATGCTATTTGTTTCTACCTATAATGGTATGAGCGGACAGATTTCCAATGTTCTGCGACGATACTGGTCCATTCTGTCAAAAAGCTGTCCCCAAATTACGGAATTCCATAGTCCCCCGATGATGGCGTACAGGAGGGGTCCCAATATAAGAGACCAGTTGGTACAATCATATCGGAAAACAGCTAAGATGGGAGGTCAACAGGTCTTAACGCAACCCAGGCGTGGGAATTTTCCATGCCTGGGTTGTTCCTGCTGTAGCAATTTGCTGAGGGGCGAATTCTTTTATCATCCACAGACTGGAAAAAAGTTCCAAATCAAAGGACATTTTACATGTCACTCGTCTTTTGTCGTCTATATTATTACATGCCCCTGCTGGCTATATTATGTGGGAGAAACAACCACTGAGATTAAAACGAGGATTACGAACCATAAGAGCACGGTTCGCACCAAAAAGGTTGATTTCCCCATACCACGCCACTTTGTGGAACAGAATCATTCAACGAGCCAGTTGCGCTTCAGAGTCATCGACCAGGTCCCTTTAGACATCAGGGGAGGGGACAGGGAGATGGCTCTGAAGCGTAAAGAACTTGAATGGATCTTTAGGCTGGAGACTTTGTCTCCACTAGGTCTTAATCTTGAATTCAACACTGCTATGCATTTATAGGTGGATGGGTGACGTCAGCACCCTGAATTACCATTTGCATTTTTTGATATGCGTCATTTTATGCAGTTTGTACTTATTAACTGATTTGTAATATATGTCTCTTTTTCTCCTTTTTTCTCTTTCTGTTTTTAGATTGTAAACCGGTTGGAGAGCACGCACCTACACCTGGACTTCCGCCTCATATGATTTTTGATGTCCATTTGCGATTTTGTGCATAATTGATTGAAAAGATATAAGCAACATGTTTTTGAAGAAATGATCCTCTTTCTCAGCTATGCCTTAATTCCTTCCGCATTAATAAAAACACTGCATGAACATTAGGTCGTAGTCCTGTTGTCCTTAGATAATGGGGGTGATACTTATCACTAGTGGGGTACCCTAGTATTAAAAGGTGTTTAGCTACTTGCATGCACACTTTACGCTATACGTTAGGATATGATTTGAATGTTACTATTGTATGGAGCGGGATTAACCCTCAATCCTTCTCCATACAATCCATGGGTACTGGTGCATTATGTCTCCACTGGATGTATGGGTGGAGATATGGGTTGGCCGGTGTCACGGACAGAGAACTTCTAGGCCATGCCTCCCTCACCTCCTGCAACCTCTTGAAATAGCCCTGGCAGCTCGCTTGTGTACCCCCACCCCGATACAGTGCTTATACCCACATGGCCGTGGCAGCTGACACGTGTTCCCGCCGGAGTCCCATCTGTGCTCCGCTGCCGCTGTGCTCATACCTCTCCTCCGCTCCTGTTCCTCCTGCAGCTGCTGCTGCCGGGGTCGCTGTTACTCTCCAAACCAAGCTGTGTCTGTCCATGCACCCATGGCACCACTCTCCTCCCCGCTGTCACCCTGCATGCTGCCATGTCAAACATCGCTCTCTTTGGCCATGTCCCCCTGGTGGCGCTGTCGGTGTCCTCGCTCTCAACCTGCATCGTGCCGCTCACCCCACCTTCTCCCCGCCGGCTCACTGAGCCAAAAGGATCCATAGCAGCTGAGGGGGGCGTGCCCTGGGAGTTCCCTGTAACTGACAGTGGCTAACCGATGTCTCCACCCATACATACGGTGGAGACATAATGCACCAGTACCCAAACAGCGAACCTCCTTGATGTAACTACGTTATGGAGACATTGAGGTTTGTCAAGATTCCCCTTGACATTTGGGACATCAACATCCTTAGGTCTCCAACTCTCCGTATACTTCAACCTACGGAACTGATGAAGGGGTTTTGTGCCGTAAAGCGTTTCACACTATAAATATGAAAGAAATATTAAAGATGATCGAGTGTTGCAGTAAACCACCAGTTCTTGTAGTTCTATCCTCCCGTTGAATCTATGAACGACACATGGAGTACATGGGTCTGGAAGAGATCTCCGTCTGCTCCGCCTCCATTCACTTTAATTACTATTGCTTCTGTGTAAAGTACAGGACCGATAGTCGCTGGTATGGCTGCCAAGCGCTAAAGCTTCCAATAGTCGTACTGTGCGAAGGTACCTTAAGGGCTCATACACACTGGTGACAGATTTTTCTGCAATGCGAGAGTGAGTGAAAATGCATGATTATGAAACCAATTATTTTCAATGGTTTGATTCTCATTTGCGATGTGCTCACTTAAGACTCGCAGCGCCAAGAAAAATCAGCGCTATCGCCCATTGTTTTCAATGGGGTCGGTGGCAGCAGCGGTGGCCCCATTAAAAACATAGGGAGTACATTGCGCTCCCCTGACACAGCTGTGACAGCTATGACAAGGAATTCCTTCATTCCTGCGGGGGTGAAGGAAGCCTCTGCCACAGCTGTGGCAGAGTTCCCTTATGCTATCCCATTGCTTTCAATGTGGCCAGTGCTGCCGCAGCCCCATTGAAAGCAATGAAATAAAGGCCACCATGGGGGGCAATGATTTTCGGGGAGGAGGCTTGACATAAAAACCCTACCCCTAAAATCATCCCTAGCTGTAAAACAAAAGTAAAAAAATAAATTTACTCACCTAGAAGAACTGTCCGGCTCTTCTTTCCGTGCCCGGCCGTCTTCATCTGTCATCTGGTGGCCGGGGATTGAAAAATCCCTGCCTCCAGAAAGAGCTGCTTCTGATTGGCTGAACGCTGTGTTCAATCAGAGGTAGCGCCCAGCTGTCATTGAATCAGCCGTCACTGAGCCAGAGGCACTATCACCAAATGGGGCCTATCCTCCCCCCAAGTAAAGGTTGGGGGCACCAAATATGGCCAGTCGCACCAGTGGTAGGGGAGGACCTTTCTCTAAACACGGCCAGTCGCACCGGAGGCAGGGGTCACCATTTGCCAAACATAACTAGTTACATTTGGAACGAGGGGGGGCACCGAACGCCACACACGGTCAATCGCACCACGGGCATTTTTTTCGCCACACAAGACCAATCACAATGCATGCATTGGGGGGCACCTTGACTTCACCACACAAGGCAAATCGCACCGCGGGCATGGGAGCCACCTTTTATTGCGCCACACATGTCCAATCGCACAGTGGGCATGGGGGCCACCTTATTTTGGAAATCTCACCCCCTTTGTTGCTACTGTAAGTGCTGGAGGGTATGCATGGAAAATCCACTACAAATCCACTCCTACAGTTATCTGTATTCTTGGTGCTTGACAAAAGGTCAAAATGCTACAAATCTGTATGCATGAGGCTGCTGTCACACGTGCGTTCAGAAAATGCAGTCCAAAAACCGCCGCGTTTTACTGTGATTTCGCGCTGCATTTTGGAACACTTTGACAGTTTTTTTTAATGCACCCCACCGTGATGGGTGATTGAGATGCGTTACAAAGTGCTAAAATGCGCAAAAATATAGCAGACAGCACTCTAAAATCTAGGCATTAGAAATGCAACATTCAAGTTTTCATCTGCGAAGCCCCATTGAAATCACTGAGAGCGTTGTACTGCGCTAATCATGGTAAAAAGCAGGCCCTGAGAGAGCGGCCTAAGGCCGACTTCACACCCGCAAAAAGGATCTCGCATGAATATGAACCCCATTCTTTTGAATATACATAAGCGATCTTTTGTCTTTCTTTAGCCCACAATGCACCGTGATGCGGTAAACAAATCGAGGGATGCCCTATCTTTGTGCACACTCTCGCATCACATCTCCCATTTTTTTAAATGGGGCCGGCAGCAGCATCGCACAACGTGTTAGGTGCATGCGATGCAAGCTCTCCCCATTGAAAACAATGGGAGAAACTCTGCCATCCTCCACCGCGGCTGATCGCTGCTTCCCTGAAGTGATGCAAGAGGTGTTATGGGAATAATATCTTATTCCAGATGAGTTCACTATCTGCTCCAATTGGTTAAAATGAGAAGTAGCATGCATGCAATGTATGAGTCCGACTCCATGTTGGTCATTCACCAGTACACTTCTGGTTTAGGGCTCACACCCACTGGCGTTTTTCTCTCCACTGCGCTGCGAGAGTAAAGGAAAAGTCTCGCAGCGTAGTGCGAGAAAAAAAACGGCATCACGCCGGGATATCGCCAGTCTTTTCAATGGGGCCAGCGGCAGCAGCACTAGCCCCATTGAAAAGAAATCGAGAATGCCGCAGACTTCTGCCACAGCTGTGGCCGAAGTCCGCGGCATGCTATCCCATTGCTTTCACAGTACTCCACAGTACAAGGCAAAACAGTGTTCCAAGTGCAGACATTAAGACAGACTTGATTTAGAGTACCTCCACACGGTGATCCCTTAATTTAGGACGCCCTTGTATGAACTAAAAGACGTGTAGCTCAACCCAGCAGTCCCAGACTTCAGGACACTTGGGTGTAAACAATTGAAGAAGAGTACCTCCACCCAACGGTCTCAGAATCAGGACGCTCGGGTATGTGAATTAACCCCTTAACGACCAGCCCATAGTGTTTTTACGTCCTCCCGAAGTGGGCCTTATTCTCTGAGGACGTAAAAACATGTTTCCTGCAGAGAATAATGCCCCTCGGGCTGTGGACGTGACAGCTCCATGCTGTCGGTGTCCGCAGGTAGCTGACAGCATGGAGCTGTCATCCCGGGCTGTTCGGAGCCCCCCCCGGCATTGCGATCGGCGCTATGCAATGGATAGCGCCGATCGCAAAAAAGTAAATAAAAGTGCAACAAAAGTTAAAGATTCAGCTGCTCTGATGGATCGGATCCATCGGAGCAGCTGAAATTACTCACCGATGTCCGTCGCACGAGTCCCAGCTGTCCCGATGCTCCGGGCGCCGTAGCTGTCCTTCTGCGCATGCGCGCCTGGCGGCATTACGTCAGCCGCATGCGCAGAAGGCCCGGCGGCGCGGGAGACTTAAAATCTCCTGGCTCCCGGCTCCTGTAGGTAGCCGGGAGGCAGGAGATGTCAGCGGGGACTGCGGTGAGCGGTCCCCGGTACCGCGATCGCCGTTATCCAATGGATAGCGGCGATCGCAAAAAAGTTTAAAAAAGTGTAAAAAAAGAAAAGTTTCACCTTCCCTCATGGATCGGATCCATGAGGGGAGGTGAAAATACTCACCTCAGGTCCGCCGATGTCCTCCGGCCGGTGTCTGGACCCCCCGCTGGCTTCTGCGATGTGCCGATGCGGCGCGCATGCGCAGAAGCCGGCGAGCCCGGCAAATTCAAAATCTCCCTGCACCCGGCTGTCACAGACAGCCGAGTGCAGGGAGATATGACTGGAGACCGCTGTATGCGGTTTCCAGTCATATGATCACCGTTATCCATCAGATAACGGTGATCATATAAAGTTAAAAAGTAAAAAAAAAAAAAAAAGTTAAAAGTAAAAAAAAGTTTAAAAAGTTAAAGTTTCATCTCCCCTTATGGATCGTATCCGTAAGGGGGGATGAAATTACGTACCCAAGGTCCCGGATTTGTTCCCTGGTGGGATGTTGATCCGCGGATGTTACCCCAGCTCCGGCGCATGCGCCCGTCAGCATGATGGCGGACGCATGCGCAAAAGTGAAAGATTGCCCAAGAAATATAAAATCTCCCTGCTGCTGGCTACAAAAGGTAGCCAAGAGCCTGGAGATGTCATGGGGAGCCGCGGTATGCGGTTACTGGTCACGTGATCGCCGTTATCCAATGCATAATGGCGATCACGTAAAAGTTCTTTAAAAAGTGACAGTTTCATTTCCCCTCACCGATGCGATCGGTGGGGGGAGATGAAACATCTTCTCGGAGGCTTCCGCATTTGAATCCAGATGCGATTATCCTCCATGGACCCTTCCGGCTGCTGCGCATGCGCCCGCCGGCAAAATGCCGGACACATTCGCAGGAGGCGGGGAGCCCAGGAAATTTTAAATCTCCTTGCTCCCAGCGACCAACGGTTGCTGAGTGATTGGAGCAGTGACCGGCGGCCTCGCTGAGCGGTCCCCGGTCACGTGATAAAGTAGCGAACTAACATTAGGCCGGTCACGCGTGACCGGAGAGGAATTACAGGTTCTGCATGCGCTTGATCAGCGGTAATCCACGGATCAATCGCATGCATTGGATTACACAATTCCCCCCAATTAGCGGGTCGGAATTACGTAATCCACTCGCAGAAACAGAACACAGCATGCTATATTTTACCACGAATATCTGCGACCTAGAGCCCTTGGTGCTCTATGACCGCAGATATACTCGCACCCCATATGCAAACACATTGTGTACGGGCTGCGGGTACCCGAGTCATCTCTAAGCGACGGCGCGGGAAATGCAAACAAAAAACCGCCTGTGTGAGTAGGCTGTTAAGCGCAGTACATTACGCAACCGTACGCAGGGTCACAGCCGGGCTCACAGCTGGGATCCGCTGCGGGCCTCCGCAAGCAGATTCCGCCTACGGCTGCGTGAGCCCGGCGTTATTCAGACCGCTACCTGTAATACGCAATTTACAAGAAGCCCCGGGAACGCTCGCCTTCCTGCAGTTCCAGGAGCAGCTTGTTGAGCGCCTTCTCTGTGAGACCGCTGCACCGCAGCAAGATTACAAAGCCTCACAGCGCCACTTTCTACACCCCATCCCCGCTGCTGAGGTTACGAAATACCCCCCAAAATACATGAGAGGAGGGGGGGGATACCCGGTTTTCTTGCCCCATGTGCCCAGCCCAACCAGCCTCCGTAATTACCCCTGTCTTCGGACATAAAACGCATTTATATTATTACCTTTATCTAATATTTAGGGAATGCCAAAAAATGGGGATGGCGGGGGGGGGGGGGGGGGGGGATTATTTTTAGGAAGTAAATTTTTTTTCCGTATAAGTGGGCAATGGGGCCTTGAATTTATTCAGTTCTGCCCTGAAATCCAGCGGGCATTCCCTCCATTATGGGCCTAGCCATGTGTCCTGTAAGTAGATTAGGGCCACAATGGGTATGTTTCTGAACAGGGGACAAACAGGGGTATCCATTTTGGGGTGAAAGTCTTCATTCCTATGTACACTGTACAAAAAAAACAGTTTTTAAATTGACAAAATTGCCAAACAAATGAAAATCGTAATTTTTTCCTTTTGCTTTGCTTAGATTCATTCAAATACTTTGGGGTCAAAATATGCAGTACACCCCTAGATGAATTTGTTAAGGGGTCTAGTTTTTAAAATGGGTCATTTGTGGGGGTTCTCTATCGTTTTGGACGCTCAATGGCTCTACATGTGGGCAATGGGGACTGGAATTTATTCCGTTGTACCCTGAAATCCAACGGGTGCTCCTTCCATTATAGGCCTAGCTATGTTTCCTTTAAGTAGATTAGGGCCACAATGGGTATGTTTCTGAACACGGGACAAATGGGGGTATCCATTTTGGGGCGAAAGTCTTCATTCCTATGTACACTTTCCAAAAAAACCAGTTTTTAAATTGACACAATTGCCAAAAAATGAAAATCGTAATTTTTTCCTTCTGCTTGGCTTAGATTCATTCAAAAACTGTGAAGTCAAAAAAGTCATTATACCCCTAGATAAATTCGTTAGGGGGTCTACTTTTCAAAATGGGGTCACTTGTGGGGGTTCTCCATCGTTTTGGTCACTCAATGGCTCTACAAGTGGGCAATAGGGCCTAAATCTCCTTCAAGCAAAATTTCTGTTCCGAAAGCCACCGGTTGCTCCTTTCATTTTGGGCCCCATTGTGCATATAGACGTAATACTAGGGCCACAATGGGTATGTTTCTGTGCACAGGACAAACAGGGGTATCCATTTTGGGGTGCAAGTCTTCATTCATATATGTGTGGTACAAAAAAAACTGCTTTTGAAATGACAGAATTACCAAAAAATGAAAATCGTATTTTTTTTCCTTCGGCTTGGCTTAGATTCATTCAAAAACTGTGAAGTCAAAAAAGTCATCCTACCCCTAGATAAATTCGTTAAGGGGTCTACTTTTCAAAATGGGGTCACTTGTGGGCGTTCTCCATCGTTTTGGTCACTCAAGGGCTCTACAAGTGGGCAATGGGGACTAAATCTCCTTCAAGCAAAATTTCTGTTCCGAAAGTCACCGGTTGCTCCTTTCATTTTGGGCCCCATTGTGCATCCAGACATATGATTAGGGCCACAATGGGTATGTTTCTGAGCACGGGAGAAACAGGGATATCCATTTTGGGGTGCAAGTCTTCATTCATATATGTGCTGTACAAAAAAACTGCTTTTAAAATGACAGAATTACCAAAAAAATGAAAATTGTAATTTTTTTCCTTCAGCTTGGCTTAGATTCATTCAAAAACTGTGAAGTCAAAAAGTCATTATACCCCTAGATAAATTCGTTAAGGGGTCTACTTTTCAAAATGGGGTCACTTGTGGGGGTTCTCCATCGTTTTGGTCACTCAATGGCTCTACAAGTGGGCAATGGGGCCTAAATCTCCTTCAAGCAAAATTTCTGTTCCGAAAGCCACCAATTGCTTCTTTCATTTTGGGCCCCATTGTGCATCCAAACGTAAGATTAGGGCCACAATGGGTATGTTTCTGAGCACGGGACAAACAGGGGTATCCATTCTGGGGTGCAAATCCTAATTTTCATGTGTACTATAGAAAAAAGTCCTGTCTTTAAAATGACATATTTGCAAAAATATGAAATTTTTGTTTTTCTCTTCTAAATTGCATTGACTCCTGAAAAAAAACTGTGGGGTTAAAATACTCATGACACCCCTCAGTGAATACGTTAAAGGGTGTAGTTTTTAAAATGGGGTCATTTGTGGGGGTATCTATCATTTTGACTCCTATGAGCCTTTCCAATCTTGGATTGGTGTAGGAAAACAAAGTGTTCCTCAAAATGCTGAAAAGTAATGTTACATTTGTACGTCTCCTAAATGGTTAAAAAAAACGAAAGTTTTTCCAATGTGCGCCCAAAATAAAGTAAACGGATGGAAATATAAATCTTATCAAAAATTTCTATATTATGTTTGCACATATTTGAGATATTGCAGTTGGAAATGTGAAAAAATGACGATTTTTTCAAAATTTTCCCAATTTTGGCGCTTTTAATAAATAAACACAAATTCTATCGGTCTTTCTTTTCCACCTAAATGAAGTACAACATGTGGCGATAAAACAATGTCAGAATCGCTTGGATATGCAAAACCTTTCTGGTCTTTTTCCATGCTAAAGTGACACGTGTCAGATTTGCAAAATTTGGCCTGGTCATTAAGGCGTAAACAGGCTTGGTCACTAAGGGGTTAAAGATGAGTACCTCTGCACTGGGCCTTGGGAAGAACACACTCGCGGTTCGCTCATGCTCCCTCTCTCTCTGGGGCTTACTCTTCGCTCATGATAGAACAGTCAATCAAGGGAACCTCTCCTCTTCTTCCATTCTTCACTGCATGAGGGTTGAAGGTACCCCCATGCAGCCAGCACTCTTGATCAGGAACACAGAAGAATCTCGACCTCTGAAGAATTACTCTAACAGAAAAAAGTTATTGAAAGTAACACCATTAGAAAGTATAACATCTAGATCGTTCTCTCATTTAAAAGCTAGAGAGATGTTCTGGATCTTCCGTATGGATACACTGGCCCCTAAAGGCCTTAATGAGTCCCTTGAAAAAATCTTTTAAATCATGTTTCCTCAAGAAAGCAATAGTTATATTATCCGTCATATTGTGGAATAAAATATAATAAAAGCATATTAGTATACATATAGAGATGAGCGAACGTACTTGTTTCGAGTAATTACTCGGTCGAGTACCGCCATTTTCGAGTACTTCACTACTCGAGTGAAAAGTACTCGGGTGCGCTGTGGGTGAGCGGGGGGTTGCAGCGGGGAGTGGGGGGGAGAGAGAGAGGGCTCCCCCCTGTTCCCCGCTACTACCCCCCACTCCCCTCTGCAACCCCCCGCCCCACAGCGCACCCGAGTACTTTTCACCCGAGTAGTGAAGTACTCGAAAATCGCTGTGCTCGATTGCGAAATCGCCCTTACCGAGTACGTTCGCTCATCTCTATATACATAATAAAATGTTACCCGACTTTGAGCTTACGTAGTCAGAGATATGGACAGTTATTTATCATTTTATTATGAGGAGAACTTCTAGAACGTTAGGGGTATAATATTTATTTGAACATGTAGTTTTAATATTCCTTTTATATATTTCTCCTTTTTATAGGTGATAGAGAGAAAAATGCTAAACAGTATAGAACATCTACAATATGTACCCAGTATAGTGAGTCCGTTTAACCCCTTAGTGACAAAGCCTGTTTGCGCCTTAGTGACGGAGCCAAATTTTGGAAATCTGACATGCGTCGTTCAACGTAGCATAACTCCGTAAAGGCTTTACATATCCCAGTGATTCTGACATTGTTTTTTCGCCACATGTTGTACTTCATTTTGGTTGTAAAAAGAGACCGATATAATTTGTGTATATTTATTAGAAGTACCAATATTGGAAAAATTTTGAAAAAATTGTCATTTTTTCAAATTTTCAACTGTAATATCTCAAATATGTCCAAACATACTGTACAAATTTTTGATAAGATATATATTTCCATCTGTTTACTTTATTCTGAATGCACACTTGAAAAACTTTTGTGTTTTTTTAAACCATTTATAGGACGCACAAATTTAACATTACTTTTCAGCATTTTGAGGAACACTTTGTTTTCCTGCACCAAGCCAAGTTTGCAAAGGCTCATGAGTGTCAGAATAATAGATACCCCCCAAATGACCCCATTTTAAAAACTACACCCCTTAATGTATTCACTGAGGGGTGTCATGAGTATTTTGATCCTACCAGTTTTTTTCAGGAATTAATTCAATTTAGAGGAGAAAAAATAAAATTTCATAGTTTTGCAAATATGTCATTTTAAAGACATATTTTTTTTCCTATATTGCCCATGAAAATGAGGACTTACACCCCAAAATGGATACCCCTGTTTGTCCCGTGTTCAGAGACATACCCATTGTGGCCCTAATCTTATGTCTGGATGCACAACGGGACCCAAAATGAAAGGAGTAGTCGGTGTCTTTTAGAACATAAATTTTGCTTGAAGGCGTTTTAGGCCCCATAGCACTTTTGTAGAGCTCTTGAGTGGCCAAAACCAAAGAAAACCCCCACAAGTGACCCCATTTTGAAAACTAGACCCCTTAACTAATTTATCTAGGGGTGTACTGCCCATTTTGACCCCACAGTTTTTGAATGAATTCAAGCAAAGCAAAAGGAAAAAAAATTGATTTTCGTTTTATTGGCAATTCTGTCGTTTTAAAAACTGCTTTTTTGGTACAGCACACATATGAATGAAGACTTGCACCCCAAAATGGATAACCCTGTTTGTCCCGTGTTCAGAGACATACCCATTGTGGCCCTAATCTTATGTCTGGATGCACAACGGGACCCAAAA
Organism: Eleutherodactylus coqui; assembly: GCF_035609145.1. Lineage (NCBI taxonomy): Eukaryota > Metazoa > Chordata > Amphibia > Anura > Eleutherodactylidae > Eleutherodactylus > Eleutherodactylus coqui. Next base: position 199,350,067 of record NC_089844.1, read on the forward strand.
TGAAAGAAGTAGTTGGTGGCTTTCTGAACAGAAATTTAGCATGAAGGTGATTTAGGCCCCATTGCCCACTTGTAGAGCCCTTGAGCGGCCAAAACGACAGAGAACCCCAACAAATGACCCCATTTTGAAAACTAGACCCCTTAACAAATTAATCTAGGGGTGTACTGTGTATTTTTACCCTACAATTTTTGAATAAATCTAAGCAAAGCAAAATTACAATTTTCATTTTTTTGGCATTTGTATCAATTTAAAAACAGTTTTTTTTGTACAGCACACATAGGAATGAAGACTTTCACCCCAAAACAGATACCCCTGTTTGTCCCGTGTTCAGAACCATACCCCTTGTGGCCCTAATCTACTTAAAGGACACATGGCTAGGCCTATAATGGAAGGAGCACCCGTTGGATTTCAGGGTACAACGGAATAAATTCCAGGCCCCATTGCCCACTTATAGAGCCATTGAGCGTCTAAAATGATAAAGAACCCCCTCAAATGACCCCATTTTAAAAACTAGACCCCTTAATGAATTCATCCAGGGGTGTACTGAGTATTTTGACCCCACAGTTTTTGAATAAATCTAAGCAAAGCAGAAGGAAAAAATTACGTTTTTCATTTTTTTGTCAATTTTGTCAATTTAAAAACGGGTTTTTTTGTACAGTTTACATAGGAATGAAGATCTTCACCCCAATATGGATACCCCCATTTGTCCAGTGTTCAAAAAGATACCCATTGTGGCCCTAATCTACTTATAGGACACATGGTTAGGCCTGTAATGCAGGGAACACCTGTTGGATTTCAGGGCAGAACTGAATAAAGCCCAGGCCCCATTGTTCATTTGTATGGAATAAAAATTGACTCCCTAAAAATCCCCCGCCCCTCCCCCACACACTCCGCGCCCTTTTCTGCATTCCCCAAATCTTAGATAAAAGTAATAATGTGAACTGTGTGGTATTTCCGAAGACAGGGGTAATTACGGAGGCAGGTTGGGATGGGTACATGGGGCAATAAAACCGTGTATCCCCCCTCCTCTCATGCTTTTTGGGGGTCATTTCTTGACCTCAGTGGTGGGTATAGGGTGTAAAAAGTGGCGCTCTGTGAGTCTCCCTAAGCTTGCTGAGGTGCGGCGGTCTCGCACAGAAGACGCTCAACAAGCTGCTCCTGGAACTGCAGGAAGGCGAGCGTTCCCGGGGCTTCTTGTAAATTGCGTATTACAGGTAGTGGTCTGAATAACGCCAGGCTCACACGGCCGTAGGTGGAATCCGCTTGCGGAGAGCCACAGCTGATCCCAGCTGTGAGCCCGGCTGTGTCCCTGCGTACGGCCGCCTATTGTACTGCGCATAACTGCCTACTCACACGGGCGGTCATTCGCAGTACTTTTTTTAAATTTGTATTTCCCGCACAGTCGCTTAGCGATGACCCGGGTACCCGCAGCCCGTATACAATGTAGTTGCGTATGGGCAGCGGGTATATCCGCGACCACGGAGCACAATGGGCTCTATGTTGCGGATATCCGCGGTAAAATAGAACCTGCTGCGTTCTCTTTTCTGCGAGTGGATTACGCAATACCGACCCGCTAATGTGAGCGGAATTGTGTAATCCAACGCGCTTCATCTGCGTATTACCGTGGATCAGACGCATGCGGAATCCGTAATTCCTATCCGGTCATGTGAGGCCGACCTAAGGTAGATCGCTACCTTTTTATCACGTGACCGGGGACCGCTCAACGAGGCCACCCGTCACTGCTCCAGGCTCTCGGCGACCGTTGGTCGCTGGGAGCAAGGAGATTTTAAATTTCCTGTGCTCCCCGACTCCTGCGCATGTGTTCGCTGTTTTGCCGGCAGTCGCATGTGCAGAATTCGGGTAAGTTCATGGATGAGAATCGCGTCGGGGTGCAAATACAGAGGCCTCCGTTAAAAAGTTTTATCTCCTCTCACCGATCGCATCGGTGAGGAGAGATGAAGCTTCACCTTTTTTTTACTTTTACGTGATCGCCATTATCTATTGGATAACGGCGAACACGTGACGAGGAACCGCTCACCGCGGCCCCCGTGAAATCTCCAGGCTCTCGGCTAAGTTTTGTAGCCAGGAGCAGGGAGATTTTAAATTATCCTGGCAATCCACGGCTTTTGCGCATGCGTCCGCCATTTTGGCGACGGGTGCGTGCGCAGAAGCTGAGGTAAGGTCCGCGGATAAATTCGCAGGCCTTAGGTACGTCATTTCATCCTCCCTCACGGATAAGATCTGTGGGGGGAGATGAAACGCAAGCTTACTTAACTTTTAAACCTTTTTTTTTCACATTTAACACTTTTTTTTTTAACTTTACATGATCACTGTCATCCATTGGATAACAGTGATCATGTCCCCGGTATAATCTCTCTGTTCCTGGCTACACATGGCAGCCAAGAGCAGAGGGATTTTAAATTTCCCGGGGCTCGAGCCCGTCTGTGCACGCGCCCGATGTCAATCATCGGGTGCGCATGCGCAGAGGGGGATTCGGGTCCCGGGACATCGGGACATCGGGGAGGACTAAGGTGAGTATTTTCACCTCCCCTCATGGATCCGATCCATGAGGGGAGGTGAAACTGACTTTTTTTTAAAACTTTTTCGCGATCCATCAGGGCAGCTGAATATCTAACTTTTTAGGCACTTTTCTTTACTTTTTTGCGATCGGTGCTATCCATTGGATATTGCCGATCGCAATACCGGGGGGGACTGCCCACATCCTGGGATGACAGCTCCATGCTGTCGGCTACCTGAGGGCACCGACAGCATGGAGCTGTCACGTCCTCAGGCAAGTGGGCATTAATCCAAAGAGGATTCATAAAACTACGTCCTCTAGGATTAAAGCCCACTTACTAAGGACGTAGTTTCCCGATGGGGCAGTCGTTAAGGGGTTAAAGATTTATTGTTATAAAATGATAGAGTATGATTGTTTATAGAATTGTTTCCCTATATGTCCTGTCATATGACATTAGTGAACAGAGCTAAATCCACGAACGAGTGGAGCGCACGTTGCGTTCCATGACCAAGGAAGTGAGAGAAGTTACGTCGCGACATCACAGCTACCACGTGACACGCTCTTTTGGAATGCATCGATGCGTCTCAAAAGGTTCAGGGTGACGTAGCCACTAGAGGTACGTCATGCGCCGCGCCTATGGGACGCATCGAGCATTCCAGGGCACATTGATGACGCAGACACTTGAAATTAGCGTGCTGTGCTGTCAGCTTGCTCACTTCATATATCTCATGATCCATTGCTTGCTCAAGCGGTTTCACCTGCCACCGGTCCTGGGCTTAACCCCTTAACAACCAGCCCATAGTGTTTTTACGTCCTCCCGAAGTGGGCTTTATTCTCTGAGGACGTAAAAACATGTGTCCTGCAGAGAATAAAGCCCCTCGGGCTCTGGACGTGACAGCTCCATGCTGTCGGTGTCTGCAGGTAGCTGACAGCATGGAGCTGTCATCCCAGGCTGTTCGAACCCCCCCCCCGGCATTGCGATCGGCGCTATGCAATGGATAGCGCCGATCGCAAAAAAGTAAATAAAACTGCAAAAAAGTACATAAAACTGCAAAAAAGTGACATATTTAGCTGCTTTGATGGATCGGATCCATCGGAGCAGCTGAATTTACTCACCGAGGTCCGCCGCACGACTCCCCGCTGTCCCGATGCTCTGGGCGCCGTAGCCGTCCTTCTGCGCATGCGTGCCAGGCGGAATTACGTCAGCCACATGCGCAGAAGGCCTGGCAGCGCAGGAGACCTAAAATCTCCTGGCTCCCGCCTCCTGTAGGTAGCCGAGAGGCAGGAGATGTCAGCCGGTACCGCGATCGCCGTTATACAATGGATAACGGCGATCGCGGAAGAGTGAAAAAAAGTGTAAAAAAAGAAAAGTTTCACCTCCCCTCATGGATCGGATCCATGAGGGAAGGTGAAAATACTCACCTCAGGTCCGCCGATGTCCTCCGGCCGGTGTCGGGACCCCCCGCTGGCTTCTGAGATGTGCCGATGTGGGGCGCATGCGCAGAAGGCCGGCGAGCCCGGCAAATTCAATATGACTGGGGACCGCTGTATGTGGTTTCCAGTCATATGATCACCGTTATCCATCGGATGATCATAACGGTGATCATATAAAGTTAAAAAGTAAAAAAAAAAGAAAAAGTTAAAAGTTAAAAAAAGTTTAAAAAGTTAAAGTTTCATCTCCCCTTACAGATCATATATCTGTAAGGGGGGATGAAATTACGTACCCAAGGTCCCGGATTTATTCCCTGATGGAATGTTGATTCGCGGATCTTACCCCAGCTTCGGCGCATGCGCCCGTCAGAATGATAGCGGACGCATGCGCAAAAGTGAAATATTGCCCAAGAAATGTAAAATCTCCCTGTTGCTGGCTACCAAAGGTAGCCAAGAGCCTGGAGATGTCACGGGGGGCGCCGTATGCAGTTACTGGTCACGTGATCGCCGTTATCCAATGCATAATGGCGATCACGTAAAAGTTCTTTAAAAAGTGGCAGTTTCATCTCCCCTCACCGATGCGATCGGTGAGGGGAGATGAAACATCTTCTCGGAGGCTTCCGCATTTGAATCCAGATGCGATTATCCTCCATGGACCCTTCCGGCTGCTGCGTATGCGCCCGCCGGCAAAATGCCGGACACATTCGCAGGAGCCGGGGAGCCCAGGAAATTTTAAATCTCCTTGCTCCCAGTGACCAACGGTTGCTGAGTGCTTGGAGCAGTGACCGGTGGCCTCGTTGAGCGGTCCCCGGTCACGTGATAAAGTAGCGATCTAACATTAGGCCGGTCACGCATGACCGGAGAGGAATTACGGGTTCTGCATGCGCTTGATCAGCGGTAATCCACGGATCAATCACATGCATTGGATCACACAATTCCCCCCAATATACCTGGCAATTTTAAATATGTCTAAATAAAGGAAGATTATATATTTTATTCTGCAAGCAAGCGTGGATGACACTTTTTCCTGCATGGAATTCTCTGCTGATGACGCAGACATCAGGGACACGTCATCACTTCCCGCCAAAGATGGCCCCCCGCACCGGAACACACTGTCTGCATTCGTTCCCTTCTCACCCCATGGTATGACATTTTGTTGTTTGTAATTTACCCTATATATAGCGATGAAAACTTGGGATCACTTATGCTTGACAAAGGCGTTTATTACGCCGAAACGCGTGGCATTTGCATTTATTCTGTTTGTTTTTTAAAAAGAAGCATGCTACCTCTCCTGATTTTAATAGAATAAACCTCCTGATATATGAGTGAGGTTTTATGTCGTTTTGAATGGGGGAATCATATAAGTAGCGCAGAGGCAACTTTTTACTGTTAGGGCTCATGTCCACGGGCAAAAGAAGAATTAAAATCCGCAGCGCATTTTAACTCTTCTCCCGCGCGCGGATCCGCACCCCATAGGGATGCATTGACCACCCGCGGGTAGATAAATACCCGCGGATGGTCAATAAAAGGGATTTTTTTAAAAATGGAGCATGAAAAAATCTGGACCATGCTCCATTTTCGTGCGGGTCTCCCGCGGGCTTCTATTGAAGCCTATGGAAGCCGTCCGGATCTGCGGGAGACCTAAAATAGGAATTTAAAAGAATTAACTCACCCGCAGCGGGTCGGGAGGGTCTTCTCTTTCTCACGGCCGGATCTTTCTTGCTTCGGCTCGGTGGATCTGCCTGGTGCATGGCGCGGCACGTCGGCAACGTGCCGGCGACGTGCCGCCGGCGTGACAAGTTCATCCCCCGGCCGAAAAAGAAGATCCGGCCGTGAGGAAAAGAAGACCCTCCCGGCCCGCTGCGGGTGAGTTAATTCTTTTAAATTCCTATTTTTAGGCCTCATGTCCGCGGGGCAGGAGGGACCCGCTGCAGATTCTACATGTAGAATCCGTAGCGGGCCTGATTTTCCCCGTGGACAAGGAACAGAGTATTGGTTTGGCCTGCGGCTCTCCAGTTGACTGGATTTTGGACGAACCCCAGATAAAGGAATTGCCCACTTGGATCTTTGGTGCAGATATGGTCACCTGCAGGTGACATGTTGAGCATCGGGTGAGTTTGATATTTACTATTCTACTTACTTTAAAATAGTGAGTTTCTTGAGGTGCAAGGCGCTCTCCTTGATACACATTTCTTTTCAACCTCTGAAGAATGGAGCCCTCAGAACTCCTTTCCCACTCTCAGACACTCACATTTATAGCCTCATACCACGTGACAGGACCTAAATTGATACATTCACAGCCAATTTGCAGGCCCTTGCAAACACTTAAAGGGGTTGTCCCGCGGCAGCAAGTGGGTCTATACACTTCTGTATGGCCATATTAATGCACTTTGTAATGTACATTGTGCATTAATTATGAGCCATACAGAAGTTATAAAAAGTTTTATACTTACCTGCTCCGTTGCTGGCGTCCTCGTCTCCATGGTGCCGACTAATTTTCGCCCTCCGATGGCCAAATTAGCCGCGCTTGCGCAGTCCGGGTCTTCTCCTCTTCTCTATGGGGCTCCGTGTAGCTCCGCCCCGTCACGTGCCGATTCCAGCCAATCAGGAGGCTGGAATCGGCAATGGACCGCACAGAAGCCCTGCGGTCCATGGAGACAGAGGATCCCGGCGGCCATCTTCAGCAGGTGAGTATGAAGACGCCGGACCGCCGGGATTCAGGTAAGCGCTGTGGGGGTTGTTTTTTTAACCCCTGCATCGGGGTTGTCTCGCGCCGAACGGGGGGGGGGGTTTAAAAAAAACAAAACCCCGTTTCGGCGCGGGACAACCCCTTTAACCTATCACACGCTGCAGCTGTGCAATACACATAAGAGCATGACTGGACAGATTTGCACAGTACACCAACATAAGACAGGACATGTATGACATTATGGAGTGAGCCAGGAAAGCATGTACTGGGCCACTACACAATCCTAACCCTGGGGCCGACCCAAAAAGTACCTCATATGGGCTGGGGCCTATTCTGTTAGGTATGTACCTTACAGAGCAGACTGCCAGGGGGAGACACCCGGTCCATGGTCTATTGGGCTCTGCCATGGCCTTCTGGATCGTGGTTTTTAAGGTACCATTTAAAGGGGTTGTCCCGCGGCAGCAAGTGGGTCTATACACTTCTGTATGACCATAATAATGCACTTTGTAATGTACATTGTGCATTAATTATGAGCCATACAGAAGTTATCAAAAGTTTTATACTTACCTGCTCCGTTGCTGGCGTCCTCGTCTCCATGGTGCCGACTAATTTTCGGCCTCCGATGGCCAAATTAGCAGCGCTTGCGCAGTCCGGGTCTTCTCCTGTCTTCAATGGGGCCGCTCGTGCAGAATGCCGGCTCCGTGTAGCTCCGCCCCGTCACGTGCCGATTCCAGCCAATCAGGAGGCTGGAATCGGCAATGGACCGCACAGAAGAGCTGCGGTCCACGGAGGAAGAGGATCCCGGCGGCCATCTTCAGCGGTAAGTATAGAAGTCACCGGAGCGCGGGGATTAAGGTAAGCGCTGAGCGGTTTTTTTTTTACGTCCCTGCATCGGGGTTGTGGATGGTACGGGGCATAAAAGGCCTGTTCTACCCCCAAGGCTTTCATTACTTTCTGTATCACTTCTCCTGTGGAGGCAGTACCTCGGTCACTCTCAGTTATCCCTGGTACACCGTACCTGAATACCACCTCAGATATCAGTTCTTGGCGGTCCTGAGCGGGAAAACCCCAGTCGATCAAATGAGGATAGGTTATCAATAAAAATAGCCCAGAAAAGCCCTTCAATCCACAACCAGGCTCTGGTGGTGGCTTATCTCCTAGGGAACAAAAGGATGGGGTATGAAAAATGAACACCCCTATCCGTCTTTTCCTTGACATCAGTCAGGTGACAGTTGAGCTACCCTAATACCCATTAGAGAGTCGTCTGGCCCTGCCGTTATCAGCAGGTTTGGATGACTAAACTCTAATATGTATGGGGACCTTAGGCTTCCTTCATATGGGTGACACGAAAAAAAAAAGATTGCTCACCTATTCTGGTGGCACCCATCCATCGCTGCAGTCTCAGTATCTGCCACTCGGAACCCAGCGGAAGCGGTGGGCGGTCATGTGTCATTCATTGTGCATGTGACCACTCAGCCATTTGTAGGAAGGTGATCGGGTGCCCGCTGACAGCGCTGGTATACACTGGGATCACAGGTGAAGCCACTGCTCCATCCCCTGCCTACTGGCCGGCGCTTGGAATTGCAGGAGCAGCTCCTATTGATTTCAATAAAGGCTGTTGCTGCAGTTGCAAGCGCCGGCCACTACACAGATGTCGGAGCAGCGGCTCCTGCTGCGCCCCAGTGTATATCAGTGCTGTTAGCGGACAGCAAATCAACCATTGACAACCTATTCTGAGGATAGGTCATTAACCCTTTCCAATCAATTTTTGGATAGAGGGTTTCCTAGAGGGCTTGTGATTTCTGCCGTTTTATATAACGGCGCCATCTACTGGCTAATTGAATAACTACATGATGGGATGTGTGGGAGCAGCCTGACGAGTGGCCGGCAGAATAATATAAGTATACACTGTCTAACAAGCATACATCTTCCGATATTGGAGCTGTACTGACTTCAGTGGTTAACATATTTGTTATCCCTGATCCTGTAAGAGTCTGATTTAGTAAAATAACCCCCAATTTCTCCCACACAGTGACCGTCTTCAGACACCGTGCCGGAGTTCCACTTTTTTAGTCACCCAGTCTGCAAGAAAAATGTTATACAAAGTGATCACAAAGCTGTATGTGGCCCAAAACAGTACCGACGGAAACTTCAGGCTGCCGCACAAAAACCGCACCGTCACACAGCTGCATCGATGGAGAAATACCGTGATGGGGCTCAAAAGATGGGGGCAGTCATGTTCTTATTTCTTAAAAACATGGAAATTTGGTATCGCCGTATTCATACTGATCCACAAAATAAAGTTAACGTCATTTTTTCTGTACTATTGACGTCATGAAAACAAGACCCCTTAACAACAGTGGGATTGTGTTTTTTCAGTTCATTTTATGGCACCCTTGTAAAATACACCTCGCCCTCACATGGCAGTGCCATCTGATACACCAGAGAGTTGCGTCTCAGTCGTAACATCTATACTCCTTTTTTATTTGGGAGACGCCATGTTCACATCAAAGCTGTTGACCCGTTCTAGTGGTCCAACCACAACCAATTTTGCTAGGTATGAAGAAATGTGGCTTTGGTGCCAGTTGGTGGAATGGGTTTGGTGGTAAAGTACAGGACGGAGAAACAATCTAGCATGCTGCAAAACAGTGAATATGGGGTCTGAATACAAATTACTTCCCAACATACAACGTCCATTGAAAGGATGAGGCTGTGATATATGATCAGACAGAGCAATCCAATCCTTAGGCTCCGACTACTAGAGGGGAGGCTCAACTAGGAAGGTCCAGAAAACAAACCCGCATGCTTTAATTAAGCTGCGGGCGCCCATGAATAGCCTATGGGCGGCTTGAACTCCGAATCATCCGCGCAAGTGACCCACGTGGATCCTGGGACATGAGCCCTAAAATAGAATTCAAGTTTCCCACACAATATGTGAATAGCTGTAGGATATTCCATAGACGGACCCGTACTGTCTATGCTGCCCCCATTGCATAATCCAGCCCCTCTCTTGATCGGTGATGTGGATGACATCTCCTACATCATCCACAGCACTGTCCGAATCTGATGCATGCGCCGTGGCCACAAACCAGCGCATGCGCAGAAAAATCACTTGAGTGCATCCACAATAGGGCCCGGCGATCCCACACTGCAGCCCCGCAGTCCTTCCGGTCTTTGTTGTGGACCGGCTACCACCTGATCACTGTAGCCAATTAGGGGCCCCAGTAGTCCGGTATCCTTCTCCTGGCATAGATGCTGCTAGTGGATATGCCAGGAGAACAACAGCTGGCCCTTGCAGCGGTCAGGTGGTAGTCGTTGCACAACACAGATCGGGAGGACTGGGGGGCTGCAGCGCTGGATCGCCGGGTCTGTCAGCGGATAAGTCCCTCTATGATGTTATTTTAGCATGCGCAGACATAAAGCCCCATTCACAGGAGCGCATTTTCGGTCCATATTTTTTACTGACTGAATACGGACGGCGCACAAACCCCCCTAATTTGTTGTATTCAGATGTGCGGTTTTTGGGGGTATTTTTTAAATGTGGACTTATATTGCGCAAAAAAATAAAATCGAAATACGTCCTACTATATTCCATATTCACGGACCAAAATCACCCAATAAAGTCTATAAAGAACATTTTTTGCACGCTCCGTTTTCTGTGGATTGTGACAAAATGGACATCACATGGGCCTTCTTGCTTTTTTTTTCGCCCACACATGAAAAACAGCTGACACATGGATGCAGCATGGACAGAAGAATAAAACACACGCACGGACAACCCCTATACGGCCGGCTCCACACGGGCGAACACATATTTGCAAGCGACGGGACACTGTGAATTTGCGGAATGAGCAATGCTTTTTTTGCACGCGCATTGAAGTATCGTACTATATATTTGGCCCCGCCGGACATGTTCATTTGTGCGCGGCAAACAAAAACACCCCAATTGAAATGGCTAATTAGTTCCCGAGGTGTTCTTTTTCCAGTGCGATTACAGTGTTTCACGCATCTCCATGCGTATTGTGTGCCCCCATTGACTTCTATGGGGACCTGTGGTGCGCAAATGTGCAGAAAAATAGAGCAATGTTTTATCTTTCTTTTGCGTAAGCGAAATGTAAATGAAGTCCTTGAGATCAGCGGGTTCTGTTCTCTGCATATTGCAGTGTGAAGCCAGCCTAACTGAATGGCTGCCCGTCTGGCCACATGGCATCGCCCGCCCTATATATATAGCGGGGTTATCTCTGCACTGACACACTGGATACATACATCCTCCTACTCACCAATAACCTCCGCACGCCGCGGTCAGGGGAAAAACTTTATCAGCACAACCTATTTAAAAAAAAAAAAATAGAATTTGAAGCAGCAAAATCTACAATGGAAAGCAGCAGCCGAGGCGAAACCGCGAGAGGCGAGCGGCGCGGTCTAGACACAGATAGACCCCACAGCGGTGCGCCTAGTGCCGGGTTATATGGCTGCACCCACCAGTAACATCACAGTGCACAACACCAAGGCTTGTATACACCGGTCAGTAAAAGGTCTCCGCAAATCCTTGAGTCATCCTCTTATGGAAAGAAGATTCGTAGTCGTATCTGGGCGGTGACCACTATGGGAGTTGTAGTGGCAGCCATATTGATTGTGACCCAACTTTCCCAGAAACAGAATGACTCAAGTCCATAGACTTTCACTGCCTCCATTCACCACGTGTTGCGCACGGGAAAAAGGCGTGGAAAATACGTGGTGACAATACCCCTTGTGAATGAGACCTTATGTACACACATCGCTTCTGCAGGAATTCTAGTTATTGTCCTAAACTACAGTTCCCAGCAGGCATTGCCAGACTGACAGTCTAACTAATCGCACACCGATCTGAATTTTAAAGATACAGAAACTTTTATAATCAAAAGCATAATTCAACCAGACAACATCAAAAGAATTGCCTAGAAGTATAACTCAATAGTATGTGAGCGCAGAGCCCGTCCATATCAGTCCGCTGGTCGGCTTCAGTATAGAACACTGGCAGATGAGAGACGAATGGAAAGGCAGCAAAAAAGGAATTCTAGTCCTGCTTAGGGAGATTAAAGGGGCTCTCCATTTGTGTACATAAAGTTAATTGAAGCAAGAACCGGATGTTCTACTGTTAGAGGAAAGACAGTTCCATCACCAACACAGAAGGATGTTCTTTACTGTAAGAGCAGTGTAACTGTGGGACACAAAATCCACAAACAAGGCCATCAACTAACTTTATTGAATGTCCCTGGAGAAGCACAAATACAAGTAAAGCTTACATCACAGTGTAAGGAATAGTTCTGCAACTTTCTAATATAGCTTGCATTTCAATTTTAAATATTCAAAATCTTTGCCTGCTGTCAGTGAATGGAAACATTGTTTATACCTCAAGGCTTATAAACCTGCCCTTGATCATGTGCTGCTCCTGGCATGTTACAATGTATCAGAGCTCTCCCTTCTAGTGGGCGGTGCAGCTGTGTGAGCAGGATACGTTTTCAAACTCTGTGTTTGCATTCACTGAAAGCAAGCAGAGATTTTGAAAATTGTCAGCAAGCGATACACATGTATATTAGCAGTTGTAGACCTTTTCATTATACAGTAGGAAGAGTAATTCTGTAGAGACCTCTGGCAGGATGCACTCAGCATTAAGTACCCGATGGCGGCCGTCAGTTGGCTGTAAACAACCTCATTTTTTCAGCAAGGAGCTGGGATCAGAAAAAAAAATCTGATACAGTCCAAAGCCGATCTCCTCCTCCATCAGGGGCAAGAATAAATTGATATCTTGGTTAAAATAGCAAGGGAGGGTCCTGCTGCCCAGATACCCGATGAGCGCCTCTATGACCTGTAGGAAGCGGTCAGCTATACTAGACTCTGACCAATCAGATGAGTCATTACTGACATGGAGAAGAACACGTCTTAGATGGGTTGAAGACAGTTGGCCAAGTCCTGAGCGCTGATGGCCGATATTCTTTAGTATGTGTAGGCGCTTCTGTTGAATCGTTGCTGTCTAGGCCCTGGAGGCGGAGAATCTCCTCGCGGTAAAAGGTCCTTCGCCAGGGGTTTTCGGACGGGGCGGTAGAGTGGGGGTATGCCAGCAGGATAATGTCTTTGGTTTAAGCCTCCAGCCTAAGGTCATGAACACAACAACCGGCCAAGCATTACACTCAAGGACCGTCCCGATCAATGGCCAGTTAATGGACGATGTGATGGTCTTGTGCAAGGACTCCACGATTATCCTGGTGGAAAGGTAGCCCCCCAACATATACCTGTCCCATGGACTAAGCCCCCAGACTGTATACTCCAGAATAACCATTTTAATTATCCAAAATAGAGGGTCATTGAGATGGTCCACAGTGCCGGTTCAAGTATTAGAGGCAGCAATACGTAAGCCTGGTCCAAACTGGTAACGGGGAGGCCATTACCCAGGAAACCCCCCAACTGCATGGCGAACAAAGGCATTTCGGGGTGCTTTGCCTTCAGAAAGTCCTGTAGCTCGCTAACAATGTCCAGCACCAGCTGTCTGGCACAACTGCTTTGTGGGTGTAGTAATGCAGGAGGGTCTCCCGTACGGTGAGGCACATAGGGGTCTTCTCAGCAGCAGGGGGTTGTGGAGGATCACTGCTCGAAGCTGCGACATCTGGAAGGATGGAAAGAAAAGAATCAGGCTCTCCTTCGCTCCATCTCTTGCTATAAAAGGAACCGGTCAACTCCGAACGGCACTGAACACTAAGTTATAGTGTGTGGGGAGGCGGCGGGAGTCAGGGGGGATGTATTACCTTTACTCACCTACTCCTGCACTGCTCCACTCACCTGCTCCTTGTAAAGTCCGCACGCAGTCAAAAAAATAGGACCATTTTCAGAGCGCTGTGCGAACACAGTCCCATAGGCTTCCAGGGGAGAGCGTGTGCACAGCAGTCTGAAAAGAGCTTGGACACGGCAGGAGGGTCAAAAAGAAAAATACATTTTTTTTGACTCTCCCAAGGTGTCCACGATCCGTCCAAAAATCTGACTCTTTTCAAACTGCTGTGCCTCCCCCAGATTCTCCGGGGCGTAGCATTTAGGAATATGTAGCGTTCACGCTCCCTAAGGGACATTCATAGAAGATTAGACGACAGTTTCTCACACAAAAAAGCAGCAAATTTTTGCACGTGGGGATCTGAGCAAAAACGGGCAACTTTTTCACTTTCTAGGTCACCGACTACCAATTATTTTTTAAAGAGCGTGGCTTGTCAGAAAGGGGGCGTGGCTAGCACAGAGACACATTTATGTATAATATACGCTGGTGTAAACTATACCAGAAATGAACCCCAGCTCGGATCCTGCATACATTTCTGATTAGGGGCATGGAGGAGCTGAGATGTGCCTAATATATGAAGAGTTGTGCTCCTACTCATGTATTAGGTGCGTCATGCCCCGCTGGAAATATTAAGACCAGCACTTGAAATACGGGGCTTAATAACATTTCCCTGCTGTTGTAGTCTGAAGTAGAAATAAACCAGATTTCTGTTAGCAGCTTTGGGTATGACTGGAGTAGAGATGTGATATAGCATATTATATATGATATTATATCCACTGGTGAGGACACTTTCGGTTCCTCTGCTGACCTGTGACAGGCGGGTCGGGCTCGGGTGCTGCTAATGCACTGCTCAAGTCCGGGCAGGTTGCTTTTCACAGACGTTTGGGGGAGGCCTTCATCGGAACGGCTTACTTCCAGCTTTCTTCTATGGTTTTCTCTTCCACTTTCTCCTCAGGAGGCGATGCTGCTCGGTGAATCAGCTGCAGACAATAGGAGTAGAATATAATCATGTGCAGAATCAGCTTTACAGCAATGACTCATTTAAAGGGACCATGACCCAAATGCATATGTATTTTTCATTTACACAGTGCCAAATTTGAAATCTCCTTTAACGGGGTCTTTCCCATTAATGACATTCTTCCCTTTTTTACACGAAAGGCAATATATGTTTGATCACTGGGGGTCCAACTGCTGGAACTCCCAGCGATCCTGAAACTAGCTCATCCGAATGCCCCATATGAATAGAGCAGCAGTGCGTATGTTGAACCGCTCCCCCGTTCCCTGCTACTATGGGAAGAAGGGAGATGGCTGTCCTTGGCAATCTCCTTCTGTCCCATAGAAGTGAATGAGACAGTAGTCATGCCTGTACATGGCCACTCCATTCATGTGAGGCATTTGGGGGCACCAGGCTCAGAGTCGCTGAGGGTCCCAGCAGTCAGACATGTATCCCCTATTCTGTAGACAGGGAATAGAGCTCTGAAGTGCTAAAACCCCTTTGAGTATAATTTACCACTTACATATAATTCCTGAGTTATATCATGTCTTATACTCCAGTCACACATAAAGCGGCAAAAAGGGGGGCAGCTTTTTGCCACAAACGGCTAATCGCACCGCGGGAACTTACTTTTGCCACACTTGGCCAATCGCAAGGCAGACACCTTTTTTCATTTCCCCACATGGCTAATCGCACTGCAGGCACCTTTGTTTCTCATTTGCCACACACGGCCAATTGCACAATGGGCATCTTTTTTTTGTTTTCCACAAACAGTCAATCGCACCTTGGGCACCTTACGGCCAATCGCGCCATGGTCACCTCTCTTTTTCGTTTGCCACACACGGCCAATTGCACCATGGGCACCTTTTTTATAGTTCGCTACACACGGCCAATCGCACTGCGGGCACCTTTTTTATAGTTCGCTACACACAGCCAATCGCACTGCGGGCACCTTTTTTATAGTTCGCTACACACGGCCAATCGCACTGTGGGCACCTTTTTTATAGTTCGCTACACACGGCCAATCGCACTGCGGGCACCTTTTTTATAGTTCACCACACACGGCCAATCGCACTGCGGGCACCTTATTTTTGTTCACCACATGCAGCCAATTGCACCGCATTGAGATGCAGCAGATGTCAGTCCGGAGGCAATGGGTCCCAGAGAAAAACACATAGTGTCCCAGTAAAAATAACACCCCCAGTAGTAATAGTACCCCCTAGTGGCCCCAGTAGTAATAATGCCCCCATAGTGATCCCAGTAGTAATAATAACCCCATTGTGGCCCCAGTAGTAATAATGCCCCTATAGTGGCCCCAGTAGTAATAATACCCCCATAGTGGCTCCAGTAGTAATAATGCCCCTATAGTGGCCCCAGTAGTAATACTACCCCCATAGTGGCCCCAGTAGAAATAATGCCCCTATAGTGGCCTCAGTAGTAATACCCTCCTAGTGGCCCTAGTACTAATAATACCCCTATAGTGGCTCCAGTAGTAATAATGCCCCTATAGTGGCCCCAGTAGTAATACTACCCTCATTGTGGCCCCAGTAGTAATAATGCCCCCATAGTGGCCCCAGTAGAAATAATGCCCCTATAGTGGCCTCAGTAGTAATACCCTCCTAGTGGCCCTAGTACTAATAATACCCCCATAGTGACCCCAGTAGTAATAATACCCCCATAGTGGCCCCAGTAGTAATAATGCCCCCATAATAGCCCTAGTAGTAATAATACCCCCATAGTGACCCCAGTAGTAATAGTGGCCCCATAGTGACCCCAGTAGTAATAATACCCCCATAGTGGCCCCATGGTGACCCCAGTAGTAATAATACCCTCATAGTGACACCAGTAGTAATAGTGGCCCCCTTAGTGACCCCAGTAGTAATAATACCCCCATAGTGCCCCCAGTAGTAATAATGGCCACCATAGTGGCCCCAGTAGTAATAATACCCCCATAGTGCCCCCAGTAGTAATAATGCCCCTATAGTGACCCCAGTAGTAATACTGCCCTCATTGTGGCCCCAGCAGCAATAATACCCCCATAGTGGCCCCAGTAGTAATAATGCCCCTACAGTGGCCTCAGTAGTAGTAATACCCCCCTAGTGGCCCTAGTACTAATAATACCCCTATAGTGGCCCCAGTAGTAATAATGGCCACCATAGTGAACCCTGTAGTTTTAATGTCCCCATAGTGGCCCCAGTAGTAGCAATGCCCCCATAATAGCCCTAGTAGTAATAATACCCCCATAGTGACCCCAGTAGTAATAATACCTCCTTCGTGACGCCAGTAGTAATAGTGGCCCCATAGTGACCCCAGTAGTAATAGTGGCCCCCATAGTGACCCCAGTAGTAATAATACCCCCATAGTGGCCCCATGGTGACCGCAGTAGTAATAATACCCCCATAGTGACCCCAGTAGTAATAGTGGCCCCATAGTGACCCCAGTAGTAATAGTGGCCCCATAGTGACCCCAGTAGTAATAATACCTCCTTCGTGACCCCAGTAGTAATAGTGGCCCCCATAGTGACCCCAGTAGTAATAATACCCCTATATCACCTCTCTTTGACGTTCTCTCTGGATGTGGCTGGTGTTTTTTAGCATGAAGTAGCTGACAATCAGGAATACTGGAGATCTGGAACCCCTTCCCAGCAAACTGTGAGTCCGAGGTTAGAGCCGGGGGTCTGGTTGCTGATGGTAGTGGGGGTCTGCTAATTATAATTATAGATCCCCAGCGTACGGCCCCCAAAGAAAGGAATTGGCCCGTACTGCCCCTTATTATGTCCTTTACGGGGTCGGCAGGACAACTAGCCGCGTTACGCCATATTACGGACGCGTTCTCCCTACAAGCGTTACTCTGAGGATTTGTTACAGATGCAGTCAGAGCCGACGATCAGCTGTGAATTCTACTGGATGGCAGCAAAGTACAGGGGCCGAAAAAATGGGAGAAAAATAAAAATCCGTAAGAAAAATAGGAATAAAAAACATCTTTGGCGCACTTTTCCTCTTTTGTTAAATAAATAAAAACCCGCATTCGGTATTGTCGCATCCGTAATGATCTGTACAAAAAACGGAACCGACTTCTGATCCCGCACGGCAAACGGGGTAAAAACATGAACGCACAAAAAAATAACTAAACTAAAATTCTTTTTGGGTCATTTTGCCTCCCCAAGAAAACACAATAAAAGTGATTAAAAAAACACATGTAGCCCAAAGTGGTCCCATTGAAAACTGCACCTCGTCACCGAGCCCCACTGGTCAAAAATAAAGTTATGGGATTTTGAATGCAGCGCTCTAAAACGAAGACCTTCCAAATATGACTCAATGTTATGGCTTTTAAAGAGCGGAGATGAAAATCCCCCCCCAAATCGTCGCCTCCTTAAGCCTAAACTAGGTTGTGTCACTAAGGGGTTAATGCCTTTAACTTGGTGCACAACAACACTGGCAGCCCTGGAGACGGCACATGGCAGATCACCGTAGCAACAGAATGTCCAGAGATCTCACCCGGCGGCCATCTTGTGTCGGCTGAGCTGGACAGCATGCAGATGACAGGTGCAGGTATGTAGCTCCTCCCTCAGCGCTGAGGCCGCGCCCACACATGGCGTAGCTGGTAAAATGGGCACATCTGGGCGTGGTGAGGCAGAGTTACTGAAGGCCTTCAGTGTTTTGGCGTACAACAGCTGGACATGATGTTGCGCAGCATCTTGTGCGCCGTGCGGGGGACTTTTTACACTTTCTTACACCGGCCACACTACTTTTAAGAGAGTGGGCGTGGCTTCACATGAGGGGGCGGGGCTGCTCACGGCCATCGCATTTGTTTTTACACCAAAAACTGGTGTAAATTTATCTTTGGCGCACAGACAGACGGAAAATACCCCAACTGTATTAAGAGGAGCGAGCGCTCTGTACATTTAGGACGCTTCCCGCCGGCACGATGTTTCCTTAGACCGGCGTACGACGTCACTGAGTAAGGCCGCCTGCAGACGAGCGGGTCGGATCCGGCGGCAAGAATTCTCGCCGCGGGACCCGACCCGAGCGCCTGCAGGGACCAGCGCGTACTCACCCGCGCCTGGCGGCCCCGGCTCTTTCATGTGCAGACCGGAGCCGCCGGCTGCGTGAGTGACGTTTCTGTGTGAGGCTCTGCGAACCCCGCACAAAAATAGGACATGCCGCGGTTTGTTTGCTGCGCGACATTTCGCGCGGCCAAACCGCGGCCGTCTGCATAGGATTGCGTTTGTTAACGCAATCCTATGCAGGCTTTGAGCGGCGGAAATCCCGCGGGAAATCCCGCTGCGGGATTTCCGCTCGTCTGCAGGCGGCCTAAATCTGCTCCTTGAAAAGCCCTAAATACAGTTTGTGGTTTGTATAGAGGCGATCCCACGCCATACAATGCGTCAGACGGAGACAGCGTGAACACTGAGCGTGGCTGTTAACCCTTTAAATGCCGTTATCACTCCTGACCATGGCATTTAACCCCTTAATGACGCGGCCCCTTTTTCTTTTTCCATTTTCGTTTTTTCCTCCCCCCTTTATCATAACTCCTTTATTTATCCATCGCCGTCGCTGTAGGAGGGCTTGTTTTTTGCGGGACGAGTTGTATTTTTCAATGGTGCCATTTAAAGTACCATATAATGGACTAAAAAACGTTAAAAAAATTCTAAGTGGAGTAAAATAAAAAAAAAAGACATTTCGCCATCTTTTAGTGCGTCTTGTTTCTACGGCGCACAAACGGCAACAAAAGCGACATGATACCTTTATTCTATGGGTCGGTACGATTACTGCGATACCAAACTTGTATAGCTTTTTTTTTTTACTATACAGATAGTCCCCGACTTGCGAACATTCGAGTTACGGATTTCGCTAGATACGAACTATCTGTCCTGCACAGTATGATGTAATGCTATGGCACAGTATGATGTTATGCTATGGCTCAGTATGATGTAATGCTATGGCACAGTATGATGTTATGCTATGGCTCAGTATGATGTTATGCTATGGCACAGTATGATGTTATGCTATGGCATGACATCATACTGTGCAGGGACCGGGCAGGCTTCTATCAAGCCTGATAGAAGCCTGTCCGGTCAGTTCGCGGTTGCTAGGCAGCCGGGGGCCTTCTGAAAGGTCCTAGGGCTGTCTATGCAGAGCGCCTAGCAAGCCGTGCGCTTGATGGGCACTCTGCATAGGCAGCCCTGGGGCCTTTCAGGAGGTCCCCCGCTGCCTAGCAACCACACAGCGTCCCGCGATCTCATCATGGGACGCTGTACGGGCCCCCTGAACGTCGGGTGCAGGCTGTTTCTTACAGCGCGCACCCGGCGGCAGCAGTTCTGACGAGCCGCGCCGCTCGTCAGAACTGATAACACTTTAAATGCCGCTGTCAGAGCGGTATTTAAAGTGTTAACAGTTCCGACAAGCGGTGCGGCTCGTCGGAACTGCTGCCGCCGGGTGCCCGCTGTAAGAACAGCCTGCACCCGACATTGTATGGCGCGGCATCCACCCGCGATCCCGCTCCATACTACCATTTGTTCGACTTGCGAACAAAACGGACTTGCGAACGGGCTCCCGGAACGGAACCTGTTCGCAAGTCGGGGAGCACCTGTACTACTCTTTTTTTTTAGACATTTAATTTTTTTCAATTATTTTCTGCGGTCATTTTGTGCGCGCGATAACTTTTTTATCTTTCCATCGACGTCGTTGAACAAGGGCTCATTTTTTGCAGGATGTCCTGTAGTTTCTGATAGTACCAATTTGGAATACATACGACTTTTTGATCGCTTTTTATTGCGTTTTTTCTGGGAGACAGGGTAACTAAAAAAGTGCATTTCTGGCGTTCTTTATTTTATTTTTCGGACGACGTTCACCGTGCAGGAAAAATAATGTGCTACTTTGATAGTTCGGACTTTTACGGACGCGGCGATACCAAATACATATTTTTATTGTATGATTTAGATTTTTTAATAATAGATATGGCAAAAGGGGGGGGATTTAAACTTTGACAATTTTTTTTTTACAATTAAAAAAACTTTATTGATTTTTTAAAAAATTACTTTGAAGTCCCCCTGGGGGACTTTAACATGCGATGCTTTGATCGCTCCTGCAGTATGACGTAATGCGGGACCCTCGAACATCGTTCGGGGGATTTAAATGCCGCTGTCAGAATTGACAGCGGCATTTAAATGGTTTATAGCCGCGATCGGCCGCACGGCTATTGCCCGCGGGTGTCAGCTGTTATTAACAGCTGACGCCCGCACTGTATGAAGAGAGGTCGCCACGCGGCTCCATGACGTACCGGTACGTCATGGAGCAGGAAGGGGTTAAATGCCCCAATCACTATTCCGGGGTCCCAAACGCCCCTCCAATTCCCACCTGCAATGAGATCATGAGGCGCCATCCGGTTGCATGGCTGCGAAGGCATGCCTGTAGTGTGGCTGGAAAGACTGCCTGTCAAAACATAGTATAATGCAATACTATGATATCTTATTATACTCTATGAGCGAGCTAAAGACCGCAAGTTCAAAACCCCTATGGTGACTAAAAATAATGTAAACAGGAGTTTAAAAAAGTTGTATTAATTTGCAAAACTAAAAGGTATTAAAAGTTAAAATAAAACCCTTTGTTATTTTTGTTATACAATATAAAAAAAAATTATATATGTGCGTGTGTGTGTGTGTGTGTGTGAGATATGGTTGCGTCCGTAAAAGTCCAATCAAAGAAATGTATTATTTATCTCACATGATGGAACGTCGTCAGAAAAAAAAATAAACATCAGAATTCCATATTTTTGGTCAAATTGTCTCCAAGAGAAAAATGAAAATAAAGTAAATCCCAAGGTCATATGTGCTCCGTAATGGAGCTAATAGGAAGTACAGGACACCCCTCAAAAAGACAAACCAAACCATATAAGCCTGGTATTGTCGTCATCGTACTGACCCATAGAATAAAGTTATTTTGTTTTTGTCAAAGTGTGCATGCCGTAAAAATAAGTCCCCCCACCCCCAAAGATAGTGGAATATTTTTTTATATTTCACCCCAATTAGAAATTTTTAGTATTTACCTGTCCGTTGTCTTTGGATACGACAAATCTCAGCTTCTTCTCGTCCCGCAGGCGCAGTAGAGCTTGTCGGCTGGTTGGGTCCTCGAGAACGCGCGGTCCGCTCACCCCACGGCTCCCGCTGACAGTACGGACCTGAAAATAAACAGAACAGCAGCTTCCACCTGCCGACCGTCTCCCTGCTGAGGGGTAAGTTTGGAATGAGGGGCTTATGTATGTGACTGTTTATGTGCCAAGGGGGGGGGGGCTATCACAGTAATTTGTCTTGGTAGAGGGTGTCACTATTACAGTGATCACGAACCTATGACACGCGTGTCAGCACTGACACGCGTAGCCATGTTCGTTGACACACCGCCGCATACAGAGAAGTATGGGGCCGCATTCCAAGAACCGAAAAGAATGTTTCATCCTCGGCTCCTGCACGGCCAGGTGTCACTCACTGCTCCGCTGCCCCTTTTGTGTCCTCTGCAGAGCATAGGGGACGTGGAGGAGCGCTGAACATCGCCCAACGCGGGGGCACTGTCAAGTGCTCTAGAGACGCGCCGGTGCTCACTCCCTACAACGGAGGACCGCAGTGGGACCGGAGATTGCAGCACAAGGCTGCCCCCATCACTGCTGTGTGCCCGCTGTCAGCCGCCATCCATAGAGTTCGGAGCTGTAGGGACGGGACAGACTACAAAGCTGCAGGCAATCGGAAGCTAGGGGTGTGACAGGGGCATTCCCTCCTGCTAAGTGCTGTCACACCCCTAGCTTCCGGTGTCGACAAGGTACAACAGTACCCACAGCGGCACCTTGTCACACATCTTCTGGTCCTATCCACTAATCATGCCTGATTGGCAGGAAGTATAAGCACTAGAGATGAGCGAACCTACTTGGCCACGCCCCTTTTTCACCCGAGTACCGCGATTTTCGAGTACTTCGTACTCGGGCGAAAAGATTCGGGGGACCCCGTGGGTGAGTGGGGGGTTGCAGCGGGGAGTGGGGGGGGGGGGAAGGAGAGAGAGAGAGGGCTCCCCCATGTTCCCCGCTGCTACCCCCCGCTCCGTCACGCTTCCCCCCGCCCCCCGAATCTTTGCACCCGAGTACTGAAGTACTCGAAAATCGCGGTGCTCGATTGAGTAATTACTCAAAACGAGTAGGCTCGCTCATCTCTAATAAGCACGTATCAAAAAAGTTACATATCTTACCGTACCTGTTGTCCCAAAACTCGCTCTACTGATTATTGGTTTCAATAGAATTCACCCAGCATACAAAAAATTGATAGGCCATGTCCTATTAGGTGCCAAATTGCTTTTTTCCAAAAATTGGAAATCTGAGGCCCAACTGTTTGTCAAAGATCTAATTAGTAGAGATAAGCGAGCACGCTCGTTTAAGGCTGATGCTCGAGAGAGCATCGGTCTTTTTGAGTAACTGCTTACTTGTTCGAGCACCTTGTGGGGAAGCGGTGGGGGGAGCAGGGGGGAGAGTGAGAGAGATCTCTCTCTCCCCCCGCCTCTCCATCGCCCCCCACCCCCGCATGGTGCTCAGACGAGTAAGCAGTTACTCGAAAAGACCGATGCTCTCTTGAGCATCAGCCTTAAATGAGCATGCTGGCTCATCTCTACTAATTAGCTTGATTTTAGAACATAGTTTATACAAGAAAATACTAGCCCTTTGAAATAATGCAATTTCAAAATATCAGAAAATGTAGAACCCATGGATAGTACAATTCTCTCCTTTTAGTGTCTTCTCTCATTCTCTTACTTCGTTTTTTCCCAGTTTACAAACAGATGGGAGTGATCCTTGTATTGTCCCTCAATGTATTTATACATAGTTATTTGGTCGCCTCTTAACCGTCTTTTTTCCAGCGTGAATAATCCTAATTTTGATAGCCTCACTGAGTATTCCGGTCCTCTCAGTCCATTTATTGATTTAGTTGCCCTGCTTTGGACCCCTTTAAGCACTGCAACAGCTTTCCTGAGCACCACTGTCCAGAACTGTAGACGGTATTCCATATGAGGCCTGACAAGTGCCTTATATATCAGAAGATATATTATGTGGCTTGGGATGTCACAAAAATGGGTGTCTTTAAAAGAAAGCTTGCTGAAGCTCTGAGGGTCAGCCTATGGATGGGCCCCTCAAAAAGGACAGAAAAAAACACAAAAAGAGCAAAAATGTAAAAAATGTGCTAAAAAAAAGCAAAACAAAAGCAAAAAAAGTAAACAAAAAAAAAACAAGCAGAATCCCTGAGGGTCGATCCTGTTGAAGGGCCTTCTCAAAATCAAAAATGTCTGAAAGCTCAAAAAAGAAAAGCAAGCAAAAAAAAAAACAGCGGGTGTCACTTGACTCGGTTGTCATGTGGCTCGGGATGTCACTTGGCTCGGCTGTCATGTGGCTCGGGTTGTCACTTGGCTCCGTTATGTCACGTGGCTCGGGATGTCACTTGGCTCAGCTGTCATGTGGCTCGGGTTGTCACTTGGCTCGTCTGTCATGTGGCTCAGGATGTCACAAAATTTAGTTTCCTTAAAAAGAAAGCTTGCTGAAGCTCTGAGGGTCAGCCTATGGATGGGCCCCTCAAAAAGGACAGAAAAAAACACAAAAAGAGCAAAAATATAAAAAATGTGCTATAAAAGCATAAAGCAAAAAAAAGTAAACCAAAAAAAAATAGCAGAAACCCTGAGGGTCGATTCCGTTGAATGGCCTCCTTAAAAACAAAGCCTGAAAGCTTGATGGAGCCCTGAGGGTCGGCCTCTAGACGGGTCTACTCAAAAAGCACAAAAAGTGCAAGAAAGCGTGCCTAAATAGCACAGAAAGAAAAAGCAAGCAAAAAAAAAAACAACGGGTGTCACTTGGCTCGGCTGTCATGTGGCTCGGGTTGTCACTTGGCTCCGTTATGTCATGTGGCTCGGGATGTCACTTGGCTCGGCTGTCATGTGGCTCGGGTTGTCACTTGGCTCGTCTGTCATGTGGCTCAGGATGTCGCAAAATTTAGTTTCCTTAAAAAGAAAGCTTGCTGAAGCTCTGAGGGTCAGCCTATGGATGGGCCCCTCAAAAAGGACAGAAAAAAACACAAAAAGAGCAAAAATGTAAAAAAAACGTGCTATAAAGGCATAAAGCAAAAAAAAGTAAACAAAAAAAACAAAACAAGCAGAAACCCTGAGGGTCGATTCCGTTGAAGGGCCTCCTTAAAAACAAAGCCTGAAAGCTTGATGGAGCCCTGAGTGTCGGCCTCTAGACGGGTCTACTCAAAAAGCACAAAAAGTGCAAGAAAACGTGCCTGAAAGCACAGAAAGAAAAAGCAAGCAAAAAAAAAAAACAACGGGTGTCACTTGGCTCCGTTATGTCACGTGGCTCGGGATGTCACTTGGCTCAGCTGTCATGTGGCTCGGGTTGTCACTTGGCTCGTCTGTCATGTGGCTCAGGATGTCACAAAATTTAGTTTCCTTAAAAAGAAAGCTTGCTGAAGCTCTGAGGGTCAGCCTATGGATGGGCCCCTCAAAAAGGACAGAAAAAAACACAAAAAGAGCAAAAATATAAAAAATGTGCTATAAAAGCATAAAGCAAAAAAAAGTAAACCAAAAAAAAATAGCAGAAACCCTGAGGGTCGATTCCGTTGAAGGGCCTCCTTAAAAACAAAGCCTGAAAGCTTGATGGAGCCCTGAGGGTCGGCCTCTAGACGGGTCTACTCAAAAAGCACAAAAAGTGCAAGAAAACGTGCCTGAAAGCACAGAAAGAAAAAGCAAGCAAAAAAACAAAACAACGGGTGTCACTTGGCTCGGCTGTCATGTGGCTCGGGTTGTCACTTGGCTCCTTTATGTCACGTGGCTCGGGATGTCACTTGGCTCGGCTGTCATGTGGCTCGGGTTGTCACTTGGCTCGTCTGTCATGTGGCTCAGGATGTCACAAAATTTAGTTTCCTTAAAAAGAAAGCTTGCTGAAGCTCTGAGGGTCAGCCTATGGATGGCCCCCCCAAAAAGGACAGAAAAAAAACACAAAAAGAGCAAAAATGTAAAAAAATGTGCTATAAAAGCATAAAGCCAAAAAAAAGTTAACTATAAAGAAACAAGCAGAAACCCTGAGGGTCGATTCCGTTGAAGGGCCTCCTTAAAAACAAAGCCTGAAAGCTTGATGGAGCCCTGAGGGTCGGCCTCTAGACGGGTCTACTCAAAAAGCACAAAAAGTGCAAGAAAGCGTGCCTAAATAGCACAGAAAGAAAAAGCAAGCAAAAAAAAAAACAACGGGTGTCACTTCGCTCGGCTGTCATGTGGCTCGGGTTGTCACTTGGCTCCGTTATGTCATGTGGCTCGGGATGTCACTTGGCTCGGCTGTCATGTGGCTCGGGTTGTCACTTGGCTCGTCTGTCATGTGGCTCAGGATGTCGCAAAATTTAGTTTCCTTAAAAAGAAAGCTTGCTGAAGCTCTGAGGGTCAGCCTATGGATGGCCCCCTCAAAAAGGACAGAAAAAAACACAAAAAGAGCAAAAATATAAAAAATGTGCTATAAAAGCATAAAGCAAAAAAAAGTAAACCAAAAAAAAAACAAGCAGAAACCCTGAGGGTCGATTCCGTTGAAGGGCCTCCTTAAAAACAAAGCCTGAAAGCTTGATGGAGCCCTGAGGGTCGGCCTCTAGACGGGTCTACTCAAAAAGCACAAAAAGTCCAAGAAAACGTGCCTGAAAGCACAGAAAGAAAAAGCAAGCAAAAAAAAAAAAACGGGTGTCACTTGGCTCGGCTGTCATGTGGCTCGGGTTGTCACTTGGCTCCGTTATGTCACGTGGCTCGGGATGTCACTTGGCTCGGCTGTCATGTGGCTCGAGTTGTCACTTGGCTCGTCTGTCATGTGGCTCAGGATGTCAGAAAATTTAGTTTCCTTAAAAAGAAAGCTTGCTGAAGCTCTGAGGGTCAGCCTATGGATGGCCCCCTCAAAAAGGACAGAAAAAAACACAAAAAGAGCAAAAATATAAAAAATGTGCTATAAAAGCATAAAGCCAAAAAAAAGTAAACCAAAAAGAAACAAGCAGAAACCCTGAGGGTCGATTCCGTTGAAGGGCCTCCTTAAAAACAAAGCCTGAAAGCTTGATGGAGCCCTGAGGGTTGGCCTCTAGACGGGTCTACTCAAAAAGCACAAAAAGTGCAAGAAAACGTGCCTAAATAGCACAGAAAGAAAAAGCAAGCAAAAAAAAACAACGGGTGTCACTTGGCTCGGCTGTCATGTGGCTCGGGTTGTCACTTGGCTCCGTTATGTCACGTGGCTCGGGATGTCACTTGGCTCGGCTGTCATGTGGCTCGGGTTGTCACTTGGCTCGTCTGTCATGTGGCTCAGGATGTCACAAAATTTAGTTTCCTTAAAAAGAAAGCTTGCTGAAGCTCTGAGGGTCAGCCTATGGATGGCCCCCTCAAAAAGGACAGAAAAAAACACAAAAAGAGCAAAAATATAAAAAATGTGCTATAAAAGCATAAAGCCAAAAAAAAGTAAACCAAAAAGAAACAAGCAGAAACCCTGAGGGTCGATTCCGTTGAAGGGCCTCCTTAAAAACAAAGCCTGAAAGCTTGATGGAGCCCTGAGGGTCGGCCTCTAGACGGGTCTACTCAAAAAGCACAAAAAGTCCAAGAAAACGTGCCTGAAAGCACAGAAAGAAAAAGCAAGCAAAAAAAAACAACGGGTGTCACTTGGCTCGGCTGTCATGTGGCTCGGGTTGTCACTTGGCTCCGTTATGTCACGTGGCTCGGGATGTCACTTGGCTCGGCTGTCATGTGGCTCGGGTTGTCACTTGGCTCGTCTGTCATGTGGCTCAGGATGTCACAAGATTTAGGCTCCTTAAAAAGAAAGCTTGCTGAAGCTCTGAGGGTCAGCCTATGGATGGGCCCCTCAAAAAGGACAGAAAAAAACACAAAAAGAGCAAAAATGTAAAAAATGTGCTATAAAAGCATAAAGCAAAAAAAAGTAAGCAAAAAAAAAACAAGCAGAAACCCTGAGGGTCGATTCCGTTGAAGGGCCTCCTTAAAAACAAAGCCTGAAAGCTTGATGGAGCCCTGAGGGTCGGCCTCTAGACGGGTCTACTCAAAAAGCACAAAAAGTGCAAGAAAACGTGCCTGAAAGCACAGAAAGAAAAAGCAAGCAAAAAAAAAAAACCAACGGGTGTCACTTGGCTCGGCTGTCATGTGGCTCGGGTTGTCACTTGGCTCGTCTGTCATGTGGCTCAGGATGTCAGAAAATTTAGTTTCCTTAAAAAGAAAGCTTGCTGAAGCTCTGAGGGTCAGCCTATGGATGGCCCCCTCAAAAAGGACAGAAAAAAACACAAAAAGAGCAAAAATGTAAAAAATGTGCTAAAAAAAACATTAAGCAAAAAAAGTAAACCAACAAAAAAAAAAAACAAGCAGAAACCCTGAGGGTCGATTCCGTTGAAGGGCCTCCTCAAAAACAAACTGCATCCAGACTGACAGAGCTGAGAACAGACAGACAGCAGGATGCGGACAGACTGAGCTCTTGCAACGCTGCACACCACAGCAGACATAGGCAAAATGACCAGCGCCAAGACAGGGCACAGCTATCTGACGGTGCCCATATACCTAAGTAGCAGGATATCAAGTATTCTAATAGATTGGAAGCTCCTAGGAGCAGGTTGTATTTATCTCTTTCTTTACAGCATCAGCTCTACTGAGCCTGGAATTACATACAAATATATATACAGCAATATGCAGCAGGACCGATTCCATCCAGGGTGATAGCCGATCGCCACATCTGGGGTCAGGAAGGAATTTTTTGCCCCCCTGAGGTAGAACTCTCCAGGGGTTTTTTTCGCCTTCCTCTGGATGTTTGGATCCGGCGGCTCTTATCTTAGGACATTGATGGACTGGTCAGAAGGACCGAAGCAAGTTCTGTGGTCTCCAGTGGTCCTAACCTGAGAGTCACTGTGATCATTGTGTCATTTATTAAAGGGCCGGTAATATTTAATTACAATGTTGCTTATTGCTATTCTAATAAAGCAGAATTCTATCATCTACATCGTGGTGTTTGTCTTTTGTCTGATTTCTCCTTACACAGCGACCATGATGGGATGCCGCCCAATAATCCAGTAGACGTATCTTGCACATAATAAAGTGTTTCATCTCCTAACCACACGGTGACAGCTGTTGCCGGACAGGAACTATAGTGTGGCCATTATAGGACAAATCACGCCATAACCTGATGGGACTGAAAACTGACATTTCTATAGAAATTCTAGTAATGAACAAATGTGCATATTTTCCTAAACATGGTAGATGGTCGGGTGTTACCCGTTGGGTGATTTGTCTTGGAATGACCCTTCAAACAGTCGTTCACGATCATCTGCACGTGTAAAAGGTGATTTTCCCAAGAAAGACATTTATCCCCTAACTACAGGATAGGGGATGTTTGATTTACTGGGGGCCCCAGCATTCGGACCCTCAGTGATACCGAAACAAGTGCTCCCAGATGCCCCATGTGAATGGAGCGGTAGTGCGCAGGCTTGACCGCTGCTCAGTTCAGTTCTATTGGCAGGCGGAGATTGATGTGCTCAGTAATCTCCCTCAATCCCATAGAAAGTGAATGGAGTGGTCACTGACAATCCATTAACATGGTGCATTCGGGTCTGCTGGTCTTGGGAATGCCGGTGGTCTCAGCATTTGGCACCCCAGCGATCAGACATTTATGACCCTTACCTGCAAATAGGATATAAATGTCTTTAATAGGAAAACCCTTTTGAAAGTACCAAAATCCAGTATTACCTAGGTGATAGGTGATAAAAGTCTGATTAGTGGGGGTGTAAACGCTAAGACCCCCAGTAATTCTAAGAACGGGGTTCCCATGTCCCCACTCCTTTTCCCTGTGGGTTTATTGCATTTTCCACAGTGAGGAGTTTAGTTTCCCAAAGTGTGCTCTGCGGAGCCCATGGAGCTCCACGATTGATTATCAGGGCTTGGACGGAGGATCTAGGTCCCCGCTCACCTCACCTAATATGCAGTCCTGCAGTCAGCATAGCAATGCAGATCACATCAGCTGACTCTGGTCACATGATCCTCGCTGCTATGCCAACCGCAGGGCCTGTGTATTAGGTGTCCTAGACATTCATTTCCCCTGTACAGGCTGTCGGGACACCGCTACAGGGGTGAGTAAAGCGGGGACCAATGGCAGATCATTACTGGGGCTGCAATAGGGGTCACTATTACTACTGGGGCCACAATAGGAGTCACTATTGCTACTGAGGCTGACATAAGGGGAGCCTATTACCACTTGGGCCACAATAGGGGTCACTATTACCACTCGGGCTGTAATAGGTTAAGCCTATTACTACTGGGACCATGATATGGGTCATAATTACTACTAGGGCCGCAATAGGAGTCACTATTGCTACTGAGGCTGACATAGGGGGAGCCTGTTACTACTAGGGCCACAATAGGGGACACTATTACTACTGGGGCCAATATCGGGGTCACTATTACTTTGGGACCACTGTGCGGGTCACTATTACTACTGAGGCCAATGTAGGGAAAAGTATTACTGCTGAGGCCAATATAGGGGACACTATTACTACTGGGACCGCAATAGGGGTCACTATTACTACCTGGGCCATAATAGGGGACACTTACTACTGGGGCTTCAATGGGGGAACCTATTACAACTTGGGCTACAATAGTGGTCACTATTACAATTGGGGCAAATATAGAGGTTACTATTACTACTGAAGCCACCAATATAGGGGGTCACTATTACTACTGGAGCCAATATAAGGGTCACTATTTCTACTGGGGCCACCAATTTAGAAGACACTGTTACTACTGGGGCAACCAATACAGGGGAAACTTTTACTGCTGCGGCCACTTTGGGGGACACTTATTACTGAGGCCATTGTGGGGGACACTTACTACTGGGGCCAATATAAGGGACGCTATTACTACTGGGGCCACCAATATAGGGGGTCACTATTACTACATGGGGTGGATTTGCTGTGGAGTTTACAGAAGCTGTAGTAGCAAAGTGGATGAGATTTTTAAAATCTCATCCACACGCTGTTGAAACAATCTGCTCACACCCCATGCGGATTTTGACATGTGGTGCGGGATTTAATTCCACAGCATGTTAATTTTAAATAAATTGTATATCAAAAGCGCATCCAGCGCTCCAGCGTTCCGACCTGTGCTTTTTATAAATGGCTCTATCCTTTTTATAACGATGGAGGTAAAAATCATACGTCATGATAAGGGTGGCTTCACACGAGCATGTTTTTGTGCGTACATAAGTGTGCACCCATGTATGTGCAAAAACACACGTGAATGCAGGTCCGTGCATTGCCTTCAATGGAGCTGTGACTGCTGCCGGCGGCTCCATTCTGCCAGCACCCCGTAATTGTTTTTTCAGGGAAGGGCTTTAAATATAAGCCCTTCCCTGAAAAACAACAATTTTAGTGTAAAACAAACAAACAAACAAAAAAACTTACCTGTCCGCCCCTGCCGTGTCCCCGCGGGGATGAAGAACACTCCATGATCCTAACACATGAGTAGCAAAAGTCTCTCTCCTGTCCTGATGGTTTGTTACATTGTATCAGTGCAGATAAAATGTATGAGTTTGGAGCTTAAGCTTTCTATCTGAAGCCGTAGTCACACGGTTATTATTCTCGTACTTTGTGAGACACACAAAACTCACTCGGAAATAAAACCCATTATTTACATGAGAGATTTTTCTCTTGCAGCGATGATGTGAGACGGTAAAGACTGCGGCATGTCCTATTTTTTGGCGATCTCGTTCATTACTTTCTATGGGACTACATAAAAGCGTATCGCACTCTCCTGGAAGATTGCATATTTACCAGCGGGATATTGGTCAGAGTTTCACAGACTGATATCGCTCTTGTCCGCATGACTACAGCCTCACAGAGGATTGTCTAGACTGGATGCAGACCCTCAGCTGTGAGAAGTAGGAGGTCTTCACAGATTTTTCAGCCTCTGGATGTACAGTTAGGGCCAGAAATATTTGGACAGTAACACAATTTTCGCGAGTTGGGCTCTGCATGCCACCGCATTGGATTTGAAATGAAGCCTCTACAACAGAATTCAAGTGCAGATTGTAATGTTTAATTTAAAGGGTTGAACAAAAATATCTGATAGAAAATGTAGGAATTGTACACATTTCTTTACAAACACTCCACATTTTAGGAGCTCAAAAGTAATTGGACAAATAAACATAACCCAAACAAAATATTGTTTTTTCAATATTTTGTTGCGAATCCTTTGGAGGCAATCACTGCCTTAAGTCTGGAACCCATGGACATCACCAAACGCTGGGTTTCCTCCTTCTTAATGCTTTGCCAGGCCTTTACAGCCGCAGCCTTCAGGTCTTGCTTGTTTGTGGGTCTTTCCGTCTGAAGTCTGGATTTGAGCAAGTGAAATGCATGCTCAATTGGGTTAAGATCTGGTGATTGACTTGGCCATTGCAGAATGTTCCACTTTTTTGCACTCATGAACTCCTGGGTAGCTTTGGCTGTATGCTTGGGGTCATTGTCCATCTGTACTGTGAAGCGCCGTCCGATCAACTTTGCAGCATTTGGCTGAATCTGGGCTGAAAGTATATCCCGGTACACTTCAGAATTCATCCGGCTACTCTTGTCTGCTGTTATGTCATCAATAAACACAAGTGACCCAGTGCCATTGAAAGCCATGCATGCCCATGCCATCACGTTGCCTCCACCATGTTTTACAGAGGATGTGGTGTGCCTTGGATCATGTGCCGTTCCCTTTCTTCTCCAAACTTTTTTCTTCCCATCATTCTGGTACAGATTGATCTTTGTCTCATCTGTCCATAGAATACTTTTCCAGAACTGGGCTGGCTTCTTGAGGTGTTTTTCGGCAAATTTAACTCTGGCCTGTCTATTTTTGGAATTGATGAATGGTTTGCATCTAGATGTGAACCCTTTGTATTTACTTTCATGGAGTCTTCTCTTTACTGTTGACTTAGAGACAGATACACCTACTTCCCTGAGAGTGTTCTGGACTTCAGTTGATGTTGTGAACGGGTTCTTCTTCACCAAAGAAAGTATGCGGCGATCATCCACCACCGTTGTCTTCCGTGGACGCCCAGGCCTTTTTGAGTTCCCAAGCTCACCAGTGAATTCCTTTTTTCTCAGAATGTACCCGACTGTTGATTTTGCTACTCCAAGCATGTCTGCTATCTCTCTGATGGATTTTTTCTTTTTTTGCAGCCTCAGGATGTTCTGCTTCACCTCAATTGAGAGTTCCTTTGACCGCATGTTGTCTGGTCACAGCAACAGCTTCCAAATCCAAAACCACACACCTGGAATCAACCCCAGACCTTTTAACTACTTAATTGATTACAGGTTAACGAGGGAGACGCCTTCTGAGTTAATTGCAGCCCTTAGAGTCCATTGTCCAATTACTTTTGGTCCCTTGAAAAAGAGGAGGCTATGCATTACAGAGCTATGATTCCTAAACCCTTTCTCCGACTTGGATGTGGAAACTCTCATATTGCAGCTGGGAGTGTGCACTTTCAGCCCATATTATATATATAATTGTATTTCTGAACATGTTTTTGTTAACAGCTAAAATAACAAAACTTGTGTCACTGTCCAAATATTTCTGGCCCTAACTGTAAATAAAAAATATCTTGTCCTTAACTGACAGCAAGCAGAGATCCTGAACTGGTCAGGAATTCCAACACACTGAATTTAATGGATGGCAACCCTTTAGAGCTCTGCCTATAGGGGAGATTCTGATAATGCTCTGAAATACCCTCATTGGGCACTCACTACAGTAGGGTACGGTGCCCATAGACATTTTCAGCTCCGTCGTGTCTGTAGTTGGGGTACATTTTGCCCTGTGATAGTCATGAGGGGTGTTAGGAGAAGTTTACAGAAGCCCTGTACTATAGTGCTGCCCTATTAACAGGCGAGGATGTGACTCGGGATGTAATCATTAATACCTACAGGAGGGAGTGGAAATACCCATCTATGCCCAAATGAAAGGTACATTAGCCACAGAAGGAATAGGATGATGGCCGCATAGTCACACTGTGTTCTTCCTTCATGATCAGGCATAGACATACAATCACAAAGATAGGTATGGCTACATGGTAACTGTGGCTACTATTGCTATATGGTCACTGTAGTTGGTATTACTACTACTTGGTGATTATGGCTGGCACGCAGTGCGGTCCTGATGGTTGGAATGACTAAGGTTCAATGTGGTTGGTATTACTATGTGGCCCCGTTGGTTGCTATTGCTACCGGTACATGGTCTTTGTGACTAGCACTGATATATTGTCACTGTAGTTGGTATTACTGTATTGGCATTGTTGATTGACAATGCTATTAGGGCACTGTAGTTTGTACTGCTGGCTAGCACTGCTATATGGGCAATGTGTTTGGTACCACTAAATGGTCACGATGGTTGATCTTACTAGATGCTCGCATTGGATAGTGTTATTAAAGGGCCACTCCGGTGAAAACACATTTCCCATCCCTGCCCCATCACCTGATTGCCTGCGACACTCTGGAGGTCTCCTCTATGTATTGCAGCCACTTCCATGCAGTGCAGCCCCCTGTCCGATGCTCATCAGGCACCATCTGGAGGCTGAGGTTTTTTGCTTCCACATCTATCCCATGAGGCACTAGCTGAGGCTATAGCATTTCTACCTGCTAAGGAGAAAGTTTAATTATCATTACCTTCTATAATCCCCTAAATAAGCTACAGTACACAAGTGTATGGTCAGGAGGATGAGACGCGATCTCCTCAGGCACTTTTCACTCAGCTTCACCTACACTTTATTAAACGTTAATTGTCCCTTCAGCTAGAGGAACTAGTGGGGGAAATTGTCTTTCAAATCAGTTCAGAGAAAGGAAAGGAGAGAACGTTTAAGTCAGTTGTTAAGTAAATATTGCTGTATTCTTCACCCTGTTCAATTCACTGCATACTGCTGTATCTTCTTGTGCCATTTCCAAGTTTAGTAAATCTGCGTACTCCCAGATTACTACCACAAGCTACTGGACTCGTCTCAGTTATTTCATCGGCATTCCATCCTGAGAGTGCGGTTGGAGTACTGACGTCACGCGTGACAAAACAGGCCTTCCTGTTAAGCATACCGCGGTACGTTCTCTGGGTCGCTGCACAACCCCTGAGCAGAGCACTTTTGGCTAACACACTCAGACTAAACACCCCTGTAATACGAACCTCACATGCTCGCCTACAGGACTTCACCAGAGCAGCACCCATCCTCTGGAACGCTCTACCCCAAGGCATCCGGACAATTCCCGATGCACGAAATTTCAGACGTGCCTTAAAAACGCACCTCTTCAGGGAAGCATACCAAATCTCCTGACCTAGTCCCTCGCCCCTCCCTATGGTGCCCCACCCTGTTTGCCTTCTAATAAATGATCTGTACATGAAATTTCCTATTGCCTGTGTTCCCCACCCCCTGCACCTCCTGTACCACCCCAACCCATTTGTGTCTAACCCAACGTATCTCACATTGTAATTGTTGTATTGTTTTGCATTTATCCATGCCTGAAAGCTGCGGAATAAGTTGGCGCTATACAAATAAAGATTATTATTATATTATATTCTGCAAACCTCATGGTCTCCCTCACTTTGGCACGCCAGGGTCGGCCGTTGCACAATCGTAATGCACTCGCAGTGAACATCGCAATTTAACAAGCATGATAGCGGTGTGAGTTCCTCAGAGCATTATCACGCTCGCCCATATGAATGCACCCTAAGGGTGCATTCCCACAAACGTACATCGGCTCGGTTTTTACGCCGAACCAATATACGTCGTCCTACTCTGCAGGGGGGGGGGGGATGGAAGAGCCAGGAGAGGGAACTGAGCTCCCACCACCTCTCCGCCCCTCTGCACTATTTGCAATGAAAGGAGGCGGGAGGGGGGGGGGCTAAGTTCCGCGAATAGCCCCGCCCCTCCCCATTGCATATAGTGCAGAGGGGCGGAGAGGAGGCAGAGAGGGGGCGGGAGCTCAGTTCCTGCTCCTGGCTCTTCCATCCTCCCCCCCCCCCCTGCACATGAGGACGACGTATATCGGCTCGGCGTGAAAACCGAGCCGATATACGTTCGTGGGAATGCAGCCCACGAAGGACGTATAAAAAAAGAGAAAAAAACCTAAAGTAGGCATCCCTGAAAGAAAACACTACATTTTCTCCTACTGCTCCTTCACATGGTGTATTTTTGCTGCTGATTTTGCC
The DNA here is from genome assembly GCF_035609145.1 of Eleutherodactylus coqui. Lineage (NCBI taxonomy): Eukaryota > Metazoa > Chordata > Amphibia > Anura > Eleutherodactylidae > Eleutherodactylus > Eleutherodactylus coqui. Next base: position 199,385,746 of record NC_089844.1, read on the forward strand.
CCAAATCCTCATGAAATTCACGCCATTTTAGCATTCTATGAAATACTATGTAAGTCTGCGCTGCAGTTCATACGGGCAGATTTTTCCGTGCGTGAGTTCTGAGATACACATTGCTGGGGAAACACCTGCGTCAGTCGGCCGCACACACGCTGTCCCCATTGACTGGAGCCAAATCTCCATGTGGGTCTGCATGAACATCTGTGGCAGAACGCTGCGGCTCAGCCTTGTATTTCTCCAACACGGACGTGACGCTTTCAGTATTGTGTGAACAAGGTCTATCGCAGTTTTCACGGTCACAAGACCACATAATGGTTCAGTATCAGCTAAAATGAAAATCTTAACCCTTTCATGCTCCACGGCATACAGTTACGTCCTGGGCGTGCAGACTTTGTACGGAACGGGATCAGAAGTCGATCTTGCTTCATACTCGCCGGCAGTCCTTCACAGCTGATACCTACCTGCAACAGCTGTAAGTATACATTTATAAAGTCATACATTATATGAGAGGCGCGCAGGCTGCACACAACTCCCATTACTTGGAAGTGATTCATATGGAAGTCGTTGCCTCAGTTTTTGTCGGTTTCAGATTTCCCCGATTTGATTTCGGACAGTTTATTCGCTACTAATTTTTAGAAAAATGTAATTACTATACAAAAAATCAACAAAACAAACATAGAACGTCCCCCTACCGCCCCTTTTATGTTCCAACGCCCCCAGTTGCGCCATTTCGTTCCACCGCCCCCCTTGAGAAGTAAAAACGCCCCCCAGGGGGCAATAACACCCACGTTGAGAACCACTACTCTAGACGTAGAGAGCGCCCCTTTGTGACAGTCCTGGGCATAAATACATGATGGGAAAAATCTCTGTATTGTAGTCTGCCCATTCCGTTTATTACTTTAGTTGCCCGCCCTTGTACCCGCTCCAGCTTTGATGTCCTTCTTGAGTACCGATACCCACAACTGTACATTCCATGTGTGCTCTGACCAGTGACTTGTAAAGAGGAAGAACAATGTTCTCATCATGTGCCCTTAGACCTCTTTTGATGCACCCTATGATCCTATTTGCCTTGGCAGCAGCTGCCTGACACTGGTTGCTTCATTTTAGCTTAGAGAACACTAAAATCCACAAGTCCTTTTCCACATCAGTGTTATCCAGTGGTTTCCCATGTAGTGTGTAATTGTGACACATATTTCCCTTTCCATGTGCAAAACCTTACATTTATCAATGTTAAACCTCATTTCCCACTTTTCTGCCCCCAACTTATCCAGATCCTCTTGTCACCACATTCTGTCTTCTCTTGTGTTCATTTCTTTACATAGTTTTGTCATCTGCAAATATTGGTATTTTACTGCACAATCCTTCTACCAGGCCATTAATAAATATACTAAAAAGAAGAGGGCCAAATACTGCCCCCTGTGGTACCCCACTAGTAACAATGACCCCTCTAATTCTGCCCCCTGTGGTACCTCACTAGTAACCCTCCCAATACTCCTATGAGTTGACAGGACACAGCAGGAGAGATCGTGAAGTGGTAGAACCCATTAGCAGGGGGGACAGTGAAGTGACAGGACACAGCAGGAGGGTCAGTGAGGTGACAGGACACAGCAGGAGCGACAGTGAGGTGACAGGACACAGCAGGAGGGACAGTGAGGTGACAGGACACAGCAGGAGGGACAGTGCGGTGGTAGGACACAGCAGTACGGACAGTGAGGTGGCAGGACACAGCAGGAGAGACAGTGAAGTGATAGGACACAGCAGGAGGGACAGTGTGGTGACCTCACACAGCAGGAGGGATACTGAAGTGACAAGACACAGCAGGAAGGACAGTGAGGTGACAAGACACAGCAGGAGAGATCGTGAAGTGATAGGACACAGCAGGAGGGACAGTGAGGTGATAGGACCCATTAGCAGGAGGGATACTGAAGTGACAAGACACAGCAGGAAGGACAGTGAGGTGATAGGACACAGCAGGAAGGACAGTGAGGTGATAGGACATAGCAGGAGGGAGAGTGAGGTAACAAGATACAGCAGGAGGGACAAGTGAGGTGATAGGACACAGCAGTAGGGACAGTGAGGTGGCAGGACACAGCAGGAGAGACAGTGAGGTGATAGGACACAGCAGGAGGGACAGTGAGGTGACAGGACACAGCAGGAGGGATACTGAAGTGACAAGACACAGCAGGAAGGACAGTGAGGTGATAGGACACAGCAGGAGGGACAATGACGTGACAGGACCCATTAGCAGGAGGGATACTGAAGTGACAAGACAGAGCAGGAAGGACAGTGAGGTGATAGGACACAGCAGGAGAGACAGTGAGGTGACAGGACTCAGCAGGAGGGACAGTGAAGTGATAGGACACAGCAAGAGAGACAGTGGGGTGGCAGGACACAGCAGGAGGGACAGTGAGGTGACAGTTCACAGCAGGAGGGACAATGAGGTGACAGGACACAGCAGGATGGACATTAAGGTGATAGGACACAGCAGGAGAGATCGTGAAGTGAAAGGACACAGCAGGAGGGACAGTGAGGTGATAGGACACAGCAGTAGGGACAGTGAGGTGGCAGGACACAGCAGGAGGGACACTAAGGTGATAGGACACAGCAGGAGAGACAGTGGGGTGGCAGGACACAGCAGGAGGGACAGTGAAGTGATAGGACACAGCAGGAGGGACAGTGAGATGGTAGGACACATTAGCAGGAGGAATAGTGAATTGACAAGACACAGCAGGAAGGACAGTGAGGTGATAAGACACAGCAGGAGGGACAGAGAGTTGACAGGAAACAGCAGGAGGGACAGTGAGGTAACAGGACAAAGTAGGGAGAAAGTAAGGTGACAGGACACAGCAGGAAGGACAGTGAGGTGGCAGGACACAGCAGGAGGGACAGTGAGGTGGCAGGACACAGCAGGAGAGACAGTGAGGTGACAGGACACAGCAGGGGGGGCAGTGAGGTTACAGGACACATTAGCAGGTGGGACAGTGAAGTGACAGGACACAGGAGGAGGAACAGTGAGGTCACAGGACACAGCAGGAGGGACAGAAAGGTTACAGGGCACAGAAGTAGAGACAGTGAGGGGCAGGACATAGCAGGAAGGACAGTGAGGTGACAGGACACAGCAGTAGGGACAGTGAGGTGACAGGACACAGCAGGAAGGACAGTGAGGTGACAGGACACAGCAGGAAGGACAGTGAGGTGACAGGACACAGCAGGAAGGACAGTGAGGTGACAGGACACAGCAGGAAGGACAGTGAGGTGAAGGGACACAGCAGTAGGGACAGTTAAGTGACAGGACAGATTAGCAGGGGTGACAATGAGGTGGCAGGACACAGCAGGAGAGACAGTGAGGTGACAGGACTCAGCAGGAGGGACAGTGAGGTCACAGAACACAGAAGGGGGATACTGAAGTGACAGGAAACACTACCAGGAGGGACAGGGAGGTGACAGGACATATTAGCAAGAAGGACAGTGAGGTGACAGGACACAGAAGGAGGGCCAGTGAAGTGACAGGACACAGCAGGAGAGATAGTAAGGTGACAGGACACAATAAAAGGGACAGTGAGGGGCAGGACACAGCACAAGGGGCAGTAAGGTGACAGGACACAGCAGGAAGGACAGTGAGGTGGCAGGACACAGCAGAAGGGACAGTGAGGTGACAGGGTACAGCAGGAGGGACAGTAAGGTGACAGGACACAGCAGGAAGGACAGTGAGGGGCAGGACACAGCAGGGGGACAGTGGGGTGACAGGACACAGCAGGAAGGACAGTAAGGTGACAGGACACAGCAGGAGGGACAGTAAGGTAACAGGACACAGCAGGAGGGACAGTCAGGTGACAGGACACAGCAGGAAGAACAGTAAGGTGACAGGACACAACACAAGGGACAGTGAGGGGCACAACACAGCTGAGGGGGACAGTGAGGTGATAGGGCACAGCAGGAGGGACAGTGTGGTGACAGGACACAGCAGGGGGGACAGTGAGGTGATAGGGCACAGCAGGAAGGACAGTGAGGTGACAGGACACAGCAGGAGGGACAGTGAGGTGACAGGACACAGCAGGAGGGACAGTGAGGTGACAGGACACAGCAGGGGGGACAGTGAGGTGACAGGACACAGCAGGAGGGACAGTGAGGTGACAGGACACAGCAGGAGGGACAGTGAGGTGGTAGGACACAGCAGTAGGGACAGTGAGGTGGCAGGACACAGCAGGAGAGACAGTGAGGTGGCAGGACACAGCAGGAGAGACAGTGAAGTGATAGGACACAGCAGGAGGGACAGTGAAGTGATAGGACACAGCAGGAGGGACAGTGAGGTGACCTCACAGAGCAGGAGGGATACTGAAGTGACAAGACACAGCAGGAAGGACAGTGAGGTGACAAGACACAGCAGGAGAGATCGTGAAGTGAAAGGACACAGCAGGAGGGACAGTGAGGTGATAGGACCCATTAGCAGGAGGGATACTGAAGTGACAAGACACAGCAGGAAGGACAGTGAGGTGATAGGACATAGCAGGAGGGAGAGTGAGGTAACAAGATACAGCAGTAGGGACAGTGAGGTGGCAGGACACAGCAGGAGAGACAGTGAGGTGATAGGACACAGCAGGAGGGACAGTGAGGTGACAGGAAACAGCAGGAGGGACAGTGAGGTAACAGGACAAAGTAGGGAGAAAGTGAGGTGACAGGACACAGCAGGAAGGACAGTGAGGTGGCAGGACACAGCAGGAGGGACAGTGAGGTGGCAGGACACAGCAGGAGAGACAGTGAGGTGACAGGACACAGCAGAGGGGACAGTGAGGTTACAGGACACATTAGCAGGTGGGACAGTGAGGTGATAGGACACAGGAGGAGGAACAGTGAGGTCACAGGACACAGCAGGAGGGACAGAAAGGTTACAGGGCACAGCAGTAGAGACAGTGAGGAGCAGGGCACAGCAGGAAGGACAGGGAGGTGACAGGACACAGCAGTAGGGACAGTGAGGTGACAGGACACAGCAGGAAGGACAGTGAGGTGAAGGGACACAGCAGTAGGGACAGTTAAGTGACAGGACAGATTAACATGGGTGACAATGAGGTGGCAGGACACAGCAGGAGAGACAGTGAGGTGACAGGACTCAGCAGGAGGGACAGTGAGGTCACAGAACTCAGAAGGGGGACACTGAAGTGCCAGGAAACATTGCCAGGAGGGACAGTGAGGTGACAGGACATATTAGCAAGAAGGACAGTGAGGTGACAGGACACAGAAGGAGGGCCAGTGAAGTGACAGGACACAGCAGGAGAGATAGTAAGGTGACAGGACACAATAAAAGGGACAGTGAGGGGCAGGACACAGCACAAGGGACAGTAAGGTGACAGGACACAGCAGGAAGGACAGTGAGGTGACAGGACACAGCAGGAGGGACAGTGAGGTGACAGGGTACAGCAGGAGGGACAGTAAGGTGACAGGACACAGCAGGAAGGACAGTGAGGGGCAGGACACAGCAGGGGGACAGTGGGGTGACAGGACACAGCAGGAAGGACAGTAAGGTGACAGGACACAGCAGGAAGGACAGTGAGGTGACAGGACACAGCAGGAGGGACAGTAAGGTAACAGGACACAGCAGGAGGGACAGTCAGGTGACAGGACACAGCAGGAAGGACAGTAAGGTGACAGGACACAACACAAGGGACAGTGAGGGGCAGAACACAGCTGGGGGGGACAGTGAGGTGATAGGGCACAGCAGGAGGGACAGTGTGGTGACAGGACACAGCTGGGGGGCAGTGAGGTGACAGGACACAGCAGGGGGGCACTGAGGTGACAGGACACAGCTGGGGGGACAGTGAGGTGACAGGACACAGCAGGGGGGACAGTGAGGTGACAGGACACAGCAGGGGGGACAGTAAGGTGATGGGACACAGCAGGAAGGACAGTGAGGTGACGGAATATAGCAGGAGAGACAGTCTGCTGCACTCAGGGAGCCTCCTGCCCTCCTGTCATCTCCTCACTTTGGACTGGGCCAGCCTGACCGCTCCGACGGCCCCTTAGAGTTTCCAGAAGGTTTCAGTCTCACTGGTAATGCCTGGTCTGGTAGGAGGACATTGCTCATCCATTTTGCTGTAATTTTCTTCCATTGATAACTCGGCTTGGTAACAGCAAATATGGCGGCTGCCTTCTGTTGGACAGAGACTATTCAGGACGTACAGTTTGTTCTCTTGTGACTGAAGTGGCAGGTTCCTGTGACTACAAATGAGATGCTACAGTTGTCAGTACTGTGCCAAGTGGTCCCAGACGCAAGAATAAACTCCATAGTGTCCCCAGTAGAAATAATACCCGCATAGTGGCCTCAATAGTAATAATACCCCCATAGTGAGCCCAGTAGTAAAAGCACCCCCGTAGTGTCCCCAGTAGTAGTAATACCCCCATAGTGGCCCAAGTAGTTATAATGCCCCCATAGTGACCCTAGTAGTAATAATACTCTCATAGTGACCCCAGTAGTAAAAGCACCCCGTAGTGCCCCCAGTAGTAGTAATACCCCCATAGTGGCCCCAGTAGTAAAAGCACCCCCGTAGTGTCCCCAGTAGTAGTAATACCCCCATAGTGGCCCCAGTAGTAATAATTCCCCCATAGTGACCCTAATAGTAATAATACTCCCATAGTGACCCCAGTAGTAATAATGCCTCCATATCACCCCTCTCTGACATTCTCTCTGGATTTGGCCAGTGTTTTTCAGCATCAAGCAGCTCGCAATCAGGAATATTGGAGATTCAGAACCCCTTACCCAGCAAACTGTAAGTACGAGCCGGGGGTCTTATTGCTGATGGTAATGGGGGTCTGCTAATTATAATTATAGATCCTCGCCGTCCTGCCCCTTCTTATGTCTTTTACAGGATCGGCAGGACAACTAGCCGTGGTACACCATATTATGGTTGCATTCTCCCTACAAGCGTTACTCTGAGGACTTTACTTTTATATGGTAACTCCTATTTAGCACAGCTGGGGATTTCTTACAGATGCAGTCAGATCTGACGATTTAAAATTTTAAAAAAGCATACCTCACCTAGAAGCGCTGTCCAGGGCTCCGCTGCAGCTTCTTCCGGGTCCCTGATACTTGTTTTCTTCATCTCTTCTGGCCAGGATTGAAAATCCCTGCCTCCTGGAAGCGCTGGCTGTGATTGGCTGATGTGTAGCCAATCACAGCCAGCGCTCGATGAATGGCTGTGATTGTTTCATCGAGTGCTTGCTGTGCTTGGCTAAGCGTCAGCCAATCACAGCCAGCACCTCGAGGACTTTTTCAATCCCTGGCCAGAAGAGATGAAGGAGAATAGTGCCGAAGATCTTGTCAATGGGATCAGAGGCGCCGGAATACTAGCCCCCGGGGATATATATGGAGGCAGCCCATGACAGGGTTAACGGGGAGGCCAGGGTTAATTGAAGGGTGAAGAGGGGGGGGGTGTAGTATAGGGGGGAGTAGAGGGGGAAGTTAGAGAGAAAGTGCGGGAACAGCAGGGGGAGGAGCATCCCTAGGCGGCAACGGAGGAAGAAGAAGCAGAAGGAGAAGACGGAGGCCACGAGGAAGAAGAGGGAAAAGGTAGAGAAGACCCAAGACCCCAGACCGAAGTCCCAAGACCCCAGACCGAAGTCCCAAGACCCCAGACCGAAGTCCCAAGACCGAAGTCCGCAGACCGAAGTCCCCAGACCGAAGTCCCAAGACCTGTCCGTGAAGAGCCCGAAGGTGATCGTCAGGAAGGGCCCAGAAGAGGACTTACCCGACATGGAGGCCGCCATGGAGAAGATCCGGGCAGCGGTGGATGAGCGGGGCATCGACTGGCTCATGAGGGTCCTGGACGTCGGGGCCCCGGGCCCATCGGAGGAGGAAGCGGCACCCGCACGGTCAGCAGCGTCGGGGGGAGAGGCGTCCGGAGTCCCAGCAGCAACAGCGGTGAGAGAAAGGGGGCGAAGGACAGCTGCTGCGGAGAGCCGCAAACCGGAGGCAGCAGCGGGAGCGCTGTCGGGGACTGCTAGTGGCCGGAGGGAGGAGGCAGGAGGGAGCAGGCAGACACCTGCAGCATCGGCGAGAGGGCCGAGAACGAGGAGGGCCCGCGCTCCGGCGCGTCTGAGCCCTGATCAGACTCCACAGCGTCGGCGCCGCACAGAGAGTCCCTCACGGGCCCCTCCGGGCCGGCTCCCTGCACCATTCATGTCATCGGGGGAGCGCAGGCCCGGGAGGAATCTCGCCGGGCGGCACGGCGCAGCGTCCGGCACTAGGTCCCGTGCTGCCAGGGGGGCGGGGCCTAGCACCGGGCTGTCGGCGATGAACAGAGCTACAGCGTGGGGCCGCTCTACAGGAGAGCCGGTGGTAGCAGAGCAGCCCCACAGTGACTTCTCTGGACTAACTGAAGTGCGGCCCGTGAGAGCCAGGCAGAGCAGCAGGCAGGCGGCTGCGAATCCGGAGGTGCGTATGCAGCCAGAGGAGGACCCCGGTCGTCAGTTCGGACCACATTCTGACGAGGAATCGGATCCGCTGGAGGGAGGATCGGCGGCTGGTGGGACTACAGCCCCTACGCAGCCAGGTGAGCAAACACACGGGGACACTACACTACATGCAGTTAGCCGCGTTGCGCACGCGGGAGATAGCTTTGGGGGGTGGACAGGGGATGGGGGGGCGATGGCAGGCACACGTGGCACAGCGAGTGATTTTGGGTTATTTCTGGGTGGATTATGGGAGTTGTGGCGCAAGCAAGACGCAAGAGCAGGGCCGTCGCCAGTAGCTGCTTGGACGCTACCGTCCAATGCGTCAATCACCGACGATAGCGCTAGGGGAGGTAGCACGGCGGGGGCGTCGGTAGGGCAGCAGGTAGCGCCCGTTACGGTAGGGGTCCAGACGGAGAAAGATGGGGAAGGGATTCGCCTGGATGACAGAGCGAAGGGGGAAGTTTATGTGTGTTTCGAGGGCCCCCTAGGTTCACACTTAAAGAAGGAGGTTAGAGAAAAGATTTGGCGCGACGAATGCGTCGAGATCTTTTCCCTTCTCCCTTTGGAAAAATTCAATTTAGATAAAGGGAAAAGGACAGAATATAAGAAGGAAGAGGAGGAGAAACGTCGGTGGAGACTGATTCCACAGACGTTCTCTAACTGGATGCAAGCCTTCGCCATTCTGGCCAGCGTTATAGGTGAAAAGGCGCCGGAGAATTGCTCCGGCCTTTTTTGCTATCTCGATGCGATAGGTGAGGCGTACAGAGTATACGGGGGCCAAACGTGGCTTAGGTACGACGAACAATTTCGTCAGCGGAAAGCGATCCGACCGTCTATTCGGTGGGATCAGAAAGATATTGGCCTATGGTTGCGGGTAATGGCCCCAGTTAGGTTTGGTCAGCCCTTTCAGGGGGGGGGCGGGACTAGCAGCTCGGCCAGTGGTTCCCAAGGGGGGGGGGCAGGGAGGACAGTCAGGGAGTCATAGGCTCGGATTGTGTTGGCAGTTTAACGACGGCCAATGCAAATTCGGGAACTCTTGCAGGTTCAAGCACGTCTGCTCCGTGTGTAACGACACATCACATGGAGCAGCAAAGTGCTTTAAAAAAGGAAAAGGAAAGGGTTTCGGGGCACCTGGAAAAAGGGATGACACCAGTGAAACTGGCAAAGATGGTGCCGTTTCTAAATAGGTACCCCGACCGAGATAAGGCGAGTTTATTGTTTGAGGGTTTTAGGGACGGTTTTAGAATTCCCGCCCCAGTTCATAGGGTTCCGGTCACAACCAAGAATTTGCCGTCAGCGATTCGGCAATCGGCTGTGGTGACCGAAAAATTGTTTAAGGAGGTTCAGTTAGGCCGCATGGCGGGACCGTTCCGTTCCCCGCCCGTGGCGGACCTGGTGGTCTCACCGCTGGGGGTTGTTCCTAAGAAGGAACCTAACAAGTTTCGACTCATACACCATCTGTCATACCCAAAGGGGGCGTCACTAAATGACGGTATAGACCCGGAAATTTGTTCTGTAGTGTATACTTCATTTGACGCCGCAATAAAATGGGTCCGCAGGTATGGGCAGGGAGCGAAGCTGGCAAAGGTGGATATCGAGTCTGCGTTTAGGTTGCTCCCAGTTGCTCCAGAGAGCATTCGTTTGTTAGGGTGTTTTTGGGAGGGAAGTTATTTTGCGGATAGGTGCCTACCCATGGGCTGTTCCATTTCTTGCGCTTATTTTGAAGCGTTCAGTTCCTTTTTAGAATGGGTAGTTAGGGATTGCACGGGGATTAGGTCAGTGATCCATTATTTGGATGACTTCCTATGCATAGGGCCAGCAGGTTCGCCTATTTGTGCAACTTTGCTGGGGTCACTTCAATGGGTTTCCGGTCAATTCGGGGTGCCTTTGGCGCCTGGGAAGACAGAGGGGCCCACTACATGTTTAAAGTTCCTGGGCATTACCATTGACACGGTTGCAATGGAATGCAGATTGCCCGAGGAGAAGTTGACAGAGTTAAAGGCGGAGGTAAAAAGAGCAAGGGTTGTCACCAAGGTCACTTTGAGGGAGCTCCAATCGTTATTGGGCAAGCTTAATTTCGCTTGCCGAATAATGCCGATGGGGAGAATTTTCAGCAGAAGGTTAGCGTCAGCAACGGCGGGGGTTCGGTTACCCCACCATTTTATCCGGCTAGGCAAGGAACTCAAGAAAGATTTAGCAGTATGGGCGGCGTTTCTAGAGAACTACAACGGTCGGTCAGTAATGATGGAGGAAATGGTAAACAATTTTGATTGGGAATTGTTTACTGACGCCGCAGGGAGTTCAGGTTTTGGGATTTACTTCCAGGGCCAGTGGTGCGCGGCCGGATGGCCGAGCGACTGGTTCTCGTCAGGGTTGGTAAGGAATTTGGTGCTACTCGAGCTCTTCCCCATTATAGTAGCGGTGGAGATATGGGGCGAGCAATTTAGGAACAAGAGAGTACGCTTTCACTGCGACAACCTGGGGGTCGTGCAGGCGATAAATAAATTGTCTGCATCATCCCCTCCAGTGGTGGCCTTACTGTGCCACCTGGTGCTGAAAGCGTTATCACTGAACGCTTGGATAGGTGCGGTACATGTGCCGGGGGTGAGCAACTCACTAGCGGATGCTCTTTCTCGTTGCCAGTGGGAGCGATTCCGACGTTTGGCCCCGGCAGCGGAGAAGGAAGGGGTGTCTTGCCCGAGACACATCTGGAGCGTGGTCAGCGAGCAGTGAGGCACTTGATAGGTACCTCACTGGCTCGGAGTACGTGGACGTCTTATAGGGCAGCCTGGTCGGAATGGGAGGAGTGGCTGCAGCAGTGGGGAATCGTGCGTTCCGACGAGGACAGGGTAGGGGCGTTGTTGGGATGGTTGGGGAAAAGTTCTGAGACAGGGTTGTCAGTCGCGAGAGTTAACAAATTTATGGGAGGAGTGGCGTTTGGCGCTAAGTTGCGGGGTTTGACTGATGTTACAAAGAATTTTGTAGTGAGACAGGCACTAAAGGGGTTTAGAAGGGGGCGGGGGGGGGGGGCAGATATGCGTCGGCCAATCTCGTTCGACTTGTTGAAAAGATTGGGGGGCGCATTGAGGGAGATATGCGGGGACGGGTTTGAATACTCGCTTTTTAAATTGGCTTTTTCATTAGCTTTCTTTGGGGCTCTTCGGCTGGGGGAACTGGGAACAAAGCGAGGATACCAAGGTTATAAAAGGGCGGTTGGAATTAGTCATACGTCGTTCCAAGATGGATCAGGAGGGAAGAGGTCGGAGAGTGTCGCTAGGACAAGTGCGGGGAGAGTCCATGTGCCCAGTTAAATGTTGGGAGGAGTACAGTTTGGTAGCAGGAGTCAGGGTAGGGCCTCTTCTGCAGCACCGAGATGGTTGTTTTTTGTCAAGGTTCCAGTTCGAGGCGGTGTTAAGAAGAGCGATAGATACGCTGGGATTAGACAGCTCTAATTTCGGGACACATTCTTTTAGAATAGGCGCGGCAACGGAGGCAGCAGAGAGGAGACTGGATAGTCAGGCGGTGATGGGCATCGGTCGGTGGAAGTCGGGACGGTTTAAACGTTATATCAGGCCGCACTTGCTTTAAGTGCGGGGGGGGGGAAGTTTTTTGCGGCGGGGTTAATTACGACTAGTTGTTTTTTCTTTTTGTTACAGATCATCGAGCCGCGTTGGTGTGGATAATGGGCCACTCTTTTGTGTATTGGGGGGGGGGGGAGAGGGCTAAGATCAGGCCTAACGGTAGACAGTTAAGGCTGAGTAAAGAGACGGCGGTAATTCGATGGATCGGAGTGCGGGGCATGGCCTGGTTCCGGGTGTTACAGGACGTTCAGCGCCTAGTCTCCCTAGACAGGCCGCCTAACATCCTCGTACTGCACATCGGGGGTAACGATTTGGGGCGGAGACCCTTTAGGGACCTAGGTAGGGACATCCGGTACGATATGCTTCGTATGTTGCAGATGTACCGGGGCTTGATCTTGGTCTGGTCAGAGATGGTCCCTCGCAAGGTGTGGCGCGACGTGCGCTCAGTGCGGGGGATAGACAAGGCCAGGATCAAGGTTAACCGGGAGGTTTCACGCTTCGTTGCGCGTAATGGAGGAGTGGCCGTTCGGCACATAGATCTTGAGAAGGGAGTAGGAAACTATTGGAGGAGCGATGGCGTGCATCTCAACGAGATTGGGACGGATCTGTGGTTAGAGGGGGTTCAGGAGGGAATAGAACGCGCGTTAGTTCTGTGGGGTGCTGCGCAGGCATGAGGTGGTCATGCCATGCTGGCGGTGGCGTTCGGAAGGGGGGGGGGGGAGTTCTTGGAGCCAGCTGATGTGCGGGGCGGGGGGGGGGGGGGGGAAATGGGGGGCTGATGGCTGCCTCCCCCCCCTCCCCCTTTTTGGTATAGTGTGTGTGGTCAGCCTGTCGCCTCCCGGCTCTGTCAGGCCGTAGTCCCTGCAGAGAAACGTGGCTAGCCGAGGAACGGCTCGCGCCTCTCTGAGTCGGGAGGAGGAGGGCGACTAGGGGCAACCGGTTGTGTGTTGCCTCCCGAGTCGGCTGTCTTGCGACGGGAGGGTTTTAGCGGGAAGGATTTCAGTCTCCCGAGTCGGATAGAGGGAGAGAGCGGCGGGAGGCAGGACGGAAATCCTTTTCCCTGTTGGGGAGGCGACAGAGGGGGTTGGAGGCTCCAGGGACTTCCCCCTTTTCAGTGGGTTGTTTTATTTGATGTTTTTACCCAATTGTTAATAAGAATTTAAATAAACGGCCGCTGTGGCCAAAATTTATCCAAGCTAGAAGTTGCAGTGTTTTAATTGAAGAAAGGGGGAGGTTGGGTTAGGTCACAGAGGTCACATCCGATATACCCGCGTCAAGAGGCGCCGGAATAGTAGCCCCCGGGGATATATATGGAGGCAGCCCATGACAGGGTTAACGGGGAGGCCAGGGTTAATTGAAGGGTGAAGAGGGGGGGGGGGGGTGTAGTATAGGGGGGAGTAGAGGGGGAAGTTAGAGAGAAAGTGCGGGAACAGCAGGGGGAGGAGCATCCCTAGGCGGCAACGGAGGAAGAAGAAGCAGAAGGAGAAGACGGAGGCCACGAGGAAGTCCCACCCACCCGCCCTTACTTTAGCATATAGGGGGCAGTTTAGTTAGTAGAAAGGGTCGTAGAGGTATCGCAACATTGTCATAGCGGCGTTCGGAAGGGGGGGGGGGAGTTCTTGGAGCCAGCTGATGTGCGGGGCGGGGGGGGGGGGGGAAACGGGGGGCTGATGGCTGCCTCCCCCCCCCTCCCCCTTTTTGGTATAGTGTGTGTGGTCAGCCTGTCGCCTCCCGGCTCTGTCAGGCCGTTGTCCCTGCAGAGAAACGTGGCTAGCCGAGGAACGGCTCGCGCCTCTCTGAGTCGGGAGGAGGAGGGCAACTAGGGGCAACCGGTTGTGTGTTGCCTCCCGAGTCGGCTGTCTTGCGACGGGAGGGTTTGAGCGGGAAGGATTTCAGTCTCCCGAGTCGGATAGAGGGAGAGAGCGGCGGGAGGCAGGACGGAAATCCTTTTCCCTGTTGGGGAGGCGACAGAGGGGGTTGGAGGCTCCAGGGACTTCCCCCTTTTCAGTGGGTTGTTTTATTTGATGTTTTTACCCAATTGTTAATAAGAATTTAAATAAACGGCCGCTGTGGCCAAAATTTATCCAAGCTAGAAGTTGCAGTGTTTTAATTGAAGAAAGGGGGAGGTTGGGTTAGGTCACAGAGGTCACATCCGATATACCCGCGTCATGTCTGGCTCCGTTGATGTCCCTCATATGACGGATCTGTCACACCGTTACTAAAGTCTTTCTGCTCCTATGATGCAAATGTGAACAGATTCTTAGGTGTAAGATATAAAGAGATATTGGTAAGTGGAGCTGTGCTTTATCTTGTCTCGATGTCCTCCATAATTGTAGGTTTACCACCTGGGCGAGGGTCAGGATTCCACGTCCTGGCTAAACAATAACAAAGGAGACCTGGGCAAGATGTTCCTCTCTCACTTGGAGAATGTGGTTGACTTCCTCCACACCGAGTTCCCCGAGAAGAAACTGCTGATGTGGGATGACATGCTGAGAAAGCTGAGCAGAGAGAGCATACAAGGTGAGTGGCCGCCTGTCTACTGTTTCCTTTTAGCAAAAACAGTAGCCAATCAGAGGGTGGGGTGGGGCTATAATACAGTGTAGCCAATCAGATCCTGGCAGTGATGAGTGTAGCAGCAGATGAGTATGCTGAGCATATGGGGCAATGACCTGTTCACTTTCTTTGGTATGTTAGTAAGACAGTAGCAGTGACGGAGGGGGACATACAAAAGGTTACAAGAAGCTACAGCAGCACAGAGTATCTTAGATCAGGAAGTGATCTGTGGTTGTGTTAGTGAGGACAGGACGGAATGTGATGTGTCAACAAAGTGGAGACAAGTAGAAGGCCACAGACATGATTTAAAGTGACCCTCCGGTCCTGAAGAAACATAGATGGCCGCACCGCTAGTCTGACTACCTGAGGCACACTGTGCATTAATATGCATGGATAGTCAGCGCTTGCCATGCTGAATCCTCAGGTGAATTCCAGTCATCTAAGCCTCGCTTTACGGTGTATGTGCTGGAAGATGACATGAGAGGCGCACGTCACTTACATGGGATTCAGCCTGGTTTGTACCGACGTCAGAAGGAAAGTGGGTGGCAGCAAGAGGCTGAAGAGGAGGGATTTAACAAGTGACATCTTTACTTGGAGCTGTAATGGCGCCGCCTCTTGAGGCAGGGCATTTCACTAACAGGCGCTCTGCAATAAAAGTAGGATTTTGACTTTTTTGCCGATTTGCTCTATTCTGCTTAAAACATCAATGTTCTCCTGCTGCTATGCTGTTTTACACTGTGGGGCCAGGTAATATACCTATATTCTGCTGACAGGTTCCCTTAAAGGTAGTGGTAGGAGCAAGGGATAGTGATGCCAGATCTATGAGCAGGCCATACATAAGATTTCTCCGTTGGGGGTCAGTCAGGAGACCTTGTACATGTATTAGATTGTTGGCAGTGGTGATTTAAGGGCTTTTTAACGCAAGAGTTTTTTTCCGTGCGAGTATGGTCCGATTTTTTATTTTACGGAAATAGAACGCACTGATTTCATAATCAGACAGTCTGAGTAAAAAAATGCAGCATATCCTATCTTGGTCTGATTCTTGGGCAAGAATTGTCCATTCAAATCAACCGGTGCATTAAAAAAACGGACATATGAGTGCGTTCTGATTTTTTTTTTCATGCACCCATTGATTTTAATAGAACTTTTCAATTAGATCAGTTGAGCCACCTTCCATTTTTTAATGCACAGAAAACACAGATGACACTTGGATGACAGTCTTGAGATGCAGTATACAAGAGAGCAGCACCAGGCGATGTTATATTGTAAGAATCACATGATACATCCAGCACAATCCACGTGTCTTCAGTAGAAAGAATCTTTATTCCCAAAACGACCAGATTACAGCAACGTTTCGACTCGCAAAGGTAGAGTCTTTCTCAAGCTGTCAGTACATACACATATACCCTTCATATAAAAGCCTCAACCAATCAAAGCATACATTAATTAAAAGTACTTAGCAGTGTATCTAACTCACCTGACCGGGGATGAGAGCGCACCTGTCACACTGTAACCACCACCTCAGATCACTCAAAGGGTGTTGCAGACGCCATCTTTGCCAGCTAATGCATACACAGGTGTTGTTTGTAGTCTCTGATTGGTTGAGGCTTTCTATTTATATGAAGGGTATATGTGTATGTACTGACAGCTTGAGAAAGACTCTACCTTTGCGAGTCGAAACGTTGCTGTAATCTGGTCGTTTTGGGAATAAAGATTCTTTCTAGTGAAGACACATGGATTGTGCTGGATGTATCATGTGATTCTTACAATATAACATCGCCTGGTGCTGCTCTCTTGTATACTGCATCTCTGGATTTATTGAGGACGTTGGTCCAGTCCTTTGGAGAAGCCTGCGCCTATGTGCTTTCTGCATTGAGTAAAAAAGAAAAAAACCCTCCTGAGTAGGATCTGTCGGTGAGTGCTGCTGCCTATACATTGCTTGTTTTCCTGTATATGATAGACTGTAGTCAGCGTGCACCTGACCGGGGTGTGAACCCACCTACTGATCTGGGTGACGATGTCCCAGAATTCCCACGACCGTTTGCATACACCGACGCTGATGCCACCAGGATACTGGCGGACATAGCAAATGACGGTACCTTCCTGAGTTCTCCATCTGTTTGCAATCTACAGTCTAAATATGAATTTGAAAAGAAAAAATTAATTTCGTATGGTCTGCATATGGTGACATTGAAGGAGTACTTCAACATGAAACGTATTCCAAGGGGGTTACGAACGAATGTCCGCCCGACTCTTATGATGGACAATATGGAATTTCGTTTAAAATATGAAGCAATAGCCAATAAATTCTCCTTCGATGTCATCTTGCTTAATATTGAATATTTGCAGGCTGAGACTAGGAAGCACCAAGCAACTTTATCTGAGATAGAGACACAGCTAACTTCTCAATTATCTGGCTCTGATCTTTCTGACCTAGTGAAGAAAATTGATGAATTATGTAGGCAATACAAGAAGGACATTGAATCCACTAAAATACAAAAGTGGCAACGCGATATAGATGACTATAGGTCCGGCAGGGTCTATAGTTGGCAGGGGGAGCGCAGAAATGGTGCTCAACAATTTAGATCTCGTCCCAATAGACGACAGAAGAGGAATGTGAATAGGAACCGTTCACCGTACTTTGGTTTTACATCGGCAGGATCCGATTCGACGGATGATCCTGGAGGACACAATAATGAGGAGAGATCTCAGTATTCTTTTTTAGATCGACGACCACCGATACGTTCCAAGGGAGGTCCTCCGTCGACAAAAGAACACGCCGCGGAGGCTGACGTCACAACCGCTCGAGGAAAAAACCCGATGACCACGCGGTCCAGGAACAGACGGAACTAACTACGGAAACCGCCACTTCGTCTCTGGTGGTAAATATCTCACAACGTATGTTATCCGATGTGGAAGTGCAAGTTCTATCTAAAGGGCTTTCATTTTGTCCCTCAGTTCCAGCTGACTGGTTTCAGCTGGAACTTGACTGTGATAAGTTTTTGAGGAAGCTCAAGCTACGCACATATTTTGCGGACAAGTCGAATGTTCAATCTAATGATGTACCATCTGACTCTAGCTTTGGTTTTACCTCAAAGAAACTTGGTTTACGGGGGAAAAGTACGTTCCAGCCCCCGACCACAGAAACGGCAGTAGAGACATATATGAAGTTGGTGAAGAGAGATCTTAAACAACTAAGAAAAAAAAGTGTATGTCAATATGTTCCCTCTAATTTGAACTAAGCTGAGAGACAGGCATTGCGTGATCTTCGGTCGGACGTGTCCATCACGATCAAACCTGCCAACAAGGGCGGTGCGGTGGTCGTGATGGACACGTCCCAATATAGAGCAGAAATACTCAATCAATTAAGAGATGTGGCAGTCTATGAATTGCTCAGCGGGGACCCCACGACACGATTCCAAGTACAACTTAAGAACATGGTGGATGAGGCCCTCTTGCTGGGGATTGTCGATAAGGCCCTGGCGGACTTTCTTTGTATCAAGCATCCAAGGGTACCCTGTATATACACCTTACCCAAAATTCACAAGAGGCTTGAGAGTCCGCTAGGCAGACCGATAATCTCCGGCAGAGGGTCCTTATTCAATAATCCCTCAAAATTCCTCGATCAGGTTCTATGGGAGTTTGCGGTAGGGGCTAATTCATATTTGAGAGATACGAGTGACTTTCTTGTAAAAATACAGGAAATACAGATTAATGCACAAACTGTTCTGGTGACGATGGATGTAATATCACTTTACACTATCATTACCCATTCCAGGGGTGTTGAGGCGGTGCGTGGGTGCCTCGTTGGATCCCAATTACCAAATTCTTCTGTTCAATTTACCCTGGCGCTGCTGGAGTTCATTTTACACAACAACTACTTTCTATTTGAAGAGTCTTATTACCGGCAGTGCCAGGGTACCGCGATGGGGTCCAACGTGGCGCCCACGTACGCAAACATCTTCATGGACTGGATTGAAAGGAACCATATATACACGCATTCGATGTGGCCCAAAGTGCCATTCTGGGGCCGCTACATCGATGATGTGTTTTTCCTGTGGGAGGGCACCATCGATGAATTAACCCTCTTCCATGCATCGCTGAATGAAATTCTACCTGAATTGAATTTCACGATGGCCCACTCACAGGATAGAATACATTTCCTTGATGTCCTGGTAATCAAAAATGGATTGACGTTGGAAACTGATCTGTTTTGCAAGGAGACGGACCGTAACAACTTGCTCCTATTTGGGAGTTGTCATCCCAGTAAGACTGTAACATCACTACCTTGGAGCCAGTTGTTGCGGGTCTGTCGAATTGTAAGAGAGACAGATGTGGATGAAAGGCTGAGGCAGATGTGCCAGAAGTTCAAAGAAAGGGGTTATCCGCACAGATTAGTTGAGGGTGCCTCTGAGAAGGCGAGGGCCCGTAATCGTATTGAGCTTTTGACCCCTCGAGAAAAGCTAGGGACTACAGGACGGATGCTATTTGTTTCTACCTATAATGGTATGAGCGGACAGATTTCCAATGTTCTGCGACGATACTGGTCCATTCTGTCAAAAAGCTGTCCCCAAATTACGGAATTCCATAGTCCCCCGATGATGGCGTACAGGAGGGGTCCCAATATAAGAGACCAGTTGGTACAATCATATCGGAAAACAGCTAAGATGGGAGGTCAACAGGTCTTAACGCAACCCAGGCGTGGGAATTTTCCATGCCTGGGTTGTTCCTGCTGTAGCAATTTGCTGAGGGGCGAATTCTTTTATCATCCACAGACTGGAAAAAAGTTCCAAATCAAAGGACATTTTACATGTCACTCGTCTTTTGTCGTCTATATTATTACATGCCCCTGCTGGCTATATTATGTGGGAGAAACAACCACTGAGATTAAAACGAGGATTACGAACCATAAGAGCACGGTTCGCACCAAAAAGGTTGATTTCCCCATACCACGCCACTTTGTGGAACAGAATCATTCAACGAGCCAGTTGCGCTTCAGAGTCATCGACCAGGTCCCTTTAGACATCAGGGGAGGGGACAGGGAGATGGCTCTGAAGCGTAAAGAACTTGAATGGATCTTTAGGCTGGAGACTTTGTCTCCACTAGGTCTTAATCTTGAATTCAACACTGCTATGCATTTATAGGTGGATGGGTGACGTCAGCACCCTGAATTACCATTTGCATTTTTTGATATGCGTCATTTTATGCAGTTTGTACTTATTAACTGATTTGTAATATATGTCTCTTTTTCTCCTTTTTTCTCTTTCTGTTTTTAGATTGTAAACCGGTTGGAGAGCACGCACCTACACCTGGACTTCCGCCTCATATGATTTTTGATGTCCATTTGCGATTTTGTGCATAATTGATTGAAAAGATATAAGCAACATGTTTTTGAAGAAATGATCCTCTTTCTCAGCTATGCCTTAATTCCTTCCGCATTAATAAAAACACTGCATGAACATTAGGTCGTAGTCCTGTTGTCCTTAGATAATGGGGGTGATACTTATCACTAGTGGGGTACCCTAGTATTAAAAGGTGTTTAGCTACTTGCATGCACACTTTACGCTATACGTTAGGATATGATTTGAATGTTACTATTGTATGGAGCGGGATTAACCCTCAATCCTTCTCCATACAATCCATGGGTACTGGTGCATTATGTCTCCACTGGATGTATGGGTGGAGATATGGGTTGGCCGGTGTCACGGACAGAGAACTTCTAGGCCATGCCTCCCTCACCTCCTGCAACCTCTTGAAATAGCCCTGGCAGCTCGCTTGTGTACCCCCACCCCGATACAGTGCTTATACCCACATGGCCGTGGCAGCTGACACGTGTTCCCGCCGGAGTCCCATCTGTGCTCCGCTGCCGCTGTGCTCATACCTCTCCTCCGCTCCTGTTCCTCCTGCAGCTGCTGCTGCCGGGGTCGCTGTTACTCTCCAAACCAAGCTGTGTCTGTCCATGCACCCATGGCACCACTCTCCTCCCCGCTGTCACCCTGCATGCTGCCATGTCAAACATCGCTCTCTTTGGCCATGTCCCCCTGGTGGCGCTGTCGGTGTCCTCGCTCTCAACCTGCATCGTGCCGCTCACCCCACCTTCTCCCCGCCGGCTCACTGAGCCAAAAGGATCCATAGCAGCTGAGGGGGGCGTGCCCTGGGAGTTCCCTGTAACTGACAGTGGCTAACCGATGTCTCCACCCATACATACGGTGGAGACATAATGCACCAGTACCCAAACAGCGAACCTCCTTGATGTAACTACGTTATGGAGACATTGAGGTTTGTCAAGATTCCCCTTGACATTTGGGACATCAACATCCTTAGGTCTCCAACTCTCCGTATACTTCAACCTACGGAACTGATGAAGGGGTTTTGTGCCGTAAAGCGTTTCACACTATAAATATGAAAGAAATATTAAAGATGATCGAGTGTTGCAGTAAACCACCAGTTCTTGTAGTTCTATCCTCCCGTTGAATCTATGAACGACACATGGAGTACATGGGTCTGGAAGAGATCTCCGTCTGCTCCGCCTCCATTCACTTTAATTACTATTGCTTCTGTGTAAAGTACAGGACCGATAGTCGCTGGTATGGCTGCCAAGCGCTAAAGCTTCCAATAGTCGTACTGTGCGAAGGTACCTTAAGGGCTCATACACACTGGTGACAGATTTTTCTGCAATGCGAGAGTGAGTGAAAATGCATGATTATGAAACCAATTATTTTCAATGGTTTGATTCTCATTTGCGATGTGCTCACTTAAGACTCGCAGCGCCAAGAAAAATCAGCGCTATCGCCCATTGTTTTCAATGGGGTCGGTGGCAGCAGCGGTGGCCCCATTAAAAACATAGGGAGTACATTGCGCTCCCCTGACACAGCTGTGACAGCTATGACAAGGAATTCCTTCATTCCTGCGGGGGTGAAGGAAGCCTCTGCCACAGCTGTGGCAGAGTTCCCTTATGCTATCCCATTGCTTTCAATGTGGCCAGTGCTGCCGCAGCCCCATTGAAAGCAATGAAATAAAGGCCACCATGGGGGGCAATGATTTTCGGGGAGGAGGCTTGACATAAAAACCCTACCCCTAAAATCATCCCTAGCTGTAAAACAAAAGTAAAAAAATAAATTTACTCACCTAGAAGAACTGTCCGGCTCTTCTTTCCGTGCCCGGCCGTCTTCATCTGTCATCTGGTGGCCGGGGATTGAAAAATCCCTGCCTCCAGAAAGAGCTGCTTCTGATTGGCTGAACGCTGTGTTCAATCAGAGGTAGCGCCCAGCTGTCATTGAATCAGCCGTCACTGAGCCAGAGGCACTATCACCAAATGGGGCCTATCCTCCCCCCAAGTAAAGGTTGGGGGCACCAAATATGGCCAGTCGCACCAGTGGTAGGGGAGGACCTTTCTCTAAACACGGCCAGTCGCACCGGAGGCAGGGGTCACCATTTGCCAAACATAACTAGTTACATTTGGAACGAGGGGGGGCACCGAACGCCACACACGGTCAATCGCACCACGGGCATTTTTTTCGCCACACAAGACCAATCACAATGCATGCATTGGGGGGCACCTTGACTTCACCACACAAGGCAAATCGCACCGCGGGCATGGGAGCCACCTTTTATTGCGCCACACATGTCCAATCGCACAGTGGGCATGGGGGCCACCTTATTTTGGAAATCTCACCCCCTTTGTTGCTACTGTAAGTGCTGGAGGGTATGCATGGAAAATCCACTACAAATCCACTCCTACAGTTATCTGTATTCTTGGTGCTTGACAAAAGGTCAAAATGCTACAAATCTGTATGCATGAGGCTGCTGTCACACGTGCGTTCAGAAAATGCAGTCCAAAAACCGCCGCGTTTTACTGTGATTTCGCGCTGCATTTTGGAACACTTTGACAGTTTTTTTTAATGCACCCCACCGTGATGGGTGATTGAGATGCGTTACAAAGTGCTAAAATGCGCAAAAATATAGCAGACAGCACTCTAAAATCTAGGCATTAGAAATGCAACATTCAAGTTTTCATCTGCGAAGCCCCATTGAAATCACTGAGAGCGTTGTACTGCGCTAATCATGGTAAAAAGCAGGCCCTGAGAGAGCGGCCTAAGGCCGACTTCACACCCGCAAAAAGGATCTCGCATGAATATGAACCCCATTCTTTTGAATATACATAAGCGATCTTTTGTCTTTCTTTAGCCCACAATGCACCGTGATGCGGTAAACAAATCGAGGGATGCCCTATCTTTGTGCACACTCTCGCATCACATCTCCCATTTTTTTAAATGGGGCCGGCAGCAGCATCGCACAACGTGTTAGGTGCATGCGATGCAAGCTCTCCCCATTGAAAACAATGGGAGAAACTCTGCCATCCTCCACCGCGGCTGATCGCTGCTTCCCTGAAGTGATGCAAGAGGTGTTATGGGAATAATATCTTATTCCAGATGAGTTCACTATCTGCTCCAATTGGTTAAAATGAGAAGTAGCATGCATGCAATGTATGAGTCCGACTCCATGTTGGTCATTCACCAGTACACTTCTGGTTTAGGGCTCACACCCACTGGCGTTTTTCTCTCCACTGCGCTGCGAGAGTAAAGGAAAAGTCTCGCAGCGTAGTGCGAGAAAAAAAACGGCATCACGCCGGGATATCGCCAGTCTTTTCAATGGGGCCAGCGGCAGCAGCACTAGCCCCATTGAAAAGAAATCGAGAATGCCGCAGACTTCTGCCACAGCTGTGGCCGAAGTCCGCGGCATGCTATCCCATTGCTTTCACAGTACTCCACAGTACAAGGCAAAACAGTGTTCCAAGTGCAGACATTAAGACAGACTTGATTTAGAGTACCTCCACACGGTGATCCCTTAATTTAGGACGCCCTTGTATGAACTAAAAGACGTGTAGCTCAACCCAGCAGTCCCAGACTTCAGGACACTTGGGTGTAAACAATTGAAGAAGAGTACCTCCACCCAACGGTCTCAGAATCAGGACGCTCGGGTATGTGAATTAACCCCTTAACGACCAGCCCATAGTGTTTTTACGTCCTCCCGAAGTGGGCCTTATTCTCTGAGGACGTAAAAACATGTTTCCTGCAGAGAATAATGCCCCTCGGGCTGTGGACGTGACAGCTCCATGCTGTCGGTGTCCGCAGGTAGCTGACAGCATGGAGCTGTCATCCCGGGCTGTTCGGAGCCCCCCCCGGCATTGCGATCGGCGCTATGCAATGGATAGCGCCGATCGCAAAAAAGTAAATAAAAGTGCAACAAAAGTTAAAGATTCAGCTGCTCTGATGGATCGGATCCATCGGAGCAGCTGAAATTACTCACCGATGTCCGTCGCACGAGTCCCAGCTGTCCCGATGCTCCGGGCGCCGTAGCTGTCCTTCTGCGCATGCGCGCCTGGCGGCATTACGTCAGCCGCATGCGCAGAAGGCCCGGCGGCGCGGGAGACTTAAAATCTCCTGGCTCCCGGCTCCTGTAGGTAGCCGGGAGGCAGGAGATGTCAGCGGGGACTGCGGTGAGCGGTCCCCGGTACCGCGATCGCCGTTATCCAATGGATAGCGGCGATCGCAAAAAAGTTTAAAAAAGTGTAAAAAAAGAAAAGTTTCACCTTCCCTCATGGATCGGATCCATGAGGGGAGGTGAAAATACTCACCTCAGGTCCGCCGATGTCCTCCGGCCGGTGTCTGGACCCCCCGCTGGCTTCTGCGATGTGCCGATGCGGCGCGCATGCGCAGAAGCCGGCGAGCCCGGCAAATTCAAAATCTCCCTGCACCCGGCTGTCACAGACAGCCGAGTGCAGGGAGATATGACTGGAGACCGCTGTATGCGGTTTCCAGTCATATGATCACCGTTATCCATCAGATAACGGTGATCATATAAAGTTAAAAAGTAAAAAAAAAAAAAAAAGTTAAAAGTAAAAAAAAGTTTAAAAAGTTAAAGTTTCATCTCCCCTTATGGATCGTATCCGTAAGGGGGGATGAAATTACGTACCCAAGGTCCCGGATTTGTTCCCTGGTGGGATGTTGATCCGCGGATGTTACCCCAGCTCCGGCGCATGCGCCCGTCAGCATGATGGCGGACGCATGCGCAAAAGTGAAAGATTGCCCAAGAAATATAAAATCTCCCTGCTGCTGGCTACAAAAGGTAGCCAAGAGCCTGGAGATGTCATGGGGAGCCGCGGTATGCGGTTACTGGTCACGTGATCGCCGTTATCCAATGCATAATGGCGATCACGTAAAAGTTCTTTAAAAAGTGACAGTTTCATTTCCCCTCACCGATGCGATCGGTGGGGGGAGATGAAACATCTTCTCGGAGGCTTCCGCATTTGAATCCAGATGCGATTATCCTCCATGGACCCTTCCGGCTGCTGCGCATGCGCCCGCCGGCAAAATGCCGGACACATTCGCAGGAGGCGGGGAGCCCAGGAAATTTTAAATCTCCTTGCTCCCAGCGACCAACGGTTGCTGAGTGATTGGAGCAGTGACCGGCGGCCTCGCTGAGCGGTCCCCGGTCACGTGATAAAGTAGCGAACTAACATTAGGCCGGTCACGCGTGACCGGAGAGGAATTACAGGTTCTGCATGCGCTTGATCAGCGGTAATCCACGGATCAATCGCATGCATTGGATTACACAATTCCCCCCAATTAGCGGGTCGGAATTACGTAATCCACTCGCAGAAACAGAACACAGCATGCTATATTTTACCACGAATATCTGCGACCTAGAGCCCTTGGTGCTCTATGACCGCAGATATACTCGCACCCCATATGCAAACACATTGTGTACGGGCTGCGGGTACCCGAGTCATCTCTAAGCGACGGCGCGGGAAATGCAAACAAAAAACCGCCTGTGTGAGTAGGCTGTTAAGCGCAGTACATTACGCAACCGTACGCAGGGTCACAGCCGGGCTCACAGCTGGGATCCGCTGCGGGCCTCCGCAAGCAGATTCCGCCTACGGCTGCGTGAGCCCGGCGTTATTCAGACCGCTACCTGTAATACGCAATTTACAAGAAGCCCCGGGAACGCTCGCCTTCCTGCAGTTCCAGGAGCAGCTTGTTGAGCGCCTTCTCTGTGAGACCGCTGCACCGCAGCAAGATTACAAAGCCTCACAGCGCCACTTTCTACACCCCATCCCCGCTGCTGAGGTTACGAAATACCCCCCAAAATACATGAGAGGAGGGGGGGGATACCCGGTTTTCTTGCCCCATGTGCCCAGCCCAACCAGCCTCCGTAATTACCCCTGTCTTCGGACATAAAACGCATTTATATTATTACCTTTATCTAATATTTAGGGAATGCCAAAAAATGGGGATGGCGGGGGGGGGGGGGGGGGGATTATTTTTAGGAAGTAAATTTTTTTTCCGTATAAGTGGGCAATGGGGCCTTGAATTTATTCAGTTCTGCCCTGAAATCCAGCGGGCATTCCCTCCATTATGGGCCTAGCCATGTGTCCTGTAAGTAGATTAGGGCCACAATGGGTATGTTTCTGAACAGGGGACAAACAGGGGTATCCATTTTGGGGTGAAAGTCTTCATTCCTATGTACACTGTACAAAAAAAACAGTTTTTAAATTGACAAAATTGCCAAACAAATGAAAATCGTAATTTTTTCCTTTTGCTTTGCTTAGATTCATTCAAATACTTTGGGGTCAAAATATGCAGTACACCCCTAGATGAATTTGTTAAGGGGTCTAGTTTTTAAAATGGGTCATTTGTGGGGGTTCTCTATCGTTTTGGACGCTCAATGGCTCTACATGTGGGCAATGGGGACTGGAATTTATTCCGTTGTACCCTGAAATCCAACGGGTGCTCCTTCCATTATAGGCCTAGCTATGTTTCCTTTAAGTAGATTAGGGCCACAATGGGTATGTTTCTGAACACGGGACAAATGGGGGTATCCATTTTGGGGCGAAAGTCTTCATTCCTATGTACACTTTCCAAAAAAACCAGTTTTTAAATTGACACAATTGCCAAAAAATGAAAATCGTAATTTTTTCCTTCTGCTTGGCTTAGATTCATTCAAAAACTGTGAAGTCAAAAAAGTCATTATACCCCTAGATAAATTCGTTAGGGGGTCTACTTTTCAAAATGGGGTCACTTGTGGGGGTTCTCCATCGTTTTGGTCACTCAATGGCTCTACAAGTGGGCAATAGGGCCTAAATCTCCTTCAAGCAAAATTTCTGTTCCGAAAGCCACCGGTTGCTCCTTTCATTTTGGGCCCCATTGTGCATATAGACGTAATACTAGGGCCACAATGGGTATGTTTCTGTGCACAGGACAAACAGGGGTATCCATTTTGGGGTGCAAGTCTTCATTCATATATGTGTGGTACAAAAAAAACTGCTTTTGAAATGACAGAATTACCAAAAAATGAAAATCGTATTTTTTTTCCTTCGGCTTGGCTTAGATTCATTCAAAAACTGTGAAGTCAAAAAAGTCATCCTACCCCTAGATAAATTCGTTAAGGGGTCTACTTTTCAAAATGGGGTCACTTGTGGGCGTTCTCCATCGTTTTGGTCACTCAAGGGCTCTACAAGTGGGCAATGGGGACTAAATCTCCTTCAAGCAAAATTTCTGTTCCGAAAGTCACCGGTTGCTCCTTTCATTTTGGGCCCCATTGTGCATCCAGACATATGATTAGGGCCACAATGGGTATGTTTCTGAGCACGGGAGAAACAGGGATATCCATTTTGGGGTGCAAGTCTTCATTCATATATGTGCTGTACAAAAAAACTGCTTTTAAAATGACAGAATTACCAAAAAAATGAAAATTGTAATTTTTTTCCTTCAGCTTGGCTTAGATTCATTCAAAAACTGTGAAGTCAAAAAGTCATTATACCCCTAGATAAATTCGTTAAGGGGTCTACTTTTCAAAATGGGGTCACTTGTGGGGGTTCTCCATCGTTTTGGTCACTCAATGGCTCTACAAGTGGGCAATGGGGCCTAAATCTCCTTCAAGCAAAATTTCTGTTCCGAAAGCCACCAATTGCTTCTTTCATTTTGGGCCCCATTGTGCATCCAAACGTAAGATTAGGGCCACAATGGGTATGTTTCTGAGCACGGGACAAACAGGGGTATCCATTCTGGGGTGCAAATCCTAATTTTCATGTGTACTATAGAAAAAAGTCCTGTCTTTAAAATGACATATTTGCAAAAATATGAAATTTTTGTTTTTCTCTTCTAAATTGCATTGACTCCTGAAAAAAAACTGTGGGGTTAAAATACTCATGACACCCCTCAGTGAATACGTTAAAGGGTGTAGTTTTTAAAATGGGGTCATTTGTGGGGGTATCTATCATTTTGACTCCTATGAGCCTTTCCAATCTTGGATTGGTGTAGGAAAACAAAGTGTTCCTCAAAATGCTGAAAAGTAATGTTACATTTGTACGTCTCCTAAATGGTTAAAAAAAACGAAAGTTTTTCCAATGTGCGCCCAAAATAAAGTAAACGGATGGAAATATAAATCTTATCAAAAATTTCTATATTATGTTTGCACATATTTGAGATATTGCAGTTGGAAATGTGAAAAAATGACGATTTTTTCAAAATTTTCCCAATTTTGGCGCTTTTAATAAATAAACACAAATTCTATCGGTCTTTTTTTTCCACCTAAATGAAGTACAACATGTGGCGATAAAACAATGTCAGAATCGCTTGGATATGCAAAACCTTTCTGGTCTTTTTCCATGCTAAAGTGACACGTGTCAGATTTGCAAAATTTGGCCTGGTCATTAAGGCGTAAACAGGCTTGGTCACTAAGGGGTTAAAGATGAGTACCTCTGCACTGGGCCTTGGGAAGAACACACTCGCGGTTCGCTCATGCTCCCTCTCTCTCTGGGGCTTACTCTTCGCTCATGATAGAACAGTCAATCAAGGGAACCTCTCCTCTTCTTCCATTCTTCACTGCATGAGGGTTGAAGGTACCCCCATGCAGCCAGCACTCTTGATCAGGAACACAGAAGAATCTCGACCTCTGAAGAATTACTCTAACAGAAAAAAGTTATTGAAAGTAACACCATTAGAAAGTATAACATCTAGATCGTTCTCTCATTTAAAAGCTAGAGAGATGTTCTGGATCTTCCGTATGGATACACTGGCCCCTAAAGGCCTTAATGAGTCCCTTGAAAAAATCTTTTAAATCATGTTTCCTCAAGAAAGCAATAGTTATATTATCCGTCATATTGTGGAATAAAATATAATAAAAGCATATTAGTATACATATAGAGATGAGCGAACGTACTTGTTTCGAGTAATTACTCGGTCGAGTACCGCCATTTTCGAGTACTTCACTACTCGAGTGAAAAGTACTCGGGTGCGCTGTGGGTGAGCGGGGGGTTGCAGCGGGGAGTGGGGGGGAGAGAGAGAGGGCTCCCCCCTGTTCCCCGCTACTACCCCCCACTCCCCTCTGCAACCCCCCGCCCCACAGCGCACCCGAGTACTTTTCACCCGAGTAGTGAAGTACTCGAAAATCGCTGTGCTCGATTGCGAAATCGCCCTTACCGAGTACGTTCGCTCATCTCTATATACATAATAAAATGTTACCCGACTTTGAGCTTACGTAGTCAGAGATATGGACAGTTATTTATCATTTTATTATGAGGAGAACTTCTAGAACGTTAGGGGTATAATATTTATTTGAACATGTAGTTTTAATATTCCTTTTATATATTTCTCCTTTTTATAGGTGATAGAGAGAAAAATGCTAAACAGTATAGAACATCTACAATATGTACCCAGTATAGTGAGTCCGTTTAACCCCTTAGTGACAAAGCCTGTTTGCGCCTTAGTGACGGAGCCAAATTTTGGAAATCTGACATGCGTCGTTCAACGTAGCATAACTCCGTAAAGGCTTTACATATCCCAGTGATTCTGACATTGTTTTTTCGCCACATGTTGTACTTCATTTTGGTTGTAAAAAGAGACCGATATAATTTGTGTATATTTATTAGAAGTACCAATATTGGAAAAATTTTGAAAAAATTGTCATTTTTTCAAATTTTCAACTGTAATATCTCAAATATGTCCAAACATACTGTACAAATTTTTGATAAGATATATATTTCCATCTGTTTACTTTATTCTGAATGCACACTTGAAAAACTTTTGTGTTTTTTTAAACCATTTATAGGACGCACAAATTTAACATTACTTTTCAGCATTTTGAGGAACACTTTGTTTTCCTGCACCAAGCCAAGTTTGCAAAGGCTCATGAGTGTCAGAATAATAGATACCCCCCAAATGACCCCATTTTAAAAACTACACCCCTTAATGTATTCACTGAGGGGTGTCATGAGTATTTTGATCCTACCAGTTTTTTTCAGGAATTAATTCAATTTAGAGGAGAAAAAATAAAATTTCATAGTTTTGCAAATATGTCATTTTAAAGACATATTTTTTTTCCTATATTGCCCATGAAAATGAGGACTTACACCCCAAAATGGATACCCCTGTTTGTCCCGTGTTCAGAGACATACCCATTGTGGCCCTAATCTTATGTCTGGATGCACAACGGGACCCAAAATGAAAGGAGTAGTCGGTGTCTTTTAGAACATAAATTTTGCTTGAAGGCGTTTTAGGCCCCATAGCACTTTTGTAGAGCTCTTGAGTGGCCAAAACCAAAGAAAACCCCCACAAGTGACCCCATTTTGAAAACTAGACCCCTTAACTAATTTATCTAGGGGTGTACTGCCCATTTTGACCCCACAGTTTTTGAATGAATTCAAGCAAAGCAAAAGGAAAAAAAATTGATTTTCGTTTTATTGGCAATTCTGTCGTTTTAAAAACTGCTTTTTTGGTACAGCACACATATGAATGAAGACTTGCACCCCAAAATGGATAACCCTGTTTGTCCCGTGTTCAGAGACATACCCATTGTGGCCCTAATCTTATGTCTGGATGCACAACGGGACCCAAAATGAAAGAAGTAGTTGGTGGCTTTCTGAACAGAAATTTAGCATGAAGGTGATTTAG
This sequence comes from Eleutherodactylus coqui, assembly GCF_035609145.1. Lineage (NCBI taxonomy): Eukaryota > Metazoa > Chordata > Amphibia > Anura > Eleutherodactylidae > Eleutherodactylus > Eleutherodactylus coqui. The sequence continues at coordinate 199,416,275 of NC_089844.1, forward strand.
GCCCCATTGCCCACTTGTAGAGCCCTTGAGCGGCCAAAACGACAGAGAACCCCAACAAATGACCCCATTTTGAAAACTAGACCCCTTAACAAATTAATCTAGGGGTGTACTGTGTATTTTTACCCTACAATTTTTGAATAAATCTAAGCAAAGCAAAATTACAATTTTCATTTTTTTGGCATTTGTATCAATTTAAAAACAGTTTTTTTTGTACAGCACACATAGGAATGAAGACTTTCACCCCAAAACAGATACCCCTGTTTGTCCCGTGTTCAGAACCATACCCCTTGTGGCCCTAATCTACTTAAAGGACACATGGCTAGGCCTATAATGGAAGGAGCACCCGTTGGATTTCAGGGTACAACGGAATAAATTCCAGGCCCCATTGCCCACTTATAGAGCCATTGAGCGTCTAAAATGATAAAGAACCCCCTCAAATGACCCCATTTTAAAAACTAGACCCCTTAATGAATTCATCCAGGGGTGTACTGAGTATTTTGACCCCACAGTTTTTGAATAAATCTAAGCAAAGCAGAAGGAAAAAATTACGTTTTTCATTTTTTTGTCAATTTTGTCAATTTAAAAACGGGTTTTTTTGTACAGTTTACATAGGAATGAAGATCTTCACCCCAATATGGATACCCCCATTTGTCCAGTGTTCAAAAAGATACCCATTGTGGCCCTAATCTACTTATAGGACACATGGTTAGGCCTGTAATGCAGGGAACACCTGTTGGATTTCAGGGCAGAACTGAATAAAGCCCAGGCCCCATTGTTCATTTGTATGGAATAAAAATTGACTCCCTAAAAATCCCCCGCCCCTCCCCCACACACTCCGCGCCCTTTTCTGCATTCCCCAAATCTTAGATAAAAGTAATAATGTGAACTGTGTGGTATTTCCGAAGACAGGGGTAATTACGGAGGCAGGTTGGGATGGGTACATGGGGCAATAAAACCGTGTATCCCCCCTCCTCTCATGCTTTTTGGGGGTCATTTCTTGACCTCAGTGGTGGGTATAGGGTGTAAAAAGTGGCGCTCTGTGAGTCTCCCTAAGCTTGCTGAGGTGCGGCGGTCTCGCACAGAAGACGCTCAACAAGCTGCTCCTGGAACTGCAGGAAGGCGAGCGTTCCCGGGGCTTCTTGTAAATTGCGTATTACAGGTAGTGGTCTGAATAACGCCAGGCTCACACGGCCGTAGGTGGAATCCGCTTGCGGAGAGCCACAGCTGATCCCAGCTGTGAGCCCGGCTGTGTCCCTGCGTACGGCCGCCTATTGTACTGCGCATAACTGCCTACTCACACGGGCGGTCATTCGCAGTACTTTTTTTAAATTTGTATTTCCCGCACAGTCGCTTAGCGATGACCCGGGTACCCGCAGCCCGTATACAATGTAGTTGCGTATGGGCAGCGGGTATATCCGCGACCACGGAGCACAATGGGCTCTATGTTGCGGATATCCGCGGTAAAATAGAACCTGCTGCGTTCTCTTTTCTGCGAGTGGATTACGCAATACCGACCCGCTAATGTGAGCGGAATTGTGTAATCCAACGCGCTTCATCTGCGTATTACCGTGGATCAGACGCATGCGGAATCCGTAATTCCTATCCGGTCATGTGAGGCCGACCTAAGGTAGATCGCTACCTTTTTATCACGTGACCGGGGACCGCTCAACGAGGCCACCCGTCACTGCTCCAGGCTCTCGGCGACCGTTGGTCGCTGGGAGCAAGGAGATTTTAAATTTCCTGTGCTCCCCGACTCCTGCGCATGTGTTCGCTGTTTTGCCGGCAGTCGCATGTGCAGAATTCGGGTAAGTTCATGGATGAGAATCGCGTCGGGGTGCAAATACAGAGGCCTCCGTTAAAAAGTTTTATCTCCTCTCACCGATCGCATCGGTGAGGAGAGATGAAGCTTCACCTTTTTTTTACTTTTACGTGATCGCCATTATCTATTGGATAACGGCGAACACGTGACGAGGAACCGCTCACCGCGGCCCCCGTGAAATCTCCAGGCTCTCGGCTAAGTTTTGTAGCCAGGAGCAGGGAGATTTTAAATTATCCTGGCAATCCACGGCTTTTGCGCATGCGTCCGCCATTTTGGCGACGGGTGCGTGCGCAGAAGCTGAGGTAAGGTCCGCGGATAAATTCGCAGGCCTTAGGTACGTCATTTCATCCTCCCTCACGGATAAGATCTGTGGGGGGAGATGAAACGCAAGCTTACTTAACTTTTAAACCTTTTTTTTTCACATTTAACACTTTTTTTTTTAACTTTACATGATCACTGTCATCCATTGGATAACAGTGATCATGTCCCCGGTATAATCTCTCTGTTCCTGGCTACACATGGCAGCCAAGAGCAGAGGGATTTTAAATTTCCCGGGGCTCGAGCCCGTCTGTGCACGCGCCCGATGTCAATCATCGGGTGCGCATGCGCAGAGGGGGATTCGGGTCCCGGGACATCGGGACATCGGGGAGGACTAAGGTGAGTATTTTCACCTCCCCTCATGGATCCGATCCATGAGGGGAGGTGAAACTGACTTTTTTTTAAAACTTTTTCGCGATCCATCAGGGCAGCTGAATATCTAACTTTTTAGGCACTTTTCTTTACTTTTTTGCGATCGGTGCTATCCATTGGATATTGCCGATCGCAATACCGGGGGGGACTGCCCACATCCTGGGATGACAGCTCCATGCTGTCGGCTACCTGAGGGCACCGACAGCATGGAGCTGTCACGTCCTCAGGCAAGTGGGCATTAATCCAAAGAGGATTCATAAAACTACGTCCTCTAGGATTAAAGCCCACTTACTAAGGACGTAGTTTCCCGATGGGGCAGTCGTTAAGGGGTTAAAGATTTATTGTTATAAAATGATAGAGTATGATTGTTTATAGAATTGTTTCCCTATATGTCCTGTCATATGACATTAGTGAACAGAGCTAAATCCACGAACGAGTGGAGCGCACGTTGCGTTCCATGACCAAGGAAGTGAGAGAAGTTACGTCGCGACATCACAGCTACCACGTGACACGCTCTTTTGGAATGCATCGATGCGTCTCAAAAGGTTCAGGGTGACGTAGCCACTAGAGGTACGTCATGCGCCGCGCCTATGGGACGCATCGAGCATTCCAGGGCACATTGATGACGCAGACACTTGAAATTAGCGTGCTGTGCTGTCAGCTTGCTCACTTCATATATCTCATGATCCATTGCTTGCTCAAGCGGTTTCACCTGCCACCGGTCCTGGGCTTAACCCCTTAACAACCAGCCCATAGTGTTTTTACGTCCTCCCGAAGTGGGCTTTATTCTCTGAGGACGTAAAAACATGTGTCCTGCAGAGAATAAAGCCCCTCGGGCTCTGGACGTGACAGCTCCATGCTGTCGGTGTCTGCAGGTAGCTGACAGCATGGAGCTGTCATCCCAGGCTGTTCGAACCCCCCCCCCGGCATTGCGATCGGCGCTATGCAATGGATAGCGCCGATCGCAAAAAAGTAAATAAAACTGCAAAAAAGTACATAAAACTGCAAAAAAGTGACATATTTAGCTGCTTTGATGGATCGGATCCATCGGAGCAGCTGAATTTACTCACCGAGGTCCGCCGCACGACTCCCCGCTGTCCCGATGCTCTGGGCGCCGTAGCCGTCCTTCTGCGCATGCGTGCCAGGCGGAATTACGTCAGCCACATGCGCAGAAGGCCTGGCAGCGCAGGAGACCTAAAATCTCCTGGCTCCCGCCTCCTGTAGGTAGCCGAGAGGCAGGAGATGTCAGCCGGTACCGCGATCGCCGTTATACAATGGATAACGGCGATCGCGGAAGAGTGAAAAAAAGTGTAAAACAAGAAAAGTTTCACCTCCCCTCATGGATCGGATCCATGAGGGAAGGTGAAAATACTCACCTCAGGTCCGCCGATGTCCTCCGGCCGGTGTCGGGACCCCCCGCTGGCTTCTGAGATGTGCCGATGTGGGGCGCATGCGCAGAAGGCCGGCGAGCCCGGCAAATTCAATATGACTGGGGACCGCTGTATGTGGTTTCCAGTCATATGATCACCGTTATCCATCGGATGATCATAACGGTGATCATATAAAGTTAAAAAGTAAAAAAAAAAGAAAAAGTTAAAAGTTAAAAAAAGTTTAAAAAGTTAAAGTTTCATCTCCCCTTACAGATCATATATCTGTAAGGGGGGATGAAATTACGTACCCAAGGTCCCGGATTTATTCCCTGATGGAATGTTGATTCGCGGATCTTACCCCAGCTTCGGCGCATGCGCCCGTCAGAATGATAGCGGACGCATGCGCAAAAGTGAAATATTGCCCAAGAAATGTAAAATCTCCCTGTTGCTGGCTACCAAAGGTAGCCAAGAGCCTGGAGATGTCACGGGGGGCGCCGTATGCAGTTACTGGTCACGTGATCGCCGTTATCCAATGCATAATGGCGATCACGTAAAAGTTCTTTAAAAAGTGGCAGTTTCATCTCCCCTCACCGATGCGATCGGTGAGGGGAGATGAAACATCTTCTCGGAGGCTTCCGCATTTGAATCCAGATGCGATTATCCTCCATGGACCCTTCCGGCTGCTGCGTATGCGCCCGCCGGCAAAATGCCGGACACATTCGCAGGAGCCGGGGAGCCCAGGAAATTTTAAATCTCCTTGCTCCCAGTGACCAACGGTTGCTGAGTGCTTGGAGCAGTGACCGGTGGCCTCGTTGAGCGGTCCCCGGTCACGTGATAAAGTAGCGATCTAACATTAGGCCGGTCACGCATGACCGGAGAGGAATTACGGGTTCTGCATGCGCTTGATCAGCGGTAATCCACGGATCAATCACATGCATTGGATCACACAATTCCCCCCAATATACCTGGCAATTTTAAATATGTCTAAATAAAGGAAGATTATATATTTTATTCTGCAAGCAAGCGTGGATGACACTTTTTCCTGCATGGAATTCTCTGCTGATGACGCAGACATCAGGGACACGTCATCACTTCCCGCCAAAGATGGCCCCCCGCACCGGAACACACTGTCTGCATTCGTTCCCTTCTCACCCCATGGTATGACATTTTGTTGTTTGTAATTTACCCTATATATAGCGATGAAAACTTGGGATCACTTATGCTTGACAAAGGCGTTTATTACGCCGAAACGCGTGGCATTTGCATTTATTCTGTTTGTTTTTTAAAAAGAAGCATGCTACCTCTCCTGATTTTAATAGAATAAACCTCCTGATATATGAGTGAGGTTTTATGTCGTTTTGAATGGGGGAATCATATAAGTAGCGCAGAGGCAACTTTTTACTGTTAGGGCTCATGTCCACGGGCAAAAGAAGAATTAAAATCCGCAGCGCATTTTAACTCTTCTCCCGCGCGCGGATCCGCACCCCATAGGGATGCATTGACCACCCGCGGGTAGATAAATACCCGCGGATGGTCAATAAAAGGGATTTTTTTAAAAATGGAGCATGAAAAAATCTGGACCATGCTCCATTTTCGTGCGGGTCTCCCGCGGGCTTCTATTGAAGCCTATGGAAGCCGTCCGGATCTGCGGGAGACCTAAAATAGGAATTTAAAAGAATTAACTCACCCGCAGCGGGTCGGGAGGGTCTTCTCTTTCTCACGGCCGGATCTTTCTTGCTTCGGCTCGGTGGATCTGCCTGGTGCATGGCGCGGCACGTCGGCAACGTGCCGGCGACGTGCCGCCGGCGTGACAAGTTCATCCCCCGGCCGAAAAAGAAGATCCGGCCGTGAGGAAAAGAAGACCCTCCCGGCCCGCTGCGGGTGAGTTAATTCTTTTAAATTCCTATTTTTAGGCCTCATGTCCGCGGGGCAGGAGGGACCCGCTGCAGATTCTACATGTAGAATCCGTAGCGGGCCTGATTTTCCCCGTGGACAAGGAACAGAGTATTGGTTTGGCCTGCGGCTCTCCAGTTGACTGGATTTTGGACGAACCCCAGATAAAGGAATTGCCCACTTGGATCTTTGGTGCAGATATGGTCACCTGCAGGTGACATGTTGAGCATCGGGTGAGTTTGATATTTACTATTCTACTTACTTTAAAATAGTGAGTTTCTTGAGGTGCAAGGCGCTCTCCTTGATACACATTTCTTTTCAACCTCTGAAGAATGGAGCCCTCAGAACTCCTTTCCCACTCTCAGACACTCACATTTATAGCCTCATACCACGTGACAGGACCTAAATTGATACATTCACAGCCAATTTGCAGGCCCTTGCAAACACTTAAAGGGGTTGTCCCGCGGCAGCAAGTGGGTCTATACACTTCTGTATGGCCATAATAATGCACTTTGTAATGTACATTGTGCATTAATTATGAGCCATACAGAAGTTATAAAAAGTTTTATACTTACCTGCTCCGTTGCTGGCGTCCTCGTCTCCATGGTGCCGACTAATTTTCGCCCTCCGATGGCCAAATTAGCCGCGCTTGCGCAGTCCGGGTCTTCTCCTCTTCTCTATGGGGCTCCGTGTAGCTCCGCCCCGTCACGTGCCGATTCCAGCCAATCAGGAGGCTGGAATCGGCAATGGACCGCACAGAAGCCCTGCGGTCCATGGAGACAGAGGATCCCGGCGGCCATCTTCAGCAGGTGAGTATGAAGACGCCGGACCGCCGGGATTCAGGTAAGCGCTGTGGGGGTTGTTTTTTTAACCCCTGCATCGGGGTTGTCTCGCGCCGAACGGGGGGGGGGGTTTAAAAAAAACAAAACCCCGTTTCGGCGCGGGACAACCCCTTTAACCCATCACACGCTGCAGCTGTGCAATACACATAAGAGCATGACTGGACAGATTTGCACAGTACACCAACATAAGACAGGACATGTATGACATTATGGAGTGAGCCAGGAAAGCATGTACTGGGCCACTACACAATCCTAACCCTGGGGCCGACCCAAAAAGTACCTCATATGGGCTGGGGCCTATTCTGTTAGGTATGTACCTTACAGAGCAGACTGCCAGGGGGAGACACCCGGTCCATGGTCTATTGGGCTCTGCCATGGCCTTCTGGATCGTGGTTTTTAAGGTACCATTTAAAGGGGTTGTCCCGCGGCAGCAAGTGGGTCTATACACTTCTGTATGACCATAATAATGCACTTTGTAATGTACATTGTGCATTAATTATGAGCCATACAGAAGTTATCAAAAGTTTTATACTTACCTGCTCCGTTGCTGGCGTCCTCGTCTCCATGGTGCCGACTAATTTTCGGCCTCCGATGGCCAAATTAGCAGCGCTTGCGCAGTCCGGGTCTTCTCCTGTCTTCAATGGGGCCGCTCGTGCAGAATGCCGGCTCCGTGTAGCTCCGCCCCGTCACGTGCCGATTCCAGCCAATCAGGAGGCTGGAATCGGCAATGGACCGCACAGAAGAGCTGCGGTCCACGGAGGAAGAGGATCCCGGCGGCCATCTTCAGCGGTAAGTATAGAAGTCACCGGAGCGCGGGGATTAAGGTAAGCGCTGAGCGGTTTTTTTTTTACGTCCCTGCATCGGGGTTGTGGATGGTACGGGGCATAAAAGGCCTGTTCTACCCCCAAGGCTTTCATTACTTTCTGTATCACTTCTCCTGTGGAGGCAGTACCTCGGTCACTCTCAGTTATCCCTGGTACACCGTACCTGAATACCACCTCAGATATCAGTTCTTGGCGGTCCTGAGCGGGAAAACCCCAGTCGATCAAATGAGGATAGGTTATCAATAAAAATAGCCCAGAAAAGCCCTTCAATCCACAACCAGGCTCTGGTGGTGGCTTATCTCCTAGGGAACAAAAGGATGGGGTATGAAAAATGAACACCCCTATCCGTCTTTTCCTTGACATCAGTCAGGTGACAGTTGAGCTACCCTAATACCCATTAGAGAGTCGTCTGGCCCTGCCGTTATCAGCAGGTTTGGATGACTAAACTCTAATATGTATGGGGACCTTAGGCTTCCTTCATATGGGTGACACGAAAAAAAAAAGATTGCTCACCTATTCTGGTGGCACCCATCCATCGCTGCAGTCTCAGTATCTGCCACTCGGAACCCAGCGGAAGCGGTGGGCGGTCATGTGTCATTCATTGTGCATGTGACCACTCAGCCATTTGTAGGAAGGTGATCGGGTGCCCGCTGACAGCGCTGGTATACACTGGGATCACAGGTGAAGCCACTGCTCCATCCCCTGCCTACTGGCCGGCGCTTGGAATTGCAGGAGCAGCTCCTATTGATTTCAATAAAGGCTGTTGCTGCAGTTGCAAGCGCCGGCCACTACACAGATGTCGGAGCAGCGGCTCCTGCTGCGCCCCAGTGTATATCAGTGCTGTTAGCGGACAGCAAATCAACCATTGACAACCTATTCTGAGGATAGGTCATTAACCCTTTCCAATCAATTTTTGGATAGAGGGTTTCCTAGAGGGCTTGTGATTTCTGCCGTTTTATATAACGGCGCCATCTACTGGCTAATTGAATAACTACATGATGGGATGTGTGGGAGCAGCCTGACGAGTGGCCGGCAGAATAATATAAGTATACACTGTCTAACAAGCATACATCTTCCGATATTGGAGCTGTACTGACTTCAGTGGTTAACATATTTGTTATCCCTGATCCTGTAAGAGTCTGATTTAGTAAAATAACCCCCAATTTCTCCCACACAGTGACCGTCTTCAGACACCGTGCCGGAGTTCCACTTTTTTAGTCACCCAGTCTGCAAGAAAAATGTTATACAAAGTGATCACAAAGCTGTATGTGGCCCAAAACAGAACCAACGGAAACTTCAGGCTGCCGCACAAAAACTGCACCGTCACACAGCTGCATCGATGGAGAAATACCGTGATGGGGCTCAAAAGATGGGGGCAGTCATGTTCTTATTTCTTAAAAACATGGAAATTTGGTATCGCCGTATTCATACTGATCCACAAAATAAAGTTAACGTCATTTTTTCTGTACTATTGACGTCATGAAAACAAGACCCCTTAACAACAGTGGGATTGTGTTTTTTCAGTTCATTTTATGGCACCCTTGTAAAATACACCTCGCCCTCACATGGCAGTGCCATCTGATACACCAGAGAGTTGCGTCTCAGTCGTAACATCTATACTCCTTTTTTATTTGGGAGACGCCATGTTCACATCAAAGCTGTTGACCCGTTCTAGTGGTCCAACCACAACCAATTTTGCTAGGTATGAAGAAATGTGGCTTTGGTGCCAGTTGGTGGAATGGGTTTGGTGGTAAAGTACAGGACGGAGAAACAATCTAGCATGCTGCAAAACAGTGAATATAGGGTCTGAATACAAACTACTTCCCAACATACAACGTCCATTGAAAGGATGAGGCTGTGATATATGATCAGACAGAGCAATCCAATCCTTAGGCTCCGACTACTAGAGGGGAGGCTCAACTAGGAAGGTCCAGAAAACAAACCCGCATGCTTTAATTAAGCTGCGGGCGCCCATGAATAGCCTATGGGCGGCTTGAACTCCGAATCATCCGCGCAAGTGACCCACGTGGATCCTGGGACATGAGCCCTAAAATAGAATTCAAGTTTCCCACACAATATGTGAATAGCTGTAGGATATTCCATAGACGGACCCGTACTGTCTATGCTGCCCCCATTGCATTGCATAATCCAGCCCCTCTCTTGATCGGTGATGTGGATGACATCTCCTACATCATCCACAGCACTGTCCGAATCTGATGCATGCGCCGTGGCCACAAACCAGCGCATGCGCAGAAAAATCACTTGAGTGCATCCACAATAGGGCCCGGCGATCCCACACTGCAGCCCCGCAGTCCTTCCGGTCTTTGTTGTGGACCGACTACCACCTGATCACTGTAGCCAATTAGGGGCCCCAGTAGTCCGGTGTCCTTCTCCTGGCATAGATGCTGCTAGTGGATATGCCAGGAGAACAACAGCTGGCCCTTGCAGCGGTCAGGTGGTAGTCGTTCCACAACACAGATCGGGAGGACTGGGGGGCTGCAGCGCTGGATCGCCGGGTCTGTCAGCGGATAAGTCCCTCTATGATGTTATTTTAGCATGCGCAGACATAAAGCCCCATTCACAGGAGCGCATTTTCGGTCCATATTTTTTACTGACTGAATACGGACGGCGCACAAACCCCCCTAATTTGTTGTATTCAGATGTGCGGTTTTTGGGGGTATTTTTTAAATGGGGACTTATATTGCGCAAAAAAATAAAATCGAAATACGTCCTACTATATTCCATATTTACGGACCAAAATCACCCAATAAAGTCTATAAAGAACATTTTTTGCACGCTCTGTTTTCTGTGGATTGTGACAAAATGGACATCACATGGGCCTTCTTGCTTTTTTTTCGCCCACACATGAAAAACAGCTGACACATGGATGCAGCATGGACATAAGAATAAAACACACGCACGGACAACCCCTATACGGCCGGCTCCACACGGGCGAACACATATTTGCAAGCGACGGGACACTGTGAATTTGCGGAATGAGCAATGCTTTTTTGCACGCGCATTGAAGTATCGTACTATATATTTGGCCCCGCAGGACATGTTCATTTGTGCGCGGCAAACAAAAACACCCCAATTGAAATGGCTAATTAGTTCCAGAGGTGTTCTTTTTCCAGTGCGATTACAGTGTTTCACGCATCTCCATGCGTATTGTGTGCCCCCATTGACTTCTATGGGGACCTGTGGTGCGCAAATGTGCAGAAAAATAGAGCAATGTTTTATCTTTCTTTTGCGTAAGCGAAATGTAAATGAAGTCATTGAGATCAGCGGGTTCTGTTCTCTGCATATTGCGGTGTGAAGCCAGCCTAACTGAATGGCTGCCCGTCTGGCCACATGGCATCGCCCGCCCTATATATATAGCGGGGTTATCTCTGCACTGACACACTGGATACATACATCCTCCTACTCACCAATAACCTCCGCACGCCGCGGTCAGGGGAAAAACTTTATCAGCACAACCTATTTAAAAAAAAAATAGAATTTGAAGCAGCAAAATCTACAATGGAAAGCAGCAGCCGAGGCGAAACCGCGAGAGGCCAGCGGCGCGGTCTAGACACAGATAGACCCCACAGCGGTGCGCCTAGTGCCGGGTTATATGGCTGCACCCACCAGTAACATCACAGTGCACAACACCAAGGCTTGTATACATCGGTCAGTAAAAGGTCTCCGCAAATCCTTCAGTCATCCTCTTATGGAAAGAGGATTCGTAGTCGTATCTGGGCGGTGACCACTATGGGAGTTGTAGTGGCGGCCATATTGATTGTGACCCAACTTTCCCAGAAACAGAATGACTCAAGGCCATAGACTTTCACTGCCTCCATTCACCACGTGTTGCGCACAGGAAAAAGGCGTGCAAAATACGTGGTGACAATACCCCTTGTGAATGAGACCTTCTGTACACACATCGCTTCTGCAGGAATTCTAGTTATTGTCCTAAACTACAGTTCCCAGCAGGCATTGCCAGACTGACAGTCTAACTAATCGCACACCGATCTGAATTTTAAAGATACAGAAACTTTTCTAATCAAAAGCATAATTCAACCAGACAACATCACAGAATTGCCTAGAAGTAAAACTCAATAGTACGTGAGCGCAGAGCCCGTCCATATCAGTCCGCTGGTCGGCTTCAGTATAGAACACTGGCAGATGAGAGACGAATGGAAAGGCAGCAAAAAAGGAATTCTAGTCCTGCTTAGGGAGATTAAAGGGGCTCTCCATTTGTATACATAAAGTTAATTGAAGCAAGAACGGGACGTTCTACTGTTAGAGGAAAGACAGTTCCATCACCAACACAGAAGGATGTTCTTTACTGTAAGAGCAGTGTAACTGTGGGACACAAAATCCACAAACAAGGCCATCAACTAACTTTATTGAATGTCCCTGGAGAAGCACAAATACAAGTAAAGCTTACATCACAGTGTAAGGAATAGTTCTGCAACTTTCTAATATAGCTTGCATTTCAATTTTAAATATTCAAAATCTTTGCCTGCTGTCAGTGAATGGAAACATTGTTTATACCTCAAGGCTTATAAACCTGCCCTTGATCATGTGCTGCTCCTGGCATGTTACAATGTATCAGAGCTCTCCCTTCTAGTGGGCGGTGCAGCTGTGTGAGCAGGATACGTTTTCAAACTCTGTGTTTGCATTCACTGAAAGCAAGCAGAGATTTTGAAAATTGTCAGCAAGCGATACACATGTATATTAGCAGTTGTAGACCTTTTCATTATACAGTAGCAAGAGTAATTCTGTAGAGACCTCTGGCAGGATGCACTCAGCATTAAGTACCCGATGGCGGCCGTCAGTTGGCTGTAAACAACCTCATTTTTTCAGCAAGGAGCTGGGATCAGAAAAAAAACCTGATACAGTCCAAAGCCGATCTCCTCCTCCATCAGGGGCAAGAATAAATTGATATCTTGGTTAAAATAGCAAGGGAGGGTCCTGCTGCCCAGATACCCGATGAGCGCCTCTATGACCTGTAGTAAGCGGTCAGCTATATTATACTCTGACCAATCAGATGAGTCATTACTGACATGGAGAACAACACGTCTTAGATGGGTTGAAGACAGTTGGCCAAGTCCTGAGCGCTGATGGCCGATATTCTTTAGTATGTGTAGGCGCTTCTGTTGAATCGTTGCTGTCTAGGCCCTGGAGGCGAAGAATCTCCTCGCGGTAAAAGGTCCTTCGCCAGGGGTTTTCGGACGGGGCGGTAGAGTGGGGGTATGCCAGCAGGATAATGTCTTTGGATCAGCCTAAGGTCATGAGCGGCAACAACCGGCCAAACATTGTACTCAAGGACCGTCCCGATCGATGGCCAGTTAATGGACGATGTGATGGTCTTGTGCAAGGACTCCACGATTATCCTGGTGGAAAGGTAGCCCCCCAACATATACCTGTCCCATGGACTAAGCCCCCAGACTGTATACTCCAGAATAACCATTTTAATTATCCAAAATAGAGGGTCATTGAGATGGTCCACAGTGCCAGTTCAAGTATTAGAGGCAGCAATACGTAAGCCTGGTCCAAACTGGTAACGGGGAGGCCATTACCCAGGAAACCCCCCAACTGCATGGCGAACAAAGGCATTTCGGGTTGCTTTGCCTTCAGAAAGTCCTGTAGCTCGCTAACAATGTCCAGCACCAGCTGTCTGGCCACTTGTGTCTTGTCTTCGGGCACAACTGCTTTGTGGGTGTAGTAATGCAGGAGGGTCTCCCGTACGGTGAGGCACATAGGGGTCTTCTCAGCAGCAGGGGGTTGTGGAGGATCACTGCTCGAAGCGGCGACATCTGGAAGGATGGAAAGAAAAGAATCAGGCTCTCCTTCGCTCCATCTCTTGCTATAAAAGGAACCGGTCAACTCCGAACGGCACTGAACACTAAGTTATAGTGTGTGGGGAGGCGGCGGGAGTCAGGGGGGATGTATTACCTTTACTCACCTACTCCTGCACTGCTCCACTCACCTGCTCCTAGTAAAGTCCGCACGCAGTCAAAAAAATAGGACCATTTTCAGACCGCTGTGCGAACACAGTCCCATAGGCTTCCAGGGGAGAGCGTGTGCACAGCAGTCTGAAAAGAGCTTGGACACCGCAGGAGGGTCAAAAAGAAAAATACATTTTTTTTGACTCTCCCAAGGTGTCCACGATCCGTCCAAAAATCTGACTCTTTTCAAACTGCTGTGCCTCCCCCAGATTCTCCGGGGCGTAGCATTTAGGAATATGTAGCGTTCACGCTCCCTAAGGGACATTCATAGAAGATTAGACGCCAGTTTCTCACACAAAAAAGCAGCAAATTTTTGCACGTGGGGATCTGAGCAAAAACGGGCAACTTTTTCACTTTCTATGTCACCGACTACCAATTATTTTTTAAAGGGCGTGGCTTGTCAGAAAGGGGGCGTGGCTAGCACAGAGACACATTTATGTATAATATACGCTGGTGTAAACTATACCAGAAATGAACCCCAGATCGGATCCTGCATACATTTCTGATTAGGGGCATGGAGGAGCTGAGATGTGCCTAATATATGAAGAGTTGTGCTCCTACTCATGTATTAGGTGCGTCATGCCCCGCTGGAAATATTAAGACCAGCACTTGAAATACGGGGCTTAATAACATTTCCCTGCTGTTGTAGTCTGAAGTAGAAATAAACCAGATTTCTGTTAGCAGCTTTGGGTGTGACTGGAGTAGAGATGTGATATAGCATATTATATATGATATTATATCCACTGGTGAGGACACTTTCGGTTCCTCTGCTGACCTGTGACAGGCGGGTCGGGCTCGGGTGCTGCTAATGCACCGCTCAAGTCCGGGCAGGTTGCTTTTCACAGACGTTTGGGGGAGGCCTTCATCGGAACAGCTTACTTCCAGCTTTCTTCTATGGTTTTCTCTTCCACTTTCTCCTCAGGAGGCGATGCTGCTCGGTGAATCAGCTGCAGACAATAGGAGTAGAATATAATCATGTGCAGAATCAGCTTTACAGCAATGACTCATTTAAAGGGACCATGACCCAAATGCATATGTATTTTTCATTTACACAGTGCCAAATTTGAAATCTCCTTTAACGGGGTCTTTCCCATTAATGACATTCTTCCCTATTTTACACGAAAGGCAATATATGTTTGATCACTGGGGGTCCAACTGCTGGAACTCCCAGCGATCCTGAAACTAGCTCATCCGAATGCCCCATATGAATAGAGCAGCAGTGCGTATGTTGAACCGCTCCCCCGTTCCCTGCTACTATGGGAAGAAGGGAGATGGATGTTCTTGGCAATCTCCTTCTGTCCCATAGAAGTGAATGAGACAGTAGTCATGCCTGTACATCGCCACTCCATTCATGTGAGGCATTTGGGGGCACCAGGCTCAGAGTCGCTGAGGGTCCCAGCAGTCAGACATGTATCCCCTATTCTGTAGGCAGGGAATAGAGCTCTGAAGTGCTAAAACCCCTTTGAGTATAATTTACCACTTACATATAATTCCTGAGTTATATCATGTCTTATACTCCAGTCACACATAAAGCGGCAAAAAGGGGGGCAGCTTTTTGCCACAAACGGCTAATCGCACTGCGGGAACTTCTTTTTGCCACACTTGGCCAATCGCAAGGCAGACACCTTTTTTTCATTTCCCCACATGGCTAATCGCACTGCAGGCACCTTTGTTTCTCATTCGCCACACACGGCCAATCGCGCCATGGTCACCTCTCTTTTTCGTTTGCCACACACGGCCAATCGCACTGCAGGCACCTTTGTTTCTCATTCGCCACACACGGCCAATTGCACCATGGGCACCTTTTTTATAGTTCGCTACACACGGCCAATCGCACTGCGAACACCTTTTTTATAGTTCGCTACACACGGCCAATCGCACTGCGGGCACCTTTTTCTTTGTTCACCACATACAGCCAATCGCACTGCGGGCACCTTTTTTATAGTTCGCTACACACGGCCAATCGCACTGCGGGCACCTTTTTCTTTGTTCACCACATACAGCCAATCGCACTGCGGGCACCTTTTTTATAGTTCGCTACACACGGCCAATCGCACTGCGGGCACCTTTTTTATAGTTCGCTACACACGGCCAATCGCACTGCGGGCACCTTTTTCTTTGTTCACCACATACAGCCAATCGCACTGCGGGCACCTTTTTTATAGTTCGCTACACACGGCCAATCGCACTGCGGGCACCTTTTTCTTTGTTCACCACATACAGCCAATCGCACTGCGGGCACCTTTTTTATAGTTCGCTACACACGGCCAATCGCACTGCGGGCACCTTTTTTATAGTTCGCTACACACGGCCAATCGCACTGCGGGCACCTTTTTCTTTGTTCACCACATACAGCCAATCGCACTGCGGGCACCTTTTTTATAGTTCGCTACACACGGCCAATCGCACCATGGGCACCTTTTTTATAGTTCGCTACACACGGCCAATCGCACTGCGGGCACCTTTTTTATAGTTCGCTACACACGGCCAATCGCACTGCGGGCACCTTTTTTTTGTTCACCACATACAGCCAATCGCACTGCGGGCACCTTTTTTTTGTTCACCACATGCAGCCAATTGCACCGCATTGGGATGCGGCAGATGTCAGTCTGGAGGCAATGGGTCCCAGAGAAAAACACATAGTGTCCCAGTAAAAATAACACCTCCCTAGTGGCCCCAGTAGTAATAATGCCCCCATAGTAGCCCTAGTAGTAATAATACTCCATAGTGACCTAAGTAGTAATAATGGCCCCCATAGTGATCCCAGTAGTAATAATAACCCCATTGTGGCCCCAGTAGTAATAATGCCCCTATAGTGGCCCCAGTAGTAATAGTACCCCCTAGTGGCCCCAGTAGTAATAATGCCCCCATAGTAGCCCTAGTAGTAATAATACTCCATAGTGACCTAAGTAGTAATAATGGCCCCTATAGTGGCCCCAGTAGTAATAATACCCCCATAGTGGCTCCAGTAGTAATAATGCCCCTATAGTGGCCCCAGTAGTAATACTACCCTCATTGTGGCCCCAGTAGTAATGATGCCCCCATAGTGGCC
Source organism: Eleutherodactylus coqui (assembly GCF_035609145.1). Taxonomy (NCBI): domain Eukaryota; kingdom Metazoa; phylum Chordata; class Amphibia; order Anura; family Eleutherodactylidae; genus Eleutherodactylus; species Eleutherodactylus coqui. The sequence continues at coordinate 199,432,758 of NC_089844.1, forward strand.
CCAGTAGTAATAATGCCCCTATAGTGGCCTCAGTAGTAATACCCTCCTAGTGGCCCTAGTACTAATAATACCCCTATAGTGGCCCCAGTAGTAATAATGGCCACCGTAGTGGACCCTGTAGTTTTAATGTCCCCATAGTGGCCCTAGTAGTAATAAGGACCCCATAGTGACCCCAGTAGTAATAATACCCCCATAGTGGCCCCAGTAGTAATAATGCCCCCATAGTAGCCCTAGTAGTAATAATACCCCCCATAGTGACTCCAGTAATAATAGTGGCCCCATAGTGACCCCAGTAGTAATAATACCCCCATAGTGGCCCCATGGTGACCCCAGTTGTAATAATACCCCCATAGTGACCCCAGTAGTAATAGTGGCCCCATAGTGACCCCAGTAGTAATAGTGGCCCCCTTAGTGACCCCAGTAGTAATAATACCTCCTTCGTGACGCCAGTAATAATAGTGGCCCCCTTAGTGACCCCAGTAGTAATAATACCTCCTTCGTGACGCCAGTAATAATAGTGGCCCCCTTAGTGACCCCAGTAGTAATAATACCCCTATATCACCCCTCTTTGCCGTTCTCTCTGGATGTGGCTGGTGTTTTTTAGCATGAAGTAGCTGACAATCAGGAATACTGGAGATCTGGAACCCCTTCCCAGCAAACTGTGAGTCCGAGGTAAGAGCCGGGGGTCTGGTTGCTGATGGTAGTGGGGGTCTGCTAATTATAATTATAGATTCCCAGCGTACGGCCCCCAAAGAAAGGAATTGGCCCGTACTGCCCCTTATTATGTCCTTTACGGGGTCCGCAGGACAACTAGCCGCGTTAGGCCATATTACGGACGCGTTGTCCCTACAAGCGTTACTCTGAGGATTTGTTACAGATGCAGTCAGAGCCGACGATCAGCTGTGAATTCTACTGGATGGCAGCAAAGTACAGGGGCCGAAAAAATGGGAGAAAAATAAAAATCCGTAATAAAAAATAGTAATAAAAAACCTCTTTTGCGCACTTTTCCTCTTTTGTTAAATAAATAAAAACCCGCATTCGGTATTGTCGCATCCGTAATGATCTGTACAAAAAACGGAACCGACTTCTGATCCCGCACGGCAAACGGGGTAAAAAAATGAACGCACAAAAAAATAACAGCCAAAATTCACCAAGAAAACACAATAAAAGTGATAAAAAAAAAAAATGTAGCCCAAAGTGGTCCCATTGAAAACTGCACCTCGTCACCGAGCCCCACTGGTCAAAAATAAAGTTATGTGATTTTGAATGCAGCGCTCTAAAACGAAGACCTTCCAAATATGAATCAATGTTATGGCTTTTAAAGAGCGGAGATGAAAATCCCCCCCAAAATCGTCGCCTCCTTAAGCCTAAACTAGGTTGTGTCACTAAGGGGTTAATGCCTTTAACTTGGTGCACAACAACACTGGCAGCCCTGGAGACGGCACATGGCAGATCACCGTAGCAACAGAATGTCCAGAGATCTCACCCGGCGGCCATCTTGTGTCGGCTGAGCTGGACAGCATGCAGATGACTGGTGCAGGTATGTAGCTCCTCCCTCAGCGCTGAGGCCGCGCCCACACATGGCGTAGCTGGTAAAATGGGCACATCTGGGCGTGGTGAGGCAGAGTTACTGAAGGCCTTCAGTGTTTTGGCGTACAACAGTTGGACATGATGTTGCGCAGCATCTTGTGCGCCGTGCGGGGGACTTTTTACACTTTCTTACACTGGCCACACTACTTTTAAGAGAGCGGGCGTGGCTTCACATGAGGGGGCGTGGCTTCACATGAGGGGGCGGGGCTGCTCACGGCCATCGCATTTGTTTTTACACCAAAAACTGGTGTAAATTTATCTTTGGCGCACAGACAGACGGAAAATACCCCAACTGTATGAAGAGGAGCAAGCGCTCTGTACATTTAGGACGCTTCCCGCCGGCACGATGTTTCCTTAGACCGGCGTACGACGTCGCTGAGTAAATCTGCCCCCAAAAAGCCCTAAATACAGTTTGTGGTTTGTATAGAGGCGATCCCACGCCATACAATGCGTCAGACGGAGACAGCGTGAACACTGAGCGTGGCTGTTAACCCTTTAAATGCCGTTATCACTCCTGACCATGGCATTTAACCCCTTAATGACGCGGCCCCTTTTTCTTTTTCCATTTTCGTTTTTTCCTCCCCCCTTTATCATAACTCCTTTATTTATCCATCGCCGTCGCTGTAGGAGGGCTTGTTGTTTTTTGCGGGACGAGTTGTAGTTTTCAATGGTGCCATTTAAAGTACCATATAATGGACTAAAAAACGTTAAAAAAATTCTAAGTGGAGTAAAATAAAAAGAAAATGACATTTCGGCATCTTTTAGTGCGTCTTGTTTCTACGGCGCACAAACGGCAACACAAGCGACATGATAGCTTCATTCTGCGGGTCGGTACGATTACTGCGATACCAAACTTGTAGAGCTTTTTTTTTTTTACTATACTACTCTTTTTTTTTTCAAAGACATTTAATTTTTTTCAATTATTTCCTGCGGTCATTTTGTGCGCGCGATAACTTTTTTATCTTTCCGTCGACGTAGTTGAACAAGGTCTCATTTTTTGCGGGATGTTCTGTAGTTTCTGATAGTACCAATTTGGAATACATACGACTTTTTGATCGCTTTTTATTGCGTTTTTTCTGGGAGACAGGGTAACTAAAAAAGTGCATTTCTGGCGTTCTTTATTTTATTTTTCGGACGACGTTCACCGTGCGGAAAAAATAATGCGCTACTTTGATAGTTCGGACTTTTACGGACGCGGCAATACCAAATACATATTTTTATTTTATGATTTAGATTTTTTAATAATAGATATGGCAAAAGGGGGGGGATTTAAACTTTGACAATTTTTTTTTTACAATTAAAAAAACTTTATTGATTTTAAAAAAAATTACTTTGAAGTCCCCCTGAGGGACTTTAACATGCGATGCTTTGATCGCTCCTGCAGTATGATGTAATGCAGGACCCTCGAACATCGTTTCGGGGATTTAAATGCCGCTGTCAGAATTGACAGCGGCATTTAAATGGTTAATAGCCGCGATCGGCCGCACGGCTATTGCCCGCGGGTGTCAGTTGTTATTAACAGCTGACGCCCGCACTGTATGAAGAAAGGTCGCCACACGGCTCCATGATGTATCGGTACATCATGGAGCGGGAAGGGGTTAAATGCCCCAATCACTATTCCGGGGTCCCAAACGCCCCTCCACTTCCCCCCTGCAATGAGATCACGAGGCGCCATCCGGTTGCATGGCTGCGAAGGCATGCCTGTAGTGTGGCTGGAAAGGCTGCCTGTCAAAACATAGTATAATGCAATACTATGATATCTTATTATACTCTATGAGCGAGCTAAAGACCGCAAGTTCAAAACCCCTATGGTGACTAAAAAAATGTAAACAGGAGTTTAAAAAGTTGTATTAATTTGCAAAACTAAAAGGTATTAAAAGTTAAAATAAAACCCTTTGTAATTTTTTATACAATATAAAAAAAAATTATATATGTGTGTGTGTGTGTGAGTGTGTGTGTGTGTGTGTGTGTGCGTGTGTGTGTGCGTGTGTGTGTGTGTGTGTGTGTGCGCGTGTGTGTGTGTGCATGTGTGTGCGTGTGTGCATGCGTGTGCGTGTGCGTGTGTGTGTATGTGTGTGTGTGTGTGTGTGTGTGTGTGTGTGCGTGCGTGCGTGTGTGTGTGTATGTGTGTATGTGTGTGTGTGTGTGTGTGTGTGTGTGTGTGTATGTGTGTGTGCGTGTGTGTGTGAGATATGGTTGCGTCCGTAAAAGTCCAATCAAAGAAATGTATTATTCATCTCACATGATGGAACGTCGTCAGAAAAAAAAATAAACATCAGAATTCGATATTTTTGGTCAAATTGTCTCCAAGAGAAAAATGAAAATAAAGTAAATCCCAAAGTCATATGTGCTCCGTAATGGAGCCAATAGGAAGTACAGGACACCCCTCAAAAAGACAAACCAAACCATATAAGCCTGGTATTGTCGTCATCGTACTGACCCATAGAATAAAGTTATTTTGTTTTTGTCAAAGTGTGCATGCCGTAAAAATAAGTCCCCCCACCCCCAAAGATCGTGGAATATGTTTTTATATTTCACCCCAATTAGAAATTTTTAGTATTTACCTGTCCGTTGTCTTTGGATACGACAAATCTCAGCTTCTTCTCGTCCCGCAGGCGCAGTAGAGCTTGTCGGCTGGTTGGGTCCTCGAGAACGCGCGGTCCGCTCGCCCCACGGCTCCCGCTGACAGTACGGACCTGAAAATAAACAGAACAGCAGCTTCCACCTGCCGACCGTCTCCCTGCTGAGGGGTAAGTTTGGAATGAGGGGCTTATGTATGTGACTGTTTATGTGCCAAGGGGGGGGCTATCACAGTAATTTGTCGTGGTAGACGGTGTCACTATTACAGTGATCACGAACCTATGACATGCGTGTCAGCACTGACACGCGTAGCCATGTTCGTTGACACACCGCCGCATACAGAGAAGTATGGGGCCGCATGCCGAGAACCGAAAAGAATGTTTCATCCTCGGCTCCTGCACGGCCAGGTGTCACTCACTGCTCCGCTGCCCCTTTTGTGTCCTCTGCAGAGCATAGGGGACACGGAGGAGCGCTGAACATCGCCCAACGTGGGGGCACTGTCAAGTGCTGTAGAGACGCGCCGGTGCTCACTCCCTACAACGGAGGACCGCAGTGGGACCGGAGATTGCAGCACAAGGCTGCCCCCACCACTGCTGTGTGCCCGCTGTCAGCCGCCATCCATAGAGTCTGGAGCTGTAGGGACGGGACAGACTACGAAGCTGCAGGCAATCGGAAGCTAGGGGTGTGACAGGGGCATTCCCTCCTGCTAAGTGCTGTCACACCCCTAGCTTCCGGTGTCGACAAGGTACAACAGTACCCACAGCGGCACCTTGTCACACATCTTCTGGTCCTATCCACTAATCATGCCTTATTGGCAGGAAGTATAAGCACGTATCAAAAAAGTTACAAATCTAACCGTACCTGTTGTTCCAAAACTCGCTCTACTGATTATTGGTTTCAATAGAATTCACCCAGCATACAAAAAATTGATAGGCCATGTCCTATTAGGTGCCAAATTGCTTTTTTCCAAAAATTGGAAATCTGAGGCCCAACTGTTTGTCAAAGATCTAATTAGTAGAGATAAGCGAGCACGCTCGTTTAAGGCTGATGCTTGAGAGAGCATCGGTCTTTTTGAGTAACTGCTTACTTGTTCGAGCACCTTGTGGGGAAGCGGTGGGGGGAGCGGGGGGGGGGGGGGGGAGAGTGAGAGAGATCTCTCTCTCCCCTCGGCTCCCCGTCAACCCCCACCCCCGCATGGTGCTCAGACTAGTAAGCAAATCTGCTTAAAGCAGGTTTCACCTCAGGCTTCGTCATTCCCCATGTTCCGGGCTCGGCACTTATGCTTAGCTGCAATTTAAAATCCGCGCGCGACAACAAGGAGTTGGTGATGGATAAGCTGCTAAAGGAAGTAGAGCTGGGTCGCATGGCGGGTCCTTTTCTGGAGCCACCGTTCGAGAATTTGCGGGTTTCTCCTTTGGGTTTGGTTCCAAAGAGGGAAACAGGCAAGTTTCGGCTTATCCATCATCTGTCTTTTCCAACGGGCGACTCAGTCAACGACGGGATTTCAAAAAACCAAACGGCGGTGTCGTATACGTCTTTCGATGGGGCGATATACTTAGTCCAACAGGCGGGTCCCGGAGCCCTTCTGGCAAAGGCGGATATTGAATCGGCCTTTCGTCTGCTCCCGGTGCACCCTGACTGTTTCCATTTACTGGGTTGCCTCACTCCTTTAGAATCGGCGCAGCGACGTCGGCTTTTGCTTGCGGCTTAAAAGGGGAAGAGGTTAAGAGGGTGGGCCGATGGAGGTTGGAGGCGTACAGGTCGTACGTCCGACCTGATCTGAGAGTGTTATGATAACCCCGTAGCAAATGGGGATTGTGTGCCGTGTTGGTGCTTTCTTTTGTTTTCCTTTTACAGAATCGGGCTGGACAGTTTGGGTAGTCGGCCATTCGTATGTCTATTGGGCCGAAAAACGAGCGGGGTCCAGGCCCATTGGTGCGAACCTAGGAATACAGGATGCCCAAGTGAGATGGCATGGCATCAGGGGTTTGCAATGGGCCAGGCTGCTCCACGAAGTCTTATGCATCAGCAGGTGGTCTCCCGAAAAGGTGGTGCTAGTTATTCATGCCGGAGGAAACGATTTAGGAAGGGTGAAGGTAGCGGAGTTAACAACATTAATGAAGGAGGATATGGTTCGTTTTAAAAATTTTTTTAGAAAAGTTATATTAGTGTGGTCTGATATTGTTGCAAGGAGATTTTGGAAGGAAGCAAGGGATGCAGAAGCCATCGAGAGGGTGAGGAGAAGCATAAATTTTAAGATGTCTAAATTCGTAAGATCGCTAGGTGGAGTAGCTATCAGGCATTGGGAGCTAGAAAGGAGGGAGCCAGGGATGATGAGGTGTGACGGGGTGCACCTCAGCGATATAGGAATGGATGCATTCCTTTCAGGGCTGCAGGACGGAGTCGAGGCGGCTCTGTCGCTGGCATGTGGGGGGCGGAGTGCAGCGTAGGTTTACGCTGCATCCTTCTTAGCGGTAGAAATTGGACTTTCCATGCCAGCTGGGGAAGGAAGGCGTTTACAGGCCATTATGGGCTTTCTCACGCTTGTTTACAGTTATTGGACTATCAGTGAGTTTAACAAGACGTCTGTAGGCATGGGAAGAAATAGGAGTGAAAGTTAAATGTTCGGTTATATATAAAAAATTTTAAATAAAGCTGTGGCCTTCCCACAAAATTTATGCCAGCAACTTTTATGGTCTTCTCATTATTATTGGGGAGCGAGTTAAAGGGATGGGGAAGTCCCGTACTGTCTATGCTGCCCCCATTGCATTGCATAATCCAGCCCCTCTCTTGATCGGTGATGTGGATGACATCTCCTACATCATCCACAGCACTGTCCGAATGTGATGCATGCGCCATGGCCACAAACCAGCGCATGCGCAGAAAAATCACTTGAGTGCATCCACAATAGGGCCCGGCGATCCCACACTGCAGCCCCGCAGTCCTTCCGGTCTTTGTTTTGGACCGACTACCACCTGATCACTGTAGCCAATTAGGGGCCCCAGTAGTCCGGTATCCTTCTCCTGGCATAGATGCTGCTAGTGGATATGCCAGGAGAACAACAACTGGCCCTTGCAGCGGTCAGGTGGTAGTCGTTCCACAACACAGATCGGGAGGACTGGGGGGCTGCAGCGCTGGATCGCCGGGTCTGCCAGCGGATAAGTCCCTCTATGATGTTATTTTAGCATGCGCAGACATAAAGCCCCATTCACAGGAGCGCATTTTCGGTCCATATTTTTTACTGACTGAATACGGACGGCGCACAAACCCCCCTAATTTGTTGTATTCAGATGTGCGGTTTTTGGGGGGGGATTTTTTAAATGTGAACTTATGTTGCGCAAAAAAAATTAAATAAAATTAAAATACGTCCTACTATATTCCATATTCACGGACCAAAATCACCCAATAAAGTCTAAAAAAAAAAAAAGACATTTCGGCATTTTTAGTGCGTCTTGTTTCTACGGCGCACAAACGGCAACAAAAGCGACATGATAGCTTCATTCTGCGGGTCGGTACGATTACTGCGATACCAAACTTGTATAGCTTTTTTTTTTACTATACTACTCTTTTTTTTTTCAAAGACATTTAATTTTTTTCAATTATTTTCTGCGGTCATTTTGTGCGCGCAATAACTTTTTTATCTTTCCATCGACGTTGTTGAACAAGGGCTCATTTTTTGTGGGATGTTCTGTAAGTTCTGATAGTACCAATTTGGAATACATACGACTTTTTGATCGCTTTTTATTGCGTTTTTTCTGGGAGACAGGGTAACTAAAAAAGTACATTTCTGGCGTTCTTTATTTTATTTTTCGGACGGCGTTCACCGTGCGGGAAAAATATTACACTGCTTTGATAGTTCGGACTTTTACGGACGCGGCGATATCAAATACATATTTTTATTTTATGATTTAGATTTTTTAATAATAGATATGGCAAAAGGCGGGTGATTTAAACTTTGACAATTTTTTTCTTTTTACAATTTAAAAAACTTTATTGATCTTTTAAAAAGTTACTTTGAAGTCCCCCTGGGGGACTTTAACATGCGATGCTTTGATCGCTCCTGCAGTATGATGTAATGCAGGACCCTCGAACATCGTTTGGGGGATTTAAATGCCGCTGTCAGAATTGACAGCGGCATTTAAATGGTTAATAGCCGCGATCGGCCGCACGGCTATTGCCCGCGGGTGTCAGTTGTTATTAACAGCTGACGCCCGCACTGTATGAAGAAAGGTCGCCACACGGCTCCATGATGTACCGTTACATCATGGAGCGGGAAGGGGTTAAATGCCCCAATCACTATTCCGGGGTCCCAAACGCCCCTCCACTTCCCCCCTGCAATGAGATCACGAGGCGCCATCCGGTTGCATGGCTGCGAAGGCATGCCTGTAGTGTGGCTGGAAAGACTGCCTGTCAAAACATAGTATAATGCAATACTATGATATCTTATTATACTCTATGAGCGAGCTAAAGACCGCAAGTTCAAAACCCCTATGGTGACTAAAAAAATGTAAGCAGGAGTTTAAGGGCTCATGTCCACGGGCAAAATATGATTTAAGATCCGCAGCGGATCTCCCGCACGCGGATCCGCATCCCATAGGGATGCATTGACCACCCGTGGGTAGATAAATACCCGCGGATGGTCAATAAAAGGGATTTAAAAAAAAATGGAGCATGAAAAAATCTGGACCATGCTCCATTTTCATGCGGGTCTCCCGCGGGCTTCTATTGAAGCCTATGGAAGCCGTCCGGATCCGCGGGAGACCTAAAATAGGAATTTAAAAGAATTTACCCATCCGGAGCGGACCGGGAAGGTCTTCTCTTCCTCACGGCCGGATCTTTCTTGCTTCGGCTCGGCGGATGTGCCCGGCGCATGCGCGCGGCACGTCGGCAACGTGCCGGCAACGTGCCGCCGGCGTGACGAATTCATCCACCGGCCGAAAAAAAAGATCCGGCCATGAGGAAGAGCAGACCTTCCCCGCCCGCTACGGATAGGTAAATTCTTTTAAATTCTTATTTTCAGCGCTCATGTCCGCGGGGCAGGAGGGACCCGCTGCAGATTCTACATGTAGAATCCGTAGCGGGCCTGATTTTCCCCGTGGACATGAGGCCTAAAAAAGTTGTATTAATTTGCAAAACTAAAAGGTATTAAAAGTTAAAATAAAACCCCTTTGTAATTTATTTTATACAAAATAAAAAAAAATTATATATGTGTGCGTGTGTGTGCGTGTGTGTGCGTGTGTGTGCGCGTGTGTGTGTGTGTGTGTGTGTGTGCGCGCGTGTGTGTGTGTGTGTGTGTGTGTGTGCGTGCGTGTGCGTGTGTGTGCGTGTGTGTGCGTGTGTGTGCGTGTTTGTGCGTGTGTGTGTGTGTGTGTGTGTGTGTGAGATATGGTTGCGTCCGTAAAAGTCCAATCAAAGAAATGTATTATTTATCTCACATGATGGAACGTCGTCAGAAAAAAAAATAAACATCAGAATTCCATATTTTTGGTCAAATTGTCTCCAAGAGAAAAATGAAAATAAAGTAAATCCCAAAGTCATATGTGCTCCGTAATGGAGCCAATAGGAAGTACAGGACACCCCTCAAAAAGACAAACCAAACGATATAAGCCTGGTATTGTCGTCATCGTACTGACCCATAGAATAAAGTTATTTTGTTTTTGTCAAAGTGTGCATGCCGTAAAAATAAGTCCCCCCCACCCCCAAAGATCGTGGAATATTTTTTTATATTTCACCCCAATTAGAAATTTTTAGTATTTACCTGTCCGTTGTCTTTGGATACGACAAATCTCAGCTTCTTCTCGTCCCGCAGCGCAGTAGAGCTTGTCGGCTGGTTGGGTCCTCGAGAACGCGCGGTCCGCTCGCCCCACGGCTCCCGCTGACAGTACGGACCTGAAAATAAACAGAACAGCAGCTTCCACCTGCCGACCGTCTCCCTGCTGAGGGGTAAGTTTGGAATGAGGGGCTTATGTATGTGACTGTTTATGTGCCAAGGGGGGGGCTATCACAGTAATTTGTCGTGGTAGAGGGTGTCACTATTACAGTGATCACGAACCTATGACACGCGTGTCAGCACTGACACGCATAGCCATGTTCGTTGACACACCGCCGCATACAGAGAAGTATGGGGCCGCATGCCAAGAACCGAAAAGAATGTTTCATCCTCGGCTCCTGCACGGCCAGGTGTCACTCACTGCTCCGCTGCCCCTTTTGTGTCCTCTGCAGAGCATAGGGGACGTGGAGGAGCGCTGAACATCGCCCAACGTGGGGGCACTGTCAAGTGCTCTAGAGACGCGCCGGTGCTCACTCCCTACAACGGAGGACCGCAGTGGGACCGGAGATTGCAGCACAAGGCTGCCCCCACCACTGCTGTGTGCCCGCTGTCAGCCGCCATCCATAGAGTTCGGAGCTGTAGGGACGGGACAGACTACAAAGCTGCAGGCAATCGGAAGCTAGGGGTGTGACAGGGGCATTCCCTCCTGCTAAGTGCTGTCACACCCCTAGCTTCCGGTGTCGACAAGGTACAACAGTACCCACAGCGGCACCTTGTCACACATCTTCTGGTCCTATCCACTAATCATGCCTTATTGGCAGGAAGTATAAGCACTAGAGATGAGCGAACCTACTCGGCCACGCCCCTTTTTCGCCCGAGTACCGCGATTTTCGAGTACTTTGTACTCGGGCGAAAAGATTCGGGGGGCCCCGTGGGTGAGTGGGGGTTGCAGCGGGGAGTGGGGGGGGGAAAGGAGAGAGAGAGAGGGCTCCCCCATGTTCCCCGCTGCTACCCCCCACTCCATCACGCCTCCCCCCGCCCCCCGGCGCCCCCCGAATCTTTGCACCCGAGTACTGAAGTACTCGAAAATCGCGGTGCTCGATCGAGTAATTACTCAAAACGAGTAGGCTCGCTCATCTCTAATAAGCACGTATCAAAAAAGTTACATATCTTACCGTACCTGTTGTCCCAAAACTCGCTCTACTGATTATTGGTTTCAATAGAATTCACCCAGCATACAAAAAATTAATAGGCCATGTCCTATTAGGTGCCAAATTGCTTTTTTCCAAAAATTGGAAATCTGAGGCCCAACTGTTTGTCAAAGATCTAATTAGTAGAGATAAGCCAGCACGCTCGGTTAAGGCTGATGCTCGAGAGAGCATCGGTCTTTTTGAGTAACTGCTTACTTGTTCGAGCACCTTGTGGGGAAGCGGTGGGGGGAGCAGGTGGGAGAGTGAGAGAGATCTCTCTCTCTCCCCCCGATTCCCTGTCACCCCCCACCCCCGCATGGTGCTCAGACGAGTAAGCAGTTACTCGAAAAGACCGATGCTCTCTTGAGCATCAGCCTTAAATGAGCGTGCTGGCTCATCTCTACTAATTAGCTTGATTTTAGAACATAGTTTATACAAGAAAATACTAGCCCTTTGAAATAATGCAATTTCAAAATATCAGAAAATGTAGAACCCATGGATAGTACAATTCTCTCCTTTTAGTGTCTTCTCTCATTCTCTTACTTCGTTTTTTCCCAGTTTACAAACAGATGGGAGTGATCCTTGTATTGTCCCTCAATGTATTTATACATAGTTATTTGGTCGCCTCTTAACCGTCTTTTTTCCAGGGTGAATAATCCTAATTTTGATAGCCTCACTGAGTATTCCGGTCCTCTCAGTCCATTTATTGATTTAGTTGCCCTGCTTTGGACCCCTTTAAGCACTGCAACAGCTTTCCTGAGCACCACTGTCCAGAACTGTAGACGGTATTCCATATGAGGCCTGACAAGTGCCTTATATATCAGAAGATATAATATGTGGCTTGGGATGTCACAAAAATGGGTGTCTTTAAAAAGAAAGCTTGCTGAAGCTCTGAGGGTCAGCCTATGGATGGGCCCCTCAAAAAGGACAGAAAAAAACACAAAAAGAGCAAAAATGTAAAAAAATGTGCTAAAAAAAAGCAAAACAAAAGCAAAAAAAGTAAACAAAAAAAAACCAAGCAGAATCCCTGAGGGTCGATCCTGTTGAAGGGCCTCCTCAAAATCAAAAATGCCTGAAAGCTCAAAAAAGAAAAGCAAGCAAAAACAAAAACAGCGGGTGTCACTTGACTCGGTTGTCATGTGGCTCGGGATGTCACTTGGCTCGGCTGTCATGTGGCTCGGGTTGTCACTTGGCTCCGTTATGTCACGTGGCTCGGGATGTCACTTGGCTCGGCTGTCATGTGGCTCGGGTTGTCACTTGGCTCGTCTGTCATGTGGCTCAGGATGTCACAAAATTTAGTTTCCTTAAAAAGAAAGCTTGCTGAAGCTTTGAGGGTCAGCCTATGGATGGGCCCCTCAAAAAGGACAGAAAAAAACACAAAAAGAGCAAAAATATAAAAAATGTGCTATAAAAGCATAAAGCAAAAAAAAGTAAACCAAAAAAAAAATAGCAAAAACCCTGAGGGTCGATTCCGTTGAAGGGCCTCCTTAAAAACAAAGCCTGAAAGCTTGATGGAGCCCTGAGGGTCGGCCTCTAGACGGGTCTACTCAAAAAGCACAAAAAGTGCAAGAAAACGTGCCTGAAAGCACAGAAAGAAAAAGCAAGCAAAAAAAAACAACGGGTGTCACTTGGCTCGGCTGTCATGTGGCTCGGGTTGTCACTTGGCTCCGTTATGTCACGTGGCTCGGGATGTCACTTGGCTCGGCTGTCATGTGGCTCGGGTTGTCACTTGGCTCGTCTGTCATGTGGCTCAGGATGTCACAAAATTTAGTTTCCTTAAAAAGAAAGCTTGCTGAAGCTCTGAGGGTCAGCCTATGGATGGGCCCCTCAAAAAGGACAGAAAAAAACACAAAAAGAGCAAAAATATAAAAAATGTGCTATAAAAGCATAAAGCAAAAAAAAGTAAACCAAAAAAAAAACAAGCAGAAACCCTGAGGGTCGATTCCGTTGAAGGGCCTCCTTAAAAACAAAGCCTGAAAGCTTGATGGAGCCCTGAGGGTCGGCCTCTAGACAGGTCTACTCAAAAAGCACAAAAAGTGCAAGAAAACGTGCCTGAAAGCACAGAAAGAAAAAGCATACAAAAAAACCGAACGGGTGTCACTTGGCTCGGCTGTCATGTGGCTCGGGTTGTCACTTGGCTACGTTATGTCACGTGGCTCGGGATGTCACTTGGCTCGGCTGTCATGTGGCTCGGGTTGTCACTTGGCTCGTCTGTCATGTGGCTCAGGATGTCACAAAATTTAGTTTCCTTAAAAAGAAAGCTTGCTAAAGCTCTGAGGGTCAGCCTATGGATGGCCCGCTCAAAAAGGACAGAAAAAAACACAAAAAAAGCAAAAATATAAAAAATGTGCTATAAAAGCAAAAAAAAGTAAACCAAAAAAAAAACAAGCAGAAACCCTGAGGGTCGATTCCGTTGAAGGGCCTCCTTAAAAACAAAGCCTGAAAGCTTGATGGAGCCCTGAGGGTCGGCCTCTAGACGGGTCTACTCAAAAAGCACAAAAAGTGCAAGAAAACGTGCCTGAAAGCACAGAAAGAAAAAGCATGCAAAAAAACCGAACGGGTGTCACTTGGCTCGGCTGTCATGTGGCTCGGGTTGTCACTTGGCTCCGTTATGTCACGTGGCTCGGGATGTCACTTGGCTCGGCTGTCATGTGGCTCAGGATGTCACAAAATTTAGGCTCCTTAAAAAGAAAGCTTGCTGAAGCTCTGAGGGTCAACCTATGGATGGGCCCCTCAAAAAGGACAGAAAAAAACACAAAAAGAGCAAAAATGTAAAAAAATGTGCTATAAAAGCATAAAGCAAAAAAAAGTAAACAAAAAAAAAACAAGCAGAAACCCTGAGGGTCGATTCCGTTGAAGGGCCTCCTTAAAAACAAAGCCTGAAAGCTTGATGGAGCCCTGAGGGTCGGCCTCTAGACGGGTCTACTCAAAAAGCACAAAAAGTGCAAGAAAACGTGCCTGAAAGCACAGAAAGAAAAAGCAAGCAAAAAAAACCAACGGGTGTCACTTGGCTCGGCTGTCATGTGGCTCGGGTTGTCACTTGGCTCCGTTATGTCACGTGGCTCGGGATGTCACTTGGCTCGGCTGTCATGTGGCTCGGGTTGTCACTTGGCTCGTCTGTCATGTGGCTCAGGATGTCACAAAATTTAGTTTCCTTAAAAAGAAAGCTTGCTGAAGCTCTGAGGGTCAGCCTATGGATGACCCCCTCAAAAAGGACAGAAAAAAACACAAAAAGAGCAAAAATATAAAAAATGTGCTATAAAAGCATAAAGCAAAAAAAAGTAAACCAAAAAAAAAACAAGCAGAAACCCTGAGGGTCGATTCCGTTGAAGGGCCTCCTTAAAAACAAAGCCTGAAAGCTTGATGGAGCCCTGAGGGTCGGCCTCTAGACGGGTCTACTCAAAAAGCACAAAAAGTGCAAGAAAACGTGCCTGAAAGCACAGAAAGAAAAAGCAAGCAAAAAAAAAACAAAGGGTGTCACTTGGCTCGGCTGTCATGTGGCTCGGGTTGTCACTTGGCTCCGTTATGTCACATGGCTCGGGATGTCACTTGGCTCGGCTGTCATGTGGCTCGGGTTGTCACTTGGCTCGTCTGTCATGTGGCTCAGGATGTCACAAAATTTAGTTTCCTTAAAAAGAAAGCTTGCTGAAGCTCTGAGGGTCAGCCTATGGATGGCCCCCTCAAAAAGGACAGAAAAAAACACAAAAAGAGCAAAAATATAAAAAATGTGCTATAAAAGCATAAAGCAAAAAAAAGTAAACCAAAAAAAAAACAAGCAGAAACCCTGAGGGTCGATTCCGTTGAAGGGCCTCCTTAAAAACAAAGCCTGAAAGCTTGATGGAGCCCTGAGGGTCGGCCTCTAGACGGGTCTACTCAAAAAGCACAAAAAGTGCAAGAAAACGTGCCTGAAAGCACAGAAAGAAAAAGCATGCAAAAAAACGAACGGGTGTCACTTGGCTCGGCTGTCATGTGGCTCGGGTTGTCACTTGGCTCCGTTATGTCACGTGGCTCGGGATGTCACTTGGCTCGGCTGTCATGTGGCTCAGGATGTCACAAAATTTAGGCTCCTTAAAAAGAAAGCTTGCTGAAGCTCTGAGGGTCAACCTATGGATGGGCCCCTCAAAAAGGACAGAAAAAAACACAAAAAGAGCAAAAATGTAAAAAATGTGCTATAAAAGCATAAAGCAAAAAAAAGTAAACAAAAAAAAAACAAGCAGAAACCCTGAGGGTCGATTCCGTTGAAGGGCCTCCTTAAAAACAAAGCCTGAAAGCTTGATGGAGCCCTGAGGGTCGGCCTCTAGACGGGTCTACTCAAAAAGCACAAAAAGTGCAAGAAAACGTGCCTGAAAGCACAGAAAGAAAAAGCAAGCAAAAAAAAACAATGGGTGTCACTTAGCTCGGCTGTCATGTGGCTCGGGTTGTCACTTGGCTCCGTTATGTCACGTGGCTCGGGATGTCACTTGGCTCGGCTGTCATGTGGCTCGGGTTGTCACTTGGCTCGTCTGTCATGTGGCTCAGGATGTCACAAAATTTAGGCTCCTTAAAAAGAAAGCTTGCTGAAGCTCTGAGGGTCAGCCTATGGATGGCCCCCTCAAAAAGGACAGAAAAAAACACAAAAAGAGCAAAAATATAAAAAATGTGCTATAAAAGCATAAAGCAAAAAAAAGTAAACCAAAAAAAAAAACAAGCAGAAACCCTGAGGGTCGATTCCGTTGAAGGGCCTCCTTAAAAACAAAGCCTGAAAGCTTGATGGAGCCCTGAGGGTCGGCCTCTAGATGGGTCTACTCAAAAAGCACAAAAAGTGCAAGAAAACGTGCCTGAAAGCACAGAAAGAAAAAGCAAGCAAAAAAAAAAAACCAACGGGTGTCACTTGGCTCGGCTGTCATGTGGCTCGGGTTGTCACTTGGCTCCGTTATGTCACGTGGCTCGGCTGTCATGTGGCTCGGGTTGTCACTTGGCTCGTCTGTCATGTGGCTCAGGATGTCACAAAATTTAGTTTCCTTAAAAAGAAAGCTTGCTGAAGCTCTGAGGGTCAGCCTATGGATGGCCCCCTCAAAAAGGACAGAAAAAAACACAAAAAGAGCAAAAATGTAAAAAATGTGCTAAAAAAAACATTAAGCAAAAAAAGTAAACCAACAAAAAAAAAACAAGCAGAAACCCTGAGGGTCGATTCCGTTGAAGGGCCTCCTCAAAAACAAACTGCATCCAGACTGACAGAGCTAAGAACAGACAGACAGCAGGATGCGGACAGACTGAGCTCTTGCAAAGCTGCACACCACAGCAGACATAGGCAAAATGACCAGCGCCAAGATAGGGCACAGCTATCTAACGGTGCCCATATACCTAAGTAGCAGGATATCAAGTATTCTAATAGATTGGAAGCTCCTAGGAGCAGGTTGTATTTATCTCTTTCTTTACAGCATCAGCTCTCCTGAGCCTGGAATTACATACAAATATATATACAGCAATATGCAGCAGGACCGATTCCATCCAGGGTGATAGCCGATCGCCACATCTGGGGTCAGGAAGGAATTTTTTGCCCCCCTGAGGTAGAACTCTCCAGGGGTTTTTTCGCCTTCCTCTGGATGTTTGGATCCGGCGGCTCTTATCTTAGGACATTGATGGACTGGTCAGAAGGACCGAAGCAAGTTCTGTGGTCTCCAGCGGTCCTAACCTGAGAGTCACTGTGATCATTGTGTCATTTATTAAAGGGCCGGTAATATTTAATTACAATGTTGCTTATTGCTATTCTAATAAAGCAGAATTCTATCATCTACATTGTGGTGTTTGTCTTTTGTCTGATTTCTCCTTACACAGCGACCATGATGGGATGCCGCCCAATAGTCCAGTAGACGTATCTTGCACATAATAAAGTGTTTCATCTCCTAACCACACGGTGACAGCTGTTGCCGGACAGGAACTATAGTGTGGCCATTATAGGACAAATCACGCCATAACCTGATGGGACTGAAAACTGACATTTCTATAGAAATTCTAGTAATGAACAAATGTGCATATTTTCCTAAACATGGTAGATGGTCGGGTGTTACCCGTTGGGTGATTTGTCTTGGAATGACCCTTCAAACAGTCGTTCACGATCATCTGCACGTGTAAAAGGTGATTTTCCCAAGAAAGACATTTATCCCCTAACTACAGCATAGGGGATAAATGTTTGACTTACATTCGGACCCTCAGTGATACCGAAACAAGTGCTCCCAGATGCCCCATGTGAATGGAGCGGTAGTGCGCAGGCTTGACCGCTGCTCAGTTCAGTTCTATTGGCAGGCGGAGATTGATGTGCTCAGTAATCTCCCTCAATCCCATAGAAAGTGAATGGAGTGGTCACTGACAATCCATTAACATGGTGCATTCGGGTCTGCTGGTCTTGGGAATGCCGGTGGTCTCAGCATTTGGCACCCCAGCGATCAGACATTTATGACCCTTACCTGCAAATAGGATATAAATGTCTTTAATAGGAAAACCCTTTTGAAAGTACCAAAATCCAGTATTACCTAGGTGATAGGTGATAAAAGTCTGATTAGTGGGGGTGTAAACGCTAAGACCCCCAGTAATCCTAAGAACGGGGTTCCCATGTCCCCACTCCTTTTCCCTGTGGGTTTATTGCATCTTCCATAGTGAGGAGTTTGGTTTCCCAAAGTGTGCTCTGCGGAGCCCATGGAGCTCCACGATTGATTATCAGGGCTTGGACGGAGGATCTAGGTCCCCGCTCACCTCACCTAATATGCAGTCCTGCAGTCAGCATAGCAGTGCAGATCACATCAGCTGACTCTGGTCACATGATCCTCGCTGCTATGCCAACCACAGGGCCTGTGTATTAGGTGTCCTAGACATTCATTTCGCCTGTACAGGCTGTCGGGACACCGCTACAGGGGGGAGTAAAGCGGGGACCAATGGCAGATCATTACTGGGGCTGCAATAGTGGTCACTATTACTACTGGGGCCATAATAGGAGTCACTATTGCTACTGAGGCTGACATAGGGGGAGCCTGTTACTACTAGGGCCACAATAGGGGACACTATTACTACTGGGGCCAATATCGGGGTCACTATTACTTTGGGACCACTGTGAGGGTCACTATTACTACTGAGGCCAATGTGGGGAAAAGTATTACTGCTGAGGCCAATATAGGGGACACTATTACTACTGGGACCGCAATAGGGGTCACTATTACTACCTGGGCCATAATAGGGGACACTTACTACTGGGGCTTCAATGGGGGAACCTATTACAACTTGGGCTACAATAGTGGTCACTATTACAATTGGGGCAAATCTAGAGGTTACTATTACTACTGAAGCCACCAATATAGGGGGTCACTATTACTACTGGAGCCAATATAAGGGTCACTATTTCTACTGGGGCCACCAATTTAGAAGACACTGTTACTACTGGGGCAACCAATACAGGGGAAACTTTTACTGCTGCGGCCACTTTGGGGGGCACTTATTACTGAGGCCATTGTGGGGGACACTTACTACTGGGGCCAATATAAGGGACGCTATTACTACTGGGGCCACCAATATAGGGGGTCACTATTACTACATGGGGTGGATTTGCTGTGGAGTTTACAGAAGCTGTAGTAGCAAAGTGGATGAGATTTTTAAAATCTCATCCACACGATGTTGAAAAAATCTGCTCACACCCCATGCGGATTTTGACATGTGGTGCGGGATTTAATTCCACAGCATGTTAATTTTAAATAAATTGTATATCAAAAGCGCATCCAGCGCTCCAGCGTTCCGACCTGTGCTTTTTATAAATGGCTCTATCCTTTTTATAACGATGGAGGTAAAAATCATACGTCATGATAAGGGTGGCTTCACACGAGCATGTTTTTGTGCATCCATAAGTGTGCACCCATGTATGTGCAAAAACACACGTGAATGCAGGTCCGTGCATTGCCTTCAATGGAGCTGTGACTGCTGCCGGCAGCTCCATTCTGCCAGCACCCCGTAATTGTTTTTTCAGGGAAGGGCTTTAAATATAAGCCCTTCCCTGAAAAACAACAATTTTAGTGTAAAACAAACAAAAAAACTTACCTGTCCGCCCCTGCCGTGTCCCCGCGGGGATGAAGAACACTATGATCCTAACACATGAGTAGCAAAAGTCTCTCTCCTGTCCTGATGGTTTGTTACATTGTATCAGTGCAGATAAAATGTATCAGTTTGGAGCTTAAGCTTTCTATCTGAAGCCGTAGTCACACGGTTATTATTCTCGTACTTTGTGAGACACACAAAACTCACTCGGAAATAAAACCCATTATTCACATGAGAGATTTTTCTCTTGCAGCGATGATGTGAGACGGTAAAGACTGCGGCATGTCCTATTTTTTGGCGATCTCACTCATTACTTTCTATGGGACTACATAAAAGCGTATCGCACTCTCCTGGAAGATTGCATATTTCCCAGCGTGATATTGGTCCGAGTTTCACAGACTGATATCGCTCTTGTCCGCATGACTACAGCCTCACAGAGGATTGTCTAGACTGGATGCAGACCCTCAGCTGTGAGAAGTAGGAGGTCTTCACAGATTTTTCAGCCTCTGGATGTAAATAAAAAATATCTTGTCCTTAACTGACAGCAAGCAGAGATCCTGAACTGGTCAGGAATTCCAACACACTGAATTTAATGGATGGCAACCCTTTAGAGCTCTGTCTATAGGGGAGATTCTGATAATGCTCTGAAATACCCTCATTGGGCACTCACTACAGTAGGGTACGGTGCCCATAGACATTTTCAGCTCCGTCGTGTCTGTAGTTGGGGTACATTTTGCCCTGTGTTAGTCATGAGGGGTGTTAGGAGAAGTTTACAGAAGCCCTGTACTATAGTGCTGCCCTATTAACAGGCGAGGATGTGACTCGGGATGTAATCATTAATACCTACAGGAGGGAGTGGAAATACCCATCTATGCCCAAATGAAAGGTACATTAGCCACAGAAGGAATAGGATGATGGCCGCATAGTCACACTGTGTTCTTCCTTCATGATCAGGCATAGACATACAATCACAAAGATAGGTATGGCTACATGGTAACTGTGGCTACTATTGCTATATGGTCACTGTAGTTGGTATTACTACTACTTGGTGATTATGGCTGGCACGCAGTGCGGTCCTGATGGTTGGAATGACTAAGGTTCAATGTGGTTGGTATTACTATGTGGCCCCGTTGGTTGCTATTGCTACCGGTACATGGTCTTTGTGACTAGCACTGATATATTGTCACTGTAGTTGGTATTACTGTATTGGCATTGTTGACTGACAATGCTATTAGGGCACTGTAGTTTGTACTGCTGGCTAGCACTGCTATATGGGCAATGTGTTTGGTACCACTAAATGGTCACGATGGTTGATCTTACTAGATGCTCGCATTGGATAGTGTTATTAAAGGGCCACTCCGGTGAAAACACATTTCCCATCCCTGCCCCATCACCTGATTGCCTGCGACACTCTGGAGGTCTCCTCTATGTATTGCAGCCACTTCCATGCAGTGCAGCCCCCTGTCCGATGCTCATCAGGCACCATCTGGAGGCTGAGGTTTTTTGCTTCCACATCTATCCCATGAGGCACTAGCTGAGGCTATAGCATTTCTACCTGCTAATGAGAAAGTTTAATTATCATTACCTTCTATAATCCCCTAAATAAGCTACAGTACACAAGTGTATGGTCAGGAGGATGAGACGCGATCTCCTCAGGCACTTTTCACTCAGCTTCACCTACACTTTATTAAACGTTAAAGGAGATGTCCCGAGGCAGCAAGTGGGGTTATACACTTCTGTATGGCCATAATAATGCACTTTGTAATATACATTGTGCATTAATTATGAGCCATACAGAAGTTATAAAAAGTTTTTTACTTACCTGCTCCGTTGCTAGCGTCCTGGTCTCCATGGTGCCGACTAATTTTTGGCCTCCGATGGCCAAATTAGCCGCGCTTGCGCAGTCCGGGTCTTCTGCTGTTCTCTATGGGGCTCCGTGTAGCTCCGTGTAGCTCCGCCCCGTCACGTGCCGATTCCAGCCAATCAGGAGGCTGGAATCGGCAGTGGACCGCACAGAAGAGCTGCGGTCCACGAAGATAGAGGATCCCGGCGGCCATCTTCAGCGGTAAGTATTGAAGTCACCGGACCGCCGGGATTCAGGTAAGCGCTGTGCGGGTGGTTTTTTTAACCCCTGCATCGGGGTTGTCTCGCGCCGAACGGGGGGGGGGTTTAAAAAAAAAAAACCCCGTTTCGGCGCGGGACATCTCCTTTAATTGTCCCTTCAGCTAGAGGAACTAGTGGGGGAAATTGTCTTTCAAATCAGTTCAGAGAAAGGAAAGGAGAGAACGTTTAAGTCAGTTGTTAAGTAAATATTGCTGTATTCTTCACCCTGTTCAATTCACTGCATACTGCTGTATCTTCTTGTGCCATTTCCAAGTTTAGTAAATCTGCGTACTCCCAGATTACTACCACAAGCTACTGGACTCGTCTCAGTTATTTCATCGGCATTCCATCCTGAGAGTCCGGTTGGAGTACTGACGTCACGCGTGACAAAACAGGCCTTCCTGTTAAGCATACCGCGGTACGTTCTCTGGGTCGCTGCACAACCCCTGAGCAGAGCACTTTTGGCTAACACACTCAGACTAAACACCCCTGTAATACGAACCTCACATGCTCGCCTACAGGACTTCACCAGAGCAGCACCCATCCTCTGGAATGCTCTACCCCAAGGCATCCGGACAATTCCCGATGCACGAAATTTCAGACGTGCCTTAAAAACGCACCTCTTCAGGGAAGCATACCAAATCTCCTGACCTAGTCCCTCGCCCCTCCCTATGGTGCCCCACCCTGTTTGCCTTCTGATAAATGATCTGTACATGAAATTTCCTATTGCCTGTGTTCCCCAACCCCTGCACCTCCTGTACCACCCTCACCCCATTTGTGTCTAACCCAACGTATCTCACATTGTAATTGTTGTATTGTTTTGCATTTATCCATGCCTGAAAGCTGCGGAATAAGTTGGCGCTATACAAATAAAGATTATTATTATATTCTGCAAACCTCATGGTCTCCCTCACTTTGGCACGCCAGGGTCGGCCGTTGCACAATCGTAATGCACTCGCAGTGAACATCGCAATTTAACAAGCATGATAGCGGTGTGAGTTCCTCAGAGCATTATCACGCTCGCCCATATGAATGCACCCTAACGGTGCATTCCCACAAACGTATATCGGCTCGGTTTTTACGCCGAACCAATATACGTCGTCCTACTCTGCAGGGGGGGGGGGGGATGGAAGAGCCAGGAGCAGGAACTGAGCTCCCACCACCTCTCCGCCCCTCTGCACTATTTGCAATGAAAGGAGGCGGGAAGGGGGGGGGGGGGCTAAGTTCCGCGAATAGCCCCGCCCCTCCCCATTGCAAATAGTGCAGAGGGGCGGAGAGGAGGCAGAGAGGGGGCGGGAGCTCAGTTCCTGCTCCTGGCTCTTCCATCGTCCCCCCCCCCCCCCCCCCTGCACATGAGGACGACGTATATCGGCTCGGCGTGAAAACCGAGCCGATATACGTTCGTGGGAATGCAGCCCACGAAGGACGTATAAAAAAAAAGAGAAAAAAACCTAAAGTAGGCATCCCTGAAAGAAAACACTACATTTTCTCCTACTGCTCCTTCAATTGGTGTATTTTTGCTGCTGATTTTGCCCCAAATCCTCATGAAATTCACGCCATTTTAGCATTCTATGAAATACTATGTAAGTCTGTGCTGCAGTTCATACGGGCAGATTTTTCCGTGCGTGAGTTCTGAGATACACATTGCTGGGGAAACACCTGCGTCAGTCGGCCGCACACACGCTGTCCCCATTGACTGGAGCCAAATCTCCATGTGGGTCTGCATGAACATCTGTGGCAGAACGCTGCGGCTCAGCCTTGTATTTCTCCAACACGGACGTGACGCTTTCAGTATTGTGTGAATAAGGTTTAACGTAGTTTTCACGGTCACAAGACCACATAATGGTTCAGTATCAGCTAAAATGAAAATCTTAACCCTTTCATGCTCCACGGCATACAGTTACGTCCTGGGCGTGCAGACTTTGTACGGAGCGGGATCAGAAGTCGATCTTACTTCATACTCGCCGGCAGTCCTTCACAGCTGATACCTACCTGCAACAGCTGTAAGTATACATTTATACAGTCATACATTATATGAGAGGCGCGCAGGCTGCACACAACTCCCATTACTTGGAAGTGATTCATATGGAAGTCATTGCCTCAGTTTTTGGCGGTTTCAGATTTCCCCGATTTGATTTCGGACAGTTTATTCGCTACTAATTTTTAGAAAAATGTAATTACTATACAAAAATAAATCAACAAAACAAACAGAGAACGTCCCCCTACCGCCCCTTTTATGTTCCAACGCCCCCAGTTGCGCCATTTCGTTCCACCGCCCCCCTTGAGAAGTAAAAACGCTCCCAAGGGGGCAATAACGCCCACGTTGAGAACCACTACTCTAGACGTAGAGAGCGCCCCTTTGTGACAGTCCTGGGCATAAATACATGATGGGAAAAATCTCTGTATTGTAGTCTGCCCATTCCGTTTATTACTTTAGTTGCCCGCCCTTGTGCCCGCTCCAGCTTTGATGTCCTTCTTGACTACCGATGCCCACAACTGTACATTCCATGTGTGCTCTGACCAGTGACATGTAAAGAGGAAGAACAATGTTCTCGTCATGTGCCCTTAGACCTCTTTTGATGCACCCTATGATCCTATTTGCCTTGGCAGCAGCTGCCTGACACTAGTTGCTTCATTTTAGCTTAGAGATCCCTAAAATCCACAAGTCCTTTTCCACATCAGTGTTACCCAGTGGTTTCCCATGTAGTGTGTAATTGTGACACATATTTCCCTTTCCATGTGCAAAACCTTACATTTATCAATGTTAAACCTCATTTCCCACTTTTCTGCCCCCAACTTATCCAGGTCCTCTTGTCACCACATTCTGTCTTCTCTTGTGTTCATTTCTTTACATAGTTTTGTCATCTGCAAATATTGGTATTTTACTGCACAATCCTTCTACCAGGCCATTAATAAATATACTAAAAAGAAGAGGGCCAAATACTGCCCCCTGTGGTACCCCACTAGTAACAATGACCCCTCTAATTCTGCCCCCTGTGGTACCTCACTAGTAACCCTCCCAATACTCCTATGAGTTGACAGGACACAGCAGGAGAGATCGTGAAGTGGTAGAACCCATTAGCAGGAGGGATAGTGAGGTGACAGGACACAGCAGGAGGGTCAGTGAGGTGACAGGACACAGCAGGAGGGACAGTGAGGTGACAAGACACAGCAGGAGGGACAGTGAGGTGACAGGACACAGCAGGAGGGACAGTGAGGTGACAGGACACAGCAGGAGGGACAGTGAGGTGACAGGACACAGCAAGAGGGACAGTGAGGTGGTAGGACACAGCAGTAGGGACAGTGAGGTGGCAGGACACAGCAGGAGAGACAGTGAAGTGATAGGACACAGCAGGAGGGACAGTGTGGTGACCTCACACAGCAGGAGGGATACTGAAGTGACAAGACACAGCAGGAAGGACAGTGAGGTGACAAGACACAGCAGGAGAGATCGTGAAGTGAAAGGACACAGCAGGAGGGACAGTGAGGTGATAGGACCCATTAGCAGGAGGGATACTGAAGTGACAAGACACAGCAGGAAGGACAGTGAGGTTATAGGACACAGCAGGAAGGACAGTGAGGTGATAGGACATAGCAGGAGGGAGAGTGAGGTAA
This sequence comes from Eleutherodactylus coqui, assembly GCF_035609145.1. Classification (NCBI taxonomy): domain Eukaryota; kingdom Metazoa; phylum Chordata; class Amphibia; order Anura; family Eleutherodactylidae; genus Eleutherodactylus; species Eleutherodactylus coqui. The sequence continues at coordinate 199,457,664 of NC_089844.1, forward strand.
CAAGATACAGCAGGAGGGACAAGTGAGGTGATAGGACACAGCAGGAGGGACAGTGAGGTGGCAGGACACAGCAGGAGAGACAGTGAGGTGATAGGACACAGCAGGAGGGACAGTGAGGTGACAGGACACAGCAGGAGGGATACTGAAGTGACAAGACACAGCAGGAAGGACAGTGAGGTGATAGGACACAGCAGGAGGGACAATGACGTGACAGGACCCATTAGCAGGAGGGATACTGAAGTGACAAGACAGAGCAGGAAGGACAGTGAGGTGATAGGACACAGCAGGAGAGACAGTGAGGTGACAGGACACAGCAGGAGGGACAGTAAAGTGATAGGACACAGCAAGAGAGACAGTGGGGTGGCAGGACACAGCAGGAGGGACAGTGAGGTGACAGGACACAGCAGGAGGGACAATGAGGTGACAGGACACAGCAGGACGGACACTAAGGTGATAGGACACAGCAGGAGAGATCGTGAAGTGAAAGGACACAGCAGGAGGGACAGTGAGGTGATAGGACACAGCAGTAGGGACAGTGAGGTGGCAGGACACAGCAGGAGGGACACTAAGGTGATAGGACACAGCAGGAGAGACAGTGGGGTGGCAGGACACAGCAGGAGGGACAGTGAAGTGATAGGACACAGCAGGAGGGACAGTGAGATGGTAGGACACATTAGCAGGAGGAATAGTGAATTGACAAGACACAGCAGGAAGGACAGTGAGGTGATAAGACACAGCAGGAGGGACAGAGAGTTGACAGGAAACAGCAGGAGGGACAGTGAGGTAACAGGACAAAGTAGGGAGAAAGTAAGGTGACAGGACACAGCAGGAAGGACAGTGAGGTGGCAGGACACAGCAGGAAAGACAGTGAGGTGGCAGGACACAGCAGGAAAGACAGTGAGGTGACAGGACACAGCAGGGGGGGCAGTGAGGTTACAGGACACATTAGCAGGTGGGACAGTGAAGTGACAGGACACAGGAGGAGGAACAGTGAGGTCACAGGACACAGCAGGAGGGACAGAAAGGTTACAGGGCACAGAAGTAGAGACAGTGAGGGGCAGGACATAGCAGGAAGGACAGTGAGGTGACAGGACACAGCAGTAGGGACAGTGAGGTGACAGGACACAGCAGGAAGGACAGTGAGGTGACAGGACACAGCAGGAAGGACAGTGAGGTGAAGGGACACAGCAGTAGGGACAGTTAAGTGACAGGACAGATTAGCAGGGGTGACAATGAGGTGGCAGGACACAGCAGGAGAGACAGTGAGGTGACAGGACTCAGCAGGAGGGACAGTGAGGTCACAGAACACAGAAGGGGGACACTGAAGTGACAGGAAACACTACCAGGAGGGACAGGGAGGTGACAGGACATATTAGCAAGAAGGACAGTGAGGTGACAGGACACAGAAGGAGGGCCAGTGAAGTGACAGGACACAGCAGGAGAGATAGTAAGGTGACAGGACACAATAAAAGGGACAGTGAGGGGCAGGACACAGCACAAGGGGCAGTAAGGTGACAGGACACAGCAGGAAGGACAGTGAGGTGACAGGACACAGCAGGAGGGACAGTGAGGTGAGAGGGTACAGCAGGAGGGACAGTAAGGTGACAGGACACAGCAGGAAGGACAGTGAGGTGACAGGACACAGCAGGAGGGACAGTGAGGTGAGAGGGTACAGCAGGAGGGACAGTAAGGTGACAGGACACAGCAGGAAGGACAGTGAGGGGCAGGACACAGCAGGGGGACAGTGGGGTGACAGGACACAGCAGGAAGGACAGTAAGGTGACAGGACACAGCAGGAGGGACAGTAAGGTAACAGGACACAGCAGGAGGGACAGTCAGGTGACAGGACACAGCAGGAAGAACAGTAAGGTGACAGGACACAACACAAGGGACAGTGAGGGGCAGAACACAGCTGAGGGGGACAGTGAGGTGATAGGGCACAGCAGGAGGGACAGTGTGGTGACAGGACACAGCTGGGGGACAGTGAGGTGATAGGGCACAGCAGGAAGGACAGTGAGGTGACAGGACACAGCAGGAGGGACAGTGAGGTGACAGGACACAGCAGGAGGGACAGTGAGGTGACAGGACACAGCAGGAGGGACAGTGAGGTGACAGGACACAGCAGGAGGGACAGTGAGGTGGTAGGACACAGCAGGAGGGACAGTGAGGTGGTAGGACACAGCAGTAGGGACAGTGAGGTGGCAGGACACAGCAGGAGAGACAGTGAGGTGACAGGACTCAGCAGGAGGGACAGTGAAGTGATAGGACACAGCAGGAGGGACAGTGAAGTGATAGGACACAGCAGGAGGGACAGTGAAGTGATAGGACACAGCAGGAGGGACAGTGAGGTGACCTCACACAGCAGGAGGGATACTGAAGTGACAAGACACAGCAGGAAGGACAGTGAGGTGACAAGACACAGCAGGAGAGATCGTGAAGTGAAAGGACACAGCAGGAGGGACAGTGAGGTGATAGGACCCATTAGCAGGAGGGATACTGAAGTGACAAGACACAGCAGGAAGGACAGTGAGGTGATAGGACACCGCAGGAAGGACAGTGAGGTGATAGGACATAGCAGGAGGGAGAGTGAGGTAACAAGATACAGCAGTAGGGACAGTGAGGTGGCAGGACACAGCAGGAGAGACAGTGAGGTGATAGGACACAGCAGGAGGGACAGTGAGGTGACAGGACACAGCAGGAGGGATACTGAAGTGACAAGACACAGCAGGAAGGACAGTGAGGTGACAGGAAACAGCAGGAGGGACAGTGAGGTAACAGGACAAAGTAGGGAGAAAGTGAGGTGACAGGACACAGCAGGAAGGACAGTGAGGTGGTAGGACACAGCAGTAGGGACAGTGAGGTGGCAGGACACAGCAGGAGAGACAGTGAAGTGATAGGACACAGCAGGAGGGACAGTGTGGTGACCTCACACAGCAGGAGGGATACTGAAGTGACAAGACACAGCAGGAAGGACAGTGAGGTGACAAGACACAGCAGGAGAGATCGTGAAGTGAAAGGACACAGCAGGAGGGACAGTGAGGTGATAGGACCCATTAGCAGGAGGGATACTGAAGTGACAAGACACAGCAGGAAGGACAGTGAGGTTATAGGACACAGCAGGAAGGACAGTGAGGTGATAGGACATAGCAGGAGGGAGAGTGAGGTAACAAGATACAGCAGGAGGGACAAGTGAGGTGATAGGACACAGCAGGAGGGACAGTGAGGTGGCAGGACACAGCAGGAGAGACAGTGAGGTGATAGGACACAGCAGGAGGGACAGTGAGGTGACAGGACACAGCAGGAGGGATACTGAAGTGACAAGACACAGCAGGAAGGACAGTGAGGTGATAGGACACAGCAGGAGGGACAATGACGTGACAGGACCCATTAGCAGGAGGGATACTGAAGTGACAAGACAGAGCAGGAAGGACAGTGAGGTGATAGGACACAGCAGGAGAGACAGTGAGGTGACAGGACACAGCAGGAGGGACAGTAAAGTGATAGGACACAGCAAGAGAGACAGTGGGGTGGCAGGACACAGCAGGAGGGACAGTGAGGTGACAGGACACAGCAGGAGGGACAATGAGGTGACAGGACACAGCAGGACGGACACTAAGGTGATAGGACACAGCAGGAGAGATCGTGAAGTGAAAGGACACAGCAGGAGGGACAGTGAGGTGATAGGACACAGCAGTAGGGACAGTGAGGTGGCAGGACACAGCAGGAGGGACACTAAGGTGATAGGACACAGCAGGAGAGACAGTGGGGTGGCAGGACACAGCAGGAGGGACAGTGAAGTGATAGGACACAGCAGGAGGGACAGTGAGATGGTAGGACACATTAGCAGGAGGAATAGTGAATTGACAAGACACAGCAGGAAGGACAGTGAGGTGATAAGACACAGCAGGAGGGACAGAGAGTTGACAGGAAACAGCAGGAGGGACAGTGAGGTAACAGGACAAAGTAGGGAGAAAGTAAGGTGACAGGACACAGCAGGAAGGACAGTGAGGTGGCAGGACACAGCAGGAAAGACAGTGAGGTGGCAGGACACAGCAGGAAAGACAGTGAGGTGACAGGACACAGCAGGGGGGGCAGTGAGGTTACAGGACACATTAGCAGGTGGGACAGTGAAGTGACAGGACACAGGAGGAGGAACAGTGAGGTCACAGGACACAGCAGGAGGGACAGAAAGGTTACAGGGCACAGAAGTAGAGACAGTGAGGGGCAGGACATAGCAGGAAGGACAGTGAGGTGACAGGACACAGCAGTAGGGACAGTGAGGTGACAGGACACAGCAGGAAGGACAGTGAGGTGACAGGACACAGCAGGAAGGACAGTGAGGTGAAGGGACACAGCAGTAGGGACAGTTAAGTGACAGGACAGATTAGCAGGGGTGACAATGAGGTGGCAGGACACAGCAGGAGAGACAGTGAGGTGACAGGACTCAGCAGGAGGGACAGTGAGGTCACAGAACACAGAAGGGGGACACTGAAGTGACAGGAAACACTACCAGGAGGGACAGGGAGGTGACAGGACATATTAGCAAGAAGGACAGTGAGGTGACAGGACACAGAAGGAGGGCCAGTGAAGTGACAGGACACAGCAGGAGAGATAGTAAGGTGACAGGACACAATAAAAGGGACAGTGAGGGGCAGGACACAGCACAAGGGGCAGTAAGGTGACAGGACACAGCAGGAAGGACAGTGAGGTGACAGGACACAGCAGGAGGGACAGTGAGGTGAGAGGGTACAGCAGGAGGGACAGTAAGGTGACAGGACACAGCAGGAAGGACAGTGAGGTGACAGGACACAGCAGGAGGGACAGTGAGGTGAGAGGGTACAGCAGGAGGGACAGTAAGGTGACAGGACACAGCAGGAAGGACAGTGAGGGGCAGGACACAGCAGGGGGACAGTGGGGTGACAGGACACAGCAGGAAGGACAGTAAGGTGACAGGACACAGCAGGAGGGACAGTAAGGTAACAGGACACAGCAGGAGGGACAGTCAGGTGACAGGACACAGCAGGAAGAACAGTAAGGTGACAGGACACAACACAAGGGACAGTGAGGGGCAGAACACAGCTGAGGGGGACAGTGAGGTGATAGGGCACAGCAGGAGGGACAGTGTGGTGACAGGACACAGCTGGGGGACAGTGAGGTGATAGGGCACAGCAGGAAGGACAGTGAGGTGACAGGACACAGCAGGAGGGACAGTGAGGTGACAGGACACAGCAGGAGGGACAGTGAGGTGACAGGACACAGCAGGAGGGACAGTGAGGTGGTAGGACACAGCAGGAGGGACAGTGAGGTGGTAGGACACAGCAGTAGGGACAGTGAGGTGGCAGGACACAGCAGGAGAGACAGTGAGGTGACAGGACTCAGCAGGAGGGACAGTGAAGTGATAGGACACAGCAGGAGGGACAGTGAAGTGATAGGACACAGCAGGAGGGACAGTGAAGTGATAGGACACAGCAGGAGGGACAGTGAGGTGACCTCACACAGCAGGAGGGATACTGAAGTGACAAGACACAGCAGGAAGGACAGTGAGGTGACAAGACACAGCAGGAGAGATCGTGAAGTGAAAGGACACAGCAGGAGGGACAGTGAGGTGATAGGACCCATTAGCAGGAGGGATACTGAAGTGACAAGACACAGCAGGAAGGACAGTGAGGTGATAGGACACCGCAGGAAGGACAGTGAGGTGATAGGACATAGCAGGAGGGAGAGTGAGGTAACAAGATACAGCAGTAGGGACAGTGAGGTGGCAGGACACAGCAGGAGAGACAGTGAGGTGATAGGACACAGCAGGAGGGACAGTGAGGTGACAGGACACAGCAGGAGGGATACTGAAGTGACAAGACACAGCAGGAAGGACAGTGAGGTGACAGGAAACAGCAGGAGGGACAGTGAGGTAACAGGACAAAGTAGGGAGAAAGTGAGGTGACAGGACACAGCAGGAAGGACAGTGAGGTGGCAGGACACAGCAGGAGGGACAGTGAGGTGGCAGGACACAGCAGGAGAGACAGTGAGGTGACAGGACACAGCAGAGGGGACAGTGAGGTTACAGGACACATTAGCAGGTGGGACAGTGAGGTGATAGGACACAGGAGGAGGAACAGTGAGGTCACAGGACACAGCAGAAGGGACAGAAAGGTTACAGGGCACAGAAGTAGAGACAGTGAGGAGCAGGACACAGCAGGAAGGACAGTGAGGTGACAGGACACAGCAGTAGGGACAGTGAGGTGACAGGACACAGCAGGAAGGACAGTGAGGTGACAGGACACAGCAGGAAGGACAGTGAGGTGAAGGGACACAGCAGTAGGGACAGTTAAGTGACAGGACAGATTAGCAGGGGTGACAATGAGGTGGCAGGACACAGCAGGAGAGACAGTGAGGTGACAGGACTCAGCAGGAGGGACAGTGAGGTCACAGAACTCAGAAGGGGGACACTGAAGTGCCAGGAAACACTACCAGGAGGGACAGTGAGGTGACAGGACATATTAGCAAGAAGGACAGTGAGGTGACAGGACACAGAAGGAGGGCCAGTGAAATGACAGGACACAGCAGGAGAGATAGTAAGGTGACAGGACACAATAAAAGGGACAGTGAGGGGCAGGACACAGCACAAGGGACAGTAAGGTGACAGGACACAGCAGGAAGGACAGTGAGGTGACAGGACACAGCAGGAGGGACAGTGAGGTGACAGGGTACAGCAGGAGGGACAGTAAGGTGACAGGACACAGCAGGAAGGACAGTGAGGGGCAGGACACAGCAGGGGGACAGTGGGGTGACAGGACACAGCAGGAAGGACAGTAAGGTGACAGGACACAGCAGGAGGACAGTGGGGTGACAGGACACAGCAGGAGGGACAGTAAGGTAACAGGACACAGCAGGAGGGACAGTCAGGTGACAGGACACAGCAGGAAGGACAGTAAGGTGACAGGACACAGCAGGAGGGACAGTAAGGTGACAGGACACAACACAAGGGACAGTGAGGGGCAGAACACAGCTGGGGGGGACAGTGAGGTGATAGGGCACAGCAGGAGGGACAGTGTGGCGACAGGACACAGCTGGGGGGCAGTGAGGTGACAGGACACAGCAGGGGGGCACTGAGGTGACAGGACACAGCTGGGGGGACAGTGAGGTGACAGGACACAGCAGGGGGGACAGTGAGGTGACAGGACACAGCAGGGGGGACAGTAAGGTGATGGGACACAGCAGGAAGGACAGTGAGGTGACGGAATATAGCAGGAGAGACAGTCTGCTGCACTCAGGGAGCCTCCTGCCCTCCTGTCATCTCCTCACTTTGGACTGGGCCAGCCTGACCGCTCCGACGGCCCCTTAGAGTTTCCAGAAGGTTTCAGTCTCACTGGTAATGCCTGGTCTGGTAGGAGGACATTGCTCATCCATTTTGTTGTAATTTTCTTCCATTGATAACTCAGCTTGGTAACAGCAAATATGGCGGCTGCCTTCTGTTGGACAGAGACTATTCAGGACGTACAGTTTGTTCTCTTGTGACTGAAGTGGCAGGTTCCTGTGACTACAAATGAGATGCTACAGTTGTCAGTACTGTGCCAAGTGGTCCCAGACGCAAGAATAAACTCCATAGTGTCCCCAGTAGAAATAATACCCGCATAGTGGCCTCAATAGTAATAATACCCCCATAGTGAGCCCAGTAGTAAAAGCACCCCCGTAGTGTCCCCAGTAGTAGTAATACCCCCATAGTGGCCCAAGTAGTTATAATGCCCCCATAGTGACCCTAGTAGTAATAATACTCTCATAGTGACCCCAGTAGTAAAAGCACCCCGTAGTGTCCCCAGTAGTAGTAATACCCCCATAGTGGCCCCAGTAGTAAAAGCACCCCCGTAGTGTCCCCAGTAGTAGTAATACCCCCATAGTGGCCCCAGTAGTAATAATTCCCCCATAGTGACCCTAATAGTAATAATACTCCCATAGTGACCCCAGTAGTAATAATGCCTCCATATCACCCCTCTCTGACATTCTCTCTGGATTTGGCCAGTGTTTTTCAGCATCAAGCAGCTCGCAATCAGGAATATTGGAGATTCAGAACCCCTTACCCAGCAAACTGTAAGTACGAGCCGGGGGTCTTATTGCTGATGGTAATGGGGGTCTGCTAATTATAATTATAGATCCTCGCCGTCCTGCCCCTTCTTATGTCTTTTACAGGATCGGCAGGACAACTAGCCGTGGTACACCATATTATGGTTGCATTCTCCCTACAAGCGTTACTCTGAGGACTTTACTTTTATATGGTAACTCCTATTTAGCACAGCTGGGGATTTGCTACAGATGCAGTCAGATCTGACGATTTAAAATTTTAAAAAAGCATACCTCACCTAGAAGCGCTGTCCAGGGCTCCGCTGCAGTTTCTTCCGGGTCCCTGATACTTGTTTTCTTCATCTCTTCTGGCCAGGATTGAAAATCCCTGCCTCCTGGAAGCGCTGGCTGTGATTGGCTGATGTGTAGCCAATCACAGCCAGCGCTCGATGAATGGCTGTGATTGTTTCATCGAGTGCTTGCTGTGCTTGGCTAAGCGTCAGCCAATCACAGCCAGCACCTCGAGGACTTTTTCAATCCCTGGCCAGAAGAGATGAAGGAGAATAGTGCCGAAGATCTTGTCAATGGGATCAGAGGCGCCGGAATACTAGCCCCCGGGGATATATATGGAGGCAGCCCATGACAGGGTTAACGGGGAGGCCAGGGTTAATTGAAGGGTGAAGAGGGGGGGGGGTGTAGTATAGGGGGGAGTAGAGGGGGAAGTTAGAGAGAAAGTGCGGGAACAGCAGGGGGAGGAGCATCCCTAGGCGGCAACGGAGGAAGAAGAAGCAGAAGGAGAAGACGGAGGCCACGAGGAAGAAGAGGGAAAAGGTAGAGAAGACCCAAGACCGAAGTCCCAAGACCCCAGACCGAAGTCCCAAGACCCCAGACCGAAGTCCCAAGACCGAAGTCCGCAGACCGAAGTCCCCAGACCGAAGTTCCAAGACCTGTCCGTGAAGAGCCCGAAGGTGATCGTCAGGAAGGGCCCAGAAGAGGACTTACCCGACATGGAGGCCGCCATGGAGAAGATCCGGGCAGCGGTGGAGGAGCGGGGCATCGACTGGCTCATGAGGGTCCTGGACGTCGGGGCCCCGGGCCCATCGGAGGAGGAAGCGGCACCCGCACGGTCAGCAGCGTCGGAGGGAGAGGCGTCCGGAGCCCCTGCAGCAACAGCGGTGAGAGAAAGGGGGCGAAGGACAGCTGCTGCGGAGAGCCGCAAACCGGAGGCAGCAGCGGGAGCGCTGTCGGGGACTGCTACTGGCCGGAGGGAGGAGGCAGGAGGGAGCAGGCAGACACCTGCAGCATCGGCGAGAGGGCCGAGAACGAGGAGGGCCCGCGCTCCGGCGCGTCTGAGCCCTGATCAGACTCCACAGCGTCGGCGCCGCACAGAGAGTCCCTCACGGGCCCCTCCGGGCCGGCTCCCTGCACCATTCATGCCATCGGGGGAGCGCAGGCCCGGGAGGAATCTCGCCGGGCGGCACGGCGCAGCGTCCGGCACTAGGTCCCGTGCTGCCAGGGGGGCGGGGCCTAGCATCGGGCTGTCGGCGGTGAACAGAGCTACAGCGTGGGGCCGCTCTACAGGAGAGCCGGTGGTAGCAGAGCAGCCCCACAGTGACTTCTCTGGACTAACTGAAGTGCGGCCCGTGAGAGCCAGGCAGAGCAGCAGGCAGGCGGCTGCGAATCCGGAGGTGCGTATGCAGCCAGAGGAGGACCCCGGTCGTCAGTTCGGACCACATTCTGACGAGGAATTGGATCCGCTGGAGGGAGGATCGGCGGCTGGTGGGACTACAGCCCCTACGCAGCCAGGTGAGCAAACACACGGGGACACTACACTACATGCAGTTAGCCGCGTTGCGCACGCGGGAGATAGCTTTGGGGGGTGGACAGGGGATGGGGGGGCGATGGCAGGCACACGTGGCGCAGCGAGTGATTTTGGGTTATTTCTGGGTGGATTATGGGAGTTGTGGCGCAAGCAAGACGCAAGAGCAGGGCCGTCGCCAGTAGCTGCTTGGACGCTACCGTCCAATGCGTCGATCGCCGACGATAGCGCTAGGGGAGGTAGCACGGCGGGGGCGTCGGTAGGGCAGCAGGTAGCGCCCGTTACGGTAGGGGTCCAGACGGAGAAAGATGGGGAAGGGATTCGCCTGGATGACAGAGCGAAGGGGGAAGTTTATGTGTGTTTCGAGGGCCCCCTAGGTTCACACTTAAAGAAGGAGGTTAGAGAAAAGATTTGGCGCGACGAATGCGTCGAGATCTTTTCCCTTCTCCCTTTGGAAAAATTCAATTTAGATAAAGGGAAAAGGACAGAATATAAGAAGGAAGAGGAGGAGAAACGTCGGTGGAGACTGATTCCACAGACGTTCTCTAACTGGATGCAAGCCTTCGCCATTCTGGCCAGCGTTATAGGTGAAAAGGCGCCGGAGAATTGCTCCGGCCTTTTTTGCTATCTCGATGCGATAGGTGAGGCGTACAGAGTATACGGGGGCCAAACGTGGCTTAGGTACGACGAACAATTTCGTCAGCGGAAAGCGATCTGACCGTCTATTCGGTGGGATCAGAAAGATATTGGCCTATGGTTGCGGGTAATGGCCCCAGTTAGGTTTGGTCAGCCCTTTCAGGGGGGGGGGCCGGGACTAGCAGCTCGGCCAGTGGTTCCCAAGGGGGGGGGGCAGGGAGGACAGTCAGGGAGTCATAGGCTCGGATTGTGTTGGCAGTTTAACGACGGCCAATGCAAATTCGGGAACTCTTGCAGGTTCAAGCACGTCTGCTCCGTGTGTAACGGCACATCACATGGAGCAGCAAAGTGCTTTAAAAAAGGAAAAGGAAAGGGTTTTGGGGCACCTGGAAAAAGGGATGACACCAGTGAAACTGGCAAAGATGGTGCCGTTTTTTAAATAGGTACCCCGACCGAGATAAGGCGAGTTTATTGTTTGAGGGTTTTAGGGACGGTTTTAGAATTCCCGCCCCAGTTCATAGGGTTCCGGTCACAACCAAGAATTTGCCGTCAGCGATTCGGCAATCGGCTGTGGTGACCGAAAAATTGTTTAAGGAGGTTCAGTTAGGCCGCATGGCGGGACCGTTCCGTTCCCCGCCCGTGGCGGACCTGGTGGTCTCACCGCTGGGGGTTGTTCCTAAGAAGGAACCTAACAAGTTTCGACTCATACACCATCTGTCATACCCAAAGGGGGCGTCAGTAAATGACGGTATAGACCCGGAAATTTGTTCTGTAGTGTATACTTCATTTGACGCCGCAATAAAATGGGTCCGCAGGTATGGGCAGGGAGCGAAGCTGGCAAAGGTGGATATCGAGTCTGCGTTTAGGTTGCTCCCAGTTGCTCCAGAGAGCATTCGTTTGTTAGGGTGTTTTTGGGAGGGAAGTTATTTTGCGGATAGGTGCCTACCCATGGGCTGTTCCATTTCTTGCGCTTATTTTGAAGCGTTCAGTTCCTTTTTAGAATGGGTAGTTAGGGATTGCACGGGGATTAGGTCAGTGATCCATTATTTGGATGACTTCCTATGCATAGGGCCAGCAGGTTCGCCTATTTGTGCAACTTTGCTGGGGTCACTTCAATGGGTTTCCGGTCAATTCGGGGTGCCTTTGGCGCCTGGGAAGACAGAGGGGCCCACTACATGTTTAAAGTTCCTGGGCATTACCATTGACACGGTTGCAATGGAATGCAGATTGCCCGAGGAGAAGTTGACAGAGTTAAAGGCGGAGGTAAAAAGAGCAAGGGTTGTCACCAAGGTCACTTTGAGGGAGCTCCAATCGTTATTGGGCAAGCTTAATTTCGCTTGCCGAATAATGCCGATGGGGAGAATTTTCAGCAGAAGGTTAGCGTCAGCAACGGCGGGGGTTCGGTTACCCCACCATTTTATCCGGCTAGGCAAGGAACTCAAGAAAGATTTAGCAGTATGGGCGGCGTTTCTAGAGAACTACAACAGTCGGTCAGTAATGATGGAGGAAATGGTAAACAATTTTGATTGGGAATTGTTTACTGACGCCGCAGGGAGTTCAGGTTTTGGGATTTACTTCCAGGGCCAGTGGTGCGCGGCCGGATGGCCGAGCGACTGGTTCTCGTCAGGGTTGGTAAGGAATTTGGTGCTACTCGAGCTCTTCCCCATTATAGTAGCGGTGGAGATATGGGGCGAGCAATTTAGGAACAAGAGAGTACGCTTTCACTGCGACAACCTGGGGGTCGTGCAGGCGATAAATAAATTGTCTGCATCATCCCCTCCAGTGGTGGCCTTACTGCGCCACCTGGTGCTGAAAGCGTTATCACTGAACGCTTGGATAGGTGCGGTACATGTGCCGGGGGTGAGCAACTCACTAGCGGATGCTCTTTCTCGTTGCCAGTGGGAGCGATTCCGACGTTTGGCCCCGGCAGCGGAGAAGGAAGGGGTGTCTTGCCCGAGACACATCTGGAGCGTGGTCAGCGAGCAGTGAGGCACTTAATAGGTACCTCACTGGCTCGGAGTACGTGGACGGCTTATAGGGCAGCCTGGTCGGAATGGGAGGAGTGGCTGCAGCAGTGGGGAATCGTGCGTTCCGACGAGGACAGGGTAGGGGCGTTGTTGGGATGGTTGGGGAAAAGTTCTGAGACAGGGTTGTCAGTCGCGAGAGTTAACAAATTTATGGGAGGAGTGGCGTTTGGCGCTAAGTTGCGGGGTTTGACTGATGTTACAAAGAATTTTGTAGTGAGACAGGCACTAAAGGGGTTTAGAAGGGGGCGGAGGGGGGGCCAGATATGCGTCGGCCAATCTCGTTCGACTTGTTGAAAAGATTGGGGGGCGCATTGAGGGAGATATGCGGGGACGGGTTTGAATACTCGCTTTTTAAGTTGGCTTTTTCATTAGCTTTCTTTGGGGCTCTTCGGCTGGGGGAACTGGTTTCCCCCAGCAAAAAGAAAGGGGGGGGTTTACAAAGCGAGGATACCAAGGTTATAAAAGGGCGGTTGGAATTAGTCATACGTCGTTCCAAGATGGATCAGGAGGGAAGAGGTCGGAGAGTGTCGCTAGGACAAGTGCGGGGAGAGTCCATGTGCCCAGTTAAATGTTGGGAGGAGTACAGTTTGGTAGCAGAAGTCAGGGTAGGGCCTCTTCTGCAGCACCGAGATGGTCGTTTTTTGTCAAGGTTCCAGTTCGAGGCGGTGTTAAGAAGAGCGATAGATACGCTGGGATTAGACAGCTCTAATTTCGGGACACATTCTTTTAGAATAGGCGCGGCAACGGAGGCAGCAGAGAGGGGACTGGATAGTCAGGCGGTGATGGGCATCGGTCGGTGGAAGTCGGGACGGTTTAAACGTTATATCAGGCCGCACTTGCTTTAAGTGGGGGGGGGGGGGAAGTCTTTTGCGGCGGGGTTAATTACGACTAGTTGTTTTTTCTTTTTGTTACAGATCATCGAGCCGCGTTGGTGTGGATAATGGGCCACTCTTTTGTGTATTGGGGGGGGGGAGAGGGCTAAGATCAGGCCTAACGGTAGACAGTTAAGGCTGAGTAAAGAGACGGCGGTAATTCGATGGATCGGAGTGCGGGGCATGGCCTGGTTCCGGGTGTTACAGGACGTTCAGCGCCTAGTCTTCCTAGACAGGCCGCCTAACATCCTTGTACTGCACGTCGGGGGTAACGATTTGGGGCGGAGACCCTTTAGGGACCTAGGTAGGGACATCCGGTACGATATGCTTCGTATGTTGCAGATGTACCGGGGCTTGATCTTGGTCTGGTCAGAGATGGTCCCTCGCAAGGTGTGGCGCGACGCGCGCTCAGTGCGGGGGATAGACAAGGCCAGGATCAAGGTTAACCGGGAGGTTTCACGCTTCGTTGCGCGTAATGGAGGAGTGGCCGTTCGGCACATAGATCTTGAGAAGGGAGTAGGAAACTATTGGAGGAGCGATGGCGTGCATCTCAACGAGATTGGGACGGATCTGTGGTTAGAGGGGGTTCAGGAGGGAATAGAACGCGCGTTAGTTCTGTGGGGTGCTGCGCAGGCATGAGGTGGTCATGCCATGCTGGCGGTGGCGTTCGGAAGGGGGGGGGGGGAGTTCTTGGAGCCAGCTGATGTGCGGGGCGGGGGGGGGGGGAAACGGGGGGCTGATGGCTGCCTCCCCCCCCCCTCCGCCTTTTTGGTATAGTGTGTGTGGTCAGCCTGTCGCCTCCCGGCTCTGTCAGGCCGTAGTCCCTGCAGAGAAACGTGGCTAGCCGAGGAACGGCTCGCGCCTCTCTGAGTCGGGAGGAGGAGGGCGACTAGGGGCAACCGGTTGTGTGTTGCCTCCCGAGTCAGCTGTCTTGCGACGGGAGGGTTTTAGCGGGAAGGATTTCAGTCTCCCGAGTCGGATAGAGGGAGAGAGCGGCGGGAGGCAGGACGGAAATCCTTTTCCCTGTTGGGGAGGCGACAGAGGGGGTTGGAGGCTCCAGGGACTTCCCCCTTTTCAGTGGGTTGTTTTATTTGATGTTTTTACCCAATTGTTAATAAGAATTTAAATAAACGGCCGCTGTGGCCAAAATTTATCCAAGCTAGAAGTTGCAGTGTTTTAATTGAAGAAAGGGGGAGGTTGGGTTAGGTCACAGAGGTCACATCCGATATACCCGCGTCAAGAGGCGCCGGAATAGTAGCCCCCGGGGATATATATGGAGGCAGCCCATGACAGGGTTAACGGGGAGGCCAGGGTTAATTGAAGGGTGAAGAGGGGGGGGGGGTGTAGTATAGGGGGGAGTAGAGGGGAAGTTAGAGAGAAAGTGCGGGAACAGCAGGGGGAGGAGAATCCCTAGGCGGCAACGGAGGAAGAAGAAGCAGAAGGAGAAGACGGAGGCCACGAGGAAGTCCCACCCACCCGCCCTTACTTTAGCATATAGGGGGCAGTTTAGTTAGTAGAAAGGGTCGTAGAGGTATCGCAACATTGTCATAGCGGCGTTCGGAAGGGGGGGGGGGAGTTCTTGGAGCCAGCTGATGTGCGGGGCGGGGGGGGGGGGGAAACGGGGGGCTGATGGCTGCCTCCCCCCCTCCCCCTTTTTGGTATAGTGTGTGTGGTCAGCCTGTCGCCTCCCGGCTCTGTCAGGCCGTTGTCCCTGCAGAGAAACGTGGCTAGCCGAGGAACGGCTCGCGCCTCTCTGAGTCGGGAGGAGGAGGGCAACTAGGGGCAACCGGTTGTGTGTTGCCTCCTGAGTCGGCTGTCTTGCAACGGGAGGGTTTTAGCGGGAAGGATTTCAGTCTCCCGAGTCGGATAGAGGGAGAGAGCGGCGGGAGGCAGGACGGAAATCCTTTTCCCTGTTGGGGAGGCGACAGAGGGGGTTGGAGGCTCCAGGGACTTCCCCCTTTTCAGTGGGTTGTTTTATTTGATGTTTTTACCCAATTGTTAATAAGAATTTAAATAAACGGCCGCTGTGGCCAAAATTTATCCAAGCTAGAAGTTGCAGTGTTTTAATTGAAGAAAGGGGGAGGTTGGGTTAGGTCACAGAGGTCACATCCGATATACCCGCGTCATGTCTGGCTCCGTTGATGTCCCTCATATGACGGATCTGTCACACCGTTACTAAAGTTTTTCTGCTCCTATGATGCAAATGTGAACAGATTCTTAGGTGTAAGATATAAAGAGATATTGGTAAGTGGAGCTGTGCTTTATCTTGTCTCGATGTCCTCCTTAATTGTAGGTTTACCACCTGGGCGAGGGTCAGGATTCCACGTCCTGGCTAAACAATAACAAAGGAGACCTGGGCAAGATGTTCCTCTCTCACTTGGAGAATGTGGTTGGCTTCCTCCACACCAAGTTCCCCGAGAAGAAACTGCTGATGTGGGATGACATGCTGAGAAAGCTGAGCAGAGAGAGCATACAAGGTGAGTGGCCGCCTGTCTACTGTTTCCTTTTAGCAAAAACGGTAGCCAATCAGAGGGTGGGGTGGGGCTATAATACAGTGTAGCCAATCAGATCCTGGCAGTGATGAGTGTAGCAGCAGATGAGTATGCTGAGCATATGGGGCAATGACCTGTCCACTTTCTTTGGTATGTTAGTAAGACAGTAGCAGTGACGGAGGGGGACATACAAAAGGTTACAAGAAGCTACAGCAGCACAGAGTATCTTAGATCAGGAAGTGATCTGTGGTTGTGTTAGTGAGGACAGGACGGAATGTGACGTGTCAGCAAAGTGGAGACAAGTAGAAGGCCACAGACATGATTTAAAGTGACCCTCCGGTCCTGAAGAAACATAGATGGCCGCACCGCTAGTCTGACTACCTGAGGCACACTGTGCATTAATATGCATGGATAGTCAGCGCTTGCCATGCTGAATCCTCAGGTGAATTCCAGTCATCTAAGCCTCGCTTTACGGTGTATGTGCTGGAAGATGACATGAGAGGCGCACGTCACTTACATGGGATTCAGCCTGGTTTGTACCGACGTCAGAAGGAAAGTGGGTGGCAGCAAGAGGCTGAAGAGGAGGGATTTAACAAGTGACATCTTTACTTGGAGCTGTAATGGCGCCGCCTCTTGAGGCAGGGCATTTCACTAACAGGCGCTCTGCAATAAAAGTAGAATTTTGACTTTTTTGCCGATTTGCTCTATTCTGCTTAAAACATCAATGTTCTCCTGCTGCTATGCTGTTTTACACTGTGGGGCCAGGTAATATACCTATATTCTGCTGACAGGTTCCCTTAAAGGTAGTGGTAGGAGCAAGGGATAGTGATGCCAGATCTATGAGCAGGCCATACATAAGATTTCTCCGTTGGGGGTCAGTCAGGAGACCCCGTACGTGTATTAGATTGTTGGCAGTGGTGATTTAAGGGCTTTTTAACGCAAGAGTTTTTTTCCGTGCGAGTATGGTCCGATTTTTTATTTTACGGAAATAGAACGCACTGATTTCATAATCAGATAGTCTGAGTAAAAAAATGCAGCATGTCCTATCTTGGTCTGATTCTTGGGCAAGAATTGTCCATTCAAATCAACCGGTGCATTAAAAAAACGGACATATGAGTGCGTTCTGATTTTTTTTTTCATGCACCCATTGATTTTAATAGAACTTTTCAATTAGATCAGTTGAGCCACCTTCCATTTTTTAATGCACAGAAAACACAGATGACACTTGGATGACAGTCTTGAGATGCAGTATACAAGAGAGCAGCACCAGGCGATGTTATATTGTAAGAATCACATGATACATCCAGCACAATCCACGTGTCTTCAGTAGAAAGAATCTTTATTCCCAAAACGACCAGATTACAGCAACGTTTCGACTCGCAAAGGTAGAGTCTTTCTCAAGCTGTCAGTACATACACATATACCCTTCATATAAATAGAAAGCCTCAACCAATCAAAGCATACATTAATTAAAAGTACTTAGCAGTGTATCTAACTCACCTGACCGGGGATGAGAGCGCACCTGTCACACTGTAA
Source organism: Eleutherodactylus coqui (assembly GCF_035609145.1). Classification (NCBI taxonomy): domain Eukaryota; kingdom Metazoa; phylum Chordata; class Amphibia; order Anura; family Eleutherodactylidae; genus Eleutherodactylus; species Eleutherodactylus coqui. The sequence goes on from NC_089844.1 coordinate 199,475,101, forward strand.
CCACCACCTCAGATCACTCAAAGGGTGTTGCAGACGCCATCTTTGCCAGCTAATGCATACACAGGTGTTGTTTGTAGTCTCTGATTGGTTGAGGCTTTCTATTTATATGAAGGGTATATGTGTATGTACTGACAGCTTGAGAAAGACTCTACCTTTGCGAGTCGAAACGTTGCTGTAATCTGGTCGTTTTGGGAATAAAGATTCTTTCTAGTGAAGACACATGGATTGTGCTGGATGTATCATGTGATTCTTACAATATAACATCGCCTGGTGCTGCTCTCTTGTATACTGCATCTCTGGATTTATTGAGGACGTTGGTCCAGTCCTTTGGAGAAGCCTGCGCCTATGTGCTTTCTGCATTGAGTAAAAAAGAAAAAAACCCTCCTGAGTAGGATCTGTCGGTGAGTGCTGCTGCCTATACATTGCTTGTTTTCCTGTATATGATAGACTGTAGTCAGCGTGCACCTGACCGGGGTGTGAACCCACCTACTGATCTGGGTGACGATGTCCCAGAATTCCCACGACCGTTTGCATACACCAACGCTGATGCCACCAGGATACTGGCGGACATAGCAAATGACGGTACCTTCCTGAGTTCTCCATCTGTTTGCAATCTACAGTCTAAATATGAATTTGAAAAGAAAAAAATAATTTCGTATGGTCTGCATATGGTGACATTGAAGGAGTACTTCAACATGAAACGTATTCCAAGGGGGTTACGAACGAATGTCCGCCCGACTCTTATGATGGACAATATGGAATTTCGTTTAAAATATGAAGCAATAGCCAATAAATTCTCCTTCGATGTCATCTTGCTTAATATTGAATATTTGCAGGCTGAGACTAGGAAGCACCAAGCAACTTTATCTGAGATAGAGACACAGCTAACTTCTCAATTATCTGGCTCTGATCTTTCTGACCTAATGAAGAAAATTGATGAATTATGTAGGCAATACAAGAAGGACATTGAATCCACTAAAATACAAAAGTGGCAACGCGATATAGATGACTATAGGTCCGGCAGGGTCTATAGTTGGCAGGGGGAGCGCAGAAATGGTGCTCAACAATTTAGATCTCGTCCCAATAGACGACAGAAGAGGAATGTGAATAGGAACCGTTCACCGTACTTTGGTTTTACATCGGCAGCATCCGATTCGACGGATGATCCTGGAGGACACAATAATGAGGAGAGATCTCAGTATTCTTTTTTAGATCGACGACCACCGATACGTTCCAAGGGAGGTCCTCCGTCGACAAAAGAACACGCCGTGGAGGCTGACATCACAACCGCTCGAGGAAAAAACCCGATGACCACGCGGTCCAGGAACAGACGGAACTAACTACGGAAACCGCCACTTCGTCTCTGGTGGTAAATATCTCACAACGTATGTTATCCGATGTGGAAGTGCAAGTTCTATCTAAAGGGCTTTCATTTTGTCCCTCAGTTCCAGCTGACTGGTTTCAGCTGGAACTTGACTGTGATAAGTTTTTGAGGAAGCTCAAGCTACGCACATATTTTGCGGACAAGTCGAATGTTCAATCTAATGATGTACCATCTGACTCTAGTTTTGGTTTTACCTCAAAGAAACTTGGTTTACGGGGGAAAAGTACGTTCCAGCCCCCGACCACAGAAACGGCAGTAGAGACATATATGAAGTTGGTGAAGAGAGATCTTAAACAACTAAGAAAAAAAAGTGTATGTCAATATGTTCCCTCTAATTTGAACTAAGCTGAGAGACAGGCATTGCGTGATCTTCGGTCGGACGTGTCCATCACGATCAAACCTGCCAACAAGGGCGGTGCGGTGGTCGTGATGGACACGTCCCAATATAGAGCAGAAATACTCAATCAATTAAGAGATGTGGCAGTCTATGAATTGCTCAGCGGGGACCCCACGACACGATTCCAAGTACAACTTAAGAACATGGTGGATGAGGCCCTCTTGCTGGGGATTGTCGATAAGGCCCTGGCGGACTTTCTTTGTATCAAGCATCCAAGGGTACCCTGTATATACACCTTACCCAAAATTCACAAGAGGCTTGAGAGTCCGCTAGGCAGACCGATAATCTCCGGCAGAGGGTCCTTATTCAATAATCCCTCAAAATTCCTCGATCAGGTTCTATGGGAGTTTGCGGTAGGGGCTAATTCATATTTGAGAGATACGAGTGACTTTCTTGTAAAAATACAGGAAATACAGATTAATGCACAAACTGTTCTGGTGACGATGGATGTAATATCACTTTACACCATCATTACCCATTCCAGGGGTGTTGAGGCTGTGCGTGGGTGCCTCGTTGGATCCCAATTACCAAATTCTTCTGTTCAATTTACCCTGGCGCTGCTGGAGTTCATTTTACACAACAACTACTTTCTATTTGAAGAGTCTTATTACCGACAGTGCCAGGGTACCGCGATGGGGTCCAACGTGGCGCCCACGTACGCAAACATCTTCATGGACTGGATTGAAAGGAACCATATATACACGCATTCGATGTGGCCCAAAGTGCCATTCTGGGGCCGCTACATCGATGATGTGTTTTTCCTGTGGGAGGGCACCATCGATGAATTAACCCTCTTCCATGCATCGCTGAATGAAATTCTACCTGAATTGAATTTCACGATGGCCTACTCACAGGATAGAATACATTTCCTTGATGTCCTGGTAATCAAAAATGGATTGACGTTGGAAACTGATCTGTTTTGCAAGGAGACGGACCGTAACAACTTGCTCCTATTTGGGAGTTGTCATCCCAGTAAGACTGTAACATCACTACCTTGGAGCCAGTTGTTGCGGGTCTGTCGAATTGTAAGAGAGACAGATGTGGATGAAAGGCTGAGGCAGATGTGCCAGAAGTTCAAAGAAAGGGGTTATCCGCACAGATTAGTTGAGGGTGCCTCTGAGAAGGCGAGGGCCCGTAATCGTATTGAGCTTTTGACCCCTCGAGAAAAGCTAGGGACTACAGGACGGATGCTATTTGTTTCTACCTATAATGGTATGAGCGGACAGATTTCCAATGTTCTGCGACGATACTGGTCCATTCTGTCAAAAAGCTGTCCCCAAATTACGGAATTCCATAGTCCCCCGATGATGGCGTACAGGAGGGGTCCCAATATAAGAGACCAGTTGGTACAATCATATCGGAAAACAGCTAAGATGGGAGGTCAACAGGTCTTAACGCAACCCAGGCGTGGGAATTTTCCATGCCTGGGTTGTTCCTGCTGTAGCAATTTGCTGAGGGGCGAATTCTTTTATCATCCACAGACTGGAAAAAAGTTCAAAATCAAAGGACATTTTACATGTCACTCGTCTTTTGTCGTCTATATTATTACATGCCCCTGCTGGCTATATTATGTGGGAGAAACAACCACTGAGATTAAAACGAGGATTACGAACCATAAGAGCACGGTTCGCACCAAAAAGGTTGATCTCCCCATACCACACCACTTTGTGGAACAGAATCATTCAACGAGCCAGTTGCGCTTCAGAGTCATCGACCAGGTCCCTTTAGACATCAGGGGAGGGGACAGGGAGATGGCTCTGAAGCGTAAAGAACTTGAATGGATCTTTAGGCTGGAGACTTTGTCTCCACTAGGTCTTAATCTTGAATTCAACACTGCTATGCATTTATAGGTGGATGGGTGACGTCAGCACCCTGAATTACCATTTGCATTTTTTGATATGCGGCATTTTATGCAGTTTGTACTTATTAACTGATTTGTAATATATGTCTCTTTTTCTCCTTTTTTCTCTTTCTGTTTTTAGATTGTAAACCGGTTGGAGAGCACGCACCTACACCTGGACTTCCGCCTCATATATGATTTTTGATGTCCATTTGCGATTTTGTGCATAATTGATTGAAATGATATAAGCAACATGTTTTTGAAGAAATGATCCTCTTTCTCAGCTATGCCTTAATTCCTTCCGCATTAATAAAAACACTGCATGAACATTAGGTCGTAGTCCTGTTGTCCTTAGATAATGGGGGTGATACTTATCACTAGTGGGGTACCCTAGTATTAAAAGGTGTTTAGCTACTTGCATGCACACTTTACGCTATACGTTAGGATATGATTTGAATGTTACTATTGTATGGAGCGGGATTAACCCTCAATCCTTCTCCATACAATCCATGGGTACTGGTGCATTATGTCTCCACTGGATGTATGGGTGGAGATATGGGTTGGCCGGTGTCACGGACAGAGAACTTCTAGGCCATGCCTCCCTCACCTCCTGCATCCTCTTGAAATAGCCCTGGCAGCTCGCTTGTGTACCCCCACCCTGATACAGTGCTTATACCCACATGGCCGTGGCAGCTGACACGTGTTCCCGCCGGAGTCCCATCTGTGCTCCGCTGCCGCTGTGCTCATACCTCTCCTCCGCTCCTGTTCCTCCTGCAGCTGCTGCTACCGGGGTCGCTGTTACTCTCCTCACGGCTGTCACAGTCAATGCCGGCGCTCGCAAACCAAGCTGTGTCTGTCCATGCACCCATGGCACCACTCTCCTCCCCGCTGTCACCCTGCATGCTGCCATGTCAAACATCGCTCTCTTTGGCCATGTCCCCCTGGTGGCACTGTCGGTGTCCTCGCTCTCAACCTGCATCGTGCCGCTCACCCCACCTTCTCCCCGCCGGCTCACTGAGCCAAAAGGATCCATAGCAGCTGAGGGGGGCGTGGCCTGGGAGTTCCCTGTAACTGACAGTGGCTAACCGATGTCTCCACCCATACATACGGTGGAGACATAATGCACCAGTACCCAAACAGCGAACCTCCTTGATGTAACTACGTTATGGAGACATTGAGGTTTGTCAAGATTCCCCTTGACATTTGGGACATCAACATCCTTAGGTCTCCAACTCTCCGTATACTTCAACCTACTGAACTGATGAAGGGGTTTTGTGCCGTAATGCGTTTCACACTATAAATATGAAAGAAATATTAAAGATGATCGAGTGTTGCAGTAAACCACCAGTTCTTGTAGTTCTATCCTCCCGTTGAATCTATGAACGACACATGGAGTACATGGGTCTGGAAGAGAACTCCGTCTGCTCCGCCTCCATTCACTTTAATTACTATTGCTTCTGTGTAAAGTACAGGACCGATAGTCGCTGGTATGGCTGCCAAGCGCTAAAGCTTCCAATAGTCGTACTGTGCGAAGGTACCTTAAGGGCTCATACCCACTGGTGACAGATTTTTCTGCAATGCGAGAGTGAGTGAAAATGCATGATTATGAAACCAATAATTTTCAATGGTTTGATTCTCATTTGCGATGTGCTCACTTAAGACTCGCAGCGCCAAGAAAAATCAGCGCTATCGCCCATTGTTTTCAATGGGGTCGGTGGCAGCAGCGGTGGCCCCATTAAAAACATAGGGAGTACATTGCGCTCCCCTGACACAGCTGTGACAGCTATGACAAGGAATTCCTTCATTCCTGCGGGGGTGAAGGAAGCCTCTGCCACAGCTGTGGCAGAGTTCCCTTATGCTATCCCATTGCTTTCAATGTGGCCAGTGCTGCCGCATCCCCATTGAAAGCAATGAAATAAAGGCCACCATGGGGGACAATGATTTTCGGGGAGGAGGCTTGACATAAAAACCCTACCCCTAAAATCATCCCTAGCTGTAAAACAAAAGTAAAAAAATAAATTTACTCACCTAGAAGAACTGTCCGGCTCTTCTTTCCGTGCCCGGCCGTCTTCATCTGTCATCTGGTGGCCGGGGATTGAAAAATCCCTGCCTCCAGAAAGAGCTGCTTCTGATTGGCTGAACGCTGTGTTCAATCAGAGGTAGCGCCCAGCTGTCATTGAATCAGCCGTCACTGAGCCAGAGGCACTATCACCAAATGGGGCCTATCCTCCCCCCAAGTAAAGGTTGGGGGCACCAAATATGGCCAGTCGCACCAGTGGTAGGGGAGGACCTTTCTCTAAACACGGCCAGTCGCACCGGAGGCAGGGGTCACCATTTGCCAAACATAACTAGTCACATTTGGAACGAGGGGGGGCACCGAACGCCACACACGGTCAATCGCACCACGGGCATTTTTTTCGCCACACACGGCCAATTGCACCCCAGGCATTTTTTTTCGTCCCACATGCCGGACTTTGGGGGGGCCCCTTTTTTTCGCCACACAAGACCAATCACAATGCATGCATTGGGGGGCACCTTGACTTCACCACACAAGGCAAATCGCACCGCGGGCATGGGAGCCACCTTTTATTGCGCCACACATGTCCAATTGCACAGTGGGCATGGGGGCCACCTTATTTTGGAAATCTCACCCCCTTTGTTGCTACTGTAAGTGCTGGAGGGTATGCATGGAAAATCCACTACAAATCCACTCCTACAGTTATCTGTATTCTTGGTGCTTGACAAAAGGTCAAAATTCTACAAATCTGTATGCATGAGGCTGCTGTCACACGTGCGTTCAGAAAATGCAGTCCAAAAACCGCCGCGTTTTACTGTGATTTCGCGCTGCATTTTGGAACACTTTGACAGTGTTTTTTAATGCACCCCATCGTGATGGGTGATTGCTATATTTTTGCGCATTTTAGCACTTTGTAACGCATCTCAGACAGCACTCTAAAATCTAGGCATTAGAAATGCAACATTCAAGTTTTCATCTGCGAAGCCCCATTGAAATCACTGAGAGCGTTGTACTGCGCTAATCATGGTAAAAAGCAGGCCCTGAGAGAGCGGCCTAAGGCCGACTTCACACCCGCAAAAAAGATCTCGCATGAATATGAACCCCATTCTTTTGAATATACATAAGCGATCTTTTGTCTTTCTTTAGCCCACAATGCACCGTGATGCGGTAAACAAATCGAGGGATGCCCTATCTTTGTGCACACTCTCGCATCACATCTCCCATTATTTTAAATGGGGCCGGCAGCAGCATCGCACAACGTGTTAGGTGCATGCGATGCAAGCTCTCCCCATTGAAAACAATGGGAGAAACTCTGCCATCCTCCACCGCGGCTGATCGCTGCTTCCCTGAAGTGATGCAAGAGGTGTTATGGGAATAATATCTTATTCCAGATGAGTTCACTATCTGCTCCAATTGGTTAAAATGAGAAGTAGCATGCATGCAATATATGAGTCCGACTCCATGTTGGTCATTCACCAGTACACTTCTGGTTTAGGGCTCACACCCACTGGCGTTTTTTTCTCCACTGCGCTGCGAGAGTAAAGGAAAAGTCTGGCAGCGCAGTGCGAGAAAAAAAACGGCATCACGCCGGGATATCGCCAGTGTTTTCAATGGGGCCAGCGGCAGCAGCACTAGCCCCATTGAAAAGAAATCGAGAATGCCGCAGACTTCTGCCACAGCTGTCACAGCTGTGGCCGAAGTCCGCGGCATGCTATCCCATTGCTTTCACAGTACTCCACAGTACAAGGCAAAACAGTGTTCCAAGTGCAGACATTAAGACAGACTTGATTTAGAGTACCTCCACACGGTGATCCCTTAATTTAGGACGCCCTTGTGTGAACAACTAAAAGACGTGTAGCTCAACCCAGCAGTCCCAGACTTCAGGACACTTGGGTGTAAACAATTGAAGAAGAGTACCTCCACCCAATGGTCTCAGAATCAGGACGCTCGGGTATGTGAATTAAAGATGAGTACCTCTGCACTGGGCCTTGGGAAGAACACACTCGCGGTTCGCTCACGCTCCCTCTCTCTCTGGGGCTTACTCTTCGCTCATGATAGAACAGTCAATCAAGGGAACCTCTCCTCTTCTTCCATTCTTCACTGCATGAGGGTTGAAGGTACCCCCATGCAGCCAGCACTCTTGATCAGGAACACAGAAGAATCTCGACCTCTGAAGAATTACTCTAACAGAAAAAAGTTATTGAAAGTAACACCATTAGAAAGTATAACATCTAGATCGTTCTCTCATTTAAAAGCTAGAGAGATGTTCTGGATCTTCCGTATGGATACACTGGCCCCTAAAGGCCTTAATGAGTCCCTTGAAAAAATCTTTTAAATCATGTTTCCTCAAGAAAGCAATAGTTATATTATCCGTCATATTGTGGAATAAAATATAATAAAAGCATATTAGTATACATATAGAGATGAGCGAACGTACTCGTTTCGAGTAATTACTCGATTGAGTACCGCCATTTTCGAGTACTTCACTACTCGAGTGAAAAGTACTCGGGTGCGCTGTGGGTGAGTGGGGGGTTGCAGCTGGGAGTGGGGGGGGAGAGAGAGAGGGCTCCCTCCTGTTCCCCGCTACTACCCCCCACTCCCCTCTGCAACCCCCCGCCCCACAGCGCACCCGAGTACTTTTCACCCGAGTAGTGAAGTACTCGAAAATCGCTGTGCTCGATTGTGAAATCGCCCTTACCGAGTACGTTCGCTCATCTCTATATACATAATAAAATGTTACCCGACTTTGAGCTTACGTAGTCAGAGATATGGACAGTTATTTATCATTTTATTATGAGGAGAACTTCTAGAACGTTAGGGGTATAATATTTATTTGAACATGTAGTTTTAATATTCCTTTTATATATTTCTCCTTTTTATAGGTGATAGAGAGAAAAATGCTAAACAGTATAGAACATCTACAATATGTACCCAGTATAGTGAGTCCGTTTAACCCCTTAGTGACAAAGCCTGTTTGCGCCTTAGTGACGGAGCCAAATTTTGGAAATCTGACATGCGTCATTCAACGTAGCATAACTCCGTAAAGGCTTTACATATCCAAGTGATTCTGACATTGTTTTTTCGCCACATGTTGTACTTCATTTTGGTTGTAAAAAGAGACCGATATAATTTGTGTATATGTATTAAAAGTACCAATATTGGAAAAATTTTGAAAAAATTGTCATTTTTTCAAATTTTCAACTTTAATATCTCAAATATGTCCAAACATACTGTACAAATTTTTGATAAGATATATTTCCATCTGTTTATTTTATTCTGAATGCACACTTGAAAAACTTTTGCGTTTTTTTAACCATTTATAGGACGTACAAATTTAACATTACTTTTCAGCATTTTGAGGAACACTTTGTTTTCCTGCACCAAGCCAAGTTTGCAAAGGCTCATGAGTGTCAGTATAATAGATACCCCCCCAAATGACCCCATTTTAAAAACTACACCCCTTAATGTATTCACTGAGGGGTGTCATGAGTATTTTGACCCGACCAGTTTTTTTCTGGAATTAATTCAATTTAGAGGAGAAAAAATAAAATTTCATAGTTTTGCAAATATGTCATTTTAAAGACATATTTTTTTCCTATATTGCCCATGAAAATGAGGATTTACACCCAAAAATGGATACCCCCGTTTCTCCCGTGTTCAGAAACATACCCATTGTGGCCCTAATCTTATGTCTGGATGCACAACGGGACCCAAAATGAAAGGAGTAGTCGGTGTCTTTCAGAACATAAATTTTGCTTGAAGGCGTTTTAGACCCATAGCACTTTTGTAGAGCTCTTGAGCGGCCAAAACCAAAGAGAACGCCCACAAGTGACCCCATTTTGAAAACTAGACCCCTTAACTAATTTATCTAGGGGTGTACTGCCCATTTTGACCCCACAGTTTTTGAATGAATTCAAGCAAAGCAAAAGGAAAAAAAAATGATTTTCGTTTTTTTGGCAATTCTGTCGTTTTAAAAACTGCTTTTTTGGTACAGCACACATATGAATGAAGACTTGCACCCCAAAATGGATACCCCTGTTTGTCCCGTGTTCAGAGACAAACCCATTGTGGCCCTAATCTTTTGTCTGGATGCACAACGGGGCCCAAAATGAAAGAAGTAGTCGGTGGCTTTCAGAACAGAAATTTAGCATGAAGGTGATTTAGGCCCCATTGCCCACTTGTAGAGCCCTTGAGCGGCCAAAACGACAGAGAACCCCAACAAATGACCCCATTTTGAAAACTAGACCCCTTAACGAATTAATCTAGGGGTGTACTGTGTATTTTTACCCTACAATTTTTGAATAAATCTAAGCAAAGCAAAATTACAATTTTCATTTTTTTGGCATTTGTATCAAATTAAAAACAGTTTTTTTTGTACAGCACACATATAAATGAAGACTTTCACCCCAAAATGGATACCCCTGTTTGTCCCGTAGTCAGAACCATACCCCTTGTGGCCCTAATCTACTTAAAGGACACATGGCTAGGCCTATAATGGAAGGAGCACCCGTTGGATTTCAGGGTACAACAGAATAAATTCCAGGCCCCATTGCCCACTTATAGAGCCATTGAGCATCTAAAACGATAAAGAACCCCCTCAAATGACCCCATTTTAAAAACTAGACCCCTTAATGAATTCATACAGGGGTGTACTGAGTATTTTGACCCCACAGTTTTTGAATAAATCTAAGCAAAGCAGAAGGAAAAAATTACGTTTTTCATTTTTTTGTCAATTTTGTCAATTTAAAAACGGGTTTTTTTGTACAGTTTACATAGGAATGAAGATCTTCACCCCAAAATGGATACCCCCATTTGTCCCGTGTTTAAAAACATACCCATTGTGGTCCTAATCTACTTATAGGACACATGGTTAGGCCTGTAATGCAGGGAACACCCATTGGATTTCAGGGCAGAACTGAATAAATTCAAGGCCCCATTGTTCATTTGTACGGAATAAAAATTGACTCCCTAAAAATCCCCCACCCCTCCCCCACACACTCTGCGCCCTTTTCGGCATTCCCCAAATCTTAGATCAAAGTAATAATGTGAACTGTGTGGTATTTCCGAAGACAGGGGTAATTACGGAGGCAGGTTGGTATGGGTACATGGGGCAATAAAACCAGGTATCCCCCCCTCCTCTCATGCTTTTTGGGGGTCATTTCTTGACCTCAGTGGTGGGTATAGGGTGTAAAAAGTGGCGCTCTGTGAGTCTCCCTAAGCTTGCCGAGGTGCGGCGGTCTCGCACAGAAGACGCTCAACAAGCTGCTCCTGGAACTGCAGGAAGGCGAGCATTCCCGGGGCTTCTTGTAAATTGCGTATTACAGGTAGCGGTCTGAATAACGCCGGGCTCACACAGCCGTAGGTGGAATCCGCTTGTGGAGGTCCGCAGCGGATCCCAGCTGTGAGCCCGGCTGTGACCCTGCGTACGGCCGCCTATTGTACTGCGCATAACTGCCTACTCACACGGGCGGTCATTCGCAGTACTTTTTTAAAATTTGTATTTCCCGCACAGTCGCTTAGCAATGACCCGGGTACCCGCAGCCAGTATACAACGTAGTTGCGTATGGGCAGCGGGTATATGCGCAACCACGGAGCACAATGGGCTCTATGTTGCGGATATCCGCGGTAAAATAGAACCTGCTGCGTTCTCTTTTCTGCGAGTGGATTACGCAATTCCGACCCGCTAATGTGAGCGGAATTGTGTAATCCAATGCGCTTCATTTGCGTATTACCGCGGATCAGACGCATGCGGAATCCGTAATTCCTATCCGGTCATGTGAGACCGGCCTAAGGTAGATCGCTACCTTTTTATCACGTGACCGTGGACCGCTCAACGAGGCCACCCGTCACTGCTCCAGGCTCTCGGCGACCGTTGGTCGCTGGGAACAAGGAGATTTTAAATTTCCTGGACTCCCCGACTCCTGTGTTCGCTGTTTTGCCGGCGGTCGCATGTGCAGAATCCGGCTAAGTTCATGGATGAGGATCGCGTCAGGGTGCAAATACAGAGGCCTCCGGTAAAAAGTTTCATCTCCTCTCACCGATCGCATCGGTGAGGGGAGATGAAGCTTCACCTTTTTTTTACTTTTACGTGATCGCCATTATCCATTGGATAACGGCGAACACGTGACGAGGAACCGCTCACTGCGGCCCCCGTGAAATCTCCAGGCTCTCGGCTAAGTTTTGTAACCAGGAACAGGGAGATTTTAAATTATCCTGGCAATCCACGGCTTTTGCGCATGCGTCCGCCATTTTGGCGACGGGTGTGTGCGCAGAAGCTGGGGTAAGGTCCGCGGATAAATCCGCGGGCCTTAGGTACGTCATTTCATCCTCCCTTACGGATATGATCCGTGGGGGAAGATGAAACACAAGCTTTTTTTAACTTTTTTAAACCTTTTTTTTTTTACTTTTACACTTTTTTTTTCACTTTTTACACTTTTTTTTTAACTTTACATGATCACTGTCATCCATTGGATAACAGTGATCATGTCCCCGGTATAATCTCTCTGTTCCTGGCTACACATGGCAGCCAAGAGCAGAGGGATTTTAAATGTCAATCATTGGGTGCGCATGCGCAGACGGGGATTCGGGTCCCGGGACATCGGGGAGGACTTAGGTGAGTATTTTCACCTCCCCTCATGGATCGGATCCATGAGGGGAGGTGAAACTGACTTTTTTAAAAACTTTTTCGCGATTGCCGCTATCCAATGGATAGCGGCGATCGCGTGCCCGGGGACCGCTCACCAAGGTCAAAACACCTCCTGGTTCCCGGCTACCTTCAGGAGCCGGGAGCCAGGAGATTTCAAATTTGCCGGGGGCTCCCGCGCGTGCGCCTGACGTCATTGTCTGGCGAGCATGCACAGAAGACCGCCGGCGGGTGCGGGAGGACCCGATCTCCGGGGGACACCGCCGACAAGCCAGGTAAGAATTTTCAGCTGCTCTGATGGATCCGATCCATCAGGGCAGCTGAATATCTAACTTTTTAGGCACTTTTCTTAACTTTTTTGCGATCGGTGCTATCCATTGGATATTGCCGATCGCAATACCGGGGGGGACTGCCCGCATCCTGGGATGACAGCTCCATGCTGTCGGCTACCTGAGGGCACCGACAGCATGGAGCTGTCACGTCCTCAGGCAAGTGGGCATTAATCCAAAGAGGATTCATAAAACTACATCCTCTAGGATTAAAGCCCACTTACTAAGGACGTAGTTTCCCGACGGGGCAGTCGTTAAGGGGTTAAAGATTTATTGTTATAAAATGATAGAGTATGATTGTTTATAGAATTGTTTCCCTATATGTCCTGTCATATGACATTAGTGAACAGAGCTAAATCCACGAACGAGTGGAGCGCACGTTGCGTTCCATGACCAAGGAAGTGAGAGAAGTTACGTCGCGACATCACAGCTACCACGTGACACGCTCTTTTGGAATGCATCGATGCGTCTCAAAAGGTTCAGGGTGACGTAGCCACTAGAGGTACGTCATGCGCCGCGCCTATGGGACGCATCGAGCATTCCAGGGCACATTGATGACGCAGACACTTGAAATTAGTGTGCTGTGCTGTCAGCTTGCTCACTTCATATATCTCATGATCCACTGCTTGCTCAAGCGGTTTCACCTGCCCCCGGTCCTGGGCTTAACCCCTTAACGACCAGCCCATAGTGTTTTTACGTCCTCCCGAAGTGGGCTTTATTCTCTGAGAACGTAAAAATGTGTCCTGCAGAGAATAAAGCCCCTCGGGCTCTGGACGTGACAGCTCCATGCTGTCGGTGTCCGCAGGTAGCTGACAGCATGGAGCTGTCATCCCGGGCTGTTCGGACCCCCCCCCCCCGGCATTGCGATCGGCGCTATGCAATGGATAGCGCCGATCGCAAAAAAGTAAATAAAACTGCAAAAAAGTGACATATTCAGCTGCTCTGATGGATCGGATCCATCGGAGCAGCTGAATTTACTCACCGAGGTCCGCCGCTCGACTCCCCGCTGTCCCGATGCTCCGGGCGCCGTAGCCGTCCTTCTGCGCATGCGCGCCAGGCGGCATTACGTCAGCCACATGCGCAGAAGGGAGACTTAAAATTTCCTGGCTCCCGGCTCCTGTAGGTAGCCGGGAGGCAGGAGATGTCAGCAGGGACCGCGGTGAGCGGTCCCCGGTACCGCGATCGCTGTTATACAATGGATAACGGCGATCGCGGAAGAGTGAAAAAAAGTGTAAAAAAAGAAAAGTTTCACCTCCCCTCATGGATCGGATCCATGAGGGAAGGTGAAAATACTCACCTCAGGTCCGCCGATGTCCTCCGGCCGGTGTCGGGACCCTCCGCTGGCTTCTGCAATGTGCCGATGTGGGGCGCATGCGCAGAAGGCTGGCGAGCCCGGCAAATTCAAAATCTCCCTGCACCCGGCTGTCACAGTTAGCCGAGTGCAGGGAGATATGACTGGGGACCGCTGTATGTGGTTTCCAGTCATATGATCACCGTTATCCATCGGATAACGGTGATCTTATAAAGTTAAAAAGTCAAAAAAAAGAAAAAGTTAAAAGTTAAAAAAAAGTTTAAAAAGTTAAAGTTTCATTTCCCCTTACGGATCATATATCTGTAAGGGGGGATGAAATTACGTACCCAAGGTCCCGGATTTGTTCCCTGATGGGATGTTGATCCGTGGACCTTACCCCAGCTTCGGCGCATGCGCCAGTCAGCATGATGGCGGACGCATGCGCAAAAGTGAAATATTGTCCAAGAAATGTAAAATCTCCCTGTTGCTGGCTACCAAAGGTAGCCAAGAGCCTGGAGATGTCACGGGGGGCGCCGTATGCGGTTACTGGTCACGTGATCGCCGTTATCCAATGCATAATGGCGATCACGTAAAAGTTCTTTAAAAAGTGGCAGTTTCATCTCCCCTCACCGATGCGATCGGTGAGGGGAGATGAAACATCTTCTCGGAGGCTTCCGCATTTGAATCCAGATGCGATTATCCTCCATGGACCCTTCCGGCTGCTGCGCATGCGCCCGCCGGCAAAATGCCGGACACATTTGCAGGAGCCGGGAAGCCCAGGAAATTTTAAATCTCCTTGCTCCCAGCGACCAATGGTTGCTGAGTGCTTGGAGCAGTGACCGGTGGCCTCGTTGAGCAGTCCCCGGTCACGTGATAAAGTAGCGATCTAACATTAGGCCGGTCACGCATGACCGGAGGGGAATTACGGGTTCTGCATGCGCTTGATCAGCGGTAATCCACGGATCAATCACATGCATTGGATCACACAATTCCCCCCAATTAGCGGGTCGGAATTACGGAATCCACTCACAGAAACAGAACACAGTATGTTATATTTTACCACGAATATCTGCGACCTAGAGCCCTTTGTGCTCCTTGACCGCGGATATACTCGCAGCCCATGTGCAAATACATTGTGTGCGGGCTGCGGGTACCCGGGTCATCTCTAAGCGACGGCGCGGGAAATGCAAACAAAAAAAAAAGTACTGCGCATGACCGCCTGTGTGAGTCGGCAGTTATGCGCACTACATTACGCAGCCGTACGCAGGGTCACAGCCGGGCTCACAGCTGGGATCCACTGCGGGCCTCCGTAAGCGGATTCTGCATACGGCCGTGAGAGCCTGGCATAATTTAGATCGCTACCTGTAATCCGTATTTTACAAGAAGCCCCGGGAACGCTCGCCTTCATGCAGTTCCAGGAGCAGCTTGTTGAGCGCCTTCTATGTGAGACCGCTGCACCGCAGCAAGATTACAAAGCCTTACAGCGCCACTTTTTACACCCCATATCCGCCGCTGAGGTTACGAAATACCCTCAAGCAAGAGAGGAGGGGGGATACCCGGTTTTCTTGCCCCATGTGCCCAACCCAACCAGCCTCCGTAATTACCCCTGTCTTTGGACATAAAACGCAGTTTATATTATTACCTTTATCTAATATTTAGGGAATGGCAAAAAATGGGGATGGCGGGGGGGGGGGGGGGGGGAGAAATATTTTTAGGAAGTAACATTTTTTTCCGTATAAGTGGGCAATGGGGCCTGGAATTTATTCAGTTCTGCCCTGAAATCCAGCGGGCATTCCCTCCATTATGGGCCTAGCCATGTGTCCTGTAAGTAGATTAGGGCCACAAGGGGTATGTTTCTGAACACGGGACAAACGGGGGGGTCCATTTTGGGGTGAAGATCTTCATTCATATGTACACTGTACAAAAAAAACCTGCTTTTAAATTGACACAATTGCCAAAAAAATGAAAATCATAATTTTTTCCTTCTGCTTGGCTTAGATTCATTCAAAAACTGTGAAGTCAAAAAAGTCATCGTACCCCTAAATAAATTCGTTAAGGGGTCTACTTTTCAAAATGGGGTCACTTGTGGGGGTTCTCCATCGTTTTGGTCACTCAATGGCTCTACAAGTGGGCAATAGGGCCTAAATCTCCTTCAAGCAAAATTTCTGTTCCGAAAGCCACCGGTTGCTCCTTTCATTTTGGGCCCCATTGTGCATACAGACATACGATTAGGGCCACAATGTGTATGTTTCTGAGCACGGGACAAACAGGGGTATTCATTTTGGGGTGCAAGTCCTCATCCATATATGTGGGGTACAAAAAAAAATGCTTTTGAAATGACAGAATTACCGGAAAAATGAAAATCGTAATTTTTTCCTTCTGCTTGGCTTAGATTCATTCAAAAACTGTGAAGTCAAAAAGTCATTGTACCCCTAGATAAATTCGTTAAGGGGTCTACTTTTCAAAATGGGGTTACTTGTGGGCGTTCTCCATCGTTTTGGTCCCTCAATGGCTCTACAAGTGTGCAAAAGGGCCTAAATCTCCTTCAAGCTAAATTTCTGTTCCGAAAGCTACCGGTTGCTCCTTTCATTTTGGGCCCCATTGTGCAGCCAGACGTAAGATTAGGGCCACAATGGGTATGTTTCTGAGCACAGGACAAACAGGGGTATCCATTCTGGGGTGCAAATCCTAATTTTCATGTGTACTATAGAAAAAAGTCCTATCTTTAAAATGACATATTTGCAAAAATATGAAATTTTAGTTTTTCTCTTCTAAATTGCATTGACTCCTGAAAAAAAACTGTGGGGTTAAAATACTCCTGACACCCCTCAGTGAATACCTTAAAGGGTGTAGTTTTTAAAATGGGGTCACTTGTGGGGGTATCTATTATTTTGACTCCTATGAGCCTTTCCAATCTTGGTTTGGTGTAGGAAAACAAAGTGTTCCTCAAAATGCTGAAAAGTAATGTTAAATTTGTACGTCTCCTAAATGGTTAAAAAAAATGAAAGTTTTTCCAATGTGCGCCCAAAATAAAGTAAACGGATGGAAATATATATCTTAACAAAAATTTCTATATTATGTTTGCACATATTTGAGATATTGCAGTTGGAAATGTGAAAAAATGACGATTTTTTTCAAAATTTTCCCAATTTTAGCGCTTTTAATAAATAAACACAAATTCTATCGGTCTTTTTTTCCGCCTAGATGAAGTACAACATGTGGCGAAAAAACAGTGTCAGAATCGCTTGGATATGCAAAACCTTTCAGGTGTTTTTCCATGCTAAAGTGACACGTGTCAGATTAGCAAAATTTGGCCTGGTCATTAGGGAGCAAACAGGCTTGGTCACTAAGGGGTTAAACAGCAGAGAATTCCATGCAGGAAAAAGTGTCATCCACGCTTGCTTGCAGAATAAAATATATAATCTTCCTTTATTTAGACATATTTAATATTGCCAGGTATACACCTCTCTGGACCAGACGTGTATCGGCTACACAGAGCCTTCGTCAGTGGCCAGGTATACACATCTCTGGACCAGACGCGTATCAGCTGCACAGAGCCTTCGTCAGTGGCCAGGTATACACCTCTCTGGACCAGACGTGTATCGGCTGCACAGAGCCTTCGTCAGTGGCCAGGTATACACATCTCTGGACCAGACGCGTATCGGCTGCACAGAGCCTTCGTCAGTGGGATGATCTGAATAGAGTGTGGGACCAGCTTAAAGGGGTGGAACAGAACAAATAATTACAATGGCTGTCAGCTGTACAGGCTATAGGGCAAAAGGGAAAATATACAAAAAACATCAAACTATTGCTGGTAGGATAATACATGGAAACAACATATATGCTCATGCTTTCACTTATCTTTTCACAAAGAGAAATAAGGAAAAGTTTATTTTTTTGTTTTGTTTTTCCTGAACATGCAGGCTAACTTCTTTATAAAGGGGAGCTCAGTATAATGCCATCGCATAGCAAGGGAAATCTTTATGGCCCTCTATATATATATTTTTATCAACTCAATTGTGAGGTTTAACTCAACAGATACAAACATAGTGCAACTAGGGGTTAATCTCGCAACAATTGAAATATATGAAGCCTTGGCAGAGCGCCCCATTTTGCGTTATATTGCTATGTGTGCGATTTGTGTTTATTACAAGTTTCATTTATAAGCATTATCCTACCAGCAATAGTTTGATGTTTCTTGTATATTTTCCCTTTTGCCCTATAGCCTGTACAGCTGACAGTCATTGTAATTATTTGTTCTGTTCCACCTATTTAAGCCGGTCCCACACTCTATTCAGATCATCCCACTGACGAAGGCTCTGTGCAACCGATACGCGGCTGGTCCAGAGAGGTGTATACCTGGCCACTGACGAAGGCTCTGTGCAGCCGATACACGTCTGGTCCAGAGAGGTGTATACCTGGCCACTGACGAAGGCTCTGTGCAGCCGATACGCCTCTGGTCCAGAGAGGTGTATACCTGGCCACTGACGAAGGCTCTGTGCAGCCGATACACATCTGGTCCAGAGAGGTGTATACCTGGCAATATTAAATATGTCTAATTAAAGGAAGATTATATATTTTATTCTGCAAGCAAGCGTGGATGACACTTTTTCCTGCATGGAATTCTCTGCTGATGACGCAGACATCAGGGACACGTCATCACTTCCCGCCAAAGATGGCCCCCCGCACCGGAACACACTGTCTGCATTCGTTCCCTTCTCACCCCATGGTATGACATTTTGTTGTTTGTAATTTACCCTATATATAG
This sequence comes from Eleutherodactylus coqui, assembly GCF_035609145.1. Taxonomy (NCBI): domain Eukaryota; kingdom Metazoa; phylum Chordata; class Amphibia; order Anura; family Eleutherodactylidae; genus Eleutherodactylus; species Eleutherodactylus coqui. Next base: position 199,493,770 of record NC_089844.1, read on the forward strand.
CGATGAAAACTTGGGATCACTTATGCTTGACAAAGGCGTTTATTACGCCGAAACGCGTGGCATTTGCATTTATTCTGTTTGTTTTTTTAAAAAGAAGCATGCTACCTCTCCTGATTTTAATAGAATAAACCTCCTGATATATGAGTGAGGTTTTATGTCGTTTTGAACGGGGGAATCATATAAGTAGCGCAGAGGCAACTTTTTACTGTTAGGCCTCATGTCCACGGGCAAAAGAAGAATTAAAATCCGCAGCGGATTTTAACTCTTCTCCCGCGCGCGGATCCGCACCCCGTAGGGATGCATTGACCACCCGCGGGTAGATAAATACCCGCGGATGGTCAATAAAAGGGATTTTTTTTAAATGGAGCATGAAAAAAGCTCGACCATGCTCCATTTTCGTGCGGGTCTCCCGCGGGCTTCTATTGAAGCCTATGGAAGCCGTTCGGATCTGCGGGAGACCTAAAATAGGAATTTAAAAGAATTAACTCACCCGCAGCGGATCTTTCTTGCTTTGGCTCGGCGGATGTGCCCGGTGCATCTGCGCAGCACGTCGGCAACGTGCCGGCGACGTGCCGCCGGTGTGACAAGTTCATCCGCCAGCCGAAAAAGAAGATCCGGCCGTGAGGAAGAGAAGACCCTCCCGGCCCGCTGCGGGTGAGTTAATTCTTTTAAATTCCTATTTTTAGGCCTCATGTCCGCGGGGCAGGAGGGACCCGCTGCAGATTCTAGATGTAGAATCCGTAGCGGGCCTGATTTTCCCCGTGGACATGAGGCCTTAGAGTATTTCATTGACACCCGGCCTTATACAAGGAACAGAGTATTGGTTTGGCCTGCGGCTCTCCAGTTGACTGGATTTTGGACGAACCCCAGATAAAGGAATTGCCCACTTGGATCTTTGCTGCAGATATGGTCACCTGCAGGTGACATGTTGAGCATCGGGTGAGTTTGATATTTACTATTCTACTTACTTTAAAATAGTGAGTTTCTTGAGGTGCAAGGCGCTCTCCTTGATACACATTTCTTTTCAACCTCTGAAGAATGGACCCCTCAGAACTCCTTCCCCACTCTCAGACACTCACATTTATAGCCTCATACCACGTGACAGGACCTAAATTGATACATTCACAGGCAATTTGCAGGCCCTTGCAAACACTTAACCCATCACACGCTGCAGCTGTGCAATACACATAAGAGCATGACTAGACAGATTTGCACAGTACACCAACATAAGACATGACCCGGGGATAACGGAGTTGTCGCTGCTATGACCTTCCCTCACCATTTCCCCACCTACCATTCGCCGCACAAACCACCGACACCATCTGTTGGATAAATTTGGCCACAGCAGCCATTTTATTATCACAAACAACATTAATACATTTAAAACTTATTTCACCCCAACCTCAATAATAACAATATCCCCCAAATGTAACCTGGAAGAGGACCTTGGAGCCCTCCCCCTGTCTCTACCACATCCTGCCGCTTCACACCAACAAGGGGATAGCTGTCCCGGCCACCCGCCGCAACTTGGCTGACTCAGGCGACGCTATCCCCAAAACCTTTTCTAAACTTTTCCTCCCGCCGCAGGTCGGCAGACTCGGGAGACCGACGACACTCTCCCTTAACCTCCGGCCGCCGTCTCTTACCGACCCCGAGGCCGGCTAGCCACCCCTGGCTAGCCTCTCCCCCCGACTATCAGGGCTCCGCCCTGTAACCCCGGAGGCGACAGGCCACAAATTACAACAAAGGAGGGGAAAAGGGGGCTATGTAGCCCCTGCCATTCCCCCACTACCTTCTATACGGGCTCCAAGGGTCCCTCTCCCTCCCCCGCCACTGCAAGCGAGGCTCGACCCCCTTGAGCCTGCGCCGCCCTCCACACCACCAGCGCGCGCTCAATGCCCTCCTGCAAACCCTCCATCCATAAGTCCATCCCGATGTCATTCAGATGGACGCCATCTGACCTCCAATAGTTGCCAGTACCTTTCTCCAGGTCTATGTGCCGCACTGCTATCCCCCTTTTCCCCCCCACAAATCGCGAGACTTCTTTATTTAGCTTCACCCTCGCTCTGTTTAGGCCCTTTTCTGAAAGCGCTCCCCTCCAAACTTTCCTTGGCACAATTTCGGACCAAACCACCACTACTCCCGGGTATGACGCTTGTAACCTAAGGAAGTCATACCGAATGTCCCTTGATAGGTCCCTAAATCTCCTCTTCCCCAAGTCATTCCCCCCCGCATGTATCACCAATACATCCGGTGCCCTGTCCCATCTCACCCTCCTTTCCACCTCCTCTAAAACAGTGCCCCAAGACATGCCTCTAATCCCCAGCCACCTAATTAATGCTTCACTCTTAGGGAACCTTAATTGTCTGCCGTTGGGCCGCACCCCCGCTCTCTCCGCCCCCCAGAAGACATATGAATGGCCCAAGATCCACACTAAGGCTGGGTGACCATCTGCAAAACAAAGAAACAACGGTACAATTTGTTAACAACCGCCCCTATATGCCCCCCCCCCCCCAGCCTTAAAGCAGGTGGGGGCGTACATAAGATTCAAAACGTCCTGACTCCCAACGCCCTATTCTCTTTATCGCTTCCACTCCCATGCCTCTTACTGACGCCTCCGTTGCTGCTCCCACCCTAAATGAATGTGACCCAAACTGCCCTTTGTCAAACCCCGCTACCTCCAATGCCTGTTTAAATATTGCTATGAATTGAAAACGGGATAAAAATTGGCCATTCTCATGGCGCAACAAGGGGCCTGACCGAAATTCTAACCCTCCACTATACTGTTCCCATGTCCTCCTGGGGCACATAAAGGCCCCTGGCACCTCGCCTAGCTGGATTACCTGTCCCCGACCCTGCTGGTCCGTCTTAGATCGACGAATCCGCAACTCCAACCTCCCTTCTACTACCCTTACGTCCTCTGCCTGCAATCCGCCCCCGGAAGTCTTGCTGGGAGACACCAACTCATTTATCCTGAATGCACCGAAAAATGCCAGTGAAAAGGCCACCCTGAACAACCGCCTCTCAGACTCGCTCCCGCACACAATGTCCAATGCTCTACCCAATTTCTCCAAGACGTCAAAGGAAACCGGCCACCTAGTGTCTAAACTCCCCCTACCTTTCCTTAAACCCTTCATCGCCTGTTTCACCAAAAAATTCTTTGTCGCATCCCCCACCCCCCTTAACTTAAAACCAAATGCTATCCCCGCTATAAATTGATTTACTTGTGCCACTGATCTACCCAATTCAGCGCTTCTCCCCAACCAGCTCAACAGCAGGCCTACTCTATCGTCCTCTGAATGTGCGCCCCCCCCTTGCCTCAACCAGTCTTCCCACTCGCGCCACGCTGCGCCATACGCTGCCCTAGTTCGCCGAGCCAGTGACCGCTCTATCAGGCCCCCCACTGCTCGCTTACCACGTTCCAGATTTGATCCGGGCATTTCCTCCCCACCAGCTCTGCACCCGGCGCCAGTGTCCGGAACCGCTCCCACTGAAACCGAGAGAGAGCATCCACAATTGAATTTTCGACACCTGGAACGTGAGCCGCCACCACCCACATGTTTAGTGACAACGCTTGGAGCACTAAGTGACGCAGCAAGTTTACCACAGGGGGGGGATGACGCCGAAAGGCTGTTAATTACCTGCACCACCCCCATATTATCGCAGTGGAATTTTACTTTTCTATCACGGAAGTGGTCACCCCACAGCATGATGGCCACCACTATTGGGAATAACTCCAATAGCACTAAATTCCGTACCAAGCCTTCTTGCTTCCACCGCTCCGGCCATTCCCCTGCGCACCATCTACCTTGGAAATAGGCCCCGAACCCTGCACTGCCTGCCGCATCAGTATATAACTCCCAGTCCACATTATTGCTGACCTCCCCCATGATTACCGACCTGCCATTATATTTTTTAAGGAAGGTGGACCACACTGCAAGGTCTGCCTTGTGACTGGCCCCCAAACGGATAAAATGGTGGGGTGCACGAATCCCCGCCGTTGCTGACGCCAGCCGTCTACAAAACACCCGGCCCATGGGCATGATCCTGCAGGCAAAGTTCAGCTTGCCTAACAGTGACTGCAGCCCTCTTAGCGTGATTTTTTTCCCTCCTTGCGCCGCGCGTACTTCCTCCCGTAAGTCACACAATTTATCTTCTGGTAAACGACACACCATTGCCACTGAATCGATGGTGATGCCCAGAAAACTTAAACAGGTAGTGGGCCCCTCCGTCTTATCAGGTGCTAACGGCACCCCGAACCGCCTCGCCACCCACTGTAAGGTGCCCAGCAAGCTCGCACAAACAGGCGATCCCCTGGGCCCCACACACAAAAAATCATCCAGGTAATGAATGATCGACTGCACAGCCGCCGTATCCTTCACCACCCATTCTACAAATGAACTAAATGCTTCGAAGTATGCACATGAGATGGAACATCCCATGGGTAAACAACGATCCGCAAAATAATCCCCTTCCCAAAAACACCCCAACAACCTAACACTTTCTTGTGTTACCGGGAGCAGGCGAAAGGCTGATTCAACGTCAGCCTTCGCCATCAATGCTCCCTTCCCGTATATTCTAATCCACTGAAGCGCCGCATCGAACGACGTATACACCACCGAACATAGCTCAGGGTCTATTCCGTCGTTCACCGATGCGCCCTTTGGATACGATAAGTGGTGAATTAGCCGAAATTTATTCGGCTCCTTCTTTGGAACCACCCCCAAAGGCAACACCACGAAATCTTGCACCGGCGGTTCTTTAAACGGCCCCGCCATGCGCCCCAAACTCACTTCCTTTTTTAACTTTTCCGTCACCACTCCCGGATAATCTAACGCCGATCGTAAGTTTTTTAACGAAAAGGGGACCCCATGTAACGGGGGAGGGATGTGAAAACCATCCCTAAAACCCTTAAACAGCAACTCCGCCTTCTCTCTATCAGGGTATCTACTTAGATGAGGTACCATCTCTTCCAGAATCACCGGGGTCATCCCTCTTTGTAAAACCGCCGGGACCCTTTCCCTTTCCTTTCTTAAAACATTTAGCTGCCCCGTGGGACCCTGCGCTACAATCGGAGCAGGCATGGCGAAACTTGCACGTTGCACCGAACTTGCACTGCCCCTCATTGTACTGCCAACAGTACCCGGGCCTACTTCCCCCCGCTGAGCTCCCCTGCCCCCCTGCCGAGCTAGAGGCCAGGCCGAATGACCCGGCACTGCCCTGAAAGGGCTGTCCAAATCGCGCGGGGGCCATTACTCTCAACCATAATCCTATGTCTTTATGCTCCCATCTGATAGATGGGCGCACCGCTTTACGCTGCCTGAACTGCTCATCATAGCGCAGCCAGGTCTGTCCCCCGTATACCTTATATGCCTCACCTATTGAGTCCATATAGCAAAAAAGGCCGGAACAATTGTCCGGCGCTTTTTCGCCTATCACGCTCGCTAAAATGGCAAACGCCTGCAGCCAATTAGCGAAAGTCTGGGGAATTAGGCGCCATCTCCTCTTCTCCTCCTCTTCTTTCTTAAACTCCGTTCTTTTCCCCTTGTCCAAATTAAATTTTTCCAAGGGGAGGAGGGAGAATATCTCGACATATTCATCCTTCCAAATCTTTTCCCTCACCTCTTTTTTGAGATGGGCCCCCAGCGGTCCCTCAAAGCAGACGTATACTTCGCCTTTCGCTTTGTCATCTAACCGTATACCCTCCCCGTCCTTTTCTGTCTGTACCGCCACCGTAACCCCCGATACTGCCCCTACCTCCGTAGTACCCGCTATAGCCCCCGTTTGGAGGCTTTCCCCGGTGACTTGTGATGCCACTACGGGCCCCCGTTCTGCCAACGGGGGGGGGGTTGCATGGATCCCATCGCCTGTCCTACCCCAGTCCCCCCAGCAAGCGGTCCTACCAGTCCGATCCCCATGCTGGATGACGCACTGCACGGCGAGCTCCATGCTGTGACAGGCGACGGGTTATAGCCCCCCCCCTGCCTTCTCAGGAAATCTAACATAAACCCCAGCAATGCACCTGCCTCGCCGCCTACGCCTGGTGTGGTTCCTGTCGCTGCGCTACCCCCCGCCACTTGCGCAATGCTATTCCCCACATGCTCTGCGCGGCTAACATTGCTGGACATACTGTACATAGAGCTTAACTCACCTGGCTGCGTAGGGGCTGTGAACCCACCAGCCGCCGAACCTCCAGATTGATTTTCTTCCTGCCCTCCGCTGTGCTGCGACCGCTCTGCCGGAACCGCAACCGCCTCCGCTCTTCTCGGCCCCGCTTGACCGTGGGTCACCTCTGTCATTGTCCACCGCCTTCCTGATGCGTTCGCCGTCTGACCCAGAGATGTTCCGGGCCGCTCCACACCTGACCCGCTGCAGGGCTGTTCTCGTCCTGCAGAGCCGCCCCCTCCTCTCTCTCTGCATTCAGATTAGCGTTCGGCCCCGCCCCCCTCTCAGCACGGGGCCTCGCGCTGTACGCCGCACTCTTCCGTTTCGCGGGAGTTCTCCCCGCCTTGCTCCCCCTGCCTGTTGGTGTTGCCGGGGGGAGCCTACTACGCGGGGGGGCCGGGGAGGGACTCCGCATCCTCTGCCTGCGTGAGGGACCGTGCTCGGGGCTCAACCTTTCTGGCGCACGGGCCCTCCGCGGCCTAAGCTCTTTTGTGTGCCCCGCTGGTGCTGCCGCCGCCGGCCCCGCACCCCTAGTTAACCTCCTTCCTTCCACCCGATCCGCTCCCGTCATCTCCGAGTCTCCTGCCGCCACCTCTTGTGTTGCTGCCGATGCCACATTGGTAGCATTTGATGATGGACCTGCCGCTGCGCCGAGTGCTTCATCCAAGAGCTCTAAGAGCCACTCAAGACCCCTTTCTTCCGCCGCTGCCCGGATTCTGGAAAGGACCGCCTCCATCTCTTCGGGAACTGCAATCTTCGGGCGCTTCCTTGCTGCGTTCGTTGCTGCTCTCCTCCTCTTCCTGCTTCACCGCTCAGGACGGAGTCTCCCCGCTTTTGCCGCTGTGCGGGGCCCACGTGTCTTCCAGCGCTTCGAGTAAGCCGCCCGTCCTCTGCACACTTCACCGTCTGCCGTTCGCCGCCCCGGCTTGTTCCTCTCAGCGCTCGTCACCCGCCGCCTTCAATCGCCGCTCCCGCTTCTTTTTTCAGTGCTCACCCTTCTTCAGCGCTCGATACCCCGCTCCTCTTCTCGCGCCCGCCTCTCTTGCTTCAGCGCTCGCCGACACTGCTTCCGCACCCGCCGCTCCTGCTTCAGCGCTCGACGATCCTCTTCAGCGCTCGCCGCTCCACCTTCCGCGCTCGCCGATACTTGATCTCCGCTCGCCGCTCTCCGAACTCCGCCACTCTTCTCCTTGTTCTTCTTCCTGCAGTTTTCGCTCTTTTGCTTGCTTCCCCTCTTCTTCTTTTCGCCGCTCTGGGCCTCTCCCGTGCTTGCTGCTTCTTATATAGTGCCTCCCGGTTGAGGCCACGCCCCCTCCCAGAACCCACTGCGCCTGATGACGCCTCTCCTCCCCGTTAACCCTTTCATGCCGCCTCCCGCCCTGCGGGCTTCCGGCTCCGGCGGTTCTGGACATGTATGAGATTATGGAGTGAACCAGGAAAGCATGTACTGGGCCACTACACAATCCTAACCCTGGGGCCGACCCACAAAGTACCTCATATGGGCTGGGGCCTATTCTGTTAGGTATGTACCCTACGGAGAAGACTGCCAGGGGGAGACACCCGGTCCATGGTCTATTGGGCTCTGCCATGGCCTTCTGGATCGTGGTTTTTAAGGTACCATTTAAGCTCTCTGCTCTACCTCTGCTTTGTGGATGGTACGGGGCATAAAAGGCCTGTTCTACCCCCAAGGCTTTCATTACTTTCTGTATCACTTCTCCTGTGGAGGGAGTACCTCGGTCACTCTCAGTTATCCCTGGTACACTGTACCGGAATACCACCTCAGATATCAGTTCTTGGCGGTCCTGAGCGGGAAAACCCCAGTCGATCAAACGAGGATAGGTTATCAATAAAAATAGCCCAGAAAAGCCCTTCAATCCACAATCAGGCTCTGGTGGTGGCTTATCTCCTAGGGAATAAAAGGATGGGGTATTAAAAATGAACATCCCTATCCGTCTTTTCCTTGACATCAGTCAGGTGACAGTTGAGCTACCCTAATACCCATTAGAGAGTCGTCTGGCCCTGCCGTTATCAGCAGGTTTGGATGACTAAACTTTAATATGTATGGGGACCTTAGGCTTCCTTCATATGGGTGACACGAAAAAAAAAAGATTGCTCACCTATTCTGGTGGCACCCATCCATCGCTGCAGTCTCAGTATCTGCCACTCGGAACCCAGCGGAAGCGGTGGGCGGTCATGTGTCATTCATTGTGCATGTGACCACTCAGCCATTTGTAGGAAGGTGATCGGGTGCCCGCTGGTATACACTGGGATCGCAGGTGAAGCCACTGCTCCATCCCCTGCCTACTGGCCGGCGCTTGGAATTGCAGGAGCAGCTCCTATTGATTTCAATAAAGGCTGTTGCTGCAGTTGCAAGCGCCGGCCACTACACAGCTGTCGGAGCAGCGGCTCCTGCTGCGCCCCAGTGTATATCAGTGCTGTTAGTGGGCGGTCAAACAACCCTTGACAACCTATTCTGAGGATAGGTCAATAACCCTTTCCAATCAATTTTTGGATAGAGGGTTTCCTAGAGGGCTTGTGATTTCTGCCGTTTTATATAACGGCGCCATCTACTGACTATATTCAATAACTACATGATGGGATGTGTGGGAGCAGCCCGACGAGTGGCCGGCAGAATAATATAAGTATACACTGTCTAACAAGCATACATCTTCCGATATTGGAGCTGTACTGACTTCAGTGGTTAACATATTTGTTATCCCGAATCCTGTAAGAGTCTGATTTATTAAAATAACCCCCAATTTCTCCCACACAGTGACCGTCTTCAGACACCGTGCCGGAGTTCCACTTTTTTAGTCACCCAGTCTGCAAGAAAAATGTTATACAAAGTGATCACAAAGCTGTATGTGGCCCAAAACAGAACCAACGGAAACTTCAGGCTGCCGCACAAAAACTGCACCGTCACACAGCTGCATCGATGGAGAAATACCGTGATGGGGCTCAAAAGATGGGGGCAGTCATGTTCTTATTTCTTAAAAACATGGAAATTTGGTATCGCCGTATTCATACTGATCCACAAAATAAAGTTAACGTCATTTTTTCTGTACTATTGACGTCATGAAAACAAGACCCCTTAACAACAGTGGGATTGGGTTTTTTCAGTTCATTTTATGGCACCCTTGTAAAATACACCTCGCCCTCACATGGCAGTGCCATCTGATACACCAGAGAGTTGCGTCTCAGTCGTAACATCTATACTCCTTTTTTATTTAGGAGAAGCCATGTTCACATCAAAGCTGTTGACCCTCGTCCTAGTGGTCCAACCACAACCAATTTTGCTGGGCATGAAGAAATGTGGCTTTGGTGCCAGTTGGTGGAATGGGTTTGGTGGTAAAGTACAGGACGGAGAAACAATCTAGCATGCTGCAAAACAGTGAATATGGGGTCTGAATACAAATTACTTCCCAACATACAACTTCCATTGAAAGGATGAGACTGTTATATATGATCAGACAGAGCAATCCAATCCTTAGGCTCCGACTACTAGAGGGGAGGCTCAACTAGGAAGGTCCAGAAAACAAACCCGCATGCTTTAATTAAGCTGCGGGCGCCCATGAATAGCCTATGGGCGGCTTGAACTCCGAATCATCCGCGCAAGTGACCCACGTGGATCCTGGGACATGAGCCCTAAAATAGAATTCAAGTTTCCCACACAATATGCGAATAGCTGTAGGATATTCCATAGACGGACCCGTACTGTCTATGCTGCCCCCATTGCATAATCCAGCCCCTCTCTTGATCGGTGATGTGGATGACATCTCCTACATCATCCACAGCACTGTCCGAATCTGATGCATGCGCCGTGACCACACACCAGCGCATGCGCAGAAAAATCACTTGAGTGCATCCACAATAGGGCCCGGCGATCCCACACTGCAGCCCCGCAGTCCTTCCGGTCTTTGTTGTGGACCGGCTACCACCTGATCACTGTAGCCAATTAGAGGCCTCAGTAGTCCGGTATCCTTCTCCTGGCATAGATGCTGCTAGTGGATATGCCAGGAGAACAACAGCTGGCCCTTGCAGCGGTCAGGTGGTAGTCGTTCCACAACACAGATCGGGAGGACTGGGGGGGCTGCAGCGCTGGATCGCCGGGTCTGTCAGCGGATAAGTCCCTCTATGATGTTATTTTAGCATGCGCAGACATAAAGCCCCATTCACTGGAGCGCATTTTCGGTCCATATTTTTTACTGACTGAATACGGACGGCGCACAAACCCCCCTAATTTGTTGTATTCAGATGTGCGGTTTTTGGGGGTATTTCTTAAATGTGAACTTATGTTGCGCAAAAAAATTAAATAAAATGGAAATACGTCCTACTATATTCCATATTCACGGGCCAAAATCACCCAATAAAGTCTATAAAGAACATTTTTTGCACGCTCCGTTTTCTGTGGATTGTGACAAAATGGACATCACATGGGCCTTCTTGCTTTTTTTTTCGCCCACACATGAAAAACAGCTGACACATGGATGCAGCATGGACATAAGAATAAAACACACGCACGGACAACCCCTATACGGCCGGCTCCACACGGGCGAACACATATTTGCAAGCGATGGGACACTGTGAATTTGCGGAATGAGCAATGCTTTTTTGCACGCGCATTGAAGTATCGTACTATATATTCGGCCCCGCAGGACATGTTCATTTGTGTGCGGCAAACAAAAACACCCCAATTGAAATGGCTAATTAGTTCCCGAGGTGTTCTTTTCCCAGTGCGATTACAGTGTTTCACGCATCTCCATGCGTATTGTGTGCCCCCATTGACTTCTATGGGGACCTGTGGTGCGCAAATGTGCAGAAAAATAGAGCAATGTTTTATCTTTCTTTTGCGTAAGCGAAATGTAAATGAAGTCATTGAGATCAGCGGGTTCTGTTCTCTGCATATTGCAGTGTGAAGCCAGCCTAACTGAATGGCTGCCCGTCTGGCCACATGGCATCGCCCGCCCTATATATATAGCGGGGTTATCTCTGCACTGACACACTGGATACATACATCCTCCTACTCACCAATAACCTCCGCACGCCGCGGTCAGGGGAAAAACTTTATCAGCACAACCTATTTAAAAAAAAATAGAATTTGAAGCAGCAAAATCTACAATGAAAAACAGCAGCCGAGGCGAAACCGCGAGAGGCCAGCGGCGCGGTCTAGACCCAGATAGACCCCGCAGCGGTGCGCCTAGTGCCGGGTTATATGGCTGTACCCACCAGTAACATCACAGTGCACAACACCAAGGCTTGTATACACCGGTTAGTAAAAGGTCTCCGCAAATCCTTGAGTCATCCTCTTATGGAAAGATGATTCTTAGTGATATCTGGGCGGTGACCACTATGGGAGTTGTAGTGGCGGCCATATTGATTGTGACCCAACTTTCCCAGAAACAGAATGACTCAAGTCCATAGACTTTCACTGCCTCCATTCACCACGTGTTGCACACAGGAAAAAGGCGTGCAAAATACGGGGTGACAAGACCCCTTGTGAATGAGACCTTCTGTACACACATCGCTTCTGCAGGAATTCTAGTTATTGTCCTAAACTACAGTTCCCAGCAGGCATTGCCAGACTGACAGTCTAACTAATCGCACACCTATCTGAATTTTAAAGATACAGAAACTTTTCTAATCAAAAGCATAATTCAACCAGACAACATCAAAAGAATTGCCTAGAAGTATAACTCAATAGTATGTGAGCGCAGAGCCCGTCCATATCAGTCCGCTGGTCGGCTTCAGCATAGAACACTGTAGATGAGAGACAAATAGAAAGGCAGGAAAAAAAGGAATTAGGCCTCATGTCCACGGGCTTAAAATCTGCAGAGTTTCTCCCACATGCGGATCCGCGCCCCATAGGGATGCATTGGACACCCGCAGGTAGTTAAATATCTGCGGATGTCATTTTTCCCGTCAGGCGCGGATCCGCGTGCCAGAAAAAAAAATGACATGCTCCATTTTAGTGCGGGTCTCCCGCAGGCTTCTATTGAAGCCTATGGAAGCTGTCCGGATCCACGGGAGACCCGTACCAGAATTAAACTCACCTGCTCCGGACGATACAGTTCTTCCCTTCGCGACCGGAAACCTCTTTCTTCGGCCCGGCGGATGTGCCCGCCGCTGGTGTGTCGAGCACATCTGCCGGGCCGAAGAAATAAGATCCGGCCATGAAGGAAGGAAGATCTGCATCGTCCGGAGCAGGGGAGTTTATTCTGATTTTTAGGCCTCATGTCCATGGGGCAGGAGGGACCCGCTGCGGATTCTATATGAAGAATCCGTGGCGGGCCTGTTTTTTCCCCGTGGACATGAGGCCTTATAGACCTGCTTAGGGAGATTAAAGGGGCTCTCCATTTGTGTACATAAAGTTAATTGAAGCACGAACGGGACGTTCTACTGTTAGAGGAAAGACAGTTCCATCACCAACACAGAAGGATGTTCTTTACTGTAAGAGCAGTGTAACTGTGGGACACAAAATCCACAAACAAGGCCATCAACTAACTTTATTGAATGTTCCTGGAGAATCACAGATACAAGTAAAGCTTACATCACAGTGTAAGGAAAAGTTCTGCAACTTTCTAATATAGTTTGCATTTCAATTTTAAATATTCAAGATCTTTGCCTGCTGTCAGTGAATAGAAACATTGTTTATACCTCAAGGCTTATAAACCTGCCCTTGATCATGTGCTGCTCCTGGCATGTTACAATGTATCAGAGCTCTCCCTTCTAGTGGGCGGTGCAGCTGTGTGAGCAGGATACGTTTTCAAACTCTGTGTTTGCATTCACTGAAAGCAAGCAGAGATTTTGAAAATTGTCAGCAAGTGATACACATATATTAGCAGTTGTAGACCTTTTCATTATACAGTAGCAAGAGTAATTCTGTAGAGACCTCTGGCAGGATGCACTCGGCATTAAGTACCCGATGGCGGCCGTCAGTTGGCTGTAAACAACCTCATTTTCTCAGCAAGGAGCTGGGATCAGAAGAAAAACCTGATACAGTCCAAAGCCGATCTCCTCCTCCATCAGGGGCGAGAATAAATTGACTTCTTCGTTAAAATAGCAAGGGAGGGTCCTGCTGCCCAGATACCCGATGAGCGCCTCTATGACCTGTAGTAAGCGGTCGGCTATACTAGACTCTGACCAATCAGATGAGTCATTACTGACATGGAGAACAACACGTCTTAGATGGGTTGAAGACAGTTGGCCAAGTCCTGAGCGCTAGATTCACACTGGGTGCAGCAATCTAAATGATTTATCAGTCTGTGTAAAAGGGCCCTTATGGTGCTCATAGTGCACCATGGACCATGGGTGAAGTGGCTTGGAATGGACTTTAGCACTTTCTTATGCTGCGTTTACATGGGACGATTATCGTTCAGTTTCACCCTCTCCAATCCAGTGCTGGACGTCGTCTGACATTGAGATTTCCCTGTGAAGCTTCCATGTAGGGCGAAGTCTGACACATGTTTATAATAATATGCAGAAGAGAGCAGAAAGAAACATATGCTATATACATTGTATGCAGTTAGAGGATGTCTCTGTATGGCACTTCATTACAGAGATAGATATCTATCTATCTCATATATAGCTCATATCTATCTAATCTATCTATTTCATATACATTTAGCATTTATCTAATATTTATCCCATATCTGTCTGTCTGTCTATCTAATATCTATCTAGCTCATATATATCTATATCATATGTCCCTATCTATCTTATAATTGATATCTACCTGTCTCATATGTATGTATCAATCTATCTAATACCTATATATCTATCTATCTCATATCTGTCTATCTCATATCTAGCTATTTATCTCACTATCTATTTCACTGTCTATCTAGCTGATATCTATCTCATATGTATGTATCATTTATCTATCGCATATATCTCATATCTATCTATCTAATATTGATCTATCGAATTCATATCTAATGTCTATCTTATATCTATTTATATATCTAATATCTATCTCATATCTATCTAATCTATCTATTTCATATACATTTAGCATTTATCTAATATTTATCTCATATCTGTCTGTCTATCTAATATCTATCTAGCTCATATATATCTATATCATATGTCCCTATCTATCTTACTATCTATCTAATAATTGATATCTACCTGTCTCATATGTATCAATTAGAGATGAGCGAGCGTACTCGGAAAAGCACTACTCGCTCGAGTAATTTGCTTTATCCGAGTATCGCTGTGCTCGTCCCTGAAGATTCGGGTGCCGGCACGGAGCGGGGAGCTGCAGGGGAGAGCGGGGAGGAACGGAGGTAGGATCTTTCTCTCCCTCTCTCCCGCCCGCTCTCCCCTGCTCCCCGCTGCGACTCACCTGTCAGCCGCAGCGGCACCCGAATCTTCAGACCCGAGCACAGCGATACTCGGATAAAGCACATTACTCGAGCGAGTAGTGCTTTTCCGAGTACGCTCGCTCATCTCTAGTATCAATCTATCTAATACCTATATATCTATCTATCTCATATCTAGCTATTTATCTCACTATCTATTTCACTGTCTATCTAGCTGATATCTATCTCATATGTATGTATCATTTATCTATCTCATATATCTCATATCTATCTATCTAATATTGATCTATCAAATTCATATCTAATGTCTATCTTATATCTATTTATATATCTAATATCTATATATCTATCTATCTATCTCATATCTGTCTATCTCATATCTAGCTATTTATCTCGCTATCTATTTCACTATCTATCTAGCTGATATCTATCTCATATGTATGTATCATTTATCTATCTCATATATCTCATATCTATCTATCTAATATTGATCTATCAAATTCATATCTAATGTCTATCTTATATCTATTTATATATCTAATTGATATCTATCTAATCTATATGTATCTCATATGTATGTATCAATCTAATATCTATATATCTATCTAATATCTATGTATCTCATATTTCTCCATCTATCTATCTATCTATGATTAAGGAAATTAGAAATTAATAGTCTTATTATATAAATGTATGTGTAGTGGCCTGAGAGGTCCTACAGGATAGTAACATAATCGCAGGTCCTAAAACACCTGGTTATGTACTCCTCCGAAGACATGACCGATATCAACGTGAGAAAGACCCTGTCTTTCTCCTTTCTTCATGGGCGATAGGCTATTCTGCCCAATAACGCTGGCTCCTGATTGGTTGCTGTTAATAAAAATCCCTGATTGGTGGAGGAGATGCAAGCCCGGGAAAGTGAGCTGCGCGAGACAGGATGTGAGGAGGACTTAGAGAGAAAGTGTGGGAGAAGAGACAGGAAGTGAAGGAGGAGTTTGAGGAGTAGTCATCTGGAGGTCGACAGGGAAGGAGGTGTGCAGCGGTGCTGCAGAATCGAATGTTACCTGGAGTGAAGAGTGAGAGACCATAAGCTGCAGAACAAAGTGCAGGATGGAGGAGAAAAGCTTGGATCTTTCTACACAACTGTGAGGATATATGTATATATTGCCATATGTTTTTTATGCTTTTATACCCATATGCAAGTTCTATTCAATTCCAAATGAGAAAACTTAATCTGTCGCCTTACATCAGATATTCCAAAGGCCTTGCAAGGCGAAGACAAAATGTATCTTAAACACCGCAAGGAAGAACCGGATACGAAGGCCGTGTGCTTGGCTGTTTTCCCAGAAGCGCCGTATCTAGATAACGACTGTTCAACTACGTATATAACTTTCACTGTCTCAGGCGGAAATCCGGACTTTACATATATGGTTATGCGGTGAATTTGAGCCAATGAGACCATCATCCATTCCTAGTGATGAGACCAAAGGGTATAAGATCCTATGTAATCTGTAATAAAGGGCGCAGTCATGTCCCCGTGTGAGGAACTATAACAGACCTCCGTGTGTGGTGTCTCTTCTTTACCGCCGGCAGCGGGGCATTGGGGTGGGCCTGATTGGTGCTGTACGCAGAATTTCCCTGACACAACAGTGAGTGATACGAGGCCCTGCTAAATCTAAAGTCAGGGAAAATACAAGTAACCCCATTCTCCATAACTACAAATGTCCGTAAAGCAATCCTTTGGACACAACGCTCAGATAACTTAGACTGATGGGATTCTGTCTTGAGTAAACTTAAACAAAAAGAGAGCGAGAGTGTTGAAAATAAAGTTGCTTGTGATGTTGATGTACTGGAAGAACGTTATTTTAATGCTGAACTTAACCCTGCATCACAGTGGACTGTGTAATTTCTTTGTTATTTAACACGTTGCTGAGTAAACTGTGTACCTTCAGTTTGCAACTAAGCTACAGTGGACTTGTCTCAATTATTTCATTACCATCTACTGAAGTTCACCCCCCAAAAGGTACTGGCGTCACCGTGACACAACCGTTAACTTAATTGCTAAAGTTATTATCCCTGTTCCACTGCGCGGCTGAGCTGGGCCGTTTTGCCACCATTGTAGGCAGAGTTCACAGAGCCACTCGTGACATCCATCTTCATTACCCGCGGTCTCCCACGCATTAGTCTGCCTGCTGCCTGGACGCCGGATATTTTATATCAATATACATATTGTGAGGGATTAGCGTTTAGGATCGGTTGCACCCTGGGCATAAGCAGTCAGAGACAGTGACACATAGGATAAAGTCTTTAGTCCAGGCTTTTCCTGGGTTTATTTCCAAGCAAACAAAAGCAAAATACAGGCCTTAACATCAGGCAAACGCAAAGTAAATCCTGCTCGTCTGAGCACTTACTATACATGTAGCGTCTCTGTCTACACACTGGTAACAAAGTGGCTCCTGCACACAGCCAGCCAGGACTCTCAGACCTGCAGGGGTCTCAGCTCTCCTCCTGGCCCTGTAGGCCCAGGCTTTATATGGCCTGGTACCAGCCCCACCTGGTACGTGGGAGTGACCATCCCACCCTTCACTTTGGTCACTCCAGGAAAAGCCGGCCCGGATTATGTGGCTTGGAGCCACTTACATACTACAGCGTGTTAGTGGCTTAATGCTACTAACACTATACTGCCGGCTTCCTCCACCGAGCCCAGGCTGCTCGGTGGCACGCATCTGACCAAGCGCTCCCCAAGGCAGCATAGGAGAGCATCCTCGGTGACACATACCTGCCCTCCAGCACCTTGCCGGTCACTGTCTCACATACCCTCTATTCTGACTCAATAACATGGCTGTAAGCGTATCGGCTGAAGTAACTTCTCTTGTAGTTATGAACCAGTACTCACACCAGGTATATGTTGTCAGACAGCATCCAACTCGACTGCAGAGGCATGGGAGAAGATTCCAGGGTTTATTCAGGTATCTTGTATAATGCACATTCAGCAGTAGGTAAAAAGAGTGATGGTTAGCCAGAGCACAGAGTAGAGACCTAAGACATAGGCTATAGACAGGAAACTCCCCAGCAGGAGGAAAGGGAGGGGTTATGCAACACAGGGGGGTACAGAGAGCCAGGAGGGACAAACTAAAGAAGGCAAGCACTTACAGATACAGTACAGGTTATACATGTCAATGAATAGAGTCAGGTAGATGAGACATGACACTCCCCGTCTGAAATCTTTAGATTTCACTGAATACTGTTTTGACATAATGTCCTTCAAAGTCCAGAAATTCTTGTTTAACCTAAAAAACAAGTAAACGAATGCAACAGCAATAATAAATGAACAAATCAACTGTTGTGGCAAAGGTAATCTACAGGTGGACTTCTTCAGTTTCTCTCGGTTGCAGTCTGCGGTGATATGCTCCCCGCCATGAGCTGTGTAGGATAATCAAGCTTCCTTAGCTGACTTCCTTCCTTGGAAGAAGAAGTACTAGTTCACTGATTGGACGGAAGAAAACTCTTACAGTGCCTCCTTTTGTCACTTTGACTTCCACTTTTCGAATTTTCCCATCGTCGTTAGGGATGACCTTGGTGACGAGACCCATGGGCCATTCGTTCCGGTGAACCTCTTTGTCTTTCAGAAGAACAAGATCACCAACCTGGAGATTGGGTTTTGGAGTCTGCCACTTCTGACGACTTTGAAGGGTGTGTAGATACTCCATCTTCCAACGGTGCCAGAACACATTGGAGAGATGTTGAACTTGTTTCCACTGACGTCTGTAAATGTCACTACAGTCAAAGTTGCCTGGAGGAATAGTAGCAGTCCCAATTTTCTGGGTGAGGAGCGTGGCTGGAGTAAGAATAAATGGAGAATCAGGGTCTGAAGATACCGGAACTAGTGGTCTTGCGTTGATGATAGCAGAAACCTCAGCAAAAAGGATGACCAATGTTTCATGAGTGAGTATCGACGACTTGTGATCCATTAACATTGAATCAAGTATTCTTCTTGTAACGCCAATCATGCGCTCCCAAGCTCCTCCCATATGAGATGAATGCGGAGGGTTAAATACCCAGGTACATCCATTGTTGAGCAAGAAGTTGCCTAGTTGTAGTTCCTTGCAGGCTCCTACGAAGTTAGTCCCACAGTCGGACCTCAGCTGTTTGACTGGTCCACGAATGGAGAAGAATCTTCTAAGAGCATTGATGAAACAGGAAGAATCCATAGACTCAATCACTTCAATATGTACTGCACGAATGCTAAGACAGGTGAACAGCACAGCCCATCTTTTGCTATTTGCGGCGCCACCACGCGTCCTTCGTGTGACTACGGACCACGGACCAAAGACATCCACACCAACATAAGTAAAAGGGGGATCGGTACTTAACCGATCTGCTGGTAAGTTCGCCATTTGCTGTTGTTGTTGTCTTCCCCTTAGCTTGTGACACTTGACACATTTATGGAGTACGGAGGAAATGCTTCTCTTCATTCCTACGATCCATAAACCGGCTGACCTGATGGCACCTTCAGTGAACTGTCTGCCTTGGTGATGCACTTGATCATGGTGGTGTCGGATTAGCAAGGTAGCGATATAATGTCCACCTGGTATGATGATGGGGTTCTGTTCTTTATTGCATAGATCGGATTTCTCTATCCGACCACCCACTCTGAGCAATTTGTGGTGGTCAACTACTGGGTTGAGTTTATAGAGTGCGCTGCTCTTGGGCGGACTGATGCCCTTCGAGATATTGTCTATCTCTGAGTGATACACCTCTTGCTGTGTACACTGGATGATGATTTGTTCAGCAAGTTCAAATTCTGTGACTGTAGGGTGTGCTTTACACATATGCCAACCACTACACTTTGACGATGCGTTCTTTGCAAAACACTGAGCAATGTGAGTTAGTCTGCCAATAGCTTGCACGAGAGATCTCCATGTCGAGAAACGTTCAAAGCGATGTGACTTCAGCTTCACCTTAGAAGTTACAGAAGTGTAAAGTGTAGAACTTAGGGCTCTGATTTCCTTGTCAGACGCAGGGTCCACCAGATCATAGATGGCATTGGTAGGTAACAAACAAGGATCTTCGTATAGAAAACTTGGAGGTGAAGACCATATGTGGTCTAGCAGATCTGATGTTGGTGCGGCTCTTGTTCCCCGGTCGGCTGGATTAAGTTCTGTAGGGATGTAATGCCACTGGTTAGGGGTGGAGAAACTTCTGATCCTTTCTACTCGGTGTCCTACATACACGTAGAATTGTTTTGTTTGGTTGTGTATATAACCGAGAACAACCTTACTGTCTGTGTAAAAGGTGAATGAATCAAATGCGACGTCCATTTCATCCCTTATCACTTCGGCGATCTCTACTGCTAGCACGGCTGCACAGAGTTCAAGTCTTGGTATGGAATGCGCAGGTTTTGGGGTTAGTTTGGCCTTACCTAGTACGAATCCACAGTGTAGCTCATTGTTGGCTCCTGAGATCTTCAGATAGGCCACTGCGGCTATGGCTTCCATTGATGCATCAGAGAAGATGTGTATTTCCCTTTTGACAGCAGCTGAAAGAGAACTGGGAGCATAACAGCGCGGTACTTGGAGTTGTTCTAATACTTTCAAGGACCTTTTCCATTTTTCCCACCTTTGTTGTTTCTCAACAGGTAAGGGAGCGTCCCAATCCATATTCTCAGTAGTAAGCTGTCTCAGAAGTATCTTGCCCTGAATAGTGATGGGGGCTATGAATCCGAGAGGATCATAAAAACTGTTCACGACCGATAAAACTCCACGCTTGGTGAAAGGTTTGTTGCAAGCTAATACTTGAAATATAAATGTATCTTGTTCGATATTCCAGAGCAATCCTAGGCTGCGTTGTATAGGAAGAACCTCAGAGCTGAGGTCAAGGTCCCGCAAGTTGATTGCATGATCGTCAGATGGAAAGGCCTTCATTACTTCCTTGCTGTTGGAGGTAATCTTGTGAAGCCTAAGGTTTGCGGCAGACAGCATTTCCTTGGTTCTGGTGAGGAGATCAATCGCCTCTGCGCTTGTGGGTAAGGATTTAAGTCCGTCGTCTACGTAGAAGTTCTTCTCGACGAATTGCCGAGCATCCGATCCGTGCTCCTTCTCACCTTCTTGGGCTGTCCTCCTCAGTCCATAGATTGCTACAGCAGGTGATGGACTGTTGCCAAAGACATGTACCTTCATCCGGTAATCTATGACCTCTTTGCTGACATCATTGTCCTTGTGCCATAGAAACCTGAGATAGTTTCTGTCATCTTCCTTAACGATGAAGCAATGGAACATCTGCTGGATGTCAGCCATAACCGCAACGGGTTCTTGTCTGAAGCGAATTAGAACGCCCATGAGGCTGTTGTTTAGGTTAGGGCCTGTGAGGAGAAGGTTGTTGAGAGAGACACCTTCATGCTGAGCACTGGAATCAAACACAACTCTGATTTGTTCAGGCTTGCGGGGGTGATACACGCCAAAGGACGGAAGGTACCAGCATTCTTCTCCTTCCCTTACCGGTGGCGCAGGTTCTGCATGGTCTCTATCGAATACCTTCTGCATGAAGTCTACGAAATGTTTTTTCATTACTGGTTTTCTCTCAAGAGTGCGTTTCAGAGAGGAGAATCTAGTGGTAGCTTGCTGCCTATTGTTAGGTAGCTTTACTCTTGGAGAACGGAAGGGTAAGGGAGCTACCCAGCTATTGGAGTCATCTTGGGTGAATTCCCTTTCCATGACCTTGAGAAATTCAATGTCTTCTCTAGCAGGTGCCAACTTGTTATGGTCACTTGTTGTATTGAACACTGTTGATCCAAGACTGTCATCCCAGAGGAAAGTGTTTGTACTGTCTTGTTGGTCGTGGTGCCACTTACTGTTAGTCAGTTTCTCCCTTCACCCGATAATGGTGTGGGCATGGATGAAAATAAGTACCGCGACCATTTGGCAAGATGTGTGTTTTAAATGAGGAAATCTTGGTTGGCTTTTTCATCTTGTCTATACAGACATTGCCTATGATGACCCATCCTAAGTCAAGGCGCTGGGCAAATGGTGCATCATGAGGTCCATTAATTTGCTGACGTATTTTGTGCACCCTAAGAATGTCTCTACCCAGCAGAAGTAGAATCTCTGCGCTCTTGTCAAGGGCTGGTATTTCGTTAGCTATAGCCCTTAGGTGGGGATGATGGAAAGCGGCCTCTGGTGTAGGGATCTCTCCCCTATTGGATGGTATCTGATTACATTCAACAAGTGTGGGCAAGGGTATCTCAAGGTTGCCCTTAAGAGAGGCTACTACAAGTCCGCTGGCTCTTCTCCCCGAGACCTCTGTCACTCCACTACATGTACCCAAGGTGTATGGGTAAACATCTCCCTTTATGTTAAACAAATCAAAGAGTTCTGACCTTGCAAGTGATCGGTTGCTCTGGTCATCGAGGATGGTGTACACCTTCATAGTCCTTTCTGGTTGACCCTGGGGGTACACATCGACTAGGCATATCCTTGCACAGGACTGGTCACAAATGCCTTCTCCACAGACTTCTGTGCATGAAGAAGATACAGTGGTAGGACTTTCTGCTTGATCTGTGTTCTCCCCGCCGTACGTTGGTGGGGTAGGGAAACTTGTAGCTGGTGCGGTTCTAGGTTGAGATGGATGAAGAGCTTGTACATGATCTTCACGACCACACTCAATGCATTTGATGGCATTTTTACAGTCTTTAGCGATGTGTTCAGTAGAAGCGCAACATCTGAAACATACCCCAAACTTCTTTAGAAGCTCCTTGCGTTCCTGGAGTGGTTTCTTCCTGAAGCCGATGCACTTCTTGAGGGGATGAGGCTTCTTATGTAAGGGACACAGGCGATTAGGGTTTTCAACCTTTTCATCTTGATTGCTCTTGTAACTGACTCCCTGTGAAGCTGACAAAGTAGAGGGAAAAATATCAGTCTTTTTTACTGACACTGGACCTCTGCGGCCTTTGTAGTCGATGCGTGGGTTGTCAGACTTGAATGGATGTGGACCGGGATTGGATTCCTCATAGGAGAAGCTTGGATCGTTCTTGGATTCTGCAATGTTTTTGATGAACTCACAGAAGTAGGAAAATGGAGGAAAGGAGACTTGATTTTCTCTCTTATATCTTGACCCCAGAGCGGTCCACTTCTCTTGAAGGTTGTATGGCAGCTTTGACACGATTGGGTTTACTCCACGAGCAGTGTCCAGGTAACTGAGGCCAGGTAGGTGAGTGTCTCCCTTGGCCAGCTGTAGCTCTAGCAGTAAGTCACAGAGCTCTTGGAATTTCTGATTGTCTTTACCAGATATCCTTGGAAAGGCTTGCAGACGTTTGAACAGAGCGTTTTCTATTGCTTCAGGACTACCATAGGTTCTCTCCAGTCTCTCCCAAGCGGCTGCAAGGCCTGCTGCTGGATTTTCAATGTGGACAGATCTGAGTCTCTTTACTCGTTCTGTAGACTGTGGGCCAAGCCACCGGATCAGTAGATCTAGTTCTTCCGAAGCAGTAATGCCGAGATCGTGAGTTGCAGTTCTGAAGGCACATTTCCAGCCTCTGTAATTCTCAGGCTGGTCGTCGAACCTTATCAGTCCTGTCTTGGTGAGCTCACGACGTACCATGTATTTTGCAAACTCTGACATGTCGGTTTTCTCTGACTTCAGGTGTGAAATTGGTTGAGTGGTGCTAATCACATCGTTTGTGGTGTTTTGCATGAGAGACGTAGGTACATATGGGGCTGCCAGGGTATTCAGCCTGGGAGCTGGTTTGAAGTCCATAGGTTTGGTGACATGTGGATATGGAACCGTGTAATTGCTAGAGGTTTGGAGAACCGCTGGTATTTTGAATTGTCCATGAATACCGGTATATTGAGCTTGCTGGGGTGCAGAGCCTTGGTGCTCCATATAGGATGGAAGGTTGGTGTGAGGAACAAGCGGAGTTCTGTGCTGACCTTGCATGCCTGGTGCTGTGGAAGGATGTGCGGCCTGCCGCTCTGGAGAGACGTCTGTTTTGTCTGGAATGTTTGCGGCAGGTGGGGAATTGAAGCATTGGCTTAGTACATAGTCTCTTGTACGCTTGAGAGGTTCCTCTGCATCCATTCCGCTGAAGTCAATGCTGTCTCTTTCGCTCTGACTCGCGGCTTGTTCTAAAACTCTTAACCTTGCTACGGCTGTAGCATGTTCGCATTGTTTCTCCAGAGCCTCTATTTCCGCCTTTCTATGTGCAGCTTCCACTTCTGCCTTTCTATGTGCAGCTTCCACTTCCGCTTCCTTATGTGCAGCTTCCACTTCTGCTTCCTTATGCGCAGCTTCCACTTCCGCTCTCTTCTGCGCAAAGACGGCCTGTATCTTAGTCGCTTCCGCTTCTACGCGTGCTTTTAGAAGCTGCTCACTGAGGGTGGAATGCTTTGAAGATCGTGACCTAGATGTACGCTTGGAGTGCCTGGTAGAGTCAGAAATGTGAGATGACACCTTCTGAAGTTGCGCAATTCTCACTTCTGTCTTAGACTTAATGTCGCGTACTAAGCTGTCTCTTCCTACACTGAGATGTTGGAAGCTTTGCAATTCCTCTATGGAATCCTCTGTGTTTAATTTTCTCAAAGCATTTTCGTACTCCTGGACCTTTATATTATAATGTTCATACGTTGCACGAAGCTGTTGCAGGGCTCCCTCTAGTGGTGACACGTGGAGTGAAGACAGACTCTGCTGAATGTTGGAGACATGACTTAGTAATGTTTCCCACAGTTTTAAAATGTCAGAGGAAAGTTCCTGCTTGAGACTTTCAAGGTTCTCTCTAACTTTCCAGGTTGGCTTAGTAGAGCGCCTGTCTCTCTCACTAGACTGCAGACTAGGGTCCATGCTAGTTTGTGCCTCAGAGTGTCCTTCAGCCATGATGCAGCACACAGGATGGAGGTAACACTGAGGAGAGTTATAACTTGGTGGGAGATTATGAGCTGCAGCTGTGGTTGTATGTGGAGCTGCTGGAGGAGTCTTTACAGCGGTGTCTGGCTGGATTTATACATTCTTTTTACTATTCTGACTCAATAACATGGCTGTAAGCGTATCGGCTGAAGTAACTTCTCTTGTAGTTATGGACCAGTACTCACACCAGGTATATGTTGTCAGACAGCATCCAACTCCACTGCAGAGGCATGGGAGAAGATTCCAGGGTTTATTCAGGTATCTTGTATAATGCACATTCAGCAGTAGGTAAAAAGAGTGATGGTTAGCCAGAGCACAGAGTAGAGACCTAAGACATAGGCTATAGACAGGAAACTCCCCAGCAGGAGGAAAGGGAGGGGTTATGCAACACAGGGGGGTACAGAGAGCCAGGAGGGACAAACTAAAGAAGGCAAGCACTTACAGATACAGTACAGGTTATACATGTCAATGAATAGAGTCAGGTAGATGAGACATGACACCCTCCCCCTCTGTTCGAGCCTGTGGGGTCGGACACCTTTCGCCGTCATGCAATGCGTCCTTGATAAGGCATCGGCATTGCCCTGTAGCTTTCCGGCCCTGTGCTCTACCGAAAAACTAAAGTTTTGAAGGGTCAGGAACCATCTAGTGACTCTGGCATTTCTTTCTTTTGCCTGTGACATCCAGGTTAAGGGGGAGTGGTCCGTGATCAGCCTGAAGTGCCGACCTAGCAGGTAGTATTTTAGGGATTCCAGGGCCCACTTGATGGCTAGGCACTCCCGTTCAACAATACTGTAATTTTTTTCTGGCAGCGTGAGCTTGCTGCTCAGATATATCACGGGATGTTCCTCTCCCTCTACTTCTTGGGACAGAACTGCTCCCAGTCCCACATCGGACGCGTCTGTTTGGACAATAAATTCTCGTTTAAAATTGGGTGTGACTAACACTGGACGTTTACAGATGGCCCGTTTTAACTCTTGGAACGCCTTTTCTGCGTCAGGGTTCCACTTGACCATGACTGACTTACTGTTCTTGATCAAGTCTGTTAGGGGCGCTGCTATGCTTGCAAAGTTTTGCACGAACCGCCTATAGTACCCTACAATGCCTAAAAAGGCTCTCACCTGCTTTTTAGTTGTGGGTTGTGGCCAGTTCTGAACGGCTTCAACTTTATTGACCTGGGGTTTTATAATACCCCTACCTATTATATACCCCAGGTATCGGGCTTCTTCAAGACCCAGGGCGCACTTCTTTGGGTTTGCTGTGAGCCCTGCTTTTCTACACCTCTGGGACCGCACCATGGGGGGTGCTCACTGCAGTCAGGGCTTCTCTGTCCTTCCATGGCTTAATTAGGTTTACATGGTACAATTGTTCTGGTTTCCGACTACCTGGCTGGTATACCTTATAATTTACCTCTCCGACTTTCTCAATTATGTCATAGGGCCCTTGCCATTTTGCTAGGAATTTACTTTCTAGGGTGGGCACCAACACTAGTACCCGATCCCCAGGGTTGAAGGTTCTCACCTTGGCGGACCGGTTATATACCCGGCTTTGGGCTTCTTGAGCCTGCTGTAAATGTTCTTTAACAATGGGCATGACCGCCACGATTCGATCTTGCATGAGGGAGATGTGTTCCATAACACTCCTGTAGGGGGTGGACTCGTGCTCCCAGGTCTCCTTAGCTACATCAAGGAGCCCTCGGGGATGTCTACCATACACTAATTCAAAGGGGTAGAACCCAGTGGAGGATTGTGGGACTTCACGGATTGAGAACATCAAATATGGCAGCAGACAGTCCCAGTCCTTCCCATCCTTATTGACTACCTTTTTTAGCATGCTTTTCAGGGTCTTATTAAATCTCTCAACCAGACCATCCGTCTGTGGGTGGTACACCGACGTCCGTAAGTGCTTAATATTCAGCAGCTTACACAATTCCTTCATGACTTTTGACATAAAGGGGGTTCCTTGGTCCGTCAGGATCTCTTTTGGTATGCCCGTGCAGGAGAACATGTGAAGTAGTTCCTTTGCAATACCCTTGGATGACGTATTGCGTCAAGGACCGGCTTCGGGGTAACGGGTGGCATAGTCTACAACCACTAATATATGTTGGTGACCCCGGGCAGACTTTACCAAGGGCCCAACTAGGTCCATAGCGACCCGCTCAAACGGCATCTCTATGATGGGCAAGGGCACTAAGGGGCTCCGGTAATGGGGCATAGGAGCTGTTATCTGACACTCCGGGCACGACTCACAGTAACCTTTTACATCACCATGTACCCCCGGCCAGAAAAAACGCTGAAGGATGCGTTCCTTAGTGTTTTCGCTCCCGAGATGACCTCCCAGCACATGCTTGTGCGCCAGGTCTAAGACCATCCTACGATAGGCCTGAGGTATCACCAGCTGTTCCACAACCTCCCCACGGACCTTGTTAACCTGATACAACAATTCTTGGTTGACTGCAAGGTGTGGAAACACAGTATCAGCCCCTGGGAATTGAGGCTCCCCATTTATCACTTTAACATTTTCCCTAGCTTTTACTAAGGTGGGGTCTCGGAGCTGCTCAGTTCTGAAATTGGCACGTGAGACCTCTAAGTCAGGCATAGCAACTACTTCATCCTGTACCTCCGTCTCACCCGCCAAAACTGTTAAAGGAAAGTTATCCCCATTCTCTTGGGTCACCCCTACTGCTGGAACCGTACCCTCAGGGTCAAACGGTTCGGGACACACATCATGCACATTTGCATCATCATGAACCTTATTTGCAGACGACCCTCGGTGTCGCCACAAGTCCCAAAATAGGGGAAAGTCTCTCCCGAGGATCACGGTGTGCATTAGGGATTTTACGACGCCCACCTCATGGGTGGCAAGTCCACACGGAGTATCAAGTCGTACGAGGGCAATAGGATACTCCTTGGTGCCCCCATGCACACAAACAACCCCCATGCGTCGGCTGGTGAAGGTTGTGGGATCGACCAGGCTGGAGTGCACCAGCGTAACCAAGCTCCCTGAGTCCAGTAGAGCTGTCACCGCAAAGTCATTCACCTTTAGGTGACATAATGGTCGATCAGTCTGTGACGCAGTCTCTGCAGAACATACTGGCCGGGCGAACATCGACCTCCGCCGGGCAGAGTCACAGTCCATTGGTTCCACGGTAAGTGGACAGTTGGCGGCAATATGCCCGGGCTCACGACAGCACCAACATAGTATGGGGCCCCGGTCCCCTTGGCGTTCTACCCGGGACCGGACTGTCCCGTTGGGACTCCTCTTCTGTCCCACATGATCCCCCTCTGAGCCGCCTCCCTTTGGGACATTTTTGACACCCCTTACATACGGAACAGTCTTACCCGGTGCTCCGGCCGATTTGCTGTACCCGGGGTTGGAACGTCGAGGAGGCACGGCTTGCAGGAAGTCCTCTGTGGCTTTATACCTCTCAACGAGGCTCACGAGTTGGTGCACGTCCTGGGGACCTCCTTGTCCCACCCAGCGCTGGATTGCGGTGGGCAGCGAGCGTATAAACTTATCCAGAACCACTTTCTGTACGATCTCTGCCGGGGACGACTCCTCCGGCTGCAGCCACTTTCTCACCAGGTGGAACAGGTCGTACATCTGGGAGCGAGCTGGCAGGTGGTCAGCAAAAGTCCAGGCATGTACGCGTCGGGCCCGCATATGGGTGTCCACGCCCAAGCGTGCCAGGATCTCACCTTTGAGCCTATTATAGTCCTTGGCATCCTGGTCACCGAGGTCAAAGTAGGCCTTTTGGGGTTCTCCCGTCAGGAAAGGCGCTACTACCTCAGCCCACTGAGGCGCCGGTAACTTCTCCCTCTCGGCGACTCTCTCAAAGACCGCGAGATAGGCCTCGATGTTATCGGTGGCCGTCATCTTTTGTAAGGCCGCCTGTACCGCGGTACGGGTGGTGGGGAGCGAACCAGACGACCTCTGCGCACCTTGCGCCAGGAGAGCATTAGTCTCGGCCTGAGCTCTCATGGCCTCCTCATGGATCTTTTGCTGCTGGGCCAATGCTTGCTGTTGCTGCATGTTCATTTGTACCAGCTGCTTTATCAGTTCCTCCATCTTGGCTGTATCTGATGGCTGTGACGTTGCAGCTTTCACCCAGGACATGGGGGTTACAGCACTCTCCAGTCAATCTCTCTTGGGCGGTTGCCCTTAGCAACGGTTCACCAGCTGCCGCAGTAAAATGTCCATTACTTGGTGTATGTCTCTTTAAGACCGATGCCCGCATCCAAACACCATATGTGAGGGATTAGCGTTTAGGATCGGTTGCACCCTGGGCATAAGCAGTCAGAGACAGTGACACATAGGATAAAGTCTTTAGTCCAGGCTTTGCCTGGGTTTATTTCCAAGCAAACAAAAGCAAAATACAGGCCTTAACATCAGGCAAACACAAAGTAAATCCTGCTCGTCTGAGCACTTACTATACATGTAGCGTCCCTGTCTACACACTGGTAACAAAGTGGCTCCTGCACACAGCCAGCCAGGACTCTCAGACCTGCAGGGGTCTCAGCTCTCCTCCTGGCCCTGTAGGCCCAGGCTTTATATGGCCTGGTACCAGCCCCACCTGGTACGTGGGAGTGACCATCCCACCCTTCACTTTGGTCACTCCAGGAAAAGTCGGCCCGGATTATGTGGCTTGGAGCCACTTACATACTACAGCGTGTTAGTGGCTTAATGCTACTAACACTATACTGCCGGCTTCCTCCACCGAGCCCAGGCTGCTCGGTGGCACGCATCTGACCAAGCGCTCCCCAAGGCAGCATAGGAGAGCATCCTTGGTGACACATACCTGCCCTCCAGCACCTTGCCGGTCACCGTCTCACAATATATTTACAGGATTATTATAAATCAGTTTCCCAACGTGAAAATCTCATAACTCACGTTTAATTTTCAAAAAAGTGCTAATAAAATCATCATGCCATCATTTCTATGCATCTCTGTTGAGTAACTCCAAGGAATCCACAACGCTATTTCCCACCCAAAATATATAAGCGCTGTGGAATTTGCAGGTTGCAGGGAAATTGGATTTGAAAGGGTTAAACATGAGCCAATGACTGGACGCGAACGAGCATTGTGTGGTTTTTGTTTGTCATTGAGTTTCAGCTGACATGAAAATCAACGCCAGGCGGTGTGTCGGTCGGGCAGTTTAAACACTGAATGATGAGCGCCCGAGCGACGCTAGTGCGAGTGAGCTGGTGATCTCGTCAACAGCTCGTACCATGGGACAAACGAGAATTGTGAGATTCTCGGCCCACGTAAAGGGCATTACAGTGTTTTCACTACAGCTGAGGATGACAAGCCGGCGCTGATATATCCAGCTATGCTGATAATTCCATTATGGTTCTACATCGAAGCTGTGCTATATTGGACTGTGGAGCTGTCATAGCCATCTTGCTAAAGCTGGACAGCAGTGATCAGATAAGCAAAAAGTAAATTGTCAGTGTCCCTGCTAGGGAGTCTATGGGTGAAGCAGCAGTGGCCTTCTTGCTAAAAGTCGCACTGTTAAAAAGTTACCTTTTTTGCCTCATTGCCAACTTGGAAAGTGGTGCACTATAATGGGAGAAGCACATTAGGCTTCCTAATCAGACAGGCATTCATTGTTCTGCATTCTATGAGCTGTGTTTGGTCTTTTTATGGGCACATTGTGCCAACACTGGGGCAGAACGCTGTGCTGTAGAGCCTGCATCCCAATTAATGGGGGGGAGCTATTTAAACCATAGGATGTGTGCAAGGTAAGCATCCTTCTCTCTCTGCCTATTGCTGATCAGTGATTCTTTTGTAGAATTATATCTAGTGAGGACTTCAAAAAGACATCATGCATCTTGTAAGAATTGTGTAATACCACTTCCAGATGGCTGTCAAGATTGGCTTTGCAGTAAAGGTTTTTTCTTTTTTGCCTAACCTTCCTTAGTATTGAAGGTAAGAGATTTTAATCTATAATCCTATCCTTCTCCTTAGGGGACTTTCTAAATTGGGAGTCAGCACTAGCTTCCTCTACCACCTATCAGGGGATGATGTCCTGGGTAAAGGACCTTGTTCGCACATCCATGAGGGAGCTACGCGAGAACTTGCAAGACCAGGGATCTTCTCAAGAGTGCCGATGGGGTAAAAGTCTAACTTCCTGCCCCTCTGAAAGAGATTTTCAAGTCAGTAAATGAAGTTGGCTGCTCCTCTTCAGAGGTGAGGAGCTAACAGAGTTGCAATTTCCTTTTGATCACATTGAGAAGATTTAAAAGCCTGAACTCACAGGTACAGGCATTGTTGATACCGGGTCAAGTCTCATTTCGCTAGGTGATGACAGGTCCAGGGATGATGTCTGCAACTAACAGGCTGTTTCATGGACTATATGGCACTTCAGGGTCCTACAGAAATGGTTCACATTCGGGAAAAGCTGAACATATGGGTTGATTATCTAAGCTGGTTTCAACTGATTCCAGGTAAGTCGGCACTATACCCAAAAGTGTTTGCTGTCAGGTCAATTTTGGGCAGATCCCATCTGCCCACCAGCTGTTGAATGAGGGCCAACACTAAGCTTGAGAAATTTAACTCTATCACCGGGAGAAACCGTACTTGCTAGATGCCTTTTCCATCGTGCGGAACGTTCAGCTGGCTTCTGTGTTGCCTCTTGTGCCGATGGTCTCAAGAGTCCTGGCAAAGGTCAGGCAAGACCAAGCCCCAGTGATTGCCGTCATACCATTTTGGCCGTGAAGAGCGTGGTTTCCCCTGCTCCTGAGGATGAGACAAGAAACCTAATGGAGTCTTCCGCTTAGACCGCACATGGTGTACCAGAACAGGTTGTTGTCCAAGGACATTAATATATTCAGCCTGACGACCTGGAGATTGACGGGTCCCTATTAGGGAAACCTAGGCCAGTCAGACTCAGTAGTCTCAACCTTGATGGCTGCCTGAGGTGTTGCAAAAAATAAGGCCTACTCCATTATGGTGTCCACCTTTAAATATGGTGTGACCAAAGAAGGCTTTCAGCAGAACAACCCTCCATAGCAAGCCTGTTATAATTCTTAATAGGATGTATTTGAAAAAGGGCTTAGACTTAATACTATTAGGGCGCCCACCCACTGGCGTTTGCGATTTTCGTGCGTGAAAAACGCAGCATTTTCTGGGCGTTTTTGGCGCGTTTTCGCGCCTTTTCCGTTCATTTCCATTGACATTCATGGGTGCATTAAGAGAAAAATAAGGACACATATGCAACTGACCGTTCCTATGTTAAAAATTCCAACGGACTGAAAAAAAAAACGCCAGTGGACAGGAACACAATCAAAACTAATTGCTCTTGAGAAAAAACGCAAAACGCAAAGGGTGGGCGCCCTTAGGGTTCAGGGCTCGACTTTATCAGCTTTCTTTGGAAAATCTCTTGCCAAGCAACCATGGTAAAAAAAAGGGTTTCTGGTGGCCATCCAAAAGCTTTGTCAATCCACAACCAATCTTTTTTTCAAAACAGGACCTGCTGTTGGTACTAAGAAGATTGCATGAACCACTCTGAGCCATTGCAGAAGCAGAGTTATCATCTCTTACAGAAAGGTTGTATTCTTAGTACCAATTACATCGGCCAATAGGATGAGTGAATTGCAAGCACTAGCTGTAAAAGAACCCTTTCTATTGTTTCACCAAGACAAGGTGCTACTAAGAACTCTCCTCTCATTCAAACCCAAGTGTCCTTCCCATACCAACATTGAACCATTCTTGGAGAAGGAAAGGCACTACAGACACTGAATGTATAAAAAAAAGGGGGTTTGGTCCTGTGTTAGCCAGTAGAGCAAAGTGTGATTGTTCTCATTAAGAGAAACCAGTTAATCTTGTAGCTATGATACCTTTTAATGGCCAACAAAAATACATGATATACTACATAGTAACATAGTATGTAAGGCCGAATGAAGACAATGTCCATCTAGTCCAGCCTGTCTATCCTACTGTGTTGATCCAGAGGAAGGCAAAAAACCCCAAGGCCAGAAGCCAATTAGCCCTTTTGGGGGAAAAATTCCTTCCCGACTCCCTAATGGCAATCAGACTGTTCCCTGGATCAACCCCTAATAGTTCCTACCTGCCTATATACCAGGATTGACACTTAACCTAATATTTATATCCTGTAATATCCTTCTTCTCCAGAAAGACATCAAGTCCCCTTTTAAACTCCTCTATGGATTTTGCCATCACCACTTCCTCTGGTAGAGAGTTCCACAGTCTAACTGCTCTTACAGTAAAGAATCCCCTTCTATGTTGGTGATGAAACCTACTTTCCTCTAATCGTAGCGGATGTCCTCTTGTTACCGTTATGGTCCTGGGTGTAAACAGATCGCGGGAGAGATCCATGTGTTGTCCCCTCATGTACTTATACATGGTTATTTGGTCGCCTCTTAACCTTCTTTTTTCTAGAGTAAATAGTCCCAGTTTGGATAGCCTCTCAGGGTATTCCAGTCCCGTCATTCCATGTATTAGTTTAGTTGCCCTTCTTTGAACCCCTTCAAGCACTGTGACATCTTTCCTGAGCACCGGTGTCCAGAATTGTACGCAGTATTCCATGTGAGGCCTGACAAGTGCCTTATATAATGGAAGGATAACGTTCTCGTCCTTCGCCCCTATACCTCTTTTAATGCACCCCAAGACTTTATTTGCCTTTGCAGCAGCTGACTGGCATTGGTTACTCCAGTTTAGTCTATTATCCACTAATACCCCCAGATCCTTTTCCATATCACTTTTCCCTAGTGGTACCCCATTAAGTGAATATTTGTGACATCCGTTCCTGCTGCCCATGTGCATAGTCTTACATTTTTCAACATTGAACTTCATTTGCCATTTTCCTGCCCAATCTCCCAGCTTATCCAGGTCCGTTTGTAGCCGCACGTTGTCCTCCGTTGCATTATTTTATTGTATAATTTTGTGTCATCTGCAAATATTGATATTTTACTGTGCAGCCCCTCTATCAGGTCATTGATAAATATGTTGAACAGAGTGGGGCCTAGTACTGAACCCTGTGGCACCCCGCTAGCGACTGTGGGCCAATCAGAGTATGAGCCATTTATTACCACCCTCTGCTTTCTATCATTGACCCAATTTTTTACCCACTTACACACGTTTTCACCCAGTCCGAGCTGCCTCATTTTGTATATTAGCCTATTATGTGGCACGGTGTCAAAGGCTTTAGAGAAGTCCAGATATACAAGATCAATAGATTCTCCCTGGTCCAGCTTAGAGCTTACTTCATCATAGAAACTGATCAGATTTGTTTGACATGAGCGACCCTTCATGAATCCATGCTGTTGAGGAGTTATTCCCTTAATCTCCTTGAGGTACTCATCGATGGCGTCTCTCAGAATCCCCTCGAAATTTTTTCCCGTTACTGAAGTGAGACTTACTGGCCTGTAGTTACCAGGCTCACTTTTGCTCCCTTTTTTGTAAATTGGAACCACATTGGCAATGCGCCAATCCAATGGTACAACACCGGTCTTGATAGTGTCTAGAAATATTAGGTATAGCGGCCTAGCTATCTCGTCACTTAGTTCCTTTAGTATCCTTGGGTGTAATCTATCTGGGCCCGGCGATTTATCAATTTTAGTTTTCTTTAGACGCTTCCGCACCTCCTCCTGCGTCAGGTATGAGATATTTTGTGAGGGGTTCGTTTTATTCCCCTGCATCTCGTGTGGCATTTCCTTTTCTTTGGTGAATACACTTGAGAAGAAACTGTTTAGTAGATTTGCTTTCCCTTCGTCTTCATCAATGATTTCTCCTGCATTGTTTTTTAAAGGGCCAGCGCTCTCCCTGCAAATCCTTTTGCTGTTAATGTAGTTGAAAAATAGCTTTGGGTTGTTTTTGCTCTCTTTTGCGATCCGTCTTTCTGCTTCCTCCTTGGCAGTTTTGATCGTATCTTTGCATATTTTGTTTTTTTCCCTTTACGATTTTAGCGCTTCTTCGCTGCCTTGTTGCTTTAGTAGTTTGAACGCTTTCTTCTTTTCGTTTATTGCCCCTCGTACCGTCTTGTCGAGCCACATTGGTTTCCTTTTAGCTGAGTTTCTTTTATTTTTAAAGGGAATGGACTGCTCACATGAGGCGATTAGGATCCTTTTGAACTTTTCCCATTTGTCCTCCGTACTGATATTTTTGAGGATGTTGTCCCAATTAATGTTACCGATAGTAGTTCTAAGCTCATCAAATTTTGCTTTACTAAAGTTTAGTTTCTTTGCCACTCCCTGATAAAGCTTCCTATTGATTGACAGCTGGAAGTTGATTATATTGTGGTCGCTGTTCCCCAAGTGCCCCTCAACCTGCACCCCCTTTATACGTTCCGGTTTGTTGGTTAGTACTAGGTCCAGAATGGCCCTCCCTCTTGTTGGTTCCTGCACAAGTTGGTTCAGGTAATTGTCTTTAATTACTCTCAAGAACTTATCACCCCTGTGAGATTTGCAGGTTTCGTTCTCCCATGTTATATCTGGATAATTAAAGTCCCCCATGATAATTACTTTGTTTCGCTTTGACACCTCTTCTATCTGCCTTAGTAGTAAGTTTTCATTTTCTTCTGTTGCTTTTGGTGGTCGATAGAAGACCCCTATCAGGATTTTGTTATTTTTTCCTCCCTGTATTTCTACCCACAGAGATTCCACCTGTTCGTCTCCTACCCCTATATCCTCCCGTAGCCTCGGCTTCAAGTTTGATTTGACGTACAGACATACCCCTCCCCCTTTCTGGTTCCTTCGGTCTCTTCTGAAGAGATTGTACCCCTGCAAATTTACCGCACAATCGCACTTATCATCAAGCCATGTTTCAGTAATTCCGACTATATCATAGTTTTCATCAGTCATTCTCGCTTCAAGCTCACCTACTTTACCGATCAGACTTCGTGCATTCGTGGTCATACAATTTATATCATTTTTTTTGTTTTTTAAATTTGTTTTGTTGCTATTCGTACTTATGGCTGATCTATCAGTTCTAACTGTACTAACCCCACCCCCTGCTCGACCCCCATTCCCTTTACTTGGACCCGGATCGCTAGTTACACTGGCTACCCCACTATTTCTCATTTTACCCTCCCCCCCAGTCCCTAGTTTAAACACTCCTCCAGCCTTCTAGCCATCTTTTCCCCCAGCACAGCTGCACCCTCCCCATTAAGATGCAGCCCGTCCCTACGGTAGAGCCTGTAGCCGACAGGAAAGTCAGCCCAGTTCTCCAGGAACCCAAATCCCTCCTTCTTACACCAACTCCGGAGCCACTTGTTTGCCTCCCTAAGTTCCTGCTGCCTTTCTAGTGTGGCTTTAGGTACAGGTAGTATTTCCGAGAAAACTACCCTGGAGGTCCTCGCCCTAAGCTTGGACCCTAAGTCCCTGAAATCATTTTTGAGGGCCCTCCATTGACCTCTAACTTGTTCATTGGTGCCAACGTGCACCATGACTGCTGGATCCTCACCAGTCCCTCCCAGTAATCTGTCAATCCGATCCGCGATGTGTCGAACTCGAGCGCCAGGAAAACAACACACCGTTCAACGATCCCGGTCTTTATGGCAGATTGCCCACTCTGTCCCCCTAATAATTGAGTCTCCCACCACTAGAACCTGTCTAGCCTGCCCTGCGCTCCCCGTCCCCGTCTCACTGGAGCAGTCATCCCCCTGGCGTTCAGAGGGCACCTTCAAGTCACAGCATCACAGAATAATTTGGGGGTATAAATTTATGGCAATGTCTGATACCCTCAAGAATGGAATGAACCTCAGCCCGGGATTCTTGCATAAGTGGAGAATATGAAAGGTCTGAAGAAAGTCAAGACTTTGTCCTCTTCACAACCATTGTCTGTGTTTTGTTTTTCTAATAAAAATTCTGAAATTTATTGTAGGAATGTTGTCATCCAATAGGTGGTGCTACAGAGCTAGTATTACCATCTTTCCATGTGCAGTTCAAGTAAAAATAAGAGGCATCATAAAACTGTCACATTCTGCAGCTCAGTGGACTAATTAAGCATCTGTGTCTTTGTTTAGATTGAGCGATAAACTAAAACCAAAAAACGTTGAGCTATCACCTTGCGCTTCAAGCGGGGGATGCAGAAGACAAGCCGTATCGCTTGTCTTCTGCATCCAGCTTTTCTCTGCTTGGAGCGCTGAGCTGTTATACAGCTGAGCGCTCCGAGCGGGGTATGAAGAAGGCAGCTGGACAGCTGTGTTCTTCATACCTCGCCTGTCTTCAGGTAGCGGGATACAGCTGAAACAATAGTATCAGCTGTATCCCGCTGTGAATCACTGATAAGTTGTTGCTGAAGGATCAGCAATCAGTTAACGAAAACTGCACAATCTCAGTGCAGTTAGACCGAACGATTATCGCTCAAAAGATGGCTTTGAGCGATTTGAGGGAAAATCGGTGTCCAAGTCAGCCTTAAGTCTCAAATTTCTGTTTGTGAACATTTATTTAGATCAAAAGGTGTATCTCCCACCCCTCCCCCTCACCTCCGCATCTGTGTGTTATAATTGTGTGCCATCCAAACCAGTTTCATTTTAGCCTGATGAAGTGTGGATAACAGAACCATCCGAAAGCCTGCTGTAACATCATGTATTTTTGTTAGCCATTAAAAGGTATCATATCTACAAGATTGCCTGGTTTCTCTTACTGAGAACAATCACACTGGACATTGGATGTAAGCAGAAGTCTAAGGATCTATCTGGCCCGGACAGAAGACTTCTGGAGGACAGATCATCTTTTGTGCTCAATAGTGGCCCAAAAAAGGGGGATAAGACCTCAAAATTAACCATAGCTTGATGGTGGCTACCAGATCTTGTTATAGCAGAAAGGAATATTTCCCTCTGATGGAATTCAGGTTCATTCTACTAGACCAACAGCAACTTTATGAGCAGGAGGTGCTCAAGTTCCAACTGAAAGCATCTGCCGGGTGACATGGTGGAGAACTCTTAATACCTCCATTTGCCATTATAGACTAGACTTCTCAGCAAGGGAAGAATCTTCCGTTGGACCTTCAATATAAAATTTTTGGTATTTCCCACCCTTAAGAAATTGTGCTATAATATATATACACACTAATATATATATATATATATATATATATATATATATATATATATATATATATATATATATATATATAATATATATATATGAGCTGCTGTTTCAGATGGTAGAATTTATTATGCTGGCCTTTGTTGCTGTAGTCCAAACAGCAGCACTTAACTTCCCTCCCAATCAAGTTTTTTTTTAGTTAATGCTTCTGGTACCTTCTTTTAAAATACACAAAGGGGGAGGGGCTTAGGATCCTTTTATAGGGTTGCTCTATACCTTTTAACTCTTCGTGTCATCTGTTCAAAACATGAGGTAGGGGAATAAATATGTATATGCTCTGCTTTTGAACTACAGGAAAGAAGAACATATTAAACTCACCCTATATAACCACCTTATAATGTGGCAGGCTTAGGTACAGCGGATCTGTTCTAGTTTACCTATAAATAATGCAGTCACCATATAATGTACTCAATTAACAGCTCTCTACAGTGATAGTCGTTACAGTGCAGTTACCTCCAGTGATCACAGGTGACATTTCAGCTTGGAATCGTCCATATACGGTTTTCTTCTCTCTATAGAGAATAGGGACTTTCACCTTACCCCCCCATGAATGACCCAACTCCGTAATAGGGACTCCCTCTCCCCATATGCATGCCCCTACTGGGTAATTATGACACTCCCATATGCATGGCCCCACTCTGTAATAGGGACTCCCTCCTTACCCCCCCATAAATGACCCCACTCGGTAATAGGGACTCCCCCCCCCTAATATTCATGGCCCCACTTGGTAATAGGAACTCCCCTCCCCCTTCCCTCAAATGACCAAACTCAGTAATAGGGTCTTTCTCCCCCCCCCTTCCCCATCCCTATATGCATCGCCCCACTAGGTAATAGGGACCCCGCCCATATGCATTTCCCCACTCAGTAATAGGGATTCACCCATCCTCCACATGCATGGCCTCACTAGATAACAGGGACTCCCGCCAATGTAAATAAACCACATATTGGCTTAACAAAGCAGTTAGCAACCGAAACGTTGTCTTTTCTTACATGGGCTCAATAAAGACTCAGTCCCTTTTATGGATGTGACAATTACCTCATATACACGGACACCCTAGGATACTGCTTTAGAGGTAACAAATGTGTGGGACCCCCCTCATATGCATGGCCCCACTTACCACCCATTAATGACCCAACTCTGTAATAGGGACTCTCCACCCCCACCCCCCATATGCATGGCCCCACTCGGTAATAGGGACTCTCCCGTATGCATTGCTCCACTCGGTAATAGGGACACCCCCCTTACCCCTCATAAATGACCCAACTCATTATTAGGGACTCCCCCCCCATATGCATAACCCAACTTGGTAAAAGGAACTCCCTCCCCCCTCTCCCCCATATGCATGGCCCCACTAGATAATAGGGACTTCCCCCTTACCTCCTGAATGACCCAACTCGGTAATAGGGACTTACATCCCCCCCCCCCATATGCATAGCCCCACTCGGTAATAGGGACTCCCCTCCCTCCCCTATATGTAGGCCCCACAAGGTGATAGGGACACCCCCCCATGCATGCCCCCACTCGGTAATAGGGACTTCCCTGCCCCCATGCATAGCCCAACTCGTAATAGGGACTCCCTCCACGCATGGCCCTACTCAGTGATATGGTCTCCCCTCCCATATGCATTGCCCCACTCAGTAATAGGGTTTCCCCTCCCATATGCATGGCCCCACTCGGTAATAGGGTTTCCCCTCCCATATGCATGGCCCCACTCGGTAATAGGGTTTCCCCTCCCATATGCATGGCCCCACTCGGTAATAGGGTCCCCCCCCCCAATGTATTGCCCCACTCGATAACAGGGACCCCCCTTTACCATATGCATGGCCCTACTGGGTAATAGGGACTACCCCCCTATGCATGGCCCCACTAGGTAATAGGGACTCACCACTTACCCCCATCCATTGTACGTCTCTCTACCCAAGACAAGATATATCTCAAACTACACACTCAACATGTTGATTCTGGTGTGTGCATACACCAATAAATACCTCTCCCCAGACACGACTATCTGCCTTGGCTCTCGGTCCACAACAATGATGGTTCAGAAGTCATGTCTGAAAGAATCACACACTGTATACTCCTGACTGAAGGAATTAAAATGAAATTGAATCTAAATATTCATACATTCAGTATTTTCCTGACACTCGGGAATAGGGATCCCCTATGTGGCCCCACTTGGTAATAGAGATCCCACTATGTAGACCCACCTTTATAATGAGACACCCTCTGTGGTCCCGCCTAATAATTGGACCCTCTGTGTAGGCCCATCTAGTAAAAGGGATCCCTCTACATAGATTCACCCTTAGAGGCCCCACCTAATAATTGGACCCTCTGTGTGGCCCCATCTAGTAACAGAACTCCCTTTATCACCCCAGAACTGGTATCTGATCCATGGTAGAGATTACCTTCATCATTAATACACACAATAGCAGTCTGGCAATGTTACACGCATAGCTTCGTTACTCCTCCTCTCCCCGATACTCGCTGTACTCCGAGCACTGGAGCCAGGAGGAGGAGTAAAAAAGCTATACGGTGCACATCGCACGCAGCATCAGACAGCTAGTGCGTGTATTAATGATGAAGGTAATCTCCACTACAGACCTAATCAGGTGTGGGGGTCATTAAGGTGCCAAAAGCCCGACAGCGCTGTTACCTCCTCGCCCCCAGCCTAGACTTTAAGCAATGACCCGTACACAAATTGGCTGCCATTTACCTGCCAGAAGACGTATTCCTCCACTGCTATAAATCATGAAATGTCCTTATTTTTGGAAGAGGGTAAATACAGAAGAAAAGGTGATAAGAAGTCATGGGGCAGTAATAGTATTCTTTAGGATGTCTGTCCATGTGCAATGCGGGCAGAGACTGGGAATGGAAGGGAGACAGTCAGTAGGTCGTTGTCTCAGACCTCGAAGCGGAAGGTCTGGTCGGTGTCAGACATCTCCCTCTTATAACAGGCATCAAGTAATTCATTGTGAGCCACAGTGAGATGGTTCTTCCAGCCGCCGCAAATTCCTAGAAAGGCAGAAGTGCAGGATTTAGTGACCCTAAGTAACACGCTATCAGTAGTTAATAGTAACGCGGAAATAGACGGTACCTTTCCTCATGAAAGGAGAGACCTCGTGGTCCATAACATGGGTCGGGATGGAGCTGTAGTTGGCCATGTGGTTTTACTTCATGGTCTTGAAGGTTGTACGCTGGTAGATCTTCTCCAGAACATCCTCAGGTAGATACTTCCCCATGTACTTCATCACCTTCCTGATCTCACGTTTTGAGTCCTGTACCAAGGAGATGGAGAAGTTTAGAAAAACCGCCTCAACCCCTCATCCAAGGGTACGTCAAGGGTAAGAAAGTTGCACAGAATTTGTAGAGTATCATTAAAGGAGCTGTACAAGAATTTCAAGTTATTCCCTATCCACAGGGCAAAGTGTAACTTGCTGATCGATGGGTCTCATGTCCCCCATCCTCCTCAGTGCGATGTTACTGCACCCCCCAGTAAGGAAGAGACTGAATGAAGCGCTGGTCATATAAGTATACCAGTGATACATTCACTTCTCGCTCGGGTATTTCCATCAGCCCCATTGAAGTGAATGGAGTACTGACCGCACATGAGCAGCCAATGCTGCATTCAGAGTGACGTCACTGCGGGGAGAGAAGCGATCCCCATAAGGACAGGAGAGCAGGACATGGGAGTCCTGTTCTCAAGATTGGCGGGGGTCTCAGAGGTGAGACCCCCATTAATCAGTTATTCCCTATCATGTGGTTAGTGGATAACTTGAAATTCTCTTCTGCGCAGCAACGACCCCAGTTGGGACTAGTTGAACAGCCAGCGTCTTCTTCTTGTTGAACTGAGCCAAATGATCTGGCTCAGCAAAAAGCGAAAAAAACTGTCATCATTGCAGGTTATGTGGGCTTAGAGCGGCATCTATGGGTGTGTGGTACCGCTCCATGAAGTCCTACTCCCCCCCCCCCCCCATCGTTTACTTACAGGAGCCGGCTCGTTAGCGGCCGGCCCATCACTACTAACAGGGACTGTGCAATTCTATGAAACCAAAGGTTACTCGGTGACTAAATGTACCTTCATACTGCGCAGCAGGGGTGCTATAACATTGCTGCTTCCTGGGTCACTGTACTGACCGCAGGAGACGGGAGAGAGGAGACATGTTAAACTCTACATAGAGCGCTCAGCATCAAGCAACAGACAGCGCAACGCATGTGGGATTGTTAGGCTGAAGCCTGTATTGGGTGGCGGCTGGGCACTTTAGTAAGCAGAATCAAAGAAGGGGCACTATAAGCAGATGGGGCCACAGAGGGGACACTAGTAGTAACTGGGGCCACAGTGGGGACAACTAGGAATTAGGGCCATAGATGGGGCAATATTACAAATTTGGGCATTAATAGGAAGCTGGGCCTTAGAAGGGACACTACTAGGAAGCAGGGCCACAGAGGGGACATTATGGGGAATTGGTAAAGTCATCTTGGTATTCTGGGTCGGATGGAGAAGAAAAGGGAAAGTGAACAACTCCAGTCAGAGAGGACATAACCTGTTATCATTAGAGGTAACGGTACTGTAATTACTGATATGGTCTGCAGAGAGCCTGTCTAGAGCAGATATCTACCACTATATAGCGGCAATATTGGTCTTTGTATAGTATTTTTCTCAGTAACAGTATGGCGGTATTATTTGGCTCTTATATAGTTTCACTATTAGCAGTACTGATCTTTGCAGTGGTCTTACTTTAGTAACACTATGGTGGTATTAGTTACTATATGGTGATACTATGTGATCATGGTGGGTCCTTTTTTTCTTGTTAAGATGTTGGTATGTAGATATCTTGGTTCTGTTATTGTATCTATGGAATGAGCTTGGTTCTGGTATTGTCTCTGTAGTAAATATCAGATTATTATAGAACTTTAGACTCCTTGGGGTCCACAGTTTCCAGACAGGCCAAGACCCTTGGTAACCATAATCGGCCCCTGGTGTGCACAATATAGCTACTGATTTGGCTAACCCCCGTCTGTCTAATATAAAGTGAACATTATCTTGGTCATTTCCAGGGTGCTCTGCACTCGGATCTAATCCACAATGGATACCTAGGATGAGTAAATATCTATTGCTACCTCTAACAGGTCCTCGTAGAACAGGTAGAGGACGTCCTTCTGCTGTCTGATCTTCCACCAGCACTTCACATGGTCACTCCATGGCCCAAAGGCAACTATGGGAGAAAGGACAAGTATGAGCATGGACAGGACATCTAGAAGGTGCCTGCTGAGGGTCGTAATTCTATAACAGCGGGGGTCTCACAGGCTGCAGACCACCGGTTTAGTAACTGGTATGTGTTTGGTAGAGGAAGCATTTCCTTGCACCAGAGAAGGCTGCAGTCCAGTTCCCCTACTGCAGACCCCTATAGGAGTTAACCCTTATGCTACCAGCATAATGAGAGGATACATTACTTGTACCTGTTCCTTTTAGGATCTTCTAGATATTCTTCAAGTGTCCCCGGATCTGGGTGCACATAGGACATGCGATAAAAGTGATAATATGACACAAATACATCCTTAGGGTTCCGAGCCACGTAAATTATCTGCAGGGAGAAAAGGCGACAAGAAGTTACTGATTCTGCCATGAAAGGAGGGCGAACTAGAGATAGAGATGTGATCGGCCTGATGAGGGAACACATTGAGTTATGAACCAGGCTCTACGCAAGAGAGATGGCCCTGGGTATAGGAGCAGGGGGTGATCAGGGTCTACAGAAGGGGAGAAAGCTATTGAACGTGTATGACCACCTTAACTCCTTGACACTAAATGGCATACATATACGCCCACCAGCGGCGGGGTTTGTATGGATGGTGAGCCGATCCTGCTCCATACACAGCGAGGGCCAACTACCTCTGACACCATCCACAACAACTGCAAGCAGCAGTCACACCACTTTTGACAGCGGAATTCAAATGACCCAATCGGCATTAGGGTGTCCCGAATGGCCCCGCAGTGATGG
This sequence comes from Eleutherodactylus coqui, assembly GCF_035609145.1. NCBI lineage: Eukaryota > Metazoa > Chordata > Amphibia > Anura > Eleutherodactylidae > Eleutherodactylus > Eleutherodactylus coqui. Next base: position 199,537,214 of record NC_089844.1, read on the forward strand.
GATTGTGCAACACTCCAGAGGGGTGACCCTGAGCACCTGGCTAACGTGAAGACCTGGGAAGGTTAAGTGCTGAGGTGTCACTCGCCATGCTCTGGTCCCAGAGGGATGACATGCTTCCAAGGCCAGTGTAGATTGCATGCCAGGCTTCCATACTCCTTTGGCTGGGAGTGCCAATAAAGGGGATGATGGTGGTGTGTGTGGGTGTTGTAGTAGATATCACTTGTGATGCAACCTTTCCCACATACCATTATTCTATGCGGCGGAGTAATAAACACAGAGAAAGATATAGATATATAACCTCGAGTCCCTAGGAACAGTTAAGGCCCAGTATAACTTTTACCTGAAAAAAGACTTGCACAGGTATTACAGGTACAAGTCACTTGACGTACTGACAGGCTATAGCTCAGAGGTAGGGAGGATACACAGGATCAATATAGTCCAGAGGAGGAGGGGGGGGGGGGTAAGGAGTCCCCCCACAGACTCTTTGGCAGGCAGTTACTCCAGAAAAAGCTTAGCCTAGATACACCCCACATACGCATGGGTGTCACAATCAAGCACCTCTGTGCGGTGATCCTAGAGTCGGATGGCTGCATAGAAAAACACCTGTATTGTGAATGGGTACCTGCTTTTTTTTTTTTTTTTTTTTTTAAGAAGTTGGGGTCGGTTCTCTCTCCTCACATCAACACTACATGGTGAACATAATAAACATTTAAATACTAATAAATAAAAAAAGGCAAAATTGCACTTCTATTGGTCATCCCATCTCCAAGTAGAAACTTAATGAAGTGATCAAAAAGTCGTATGAACTCCAAAATGGTATCAATAGAATCTGCAGTTCATCCCACAAAAAAAAAATTAAAAAATAAAATTATATATGTATAAATTTGGTATCGTCGTAATCCTACTGACCCACGGAATAAAGTTATCATGTAATTTTTGCCGCTGTGTGTACACTGTAAAAAGAATTCCCTCCCAACAAAGATATTAAAAATTGTGTCTTCTTCCATTTTACACCATATATAAATGTTTACAATAATGTGAATGATACATTAAAAATAGTAGAATTGAAAAATATAACTTGCCCCACAAAAATAAGCCCTCAGACAGCCACATTGTTGGAAAAATAAGAGTTAAGATTTTTCGTAAGTGGGAGAAGAAGCAAAAAAAAAAAAGACAGTGCCTTTAAGGCACAGTTATCAAACACAAGGACCGCTGCCTCATTTTATGTGGCTCGCGGCGTGCCGACAGACGCTCACCACTGTAGTGATTACCAGCTGGGGTGCCATAGCTCCCCACTGGAAATCACATTGGCAGCGCTGATTCTGGTGCACACTCTGACGTCAGTGTGCAGCCAGGATCCTCCTCCCCTGAGTCCTCTGCTCCTCAGTTCCGCAGGAGAGGACTCAGGGAGGAAGTGTGCCAGGCTACACACTGACGTCAGTGTGCATCCAGGCTCAGCGCGAGCAGAGGGGGAGTGGTGCTGACAGCAAGGAGGAAGTATATGGGTTGGGGTTAATATTGTTATGGGGTTAATATTACTGACGGGGATTTATTACTATGGGGGGTTACTATTACTGTGGGGGTACCCTGTTACTACTGCGGCTACTATGAGAGTCACTATGACTACTGCGACCACTATAGGGGGGAGAGGGAGGTGAGGGTGTCACCATTAGGGCTCGTTCACGAGGGCGTAATAGTGTTTCGGTCGTACAAACACACTGCGTATTTCCACAATAGAGAAAAAAAAAACGCAGATGGGCCCACTGAAAGAGCGCGCAAATAAGCAGTGAATACACAGGTTTCCTGCGCATTCACCATGTATTTGCGCGGCCCATTCACTTTAATGGCCTATTGCGGTACGTAGTATGTAACATAATAGGTCATGCTTTGTGAAAATCTATATTCATGTGAATGACTAATTGAAATCAATGGCTTCTATTCACTGCATATTTTGTACGCAAATACGCTGGTGTGAACAGGACCTCACTATACTGTCTTACAATCGGCCCTTTGAAGGTCACTATAAGCCTGATATGGCCCTCGGTGAAAATGAGTTTGACACCCCTGCTTTAAGGGAAAAAGAGACTGTGCAACTCTTTATATAGGCTGTTTGCAGGCAAGTAGGCAGATTAGGTTCTACAGCAAGTCCAATAGACCTGGATACATTGTAGTAGGGGACCAAACTCTACAAGACAGATTTTGGTCAAGCAAGAACTGGACCAGACTCTTCCAATAGGCACTGCAAAAAAATGGACCGGGTTCTAGGGGAAGACAGATAGCTAAAGAATCAGGCTGTAAAGAAGGAAAGACCGACCTGTTATATAGACCAGTCTGTGTAATCTAATGAGAGGTAGACCGCATCATACAAGCCTTCTATACTGATAAATCAAGAACTACAGCAACAGTTATAGGCCAGCCATTATAGCATGGGAGGGAAAATGTAAAAGGCCTGGCTATAAGGGGAGGAAAAACGGGGATTCACACCAAAGTGAAGGAAATCAAGACTCCATATCAAACCAGACTCCAGTGAGATCAGCTGTGGTCTACAAAGAACTCACTACCTTGGACTTCTTCTACCAGAAGCTGCTTGGCAGGAGGTGCACGGATAAATGAGTTTTAATCACACGGGGAGAGTCCATAGCATCAAGGATCTCCGTTCCTGAGGAAGAGGTGACAAGTTGGACTTATGTATGAAGGAATGTGATGACAACATAAGACATGGACTCCTACAAGGCCGATGGTTCATCAAGGCTTTGGTGTTATCTGCTCATTTGTTGGGAAATTCAAACCCCAAAAAACACTGTAAAATAACTTTATTGGCACCACTAACCTGACGGCATGTCAGGCACCGCATACTCCAGAAAGGGCACCCACTCAAATATGGCTCCACGTTGGCTTTTTGCAACATCTCCATTTTGGAGCATTAAGTCCACAACCTCCCTCACCCAAGTGGTACCTGTAAAGAGTCAACATCTATTGAGCATGATCATGTGAAGGTCCCCATTGTCAATGGTAATTAGAGGAGTTGTGGGAATTGACACTGTGCACGGTGCCAATAGTCATGGGTTACTGCTCTACGACTTCAGTTATTGAAAACAGTCTGTAACTTTTGTTGTTAAGTGCAGTTATGCTAGAGAGATAATTCCACACCAAGTCAGGTATGTCTCCTGCCATCAAGCACACCATGAACACAGCTCAGCCATACTGGAGGAAATGGCTGGCATGTCACTGACCGCCAAGGGCGCTCAGCAGCTGACCAGGAGGAACCCGCCCTGCCGGCAGCCTCCTAAATAGCCCCTGCACCCGACCCAGACCAGGAAGCTTCTCTATTCTGCCTGCCCCAGTCTTCCACACCAGTGTGGAAATCACCATGTGTCAAGCAGCTTAGGCTGCCTGTCCACGGGCATTGCGGTCACCGCAGGAAACGGTAGACGGATCTCCGCTGTCAGCCTATCTGACAGCTAGGCTGACCATGGAGAATCACAACTATTCGCGAAAGCTTCAGACAGCGTGATTTGCCAGCGATTTACCGCCGGCATCACGCCCATGGACACCAGATGCGTTTATGCAAACAAACCCATTCAAGTCAATGGGTTCTATTCACTACATATTGTACGTGCAAACACTTTGCAAATACATTCGTGTGATGCAGGCATAAGGCTGGTGGTCCATGGGCGGGTTTGGATTGTATTCCCTGTAGTGATAATTCGGCCGCAGGGAACGCAGTGAACCAGGGGCATACCTAAAGGCGTACCACGGGCCTGGGTGCAAAAGTTCAGCTTGGGCCGTCCGCCCTCCCCCCCCAGGCCCTTTCCCCCCCCTCCCTATACCTGAGGGCCAATGCCCACGTGCAGATTTTATTTATAAAACTGGGGCGTGGCCCCCGCAAGGAGATCCGTGCCTCTTGCTGCCCATAGGGATGCATTAGCATCAGTAAGGCAGCTAAAAGCATGCAGATGAATTCCTTCCTGGCGTGCGGGTCGCATGCACGAGAAGGAATCGCAGCGTGCTCCATTTTCCTGTGGATCTGCCACACAGGCGGCTCCCGCCTGCTTCCTTTGAAGCCTATGGAAGATGTCCGTATCCGCAGCTGTTTTTGTGCTGTGCCGCGGATATGCGGAAAGACAGATTTTTAAAAAGAAATTGGTGCGCATGTGCAGGATTCAGCAGTGAAATCCGTGCGTGCGAGTGGACATGAGGCCAGATTGATACTAGATAGATACCCCGGGGCCTGGACTACTTCTGTGGTGAGGAGAGCAGCTGTACACAGTGTCAGCAGGAGGGAAGCAGCAAGGAGAGGACCTCATCATCCATGCTCCATGCCATGCTGTGCACGAGTCTGTGTCCTCTCTGCTCCTTCCCTCATCCCCCCTCCTCTTCCCCTGTCCTCATCTAGTCCTTCCTCCTCCTACTCTCGTCTCTGGCTCATGCTGTCGGCCAGACCGCACTAATGAGGCGGCCGCAGACAGTGCGATCTGAAAGTGTACCTGTATATGGTGGAGGACGGCCTCTGGGCCCCCTCAAGCACAGGGGCTGGGTCGCCGGTTCAACCCCTGACAGTATGCGCATGCCCCCTGTCCACGAGTGGAGAATCATTGCGATTCTTCGCTGCAGCCAGCAAGTCGCAGCATGCTGTGATTTGCTGCGATTTTCTGCGGTCAGCCTATCTGTCAGATAGGCTGACAGCGGAGATCCGTCTGACAGCCCCTGCTCCCATATGGCAGAGATCTGCCGCAAGATACCGCAACGCCCGTGGACAGGCAGCCTAAAGATGGTATTATGAAGCACTCAGGAGCGGGGCAGAGCACACAAGGGCAGGTTTATAGGGTAGGTCAGAGGTAGCGACAAGTCAGACCCGCAACAAGACTGGTGAAGCTACAAGGACAGTGGAAGAGGAGCGGTGCCACATACCGATACCCCAGCCAGCAGTGCTACTACCTGAAGAGAAGAGACTCTGGGACTGACAAGGATAGGGACGCCCCTGTGTATAAAGTTCCTCAGTCTCACCAGATTTCGGGTATGTAGCGATCAGCAAGTCCTCTTCTCTGGCCTGGAAACACTGAACACTCTCCCAGTTTTCTGCAAAAGGCCCTAGGAGGGGCATCCCACCGACCACCTTCATCGCAGGACGATTAGCCATGGCTGTAGCCTATATAAGAGAAGAGAATGCAGCTCTGGATGTGACTAGAGCATAATTATAGAACTTGTTTAACCCTTCCTGCTGCAGCCTTTCTCCGTTCTTTGGTGTACCCCATAATGTGCTGGAAAACTCTGAAGTATTAATGTGTGAAAAGACCTAGGAAATAAAATTGTGCCATTATTGGGGGGGGTTACAAGTTTTAATTTTCTTTCTAATATTTAATAAAAAACTCCTATAAACTTGTTTTTAATGGGATTTAAACTTGCAATCTTTTGATCGCTCATACAGTATACTGCAGTACAATAGTATTGCATTATACCGCGTTCTGAAAGGGTAATCTATGAAGGTGTGCCTTGATAGATGGTCATTCATGGCATCCCTGGGGGCCTTCAGGAGGCCCTAGGCTGCCATGACAACCGATCCTAACTCTCCGATAACACTGAAGGCAGAGTGGGACGTTCAGGACCTCCAAACGCCGATTGGGGCATTTAAATGATGCAATGAGAGAGTGTGCAATGTACCAAATTGATAACACTTTTACCTTTTCAGTTGGAATTAGGAGGTGGTTGAGCGTTGGGTCTCACAGGGTGTATACCGGTGTGTAGGGTCCCCCAAAGGGCGCAAGGCCAAGACAGCCAGACTAGAGAAACCCAAAAGTGTGAGGCAGGAGCAGCGTTGTGCCTGCGGTGGAGCACCACCCGCCTGCAGGCTCCTTCACATCAGCATATCTGAGCAGTGCATTTGTAGTAGACATGAAGATTAGTTAGCGTAAAATGTCTATTGATTTGTAATAAACTAGAAGTATTGCACAGCTGTAGTGATTTAACTCTGTAGAGGCTAATGGCTGCATAATTTCATTATGGTAATTGCAGGACAATGGCATGATGAAAGATGTGTGTTTTATAACTTTAGCCTAATATAAAGCTCCACTACATAAGGAAAGAGTTAAATCACATTCCTATACTGTGTGTTTTACTTGTATGTATTTTGGGCGTTCTCCTCCCACCTCCCCCCACCTTCAACTTCTCCAACAAAGGAATTACTTTAAAGGGGTTGTCTCGAGGAAGCAGTGAATTTTTTTTTTGCCCAGTCCCCCTAATTAAGCATACATTACTAAGCCCCCCTGTAAATGACTTTTCTAGCTGGTTTGTACTTACAGTTCCAGCGTTTCAGCAACTTATAAAAATTTTCCCAAGATGGCCGCCGGCTCTTTTCCCATCGCTTGCTGTAGCCCGACGTGCGCGCTCCCGAGACGCTACCAGCTGTGTCTCCCTGACAACCAGACGCCCCGCAGCCGCCGACCGGACCCCGGGATTGAACGCGGCCGACCAGTCACCCATCGCCAGGGAGCAGGTAACCGGCGCTAGCCCCCGGCTCCCCAGCGCTACGCCCCGTCTCTCCAGTGCTACGCCCCGGCTCCCAAGCGCTACGCTCCGGCTCCCCAGCGGTAGGCCTCGGGGCCCAGCGGTAGGCCCCGGGGCCCAGCGGTAGGCTCTGGGGCCCAGCGGTAGGCTCCGGGGCCACAGCAGTAGGCTCGGGGGCTCAGCGGTAGGCTCCGGGGCCACAATGGTAGGCTCCGGGGCCACAGCGGCAGTCAGTCACGCGTCACCCCCGTCAGTCCGTCACCGATCACTTACCTGGGCGGCTGGGCTGGGCTGGGCTGGGCAGCTCTGCTGGAGGGCTGGGTGGCTCTGCACCTTCCTCTAAGAGAGGATGGTAGCAGAATGGCCGCTCCAGCGCGCTCCCGAGAAGATACAGCTCGTCTGCGCATGCGCAAAAGAGCTGTAGCGGCGAGCACACTGAAGCGGCTCGTGCTCAGAGCAGAAGACCGGACTGCGCAAGCGCGTCTAAAAAAGCAAGCCGCCAGCGAATTTAGACGGAACCATGGAGACGAGGACGCTAGCAACGGAGCAGGTAAGTGAATAACTTCTGTATGGCTCATAATTAATGCACGATGTATATTACAAAGTGCATTAATATGGCCATACAGAAGTGTATAGCCCCACTTGATTTCGCGAGACAACCCCTTTAACTGACCGCATGCTGAGAGGACAAAGTCCACACGTACACTGGACTTGAGAGAAGGTGGGGAGGGAGGCAGGGAATTCTATATGACCCAGCGAATAAGAATATGTATACGTTACTGATGTAATCTGTTATACGCCCATAAAGGGCAGGTATTATGTGTTTCAATAAATTAGGGCTCTGGAATTGTAACTCCAGAGAGCTGTTTGAGATTCAAGGCTGATGACTTTTGTCGGATTGGTTTCTTTCATTATGTGTGCACACTATACAATTAGGAAGCTACAGAATACCCTGAAACCTGCTGGAGAAAAATATGATCCAGTACAATTTGGCGTCCCTTGGTGGGCCGGGTAGATTTGTGATTTTTTTTTTATTCTGGAAAGATACAGAGACTGGTAGATAAAACGCAGAACTCAGGGGCCCGAAAATCTACGGAATATGGTAAGATAGCTTTATGTTAATCTACCTGTGTGAGATGACTTCTGTCTGTTTATCTGCCCACCTCTACAGCCAGAGTAATAAATCACTGAAAGGCAGGTAATATAGTTCTGTCTACCCGATTATCACCGTTTAACCTGTCTAGTGGTATTCTGTATGCTGTGAATGTTGTGTCTGAGGCGGTTAAAGATTGTGTATACAAGACCAAGAGACAGATTCTGTGAGGGTTAATGTGTCAGAAGGGCGGACTTGGCTGTATAAGCCTGAGGGAGCGCGCCCAGGGCGCACTCTCCTATGTAATAGTGCACGGTTTGCTCTAATACACTTGGAGAGCGAGGCCAGGAAAATTTTAAATAGGCGTATGCACTTGTATGATCGAGCGTGGTATATGCTCTCATACGTAAGGAGGGATACGCAGGGGTTAAAATAGGCGTATTTACCTGTATGATCGAGCGTGTTATGTTCTCATATGTGGAAAGGGATACGCGGGGATTATAGCCGTGGTGTGAGACGGCTTGATACTCCAAATACTGTTAGTCTTGGTCACTGAATATAATCGTCAGTCTTTGTGTATAGTCAAAGGTCTTGTTTAAAGAATGTGCAGTGTTTGTTACTGGGGGTTTTACTGATAAGAGAGTGGGCTGATGTTAAGCCACTGAGCATTTCTCAGTTAACCCGTCTGTTCCTTTTGTTTTGTGTTTATACAGTTAATGTACATTGTGATTTGCGAGGTAAGAAGAGATAGGTGGAATCTAGTAAAGTTTTACTGCGTCCAGAAATTTCAAATAGGATAGAATGAGCAGGCAGAATAGAATACGGCATAGATCTAGGTTGTCTAGGAATTCTAGAGAATGGTGGGAAAAAAAGCAAGCAAAGATAAGGATCAGGAAAGTTGCTGAAAGAAAGGAATGTTGGGTTGTAGACAGACCGCAGAAAAGTTTTCAGAAGATAAGCAGGAGGCCCTGGCAGACAGAATGGTGCTTTAGATTGCTAGGAGGTTGTATAATGTAGGAAAGGGGTTCGCGAGCAGAATTGGGGGGGGGGGGGAGTGTAGTGGGGGATGTGTATTGCCTGTATCATGAACAATGTAATGCCTTTGTGTTGACTATAGCCCATCCCTATAATGGCGGCTGCACTTGCAATGTTTAAAACCCCCACATAGTGTGACTCTGCAGCAAGTGTGGTGAGCCCTGCCCCCATCCTGAAATTACTTCCCCCCATTTGCTCACTTTCAGGGTGTGTGACGTTACTTCCGGTCATTCCGATCCGGGACAGGACTAAGCCCCTGCCCCTTCCTCCTCCAGCAGCCATCTTGCCTCACCTGGGCCTTTCTGCCTCTGGTGGCCCCTTTCTGCCTCTGGTGGCCATCTTGCTGCACTTGGGAGGCCTACATTCCCCAATGCCACTGTATCTAGTGCTAACATCAAGATTGTCTGAAGTAAGGTCTTGTTTGACCAGACTTTGTTACACTCCAAAATGTGGCCACCTTGGATGTGTGATAAGTTCAGGGAAACAAACCTTTGTTCTTTGTGAAGATGCAGCTTAGGACATAGTAGATGACTAAGCTGGTTTATAGTGTATAGAAGATTGGAGTTGATGCATGGAGGACAGAAGCCGTGAACCCATGAGTAGGGGACGCCCTCTCATGGTGTGTTCCCAGGGGCTCTGTTTTCCGCTGCCTGCTTCTCCAATGGATGTTCAGACAGATGATGTTAAAGGGGTTGTCCCGCGGCAGCAAGTGGGTCTATACACTTCTGTATGGCCATAATAATGCACTTTGTAATGTACATTGTGCATTAATTATGAGCCATACAGAAGTTATAAAAAGTTTTATACTTACCTGCTCCGTTGCTAGCGTCCTCGTTCCCATGGAGCCGACTAATTTTCGCCCTTCGATGGCCAAATTAGCCGCGCTTGCGCAGTCCAGGTCTTCTCCTGTTCTCTATGGGGCTCCGTGTAGCTCCGCCCCGTCACGTGCCGATTCCAGCCAATCAGGAGGCTGGAATCGGCAATGGACCGCACAGAAGAGCTGCGGTCCACGGAGGAAGAGGTTCCCGGCGGCCATCTTCACCGGTAAGTATAGAAGTCACCGGAGCGCGGGGATTAAGGTAAGCGCTCCGGTAAGCTTTCTTTAGGTCCCTGCATCGGGGTTGTCTCGCGCCGAACGGGGGGGGGGGGTTGAAAAAAAAAAAACCCGTTTCGGCGCGGGACAACCCCTTTAAGGAAGGATCCTACAGATGGAATAATTTCCCTACAGTCACCCAGCAAACTTTTTCACGTAATTTGACGAAGTAGTTTTGGTTTTTACGTGAGAAAGAGGGACTTAATTGCTCAGAGTAGGATGTCAATTCATCCGCATTCTTTTTAGTTTTTTTCCTTATGTCTTTGTATATTCTAGTGTCAGTCTACACTGAAGGTATAATTATATTCTGACAGGATAGTGAAAGTTAAACGGTGAAATTCCCTGGATGCTATTTCACTGGGTGGCTGTAAATTTTGCTTGCGTTGCGCCTCCTTGTGTTAGAAATGCTAACTGCGACTTGAAAAAAAAGGATATTTTCGCTCAGACTTCGCTGCATACAATGTCACCTTGACCTACAAAGTGCTTGTTTTTGTGCCTCTTGGTTTCCTTTTTCAACGTTGTACTAGTTTGAACCCGACTACTCTTTTTTCAATTGAGTATTCCGGTTCAAAGGGGGGAGGCATAGGTGATCTAGGTCATAGGTGATCTAGGTGTTGTAGATCAGCTATTGGATTTTTAAAAAATAAATAAATAAAATAAAAAGGAAATAAATGATTTTGTGCTACAAGACTCTGATCCATGTGAAATAGAACATCAACATGATTATTTAGTACTGATACAGCAAGAAACTGCAGGTATGCAAACAGTTACTGGAACCCCTGTTGACAATGCATATGTTGAGCTTTTTGCAGATGGTACTAGGGTGAGGATTGATGACTCCACATCGGATATGCAGTGGTCACACAACAAGATGTCCTAGAAGCAGAAGCTCTGCCTCCGCATGTCTCAGCACAAGAAGCGGAACTGAAAGCCCTCACTGAGGCATGTAGAGTGGCGAAAGGTAAGGCGGCAACCCTTTACACTGACTCCTGGTATGCATCTGGCATAGCTCATGATTACGGCCCAATATGGAAGGCCAGACAGTTTTTTACCTTAGCAGGACAACCAATTGAGAATGGTGCAGCGGTGCAGAGTCTCATGGAGGCCCTACTACTACCTGGCAGAGGAGAGTTCACACGGATTCCTACAATGGAGAAGTGAGAGACGACACCCTCGCCGACAGCACAGCAAAGGCAGCGGCCCTCAAGCCGTGGAAGAAAGAAGAAAAGATACTGACAGCATGAGTCAGTGGCAAAAACTTTGGACATTGACAGAATTTGGACTTTGATATGCTAAAGACTTTACAGTTACAAGCCAGCAAGGAAGGAAAGGATAAATGGACTAAAATGGGAGCAGCAGAAATAGAACCGTGTATGGTGAACAGTCAACAGCACTTGCCTACCACAGTTCCTGTATCCCATGATGGCCCAGCTGACGCACGGAAAGACCCACCTAGTAAAGCAGCAATGACGTCGATGCTTGAAAGAGGACGAGCGACTCCTGGGTTCTCTGTAGCTGCTGCATCATTTGTCCAGTTTAGCATGATCTATGCCATAGGTGAGACAGGGCAGAAGTAAATTTGCCACATCACACTTGCCTAGACCACTCTACCCATTTCAGGGATTGCAAATTGACTACATTCAGCTCCCACTTGTTGGGAAGTATGAATATGCGCTTGTTGTTGTTGATGTCTTTGCAGGTTGGAGGCCGACCCTGTTACCAAGGCAAACAAGTAAGTAACCGCAAAGAAGCTCATGAACGAGGTAAACTGTGAATATGGGGTACCAGAAGTGATTCAGAGTCAGACAGAGGTACAAACTTCGCAGGTGAATGTAACATGTCATGTCTGCTCTGGGTGTATCCCAGGCCTGTTGCACACTCTACCACCCTTAGAGTAGTGGAAAGGTGGAGAGACTTGGTGGCACGCTAAAAAGCACGATACTTAAAATGACGCCGAGAATGGGGCTACTTTGGAAAGACTGTCATCCAATAGCCCTATTCAGTGTTAGATATGAACCCAGGGGGGATCATGCATTATCTCCCTACGAGATTGTTTGGGCTAGCCCCAAGGCTAGGTTGCTACTATCCTCAGTAGTTACAATTACAATCTGATGTGTTGACTAAGTATGTGATGTCCGTTGTTAAAGCACTAACCAAAACCTATGCACAGGTGTTCTCTTCCAGACTTAGAGGCAGACACTGCGACACATATCTTGCAGCCTGGGGATTGGGTGTGTGTCAAGAAGTTCCTCAGGAAGCACCCTCTTGAGCCCCGATTTGATGGTCCCTACCAGGTGCTTCTGACTACTGCCACAGCTGTGAAACTAGCCGAAAGACCTATATGGATCCACGCTTCATACTGTAAGAAAGCCTCAGATCCGGGAGACCAGTCTTAGTTGTGCCGAGGACATTACTCTGGTTGGGGCTAGTGAGAGAGGAGGGTGGCAACTGGAATCCTTAGTCGGAAGAATATGAGGGTACGGTTACCTTCTGGTATAACTCGTCCAACACTCAAGTGGCCGCATATTCCTTCGACTATTGTACTGTGGTCCAGTGTCTAGGCGCAAAATCCCACCGCAGATCAGATTTAGCTCAGTCCAGCTGGTTATATGACTTATATACCCGGGGAATACAATATGTTTGCGCCACTGATAATGTCTGGGGAGAAGACTGCCGTTATTGGGGATCAGTGGGATGGAACACAGGAACTGACTGGTCCTATAAAGTGCCTTAAATAAGAATAATAAGGATAGCGGGAAATCCCTAATGAGTAGTATGACCCTCCTTAAGACAGTGGGTATTGGAAGGCTGAACTTAGTATGTTACTTGGTTTTAATATGGTTCTTACACTAACCATGAAAAATCCAAGCCCGGGGGACTTACAGTTTGGGGACATACCGGTACGGGAGGACAGATCCCTTAGGGAAGTTTAAAATAAGGTATATGGTAGATGCTCCCGAATGGAGGCCTTCACTTAGTCCTCTGCCCATAATTAACCCTCTCCGCCGTAAGATAAAGACCTTAAAGAACATGATGATCATAGCCGACCCTACCTTTGAGGACACCTTGACAGAAGAGACTGGCTACTCCGACCAGAATCTCTGGTTGGAGTTGATGAGGTACAATGATAACAAGAGCAACAAGTCTAACTGTTGCGTGTGCGGTAGTGCCCGACCACACTCAGGGATGGTCCCCCTAAATCTCACTGTAGATGCTAAAGAGTGTTTCCTTAGTTTCGTCATTAACACTTCCACCAATTACACTGTTTGTGAGAAGTGGAAAAAGGAATACTCTATAACTACTTAAGTGTTTTGCACCAGAGAGAGTATTACTGACTACCCTGGAAACTACACCTGCCATGCAAACGGGCAGGGGGGAGGGAGATTTTTGGGGAATTCACTAACGGGTATTGCTCCTCCTACGGTACGATAGGAGGGGAATGGATGCAGAATCAGGTCCAGTCCTTAGGAGACGTTTACTGGCTTTGTGGGAACATGAGGTGCAGGACCCGCCTGGAAGGTAATTGGGCAGGGGAGTGTGCCTTAGTAAAGCACTTATGCTCCTCCACATCCTGTCAGACAGCATTGAGGATAATGAGGTTACCCCCAATAGTTACTTTATCTCGATCCAACTCTGCTGTGTTCTGTGGTTATCCTGTCATGTTGGTCTATCCTTGTTTTCTGCATAGGTACGGCGGTTCCTTCCAGTCTTGTCACTAGGCAGTATAGGGTCAGTGTTGGCGGCCTGGACCTGACCACCTTCAGGGCTATCTCCAGGAGGGACATTGGTGTGGGTGAAGATCAGGGAGTCCCACGCTGTGCGTACCTGTGCACACTACTAGTATTGTAACATTACACTAGAGCGAGAAGAAAGACCCCTGGTGGTAGTTTTGATCTTCACGCATACATTGACGTCATAGGACAGCCAAGGGGGGTACCTGACGAGTTTTAAAAATTAGAGGCCGAGTTAAAGCTGGATTCGAGTCCATTTTTCCGATCATTATGGTAAATAAAATGTTGACTGGATTAATTATGTTTATTATAATTAGCAGCGGTTTATAAATTACACTGGAGATGCCTTATAGGGACTAGTTGACCAATTAGGACTTACCTCGACTATGACTTTTCAAAATAGAATGGCCTTAGATATGATTTTAACTGAAAAAGGGGAGTGTCTGTAAGATGATAGGGGAGACTTGTTGTACCTACATCTCAGACGACACGTGACCCGCGGGTAAAGACGCAGTTGCCATTAAGAAGCTGACCGTACTAACTAAAAAGAGCTAACCTTCGGGACCAGTACTTTCCATGGATGAGTGGTGGCAAAGGATCCTGGCTCAGATAGCTGTTGCTGTTGTATGTGAACTGATTATCTTTTCCGTTCTAGTCTGCTGTGTTATCCCGTGTCAGAGAGACCTGTGAAACTGATGCTGGAAAAGCCGCTTCCACAATGAGTTTGCTGGATGTATCTCCAGAAGGAGTGGACAAGTCCTACACCGCCTTGAAGACCCTAAATCGAACCTTCAACGTGCTCCAGTTATAGGCTCACGCGCAGAGAACTGGGAAAACTTGACGGGGAGAGTTAGAGAATAGACATTTTAAGGGGGGATTGTAGTAGACATGATGATTAGTTAGCGTAAAATGTCTATTGATTTGTAATAAACTAGATGTATTACGCAGCTGTAGTGATTTAACTCTGTAGAGGCAAATGGCTGCATAATCTCATTATGGTAATTGCTGGACAATGGCATAGTGAAAGATGTGTGTGTTTTATAATGTTAGACTAATACAAAGTTCCACAGCAGCTTCTAAGAGTTAAATCACAATACTATATGTATACTTGTATTCATTATTGGGTGCTTCCCCAGCTCTACCTCCCCCAGACTGAAACTTCTCAAAGGAATTCCTTTAGCTTGAGCGCATGCTGAGAGGACAAAGTCCACAGGTACACTTGAGACTTGAGAGAAGGTGGGGAGGGGGGCGGGGAATTCTATATGACCCAGCGAATAAGAATATGTGTATGTTACTGATGTAATCTGTTGCACGCCCATAAAGGGCAGGTAAATGTGTTTCAATAAATTAGGGCTCTGGGAATTGTAACTCCGGAGAGCTGGTTGAGATTCAAGGCTGATGGCTTGTGTCCGATTGGTTTCTTTCATTATCTGTGCAATTAGGAAGCTACAGAATACCCTGAAACCTGCTGGAGGAAAATAAGATCCAGTACAATGGAGCATGCTGCGGGTGATTTGCCGCACGTGCGATCCACACGGTAGGGAAAAAGGACACCCGCAGGTATTTACTTACCTGCGGGTGTCCAATGCATCCCTATGGGCGTGGATCACGTGTGCGGGACACCAGCGCGGATTTCCTAAATCTATTTAACCAGTGGACATGAGGCCTAAAGAGGTGAAATCTGCTGTGGATATGGACCAAAATACGCATCAAAATCCACAGAAACTGGTACAGAAAATCCCCCCAAATCGGGCGTGTGTGAACAGCCCCCAGGGGGGCCGCTGCTCATGGGCCAGTGCTCAGTGGCCGGCCGGTCCCTGCTGAGCAGGATAGAGTCACACGCTCTCGGCTCGGGTCACTTTCTACAATCTGCTTTGGGCTCTCAAATGGGTTTTCTTCCTACTTACAGCAGCGGCAGCGTTTAGCGCCATTTTATGTTATTCGCCGTTTCTGTATCACTTGGTTTATTTCAGAGGAAACAGGAATTCCCGGATGGTAACTTTCATCACATTCAGCCGCGTTCAGATGGGCGTATTTTACTTCCGTATTTGGTCCGTGTTTTGCGGACTGTAATGCGGCGCTAATGTAAATCTGTGCATCTCTTCACTCCGACGTATTTTTCGCAGCCATTTTTTGAAAATTCAGCATTTTTTCTGTTTTCGCCTCGTTTTGTTGTTCTTTCCTATTGGACAAATCTGGATCGGTATTCGTCCAGTAAGAGAAAATATGCGGAATCCAAAACCTCCAATGCTGATGGCGTCCGGCTGTGATGTCACCTGCAGCATGTGCGTATGACGGATATGTATTGTGGGCGTGTGATAATATGCGCGGCTCAGCCTTAGGCCTGCGTCACACCAGCGGCAGCGGATTTGCGTTCGCATTTGTGCTGCGGTTTTTCGGAATGAGCGTTGCGTATTTGTGCGTGCAGAAAAACACGTAACGATGCCGCAGCCAGTGAAATGGCCAATCAGTGTAATGGACTCACGATGAGTTCTCTTCCTGTGCAAATGTGGAGGAAAATGGAGCGAGCCGCGTTTATTGTTTGAGATATGGAATTACGCAAGCAAAACCGCACTTGTGCGTGAACGCATACGGGCTCTATGTTCTGTATATCGCGCGCACAAAATGTTCAGACGCAAAAACCGCATGCAAATGTGCCCATTTGTGGCAAGTCTCAGGGCGGAGTCACACGGGCGCATTTGCGCATTACATTTTCGTCTGTGCGATATGCTGAGAACAGAACCGCTGATTTCAGTGAATTTGCGCACAAGCGCTTTTTTTGCGTACACAATTACGTTGCACGAACAAACAGCGCGCTCTATTTCCCTGCGCAGTAAATGAACATGTTTGGCGCACATCAAATAATTTGGCCGTTTTGCTGGCTGGAAGCGTCGGCGGTCGTTTTTCACACACAATTGCGCACGACTTGCTTGTGCAAAAAGTTCAGTAAAACCTGCAGTTGTGGCGCAAATACTCATCCGCAAAAACACGTCCGCGCGTGAATCCGGTCCGGGACCAACGCCCTGGGGGTGCGGCCCAATACATAGCCGTGGCTAGTAACACCGCGCACATTGCGGCTATGTCCGCACGGATTTGCAGAATTCGCCCCTCATCTGACGAGGTGAATCGGCACAAGATCCGGCGCTATGATTGGCATTCGGCGGACCCACAATCCCCTCCGCAGTCAATGTCCGCGGCGGATCTCGTCCCCGGCGTGTGGATGACAGTGCGAGGGGCCATGTGGTACATCCATGGCAGATCCCCTGCGTGTGAACACGGCCTAAGGCCTCTCACACGGGCGCAGTTAGCTGCGTGCCAGGAGGTATGCAGTGACATGGGTACTTGCTGCGTGCCGCCATGCCCCGTACCCAGTATTGATGGGTATGTGTGCCAACATGGGGCGCGCCATGATGTTTTGCGCACGTATTTCTCATGCTGAGTCACAGTAAAGTCTATGGGAGATCGGTCCTGCGTATTACACCACACACTGCAGACGTAATACAGTGACCAGACGCTGGGGGGAGGGATTGCTAGTCCAGCAATGTCCTGCCCTCTTCTGCCATCTGAGGTAATATCCCCCACACTGTGGCCCCCGGGGCCCCTGCACGGACATATAGCGGGGCATGTATCACTCTCTCACGTTCTCCTTCCTTCATCCCGGCTGTCACTTTGACAGAAACTGCGTTTTCCCGCGTGAAATTTGCCGTCCTCTCATTGGCTGGCGAGAAGGAGTACTTGACAGTGATTGGCCAATCGCTGCGTGTGCCTCTGGATGATTGGACAGTAAGATTTCAGCACCCAGCTATGGCTGTCAGACTGTGCCGCGTTGTGGGACCGGGAGCAGACAGGGGGCGGCGGAGAGATGAGTGACCGGGGAGGGTGTACGGGGGGCAGCCCGGGGGTCCACAGAGGAGCTGGGGGCGCGGAGGGGGGCGCGGGCGGGCTGTACTGTGATATCAAGTTGGCTGTCATTGAGGTCCGCCTCGGCGGACGGGGATTGTCTGAGCGAAGGAAGGTCGGCTTCAGCCCCGGCGGACGAGGGTTGTCGGGGGAAGGTCGGCTTCAGCCCCGGCGGACGAGGGTTGTCGGGGGAAGGTCGGCTTCAGCCCCGGCGGACGAGGGTTGTCGGGGGAAGGTCGGCCTCTGCCCTGGCGGACGAGGGTTGTCGGGGGAAGGTCGGCCTCAGCCCCGGCGGACGAGGGTTGTCGGGGGAAGGTCGGCCTCTGCCCCTGCGGTCGGGTGCTGTCAGGAGGAGGGGGAGGAGGTCACCTTTGCCCCGGCAGATGGGGATTTAGTTTGTGGTACCGTTCTTTAAGTAGTGTGATTGCTGGTGAGCCGCAGCGGGTACAAAGGTTGGTCCCAGTTGCCCCTTAACCCTTTAAGGACGCCGTCCTCTTTTCCATCTTGGTTTTTCCCGCCTCCGTTATTGCCCGTTGCTGTCGCTGTTATCAGGGTGTTTTGTTGTAGTTTTCCGCGGTTCCATATAATGTACAGGAATCCTAAATGCAGTAAGATGAATAATCCGACATTCCGCCGTTTTCTCGTTTGTCTCGTTTCTACGGCACAAAAACCGCAACAAAAGTGACAGAACGTTATTTTCTGTGAGATTCTTGTTTTTCAGCCATTTAATGTTTTTGAGTTGTTCTGCCGCCGTCCTCCGACCGCTGTATCTTAGTTATTTCCCCGTTGCTGTGCGAGGGTTCATTCTGCGCGGTACGTCCTGTTGTTTGCGTTGCCGCCATCTTGGAATACATACAACTGTTTGATCGCTTCTCATTGCATTTTTACTTTCAGACGGGGGGGGGGGGGGGGGCATTTCTGGTGTTCTGTACTATTTTTCTCCCGGCCGTTTACCATGTGACATAAATAACGTGTTACTCTGATAGATCAGACTCTTACGGACGCGGCGATACCAGATATGGATTTTTGTTTTATTACTCAGGTTTTTATTGTAAACATGGAAAAAAATTTTTTTAAACTTATCATTTTTTTTAATAATTAGTACAACTTTTTTCACATTTTTTCCTTTTTAGCCCCCACAGGGGACCACAGCTGGCGATGCTTTACATCATACTGCGATCGGGCATCCCCACGGGGGCGGCTTGAAAGGCATTCTGCCAAGACAGCCCTGGGGCCTTTCAGAAGACCCCCAGTTGCCATGACACCCACACTGCTCCCTGCGATCTCATCTCGGGTAGGGGGGCAATATGGGACCACTGAACACCATTGAGGGCATTTAAAGTGTAAATAGTGCCAAGCAGCCACGTGGCTGATTGCAGCTATTGCCCGCAGGTGTCCGCTGTAATAAAGATCCGGCGCCCTGCAGCGTTAAGGGGTTAAAGAGCGCTTTGCCTTGTTCCCTCAGAGCCCGGTATCTGGGTGTTTGGTCCGGCTTCGCAGAGGATTACCCGGACCGGATACAACTCTGGGAGTAAACAAGAATGCTTCCATTCATTAACAGCAAGCAAAGATCTTGAAATGCTGCAGAATTAAAGCTTTGTGTTTTGTCTTTGCTCCAGGGGTGAAGTATCTGAGGCAGGATGACGGCCGACTCCCCGGTGATGAATGGCGGGCATGCCGATCTGTGGGCATCTCATAACCAGATGGTCCTGGAACCTCCTGAAACAAATGGTCCAGAGGTCAGACATCGAGGCGCTCCGCTCTGACTGCACTATAGGCGCTTCTACACAGAAGACGGATCCCTGCTGGCTGTAATGAGCGGCTGACAGTATAGCCGGCCGATCAGTCCTCGCTCTGCCGCTCGCGGCGCGGAGGATCACTAGTATTGGGGGGAACGGTCACTAATATTGGTGATCCTTCACCAGCAGCAGCTCTTGTCCGCAGCCGCCCCCCTAATTACACGGAGGATGTCCTGCCCACGGATAAGACCCAGTCAGCCGGTGAGCGGGCGTTCTGGATGTTCATCAGCTGATTGGGGCGCATTCAGGCGGGCGGATGATCGGGGAGATAACCTTCTGACAAATGTTTGTTCCCATGTAAAAGGGTCTTACAGAATGACCCGCACATCCAAGTCTCCAAGGCATCTTGGTTCCCTCCATCAGGTAATAGATGCCGGGTGCTGACCACTAATGGTACGTCACAGAAGGGGAAACCTAAAACAATCACAGGTAACGGCCATATACTTACTGACTAAGGAGGGCAGATTGCTGCATCCTCTCACCATGCAGGTAGCAGACTACCAGATGAGGGAGCTAATTACACCTGTGAGGGACACCGATGAGACAGCCACTCACACAGCCTCCTATATAGTGGGGGTGGCTGCTTGGTGTATACTCCCACACAGAGTAAATACAAAGTGGCAGACCATTCTGATACATGTAGTGCACCATGCAGACCAGCAACCTATTAATGACGCCATAATAGTTTGGCAGGTTGCCCTGCACTTCCATCAGTGAACCACATTGGTACTGCCACGCTGGGCTCCCCCTGGAGTCTTAAAGCCGCACTGCATGTGAATGATAGATAATAAATGCAAGGCATTAGTTGGATTTTGGCCAAGATACATCGGCCCACTAACCTCGTCAAGGTTCCTTGCATGTAGTGTCCCTCACAGGTGTAATTAGCTCCCTCATCTGGTAGTCTGCTACCTGCATGGTGAGAGGATGCAGCAATCTGCCCTCCTTAGGGCTTATTCAGACGACCGTATATCGACCGCGTATTCACGCAGGCCGATATACGGCGTCTCTCTCTGCAGGGGGAGGAGGCTGGAAGAGCCAGGAGCAGTGCTCTGAGCTCCCGCCCCCTCTCTGCCTCCTCTCCACCCCTCTGCACTATTTGCAATGAGAGGAGGTGGGACGGGGGCGGTGCTAATTAAAAAAAAACCCCACAACTTAGCCCCGCCCTGTCCCGCCTCCTCTCATTGCAGATAGTGCCAAGGGGCGGAGAGGGGGTGGAGAGGAGGCAGAGAGGTGGCAGGAGCTCAGAGCACTGCTCCCGACTCTTCCTCCTCCCCCTGCAGAGAGAGACAATCCCGGCAGCGGTGTCCATCATGGAATGGGAGTAACATTTTGTAATTTAGTGAAATGTCTAAATGTGAGTATTGTTTTAGCTTATGTTATGCTTGAAAAGGGCGAGCTTAGGAACGTGCCGAAACGTGTTGCATGTAAAATAAAGAAGTAATATACGGACGGCAGAGTCCTACAGCGTATCCTTGGATCCATGAGCGCGGGGAACTTTTTGTTTATTTTTTGGATTGCTGCTTTGTATCACAGCCCGTGGTGGGCTGCATCCCTTAGTCGACTCTTCGCAATTCGGATTTGGAACCCAGGGTGGTTTACGGGCGATCGTGGATATGGGGTGCCAGCGGGCTCTCAGGTTGGGAGTCCCGCTGAGCACCAGGTGAGTTTGTTCATTATTCACCGAGATTGAAATCTCTAAAAACTATGAGCCGCTGACACCCAACCTTTATATACTGCAGAGAGAGACGGCGGGAATACCCGGCCGAAATACCGTCGTCTGCATAAGCCCTCAGTCTGTAAGTATATGGCCATTTCCTGTGATTGTTGTTGTGCTGACCACTAATGGAATCCATTACGGTGGCCATCGCAGTTGTCATCCAGCTTTCCATGGATTCTGCATGTCATGGACACCTGCATTATGCCATGTTACACTCCACAGTATTGGAGGTCTTTGTGCCATTCGGGCTGCTTTCATGCAGGCAAGAAAATCCCGCGTTGCGAGACGCACGACTATGAGCCCTGTTCTCTTGGTTGGGGTAATATGCATGAGCTTTTTGTTCTCCTCCCCCGCTGCATGTCTTATCTCTGGGCGCCTCACCCCTTGTTTTTAATGGGGCTGGATATATTACACAGCGTGCTATGCGAGGTTTCCCATTGGATCGCAGCCGCACTGAAGTCATGGGAGGCGTTTTTGACACACATGCCCAGCATCCGCGGGGACATCGCACAAGCGTGATACTCGGACCAGTTTCCTTGCCCCAAATAGCGCTCGGCCGTGTGACACTAGTCTCAGTGGGGAAACTAAAGCCTGATGTAACCCTCCAGTCCTAGACAACCCAACATGGCCGCACTGGATCTCTATCTGCTGCACACTGTGAATGAGTACACATCGGTAGTCTAAGACACTACACCTGTTGTGATTGGCCAGCGTTGCCCACGTGCGCAGCATTAACCAGTCGGAGCAGCGTGCCGTGTCTCAGGATGTGGTCATTTACACATGGAGGTTTGGATGTGGATTTTGAAACCAGAACCAGGCGAGGCTCATAAAGGGAGAGACTCAAGGACGGACTGCGCATGTGAACACATCCTTAGACTGCGGCTGCACACTAACACACATGCGCATCAGATGGGCATAGCGGTCCGGCCGTCTGTTTGTCCGGGGCTGGAGGGTCGCTTTAAGGGAGTATTCCTATATTATACACTGGTGATATGTTGCTGATGGAGGTCGGCACTTTACCATCTCTGGGCTCCTCGCTGGTTGATGAAGTGACTGCAGCACTGATCTAGCACTGTGGCCCCTTCACTGCTTATCCGTGTCCAACAGCGCCCTCACCAGGCATTGTGCAGAAACTACAGTGTGGCCTGGTCACTTATATAGGGCTGGCTACACTTCCCTCACAGACGGGGGTCTTTTGTACGTGTTCCTGACTGAATAAAGGTTGCCAGAAGATGCGGACATCCGGGGTATTGTGGATGTGTTGTGGAGCGCTGGATCCGTCACCTGATGGACTTTATTGCTCTAATCTCCTTATAACTTCTGGTTTCAGGTTCCCCTGCAAACGTTGCAGTGTACACGGCTCTGGTGGAGCCTCATGGACGGATCATGGGACTGGACCTGCCTGATGGGGGGCACCTTACCCATGGCTTCATGACTGGCAAGAAGAAAACCTCTGCCACATCCATCTTCTTTGGATCTATGCCGTACCGGGTAAGCAGCCATTGCAGCGGGTCCTTGCAGAGCTCTAGTGATGGCCGTTACACTGAGGGCATCCTTGTATGTCACTTATTCTCTGGTTTCATGCACTCTGTCTATATGGCTCTTCTATTATGAGATGATTTATGCGGCTGCGTTTCAGGTGAATCCAAACGCCGGTTATATAGACTGCGACAGACTAGAGGAAGATGCCCGCTTGTTTCATCCCAAACTAATGATTGCTGGTGAGCACTACAACTGCCATCCTCTAGTTACATCAATTCTACAAATGGCTCACCTGCATTGCTGCAAAAGTTTACAATAAGGGGCCAACTTTTTCCTTGCTGTTATTGTGGCTTGAGAGGTCGGCAAAGAGCGTAATGTTCTGGAAGGAGCTGGTAATGCCCGCAGTTGTCTCGAGGCCCGCATCAGTTGGTCTTTAATATGAAAAAAGGGGATTCGTGCAATACTGTCTCGAGGGCAGGAAGTCGGAAGATTCTGAGCTCTTGGTAGTTTGTGGGCTCGGTCGATGGTAAGATCTAAAGAGGAACACTGTGGGATGACCGCCCGGATCAGGCGAGTTCAGTAGGGGGTGTTGATTCTGGGATACCTCTGGATTTGACGTTATTCCGGCGGTTTCTATCCTCGATATCCGCCGACTTGTTTCGCAAAGTTTCAACTTCTTCTTCTTAGTTGTGATGTGAGTCCACCAATGAGTTGTGGGCGAATTCTCCCATTTTACGCTCTGTATGGTACACTTGACCTCCCAATTCTTCCACCGACGCACTTATGCCAGCGAGGCTGTTGGCAATGTCTTTTTGTATTGAGGTGGGTAATGCCAGCATTGCTTCCTTCATCAACATTTCAGAGGCTGCTTGGTTGTAAGCTGGCATATCTTGTAGGGTCATTTCGGGCGAGTAATCGGGATTAGAGGAGTAGCGAGCTCGCTGCCTCAAGGGCTGGAAGAGTTTGATTTCTTGTTCTTTGTCACTTCTGTATTGGATGGCGAGTTCTGCTTTCCTCTCTTGCTGCTAGTCACGGCATAGTTGGCAGAGGAGATGTCGGTGTGGTTTTTGCATGCCCGGTTTGGGTGGCTGTTGTCAGCTATGGGTGCCAATTTACTCAGAGACTCCTCAGGAGAAGTTGCGTGAGGAGGGGCTCGTATGTCTGAAGAGGCATCATCCTCCCATGCTGGGTTATTGTGATCTTCCAGGAAAGTACCTGGCTTATGGAGTTCAGCATTTGAACTGGCCCAGGAAGCAGACACTGTATTGGTGAAGGCTTTAATTGTCGGCTTAAGACGGCTGTCAGCGTCCGCCCCAGGGCTGGCGGCCCAAAGACTGGCAGGAGATGCCTCCCGAAAGGGACTTCCCCTGCCCGCGGGGGCCCCAAAGGTAGGGTGCAGGCATTTATTGGGGCTTGAAGAAGCGATCCCGGCTGGGAGCCCCGCTACTGAGACAGTCCGGGGGCAGTCCACCATGTCAGCAGAAGTTGTATGCACCCGGTCTAAGTGAGCGGCAGCACTAACAGCAAGCGGCGCAGCTGCGTGCCCGGGAAGAGCAGGAGAGCCTTCATGCGTCTGGACGAGCTGTCACTGCCTGCCTCCATACAGATCGCGGCCGAAGATCCCGCAGGTGTGGCACGGGAGGCTCCGGGACTCTGGTTCGAGCAGCCCTCGGCGCCGGCATCAGGGTGCATAGCAGGGAAATCCACTGGGGAGCCGACCACATCAGCGGCAGGGGAATCTCCCGGCTTCTGCTTTGAGCGGCAGCCCTCCATATCAGCGGCGACCACTGTCAGCAGTGTCTCACACGGTGAAACAGAGGGGAGATTCCTCCTTCCTGGAGGTAGTTTGGGAAAGCTTCTTCCTCCGCCGTGGCCCATGTCTCCCCCAGCAGGTCCTATTATGGCGTCCTGTGGCCCCTCCTCTCCCACGGAGCACAGGAATCCGGGTCCGCCATCTTTAAGCTCCTCTCGCCGGCTTCGTGTGGCATAAAAGTTTCTTGGGGGAGAGCTTTTTCACCCTTTTGGGCATATTGTAAGAGGGTGGTGGTCTCCAGGGGTAGAATGGCGGTGATTTGAGCTGGTTTTGCCGTCGCTTGTTCAGTCACTAGACAGATTAGGAGGAGAGCTGTGACAACGTGCGTCCATCCAGCTCCCCTTCCAGGCCACGCCCCCTGTGCCTTCTCCTTTTGTACACTGTGATGTTGGGACCACCACAACCCACAAGGCCCTGTGCGGCTGCCGAGCTGGCGTTATCTGTTACTGAAAGGGTGAGTTGTCCTCCTCAGGGGGATTGAATGAGGGACTTTTACGAATGCTGAACTAATGGGATTTCTTCAGGAGTTCGCAGTCTGGATCCAAAGACGGGGAAGAAAATGCTGTACAATTATGAGTCTGATTAATCAGCTGTGTTTCCTGGCTTACAAGGTGGACCCCATAATCACGCTATTGCAGGTACGACCCACCGACATTAAATGGGCTTTATGGTGTATCCACCACCCACCAAACCTTTCTGGTTTCATCCGATATATTCCATATGGTGATTTATTCCAGGTATTGCTGTGACACAAACAAGCTATGACCGCAGAGTTCAGGTTGTAGCAGAAACGGGTCATCTCTAATTGCCGGGCGTTGGCAAGGGCATTGGAAGAACTTGGTTCTCACATTGAGACTGGTGGGATGCGTTACAGTTTCTGCATTATGATGATATAGAAGCAGATGTGCCGATACACGGGGGGAATGTAAGAAATCACTACTGCTCATCAATGAGCGGGATGTTCTATATGTACAGGTCCGCTACTAAGTAACTGTGAGGAACATGAAGCAGTATGTGGCACCCGGTGACATCAGGTGTTTGTTTAAAGGGGTTTTCTGGGTCTTCCATATTGTCATAGGTCATCTATATCTAATCAGTGGGGTGGGCTGACTTCTGGCATCAGCTTTTTAATAGGACTGCGATGCTTGGGTGAGCGCTGCGGCCTCTTTATTGTATACCAGGCTCAGTGTTGCGCAGTGTGTAGTGCTGGTTCCTTGTATTGCAGCTCAGTCCATTCACTTGAATGGGGCAGAGTTATATAAATGTCATGGCACGGATGAATGTGACATCACCGTCTGAGGAAGGCGGCCTGCAAGAATTCTCACAGCGGGATGCGACCCATGCCCCGGTATTCACCTATACTCACCCGTCTGGCATCTACTCTCTCTGCACTGGGATGTGCCGGCTGGCGCACAGCTGCTCATGCGCAGTGCAGAGTCGGCGCGTCAGCGGTGACGTTTCTGTGCGGGCCTCTGGGAAGCTTACACAAAAATAGGATGTGCCGTGATTTGTTTACCGTGTCAAATCATGGCTGTCTGCATATTACATTATCTAATACAATCCTATGGCAGCGGGCACAGGCGGAAATTCTGCGGGAAATCGTGCCACGGCATTTCTGCCTGTGTGCAGAGGGCTGAAGAGGTCATAGAGCTCACCCCTTTAACTCGTGGTTCTGAACTCTGTTACATTGTTTCTGGTTTTTAACCTGTTCCTAGTCTACTTGCTGCTCCTACTGCTTGTGTACAAACTGGCTAGCTTGGTGCCTGCGGGAGGGGAACAGCTGGCAGGAGGAGCTCACACTTTATTGCTTAGTGTCTGCCCCCTAGTGGCAGTAGCTATACCCCATGGTCCTAAGCTGTCCCCCAATAGACGAGACAGAGATTTTATTTTAGAGGCTTTAGTGTTTTTTTGCTTTTATTTATTTCCTATGGAGGTAAGTATATTAACGCCGGACCGTAAGCAGGCGGCACTTAGAGAAAAAGGCAACAGGGACCAAAAAGAGAATATATACCAAATGTAAGGAAATAACACACTGAAGGAGCGTGGCATTGTGTTTGAGGGCCCACTGCCCACTTGTAGAGCCCTTGAGTGGCCAAAAACAGAGACACCCCCCCCCCCCCCACAAATGACCCCATTTTGAAAACTAGACCCCTCTTCGAATTCCCCTAGGGGGGTGCAGCGTATTTTGACCGCACAGTTTTTGAATGAATCTAAGCAAATCAGAAGGAAAAAAATAGCAATTTTTCATTTTTTTGGCAATTGTGTCATTTTAAAAGCAGTTTTTTTTTAATTGTACAGCACACATCAGAATGAAGACTTTCACCCCAAAATGGATACCCCTGTTTGTCCTGTGTTCAGAGACATACCCATTGTGGCCCTAATCTTATGTCTGGATGCACAACGGGGCCCAAACCGAACTGAGTATCAAACTTCAACTGTCTTTTACCTGATGGCCATTGAGACGGCTCACCGCGGCCCTCGGTCACTGCTACAGGCTCTCCGCTACCTTCAGTAGCCAGGAGCAAGGACGTTTTACATTTCCCGGGCCCTCCCCAGCTTCTGCGCTTGTGTCTGCTATTTTGGCACAGACGCATGCGCCAAAGCTGGGGAAAGGTCCGCTGTTAAAGATCTTGTCGGGGACATCGCCGGATGCCTTAGGTAACTAATTTCCCTTCACGGATCAGATCAGAGATGGGGGGTGAAACTTACTTTTTTTTACTTTTACGTTATTGCTGTTTTTCTATTGAATAGCGACATTAACGCGACAAAGGACCACGCCCCCCCCTCCCCCTCTGATATGTAATTTCATCTCTCCTCATAGATATGATCCATGAGAGGAGATGAAACAAACTTTTTTTTTTTTTTTACACTTTTTTTTTAGCTTTAACATGATTGCTTTTATCCATTGGATAGCAGCGGTCATGTGACTGGGAACCGCATACAACGGCTCCTGGTGACAGCTCCCTGCTCTCGGCTACTCATACTAGCCGGGAGCAGAGAGCTTTTACATTTCCCTGGCCTGCCAGCCCTGTGTACATAACATAATGATGTCTGGCGCACATACGCAGACCCCGGCGTCTGGTCCTTGAGGACCAGAACGCTGCGGGACATCACGGAGGACGGGGGTGAGTATTCTCAGCTCCTCTCACGGATCCGGTCCGTAAGGGGAGCTGAAACTTTAACTTTTTTAACTTTGTATTGACTTTAATGCAATCGCCGGTATCCAGGTGGATAGCGGCAATTGTGTGACCGGGGAAAACTTTCCATGTCAGCTTCAGGTTGTCAGCTACTTCCGGCA
This sequence comes from Eleutherodactylus coqui, assembly GCF_035609145.1. Taxonomy (NCBI): domain Eukaryota; kingdom Metazoa; phylum Chordata; class Amphibia; order Anura; family Eleutherodactylidae; genus Eleutherodactylus; species Eleutherodactylus coqui. The sequence continues at coordinate 199,564,679 of NC_089844.1, forward strand.
GCTGGCAGCATGGAGCTGTCATGTCCATAGCCTGCAGGTCTTTAATCCCCAGAGAAAGCGTGTTTTTACGACCCTGGGGATTAAAGCCCAGCAAACCAGGGAGCAAAAAAAATTGGGGTGGTCACTAAGGGGTTAAAGGGTTTGCTCTGTTTCTTGTGTTTTTTGCTGTAGATGGCAGACAGCGCCGTACATTGCACAGTGGCCTGGGTTGGTACTGCATGCTGAGTCTTATTGAAGTGAGTAGATGAAAAAAAGAGAAAAGTGCTCCCCGTCTCTCCCCGTGTTACACCCTCTTCATGTCGGCTTGGTTTATCACTTCGGCAGCTTCACCGCTCAGTCCTCCACGGCAATAACGATCAGGAATAAGATGCAGAAAAAAACTTGCTGCTTTTAAAAGGGAAAAACATCCAAAGCCTTTATTACATCAGTGTGAACATGTTTAAAGGTCAGATGTAGAGATGAGCGAGTATACTCGTTTCGAGTAATTACTCGATCGAGCACTGCGATTTTCGAGTACTTCTGTACTCGGATGAAAAGATTCGGAGCGGCGGGGGGAGGCGTGGCGGAGCGGGGGGTAGCAGCGGGGAACAGGGGGGAGCCCTCTCTCTCTCCCTCTCTCCCCCACTCCCCGCTGCAACCCCCCACTCACCCACGGCGCCCCCCGAATCTTTTCACCCGAGTACGGAAGTACTCGAAAATTGCGGCGCTCGGGCGAAAAAGGGGCGTGGCCGAGTAGGCTCGCTCATCTCTAGTCAGATGCAAAGACAGAAGGCGTTTCAATCCGCAGTACGAATCTGGATCACCTTCATCACAGACTGCATCACTTTCTTCTGTATCTGAATATTTAAAACCAATTAGTAGCAGCTGACATATTAACCCTTGCATCCCACCGACCAGAGCGGCCGAGTATAAAGCAGAATTGCATAAATACCGCAAAATACACAGAAGAAAAAGTAAGCTTTATTATGTGAATGAATAAGATATTAAATCATGTACAGAAATAATAACTGCCCCCCCCCCAGCCCCAATAGGTTCCTAACAAATGTATAACAGATCAGACCTACAATTTGTGAGACCCGCACAGTAATAGGGCGTGCCGCGATTTGTTTGCCGCGTGTGTTTTTTACACGGACAAATGGCGGCCGTCTGCCTAGGATTGCGTTTTCTAATGCAATCCTATGGCAGCTTCCACGGGCGGAAATTCTGCGGGAAATCCCGCCGCGGAATTTCCGCCCATGTGCAGGGGTCTTTTGAAGAACACTCAGGGGCTGGCTGCCAAATTTTAACCTGGGGGCAAGCAGACAGCACTGGTCCTTGAGTGGAGACCCTCATACACGAAAAATGGGAACTGTGTGCAGAAATTGTCCGACAGACGTAAGAGACATCCATCCGCCTGCAGAATGCAAATACATAAAGGGGTTTTCCAGGTACAAACCTATTGATGGCCGATCCTCAGGTTAGGTCATCAATAGTTAATCACTTGGGATCTCTGGTGATGCACTGATCGCCCAGCCCGCTGTCAATGCAGCAGCCCCAAGCGTCGTCATAGGAGAGGACAGCCAAAATGTCATAGATGGCTTCACTTTGACTGAAATCAATGCAAGCTGAAGCATCTATTACACTTCTGTCTCTTCTGCCTCTGACACCGGCATGACAGTTTGTTACATTAGTGCATGGGGAAGGGGCTGTCCAGGGGTGGTACAACTAGGACAACCCCTTTAATCACATTAATCCTTGCCTGTGGCTGGCCCTAATATGTGAATGTAAAAAATACAATATACTGCAATACTGGAGTATTGCAGTATATTGTAGAAGTGATCAAACAATTGTAAGTTCATGTCCCCTGAGAACACCAAAAATTGTATAACTTAAGTGAAATAAAGTGGAAAATGTAAAAATATTCTTTCTATATTTTTCCACAAAATGATAAAAAACAAACATATTTGTCATCACCGCATCTGAAAAAGCCTGAACTTTCTAAGGCTGCTTGTCCACGGCTGTGACAGAATATCGCTAGTGATATTCCACCACAGGGGAGGAGGGGGCGCACTGACAGGCCTCCATGATGAGCCTATCTGATAGATGGTCTCACTGAGGCAGATCACAACATGCCGCGATTTCAGTCCTGCGAGCGGAGAATCGCTATGATTCTCTTCTTCTAGACGCCAGGCTGCACTTTCTGTAGTTAGCCTATGGAAAGCGTGTCATGCGAGGTCTGCGGGCGATTTATCATCGCGGATCTCACAATGACAACTCGCCCGTGGACGGACGGCCTGAGTATCGCATTATTTATCAAACACTGTCAGAAAACACAAGTATATAATGCCATAATAGCCCGTCTGGGCCCCCGACTTCACAAGTAAAATTATATAAAAGTGATGGAAAGTTGTCTGTACTCCAAAATAGCACTAAAACTACAGAAACCAAGTCCCCCCCCCCCCCCCCTTCCCCCATTGATGGAAAAGTAAAGATGTCGCGGGGCTCAGAATCGAACTAGGAAAAGTTTACTTCTAAGAAGTAAACAATGAAAAAACTCTAAATCTGGAATCCTGGTAACGGTGCCGGCGTACAGGATGAAGGGGGTGTCATTTGTAAGTCACCATTTACACCACCAAATATCACATATATGCGTTTTTTTTCCATTTCACCCCACTTAAAAATGTATAATTATATGGCACATTAAATGGTACAATTAAAAACTGCAACTTGTCCTACAAAGTACAAGCAGGCGCTCCGTGGCTGCCGGCGGGCAAAGGAAGGGCTCAAAAACAGTTATAGCTTGGAACGGGGGGATGAAAAAAACAGGAACCCGAAAAATCTCTAGTAGTAAAGCATTAAATGTGACCCCAGTGTGCGGGGCACGGAGATAAAACATTACTTTATTATAGTCGGAATACAGCAGATAAAGCATTTTCTATCATTTAGGGGGAAAACTAATAAAACTGAAAGATAAAGTAATCTTCCTAAATGTTGTGTGAATGTGGCCGGAAGCAGAATAATGGCGTCACTTCAGCTCTACGGCGTCACATCTCACACCATGATATAAGGATATCCATATAGTGAGTCTGCAGCTACATCTGTCACCATGGCGACAGCATCCGTGACCAACCAATAGGATCGCAGGATTGGAGTTTGAAAGTCTTCCAACTGTCACTTGTGCTCAGTCTGTTAGAGCTCAGCAGTGAGTGACGACGGACAGCCGCACGTTTCTGCGTGATCTCAGGTAATGGAATGATGTCTCTTCTATGTTCTAAGGGGTTGTGCCAAGTTATACAGTTATCCCGAATTATCAGTGGGGGTCCGATTGCTCCATTCACTCAGGGACTGACCAGAACTGTGTTCTTGGGATCGGTGGGTTTCCCAGCAGTCGGACCCCCGCTGATCATAAAGTTACCCCGTCCTGTGGATCCTGTGGAGAGGAGGCTCTTTATAACTTGGCACAACCCCTTTAATTCACAGTTCTAGAAAGTTCCTGATGACTCCATTGTATTATTCCCCTGTAATGTAACCCAAAGACGCCTCCAGTATAAGCACTTGTGGGTGGAGCCGGGCGGTTATGTAATAAGCGAATATTAATATGTATACAAGGCTGATTTTGTGGGGTCACATATCTATATGAGGACTTAATGGACCATATAATGTATTGGAAGACTTTTATGAAAGAACTTTTCTCACCACTTTTTTCTTTGTGCTTTGGATGTGATGCAGGTTATCAGAGACAATGTGGACTACAGAGCCCAGCAGCCTCGGCTTTGGATCAGGTAGGACTCTTCATTGTCTTCATCATCTGCTGTGAGGGATGGCTCTGCCAGGGCCGGGACAACGGGTAGGCAGGGGGCAAAATAACCCATGCAAGAGGGCTCCAGGGTACACAACATATGTTTTGGCCCCACAGCTGCCTTTGTCCGGGGCGCCCCCTTGCATTGGTTATGTGTTTTTATTTATAAATGTGTAATTACAATAAAGATCTTGTTTTATATTATGGTGTGATACGGGGTTTTCTTTTTTGGTTTTTGTCTTGTTGTGTGGCCATGTTTATGGGAATTTTTCCCTGGTCACCAATTGGCTGAATGTGTCCAGGTTTTTTTTGCCTTCTTCTGGATCAACAATGTTAGGGCTAGGCGCAGTGTAATATTATTATACATGTAATAACAGTGTAATATTAGTATACATGTAATAACAGTGTAATATTAGTATACATGTAATATTAGTAATTACTCTTGTTTCCTATTAGAAACATGAGTAATACTGTAAAAATATAGTAGTTTATGGTTTAAAATATAGTAATATTGAGGAATAATAGCATAGCAGTAATAACCGTGCGATACTAGCAAATAGGAACAATAGTAATAATACTCTATTATATTATAAATACTATTATATTATTTTCTTAATTGCTTAAAGGGGTTGTCCCGCGAAAGCAAGTGGGTCTATACACTTCTGTATGGCCATATTAATGCACTTTGTAATGTACATTGTGCATTAATTATGAGCCATACAGAAGTTATAAGAAGTTATTCACTTACCTGTTCCGTTGCTAGCGTCCTCGTCTCCATGGTGCCGTCTAATTTTCAGCGTCTAATCTCCAGATTAGACGCGCTTGCGCAGTCCGGTCTTCTTCTTTTGTCAATGGGGCCGCTCGTGCAGGAGAGCGGCTCCGTGTAGCTCCGCCCCGTCACGCGCCGATTCCAGCCAATCAGGAGGCTGGAATCGGCAATGGACCGCACAGAAGCCCTGCGGTCCACGGAGGGAGAAGATCCCGGCGGCCATCTTCACCGGGTAAGTAAGAAGTCACCGGAGCGCGGGGATTCAGGTAAGCGCTGTGCGTTTTTCTTTTAAAGTCCCTGCATCGGGTTTGTCTCGCGCCGAACGGGGGGGCTGTTGAAAAAAAACAAAACCCGTTTCGGCGCGGGACAACCCCTTTAAGAATCTTTGATCCGGGGTTCTAGGACTGATCGCCTCTTTCCCGGGGTCAAAAAGGAATTTTTCCCTGGTCACCAATTGGCTGAATGTGTCCAGGGTGTTTTCGCCTTCTTCTGGATCAACAATGTTAGGGTTAGGCATCTTAGAATTAGTAATAGAACAACATAGTACACTGATAATAGCAGTAACCTTATAATACTAGTCATCGGGTACAAATGGTCTAATGAGTCTAGCAGTAGTCTGTAGCTTTATATACAACATAATGGCGTTAGACTAACAATAGCATAATAGTGATGGAATGATAATACTAGTGATATTATAACAACACTGATAGTAAAACAGTGTAATAATACTAGCGATATAATAAAAGTATATACTGGAAATAAACGATAACCCTAGACATATATCCTGTGTGCCGTCTCGTTTTTTCTAGTATACAAGAAAGATGATGTGTGAGATTTGGGTAAAAGGGGCCTTTTTATCCTGAAACAGCGCCACTCTTGTCAATATGTGGCATCTGGTATCACAGCTCATGCCCAGTCAGATCCATTATTCCCATCTCATACAAACTCTTTAAAGAGAACTTGTCCCCTCCTATGAGCACCACAAACTAAGACACATGCTTATAGGACAGGTCCGGCGGAGTCCGGGGATGTAATGTATATACTCCCCATTCCTATACTGTCGCACGCGCTCCACTGTTCTCTATGGGAGTGCGCACACAGAGTGAATGAAGAGTCACGCTGATAGAGGGAGCATTGACTTCCTGGGGAGCCTGGTAAGTATAAACATTACATCCCGGGACTCCGCAGGACCTGCCCTATAAGCATCATACTTAGTTTATGGTGCCTATAGAAGGTGACAGCTACCCTTGAATTCTACAAGGTCCACATATATGTTACAGTTCCTGTTTAGTTCTACCAATTTAACCGTATAAACATTTCCATTTGTAACATTTATTAAATCTTTAATTCCTTGTAAATGGGGCCCCGTGTAGGAATCTCAGTAGGGCCACTTAACTCCAATTACATTCATTCCCTGTCAGCATATCTTCTATCCAGCTATAAAGACTGACAGGGATGGAAACCGTGCGAAATACAGACCAAAGAGGTCTCCTCCTCACATATTGGGCCGTATGGTTCTGTCCTGGCTCCATCCTGGTTTCTGTCCCTATATAGCATTCTGCATCGAAGATGGAAACCTGGGGTGTTTTTAAACTTCTCCCATTTGTCATTTGTCCTTATTTTTGAGGCTGCTGTCCCAATTAAAGTTACCGATAGTAATTCTAAGCTGATCAAACTTTGCTTTACTGAAGTTTAGTTTTTTTTGTCGCTCCCTGATAAGGCTTCTTATTGAATGACAGCTGGATATTAATTATATTGTGGTCACTATTTTCCAAGTGCCCCTCAACCTGCACCCCCATGATTTGGTCTGGTTTGTTAGTTAATAATTCCAGAGTGGCCCTCCTCTAGTTTCTCTCTCACAAGTTGGGAAAGGTAGACGTCTTTAATTGTTCTCAATTTGAGAGTTTTGTCTTTGCATGTTATATTTGGATAATTAAAGTCCCCTATAATAATTACTTCATTGCGGTTTGTCATCTCTTCTATTTGCCTAAATAATAAGATTTCCGTTTCTTCTGCTGCTTTTGGTGGCCTATAGAAAGCCCTTATTAGGATTTAGCTCTTTTTTTTTCTCCCTGTATTTCTACCCACAGAGATGCTACGCTTTTATCTCCTGCACCTAGATAGCCTTGGCATTAGGTAGGATTTAACATAAACACAGTCCTCCCCCTTCTTGTTCCCCATGGTCTTGTCTGAAGAGATTGTTACCCTGTAAATTCACCGCTCAATCGCACTTATCAATCCATGTTTCCGTTATTCCCACTATGTCGTAATTTTCATCAGACATTCTCGCTTCGAGCGCATCCACTTTACCAATCAGACTTCGTGCATTCGTTACCATACAATTTATATGGTTGTTGTTGATCTTTATATTCATTTAGCTACTAATGGTACTATTAGCTATTCTGTCAGTTCTAACTGCTTAACCCCCACTCCCATTACTTGGTCCCAAGTTGCTATCTACACTGTACCCTCTGCTTCTTTTTGCCCTCCCTCCCAGTCCCTAGTTTAAACACTCCTCCAGCCTTCTAGCCATCTTCTCCCCCAGCACAGCTGCACCCTCCCCATTAAGATGTAGCCCGTCCCTACTGTAGGGCCTCTAGCCGACAGCACAGTCAGCCCAGTTCTCCAGGAACCCAAACCCCTCCTTCTTACACCAACTCCGGAGCCGCTTGTTAACCTCTCTAAGATCATGCTGCTTTTCTAGTGTGGCTTTTGGTGCACACAGTATTTCCGAGAAAACTACCTTGGAGGTCGTCACCCTAAGCCTGGATTCTAGATCTCTGAAATAGTTTTTGAAGGCTCTCCATTGATCTCTCATTTGTTCATTGGTGCCGATGTGCACCATGACCACTGGATCCTCACCAGTCCCTCCCAGTAATCTGTCAACCTGATCCGCAGTGTGTCGAACTCGAGCGCCAGGAAGACAACACAGTGTTCGACAATCCCGGTCTTTGTGGCAGATTGCGCCATCTATCCCCCTTATAATTGAGTCCACCACCACTAGGACCTGTCTAGACTGCTCTGTGCTCCCTGTCCCCTTCTCACTGGAGCAGTCATCTCCCTGGTGTTCAGAGGGCATGTCGTGCCGCAGCGGTGCTGGCTCTGTAATGGCATCCCCCTCATCCGCCAACTTTGCAAACTTTTTGGGTTGTTGTGCCAGTTCAGGACTAGCCTCCCCGGTTGTCTTCCCTCTACCCCCTCCCCCCCTTCTAACTGTCACCCAGCTAGCTGCCTGCTCTTCCGTACTACCATCCGCCCCCGCCTCTACCCCAGCGAGTGCCTGCTCAGTGAGCACCAAACTTCTTTCCATGATGTCAATGGATCTCAGTGTCGCCGATCACTCATTCAGATCCAGGATTTGGGCTTCTAAATGTGCGACGTGCACGCATCTTGTGCAACAGTATGCACCCTCGATCGGCTGATCAAGGACCGCATACATTGCACAAGTAGCACACTGGATGACATTGCCAGGCATGAAGATCATCCTAATGGGGATCTACAATTTACTTCTGGCAGTAGTGAAGATAGACTAGATCACACTCCAAACACACCTCTGCCCATTGGCAATTGCTCACACTTTTTTTTTTTTTTTAAATGCGCACACACTTACTGCTTGCTCTCATTCAGTCACCCAATTTTGCTTCACTTACATCGCACTCACACACAGACCCTTACTGACGGGCCCTCACACACAGGCACTTACTGACGGGCCCTCACACACAGGCACTTACTGGCGGGCCCTCACACACAGGCACTTACTGGCGGGCCCTCACACACAGGCACTTACTGGCGGGCCCTCACACACAGGCACTTACTGGCGGGCCCTCACACACAGGCACTTACTGGCGGGCCCTCACACACAGGCACTTACTGGCGGGCACTCACACACAGGCACTTACTGACGGGCCCTCACACACAGGCACTTACTGACGGGCCCTCACACGCAGACACTTACTGACGGGCACTCACACGCAGACATAGACACTGACGGGCCCTCACACACAGGCACTTATGGGCGGGCCCTCACACAGAATATACTTATCAGCCCTTAGCAGCAGCAGCAGACTCCTCTTCAGCAGCCCATAATGTCAGGCTCAGCGTCCAGACCCCTCTCCCTGCAGCCGCACTCTCTGCCCTGATGCCGCTCCGGGATCTGCTCCACTACCTCTGCCCGCTAGACGGATCCTTCAGTGGGAAATCCTCCAACGGCTCCCTCGGTCTCCTGGCGACGGCTCCTGTGCCGCTCTGATGGCCCCTTCCACCCTGCTCCCGGCTTGCTTCTGGCGTCTGACGTCCTTTCCGGTCAGATGCTTCTTTCTCCGCTTCCAACACACCATTTTGAATTAAGCTTGGTAGAACGTTTTGTGAGGCCAAAATAGTTACAAAAACTTTTACGTGAGAATTTAATAAAGAAATGGGCCTAAAAGTTCCAGGAGTCGTGTGCGGCTTACCTGCTTTCCAGAGTGTGATAATTGATGCGTTTAGCATTTCGGAGGGAAGCGAGCCCTGAACTGTGTGGTTAAAGATCTTCAAAAGATATGGGGCAAGACTGCTGGCAAATTAAAGAATATTCATTAGATAGACCATCCGGTCTCCTGAAGGTAGCCGAGAGGCAGGAGATGTCACCGGGGACTGCGGTGAGCGGTCCCTGGCCCTGTGATCGCTGTTATTCATGTGGCACATGCACAGAAGCTCGGAGAGCCTAGCAAATCTAAAAGTCCCCTGCACCCGGCTGTCAAAGATAGCTGAGTGCAGGGAGATGTTACTGGTCACATGATCACTGTTATCCATCGGATAACGGGGATCAGGTAAAGTTAAAAAGTGTAAAAAAAAAAGTTAGTTTCATCTCCCCTTACGCATCGTATCCGTGAGGGGAGATGACATTACATAACTAAGATCCCTGGGCCGGGCTCATAGCTGGGATCCACTGCGGGCCTCCGCAAGCGGATTCCACATACAGCTATGTGAGCCCGGCATTATTTAGAGCGCTACCTGTAATTTACAAGAAGCCCCGGGAACGCTCGCCTTCCTGCAGTTCCAGGAGCAGCTTGTTGAGCGCCTTCTGTGTGAGACCGCCGCACCTCAGCAAGCTTACAAAGCCTCACAGAGCGCCACCTTTTACACCCCATCTCTGCGGCCGAGTTCAAGCAATACCCCCCAAAAAAGCGAGAGAGAAGGGGGATACATGGTTTTATTGCCCCATGTGTCCATCCCAACCAGCCTCCGGAATTACCCCTGTCTTCGGACATAGCACACAGTTTTACATTATTATTTTTATCTAAGATTCAGGGAACGCCAAAAAATGGGGCGAAGGGGGGGGGGGGGGGGGTTATTTTCAGGCAGTCAAATTTTGTTACTGCACAAGTGGGCAATGGGACCTGGGATTTATTCAGTTGTGCCGTGAAATCCAACTGGTGTTCCCTCCGTTATAGGCCTAGCCATGTGTCCTGTAAGTAGATTGGGGCTGCAGTGAGTATGTTTCTGAAAAAACAGGGGTATCCATTTTGGGGTGAATTCATTCATGTGTGTGATGTACAAAAAAAGCTGTTTTTAAATTGACACAATTGCCAAAAAAAAATGAAAATCGTAATGTTTTCCTTCTGCTTTGCTTAGATTCATTCAAATACTGTAGGGTCAAAATATGCAGTACACCCCTAGATGAATTTGTTACGGGGTCTAGTTTTCAAAATGGGGTCATTTGTTGGGGTTCTCTGTTGTTTTGGCTGCTCAATGGCTCTACAAGTGGGCAATGGGGCATAGAATTTATTCAGTTGTGCCCTGAAAGCCAAGGGGTGTTCCCTCTATTATAGGCTTCGCCATGTGTCCTGTATGCAGATTAGGGCCACAATGGGTATGTTTTTGAACACGGGACAAGCAGGGGTATCAAATTTGGGGTGCAAGTCTTCATTCATGTGTGTGCTGTACAAAAAAAGCTGTTTTTAAAATGACACAATTGCCAAAAGAATGAAAATCATAATTATTTTTTTCTGCTTTGAAGAAGACCCTAGATTAATTCGTTAAGGGTCTAGTTTTCAAAATGGGGTCATTTGTGGGGGTTCTCCATCATGTTGGTGGCTCAAGGGCTCTACAAGTGGGCAATGGGGCCTAAATCACCTGCAAGCAAAATGTTTGTTCTGAAAGCCACTGGCTGCTCCTTTTGGTTCGGGCCCCGTTGTTCATCTAGACATAAGATTAGGGCCACAATGGGTATGTCTCTGAACACGGGAGAAACTGGGGGATCCATTTTGAGGTGTAATTTCTCATTTTCATGTGCACTATAGGAAAAAATCCTGTCTTTAAAATGACATATTTGTAAAATAATTAAAAATCTTTTAGTCGCCGTATGGGACTTTAACTAGTGATCACCTGATCTCATGTACAATATTCTGCAATACATCATCATTAACCCCGTCCCTCCATATGACATAAGGGTACGTCATGGCTGCGGGGTACTTCCCACAACTGGACGTACCCTGACGTCATGTGGATAGCACAAGATCATAAGCCATCTCGCGCTATCCAGTAGTGGGAGCCGGCTGTCACTGATAGCCGGCCTCCTGCTGCAACAGCGGGGGACATCGGAGATGCGCCCCCTGCTGTTAACCCCTTCCCTGCCGCGATCTATGTAGATCACGGCATAGGAAGAGTTCACAGAGGAAGCGCACTCCCTCTGTGATGTTATCGGGCTCTCATGATATAATCGCAGAGAGCCCGGCTGCTTGCCATGGTAACAGGATGCCAGATACCAGCGTCCTGTATTGCTGTTGCCTATGATCGCTGTAATAAGTGATCAGGCATTGCAGGAGAGAAGTTCTGCAATGTCTTATCATAGCGATCAGAGCTTGTATGGTGTAAATCCCTCAGAGGGACACAAATGGTGTAAAAAAAAAAAAGATCAAAATAATGTACAAAAATTAAAAATGTAAAAAAAACCCTTTTTTGAGGCTGTTTCTCATATTATCATAAAAAATCCCACATATTTGGTATTGTTGTGTCATTAATGAAGCGTACAATAAGTTGAACATGCTTTTTATCCTGCACGGCAAAAAACGTTAAAAAGAAAACACTAAAAAACTGAGGCAAAATGCTAATTTTTAGCATTTTGCCTCCCAAAACCACAAAATAAATGATCAAAAAAAGCCGTATGTACCCCAAAATGGTACCAATAAAAACTACAGCTTCTCTTGCAAAAAATAAGCCCCCACAGAGCTCCATACATGGAAATATAAAAAAGTTATAGGACTTTGAATGCAGAATTAGAAAAAAAAAGATTTCTAAAAAAAAAAGCGTTTTTATTGCAGAGGAGTGCAAAAACCTAAAAAAATATAAGAATTTTGGAATCCTCGTAATTGTACCAGCCCGTAGAAAGAGTAGTTCGCATCATTAATGCTGCATAATTAACGCTTTAAAAAAAAAAAATCTATGGCAGATTTATTGCGTTTTTTCTCCCTGCGATCAAAAAAAAATACTAAAAATACCCAAAACTGGAACCGATAAAAGCTACAGTTTGCTATGCAAAAAACAAGCCCTCATACGGCCGCGTCGACGGAAAATAAAAAAGTTATGGCTTTTGAAATATGGCGATTAAAATCTGCCAAAAATCGTTGCGTCCTTAAGCCCAAAATAGGTCCTGTCCTTAAGGGGTTAAGGATGCTTCTATACGGAGAGATGCACAGAAAAAAACAGTGTGATGTGAGAGAAAAATTGTAGCAAATTTTTAGTTGATTCTGTTGAAGAATCGGCCATTCTTCCCTTTGGGTGCAGAACAATAAATAATGGACCTGTGAGTTTCATGCGGTAGGTTTTTTTCTCCCATAGGGAATAAAGGGTGATTTTCCCCCATATTTTTCACACAATGCGAGTGCCATGTCGGGGGCCGTGTCTGTCACTCGTAAGCACTGTTTGAAGCAATTACTTGGAAGGTAATTACCCCGTGCTAAGGTACCTTTACACTAGGAGGTTAGTATAAAAACATTTGGGGAACTTGTCCTATGAGAACCATAACTTTGTTTATAGCTGCTGACAGATCCCCTTAGGCCTCATGTCCACGGGGAAAATCAGGAGGATCCATAGCGGGTCCCACCTGCCCCGCGGACATGAGCGCTTAAAATAAGAATTAACTCACCCGCAGGGCCAATCAGGGGCAGCTCTCAGCTGTCATTCAGCTGAGAGCTGCCCCTGAGCCAATCAGAGGAAGCACTCACTCACCTATTCATGAATTCATGAATGGGTGGTGAGTGAGAGCTGCCTCTAATTGGTCAGGCTGTGACCAATCAGAGGCAGCTTATTCAGCAGGCAGGGATTTTAAATCCCCGGCTGCTGAATACTACAGAGAGCAGTTCAGGAGAACAGCCGGCGGCCGCGGCTGAACTCCGTCTGCCGGGACCAGGTGAGGATATATTTTTTTTTTATTTTTACACATTTCTGGATGAATTGCAGGGAAGGGCTTATATATTTAAGCGCTTCCCAACAATTCATCCCGCGATCGCCGGCAGCCCATTGCTTTCAATGGAGCCAGCTGTATTGCCGGCTCCATTGAATTCAATGGGTAAACATCGTTCTTCTCTGCCACAGCTGTTACAGCTGTGGCAGAGAAGAATGATTTGTCTTCTATATGTTCTCAATGGGGTCGGCGCTGCTGCCGCTGGCCCCATTGAGCGCATATAGAGAAGAGAACACAAATCGCAGATCGCAGATAGGTGCGATCTGCGATTTCTGTTCTATAATTTATCGGACGAGTGCATAAAAAGCGCTCATGTGTCTGATACCATTGCAAAGCAATGGTTTTATAAAATCGCCGAACGCATGCGCATGCGCAAATCGTGGCAAAAAACGCCCGTGTGACTAAGGCCTTACAATGTAATCCTTTTTTTGCAACAGGCTTCATCTGAGGTGAGTATAGCATTAATAGGTTTTGCACCTTGGTCGTATGTTAGTGTCAGCTGCCACATAACTGAGACTACTTTTGCGAGTAACGGCTTGGGTACCCCGCAGCGAAGACCAAATGCCCCTTTGAGGTGCAAGAGGTGAAAACCGGGGTATCCCAAGTGCAGCCTCCAGATTTAGCCCAAAGCCAAATCAGTTTGTGGCAAAGCGGGTCCACATCCGCTTGCTGACCTAACGGTGCCCAGTTGTAGGTTTTAGGCACCGACCACAATAATGTGAGCCATTACCTGTGAACGGTGAGGAACTTGCTGTTTTGTTTGAAAATGTAATATTAGTTTAAGGATTAAGGTAAAAGTTGTAAACTTGTCCGGTCTGCATATGTGATATTGATGAGCTCTACTAGATGGTCCTTCTATTTCTCCTAGATAGTCAGCAGATTGAAAGAACATTTTTTTCTACCTACCTTTAATGGTAGAAAGCACACCACGTTTGGAGATGGAAAGGTGGGCTAGAGGGGATATGGAGGAGGCCTATGCGTTTTAGTTTAAATTTTTTGCTAGGTGTGCATTCATCTGTTTGCTGGCAATCTAGGAAAAATAGCTACAAAGTGTCGGGCCAAAGGTGTAATTGTAGTGGGTGGAAAGTTTGTGTTTTACTTGGGCCTTTGGACCTTAGGGATCCCTTCATAATAATAATAAAATAATAGTAATCCTTATTTGTGTAGCGCCATGGGCGGCTTGCTCATCAGCACTGAGATGTGTCACGGTGGCATGTTCTTTGGGGCTGAGGAGGGAGTGGACTGTATCGAAAAGTGGTTAGGGGTGTGGGATAGTGAGGAGACTTATGAGCAGATCAGCAGTATAGATCATTTTAATTGAAGGCCTTGTCAGAAACTTTGTATAGTTGTCCAATAGATAAAAGTTAGAACTTTACGTAATTGTATTGCACGTTACTCTTTGGAAGCATAGTAATGGCTCACAATGTAATCCTTTTTTTGCAACAGGCTTCGTCTGAGGTGAGTATAGCATTAATAGGTTTTGCACCTTGGTCTTATGTTAGTGTCAGCTGCCACATAACTGAGACTACTTTTGCGAGTAACGGCTTGGGTACCCCGCAGTGAAGACCAAATGCCCCTTTGAGGTGCAGGAGGTGAAAACCGGGGTATCCCAAGTGCAGCCTCCAGATTTAGCCCAAAGCCAAATCAGTTTGTGGCAAAGCGGGTCCACATCCGCTTGCTGACCTAACGGTGCCCAGTTGTAGGTTTTAGGCACCGACCACAATAATGTGAGCCATTACCTGTGAACGGTGAGGAACTTGCTGTTTTGTTTGAAAATGTAATATTAGTTTAAGGATTAGGGTAAAAGTTGTCAACTTGGCCGGTCTGCATATGTGATATTGAGGAGCTCTACTAGATGGTCCTTCTATTTCTCCTACATAGTCAGCAGATTGAAAGAACATTTTTTTCTACCTACCTTTAATGGTAGAAAGCACACCACGTTTGGAGATGGAAAGGTGGGCTAGAGGGGATATGGAGGAGGCCTATGCGTTTTAGTTTAAATTTTTTGCTAGGTGTGCATTCATCTGTTTGCTGGCAATCTAGGAAAAATAGCTACAAAGTGTCGGGCCAAAGGTGTAATTGTAGTGGGTGGAAAGTTTGTGTTTTACTTGGGCCTTTGGACCTTAGGGATACCTTCATAATAATAATAAAATAATAAACCTTATTTGTGTAGCGCCATGGGCGGCTTGCTCTTCAGCACTGCGATCTGTCACGGTGGCATCTTCTTTGGGGCTGAGGAGGGAGTGGACTGTATCGAAAAGTGGTTAGGGGTGTGGGATAGTGAGGAGACTTATGAGCAGATCAGCAGTATAGATCATTTTAATTGAAGGCCTTGTCAGAAACTTTGTATAGTTGGCCAATAGATAAAAGTTAGAACTTTACGTAATTGTAATGCACGTTGCTCTTAGGAAGCATAGTAATGGCTCACAATGTAATCCTTTTTTTTGCAACAGGCTTCATCTGAGGTGAGTATAGCATTAATAGGTTTTGCACCTTGGTCTTATGTTAGTGTCAGCTGCCACATAACTGAGACTACTTTTGCGAGTAACGGCTTGGGTACCCCGCAGCGAAGACCAAATGCCCCTTTGAGGTGCAGGAGGTGAAAACCGGGGTATCCCAAGTGCAGCCTCCAGATTTAGCCCAAAGCCAAATCAGTTTGTGGCAAAGCGGGTCCACATCCGCTTGCTGACCTAACGGTGCCCAGTTGTAGGTTTTAGGCACCGACCACAATAATGTGAGCCATTACCTGTGAACGGTGAGGAACTTGCTGTTTTGTTTGAAAATGTAATATTAGTTTAAGGATTAGGGTAAAAGTTGTAAACTTGTCCGGTCTGCATATGTCATATTGAGGAGCTCTACTAGATGGTCCTTCTATTTCTCCTAGATAGTCAGCAGATTGAAAGAACATTTTTTTCTACCTACCTTTAATGGTAGAAAGCACACCACGTTTGGAGATGGAAAGGTGGGCTAGAGGGGATATGGAGGAGGCCTATGCGTTTTAGTTTAAATTTTTTGCTAGGTGTGCATTCATCTGTTTGCTGGCAATCTAGGAAAAATAGCTACAAAGTGTCGGGCCAAAGGTGTAATTGTAGTGGGTGGAAAGTTTGTGTTTTACTTGGGCCTTTGGACCTTAGGGATACCTTCATAATAATAATAAAATAATAAACCTTATTTGTGTAGCGCCATGGGTGGCTTGCTCTTCAGCACTGAGATGCGTCACGGTGGCATGTTCTTTGGGGCTGAGGAGGGAGTGGACTGTATCGAAAAGTGGTTAGGGGTGTGGGATAGTGAGGAGACTTATGAGCAGATCAGCAGTATAGATCATTTTAATTGAAGGCCTTGTTAGAAACTTTGTATAGTTGTGCAATAGATAAAAGTTAGAACTTTACGTAATTGTATTGCACGTTGCTCTTAGGAAGCATAGTAATGGCTCACAATGTAATCCTTTTTTTTGCAACAGGCTTCGTCTGAGGTGAGTATAGCATTAATAGGTTTTGCACCTTGGTCTTATGTTAGTGTCAGCTGCCACATAACTGAGACTACTTTTGCGAGTAACGGCTTGGGTACCCCGCAGCGAAGACCAAATGCCCCTTTGAGGTGCAAGAGGTGAAAACCGGGGTATCCCAAGTGCAGCCTCCAGATTTAGCCCAAAGCCAAATCAGTTTGTGGCAAAGCGGGTCCACATCCGCTTGCTGACCTAACGGTGCCCAGTTGTAGGTTTTAGGCACCGACCACAATAATGTGAGCCATTACCTGTGAACGGTGAGGAACTTGCTGTTTTGTTTGAAAATGTAATATTAGTTTAAGGATTAGGGTAAAAGTTGTAAACTTGTCCGGTCTGCATATGTGATATTGATGAGCTCTACTAGATGGTCCTTCTATTTCTCCTAGATAGTCAGCAGATTGAAAGAACATTTTTTTCTACCTACCTTTAATGGTAGAAAGCACACCACGTTTGGAGATGGAAAGGTGGGCTAGAGGGGATATGGAGGAGGCCTATGCGTTTTAGTTTAAATTTTTTGCTAGGTGTGCATTCATCTGTTTGCTGGCAATCTAGGAAAAATAGCTACAAAGTGTCGGGCCAAAGGTGTAATTGTAGTGGGTGGAAAGTTTGTGTTTTACTTGGGCCTTTGGACCTTAGGGATCCCTTCATAATAATAATAAAATAATAGTAATCCTTATTTGTGTAGCGCCATGGGCGGCTTGCTCATCAGCACTGAGATGTGTCACAGTGGCATGTTCTTTGGGGCTGAGGAGGGAGTGGACTGTATCGAAAAGTGGTTTGGGGTGTGGGATAGTGAGGAGACTTATGAGCAGATCAGCAGTATAGATCATTTTAATTGAAGGCCTTGTCAGAAACTTTGTCTAGTTGTCCAATAGATAAAAGTTAGAACTTTACGTAATTGTATTGCACGTTGCTCTTAGGAAGCATAGTAATGGCTCACAATGTAATCCTTTTTTTTGCAACAGGCTTCGTCTGAGGTGAGTATAGCATTAATAGGTTTTGCACCTTGGTCTTATGTTAGTGTCAGCTGCCACATAACTGAGACTACTTTTGCGAGTAACGGCTTGGGTACCCCGCAGCGAAGACCAAATGCCCCTTTGAGGTGCAAGAGGTGAAAACCGGGGTATCCCAAGTGCAGCCTCCAGATTTAGCCCAAAGCCAAATCAGTTTGTGGCAAAGCGGGTCCACATCCGCTTGCTGACCTAACGGTGCCCAGTTGTAGGTTTTAGGCACCGACCACAATAATGTGAGCCATTACCTGTGAACGGTGAGGAACTTGCTGTTTTCTTTGAAAATGTAATATTAGTTTAAGGATTAGGGTAAAAGTTGTAAACTTGGCCGGTCTGCATATGTGATATTGATGAGCTCTACTAGATGGTCCTTCTATTTCTCCTAGATAGTCAGCAAATTGAAAGAACATTTTTTTCTACCTACCTTTAATGGTAGAAAGCACACCACGTTTGGAGATGGAAAGGTGGGCTAGAGGGGATATGGAGGAGGCCTATGCGTTTTAGTTTAAATTTTTTGCTAGGTGTGCATTCATCTGTTTGCTGGCAATCTAGGAAAAATAGCTACAAAGTGTCGGGCCAAAGGTCTAATTGTAGTGGGTGGAAAGTTTGTGTTTTACTTGGGCCTTTGGACCTTAGGGATTCCTTCATAATACTAATAAAATAATAGTAATCCTTATTTGTGTAGCGCCATGGGCGGCTTGCTCTTCAGCACTGCGATCTGTCACGGGGGCCAGTTCTTTGGGGCTTAGGAGGGAGTGGACTGTATCGAAAAGTGGTTTGGGGTGTGGGATAGTGAGGAGACTTATGAGCAGATCAGCAGTATAGATCATTTTAATTGAAGGCCTTGTCAGAAACTTTGTATAGTTGGCCAATAGATAAAAGTTAGAACTTTACGTAATTGTAATGCACGTTGCTCTTAGGAAGCATAGTAATGGCTCACAATGTAATCCTTTTTTTGCAACAGGCTTCGTCTGAGGTGAGTATAGCATTAATAGGTTTTGCACCTTGGTCTTATGTTAGTGTCAGCTGCCACATAACTGAGACTACTTTTGCGAGTAACGGCTTGGGTACCCCGCAGCGAAGACCAAATGCCCCTTTGAGGTGCAGGAGGTGAAAACCGGGGTATCCCAAGTGCAGCCTCCAGATTTAGCCCAAAGCCAAATCAGTTTGTGGCAAAGCGGGTCCACATCCGCTTGCTGACCTAACGGTGCCCAGTTGTAGGTTTTAGGCACCGACCACAATAATGTGAGCCATTACCTGTGAACGGTGAGGAACTTGCTGTTTTGTTTGAAAATGTAATATTAGTTTAAGGATTAGGGTAAAAGTTGTAAACTTGGCCGGTCTGCATATGTAATATTGAGGAGCTCTACTAGATGGTCCTTCTATTTCTCCTACATAGTCAGCAGATTGAAAGAACATTTTTTTCTACCTACCTTTAATGGTAGAAAGCACACCACGTTTGGAGATGGAAAGGTGGGCTAGAGGGGATATGGAGGAGGCCTATGCGTTTTAGTTTAAATTTTTTGCTAGGTGTGCATTCATCTGTTTGCTGGCAATCTAGGAAAAATAGCTACAAAGTGTCGGGCCAGAGGTGTAATTGTAGTGGGTGGAAAGTTTGTGTTTTACTTGGGCCTTTGGACCTTAGGGATACCTTCATAATAATAATAAAATAATAAACCTTATTTGTGTAGCGCCATGGGTGGCTTGCTCTTCAGCACTGAGATGCGTCACGGTGGCATGTTCTTTGGGGCTGAGGAGGGAGTGGA
Organism: Eleutherodactylus coqui; assembly: GCF_035609145.1. Taxonomy (NCBI): domain Eukaryota; kingdom Metazoa; phylum Chordata; class Amphibia; order Anura; family Eleutherodactylidae; genus Eleutherodactylus; species Eleutherodactylus coqui. Next base: position 199,583,950 of record NC_089844.1, read on the forward strand.
CTGTATCGAAAAGTGGTTTGGGGTGTGGGATAGTGAGGAGACTTATGAGCAGATCAGCAGTATAGATTATTTTAATTGAAGGCCTTGTCAGAAACTTTGTATAGTTGGCCAATAGATAAAAGTTAGAACTTTACGTAATTGTATTGCACGTTGCTCTTAGGAAGCATAGTAATGGCTCACAATGTAATCCTTTTTTTTGCAACAGGCTTCATCTGAGGTGAGTATAGCATTAATAGGTTTTGCACCTTGGTCTTATGTTAGTGTCAGCTGCCACATAACTGAGACTACTTTTGCGAGTAACGGCTTGGGTACCCCGCAGCGAAGACCAAATGCCCCTTTGAGGTGCAGGAGGTGAAAACCGGGGTATCCCAAGTGCAGCCTCCAGATTTAGCCCAAAGCCAAATCAGTTTGTGGCAAAGCGGGTCCACATCCGCTTGCTGACCTAACGGTGCCCAGTTGTAGGTTTTAGGCACCGACCACAATAATGTGAGCCATTACCTGTGAACGGTGAGGAACTTGCTGTTTTGTTTGAAAATGTAATATTAGTTTAAGGATTAGGGTAAAAGTTGTAAACTTGGCCGGTCTGCATATGTGATATTGAGGAGCTCTACTAGATGGTCCTTCTATTTCTCCTACATAGTCAGCAGATTGAAAGAACATTTTTTTCTACCTACCTTTAATGGTAGAAAGCACACCACGTTTGGAGATGGAAAGGTGGGCTAGAGGGGATATGGAGGAGGCCTATGCGTTTTAGTTTAAATTTTTTGCTAGGTGTGCATTCATCTGTTTGCTGGCAATCTAGGAAAAATAGCTACAAAGTGTCGGGCCAAAGGTGTAATTGTAGTGGGTGGAAAGTTTGTGTTTTACTTGGGCCTTTGGACCTTAGGGATCCCTTCATAATAATAATAAAATAATAAACCTTATTTGTGTAGCGCCATGGGTGGCTTGCTCTTCAGCACTGAGATGCGTCACGGTGGCATGTTCTTTGGGGCTGAGGAGCGAGTGGACTGTATCGAAAAGTGATTAGGGGTGTGGGATAGTGAGGAGACTTATGAGCAGATCAGCAGTATAGATCATTTTAATTGAAGGCCTTGTCAGAAACTTTGTATAGTTGTCCAATAGATAAAAGTTAGAACTTTACGTAAATGTATTGCACGTTGCTCTTAGGAAGCATAGTAATGGCTCACAATGTAATCCTTTTTTTTGCAACAGGCTTCATCTGAGGTGAGTATAGCATTAATAGGTTTTGCACCTTGGTCTTATGTTAGTGTCAGCTGCCACATAACTGAGACTACTTTTGCGAGTAACGGCTTGGGTACCCCGCAGCGAAGACCAAATGCCCCTTTGAGGTGCAGGAGGTGAAAACCGGGGTATCCCAAGTGCAGCCTCCAGATTTAGCCCAAAGCCAAATCAGTTTGTGGCAAAGCGGGTCCACATCCGCTTGCTGACCTAACGGTGCCCAGTTGTAGGTTTTAGGCACCGACCACAATAATGTGAGCCATTACCTGTGAACGGTGAGGAACTTGCTGTTTTGGTTGAAAATGTAATATTAGTTTAAGGATTAGGGTAAAAGTTGTCAACTTGGCCGGTCTGCATATGTGATATTGAGGAGCTCTACTAGATGGTCCTTCTATTTCTCCTAGATAGTCAGCAAATTGAAAGAACATTTTTTTCTACCTACCTTTAATGGTAGAAAGCACACCACGTTTGGAGATGGAAAGGTGGGCTAGAGGGGATATGGAGGAGGCCTATGCGTTTTAGTTTAAATTTTTTGCTAGGTGTGCATTCATCTGTTTACTGGCAATCTAGGAAAAATAGCTACAAAGTGTCGGGCCAGAGGTGTAATTGTAGTGGGTGGAAAGTTTGTGTTTTACTTGGGCCTTTGGACCTTAGGGATTCCTTCATAATACTAATAAAATAATAGTAATCCTTATTTGTGTAGCGCCATGGGCGGCTTGCTCTTCAGCACTGCGATCTGTCACGGGGGCCAGTTCTTTGGGGCTTAGGAGGGAGTGGACTGTATCGAAAAGTGGTTTGGGGTGTGGGATAGTGAGGAGACTTATGAGCAGATCAGCAGTATAGATCATTTTAATTGAAGGCCTTGTCAGAAACTTTGTATAGTTGTCCAATAGATAAAAGTTAGAACTTTACGTAAATGTATTGCACGTTGCTCTTAGGAAGCATAGTAATGGCTCACAATGTAATCCTTTTTTTTGCAACAGGCTTCATCTGAGGTGAGTATAGCATTAATAGGTTTTGCACCTTGGTCTTATGTTAGTGTCAGCTGCCACATAACTGAGGCTACTTTTGCGAGTAACGGCTTGGGTACCCAGCAGCGAAGACCAAATGCCCCTTTAAGGTGCAAGAGGTGAAAACCGGGGTATCCCAAGTGCAGCCTCCAGATTTAGCCCAAAGCCAAATCAGTTTGTGGCAAAGCGGGTCCACATCCGCTTGCTGACCTAACGGTGCCCAGTTGTAGGTTTTAGGCACCGACCACAATAATGTGAGCCATTACCTGTGAACGGTGAGGAACTTGCTGTTTTGTTTGAAAATGTAATATTAGTTTAAGGATTAGGGTAAAAGTTGTAAACTTGGCCGGTCTGCATATGTGATATTGAGGAGCTCTACTGGATGGTCCTTCTATTTCTCCTAGATAGTCAGCAGATTGAAAGAACATTTTTTTCTACCTACCTTTAATGGTAGAAAGCACACCACGTTTGGAGATGGAAAGGTGGGCTAGAGGGGATATGGAGGAGGCCTATGCGTTTTCGTTTACATTTTTTGCTAGGTTTGCATTCATCTGTTTGCTGGCAATCTAGGAAAAATAGCTACAAAGTGTCGGGCCAAAGGTGTAATTGTAGTGGGTGGAAAGTTTGTGTTTTACTTGGGCCTTTGGACCTTAGGGATACCTTCATAATAATAATAAAATAATAAACCTTATTTGTGTAGCGCCATGGGTGGCTTGCTCTTCAGCACTGAGATGCGTCACGGTGGCATGTTCTTTGGGGCTGAGGAGGGAGTGGACTGTATCGAAAAGTGGTTTGGGGTGTGGGATAGTGAGGAGACTTATGAGCAGATCAGCAGTATAGATCACTTTAATTGAAGGCCTTGTCAGAAACTTTGTATAGTTGTCCAATAGATAAAAGTTAGAACTTTACGTAAATGTATTGCACGTTGCTCTTAGGAAGCATAGTAATGGCTCACAATGTAATCCTTTTTTTTGCAACAGGCTTCATCTGAGGTGAGTATAGCATTAATAGGTTTTGCACCTTGGTCTTATGTTAGTGTCAGCTGCCACATAACTGAGACTACTTTTGCGAGTAACGGCTTGGGTACCCCGCAGCGAAGACCAAATGCCCCTTTGAGGTGCAAGAGGTGAAAACCGGGGTATCCCAAGTGCAGCCTCCAGATTTAGCCCAAAGCCAAATCAGTTTGTGGCAAAGCGGGTCCACATCCGCTTGCTGACCTAACGGTGCCCAGTTGTAGGTTTTAGGCACCGACCACAATAATGTGAGCCATTACCTGTGAACGGTGAGGAACTTGCTGTTTTGTTTGAAAATGTAATATTAGTTTAAGGATTAGGGTAAAAGTTGTAAACTTGGCCGGTCTGCATATGTGATATTGAGGAGCTCTACTAGATGGTCCTTCTATTTCTCCTAGATAGTCAGCAGATTGAAAGAACATTTTTTTCTACCTACCTTTAATGGTAGAATGCACACCACGTTTGGAGATGGAAAGGTGGGCTAGAGAGGATATGGAGGAGGCCTATGCGTTTTAGTTTAAATTTTTTGCTAGGTGTGCATTCATCTGTTTGCTGGCAATCTAGGAAAAATAGCTACAAAGTGTCGGGCCAAAGGTGTAATTGTAGTGGGTGGAAAGTTTGTGTTTTACTTGGGCCTTTGGACCTTTGGGATCCCTTCATAATAATAATAAAATAATAAACCTTATTTGTGTAGCGCCATGGGTGGCTTGCTCTTCAGCACTGAGATGCGTCACGGTGGCATGTTCTTTGGGGCTGAGGAGGGACTGGACTGTATCGAAAAGTGGTTTGGGGTGTGGGATAGTGAGGAGACTTATGAGCAGATCAGCAGTATAGATCACTTTAATTGAAGGCCTTGTCAGAAACTTTGTATAGTTGTCCAATAGATAAAAGTTAGAACTTTACGTAATTGTAATGCACGTTGCTCTTAGGAAGCATAGTAATGGCTCACAATGTAATCCTTTTTTTTGCAACAGGCTTCGTCTGAGGTGAGTATAGCATTAATAGGTTTTGCACCTTGGTCTTATGTTAGTGTCAGCTGCCACATAACTGGGACTACTTTTGCGAGTAACGGCTTGGGTACCCAGCAGCGAAGACCAAATGCCCCTTTAAGGTGCAAGAGGTGAAAACCGGGGTATCCCAAGTGCAGCCTCCAGATTTAGCCCAAAGCCAAATCAGTTTGTGGCAAAGCGGGTCCACATCCGCTTGCTGACCTAACGGTGCCCAGTTGTAGGTTTTAGGCACCGACCACAATAATGTGAGCCATTACCTGTGAACGGTGAGGAACTTGCTGTTTTGTTTGAAAATGTAATATTAGTTTAAGGATTAGGGTAAAAGTTGTCAACTTGGCCGGTCTGCATATGTGATATTGAGGAGCTCTACTAGATGGTCCTTCTATTTCTCCTAGATAGTCAGCAAATTGAAAGAACATTTTTTTCTACCTACCTTTAATGGTAGAAAGCACACCACGTTTGGAGATGGAAAGGTGGGCTAGAGGGGATATGGAGGAGGCCTATGCGTTTTAGTTTAAATTTTTTGCTAGGTGTGCATTCATCTGTTTGCTGGCAATCTAGGAAAAATAGCTACAAAGTGTCGGGCCAAAGGTGTAATTGTAGTGGGTGGAAAGTTTGTGTTTTACTTGGGCCTTTGGACCTTAGGGATACCTTCATAATAATAATAAAATAATAGTAATCCTTATTTGTGTAGCGCCATGGGTGGCTTGCTCTTCAGCACTGAGATGCGTCACGGTGGCATGTTCTTTGGGGCTGAGGAGGGAGTGGACTGTATCGAAAAGTGGTTAGGGGTGTGGGATAGTGAGGAGACTTATGAGCAGATCAGCAGTATAGATCATTTTAATTGAAGGCCTTGTCAGAAACTTTGTATAGTTGTCCAATAGATAAAAGTTAGAACTTTACGTAAATGTATTGCACGTTGCTCTTAGGAAGCATAGTAATGGCTCACAATGTAATCCTTTTTTTTGCAACAGGCTTCATCTGAGGTGAGTATAGCATTAATAGGTTTTGCACCTTGGTCTTATGTTAGTGTCAGCTGCCACATAACTGAGACTACTTTTGCGAGTAACGGCTTGGGTACCCCGCAGCGAAGACCAAATGCCCCTTTGAGGTGCAAGAGGTGAAAACCGGGGTATCCCAAGTGCAGCCTCCAGATTTAGCCCAAAGCCAAATCAGTTTGTGGCAAAGCGGGTCCACATCCGCTTGCTGACCTAACGGTGCCCAGTTGTAGGTTTTAGGCACCGACCACAATAATGTGAGCCATTACCTGTGAACGGTGAGGAACTTGCTGTTTTGTTTGAAAATGTAATATTAGTTTAAGGATTAGGGTAAAAGTTGTCAACTTGGCCGGTCTGCATATGTGATATTGATGAGCTCTACTAGATGGTCCTTCTATTTCTCCTACATAGTCAGCAGATTAAAAGAACATTTTTTTCTACCTACCTTTAATGGTAGAAAGCACACCACGTTTGGAGATGGAAAGGTGGGCTAGAGGGGATATGGAGGAGGCCTATGCGTTTTAGTTTAAATTTTTTGCTAGGTGTGCATTCATCTGTTTGCTGGCAATCTAGGAAAAATAGCTACAAAGTGTCGGGCCAAAGGTGTAATTGTAGTGGGTGGAAAGTTTGTGTTTTACTTGGGCCTTTGGACCTTAGGGATACCTTCATAATAATAATAAAATAATAGTAATCCTTATTTGTGTAGCGCCATGGGTGGCTTGCTCTTCAGCACTCAGATGCGTCATGGTGGCCTGTTCTTTGGGGCTGAGGAGGGAGTGGACTGTATCGAAAAGTGGTTTGGGGTGTGGGATAGTGAGGAGACTTATGAGCAGATCAGCAGTATAGATCATTTTAATTGAAGGCCTTGTCAGAAACTTTGTATAGTTGTCCAATAGATAAAAGTTAGAACTTTACGTAAATGTATTGCACGTTGCTCTTAGGAAGCATAGTAATGGCTCACAATGTAATCCTTTTTTTTGCAACAGGCTTCGTCTGAGGTGAGTATAGCATTAATAGGTTTTGCACCTTGGTCTTATGTTAGTGTCAGCTGCCACATAACTGAGACTACTTTTGCGAGTAACGGCTTGGGTACCCCGCAGCGAAGACCAAATGCCCCTTTGAGGTGCAAGAGGTGAAAACCGGGGTATCCCAAGTGCAGCCTCCAGATTTAGCCCAAAGCCAAATCAGTTTGTGGCAAAGCGGGTCCACATCCGCTTGCTGACCTAACCGTGCCCAGTTGTAGGTTTTAGGCACCGACCACAATAATGTGAGCCATTACCTGTGAACGGTGAGGAACTTGCTGTTTTGTTTGAAAATGTAATATTAGTTTAAGGATTAGGGTAAAAGTTGTAAACTTGGCCGGTCTGCATATGTGATATTGAGGAGCTCTACTAGATGGTCCTTCTATTTCTCCTAGATAGTCAGCAGATTGAAAGAACATTTTTTTCTACCTACCTTTAATGGTAGAAAGCACACCACGTTTGGAGATGGAAAGGTGGGCTAGAGGGGATATGGAGGAGGCCTATGCGTTTTCGTTTAAATTTTTTGCTAGGTGTGCATTCATCTGTTTGCTGGCAATCTAGGAAAAATAGCTACAAAGTGTCGGGCCAAAGGTGTAATTGTAGTGGGTGGAAAGTTTGTGTTTTACTTGGGCCTTTGGACCTTAGGGATCCCTTCATAATAATAATAATAAAATAATAATAATCCTTATTTGTGTAGCGCCATGGGTGGCTTGCTCTTCAGCACTGAGATGCGTCACGGTGGCATGTTCTTTGGGGCTGAGGAGGGAGTGGACTATATAGAAAAGTGGTTTGGGGTGTGGGATAGTGAGGAGACTTATGAGCAGATCAGCAGTATAGATCATTTTAATTGAAGGCCTTGTCAGAAACTTTGTATAGTTGTCCAATAGATAAAAGTTAGAACTTTACGTAAATGTATTGCACGTTGCTCTTAGGAAGCATAGTAATGGCTCACAATGTAATCCTTTTTTTTGCAACAGGCTTCATCTGAGGTGAGTATAGCATTAATAGGTTTTGCACCTTGGTCTTATGTTAGTGTCAGCTGCCACATAACTGAGACTACTTTTGCGAGTAACGGCTTGGGTACCCCGCAGCGAAGACCAAATGCCCCTTTGAGGTGCAAGAGGTGAAAACCGGGGTATCCCAAGTGCAACCTCCAGATTTAGCCCAAAGCCAAATCAGTTTGTGGCAAAGCGGGTCCACATCCGCTTGCTGACCTAACGGTGCCCAGTTGTAGGTTTTAGGCACCGACCACAATAATGTGAGCCATTACCTGTGAACGGTGAGGAACTTGCTGTTTTGTTTGAAAATGTAATATTAGTTTAAGGATTAGGGTAAAAGTTGTAAACTTGTCCGGTCTGCATATGTGATATTGAGGAGCTCTACTAGATGGTCCTTCTATTTCTCCTAGATAGTCAGCAGATTGAAAGAACATTTTTTTCTACCTACCTTTAATGGTAGAAAGCACACCACGTTTGGAGATGGAAAGGTGGGCTAGAGGGGATATGGAGGAGGCCTATGCGTTTTAGTTTAAATTTTTTGCTAGGTGTGCATTCATCTGTTTGCTGGCAATCTAGGAAAAATAGCTACAAAGTGTCGGGCCAAAGGTGTAATTGTAGTGGGTGGAAAGTTTGTGTTTTTACTTGGGCCTTTGGACCTTAGGGATTCCTTCATAATACTAATAAAATAATAGTAATCCTTATTTGTGTAGCGCCATGGGCGGCTTGCTCTTCAGCACTGCGATCTGTCACGGTGGCATGTTCTTTGGGGCTTAGGAGGGAGTGGACTGTATCGAAAAGTGGTTTGGGGTGTGGGATAGTGAGGAGACTTATGAGCAGATCAGCAGTATAGATCATTTTAATTGAAGGCCTTGTCAGAAACTTTGTATAGTTGTCCAATAGATAAAAGTTAGAACTTTACGTAATTGTAATGCACGTTGCTCTTAGGAAGCATAGTAATGGCTCACAATGTAATCCTTTTTTTTGCAACAGGCTTCGTCTGAGGTGAGTATAGCATTAATAGGTTTTGCACCTTGGTCTTATGTTAGTGTCAGCTGCCACATAACTGAGACTACTTTTGCGAGTAACGGCTTGGGTACCCAGCAGCGAAGACCAAATGCCCCTTTAAGGTGCAAGAGGTGAAAACCGGGGTATCCCAAGTGCAGCCTCCAGATTTAGCCCAAAGCCAAATCAGTTTGTGGCAAAGCGGGTCCACATCCGCTTGCTGACCTAACGGTGCCCAGTTGTAGGTTTTAGGCACCGACCACAATAATGTGAGCCATTACCTGTGAACGGTGAGGAACTTGCTGTTTTGTTTGAAAATGTAATATTAGTTTAAGGATTAGGGTAAAAGTTGTAAACTTGTCCGGTCTGCATATGTGATATTGAGGAGCTCTACTAGATGGTCCTTCTATTTCTCCTAGATAGTCAGCAGATTGAAAGAACATTTTTTTCTACCTACCTTTAATGGTAGAAAGCACACCACGTTTGGAGATGGAAAGGTGGGCTAGAGGGGATATGGAGGAGGCCTATGCGTTTTAGTTTAAATTTTTTGCTAGGTGTGCATTCATCTGTTTGCTGGCAATCTAGGAAAAATAGCTACAAAGTGTCGGGCCAAAGGTGTAATTGTAGTGGGTGGAAAGTTTGTGTTTTACTTGGGCCTTTGGACCTTAGGGATCCCTTCATAATAATAATAAAATAATAATAATCCTTATTTGTGTAGCGCCATGGGTGGCTTGCTCTTCAGCACTGAGATGCGTCACGGTGGCCAGTTCTTTGGGGCTGAGGAGGGAGTGGACTATATAGAAAAGTGGTTTGGGGTGTGGGATAGTGAGGAGACTTATGAGCAGATCAGCAGTATAGATCATTTTAATTGAAGGCCTTGTCAGAAACTTTGTATAGTTGTCCAATAGATAAAAGTTAGAACTTTACGTAAATGTATTGCACGTTGCTCTTAGGAAGCATAGTAATGGCTCACAATGTAATCCTTTTTTTTGCAACAGGCTTCATCTGAGGTGAGTATAGCATTAATAGGTTTTGCACCTTGGTCTTATGTTAGTGTCAGCTGCCACATAACTGAGACTACTTTTGCGAGTAACGGCTTGGGTACCCCGCAGCGAAGACCAAATGCCCCTTTGAGGTGCAAGAGGTGAAAACCGGGGTATCCCAAGTGCAGCCTCCAGATTTAGCCCAAAGCCAAATCAGTTTGTGGCAAAGCGGGTCCACATCCGCTTGCTGACCTAACGGTGCCCAGTTGTAGGTTTTAGGCACCGACCACAATAATGTGAGCCATTACCTGTGAACGGTGAGGAACTTGCTGTTTTGTTTGAAAATGTAATATTAGTTTAAGGATTAGGGTAAAAGTTGTAAACTTGTCCGGTCTGCATATGTGATATTGATGAGCTCTACTAGATGGTCCTTCTATTTCTCCTACATAGTCAGCAGATTGAAAGAACATTTTTTTCTACCTACCTTTAATGGTAGAAAGCACACCACGTTTGGAGATGGAAAGGTGGGCTAGAGGGGATATGGAGGAGGCCTATGCGTTTTAGTTTAAATTTTTTGCTAGGTGTGCATTCATCTGTTTGCTGGCAATCTAGGAAAAATAGCTACAAAGTGTCGGGCCAAAGGTGTAATTGTAGTGGGTGGAAAGTTTGTGTTTTACTTGGGCCTTTGGACCTTAGGGATACCTTCATAATAATAATAAAATAATAGTAATCCTTATTTGTGTAGCGCCATGGGCGGCTTGCTCTTCAGCACTCAGATGCGTCATGGTGGCCTGTTCTTTGGGGCTGAGGAGGGAGTGGACTGTATCGAAAAGTGGTTTGGGGTGTGGGATAGTGAGGAGACTTATGAGCAGATCAGCAGTATAGATCATTTTAATTGAAGGCCTTGTCAGAAACTTTGTATAGTTGTCCAATAGATAAAAGTTAGAACTTTACGTAAATGTATTGCACGTTGCTCTTAGGAAGCATAGTAATGGCTCACAATGTAATCCTTTTTTTTGCAACAGGCTTCATCTGAGGTGAGTATAGCATTAATAGGTTTTGCACCTTGGTCTTATGTTAGTGTCAGCTGCCACATAACTGAGACTACTTTTGCGAGTAACGGCTTGGGTACCCCGCAGCGAAGACCAAATGCCCCTTTGAGGTGCAAGAGGTGAAAACCGGGGTATCCCAAGTGCAGCCTCCAGATTTAGCCCAAAGCCAAATCAGTTTGTGGCAAAGCGGGTCCACATCCGCTTGCTGACCTAACGGTGCCCAGTTGTAGGTTTTAGGCACCGACCACAATAATGTGAGCCATTACCTGTGAACGGTGAGGAACTTGCTGTTTTGTTTGAAAATGTAATATTAGTTTAAGGATTAGGGTAAAAGTTGTCAACTTGGCCGGTCTGCATATGTGATATTGAGGAGCTCTACTAGATGGTCCTTCTATTTCTCCTAGATAGTCAGCAGATTGAAAGAACATTTTTTTCTACCTACCTTTAATGGTAGAAAGCACACCACGTTTGGAGATGGAAAGGTGGGCTAGAGGGGATATGGAGGAGGCCTATGCGTTTTAGTTTAAATTTTTTGCTAGGTGTGCATTCATCTGTTTGCTGGCAATCTAGGAAAAATAGCTACAAAGTGTCGGGCCAAAGGTGTAATTGTAGTGGGTGGAAAGTTTGTGTTTTACTTGGGCCTTTGGACCTTTGGGATCCCTTCATAATAATAATAAAATAATAAACCTTATTTGTGTAGCGCCATGGGTGGCTTGCTCTTTAGCACTGAGATGCGTCACGGTGGCATGTTCTTTGGGGCTGAGGAGGGAGTGGACTGTATCGAAAAGTGGTTTGGGGTGTGGGATAGTGAGGAGACTTATGAGCAGATCAGCAGTATAGATCATTTTAATTGAAGGCCTTGTCAGAAACTTTGTATAGTTGTCCAATAGATAAAAGTTAGAACTTTACGTAAATGTATTGCACGTTGCTCTTAGGAAGCATAGTAATGGCTCACAATGTAATCCTTTTTTTTGCAACAGGCTTCATCTGAGGTGAGTATAGCATTAATAGGTTTTGCACCTTGGTCTTATGTTAGTGTCAGCTGCCACATAACTGAGACTACTTTTGCGAGTAACGGCTTGGGTACCCCGCAGCGAAGACCAAATGCCCCTTTGAGGTGCAAGAGGTGAAAACCGGGGTATCCCAAGTGCAGCCTCCAGATTTAGCCCAAAGCCAAATCAGTTTGTGGCAAAGCGGGTCCACATCCGCTTGCTGACCTAACGGTGCCCAGTTGTAGGTTTTAGGCACCGACCACAATAATGTGAGCCATTACCTGTGAACGGTGAGGAACTTGCTGTTTTGTTTGAAAATGCAATATTAGTTTAAGGATTAGGGTAAAAGTTGTCAACTTGGCCGGTCTGCATATGTGATATTGAGGAGCTCTACTAGATGGTCCTTCTATTTCTCCTAGATAGTCAGCAGATTGAAAGAACATTTTTTTCTACCTACCTTTAATGGTAGAAAGCACACCACGTTTGGAGATGGAAAGGTGGGCTAGAGGGGATATGGAGGAGGCCTATGCGTTTTAGTTTAAATTTTTTGCTAGGTGTGCATTCATCTGTTTGCTGGCAATCTAGGAAAAATAGCTACAAAGTGTCGGGCCAAAGGTGTAATTGTAGTGGGTGGAAAGTTTGTGTTTTACTTGGGCCTTTGGACCTTTGGGATCCCTTCATAATAATAATAAAATAATAAACCTTATTTGTGTAGCGCCATGGGTGGCTTGCTCTTCAGCACTCAGATGCGTCATGGTGGCCTGTTCTTTGGGGCTGAGGAGGGAGTGGACTGTATCGAAAAGTGGTTTGGGGTGTGGGATAGTGAGGAGACTTATGAGCAGATCAGCAGTATAGATCATTTTAATTGAAGGCCTTGTCAGAAACTTTGTATAGTTGGCCAATAGATAAAAGTTAGAACTTTACGTAAATGTATTGCACGTTGCTCTTAGGAAGCATAGTAATGGCTCACAATGTAATCCTTTTTTTTGCAACAGGCTTCATCTGAGGTGAGTATAGCATTAATAGGTTTTGCACCTTGGTCTTATGTTAGTGTCAGCTGCCACATAACTGAGACTACTTTTGCGAGTAACGGCTTGGGTACCCCGCAGCGAAGACCAAATGCCCCTTTGAGGTGCAAGAGGTGAAAACCGGGGTATCCCAAGTGCAGCCTCCAGATTTAGCCCAAAGCCAAATCAGTTTGTGGCAAAGCGGGTCCACATCCGCTTGCTGACCTAACGGTGCCCAGTTGTAGGTTTTAGGCACCGACCACAATAATGTGAGCCATTACCTGTGAACGGTGAGGAACTTGCTGTTTTGTTTGAAAATGTAATATTAGTTTAAGGATTAGGGTAAAAGTTGTCAACTTGGCCGGTCTGCATATGTGATATTGATGAGCTCTACTAGATGGTCCTTCTATTTCTCCTACATAGTCAGCAGATTAAAAGAACATTTTTTTCTACCTACCTTTAATGGTAGAAAGCACACCACGTTTGGAGATGGAAAGGTGGGCTAGAGGGGATATGGAGGAGGCCTATGCGTTTTAGTTTAAATTTTTTGCTAGGTGTGCATTCATCTGTTTGCTGGCAATCTAGGAAAAATAGCTACAAAGTGTCGGGCCAAAGGTGTAATTGTAGTGGGTGGAAAGTTTGTGTTTTACTTGGGCCTTTGGACCTTAGGGATACCTTCATAATAATAATAAAATAATAGTAATCCTTATTTGTGTAGCGCCATGGGTGGCTTGCTCTTCAGCACTCAGATGCGTCATGGTGGCCTGTTCTTTGGGGCTGAGGAGGGAGTGGACTGTATCGAAAAGTGGTTTGGGGTGTGGGATAGTGAGGAGACTTATGAGCAGATCAGCAGTATAGATCATTTTAATTGAAGGCCTTGTCAGAAACTTTGTATAGTTGTCCAATAGATAAAAGTTAGAACTTTACGTAAATGTATTGCACGTTGCTCTTAGGAAGCATAGTAATGGCTCACAATGTAATCCTTTTTTTTGCAACAGGCTTCATCTGAGGTGAGTATAGCATTAATAGGTTTTGCACCTTGGTCTTATGTTAGTGTCAGCTGCCACATAACTGAGACTACTTTTGCGAGTAACGGCTTGGGTACCCCGCAGCGAAGACCAAATGCCCCTTTGAGGTGCAAGAGGTGAAAACCGGGGTATCCCAAGTGCAGCCTCCAGATTTAGCCCAAAGCCAAATCAGTTTGTGGCAAAGCGGGTCCACATCCGCTTGCTGACCTAACCGTGCCCAGTTGTAGGTTTTAGGCACCGACCACAATAATGTGAGCCATTACCTGTGAACGGTGAGGAACTTGCTGTTTTGTTTGAAAATGTAATATTAGTTTAAGGATTAGGGTAAAAGTTGTAAACTTGGCCGGTCTGCATATGTGATATTGAGGAGCTCTACTAGATGGTCCTTCTATTTCTCCTAGATAGTCAGCAGATTGAAAGAACATTTTTTTCTACCTACCTTTAATGGTAGAAAGCACACCACGTTTGGAGATGGAAAGGTGGGCTAGAGGGGATATGGAGGAGGCCTATGCGTTTTAGTTTAAATTTTTTGCTAGGTGTGCATTCATCTGTTTGCTGGCAATCTAGGAAAAATAGCTACAAAGTGTCGGGCCAAAGGTGTAATTGTAGTGGGTGGAAAGTTTGTGTTTTACTTGGGCCTTTGGACCTTAGGGATCCCTTCATAATAATAATAAAATAATAAACCTTATTTGTGTAGCGCCATGGGTGGCTTGCTCTTCAGCACTGAGATGCGTCACGGTGGCATGTTCTTTGGGGCTGAGGAGGGAGTGGACTGTATCGAAAAGTGGCTTGGGGTGTGGGATAGTGAGGAGACTTATGAGCAGATCAGCAGTATAGATCATTTTAATTGAAGGCCTTGTCAGAAACTTTGTATAGTTGGCCAATAGATAAAAGTTAGAACTTTACGTAAATGTATTGCACGTTGCTCTTAGGAAGCATAGTAATGGCTCACAATGTAATCCTTTTTTTTGCAACAGGCTTCGTCTGAGGTGAGTATAGCATTAATAGGTTTTGCACCTTGGTCTTATGTTAGTGTCAGCTGCCACATAACTGAGACTACTTTTGCGAGTAACGGCTTGGGTACCCCGCAGCGAAGACCAAATGCCCCTTTGAGGTGCAAGAGGTGAAAACCGGGGTATCCCAAGTGCAGCCTCCAGATTTAGCCCAAAGCCAAATCAGTTTGTGGCAAAGCGGGTCCACATCCGCTTGCTGACCTAACGGTGCCCAGTTGTAGGTTTTAGGCACCGACCACAATAATGTGAGCCATTACCTGTGAACGGTGAGGAACTTGCTGTTTTGTTTGAAAATGTAATATTAGTTTAAGGATTAGGGTAAAAGTTGTAAACTTGTCCGGTCTGCATATGTGATATTGATGAGCTCTACTAGATGGTCCTTCTATTTCTCCTACATAGTCAGCAGATTGAAAGAACATTTTTTTCTACCTACCTTTAATGGTAGAAAGCACACCACGTTTGGAGATGGAAAGGTGGGCTAGAGGGGATATGGAGGAGGCCTATGCGTTTTAGTTTAAATTTTTTGCTAGGTGTGCATTCATCTGTTTGCTGGCAATCTAGGAAAAATAGCTACAAAGTGTCGGGCCAAAGGTGTAATTGTAGTGGGTGGAAAGTTTGTGTTTTACTTGGGCCTTTGGACCTTAGGGATTCCTTCATAATAATAATAAAATAATAGTAATCCTTATTTGTGTAGCGCCATGGGTGGCTTGCTCATCAGCACTGAGATGTGTCACGGTGGCATGTTCTTTGGGGCTGAGGAGGGAGTGGACTGTATAGAAAAGTGGTTTGGGGTGTGGGATAGTGAGGAGACTTATGAGCAGATCAGCAGTATAGATCATTTTAATTGAAGGCCTTGTCAGAAACTTTGTATAGTTGGCCAATAGATAAAAGTTAGAACTTTACGTAATTGTAATGCACGTTGCTCTTAGGAAGCATAGTAATGGCTCACAATGTAATCCTTTTTTTTGCAACAGGCTTCATCTGAGGTGAGTATAGCATTAATAGGTTTTGCACCTTGGTCTTATGTTAGTGTCAGCTGCCACATAACTGAGACTACTTTTGCGAGTAACGGCTTGGGTACCCCGCAGCGAAGACCAAATGCCCCTTTGAGGTGCAAGAGGTGAAAACCGGGGTATCCCAAGTGCAGCCTCCAGATTTAGCCCAAAGCCAAATCAGTTTGTGGCAAAGCGGGTCCACATCCGCTTGCTGACCTAACGGTGCCCAGTTGTAGGTTTTAGGCACCGACCACAATAATGTGAGCCATTACCTGTGAACGGTGAGGAACTTGCTGTTTTGTTTGAAAATGTAATATTAGTTTAAGGATTAGGGTAAAAGTTGTAAACTTGGCCGGTCTGCATATGTGATATTGAGGAGCTCTACTAGATGGTCCTTCTATTTCTCCTAGATAGTCAGCAGATTGAAAGAACATTTTTTTCTACCTACCTTTAATGGTAGAAAGCACACCACGTTTGGAGATGGAAAGGTGGGCTAGAGGGGATATGGAGGAGGCCTATGCGTTTTAGTTTAAATTTTTTGCTAGGTGTGCATTCATCTGTTTGCTGGCAATCTAGGAAAAATAGCTACAAAGTGTCGGGCCAAAGGTGTAATTGTAGTGGGTGGAAAGTTTGTGTTTTACTTGGGCCTTTGGACCTTAGGGATCCCTTCATAATAATAATAAAATAATAATAATCCTTATTTGTGTAGCGCCATGGGTGGCTTGCTCTTCAGCACTGAGATGCGTCACGGTGGCCAGTTCTTTGGGGCTGAGGAGGGAGTGGACTATATAGAAAAGTGGTTTGGGGTGTGGGATAGTGAGGAGACTTATGAGCAGATCAGCAGTATAGATCATTTTAATTGAAGGCCTTGTCAGAAACTTTGTATAGTTGTCCAATAGATAAAAGTTAGAACTTTACGTAAATGTATTGCACGTTGCTCTTAGGAAGCATAGTAATGGCTCACAATGTAATCCTTTTTTTTGCAACAGGCTTCATCTGAGGTGAGTATAGCATTAATAGGTTTTGCACCTTGGTCTTATTTTAGTGTCAGCTGCCACATAACTGAGACTACTTTTGCGAGTAACGGCTTGGGTACCCCGCAGCGAAGACCAAATGCCCCTTTGAGGTGCAAGAGGTGAAAACCGGGGTATCCCAAGTGCAGCCTCCAGATTTAGCCCAAAGCCAAATCAGTTTGTGGCAAAGCGGGTCCACATCCGCTTGCTGACCTAACGGTGCCCAGTTGTAGGTTTTAGGCACCGACCACAATAATGTGAGCCATTACCTGTGAACGGTGAGGAACTTGCTGTTTTGTTTGAAAATGTAATATTAGTTTAAGGATTAGGGTAAAAGTTGTAAACTTGTCCGGTCTGCATATGTGATATTGAGGAGCTCTACTAGATGGTCCTTCTATTTCTCCTACATAGTCAGCAGATTGAAAGAACATTTTTTTCTACCTACCTTTAATGGTAGAAAGCACACCACGTTTGGAGATGGAAAGGTGGGCTAGAGGGGATATGGAGGAGGCCTATGCGTTTTAGTTTAAATTTTTTGCTAGGTGTGCATTCATCTGTTTGCTGGCAATCTAGGAAAAATAGCTACAAAGTGTCGGGCCAAAGGTGTAATTGTAGTGGGTGAAAAGTTTGTGTTTTACTTGGGCCTTTGGACCTTTGGGATCCCTTCATAATAATAATAAAATAATAAACCTTATTTGTGTAGCGCCATGGGTGGCTTGCTCTTCAGCACTGAGATGCGTCACGGTGGCATGTTCTTTGGGGCTGAGGAGGGAGTGGACTGTATCGAAAAGTGGCTTGGGGTGTGGGATAGTGAGGAGACTTATGAGCAGATCAGCAGTATAGATCATTTTAATTGAAGGCCTTGTCAGAAACTTTGTATAGTTGGCCAATAGATAAAAGTTAGAACTTTACGTAAATGTATTGCACGTTGCTCTTAGGAAGCATAGTAATGGCTCACAATGTAATCCTTTTTTTTGCAACAGGCTTCATCTGAGGTGAGTATAGCATTAATAGGTTTTGCACCTTGGTCTTATGTTAGTGTCAGCTGCCACATAACTGAGACTACTTTTGCGAGTAACGGCTTGGGTACCCCGCAGCGAAGACCAAATGCCCCTTTGAGGTGCAAGAGGTGAAAACCGGGGTATCCCAAGTGCAGCCTCCAGATTTAGCCCAAAGCCAAATCAGTTTGTGGCAAAGCGGGTCCACATCCGCTTGCTGACCTAACGGTGCCCAGTTGTAGGTTTTAGGCACCGACCACAATAATGTGAGCCATTACCTGTGAACGGTGAGGAACTTGCTGTTTTGTTTGAAAATGTAATATTAGTTTAAGGATTAGGGTAAAAGTTGTCAACTTGGCCGGTCTGCATATGTGATATTGAGGAGCTCTACTAGATGGTCCTTCTATTTCTCCTAGATAGTCAGCAAATTGAAAGAACATTTTTTTCTACCTACCTTTAATGGTAGAAAGCACACCACGTTTGGAGATGGAAAGGTGGGCTAGAGGGGATATGGAGGAGGCCTATGCGTTTTAGTTTAAATTTTTTGCTAGGTGTGCATTCATCTGTTTGCTGGCAATCTAGGAAAAATAGCTACAAAGTGTCGGGCCAAAGGTGTAATTGTAGTGGGTGGAAAGTTTGTGTTTTACTTGGGCCTTTGGACCTTAGGGATCCCTTCATAATAATAATAAAATAATAGTAATCCTTATTTGTGTAGCGCCATGGGTGGCTTGCTCTTCAGCACTGAGATGCGTCACGGTGGCCAGTTCTTTGGGGCTGAGGAGGGAGTGGACTATATAGAAAAGTGGTTTGGGGTGTGGGATAGTGAGGAGACTTATGAGCAGATCAGCAGTATAGATCATTTTAATTGAAGGCCTTGTCAGAAACTTTGTATAGTTGTCCAATAGATAAAAGTTAGAACTTTACGTAAATGTATTGCACGTTGCTCTTAGGAAGCATAGTAATGGCTCACAATGTAATCCTTTTTTTTGCAACAGGCTTCATCTGAGGTGAGTATAGCATTAATAGGTTTTGCACCTTGGTCTTATGTTAGTGTCAGCTGCCACATAACTGAGACTACTTTTGCGAGTAACGGCTTGGGTACCCCGCAGCGAAGACCAAATGCCCCTTTGAGGTGCAAGAGGTGAAAACCGGGGTATCCCAAGTGCAGCCTCCAGATTTAGCCCAAAGCCAAATCAGTTTGTGGCAAAGCGGGTCCACATCCGCTTGCTGACCTAACGGTGCCCAGTTGTAGGTTTTAGGCACCGACCACAATAATGTGAGCCATTACCTGTGAACGGTGAGGAACTTGCTGTTTTGTTTGAAAATGTAATATTAGTTTAAGGATTAGGGTAAAAGTTGTAAACTTGGCCGGTCTGCATATGTGATATTGAGGAGCTCTACTAGATGGTCCTTCTATTTCTCCTAGATAGTCAGCAGATTGAAAGAACATTTTTTTCTACCTACCTTTAATGGTAGAAAGCACACCACGTTTGGAGATGGAAAGGTGGGCTAGAGGGGATATGGAGGAGGCCTATGCGTTTTAGTTTACATTTTTTGCTAGGTGTGCATTCATCTGTTTGCTGGCAATCTAGGAAAAAAAACTACAAAGTGTCGGGCCAAAGGTGTAATTGTAGTGGGTGGAAAGTTTGTGTTTTACTTGGGCCTTTGGACCTTAGGGATTACTTCATAATACTAATAAAATAATAAACCTTATTTGTGTAGCGCCATGGGTGGCTTGCTCTTCAGCACTGCGATCTGTCACGGGGGCCAGTTCTTTGGGGCTGAGGAGGGAGTGGACTGTATCGAAAAGTGGTTTGGGGTGTGGGATAGTGAGGAGACTTATGAGCAGATCAGCAGTATAGATCATTTTAATTGAAGGCCTTGTCAGAAACTTTGTATAGTTGGCCAATAGATAAAAGTTAGAACTTTACGTAAATGTATTGCACGTTGCTCTTAGGAAGCATAGTAATGGCTCACAATGTAATCCTTTTTTTTGCAACAGGCTTCATCTGAGGTGAGTATAGCATTAATAGGTTTTGCACCTTGGTCTTATGTTAGTGTCAGCTGCCACATAACTGAGACTACTTTTGCGAGTAACAGCTTGGGTACCCCGCAGCGAAGACCAAATGCCCCTTTGAGGTGCAGGAGGTGAAAACCGGGGTATCCCAAGTGCAGCCTCCAGATTTAGCCCAAAGCCAAATCAGTTTGTGGCAAAGCGGGTCCACATCTGCTTGCTGACCTAACGGTGCCCAGTTGTAGGTTTTAGGCACCGACCACAATAATGTGAGCCATTACCTGTGAACGGTGAGGAACTTGCTGTTTTGTTTGAAAATGTAATATTAGTTTAAGGATTAGGGTAAAAGTTGTAAACTTGGCCGGTCTGCATATGTGATATTGAGGAGCTCTACTAGATGGTCCTTCTATTTCTCCTAGATAGTCAGCAAATTGAAAGAACATTTTTTTCTACCTACCTTTAATGGTAGAAAGCACACCACGTTTGGAGATGGAAAGGTGGGCTAGAGGGGATATGGAGGAGGCCTATGCGTTTTAGTTTAAATTTTTTGCTAGGTGTGCATTCATCTGTTTGCTGGCAATCTAGGAAAAATAGCTACAAAGTGTCGGGCCAAAGTTGTAATTGTAGTGGGAGGAAAGTTTGTGTTTTACTTGGGCCTTTGGACCTTAGGGATCCCTTCATAATAATAATAAAATAATAAACCTTATTTGTGTAGCGCCATGGGTGGCTTGCTCTTCAGCACTGAGATGCGTCACGGTGGCATGTTCTTTGGGGCTGAGGAGGGAGTGGACTGTATCGAAAAGTGGCTTGGGGTGTGGGATAGTGAGGAGACTTATGAGCAGATCAGCAGTATAGATCATTTTAATTGAAGGCCTTGTCAGAAACTTTGTATAGTTGTCCAATAGATAAAAGTTAGAACTTTACGTAAATGTATTGCACGTTGCTCTTAGGAAGCATAGTAATGGCTCACAATGTAATCCTTTTTTTTGCAACAGGCTTCGTCTGAGGTGAGTATAGCATTAATAGGTTTTGCACCTTGGTCTTATGTTAGTGTCAGCTGCCACATAACTGAGACTACTTTTGCGAGTAACGGCTTGGGTACCCAGCAGCGAAGACCAAATGCCCCTTTAAGGTGCAAGAGGTGAAAACCGGGGTATCCCAAGTGCAGCCTCCAGATTTAGCCCAAAGCCAAATCAGTTTGTGGCAAAGCGGGTCCACATCCGCTTGCTGGCCTAACGGTGCCCAGTTGTAGGTTTTAGGCACCGACCACAATAATGTGAGCCATTACCTGTGAACGGTGAGGAACTTGCTGTTTTGTTTGAAAATGTAATATTAGTTTAAGGATTAGGGTAAAAGTTGTAAACTTGGCCGGTCTGCATATGTGATATTGAGGAGCTCTACTAGATGGTCCTTCTATTTCTCCTAGATAGTCAGCAGATTGAAAGAACATTTTTTTCTACCTACCTTTAATGGTAGAAAGCACACCACGTTTGGAGATGGAAAGGTGGGCTAGAGGGGATATGGAGGAGGCCTATGCGTTTTAGTTTAAATTTTTTGCTAGGTGTGCATTCATCTGTTTGCTGGCAATCTAGGAAAAATAGCTACAAAGTGTCGGGCCAAAGGTGTAATTGTAGTGGGTGGAAAGTTTGTGTTTTACTTGGGCCTTTGGACCTTAGGGATCCCTTCATAATAATAATAAAATAATAATCCTTATTTGTGTAGCGCCATGGGTGGCTTGCTCTTCAGCACTGAGATGCGTCACGGTGGCCAGTTCTTTGGGGCTGAGGAGGGAGTGGACTATATAGAAAAGTGGTTTGGGGTGTGGGATAGTGAGGAGACTTATGAGCAGATCAGCAGTATAGATCATTTTAATTGAAGGCCTTGTCAGAAACTTTGTATAGTTGTCCAATAGATAAAAGTTAGAACTTTACGTAAATGTATTGCACGTTGCTCTTAGGAAGCATAGTAATGGCTCACAATGTAATCCTTTTTTTTGCAACAGGCTTCATCTGAGGTGAGTATAGCATTAATAGGTTTTGCACCTTGGTCTTATGTTAGTGTCAGCTGCCACATAACTGAGACTACTTTTGCGAGTAACGGCTTGGGTACCCCGCAGCGAAGACCAAATGCCCCTTTGAGGTGCAGGAGGTGAAAACCGGGGTATCCCAAGTGCAGCCTCCAGATTTAGCCCAAAGCCAAATCAGTTTGTGGCAAAGCGGGTCCACATCCGCTTGCTGACCTAACGGTGCCCAGTTGTAGGTTTTAGGCACCGACCACAATAATGTGAGCCATTACCTGTGAACGGTGAGGAACTTGCTGTTTTGTTTGAAAATGTAATATTAGTTTAAGGATTAGGGTAAAAGTTGTAAACTTGGCCGGTCTGCATATGTGATATTGAGGAGCTCTACTAGATGGTCCTTCTATTTCTCCTAGATAGTCAGCAAATTGAAAGAACATTTTTTTCTACCTACCTTTAATGGTAGAAAGCACACCACGTTTGGAGATGGAAAGGTGGGCTAGAGGGGATATGGAGGAGGCCTATGCGTTTTAGTTTACATTTTTTGCTAGGTGTGCATTCATCTGTTTGCTGGCAATCTAGGAAAAATAGCTACAAAATGTCGGGCCAAAGGTGTAATTGTAGTGGGTGGAAAGTTTGTGTTTTACTTGGGCCTTTGGACCTTAGGGATCCCTTCATAATAATAATAAAATAATAAACCTTATTTGTGTAGCGCCATGGGCGGCTTGCTCTTCAGCACTGAGATGCGTCACGGTGGCATGTTCTTTGGGGCTGAGGAGGGAGTGGACTGTATCGAAAAGTGGTTTGGGGTGTGGGATAGTGAGGAGACTTATGAGCAGATCAGCAGTATAGATCATTTTAATTGAAGGCCTTGTCAGAAACTTTGTATAGTTGTCCAATAGATAAAAGTTAGAACTTTACGTAAATGTATTGCACGTTGCTCTTAGGAAGCATAGTAATGGCTCACAATGTAATCCTTTTTTTTGCAACAGGCTTCATCTGAGGTGAGTATAGCATTAATAGGTTTTGCACCTTGGTCTTATGTTAGTGTCAGCTGCCACATAACTGAGACTACTTTTGCGAGTAACGGCTTGGGTACCCCGCAGCGAAGACCAAATGCCCCTTTGAGGTGCAGGAGGTGAAAACCGGGGTATCCCAAGTGCAGCCTCCAGATTTAGCCCAAAGCCAAATCAGTTTGTGGCAAAGCGGGTCCACATCCGCTTGCTGACCTAACGGTGCCCAGTTCTAAGTTTTAGGCACCGACCACATTAATGTGAGCCATTACCTGTGAACGGTGAGGAACTTGCTGTTTTGTTTGAAAATGTAATATTAGTTTAAGGATTAGGGTAAAAATTGTAAACTTGTCCAGTCTGCATATGTAATATTGAGGAGCTATACTAGATGGTCCTTCTATTTCTCCTAGATAGTCAGCAGATTGAAAGAACATTTTTTTCTACCTACCTTTAATGGTAGAAAGCACACCACGTTTGGAGATGGAAAGGTGGGCTAGAGGGGATATGGAGGAGGCCTATGCGTTTTAGTTTAAATTTTTTGCTAGGTGTGCATTCATCTGTTTGCTGGCAATCTAGGAAAAATAGCTACAAAGTGTCGGGCCAAAGGTGTAATTGTAGTGGGTGGAAAGTTTGTGTTTTACTTGGGCCTTTGGACCTTAGGGAT
Source organism: Eleutherodactylus coqui (assembly GCF_035609145.1). Lineage (NCBI taxonomy): Eukaryota > Metazoa > Chordata > Amphibia > Anura > Eleutherodactylidae > Eleutherodactylus > Eleutherodactylus coqui. The sequence goes on from NC_089844.1 coordinate 199,607,031, forward strand.
CCCTTCATAATAATAATAAAATAATAGTAATCCTTATTTGTGTAGCGCCATGGGCGTCTTGCTCATCAGCACTGAGATGTGTCACGGTGGCATGTTCTTTGGGGCTGAGGAGGGAGTGGACTGTATCGAAAAGTGGTTAGGGGTGTGGGATAGTGAGGAGACTTATGAGCAGATCAGCAGTATAGATCATTTTAATTGAAGGCCTTGTCAGAAACTTTGTATAGTTGGCCAATAGATAAAAGTTAGAAGTTTACATAATTGTAATGCACCTTGCTCTTAGGAAACATAGTAATGGCTCACAATGTAATCCTTTTTTTGCAACAGGCTTCATCTGAGGTGAGTATAGCATTAATAGGTTTTGCACCTTGGTCTTATGTTAGTGTCAGCTGCCACATAACTGAGACTACTTTTGCGAGTAACGGCTTGGGTACCCCGCAGCGAAGACCAAATGCCCCTTTGAGGTGCAAGAGGTGAAAACCGGGGTATCCCAAGTGCAGCCTCCAGATTTAGCCCAAAGCCAAATCAGTTTGTGGCAAAGCGGGTCCACATCCGCTTGCTGACCTAACGGTGCCCAGTTCTAGGTTTTAGGCACCGATCACATTAAAGTTTGAAATTTGAAAATACCTTTTCAATATATGAAGAGGTGTGCAAGTCTTTATATATTAGGCGCATAGTGAAAATTATTTTATGACTGGTATTTAAAATGCCGGGCTTTATACATTTCCCTTAATATATATAATGGGAGGATAGTGATGTCACATGTACACTGACTGATCACTGCATTAGGAACAGCTGTCACGTGATCAATATTGGCGTACCACGTGACGGCCGTATCACAAACTGCTCCCTGATAATGTGCTGACCTCTCCTCTGCACAGCAGAAGACAAAATTTTACTGTAATGGGTAATGGTTGTGACTTGAGTGACTTTGACTGCAGGCAGATTGTTGGTGCACGGATGTGTGGTGCCAGGTTTTTATGAAAAAGTTTCACTTACTGCGGTTCAGGAACAGCCAATATCAAGAGTGTACCAAAACTGGATGGAAATATGTCATTCAAAAGATTACACTTCTGCAGGCCATGTGTGGTTGATCCTAAAGGTGATCTTTGGATGCCATGTCTGCTATCTCAGCATTGACTTGTTACAGTGGACCAACAGACCCAGCAGTACAACAGCGGGGAAGTTAGACAAATTTCCACAGTGTGTTGCGTGTTATCGATGCTGGATTGGAGTCGCAGGTGTTGTAGCAGAGCCGGTCACTAGAGAGTAGTCAGAATAGCCAAGAGTTGTTATCAGGAAGTCACAGTATGCAGTACAAATGGATGAGACGAAAGCGTAGTCAAAGGTCAGCAGCAGGAGGTATCGATATGCAGTATAAATGGGATGAGAGAAGCATAATCAATGGAAGACATCAACCTGCTTCGGTTCTCGTGTGGCTTCAGTTCTCGGCGAAGGGCTCAGTGTGGATTGTTGGAAGGAATAAGGGGTGTTAGTACCCCAACCCCGCAGTCTCTCTTTTCACCATTCGGAAAGTCTCTGGTCAATCCAGATGCACAGTTGAATGAAGTCTTCCAGGTTGTCTGGAGTCTCCCCTCTGGCAAGTTCATCCTTTACACGATATGATAATCTCCAACAAAATTGGCTCTGTTGTGCAGCTAGATTCCACGTGGTATCAATCACCCTGTGCCAAAACTCTGCTGTATACTCTGCAACGGAACGTTGCCACTGTTAGAGGTTATGTAATCTCCCTTCAGCCATGGCACAGTGGTACGGATCATCAAAAATATGAACCATAGCAGTAGTGAAGGCATCTAGGCTGTCAAGCATATTACTATTAGTCTCTATGTATGGCAAGGCCCATGCGAGTGCCTCATCAGTGAGCAGGTTAATGATGAAAAACACCTTCTTCCTGTCACTGGCAAACAAGGTGGGCTGCATCTGGAAATATATCTGGCATTTATAGTGTACAGAAGTCAATGTACCGGTCTTTCTAGATGTTTTTGAATGGTCTATGTTGTCTTGTGTTGTCAGTGTCTCCCATGTGAGTGAATATGATGTGTATTGTACAGCTGTAGCACTGAATGGGTTACTGTCTGGGTTATGTCTGGAAATGTATCTTTTGTATGTCATGTGACCTTGTCATATGCATGAGTGAGTTTTTTTTACTCTTTTGGTCTTTCCTATCAGCTTTCTGTTTGGGATACTCAAGTCAGGAGCCTGTCTGCACACAGACACCTTTTGGCCCATCTACAGATGGCCAGGTCGGATCCCCTGCAAGAAATCTCCTGCAGGCACCAATGCGGCTCTCACCTTCTCCTGCGGCTCCGGCTCTGTGACGTTCTGGCTGCCGGCCATCCCGTGCATGCGCAGAGCAGAGCCAAGGCACCGAGAGTGATATTTCTGTGCAGGACTCTGCGAGACCCACACAGAAATAGAGCATGCCACAATTTGTTTTCCGTGTATATTTTCACGTGGACAAATCGTGTCCATCTGCCTAGGATTGCGTTTTGTAATGCAATCTTATGCAGGTGGGCAGGGGCAGAAATTCTGCAGGGTAGGGAAGATGGAGGAAGCTGAGCAGATGAGATATGTGTGTCTTGGGTCCCTTCTACCCAGGCCCCATCACTGAAAAGCAAGAGAGGAGCTGCAAGTCTGCCAGACCCCACTGGGCAGCACTGAAAGTATGTCCCACCCCGTAAGTGTGAACCGATAGAGAGTTGGAGAGTGCAAGTTAACCCTTTCCAATCCACTGTCTGACCTCTAAAGACATTATGATTTAAGGCTGTACAGCTCGAATGTTGGAAGACGTCCGTCGGGGTTCTCTTACTGAAAATTGCCAGCCTCTCTGCTGTCGGAGTCTATCCAATGTGTCACCTCACGCAGTACTGGCTTTAGTCACCATATAGCGCCTTTGTATAACACCAGAAAAAGAGTAAGCCCCTTAGAAAAACCAGGATACAAATTGGATTAGAAAGGGTTAAAGAGTGGCTGGGATCAGAGAACCACAGATAACTAGGCCTGTGTAATCCCTCTGTCCTCCCATGATTCCTCCGTCACACCACGAGTCTTCCTGCACCAGTGTCTTGCCGGACTTTGTATGGACTGTTTTTCAAGTTTCTGCAAGTAAACAGCTTTACCGCCCGTTCCTGGTTCAACCTTTGTAAATCAACTGTGTGTGCGTGGACTCTTTATTATACCCTTCAGAATTCACCGCAGAGGATGGAATGGTGGCATCACATGTGACTGTGGTATACCACTATTGAGTTTCCCTATTTAATAGCCTGTTCTCAGCTCCTTGGACGTGTCCCCAGTTACCCTCTGGGTGGGAGACGGTAGGGTCCCATGACAAGGCCCAAACTCTCCCCTGCTGTCTCCTAGGTTGAGGCTCGCTCCTCGGACGCTGCAGATTGATTTAAGAAACCTCTGTATTGGCAACGATCTTCAGTAAATTTTGGTGGCAATGGCATGTGGACGTCTGGCCCTGAATTGTGCATCTCCACGACTTACCTCTGTAACCCCTCGATCTCAGGAGGCACAGAACTCTTGGAGCTCTGTGACCTATTTCCTGAGCATGGCTACTAAGGACTCCATTTTAGGGAACGTGATTTTCTTGTTGCGTCTTACCGATGCTGAATTGGAGCCGCAGGTGTAGTAGCCGAGCCGGTCACTGGAGAGTAGTCAGCATAGCCGGGAGTCGTTATTGGGAAGTCACAGTGTGCAGTACAAATAGATGAGATGGAAGCGTAGTCAAAGGTCAGCAGCAGTAGGTATCAGTATGCTTGTAGAGGAGCTGAAGGAAGAGGCGCTTGATCACGGTGGTGCAACACAATAATCACACACTGGATCTGAGGCATGGTCAGGCTTTTATAGGAAGTCCTAATTAGTAGCAGGGCGGAGTCAGAACTGGGAGACAGGAAGTGGATTTAGCAGAAGCAAGGAAACCTAGCCCTGACACAATGACCATGTGGCATACTTTGCATCTACACAGGCTCAAAAGAAGGAGGATTACAAGGATGGTCCCTTGTCATCGCCAACAATGCCTCACATGGGCTCAGGAAAGATTTCAATGGATCATGGCAGAGTGATGATTCCTGTTTCCTACAGAACCATATGATGAAGGTGTATCCATGGAGTCAATAGGCCAGTGGTTGTGATGTCAGGGTCTAGGGAACATTTTCCTGTCTCGAACCTGCAACCTCCTATATGATCATGTCATAAACACAATGACATGATCATGTACGAGGTTGCATGTTCGAGACAGGAAACCAAGTAATCTTGTAGATATGACTAACAAAAATACATGATGTTATAGCGAGTATTCAAACCTACTTAGGACTCATGCTCAGGCATAATGAAACAGATCTGGATGGTATATATATATATATATATATATATATATATATATATATATATATATATATATATATACAAACTAGCCGTACCTGGCCACATGTTGCTGTGGCTCAGTCTGGTTAAATGGAATAGCTGTAATGGGGCTGCACGTCCGATATACAAAAAAAAGAAAAAGTGCACAACTGCTCCTAGCAGCGACAACAGTAATGCACTAGGTGAGCTGTGGTCCTAAGAAGGACCGTTGGGGTTCTTGTAGACGCTAACACTCTCCCTATAGCAGCAGCAGCAGCACTCTCCCTAATCTCTGCCAGCGTGCGTCTGTGGCGAGCCGCGGGCGGCCCCACTTTAAGTACTCGGCGGTCACCTGATCTCACCAGCCACTCACTGCTGTGGGGTGGGATAGGGCTGGAACGTCACAGGAGGAAGTTGTAATGCCTTCCCTGCATGTCTATTGGCCAGAAACTGGTGCAAATCTTTCAGGGAAGGAAATGGAATTGACTCGAACACCGCGTGGTGCTCGTCTCGAGTAACGAGCATCTCGAACACCCTAATACTGGAACGAGCATCAAGCTCGGACGAGTACGCTCGCTCATCTCTAATAATTAACCCCTTCATCTACTTCCACAACAGTGTTGCCATGTGACTGCATTGCTTTAAATGTTAGACTGATGATATTAGGTTCGTAGACGTTTTTGTTCTTGGCCACAAGAATAGCTCGTTCTCTCAGCCAATCAGGATTCTTAGAATTGGCTTGAATATTGGGAAATTCTTTTTTAACCAATTCTTCTTTTGACATCACTAAATTGCAGACGTTATGAGGCAGTGAAATTCGTCCTGAGGTCCGATCAACCAGCACCTATCCATTCCCAATCTCCAGCAACTGATGTGAGAATATCTCGGCTGATCGATCTTCTGCAGCTGGACACGCATATCTGGAGTTCATTTTTCCGTCTTTACCTGTCGCCACAAAGTAGAGTATTTCAGGCAAGCATTTATTTATCCGCTGGTGGTGATCGAGGAATTACAGGTAATGTTTGCCTGAAATCTCCTGCAAGCAATATTAATGCGTTCCCAAATGGTCTGATGTTTCCACACAAATCTTGCAATGATCGATCCATTTTTTTTTTTGTGCGCCATTGTGCAATCATCCCAAACAATAAACTTGCATTTCTGCAATACTTTTCTCATGCCGGATGCTTTGAAAATGTTGCACGTGGGAGTTTCAATGAATTTGCATGTTCAATGGCAATTTCAAAGCGGAATGAGCAGTTTTTCCAAAAAATCATGTTTTTACCTGTAACAGGTGTGAGAGCTATATAATAGTAGGTATATAAAAATACGCACGTATTTGAATGCAACGTTGTGTCCAAATTTCAAAGCAATCGGTGAAGAACTTTCGGAGATTTAAGATTTTGAACAAACGAACATTTACATTTTTATTTATATAGATATACGCATATTAAGAGGCACAGACATAGCTAGATTAATTTGCACTTAAAACAACACTGCTTCCAAGTTTTTCTGTACCTCTTTCCATACTCCCCGAAGCGTATCTGTGGCGACATCAGCTGCAGGACAGACCGAAGAAGTAGGGATTGCTGTAAGGAAGCGAGGATGCTGACCGTATACACAAAAAAATGGAGATACCCCAGTGGAAGAACAAGGGCGGTTGTTTAGTGCAAACTCTGCCAACGGCAGGAACTCTGCCCACTGATGAGCCTTTTCGCTAGCAAACAACCGTAAATATTGCACTAAATCTTGGTTCTTCCGCTCAGTCTGACCATTAGTTTGCGGGTGGAATGTTGAAGAGAAGGAAAGCGACGTTCCCAGGTTTCTGCAGAAGGCACGCCAAAACTGCGACACAAACTGAACCCCGCGATCAGATACAATATTTTGGGGAACCCCATGTAGTCGAATTATTTCTTTTACAAAAATCTTGGCAAATTCTTTTGCCGAAGGTAGCTTCTTTAACGCCACAAAATGTGCCATCTTTGAGAACCCGGTCGACCACCACTAAAATAGTGGTGCACTTCTGGGATTCTGGTAGATCAGTTATGAAATCTACCGACAACTGCGACCATGGACTGGAAGGAACCGGTAGCGGTCTCAGGGGACCCTCCGGAGGACGCCGCTGACTCTTATTGCGAGCACAGACCGAGCATCCCCTAACAAAGTTGCGGATCTCCTGAGACATGCCTGGCCACCAGAAGTGTCTGGAACAAAGATCCAGGGTCCCCTGAAACCCTGGATGCCCTGCGAGAACCGACGAGTGAGATTCATCCATGACTCTAAGACGTAAGGTCTCTGGCACAAACCATCTGCCCTCCAGCACCCCCGAAGGAGCGTCCTGCTGAGCATTCTGTAGTTGAGGGACGAAGTTAGACTCTACAGCTGCCACCACCACGCCAGGGGCCAAGATATTCTCGGGAGTCATAGTCTCACTATCTGGCACCCCGAAACTCTGTGACAGGGCATCCGCCTTCACGTTCTTCTCTCCTGGGATATATGTCATGACGAAATTAAACCTGGCGAAGAACAACGCCCACCTGGCTTGACGAGCTGTGAGTCTTTTAGCATTGGCGAGATATACCAGATTCTTGTGATCAGTATACACGGTAATTGGGTGTCTAGCACCCTCAAGATGGTGTCGCCACTCTTCCAGAGCCCATTTGATAGCCAGTAGTTCACGGTTACCCACGTCATAGTTGCGTTCTGCTGAATTAAACTTCCGCGAAAAGAACGCACATGGGCTATACCCAGATCTCCCACTGACTTCCTGCGACAATACTGCTCCTCTCCCCACTTCAGACGCATCTACCTCAATGAAAAAGGGTAGTCGTGCGTCCGGCTGTATTAGCACCGGGGCAGTCGTAAATGGCCCTTTTAGATGACTAAAGGCCTCAAGGGCTGCAGGCGACCATTTTTCCAAGTCGACCCCCTTCTTAGTCAGATCGGTCAGGGGTTGAGCAATAACCGAGTAATTCCTAATGAATTTGCGGTAAAAATTTGCAAAACCTAAGAACCGCTGGAGAGCCTTAAGGTTGTCTGGTCTGACCCATTGGGAGATTGCTGCTACTTTATCAGACTCCATCTGAATCTCCGTGGGTGAAATTACATAACCAAGGAAGATACTTGTTTAGAACCAAATGTGCATTTCTCTAACTTTGATACTCGCGCAAACGGGTCAGGACCAACCTCTGGTGCCGCACATGTGAATCCCAGTCAGGCGAGTACACCAGAATGTCATCAAGATATATGACCAGAAATACCCCCAGGAAGTCATGAAAGACCGCGTTCATAAAACCCTGAAACACAGCGGGGGCGTTACAGAGTCTGAAAGGCATGACCAGACATTCAAAATGTCCTAACGGGGTGTTGAACGCCGTCTTCCATTCATCTCCCTCTCTAATGCGAATTAAATTGTAAGCCCCCCGTAAGTCCAGTTTGGAGAACCAGTGGGCCCCTACCACCTGATTCAACAAGTCAGGAATTAGGGGCAAGGAGCACTGGTTCTTCACTGTGATTTTATTCAAGGCCCGATAATCCAAACAAGGCCTTAGTGTCCCGTCCTTCTTCTCTACAAAGAAGAGACCTGCCCCGGCAGGGGACCTGGACGGCCAGATATGTCGGTTTGCCAGAGCCTCTGAGATATAGGACTTGAGGGCCTCATGCTCATGGCCTGACAAATTGAAAATGGCTCCCTTAGGGATGAGACTGTCGGGAATCAGATCAATACCATAGTCCCACTCCCTATGGGGAGGCAAAGCCTCAGACAGTTTTTTGGAGAATACATCCTGAAAGTCTGACAAATACTCCGGAATGAGCACTGTATCTGCGGAGCACATGGCTATAGTAGATAGGTGATTATGACAGGATGATCCCCAATGAGTCAATTCCCAGGTGGACCAATCAAATTGGGGATTGTGCAGTGCCAACCAGGGCATACCAAGCACCACATCAACCGACATTTTTTCCATAACCAGGAAAGACAGTTCTTCCGAGTGGAGAATCCCCACTGTGAACTGTAATCCTGGGGTCCTCCATCATTCCAGGCCTGTGGAGAGAGGGGTAGCATCAATACAAAATGAATTGGCGTCTTCAGCGCCACAAATTCATCCATCAGGGATCGGACAAAACACAGGCTTATCAAGTTAGCGGCTGCTCCAGAATCAATAAACGCTTGCCCTGATCGGGAAAAATCCCGGAATCTAACCTGACACGGTACCAAAAGTTTAGGAAGTACCTGAAGTCCTAGGCGATGCTCCCTACAATTGCCTAGGACTCTGAGTTTTCCGATGGTTCCGGCTGCGAGCGTTGAGACCTCAGGGGGCAGGTTATCACCCGATGTCTAGCTTTCCCGCAGTAGAGGCAGAGACTATGCAAGAATCGGATCCGGCATCGCTCTTTGGTGTCCAGCGGATCCACCTCCATCGGCTCGGGAACAGAGACTGGTAAGGAAGAAGAGGGACCAGGGCAAACGACCTCCCTGACTCTACGGGCCTGCCTGTCTTGCTTCCTAGACCTGAGCCTCCTATCTGCCTTCACCGCTAGCTCCATTGCCTCCCTTAAAGACCCGGGAACGGGGTGGGAAATCAACAGGTCTTTTACTGCGTCCGAGAGGCACTGCAGAAAAACGTCTTTCAGAGCGCTATCGTTCCATGCCGTATCCCCCGCATAGCGTCTGAAGATGGAGCAATAAGCCTCCACACAAAATGACCCTTGATGCAGCGCCAACAGGCGCGAAACCGCCAACCCCGCTCAGTCCACTTCGTCAAAGATACCCCCGAGTTCCTGGAAAAAGGAGTTCACGGACTGCAGGCAGGAGGAACCCTCGGCGATGGAAAAAGCCCCGCAGCAGGGACATTATAAGCCCGACCCTCTGGGCCTCCGACCCGGAAGAACGGGGGCGCATCCGAAAAAACAAGCGACACGCCTGTTGGAAAACAAAACATTTGTTCCTCTCCCCAGAAAACACCTCGGGAAGAGGGCACTTAGGTTCTGGGCTGGTTAAGGCGTCCGGACCCTGTGACAACACCCGCTGCTCCTGGGCTGCCATATGGGCGGATAAATCCTGGACCACCGGCACCAGGGCTTGCAGCTGGTTCGCAAGGGCGCTGATCGCCTCCATAGAAAACAGTTTAAGGGCCAGTAATTATGTTACGGCACTCTGACCCCCGAGTGCCAGGTGGGGTGCCCTGAACTTCCCGCACCCCACTGTCCCTGCCTACTTGCCTCGGTCCTGGCTAACCCCAGGCGGACAACTGGATGGCGGTCCCTACCCTGGCTAGGGACCTGGCGACTGCACAAGATGGATCTAACTAGTAGGGGACAGAGTGCCGACAGAAAGGCAGATGGAAATGACCGACAGAAAAGGCAGAGCAAAAGCAAAGCTGGAGAAAAAAGGAGCTGACAAACAAACTAGAGGCTGAACTGAGACAGACAGGACCTACTAGACGCTGACAGAACCAATAACTGGCAGTGAGCTCAGGTCACTGCCAGCCTTATAACTGCAAGACTCAGCCCGGGGGCAGAGAGTGGGAGGAGCCGACTCTCCCACAGCTGCATAAGAAAGATGGAGGAGTGCGGGCGGCACCCTACGGGCGGACACGCCCACGCCGCCGCACACTGGCTGCCCCACTCTGCCGGGCGAGCACCGCCTCCAGAGCTCCAGGACGCCGGACCCGACACCAGAGCGACGCGCGCCGACCGCGGGACCCTGCGCCGCCCTGCATGGTAACAAACACCAGACAAGATGAGCAGAGGTCATTTTATTCTTGAGGGTATTAAAAATGTCCATAAATTAATACTCCCAAATTCTTCTGTGACGCTGAGACTTGAAGTTGCCCTTAAATATGATAACTCTCATCCCATCTGTGCTATGTTGTGTCCGTGACTAGAAAAATGTTTAGGCGCAGGTAATTCCGTCTTTCGCTCTTTAATTGAGTGGTGATGAGATCTCATCCTGGCTCTCAGTTTTTGTCCTGTTTCCCCGATATAAAGCCCCCCAACAGGACATTTACTGCACAGGATTAGGTACACAACATTGGACGTGGAACATGTGAATATCCCCGGGATCTTATAGTCCTGCTGTGTGTTGGGGATCCGTATCCTGTCCACAGTCAGTATATGTGAGCAGGTCTTACAGCTCCTTACATTACAGGGATAGGTTCCTTTTTGTGTGTCAGAGGGCAATGCACTCCTGACTATAAACAAACACAATTAGGATATTGTTACACATAATTAACATTTAACAGGTACAAAAGACAATTCAGGTTGTAAATGAATGCGAGGAGGACGATCCTGTGTCTTCCATACAGGGAATAGTAATACTAGATCTAATACCAAAAAGATAAAAGGCCAAAAAGAGTAGAATCTGAATCTAAAAAGTTCTAAAAATGTATACAGGTGTATACAGGTGATTTCATGCTCCTAGAAGCGGAAGGTCAGGTCGGTGTCAGACATCCCCTTCTTGTAATATTCATCAAATATTTCATTTTGAGCCACTGTGAAATGACTCTTCTAGTCTCCGCAGGTTCCTGGAATGAAGGAAGTACAAGATTTAGTGACTAGGATGGCAGACATAGATGTTACTGTAATAGACATTAATGGGAGGTAAGCATTCATACCTTTCCTCATGAAGGGTGAGATGGTTTGGTCCATGACGGAGCTCGGGATGGTGCTGTAGTTGGCCATGGGGTTGTACGCTGGTGGATCTTCTCCAGAACATCATCGGGTAGATCCTTCCCTATGTACTTCATCACTTTTCTGATTTCTCGCTTTGAGTCCTAAGTAGAAGTTTAGAAGTTCTGATCAGCTCTCACAAGACGGCCACATTTGTATAAAGAAGCCTATTCTGACGTAATCTCCTCACCTCTAACATGTCCTCATAGAAGAGGTAGAGAATGTCTCTCTGATGTCTTATTTTCCAAAAGTCCTTAACGTGATAGCCCCATGATCCATAAGAAACTACGGGAGGCAAGCAAGACAAATTACAGGGCATCCCGCAGCCACACATTAGACTCAGATCACATTTTGTGAACACATACAACATACAACGTATGCACCTGGAATTCTCTTGGCATATACACCAAACATAGCATCAGGCCCCCATTCACCCAATGGAGGCCAATAGAGGGTATATTGCCCAACACCCCCATACACATACATACTGAGAGCGGGTGGGCATGTGTTTTGAATGTACAGCAGCGAAAAAGCTGCTGCCAGACCCCTCTGTGCCCTCCAGGCCCCTCTTTCCTCCTGCAGGCCCCTCTTTCCTCCTCCAGACCCCTTTTTCCTCCTCCAGACCACTCATTACGCCTACAAACCACTCTGTGCCCTCCAGACCCCTGTTCTTCTCCAAACTCCTCTGTCCTCCTCCATACCTCTCTGTGCCATCCAGACCCCTCTGTGCCCTCCAGACCCCTCTGTGCCCTCCAGACCCCTCTGTGCCCTCCAGACCCCTCTGTGCCCTCCAGACCCCTCTGTCCTCCTCCATACCCCTCTGTCCTCCTGCAGAGCCCTCTGTGCCCTCCAGACCCCTTTGTCCTCCTCCATACCCCTCTGTCCACCTGCAGATTCCTCTGTGCCCTCCAGACCCCTCTGTCCTCCTTCATACTCCTCTGCCCTCTTGCAGACCCCTCTGTCCTCCTACAGACCCCTCTGTCCTCTTGCAGACCCCTCTGTCCTCTTGCAGACCCCTCTGTCCTCTTGCAGACCCCTCTGTCCTCCTCCAGACCCCTCTGTCCTCCTCCATATTCCTCTATCCTCCAGACCCCTCTGTCCTCCTCCAGACCCCTCTGTCCTCCTCCTTACCCCTCTGTCCTCCTGCAGACCCCTCTGTCTTCCTCCAGACCGCTCTGTTCTCTTGCAGACCCCTCTCTCCTCTTGCAGACCACTCTGTCCTCCTCCAGACCCCTCTGTCCTCCTCCAGACCCCTCTGTCCTCCTCCAGACCCCTCTGTTCTCTTGCAGACCCCTCTGTTCTCTTGCAGACCCCTCTGTCCTCCCCCAGACCCCTCTGTCCTCCCCCAGACCCCTCTGTCCTCCTCCAGACCCCTCTGTGCCCTCCAGACCCCTCTGTGCCCTCCAGACCCCTCTGTCCTCCTCCATACCCCTCTGTCCTCCTGCAGAGCCCTCTGTGCCCTCCAGACCCCTTTGTCCTCCTCCATACCCCTCTGTCCTCCTGCAGATTCCTCTGTGCCCTCCAGACCCCTCTGTCCTCCTTCATACTCCTCTGCCCTCTTGCAGACCCCTCTGTCCTCTTGCAGACCCCTCTGTCCTCCTCCAGACCCCTCTGTCCTCCTCCATATTCCTCTATCCTCCAGACCCCTCTGTCCTCCTCCAGACCCCTCTGTCCTCCTCCTTACCCCTCTGTCCTCCTGCAGACCCCTCTGTGCCCTCCAGAGACCTCTGTCCTCTTGTAGACCCCTCTGTCTTCCTCCAGACCCCTCTGTTCTCTTGCAGACCCCTGTCTCCTCTTGCAGACCACTCTGTCCTCCTCCAGACCCCTCTGTCCTCCTCCAGACCCCTCTGTTCTCTTGCAGACCCCTCTGTCCTCCCCCAGACCCCTCTGTCCTCCCCCAGACCCCTCTGTCCTCCCCCAGACCCCTCTGTCCTCCTCCAGACCCCTCTGTCCTCCTCCAGAGCCCTCTGTGCCCTCCAGACCCCTCTGTCCTCCTTCATACTCCTCTGTCCTCTTGCAGACCCCTCTGTCTTCCTCCAGACCCCTCTGTTCTCTTGCAGACCCCTCTCTCCTCTTGCAGACCACTCTGTCCTCCTCCAGACCCCTCTGTCCTCCTCCAGACCCCTCTGTCCTCCTCCAGACCCCTCTGTCCTCCTCCAGACCCCTCTGTCCTCCTCCAGACCCCTCTGTCCTCCCCCAGACCCCTCTGTTCTCTTGCAGACCCCTCTCTCCTCTTGCAGACCCCTCTGTCCTCCTCCAGACCCCTCTGTCCTCCCCCAGGCCCCTCTGTCCTCCCCCAGACCCCTCTGTCCTCCTCCAGACCCCTCTGTCCTCCTCCAGACCCCTCTGTCCTCCTCCAGACCCCTCTGTCCTCCCCCAGACCCCTCTGTCCTCCCCCAGACCCCTCTGTCTTCCTCCAGACCCCTATGTCCTCCTCTAGACTCCTTGGTGCTGTAACTAGTCACAGGTGAGGGTATGACACGGGTTCAGGATGGCATAATAAACATAGTTATACCTCATAGGAGGGTTCCTGTACTTTTTACTGTAAACTCTCGCTTAAACCAGCAGTACTTTACATAAAGCGGCTCAAAATACATGTTTTTCGTCCTTTGCTGACATATACAGCGCAGTACCTCATTAGTTCCTCCTGGCAGCAAAAAGGCACATGACTTTAAACATATTTTATCAGAATAGCTTTACATCGTATTCCTTGCAGTGTAATTGCTAAATACATCCTTATGCTGGCTATAGGCCCTAACTTCCAATGCCACTTACAGAAGGCGTAAAACATGTCATACACGATACTAAAGTCTAGAGGTCGTCACATCATCAACTAGCGGTTTCACTTTCCGGCTTCATTACTCAATCCCATATACACTCTATGCCATGTGCCTAACTGCACCATTACACCTCATCATTATTACAGTCTATTACATCCCATCAGGCACATTACACCATCGCCATTAACCCTTTATGCATAACATTATAAACATCCCATATACCATTACACTTTAATAACACATAAGTAAACCTTGCAGGACCTTGCTCAACTATTAACTATACTGCCATATTAACCCTTTACATTACCAACAGTCCTGTGAGTCCGTTTACCCCACCACCACAGTGGTGGTGCAATTCTTCTGCACCGCCAATGCAGTGACCAGCCATGTGGGGAGCAAGTCTCCCTCTTCTTCTGTGCACAGTATGGGGTGCTTCACCCCTGGGATACAGCTGGTTCTTCATCTTTTCCCTTATGTCGTCAGGGCTTGCTGGTGGTTTATCTCTGGACAGCTTACCCCCTCCAACTGGCCAACCCCACGATGCTGCTCTACTTTCACACGGTGCGCTGTAAAAAAAAATGCTTCTGTGAGAGAATCCATACAGATGAGTTTTTTATCATCACTTTATGCCGAAGCGAATTACCAGGAGCTCCTGAAATGCCAAATAGTGGCCAGAAGGAGCGATCACCACCTCCCTGACTCCTTAGAAAGGAAAGTATTCCTGAGTATAACAGTGGTACTTGTGGCAAGATCCCGCGCGGAAGATATGCATGTGAGGTTCGTATTAGAGGGGTGTTTAGTCTGAGTGTGTTAGCGGATCGGAGTGAGCCGGCTGGGTGGTGTACAGACAGGAGGGAGGCAATGTATGGTGGCATGGTGCCATGCAGAGCTTTGTGGGTGAGGGTGGGGAGTTTAAATTTAGTTCTGCAATGGATGGGCAGCCAATGCAGCGACTGGCATAGTGCAGAGGTGTCTAAGTAATGGCTGGATAGAAAAAGGAGCCTAGCTGCCGCATTTAGTATGGATTGGAGTGGAGCGAGTCTGGTCCCAGGAAGGCTGATGAATAGCGAGTTGCAGTATTCTAGTCAGTAGTGGATAAGGGCGACCATGAGTGTCTTTAGCGTGTTCGTGGTGAGGAACGGCCGGATTTTAGCAATATTTCTGAGGTGCATGTGGCATGTTTGGGCCAGAGATTGGATATGGGGGGTAAAGGAGAGGTCAGAGTCCAGTGTGACCCCAAGGCAGCTGGCATGCTATCTGGGGGTTATTATGGTGCCAGACACTGGATTGGACATGTTGAGGGGAGGTCGGTTGGAAGGCAGAAAGACGAGAAGGTCAGTTTTAGAGAGGTTAAGATTGAGATAAAGAGAGGACATGGTATTAGAGACAGCGGTCAACATTCAGTGATGTTTTGGAGGAAAGGTTCAGAGATCTCACAGGAAGAGGTGTTTAGTTGGGTGGCGTCAGCGTAGAGATGGTATTGGAGGCCGAATTTAAGGATGGTTTGTCCAATCGGGGCTATATAGATAGAGAAGAGAAGGGGGCCAAGGACTGAGCCCTGATACTGAAGGGGGCTGCTGTTTAGTGCTTATTCCTGCACAGAAGAGTAAATACAGGGTGTCAGGCCACATGGTACGTGTAGTGCACCATTCAGGCCTACAACCTATTGGAGATGCCATACTTGAATCCAGCAGGTTGCCCTGCACCCCACAGGCGAGCCACACTAGCACCCTGGGTGACCCAAGGTTTAACCCCTTAGTGACGAAGCCTGTTTGCGCCTTAGTGACGGAGCCAAATTTTGGAAATCTGACATGCGTCGTTCAACGTGGCATAACTCCGTAAAGGCTTTACATATCCCAGTGATTCTGACATTGTTTTTTCGCCACATGTTGTACTTCATTTAGATTGTAAAAAGAGACCGATATAATTTGTGTATATTTATTAAAAGTACCAATATTGGAAAAATTTTGAAAAAATTGTCATTTTTTTCACATTTTCAACCGTAATATCTCAAATATGTCCAAACATACTGTACAAATTTTTGATAAGATATGTATTTCCATCTGTTTACTTTATTCTGAATGCACACTTGAAAAACTTGTGTTTTTTTTAACCATTTAGAGGACGTACAAATTTAACATTACTTTTCAGCATTTTAAGGAGCACTTTGTTTTCCTGCACCAAGCCAAGTTTGCAGAGGCTCATAAGTGTCAGAATAATAGATACACCCACAAATGACCCCATTTTAAAAACTACACCCCTTAGTGTATTCACTGAGGGGTGTCATGAGTATTTTGACCCCACCAGTTCTTTTCAGGAATTAGTTCAATTTAGGGGACAAAAAATAAAATTTCATATTTTTGCAAATATGTCATTTTAAAGACATATTTTTTTCCTATAGAGCCCATGAAAATGAGGATTTACATACCAAAATGGATACCCCCGTTTCTCCCGTGTTCAGAAACATACCCATTGTGGCCCTAATCTTATGTCTGGATGCATAACGGGAGCCAAAATGAAAGGAGTAGTCGGTGTCTTTCAGAACATAAATTTAGCTTGAAGGCGTTTTAGGCCCCATAGCACTTTTGTAGAGCTCTTGAGTGGCCAAAACCAAAGAGAACCCCCACAAGTGACCCCATTTTGAAAACTAGACCCCTTAACGAATTTATCTAGGGGTGTACTGACCATTTTGACCCCACAGTTTTTGAATGAATTCAAGCCAAGCAAAAGGAAAAAATTGTGATTTTCATTTTTTTGTCAATTCTGTCATTTTAAAAACAGCTGTTTTTGTACAGCACACGCATGAATGAAGCCTTTCATCCCAAAATGGATACCCCTGTTTCTCCCGTGTTCAGAGACATACCCATTGTGGCCCTAATCTTATGTCTGGATGCACAATGGGGCCCAAAACGAAAGGAGTAGTCGGTGGCTTTAAGAACATAGATTTTCCTTGAAGGAGTTTTAGGCCCATAGCACTTTTGTAGAGCTCTTGAGCGGCCAAAATCAAAGAGAACCCCCACAAGTGACCCCATTTTGAAAACTAGACCCCTTAATGAATTTATCTAGGGGTGTACTGCCCATTTTGAGCCCACAGTTTTTGAATGAATTGAAGCAAAGCAAAAGGAAAAAATTGTGATTTTCGTTTTTTTGGCAATTCTGTCGTTTTAAAAACTGCTTTTTTGGTACAGCACACACATGAATGAAGACTTGCACCCCAAAGTGGATACCCCTGTTTGTCCCGTGTTCAGAGACATACCCATTGTGGCCCTAATCTTTTGTCTGGATGCACAACGGGGCGCAAAATGAAAGGAGTAGTCGGTGGCTTTCAGAACAGAAATTTAGCATGAAGGTGATTTAGACCCCATTGCACACTTGTAGAGCCCTTGAGCGGCCAAAACGACAGAGAACCCCCACAAATGATCCCATTTTGAAAACTAGACCCCCTAACAAATTTATCTAGGGGTGTACTGTGTATTTTTACCCTACAATTTTTGAATAAATCTAAGCAAAGCAGTAGGAAAAAAATAACAATTTTCATTTTTTTGGCAGTTGTATCAATTTAAAAACTGTTTTTTTTGTACAGCACACATAGGGATGAAGACTTTCACCCCAAAATGGATACCCCTGTTTGTCCCGTGTTCAGAACCATACCCCTTGTGGCCCTAATCTACTTAAAGGACGCATGGCTAGGCCTATAATGGAAGGAGCACCCGTTGGATTTTAGGGTACAACGGAATAAATTCCAGGCCCCATTGCCCACTTATAGAGTCATTGAGCATCCAAAACTATAAAGACCCCCACAAATATCCCCATTTTAAAAACTAGACCCCTTAACGAATTCATCTAGGGGTGTACTGCGTATTTTGACCACACAGTATTTGAATAAATTTCAGCAAAGCAGAAGAAAAAAATAACAATTTTCATTTTTTTGGCAATTTTGTCAATTTAAAAACTTTTTTTTTTGTACAGTTTACATAGGAATGAAGACGTTCACCCCCAAATGGATACCCCCGTTTGTCCCGTGTTCAAAAACATACCCATTGTGGCCCTAATCTACTTACAGGAAACATGGCAAGGCCTGTAATGGAGGGAACACCAGTTGGATTGCAGGGCACAACTGAATACATTCCAGGCCCCATTGCTCATTTGTACGGAATAAAAATTGACTCCCTAAAATCCCCCCCACCCCCACCCTTTTCAGCGTTCCCCAAATCTTAGATAAAAGTAATAATGTGAACTGTGTAGTATTTCCAAAGACGGGTAATTATGGAGGCTGGTTGGGATGGGCACATGGGGCAATAAAACCGGGTATCCCCCCTCCTCTCATGCTTTTTGGGAGTCATTTTTTTACCTCAGTGGCGGGGATGGGGTGTAAAAAGTGGCGCTCTGTGAGTCTCCGTAAGCTTGATGAGGTGCGGCGGTCTCACACAGAAGGCGCTCAACAAGCTGCTCCTGGAACTGCAGGAAGGCGAGCGTTCCCGGGGCTTCTTGTAAATTGCGTATTACAGGTAGCGGTCTGAATAACGCCGGGCTCACACAGCCGTAGGTGGATCCCGGCTGTGAGCCCGGCTGTGACCCTGCGTACGGCCGCGTAATGTACTGCGCATAACTGCGTACTTACACGGGCGGTCATGCGCAGTACACTTTTTTTTTTGTTGTTTGTATTTCCCGCACCGTCGCTTAGCGATGACGCGGGTACCCGCAGCCCGTATACAACGTAGTTGCGTATGGGCTGCGGGTATATCCATGACCATGGAGCACAATGGGCTCTATGTTGCGGATATCCACGGTAAAATAGAACCTGCTGCGTTCTCTTTTCTGCGAGTGGATTACGCAATTCCAACCCGCTAATGTGAGCGGAATTGTGTAATCCAATGCGATTGATCTGCGTATTACTGCTAATCAAACGCATGCGGAATCCGTAATTCCTATCCGGTCATGTGAGACCGGCCAAAGGTAGATCGCTACCATTTTTTCACGTGACCGGGGACCGCTCAACGAGGCCACCCGTCACTGCTCCAGGCTCTCGGTGACCGTTGGTCGCCGAGAGCAAGGAGATATTAAGTTTCCTGGGCTCCCCGTCTCCTGCGCATGTGTCCGGTGTTTTGCCAGCGGTCGCATGCGCAGAATACGGGAAAGTTCGCGGAAGAAGATTGCGTCGGGGTGCAAATACGGAGGCCTCCGGTAAAAATTTTTATCTCCTCTCACCGATCGCATCAGTGAGGGGAGATGAAGCTTCACCTTTTTTTAACTTTTACGTGATCGCCATTAGTCTTTGGATAACGGCGAACACGTGATCAGGAACCGCTTACCGCGGCCCTCCGTGAAATCTCCAGGCTCTCGGCTAAGTTTTGTAGCCAGGAGCAGGGAGATTTTAAAAAACCACGGCTTTTGCGCATGCGCCTGCCACATTGGTGACGGGCGCGTGCGCAGAAGCTGAGTTGAGGTCCGCGGATAAATCCGCAGGCCTTAGGTACGTCATTTCATCCTCCCTCACGGATATGATCCGTGGGGGGAGATGAAACGCAAGCTTTTTTTAACTTTTTAAACCTTTTTTTTTAGTTTTTGGCACTTTTTTTTTTTACCTTTTACCCCTTTTTTTTATTTTATTTTTTTTACTTTTTGCACTTTTTTTTTTACTTTACATGATCACTGTCATCCATTGGATGACAGTGATCATGTCCCTGGTGACATCCCTCTGCTCCGGGCTACACATGGCAGCCAGGAGCAGAGCAATTTTGAATTTCCCGGGGCTCGAGCCCCTCTGTGCACGCGCCCGATGTCAATCATCGGGCGCGCATGCGCAGACGGGGATTTCGGGTCCCGGGACATCGGGACATCGCAGAGGACCGGGGGTGAGTATCTTCACCTCCCCTCATGGATCCGATCCATGAGGGGAGGTGAAACTTTACTTTTGTTTTACTTTTTAAACTTTTTCGCGATCACCGCTATCGCAATGGATAGCGGCGATCGCGGGCCCGGGGACCGCTCAAAGTGGTCCCCGGTAACACCTCCTGGTTCCCGGCTACCTTCAGGAGCCGGGAGCCAGGAGATTTTAAATTTGCCGGGGACACCCGGGCTTCTGCGCATGCGCGTGACGTCATCGTCAGGCGCGCATGCGCAGAAGGCCGCCGGCGGGTCCGGGAGGACCAGATCTCCGGGGGACACCTCCGACAAGCCGTGTGAGTATTTTCAGCTGCCGTGATGGATCCGATCCATCATAGCAGCTGAATTACTACTTTTTTACACTGTTTTATTTACTTTTTTGCGATCGGCGCTATTCATTTTATAGCGTCGATCGCAATGCCGGGGGGGACTGCCCGCATCCTGGGATGACAGCTCCATGCTGTCGGCTACCTGCGGGCACCGACAGCATGGAGCTGTCACGTCCTCAGGCCAGTGGGCATCAATCCAAAGAGGATGCATAAAACTACGCCCTCTAGGATTAAGGCCCACTTTCTGAGGACGTAGTTTCCCGATGGGGCCGTCGTTAAGGGGTTAAGGCTGCATTGCATGTCATTGATAAATGGGAAATATAGCAACAGACAAAAAAGATGGGTGCTTTCTGTGATTTTTTTTGTATATTGCTTTTCTCACAAGCATCAGAAGCAAACTCATACCTTTCATGCGGCACCAGAACTAACCTCAGTACAGAAATATACAACCCCAGAACCAGAATTAATATATAACTACAGCACCAACCAAGCTCATAACAAATACAGCACCAGAACCAAAAACTATATTTCTTCTCGATATGGCTACTTTCAGACAAACGTATTATTACGGACACATTTTACAGACGATTGTTCTAGCCCAACCGTGGGTCTACTGAGCTAAACTCACAGGATCATAGGGATCTATAAAGTGAGTGGGCTGATCAAAAGCTGGGGGTGTACATAGAAGTCATGGGGCTCCATAGCCAAACTCCCAACATAGCATTTCCTGGGCGTCCGACACAAATATGGTGAGTTCAAAAGTAAAGAGCAACCCCAATCCTATAACAGGGTCCTAAGCTCTTCCCTGTTGTATTTTTTGTGCTGCCATTGTACTGGACAGGTGGCTGCTCCTCTCCATGGGGTTTCTTCTTACAAGTAGGCTGATTAATCTGACATCCTGTATTTTTTCCCAATACCCAGAGTACATCAGTATTTGCTTTGTATGGTACATTGGGCCCTTTTACATGGGCTGACCTGTTGGAAGCAGAAGCTTGACCGTCATCGCTGTGATAATTGTTCCGATGCTTTTTGTTGTTCTGGCACGCCCGTCTTCATTCACAAAAGTTCATCAATGAGCGACTGCCTAAGATGAGACCAGACTCCCCGATTTAGGTGGGACATCCCACTTTGGGACCCTGTGTCCCGCCTTCCGCCTGGACCCCAGCGGGACAGGCATTTGTCCCACTTTCATGACATTTGTCTAGTTTTCTGGTGACATCTGGTCACCATTAAAGTGATTACCAGGCGAGGTGCTGCAGCTCCCTGCCCAGTAATCACTGTGCAGCGCCACGGACCGGATGCATACGCTGACAGCTGTGTGTGTATCTGGGATCGTTCTCACCCCTCCCCTCAGCTCTCCTCTTTGGTGCCACTAGAGAGGAGAAGGAGGGAAGGAGCGCTGTTGCTGGTGCACAGACTTCCGGCTGTCGGTAGCAGTGCTGAGATGTGATCATCTGTGATGTGAAGACCAGGAGATGGGTAAGTATATGGGTCACTGTGTAGGTCACTTGGCTCGTATAGGGGACACAAATACTATGGGTCACAATTATTGCGGGGGCAAGTATAGGGGAACACTAATACTATTGGGTTACTGTGGGGGTCACTATTATTGCTCGGGCGAGTATATGGGAGCACTAATAGTATTAGGGCTTCTGTGGGGGTCATTATTATTTCTGGAGATACTGTGGGGTCACTATTATTGTTGGGGCTTCTGTGGGGGTCAATATTATTGTTGGAGATACTGTCGAGGTCACTATTATTGCTTGGGATACTTTGGGAGTCACTATTATTGCTGGGGATACTGTGGGGTCACTATTATTGCTGGTGCGAGTGCATGGGAGTGTTAATACTATTGGGCTACCGTGGGGGCCACTATTACTGCTTGGGTGAGTAAAGGGGAGCACTAATACTATTGGGGCTACTACAGGTGTCACTACTATTGCTGGGGCTTCTTTGGGGTCACTATTATTACTAGGGATACTGTCGGGGTCACTATTACTGCTGGGGATACTGTGGGGGGTCACTATTATTGTAGGGGCTTCTGTGGGGGTCACTATCATTGCTGGGGATACTGTGGGGGTCACTATTATTGCTGGGGCTTCTGTGGGGTTGCTATTACTGCTGGGGATACTTTGGGGGTTACTATTATTGCTGTGGCTGGTATAGGGGAGCACTAATACTAATGGGGCCACTGTGGGGGGGGGGGTCACTATTATTGCTAGGGCTGGTATAGGGGTCATTATTACTACTGAGGCCACTGTGGGGGTCACGTTTACTACTGCCCTTCATAGTATAGATTAAATAATTTATTTAACCTATACTGTGAAGGGCCTTACTACTTGAATAGATTTTTGCCTCTGTGATTAATCACTTTTACTACTGAGGCTGCTCTGCACATGGCAGCGTACCTCAAGCTGACTTAAGCTATGTTTTTTACATGGCGAAAATGCTGCACCATTGGTGCAGATTTTGACTATGAATCAGCTGCAGATATGCAGCGGCGCTCCACCTCACCTCTTCCGAGGGCTTTCCGCTATCAGCGCTCCCCAGATTCCGGTTCCGCTGTTCAGGTGAGACCACTACAGGTAGCTGGGAACCTGAAGCCAGGGAACGCTGACAGCGGGAAGCCTACAGAGGAGATGAGAGGGAGCGCCGCATAATATGACATCAGCTGTGAGTACACGGCTAATTTCCAGTCAAAATCCGCTGGTAGAGATTTTGAATGTTTTGTGGATGCAGAAATGCTGCAGAATTTGCTCCCTGTCTTTTTCTTAACAGCCCTGTACTTCTTATAACGACAAAGTTAAAATCACACCTTCCATGGATCCAAAATCGATTGCAACGGTCAATCTGGACCGGAGATCAAGAGACGGGTTACATTTGGTAGGAATGCAATGCAAGGAATGGAAAAAAACATCAAATTCATACGTTGTGATAAGCCCCACCCCTGACCACACCCATTTGTCCTGCTTTGAGCTTGGGAAAATGGTCACCTTAGACTGCCTGTTTACACGGCCCATCAGTTGTGCATGCAGAAACTGAAGGATAATCATATAGATTCTCACTGGATGCAGCAATCTAAATGATTTATCAGTCTGTGTAAAAGGGCCCTTATGGTGCTCATAGTGCACCATGGACCATGGGTGAAGTGGCTTTGAATGGACTTTAGCACTTTCTTATGCTGCGTTTACATGGGACGATTATCGTTCAGTTTCACCCTCTCCAATCCAGTGCTGGACGTCGTCTGACATTGAGATTTCCCTGTGAAGCTTCCATGTAGGGCGAAGTCTGACACATGTTTATAATAATATGCAGAAGAGAGCAGAAAGAAACATATGCTATATACATTGTATGCAGTTAGAGGATGTCTCTGTATGGCACTTCATTACAGAGATAGATATCTATCTATCTCATATATAGCTCATATCTATCTAATCTATCTATTTCATATACATTTAGCATTTATCTAATATTTATCTCATATCTGTCTGTCTATCTAATATCTATCTAGCTCATATATATCTATATCATATGTCCCTATCTATCTTATAATTGATATCTACCTGTCTCATATGTATGTATCAATCTATCTAATACCTATATATCTATCTATCTCATATCTGTCTATCTCATATCTAGCTATTTATCTCACTATCTATTTCACTGTCTATCTAGCTGATATCTATCTCATATGTATGTATCATTTATCTATCGCATATATCTCATATCTATCTATCTAATATTGATCTATCGAATTCATATCTAATGTCTATCTTATATCTATTTATATATCTAATATCTATCTCATATCTATCTAATCTATATGTATCTCATATGTATGTACCAATCTAATATCTATATATCTATCTAATATCTATGTATCTCATATTTCTCCATCTATCTATCTATCTATCTATGATTAAGGAAACTAGAAATTAATAGTCTTATTATATAAATGTATGTGTAGTGGCCCAAGAGGTCCTACAGGATAGTAACATAATCGCAGGTCCTATAACACCTGGTTATGTACTCCTCCGAAGACATGAGCGGTATCAACGTGAGAAAGACCCTGTCTTTCCCCTTTCTTCATGGGCGATAGGCTATTCTGCCCAATAACGCTAGCTCCTGATTGGTTGCTGTTAATAAAAATCCCTGATTGGTGGAGGAGATGCAAGCCCGGGAAAGTGAGCTGGGCGAGGCAGGATGTGAGGAGGACTTAGAGAGAAAGTGTGGGAGAAGAGACAGGAAGTGAAGGAGGAGTTTGAGGAGTAGTCATCTGGAGGTCGACGGGGAAGGAGGTGTGCAGCGGTGCTGCAGAAACTAATGTTACCTGGAGTGAAGAGTGAGAGACCATAAGCTGCAGAACAAAGTGCAGGATGGAGGAGAAAAGCTTGGATCTTTCTACACAACTGTGAGGATATATGTATATATTGCCATATGTTTTTTATGCTTTTATACCTGTATGCAAGTTCTATTCAATTCCAAATGAGAAAAACTTAATCTGTCGCCTTACATCAGATATTCCAAAGGCCTTGCAAGGCGAAGACCAAATGTATCTTAAACACCGCAAGGAAGAACCGGATACGAAGGCCGTGTGCTTGGCTGTTTTCCCAGAAGCGCCGTATCTAGATAACGACTGTTCAACTACGTTTATAACTTTCACTGTCTCAGGCGGAAATCCGGACTTTACATATATGGTTATGCGGCGAATTTGAGCCAATGAGACCATCACCCATTCCTAGTGATGAGACCAAAGGGTATAAGATCCCATGTAATCTGTAAAAAAGTGTGCAGTTATGTCCCCGTGTGAGGAACTATACCAGACCTCCGTGTGTGGTGTCTCTTCTTTACCGCCGGCAGCGGGGCATTGGGGTGGGCCTGATTGGTGCTGTACGCAGAATTTCCCTGACAAATGGCGCCCAAATGTGCGGCGGTAAAACCGGAGCCGTGCAGCCCTGTCCACCCGGATCCACGCCACGGGGAAGCCGTCCTGCTGCAAACCGAGCCTGATCAACTCACAGAACTCCAGGTAAGACCGGCATATATTTATGTTGTGTTTTACGCTGAGAGTCTTGCAGCAGGAGGGACTATCTGTGTTTTGTGACCGGACGGGTTGGGTTAAGAGTTCTACATGGTAACTCGTGGGCTTCGGGTTTGCCGTCACGGACCACTGACCGTGATAAGCGCACCAATCGCTCACCCAGGAACTAGTCTGTAGTCTATTTGTACTTTGAAGTCTGTAGCATTTTAACGATAGTGGAGATTGTTTGTTGTATCTGCAGAATTTTTTTCTGTTTCTTTTCATTTAGTCTCATAAGAGAAGGGACCCTCGGTTGTTTTGCCATATATATAAGGGGCTAACAATTTGATTTAAGAGGGATGCATTTTGTGAGACAGGCTTCATAGGAGAAGGGACCCTCGGTTGTTTTGCCTTATATATGGGGCTAACGATTTGATTTCAAAGGGATTCATTCTGTGAGGCTGGTTCCATAGGAGAAGAGACCTTCGGTTGTTTTGCCAGTATATAAGGGGCTGACAATTTGGTTTAAGACGGATACATTCTATGGAGCGTTTTATTATTGTTGTTGTTGTTCTAATATGCGCAAGACCTTATTAAAGAAGACAGAGCCCCTCAAGGGCCGCCGCCGTGCGGATGAATTGGTGGAGGAGAGACAAGGGTCCCAATTTGTAAAATGTAAGAAAACTCTTATGAAAATGTGTGACATGGACCCGCACGGTAGATTACAGTATGGTGACTGGGAGGAGGTCTTTAGGACCAAGAAGAGCGCCTTGAAAGACCAAGGGTTGCTAGAAAGTGCTGAAGTAAGAAGCAGAGAGACAGTCAGAGAAAGTTAAGTATGTACAAGTATTAAGAAAGTATCTGTAAGTGAAATGTTGGAAAGTACAGTAAGTGATCAAGAGGCTGTCGGGAGAGTGTCCACTGAAGGTTACATTGGCAGTTAGGTAGGGAGAGAAGTAAGGGGAACAAGCAAAGTCGAGAGGAAAGTTACAAAGCATGTGATTTGTTGGCAGAGAGAGAGAGGAAAAGGTGTATAATACTAGGTGGATAGATATAGATGTATGTGTGTGTGTATATATGTATATATGTACAAATGGTTAACTGAGCTTGTTTTTAGTGGGAGAAGGATTGTTTACTTGAAGCTGCAGTGTCTTAGTCTAGCTTCTCAAGGCAGAGAGATAACTTTGCAAAGGTGGGGGCTTTCAGACTTCACTCTAAGCTCAGGGTCACAAGGGGGGCTGAAAGATACCCACGCATTCTAAAATATGTCAGCGTTTAATACAGCATATAATAGCTTCAGTAAATAAGAAAGAGAGAATGTCTCTGTCACTCAGCAAACTTTTTCACACAAATTGTCAAAATAGTGCTCATTCACAATCTCATCTCAATAGAATCATGTACTTTATAACGTTATAGCACTCACCTCAATGTCTTTCAACTGATGTATGTATGTTTGTCGCACTTTTTGTCTGTGCATCTGTATGTACTGGTACACCTTCAATGGGGGGTGACGGGGCAGACTTGAGCGCATGGATGGATGAGAGTTAATGCCCAGTGTTCAGGCTGTGATGAATGTAACGTGTGATGCAGATATTGACTGGGGATAATAGTCCCCCCCCCATGCATAAGAGTTTACTTGTTTGTGATGTGGACGTGCAGACTGTTAAGCTTAAATGAAGGTGTGTAGAAAGAAGCAAGCGGCCAGTATCGAGGGGGTGGAGCTAGATGACGTAATGGGTCATCCCTCTTGTCCACAAAGGAGGGGGTAAGAATCTTGAGCAGCTAGTAAAAGTTTTTTTTCTCTCTCAAATTTGATAAGACATTGCAGGCAGGATGAGATTAATAATTAATTCACTTAAAGGATATCACATTTCAAATATGGATAGATGTTTGTAGATTATTCTGCCCCGATGTAACTCATGTCTCTGTTATTGGTGCTAACATCTTACAGGCCTTATCTGCATCCATCAAATATTTTTCCAATGTTGTACTACCTTGAACCCGGCTACTCTTCTTCCAATTGAGTACCCTGGTTCAAAAGGGGGAGGAGAAGGCATAGGTGATCTAGGTATTGCAAATCAGCCATTTTTAAATTTTTTCCCAACAAGGTTCTGATCTATTTGAAATAGAATATCAGCATGATTGTCTAGCATTGATGCAACAAGAAAATTTAAGTTTTAAAAAGTTACTGAAGCCCCTAGTTAACAATGCATATTTTGAGTTGTTTTTTATAGATGGTCCCAGGGTGATTGACGACTCCACACTGGATATGCAGTGGTCACACAACAAGATGTCCTAAAAGCAGAAGCTCTGCCTCCGCATGTCTCAGCACAAGAAGCGGAACTGAAGGCCCTCACTGAGGCATGTAGAGTGGAAGAAGATAAGACAGCAAACATTTACACTGACTCCCGGTATTCATTTGGCATAGCTCATGATTACGGCCCAACATGGAAGGCCAGACAGTTTTTTACCTCAAAAGGACAGCCAATTAAGAATGGTGCATCGGTGCAGAGTCTTACGGAGGCCCTACTTCTGCCTAACAAAGTGGAAAGCTCACACCAATTCCTACACCAAAGAAGGAAGAGGCAACGCCATCACAGACCACACAGCAAAAGCAGCGGCCCTGAAGCTGTGGAAGAAAAGAAGAATTTAACAATAACTTTGGACTTTGACTAAACTTTGGACTTTGATAAAAACTTTGGACATTGACTAAAAACTTTGGACTTTGATAAAAACTTGGACTTTAATATGCTAAAGACTTTACAGTTACAAGCTAGAAAGGAAGAAAAAGACAAATGGACTAAATATGGGAGCAGCGGAAACAGGACGGCGTATGGTGAACAGTCAACAGAACTTTCCTACCACGGTCCCTGTGCCCCATGATGGCCCAGCTGACGCACGGAAAGACGCACCTCTCAAAGCAGCAATGATGTTGACGCTTGAACGAGGATGGGTGGCTCCTGGGTTTTCTGTAGCTGCTGCATCATTTGTCCAATTTTGCATGATCTTTGCCGTAAGCAACAGGGCAGAAGTAAAATTTGCCACGTAACACTTGCCGGGGCCACTCTACCCATTTCAGGGATTGCAAATTGGCTACATTCAGCTCCCACTTGTTGGGAAGTATGAATATGTGCTTGTTGTTGTTGATTTCTTTTCAGGTTGGAAAGACCTACCCTGTTACCAAAGTAAATAAGCAGGTAACCGCTCAGAAGCTCATGAACGTGGTAATCTGCAGATATGGGGCACCGGAAGTGATTGAGTCAAACAAAGGTACACACTTCACAGGTGAAATAATGCAATACATCACGTCTGCTTTAGGTATATCCCAGGCTTTTCACACACCCTACCATCCACGGAGTAGTGGGAAAGTAGATACAAAAGGCAATGGAGGAAATGGGCAAATCTTGAATTGAGTGTCTTCCATTAGTTCTTTCCCAGGAGGGTACATGCCAGAGTAGCTGAGCTTGGGGAATGATTCTTGTTAATTTTGTCATAGGCCTCTCCAAGGAATTGTCAATAACGCATTCTGCAGTCTCTGCTTTTCTCCCAGGTCCTACAGATGAGTGTCACAATCTGAAACCAGGTGACAGGGTCTAGGTGAAAAAGTTTGAGACAGAAATCCGGTTTGAAGGTCCTTACCAGATGTTGCTCACCACCCCAACTGCAGTCAAGCTCGAAGGAAAGCCCACTTGGATCCACACTTCGCACTGAAAGAACTCATGATCCTGCATATCCTTTATATGCTATAATGTGGTTCAATTCCTCTAACACACACATAGCCACACACACCTTTGACTACTGTACACTAGCCTCGTGTTTCAGAGATCAGAACAAATTAATACAATCAAATGTGCAATATGAAGACTACACTGAGGGTGAGAATCCAACACTGCATCGTGCTAAGAGAGAAGTTGACGCTCCAGGTGGTAACTTTGATCCACATGTATACATAGATGCTATAGGAGTGCCAAGGGGGGTGCCAGATGAATTTAATTCTAGAGATCAGGTTAAAGCAGGTTATGAGTCCTTATTTGCTATTGTCACTGTTAATAACAATGTAGATTGGATGAATTATATCTATTACAATCAGCAGAGGTTTGTAAACTACACCAGAGATGCTTTGCAAGGGTTAGCTGACCAGTTAGGGCCCACTGCATCCATGGCGTTCCAAAATAGAGTGGCCCTGGATATGATTTTAGCAGAAAGAGGTGGGGTATGTAACTTCCTGTACATGTATTATCCCTTTGATCAAAAAGAGTATGAGTAAGGGACTGGACAATGTGACACCAACATTTCCCTTGTTTGAAAAAGATGAAGAGCCAGTTCCGATAGTGCCAACCACGTACGTTACCAGAAGAATGGAGAAATGTACTAGTACTGCGCCTGCCCCGATC
The DNA here is from genome assembly GCF_035609145.1 of Eleutherodactylus coqui. Taxonomy (NCBI): domain Eukaryota; kingdom Metazoa; phylum Chordata; class Amphibia; order Anura; family Eleutherodactylidae; genus Eleutherodactylus; species Eleutherodactylus coqui. The sequence continues at coordinate 199,636,474 of NC_089844.1, forward strand.
TTCTAAGATGGATTGTCAGTGGAATTCCCATTTCCTAGGGATAGTGCAGAAGACCTTAGGTTCCGGCGAGGGCGCACCCTGTGGGGTGTTAACTTGTAAAGATAGAGGGTATGGATGCCCGGAAATGAGCCCAGGGAATCCATGGCCTCCTTCTGAGGTGAGTAGGGATCCCCCCTCCTAGGAGTAGGGCCTTACGGGCAGTGGGAAAACCCTGACGCAAGGGAGAGGCGACCGAGGAAGAGTGCAAGGCCTGGTGCTTGATCTCCATATTAAGTTTTTAGGGGGGTTTGTGAGGATATATGTATATATTGCCATATGTTTTTTATGCTTTTATACTTATATGTAAGTTCTATTCAATTCCAAATGAGAAAAACTTAATCTGTCGCCTTACATCAGATATTCCAAAAGCCTTGCAAGGCGAAGACCAAATGTATCTTAAACACCGCAAGGAAGAACCGGATACGAAGGCCGTGTGCTTGGCTGTTTTCCCAGAAGCGCCGTATCTGGATAACGACTGTTCAACTACGTATATAGCTTTCACTGTCTCAGGCGGAAATCCGGACTTTACATATATGGTTATGCGGTGAATTTGAGCCAATGAGACCATCATCCATTCCTAGTGATGAGACCAAAGGGTATAAGATCCCATGTAATCTGTAATAAAGTGTGCAGTTATGTCCCCGTGTGAGGAACTAAACCAGACCTCCGTGTTTGGTGTCTCTTCTTTACCGCCGGCAGCGGGGCATTGGGGTGGGCCTGATTGGTGCTGTACGCAGAATTTCCCTGACACAACAGTGAGTGATACGAGGCCCTGCTAAATCTAAAGTCAGGGAAAATACAAGTAACCCCATTCTCCATAACTACAAATGTCTGTAAAGCAATCCTTTGGACACAACGCTCAGATAACTTACTGATGGGATTCTGTCTTGAGTAAACTTAAACAAAAAGAGAGCGACAGTGTTGAAAATAAAGTTGCTTGTGATGTTGATGTACTGGAAGAACGTTATTTGAATGCTGAACTTAACCCTGCATCACAGTGGACTGTGTAATTTCTTTGTTATTTAACACATTGCTGAGTAAACTGTGTACCTTCAGTTTGCAACTAAGCTACAGTGGACTTGTCTCAATTATTTCATTACCATCTACTGAAGTTCACCCCCCAAAAGGTACTGGCGTCACCGTGACACAACCGTTAACTTAATTGCTAAAAGTTATTATCCCTGTTCCACTGCGCGGCTGAGCTGGGCCGTTTTGCCACCAGTGTAGGCAGAGTTCACAGAGCCACCCGTAACATCCATCTTTATTACCCGCGGTCTCCCACGCATTAGTCTGCCTGCCGCCTGGACGCCGGATATGTTATATCAATATACATATATTTACAGGATTATTATAAATTAGTTTCCCAACGTGAAAATCTCATAACTCACGTTTAATTTTCAAAAAAGTGCTAATAAAATCATCATGCCATCATTTCTATGCATCTCTGTTGAGTAACTCCAAGGAATCCACAACGCTATTTCCCACCCAAAATATATAAGCGCTGTGGAATTTGCAGGTTGCAGGGAAATTGGATTTGAAAGGGTTAAACATGAGCCAACGACTGGACGCGAACGAGCATTGTGTGGTTTTTGTTTGTCATTGAGTTTCAGCTGACATGAAAATCAACGCCAGGCGGTGTGTCGGTCGGGCAGTTTAAACACTGAATGATGAGCGCCCGAGCGACGCTAGTGCGAGTGAGCTGGTGATCTCGTCAACAGCTCGTACCATGGGACAAACGAGAATTGTGAGATTCTCGGCCCACGTAAAGGGCATTACAGTGTTTTTACTAGAGCTGAGGATGACAAGCCGGCGCTGATATATCCAGCTATGCTGATAATTCCATTATGGTTCTACATCGAAGCTGTGCTATATTGGACTGTGGAGCTGTCATAGCCATCTTGCTAAAGCTGGACAGCAGTGATCAGATAAGCAAAAAGTAAATTGTCAGTGTCCCTGCTAGTGAGTCTATGGGTGAAGCAGCAGTGGCTTTCTTGCTAAAAGTCGCACTGTTAAAAAGGTACCTTTTTTGCCTCATTGCCAACTTGGAAAGTGGTGCACTATAATGGGAGAAGCACATTAGGCTTCCTAATCAGACAGGGATTCATTGTTCTGCATTCTATGTGCTGTGTTTGGTCTTTTTATGGGCACATTGTGCCAACACTGGGGCAGAACGCTGTGCTGTAGAGCCTGCATCCCAATTAATGGGGGGGGGGGGGAGCTATTTAAACCATAGGATGTGTGCAAGGTAAGCATCCTTCTCTCTCTGCCTATTGCTGATCAGTGATTCTTTTGTAGAATTATATCTAGTGAGGACTTCAAAAAGACATCATGCATCTTGTAAGAATTGTGTAATACCACTTCCAGATGGCTGTCGAGATTGGCTTTGCAGTAAAGGTTTTTTTCTTTTTTGCCCAACCTTCCTTAGTATTGAAGGTAAGAGATTTTAATCTATAATCCTATCCTTCTCCTTAGGGGACTTTCTAAATTGGGAGTCAGCACTAGTTTCCTCTACCACCTATCAGGGGATGATGTCCTGGGTAAAGGACCTTGTTCGCACATCCATGAGGGAGCTACGCGAGAACTTGCAAGACCAGGGATCTTCTCAAGAGTGCCGATGAGGTAAAAGTCCAACTTCCTGCCCCTCTGAAAGAGATTTTCAAGTCAGTAAATGAAGTTGGCTGCTCCTCTTCAGAGGTGAGGAGCTAACAGAGTTGCAATTTCCTTTTGATCACATTGAGAAGATTTAAAAGCCTGAACTCACAGGTACAGGCATTGTTGATACCGGGTCAAGTCTCATTTCGGTAGGTGATGACAGGTCCAGGGATGATGTCTGCAACTAACAGGCTGTTTCATGGACTATATGGCACTTCAGGGTCCTACAGAAATGGTCCACATTCGGGAAAAGCTGAACATATGGGTTGATTATCTAAGCTGGTTTCAACTGATTCCAGATAAATAGGCACTATACCCAAAAGTGTTTGCTGTCAGGTCAATTTTGGGCTGATCCCATCTGCCCACCAGCTGTTGAATGAGGGCCAACACTAAGCTTGAGAAATTTAACTCTATCACCGGGAGAAACCGTACTTGCTAGATGCCTTTTCCATCGTGCGGAACTTTCAGCTGGCTTCTGTGTTGCCTCTTGTGCCGATGGTCTCAAGAGTCCTGGCATAGGACAGGCAAGACCAAGCCCCAGTGTTTGCCGTCATACCATTTTGGCCGTGAAGAGCGTGGTTTCCCCTGCTCTTGAGGATGAGACAAGAAACCTAATGGAGTCTTCCGCTTAGACCGCACATGGTGTACCAGAACAGATTGTTGTCCAAGGACATTAATATATTCAGCCTGACGACATGGAGATTGACGGGCCCCTAATAGGGAAACCTAGGCCAGTCAGACTCAGTAGTCTCAACCTTGATGGCTGCCAGAGGTGTTGCAAAAAATAAGGCCTACTCCATTATGGTGTCCACCTTTAAATATGGTGTGACCAAAGAAGGCTTTCAGCAGAACAACCCTCAATAGCAAGCCTGTTACAATTCTTAATAGGATGTATTTGAAAAAGGGCTTAGACTTAATACTATTAGGGTTCAGGGCTCGACTTTATCAGCTTTCTTTGGAAGATCTCTTGCCAAGCACCCATGGTAAAAAAAAAGGGTTTCTGGTGGCCATCCAAAAGCTTTGTCAATCCACAACCAATCTTTTTTTCAAAACAGGACCTGCCGTTGGTACTAAGAAGATTGCATGAACCACTCTGAGCCATTGCAAAAGCAGAGTTATCATCTCTTACAGAAAGGTTGTATTCTTAGTATCAATTACATCGGCCAAGAGGATGAGTGAATTGCAAGCACTAGCTGCAAAAGAACCCTTTCTATTGTTTCACCAAGACAAGGTGCTACTAAGAACTCTCCTCTCATTCAAACCCAAGTGTCCTTCCCATACCAACATTGAACCATTCTTGGAGAAGGAAAGGCACTACAGACACTGAATGTATGAAAAAAAGGGGGTTTGGTACTGTGTTAGCCAGTAGAGCAAAGTGTGATTGTTCTCATTAAGAGAAACCAGTTAATCTTGTAGCTATGATACCTTTTAATGGCCAACAAAAATACTTGATGCTAAATACATGATATACTGAAGGGCACCTTCAAGTCACAGCGTCACAGAATAATTTGGGGGTATAAATTTATGGCAATGTCTGATACCCTCAAGAATGGAATGAACCTCAGCCCGAGATTCTTGCATAAGTGGAGAATATGAAAGGTCTGAAGAAAGTCAAGACTTTGTCCTCTTCACAACCATTGTCTGTGTTTTGGTTTTCTAATAAAAATTCTGAAATTTATTGTAGGAATGTTGCCATCCAATAGGTGGTGCTACAGAGCTAGTATTACCATCTTTCCATGTGCAGTTTAAGTAAAAATAAGAGGCATCATAAAACTGTCACATTCTGCAGCTCAGTGGACTAATTAAGCATCTGTGTCTTTGTTTAGATTGAGCGATAAACTAAAACCAAAAAACGTTGAGCGATCACCTTGCGCTTCAAGCGGGGGATGCAGAAGACAAGCCGGATCGCTTGTCTTCTGCATCCAGCTGTTCTCTGCTTGGAGCGCCGAGCTGTTATACAGCTGAGCGCTCCGAGCGGGGTATGAAGAACGCAGCTGGACAGCTGTGTTCTTCATACCTCGCCTGTCTTCAGGTAGCGGGATACAGCTGAAACAATAGTATCAGCTGTATCCCGCTGTGAATCACTGATAAGTTGTTGCTGAAGGATCAGCAATCAGTTAACGAAAACTGCACAATCTCAGTGCAGTTAGACCGAACGATTATCGCTCAAAAGATGGCTTTGAGCGATTTGAGGGAAAAATCGGTGTCCAAGTCAGCCTTAAGTCTCAAATTTCTGTTTGTGAACATTTATTTAGATCAAAAGGTGTATCTCCCACCCCTCCCCCTCACCTCCGCATCTGTGTGTTATAATTGTGTGCCATCCAAACCAGTTTCATTTTAGCCTGATGAAGTGTGGATAACAGAACCATCCGAAAGCCTGCTGTAACATCATGTATTTTTGTTAGCCATTAAAAGGTATCATATCTACAAGATTGCCTGGTTTCTCTTACTGAGAACAATCACACTGGACATTGGATGTAAGCAGAAGTCTAAGGATCTATCTGGCCCGGACAGAAGTCTTCTGGAGGACAGATCATCTTTTGTGCTCAATAGTGGCCCAAAAAAGGGGGATAAGACCTCAAAATTAACCATAGCTTGATGGTGGCTACCAGATCTTGTTATAGCAGAAAGGAATATTTCCCTCTGATGGAATTCAGGTTCATCTACTAGACCAACAGCAACTTTATGAGCAGGAGGTGCTCAAGTTCCAACTGAAAGCATCTGCCGGGTGACATGGTGGAGAACTCTTAATACCTCCATTTGCCATTATAGACTAGACTTCTCAGCAAGGGAAGAATCTTCCGTTGGACCTTCAATATAAAATTTTTGGTATTTCCCACCCTTAAGAAATTGTGCTATAATATACATACACACTAATATATATATATATATATATATATATATATATATGAGCTGCTGTTTCAGATGGTAGAATTTATTATGCTAGCCTTTGTTGCTGTACTCCAAACAGCAGCACTTAACTTCCCTCCCAATCAAGTTTTTTTTTAGTTAATGTTTCTGGTACCTTCTTTTAAAATACACAAAGGGGGAGGGGCTTAGGACCCTTTTATAGGGCTGCTCTATACCTTTTAACTCTTTGTGTCATCTGTTCAAAACATGAGGTAGGGGAATAAATATGTATATGCGCTGCTTTTGAACTACAGGAAAGAAGAACATATTAAACTCACCCTATGTAACCACCTTATAATGTGGCAGGCTTAGGTACAGCGGATCTGTTCTAGTTTACCTATAAATAATGCAGTCACCATATAATGTACTCAATTAACAGCTCTCTACAGTGATAGTCATTACAGTGCAGTTACCTCCAGTGATCACAGGTGACATTTCAGCTTGGAATCGTCCATATACGGTTTTCTTCTCTCTATAGAGAATAGGGACTTTCACCTTACCCCCCATGAATGACCCAACTCCGTAATAGGGACTCCCTCTCCCCATATGCATGCCCCTACTGGGTCATTATGACACTCCCATATGCATGGCCCCACTCTGTAACAGGAACCCCCCCCCCCATGCATGGCCCACTCAGTAATAGGGACTCCCTCCTTACCCCCCCCACAAATGACCCCACTCAGTAATAGGGACTTCCCCCCCCCCCCCAATATTCATGGCCCCACTTGGTAATAGGAACTCCCCCCCTTCCCTCAAATGACCAAACTCAGTAATAGGGTCTTTCTCCCCCTTCCCCATCCCTATATGCATGGTCCCACTCGGTAATAGGGACTCCCACATATGCATCTCCCCACTAGGTAATAGGGACCCCGCCCATATGCATTTCCCCACTCAGTAATAGGGATTCACCCATCCTCCACATGCATGGCCTCACTAGGTAACAGGGACTCCCCCCAATGTAAATAAACCACATATTGGCTTAACAAAGCAGTTAGCAACCGAAACGTCTTTTCTTACATGGGCTCAATAAAGACTCAGTCCCTTTTATGGATGTGACAATTACCTCATATACACGGACACCCTAGGATACTGCTTTAGAGGTAACAAATGTGTGGGACCCCCCTCATATGCATGGCCCCACTTGGTAATACGGATACCCCATATGCATGGCTCCATTCAGTAATAGGGACTCCCCCCCCCTTACCACCCATTAATGACCCAACTCTGTAATAGGGACTCTTCACCCCCACCCCCCATATGCATGGCCCCACTCGGTAATAGGGACTCTTCCGTATGCATTGCTCCACTCATTATTAGGGACTCCCCCACCCCCATATGCAAAACCCAACTTGGTAAAAGGAACTCCCTCCCCCCTCTCCCCCATATGCATGGCCCCACTAGATAATAGGGACTTCCCCCTTACCCCCTGAATGACCCAACTCGGTAATAGGGACTTACATCCCCCCCATATGCATGGCCCCACTCGGTAATAGGGACTCCTCCCCTCCCTCCCCTATATGTAGGCCCCACTAGGTGATAGGGACACCCACCCATGCATGCCCCCACTCGGTAATAGGTACTTCCCTGCCCCCATGCATAGCCCAACTCGTAATAGGGACTCCCTCCACGCATGGCCCTACTCAGTGATATGGTCTCCCCTCCCATATGCATTGCCCCACTCAGTAATAGGGTTTCCCCTCCCATATGCATGGCCCCACTCGGTAATAGGGTCTCCCCCCCCCCCAATGTATTGCCCCACTCGATAACAGGGACCCCCCTTCACCATATGCATGGCCCTACTGGGTAATAGGGACTACCCCCCTATGCATGGCCCCACTAGGTAATAGGGACTCACCACTTACCCCCATCCATTGTACGTCTCTCTACCCAAGACAAGATATATCTCAAACTACACACTCAACATGTTGATTCTGGTGTGTGCATACACCAATAAATACCTCTCCCCAGACACGACTATCTGCCTTGGCTCTCGGTCCACAACAATGATGGTTCAGAAGTCATGTCTGAAAGAATCACACACTGTATACTCCTGACTGAAGGAATTAAAATGAAATTGAATCTAAATATTCATACATTCAGTAGTTTCCTGACACTCGGGAATAGGGATCCCCTATGTGGCCCCACTTGGTAATAAAGATCCCACTATGTAGACCCACCTTTATAATGAGACACCCTCTGTGGTCCCGCCTAATAATTGGACCCTCTGTGTAGGCCCATCTAGTAAAAGGGATCCCGCTACGTAGATCCACCCTTAGTGGCCCCACCTAATAATTGGACCCTCTGTGTGGCCCCATCTAGTAACAGAACTCCCTTTATCACCCCAGAACTGGTATCTGATCCATGGTGGAGATTACCTTCATCATTAATACACACAATAGCAGTCTGGCAATGTTACACGCATAGCTTCGTTACTCCTCCTCTCCCCGGTACTCGCTGTACTCCGAGCACTGGAGCCAGGAGGAGGAGTAAAAAAGCTATACGGTGCACATCGCACGCAGCATCAGACAGCTAGTGCGTGTATTAATGATGAAGGTAATCTCCACTACAGACCTAATCAGGTGTGGGGGTCATTAAGGTGCCGAAAGCCCGACAGCACTGTTACCTCCTCGCCCCCAGCCTAGACTTTAAGTAATGACCCGTACACAAATTGGCTGCCATTTACCTGCCAGAAGACGTATTCCTCCACTGCTATAAATCATGAAATGTCTTTATTTTTGGAACGGGGTAAATACAGAAGAAAAGGTGATAAGAAGTCATGGGGCAGTAATAGTATTCTTTAGGATGTCTGTCCATGTGCAATGCGGGCAGAGACTGGGAATGGAAGCGAGACAGTCAGCAGGTCATTGACTCAGACCTCGAAGCGGAAGGTCAGGTCGGTGTCAGACATCTCCCTCTTATAACAGGCATCAAGTAATTCATTGTGAGCCACAGTGAGATGGTTCTTCCAGTCGCCGCAAAATCATAGAAAGGCAGAAGTGCAGGATTTAGTGACCATAAGTAACACGCTATCAGTAGTTAATAGTAACGCGGAAATAGACGGTACCTTTCCTCATGAAAGGAGAGACCTCGTGGTCCATAACATGGGTCGGGATGGAGCTGTAGTTGGCCATGTGGTTTTCCTTCATGGTCTTGAAGGTTGTACGCTGGTGGATCTTCTCCAGAACATCCTCAGGTAGATACTTCCCCATGTACTTCATCACCTTCCTGATCTCACGTTTTGAGTCCTGTACCAAGCAGATGGAGAAGTTTAGAAAACCGCCTCAACCCCTCATCCAAGGGTACGTCAAGGGTAAGAAAGTTGCACAGAATTTGTAGAGTATCATTAAAGGAGCTGTACAAGAATTTCAAGTTATTCCCTATCCACAGGGCAAAGTGTAACTTGCTGATCGATGGGTCTCATGTCCCCCATCCTCCTCAGTGCGATGTTACTGCACCCCCCAGTAAGGAAGAGACTGAATGAAGCGCTGGTCATATAAGTATACCAGTGATACATTCACTTCTCGCTCGGGTATTTCCATCAGCCCCATTGAAGTGAATGGAGTACTGACCGCACATGAGCAGCCAATGCTGCATTCAGAGTGACGTCACTGCGGGGAGAGAAGCGATCCCCATAAGGACAGGAGAGCAGGACATGGGAGTCCTGTTCTCAAGATTGAGGTGAGACCCCCATTAATCAGTTATTCCCTATCATGTGGTTAGTGGATAACTTGAAATTCTCTTCTGCGCAGCAACGACCCCAGTTGGGACTAGTTGAACAGTGAGCGTCTTCTTCTTGTTGAACTAAATGATCTGGCTCAGCAAAAAGCGAAAAAAACTGTCATCATTGCAGGTTATGTGGGCTTAGAGCGGCATCTATGGGTGTGTGGCACCGCTCCATGAAGTCCTACTTCCCCCACCCCCATCGTTTACTTACAGGAGCCGGCTCGTTAGCGGCCGGCCCATCACTACTAACAGGGACTGTGCAATTCTATGAAACCAAAGGTTACTCGGTGACTAAATGTACCTTCATACTGTGCAGCAGGGGTGCTATAACATTGCTGCTTCCTGGGTCACTGTACTGACCGCAGGAGACGGGAGAGAGGAGACATGTTAAACTCTACATAGAGCGCTCAGCATCAAGCAACAGACAGCGCAACGCATGTGGGATTGTTAGGCTGAAGCCTGTATTGGGTGGTGGCTGGGCACTTTAGTAAGCAGAATCAAAGAAGGGGCACTATAAGCAGATGGGGCCACAGAGGGGACACTAGTAGTAACTGGGGCCACAGTGGGGACAACTAGGAATTAGGGCCATAGATGGGGCAATATTACAAATTTGGGCATTAATAAGAAGCTGGGCCTTAGAAGGGACACTACTAGGAAGCAGGGCCACAGAGGGGACATTATGGGGAATTGGTAAAGTCATCTTGGTATTCTGGGTCGGATGGAGAAGAAAAGGGAAAGTGAACAACTCCAGTCAGAGAGGACATAACCTGTTATCATTAGAGGTAACGGTACTGTAATTACTGATATGGTCTGCAGAGAGCCTGTCTAGAGCAGATATCTACCACTATATAGCGGCAATATTGGTCTTTGTATAGTATTTTTCTCAGTAACAGTATGGCGGTATTATTTGGCTCTTATATAGTTTCACTATTAGCAGTACTGATCTTTGCAGTGGTCTTACTTTAGTAACACTATGGTGGTATTAGTTACTATATGGTGATACTATGTGATCATGGTGGGTCCTTTTTTTCTTGTTTAGAGGTTGGTATGTAGATATCTTGGTTCTGTTATCGTATCTATGGAATGAGCTTGGTTCTGGTATTGTCTCTGTAGTAAATATCAGATTATTATAGAACTTTAGACTCCTTGGGGGTCCACAGTTTCCAGACAGGCCAAGACCCTTGGTAACCGTAATCGGCCCCTGGTGTGCACAATATAGCTACTGATTTGGCTAACCCCCGTCTGTCTAATATAAAGTGAACATTATCTTGGTCATTTCCAGGGTGCTCTGCACTCGGATCTAATCCACAATGGATACCTAGGATGAGTAAATATCTATTGCTACCTCTAACAGGTCCTCGTAGAACAGGTAGAGGACGTCCTGCTGTCTGATCTTCCACCAGCACTTCACATGGTCACTCCATGGCCCAAAGGCAACTATGGGAGAAAGGACAAGTATGAGCATGGACAGGACATCTAGAAGGTGCCTGCTGAGGGTCGTAATTCTATAACAGCGGGGGTCTCACAGGCTGCAGACCACCGGTTTAGTAACTGGTATGTGTTTGGTAGAGGAAGCATTTCCTTGCACCAGAGAAGGCTGCAGTCCAGTTCCCCTACTACAGACCCCTATAGGAGTTAACCCTTATGCTACCAGCATAATGAGAGGATACATTACTTGTACCTGTTCCTTTTAGGATCTTCTGGATATTCTTCAAGCGTCCCCGTATCTGGGTGCACATAGGACATGCGATAAGAGTGATAATATGACACAAATACATCCTTAGGGTTCCGAGCCACGTAAATTATCTGCAGGGAGAAAAGGCGACAAGAAGTTACTGATTCTGCCATGAAAGGAGGGCGAACTAGAGATAGAGATGTGATCGGCCTGATGAGGGAACACATTGATTTATGAACCAGGCTCTACGCAAGAGAGATGGCCCTGGGTATAGGAGCAGGGGGTGATCAGGGTCTACAGGAGGGGAGAAAGCTATTGAACGTGTATGACCACCTTAACTCCTTGACACTAGATGGCATACATAGACGCCCAGCAGCAGCAGGGTTTGTATGGATGGTGAGCCCATCCTGCTCCATACACAGCGAGGGCCAACTGCCTCTGACACCATCCACAACAACTGCAAGCAGCAGTCACACCACTTTTGACAGCGGAATTCAAATGACCCAATCGGCATTAGGGTGTCCCGAATGGCTCCACAGTGATGAGATTGTGCAACACTCCAGAGGGGTGACCCTGGGCACCTGGCTAACGTGAAGAGCTGGGAAGGTTAAGTGCTGACGTGTCACTCGCCATGCTCTGGTCCCGGAGGGATGACATGCTGCCAAGGCCAGTGTAGATTGCATGCCAGGCTTCAACACTCCTTTGGCTGGGAGTGCCAATAAAGGGGATGATAGTGGTGTGTGTGGGTGTTGTAGTAGATATCACTTGTGATGCAACCTTTCCCACATACCATTATTCTATGCGGCGGAGTAATAAACACAGAGAAAGATATAGATATATAACCTCGAGTCCTTAGGAACAGTTAAGGCCCAGTATAACTTTTACCTGAAAAAAGACTTGAACAGGTATTACAGGTACAAGTCACTTGACGTACTGACAGGCTATAGCTCAGAGGTAGGGAGGATACACAGGATCAATACAGTCCAGAGGAGGAGGAGGAGGGGGGGGGGTAAGGAGTCCCCCCACAAACTCTTTGGCAGGCAGTTACTCCAGAAAAGGTGTCACAATCAAGCACCTCTGTGCGGTGATCCTAGAGTCGGATGGCCGCATAGAAAAACACCTGTATTGTGAATGGGTACCTGCTTTTTTTTTTTTTAAGAAGTTGGGGTCGGTTCTCTCTCCTCACATCAACACTACATGGTGAACATAATAAACATTTAAATACTAATAAATAAAAAAAGGCAAAATTGCACTTCTATTGGTCATCCCATCTCCAAGTAGAAACTTAATGAAGTGATCAAAAAGTCGTAAAAAAAATAAAAAAATAAAATTATATATGTATAAATTTGGTATCGTCGTAATCCCACTGACCCATGGAATAAAGTTATCATGTAATTTTTGCCGCTGTGTGTACACTGTAAAAACAATTCCCTCCCACCAAAGATATTGAAATAGTGTCTTCTTCCATTTTACACCATATATAAATGTTTACATTAATGTGAATGATACATTAAAAATAGTAGAATTGAAAAATATAACTTGCCCCACAAAAATAAGCCCTCAGACAGCCACATTGTTGGAAAAATAAGAGTTAAGATTTTTTGTAAGTTGGAGAAGCAAAAAACAAAACAAAACAGTGCCTTTAAGGCACAGGTATCAAACACAAGGACCGCTGCCTCATTTTATGTGGCTCGCGGCGTGCCGACAGACGCTCACCACTGTAGTGATTACCAGCTGGGGTGCTGTAGCTCCCCACTGGAAATCACGTTGGCAGCGCTGATTCTGGCGCACACTCTGACGTCAGTGTGCAGGCAGGATCCTCCTCCCCTGAGTCCTCTGCTCCTCAGTTCCGCAGGAGAGGACTCAGGGAGGAAGTGTGCCAGGCTACACGCTGACGTCAGTGTGCATCCAGGCTCAGCGCGAGCAGAGGAGGAGCGGTGCTGACAGCAAGGAGGAAGTATATGGGTTGGGGTTAATATTGTTATGGGGTTAATATTACTGACGGGGATTTATTACTATGGGGGGTTACTATTACTGTGGGGGTACCCTGTTACTACTGGGGCTACTATGAGAGTCACTATGACTACTGCGACCACTATAGGGGGGAGAGGGAGGTGAGTGTGTCACCATTAGGGCTCGTTCACGAGGGCGTAATAGTGTTTCGGTCGTACAAATACACTGCGTATTTCCACAATAGAGAAAAAAAAAACACGCAGATGGGCCCACTGAAATGGTGCGCAAATAAGCAGTGAATACACAGGTTTCCTGCGCATTCACCATGTATTTGCGCGGCCCATTCACTTTAATGGCCTATTGCGGTACGTAGTATGTAACATAATAGGTCATGCTTTGTGAAAATCTATATTCATGTGAATGACTCATTGAAATCAATGGCTTCTATTCACTGCATATTTTGTACGCAAATACGCTGGTGTGAACAGGACCTCACTATACTGTCTTACAATCGGCCCTTTGAAGGTCACTATAAGCCTGATGTGGCCCTCGGTGAAAAGGAGTTTGACACCCCTGCTTTAAAGGGAAAAAGAGACTGTGCAACTCTTTATATAGGCTGTTTGCAGGCAAGTAGGCAGATTAGGTTCTACAGCAAGTCCAATAGACCTGGATACATTGTAGTAGGGGGACCAAACTCTACAAGACAGATTTTGCTCAAGCAAGAAATGGACCAGACTCTTCCAATAGGCACTGCAAAAAAACAGACCAGGTTCTAAGGGAAGACAGATAGCAAAAGAATCAGGCTGTAAAGAAGGAAAGACCGACCTGTTATATGGACCAGCCTGTTATCTAGAGAGAGGTAGACCTCATCATACAAGCCTTCTATACTGATAAATCAAGAACTACAGCAAGAGTTATAGGCCAGCCATTATAGCATGGGAGGGAAAATGTAAAAGGCCTGGCTATAAGGGGAGGAAAAACGGGGATTCACACCAAAGTGAAGGAAATCAAGACTCCATATCAAACCAGACTCCAGTGAGATCAGCTGTGGTCTACAAAGAACTCACTACCTTGGACTTCTTCTACCAGAAGCTGCTTGGCAGGAGGTGCACGGGTAAATGAGTTTTAATCACGCGGGGAGAGTCCATAGCATCAAGGATCTCCGTTCCTGAGGAAGAGGTGACAAGTTGGACTTATGTATGAAGGAATGTGATGACAACATAAGACATGGACTCCTACAAGGCCGATGGTTCATCAAGGTTTTGGTGTTACCTGCTCATTTATTGGGAAATTCAAACCCCAAAAAACACTGTAAAATAACTTTATTGGCACCACTTACCTGACGACATGTCAGGCACCGCATACTCCAGAAAGGGCACCCGCTCAAATATGGCTCCACGTTGGCTTTTTGCAACATCTCCATTTTGGAGCATTAAGTCCACAACCTTGCTCACCCAAGTGGTACCTGTAAAGAGTCAACATCTATTGAGCATGGTCATGTGAAGGTCCCCGTTGTCAATGGTAATTAGAGGAGTTGTGGGAATTGACACTGTGCACGGTGCCAATAGTCATGGGTTACTGCTCTACGACTTCAGTTATTGAAAACAGTCTGTAACTTTTGTTGTTAAGTGCAGTTATGCTAGAGAGATAATTCCACACCAAGCCAGGTACGTCTCCTGCCATCAAGCACACCATGGACACAGCTCAGCCGTACTGGAGGAAACGGCTGGCATGTCACTCACCGCCAAGGGTGCTCAGCAGCTGACCAGGAGGAACCCGCCCTGCCGGCAGCCTCCCGAGTAGCTCCTGCAGCCATCCAGAAGGCACCTGCCCTGCCGGGGGCTTAAGTAGCCCCTGCACCCATCCTAGGGAAACCCGCCCTGCCGACAGCCTCCTAAATAGCCCCTGCACCCGACCCAGACCAGGAAGCTTCTCTATTCTGCCTGCCCCAGTCTTCCACACCAGTGTGGAAATCACCATGTGTCAAGCAGCTTAGGCTGCCTGTCCACGGGCATTGCGGTCGCCGCAGGAAACGGTAGACGGATCTCCCCTGTCAACCTATCTGACAGCTAGGCTGACCATGGAGAATCACAACTATTCGCGAAAGCTTCAGACAGCGTGATTTGCCAGCGATTTACCGCCAGCATCACGCCCGTGGACACCAGATGCATTTATGCAAACAAACCCATTCAAGTCAATGGCGGCACCAGGTTACGACCGTTGTCACACACGAACATGCCCGGTTGGAGGCTCAGCGGCGCAAGCCAGCGGTCGGTCTGCTCTGTCAGACCCTGCAGCAGTTCGTGGGCCATGTGCCTCTTCTCTCCTAAGCTGAGTAGTTTCAGCACGGCCTGCTGACGCTTGCCCACCGCTGTGCTGCCACGCCGCGCGACACCGACTCCTGGCGACGTGCTGCTGCTGACACATCTTGATTGCGAGACAGAGGTTGCGTAGGAGGAGGAGGAGGGTGGTTTAGTGGAGGAAGCATACACCGCCGCAGATACCACCACCGAGCTGGGGCCCGCAATTCTGGGGGTGGGTAGGACGTGAGCGGTCCCAGGCTCTGACTCTTTCCCAGCCTCCACTAAATTCACCCAATGTGCCGTCAGGGAGATATAGTGGCCCTGCCCGCCTGTGCTTGTCCACGTGTCCGTTGTTAAGTGGACCTTGGCAGTAACCGCGTTGGTGAGGGCGCGTACAATGTTGCGGGAGACGTGGTCGTGCAGGGCTGGGACGGCACATCGGGAAAAGTAGTGGCGACTGGGAACTGAGTAGCGCGGGACCGCCGCCGCCATCATACCTTTGAAAGCCTCCGTTTCCACAGGCCTATACGGCAGCATCTCCAGGCTGATAAATTTGGCTATGTGCACGTTTAACGCTTGAGCGTGCGGGTGCGTGGCGGCGTACTTGCGCTTGCGCTCCAACACTTGCGCTAGCGACGGCTGGACGGTGCGCTGAGAGACATTGGTGGATGGGGCCGAGGACAGCGGAGGTGAGGGTGTGGGTGCAGGCCAGGAGACGGTAGTGCCTGTGTCCTGAGAGGGGGGTTGGATCTCAGTGGCAGGTTGGGGCACAGGGGGAGAGGCAGAGGTGCAAACCGGAGGCGGTGAACGGCCTTCGTCCCACCTTGTGGGGTGCTTGGCCATCATATGTCTGCGCATGCTGGTGGTGGTGGCTCCCTGGCTGATCTTGGCGCGACAAAGGTTGCACACCACTGTTCGTCGGTCGTCTGCACTCTCAGTGAAAAACTGCCAGACCTTTGAGCACCTCGGCCTCTGCAGGGTGGCATGGCGTGAGGGGGCGCTTTGGGAAACAGTTGGTGGATTATTCGGTCTAGCCCTGCCTCTACCCCTGGCCACCGCACTGCCTCTTGCAACCTGCCCTGCTGCTGCCCTTGCCTCCCCCTCTGAAGACCTGTCCTCAGTAGGCGTAGCAAACCAGGTGGGGTCAGTCACCTCATCGTCCTGCTGCTCTTCCTCCGAATCTCTGTGCGCTTCTCCCTCGGACTTACTCCAATTACTACTACCTGAGTGATAGACAACTGTGTCTCATCGTCATCGTCCTCCTCACCCACTGAAAGCTCTTGAGACAGTTGCCGGAAGTCCCCAGCCTCATCCCCCGGACCCCGGGAACTTTCCAAAGGTTGGGCATCGGTCACGACAAACTCCTCCAGTGGGAGAGGATTCGGAACCATTGCCGCCCATTCTGGGCAGGGGCCCGAGAACAGTTCCTGGGAGTCTGCCTGCTCCTCGGAATGTGTCATTGTAATAGAGTGAGGAGGCTGGGAGGAAGGAGGAGCAGCAGCCAGAGGATTCAGAGTTGCAGCAGTGGACGGCGCAGAATTCTGGGTGGTCGATAGATTGCTGGATGCACTTTCTGCCATCCACGACAGGACCTGCTCACACTGCTCATTTTCTAATAAAGGTCTACCGCGTGGACCCATTAATTGTGAGATGAATGTGGGGATGCCAGAAACGTGCCTCTCTCCTAATCCCGCAGCAGTCGGCTGCGATACACCTGGATCAGGAGCTCGGCCTGTGCCCACACCCTGACTTGGGCCTCCGCGTCCTCGCCCGCGTCCACGTCCTCTAGGCCTGCCCCTACCCCTCAGCATGGTGTATTACCAGTAGTGCAGAAACAGAATGCTGTAATTAAATGTGCCGCTTATTGGCCTGTGGTTGGAGGCTGACTTCGTTTACGGAACGCACAGCAGAGCCAGGAAAGAATTTTGCGCAAGCCTGCTGTAACACTTAGCTGGCTGCTTATTAATTAGGACTACTACCCCCAGCAGAGACGCAGTACACTGAGGACGGTCACAGGCAGCCCAAATAGATTTTTTTTCCCCAAATTCTTTGGAACAAGTCCACTGCCTATATAGACAGTATATCTCTTTCACCTTTTTCACTGTCCCTGCCTCAGCACTACTGGCCCTATACTATGTAAAATTACTGCAGACTGTTTCCCTCTGGAGAGGATGACAGCGGTGATGTGTAACGCACAGCAGAGCCAGGAAAGAATTTTGCGCAAGCCTGCTCTAACACTTAGCTGGCTGCGTATTAATTAGGACTACTACCCCCAGCAGAGACGCAGTACACTCAGGACGGTCACAGGCAGCCCAAATAGAATGTTTTTTCCCAAATTGTTTTGGAAAAGCCCACTGCCTATATACACAGTGTATCTCTTTCACTGTCCCTGGCTCACCACTACTGGCCCTGGACTATGTAAAATTACTGCAGACTGTTTCCCTCTGGACAGGATGACAGCGGTGATGTGTAACGCACAGCAGAGCCAGGAAAGAATTTTGCGCAAGCCTGCTCTAACACTTAGCTGGCTGCGTATTAATTAGGACTACTACCCCCAGCAGAGACGCAGTACACTCAGGACGGTCACAGCAGCCCAAATAGAATGTTTTTTCACAAATGTTTTTGGAAAAGCCCACTGCCTATATACACAGTATATCACTTTCACTGTCCCTGCCTCACCACTACTGGCCCTGGACTATGTAAAATTACTGCAGACTTAGGACGCAATGCTCTGCATGGCCGATATACAAAAAAAAAAAAAAGTGCAACACTGCAAAAAGCAGCCTCAACAGTACTGCACACAGTCAGATGTGGCCCTAAGAAGGACCGTTGGGGTTCTTGAAGCCTAAAATCACTCCTAACACTCTCCCTATAGCAGCTCCACCATCAGCAGCACTTTCCCTGAGCTATGTCAGAATGCATCTGTGGCGAGCCGCGGGAGGGGCCGATTTATATACTCGGGTGACACCTGATCTCGCCAGCCACTCACTGCAGGGGGGTGGTATAGGGCTTAAACGTCGCAGGGGGAAGTTGTAATGCCTTCCCTGTCTTTCTATTGGCCAGAAAAGCGCGCTAACGTCTCAGAGATGAAAGTGAAAGTAACTCGAACATCGAGTGGTGCTCGCCTCTAGTAACGAGCATCTCGAACACGCTAATACTCGAACGAGTATCAAGCTCGGACGAGTACGTTCGCTCATCTCTAGTACCGATCCATCTGGTGAGAATTTGATGGATGCAGATAAGGCTTGTAAGATATCAGTACAAATAACAAAAGACATGAATTACAACAAGCCCCTGCAGAACATTCTCTCAGAGACAGTACAGTACTAACAGCATTCAGCAGTGATACAGACATCCAACCAATCACAGAACTGACATTTACCCAAAAAGCAAAAACATACCTCAAAATCCCTACATGCTTTCCACTTTCAAGACAATTAATTTATGTAATTCATTACAAGTTTCTTATTTCATCAACATCTTTCTTTCTATGACCTTGAATTTTATCTCTCTATGAAATAGAACAACAACCAAGACTCTAGAAAGTGGCCAGAACATTCAGACTCCAAACAACACCAATCATTAGCAACAACAAGAGGTATATTTCTCTGCACAGACTATCAAACACGGACGGCAGGGGAATAGTTAAACACATAGAAAAGACAACATGCTAAGCGCTTTTGACATGGCAGCATTTTTAACCCTTGTATTCTTAAAAGCCCCCACAGCCGTGAGGAGGGTATAACTTTCTTACACTTTCTTACACTTGTATGACGGAGACTAAGACGTACAACAAAGATTAGATTACATAACATCAAGACATACAAGACAAACAATGATGGTTATTTGTCACATAATTGTCAACAGATTCTGCATGAACTTGCTTTATGTCCCAAAGGAACACAGACTATAAAGCAGGGTTCCCCAACTCCAGTCCTCAGGGACCACCAACAGGTCATGTTTTCAGGATTTCCTCAGTGTTGCACAGGTGATGTAATTATTGTCGGTGCCTCAGACATTGCCACAGGTGTTATTACCATAGGATATCCTGAAAACATGACCTGTTGGTGGTCCCTGAGGACTGGAGTTGGGGACCCATGCTATAAAGGATTCCCTTTCTCTGATAACTGCCGTATCTACACTTGCCTCAATCCATCTGTCTAGCTTACTTTTATCCAACCTTTGACTATCTCTGAATCTTTCCCAAACTCGTTGGTCTAAGGTTCCCAAAATTCTAAACACCTGCTTTTCTCAACAACTTACTACATTCTCTAGCTGTTTTCTATATTGTCTGTTCTTTTTAAGTCCTATCTGTTGATATATTTTATAGGCTTGCCTACAAATGTCCTTCCCTTTCCCCAATCTTATTATTTCAATGGGTGTCAAGAAAGTCTGAGACTGGTCGGACCCCATTCTAACTATGGACTTAGCTCTCGATTTACCACTATTGTCCCTACTGCCGAGTCCGCAACTGGCAGGATACTTATGGACTTTTCAGTCCCTTCTGCCACGTCCGCAACGGGCAGGATATTTATTTAGGGCCCTCCTGCCAAGTATTGGCAGGATACTTCTCTTCTGCGAGTCCGCAACTGGCAGAAATACTTATGGACTTTTCAGTCCCTTCTGCTACGTCCGCAACAGGCAGGATATTCATTCGCAATATCTTTACTTCTTACGGGGATAGAGGAAGGACCACAGCTTGCCTTGCTGGGCGGCTTTTAGTAATCTTATTACAAATTACAGCTAACATTATGAGTGCGGCAAAAAGCAATAATTTCTACAGCAGACAGCATGGCAATATACACACAAGGGTTCTTCCGTCTAGCACGGTTACTAAGAACACCGTAAATAACAGGCAGTAGCGTCCTATAAAGATGCAGCGACTCACCTCCTGTCAACACGTTACCGAAGTCAGGGGAGCCCAGAGCTGAAGTGGTAAGTCAAGGGCTTACCTTACACCGGTGTTTTGTAGATCTGGGGTCCCGTGGCCTCTGGTCCGGCTGGTCGGCAGGTAGGGTCGTCAGGTATCGGCTGCAGGTAAGAAGTTAACTTTTGCCCCACGTTCTGGCGCCAAGTAATGTTAGGGGGGTCACAAGAGGACCCGTCAGCTGATGCTGTCTGCTTCCCAATCTGTTTGAATCTTGCGAGTATACTCTGAGGAGTTCAATGGATACCACACCGTATGTTTTAACCAAAGAAATGCCTGTTTAATGTACAATGTATTCAATCTTCATACATTTCTATGAAGCAAGTGGCTTTATGCCAGATACAATTACAATTAATAAGCACATGTATTGATTTAAAACATCTCAGCCTCTTATCAGTATGTCTTCCTCTGTGTAGGTGTAATCGGGAGGTACATTCCTGTAAGCTTGTTAGTTTCAACTAGAATTGTTTAAAGATAAGAACAGGACAGAAACCTAGTGGTAATCCAATTAATATTTCCAGGTGGATCATTCTAACTGCAATCTAACATTTTTCTCAAGTGAAAGTTGAAATTAATACAAAATATATGTGTATTATAGCAGACAAGCAAAGAGACAAAATGGAGCCTTTGTAGTCCATTTTAAAAGCGTCAAACGTTACACGTATTTGTGGTTAAGCTTACGAAGATGAAATACACTTATCTTTCTCTTTAGAAAAGCATAAACACGAATTAACCCCTCACAATATGACTGCCCCATTGACCTCCTGCTGCAATACTGACCAAAATGCCTGCCCCACTGACCTCCTGCCACCATACACACCATATGACTGCTCCACACACCTCCTGCTGCAATAATGACCATATGACTGCCCCACTGACCTCCTTCCACCATACAGACCAAATGACTGCCCCACTGACCTCCTGCTACCATAAAGACCATATGACTGTCCCACTGATCTCCTGCTACCATAAAGGCCATATGACTGCCCCACTGACCTCCTGCCACCATACTGACCATATGACTGCCCCACTGACCTCCTGCCACCATACAGACCATATGACTGCCCTACTGACCTCCTGCCACCATACAGACCATATGACTGCCCTTCTGACCTCCTGCCACCATACACACCATATGACTGCCCTTCTGACCTCCTGCCACCATACACACCATATGACTGCCCCACTGACCTCCTGCTGCAATACTGACCATAAGACTGCCCCAATGACCTCCTGCCACCATACAGACCATATCACTGCCCCATTGATCTCCTGCCACCAAACAGACCATATAACTGCCCCACTAACCTCCTGCCACCATACAGACCATACGCCTGCCCCACTGACCTCCCGCCACCATACAGACCATATGACTGCCCCACTGAAGTCCTGCTGCAATACTGACCTCCTGCTGCAATACTGAACATATGCCTGCCCCACTGACCTCCTGCCACAATACACACCATATGACTGCTCCACACACCTCCTACTGCAATAATGACCATATGACTGCCCCACTGACCTCCTTCCACCATACAGACCAAATGACTGCCCCACTGACCTCCTGCTACCATAAAGACCATATGACTGTCCCACTGATCTCCTGCTACCATAAAGACCATATGACTGCCCCATTGACCTCCTGCCACCATACTGACCATATGACTGCCCCACTGACCTCCTGCCACCATACAGACCATATGACTGCCCTACTGACCTCCTGCCACCATACACACCATATGACTGCCCTTCTGACCTCCTGCCACCATACACACCATATGACTGCCCCACTGACCTCCTGCTGCAATACTGACCATAAGACTGCCCCAATGACCTCCTGCCACCATACAGACCATATCACTGCCCCATTGATCTCCTGCCACCATACAGACCATATGACTGCCCCACTAACCTCCTGCCAGCATACAGACCATACGCCTGCCCCACTGACCTCCCGCCACCATACAGACCATATGACTGACCTCCTGCTGCAATACTGACCATATGACTGCCCCACTGACCTACTGCTGCAATACTGAACATATGCCTGCCCCACTGACCTCCTGCCACCATACACACCATATGACTGCTCCACACACCTCCTGCTGCAATAATGACCATATGACTGCCCCACTGACCTCCTTCCACCATATAGACCAAATGACTGCCCCACTGACCTCCTGCTACCATAAAGACCATATGACTGTCCCACTGATCTCCTGCTACCATAAAGACCATATGACTGCCCCACTGACCTCCTGCCACCATACTGACCATATGACTGCCCCACTGACCTCCTGCCACCATACAGACCATATGACTGCCCTACTGACCTCCTGCCACCATACAGACCATATGACTGCCCTTCTGACCTCCTGCCACCATACACACCATATGACTGCCCTTCTGACCTCCTGCCACCATACACACCATATGACTGCCCCACTGACCTCCTGCTGCAATACTGACCATAAGACTGCCCCAATGACCTCCTGCCAACATACAGACCATATCACTGCCCCATTGATCTTCTGCCACCATACAGACCATATGACTGCCCCACTGACCTCCTGCCACCATACAGACCATATGCCTGCCCCACTGACCTCCTGCTGCAATACTGACCATATGACTGCCCCACTGACCTCCTGCTGCAATACTGACCATATGACTGCCCCACTGACCTCCTGCTGCAATACTGACCATATGACTGCCCCACTGACCTCCTGCCACCATACACACCATATCACTGCCCCACTGACCTCCTGCCACCATACACACCATATGACTGCCCCACTGACGACCTGCTGCAATACTGACTATATGACTGCCCCACTGACCTCCTGCCACCATACACACCATACGACTGCCCCACTGACCTCCTGCTGCAATACTGACCATATGACTGCCCAACTGACCTCCTGCTATCATACAGACCATATCACTGCCCCACTGACCCCCTGCCACCATGGAGACCATATGACTGCCCCACTGACGTCCTGCCACCATACAGACCATATGACTGCCCCACTGACCTCCTGCCACCATACACACCATATGACTGCCTCGTTTGCCTCCTGCTGCAATACTGACCATATGACTGCCCCACTGACCTCCTGCCACCATACAGACCATATGACTGCCCCACTGACCTCCTGCCACCTCCTGCAAAAATGACTTACATGATGGTAAGGACAAAACAGTTATAAACTACAAGAATGTGAACTACTGTTGACAGGACAAAATTGTTTGATAATTCCTATGCATAAATGGAGGGGTGCAGCCTCTACAAAGGGGAGGAGCCATCATAAAGGGGAGGGACCTGTAGAACAGCTTTGACATTAAATACACGGTAATATATTAAACACAATCCACATTCCGTGTAGAAACACTAGGTGGCAGCAACACACCATTGCATTGTACTAGTGAGTGCCTCAGCAGTGCAATGTCGCCACCTGGTGGTAGAAGATACTGATTACAAACTAATACAAACACAACTGTAATCAGTGATTTTTTATAAATCGTTCTTCTGCTCAGCGATCCTGTCTGCACCGTGTATATAGTGCATCCCTTATATATAATACATCACTCAAGTATAAATAGGGGGAAATAAGATTATATGGGAACAATGGATACATTACCTCCACAATACACTGTGCATGAAGAGACCCCTCCGCCATGCAGACCATGTGACTGCCCCACTGACATCCTACCACCATACAGACCATATGACGGCCCCACAGACCTCCTACCACCATACACACCATATGACTGGCCCACTGACCTCCTGCTGCAATACTGACCATATGATTGCCCCACTGACCTCCTGCCACCATACAGACCATATCACTACCCCATTGATCTTTTGCCACCATACACACCATATGACTGCCCCACTGACCTCCAGCCACCATACAGACCATATGCCTGCCCCACTGACCTCATGCCACCATACAGACCATATCACTACCCCATTGATCTTTTGCCACCATACACACCATATGACTGCCCCACTGACCTCCAGCCACCATACAGACCATATGCCTGCCCCACTGACCTCATGCCACCATACAGACCATATGACTGCCCCACTGACCTCCTGCTGCAATACTGACCATATCACTGCCCCACTGACCTGCTGCCACCATACAGACCATATCACTGCCCCACTGACCTACTGCCACCATACAGATCATATCACTACCCCACAGACCTCCTGCTGCAATACTGACCATATGACTGCCCCACTGACCTCCTGCCACCATACAGACCATATCACTGCCCCACTGACCTCCTGCCACCATACAGACCATATCACTGCCCCACTGACCTCCTGCCACCATACAGACTATATGACTGCCCCACAGACCTCCTGCCTCCATACAGACCATATGCCTGCCCCATTGACTTCCTGCCACCATACACACCATATCACTGCCCCACTGACCTCCTGCTGCAATACTGACCATATGACTCCCCCACTGACCTCCTGCCACCATACAGACCATATGACTGCCCCACTGACCTCCTGCCACCATACAGACCATATGACTGCCCCACTGACCTCCTGCCAATATACACACCATATGACTGGCCCACTGACCTCCTGCTGCAATACTGACCATATGATTGCCCCACTGACCTCCTGCCACCATACAGACCATATCACTGCCCCACTGACCTCCTGCTGCAATACTGACCATATGATTGCCCCACTGACCTCCTGCCACCATACACACCATATGACTGCCCCACTGACCTCCTGCCACCATACAGACCATATCACTGCCCCATTGATCTCCTGCCACCATACACACCATATGACTGCCCCACTGACCTCCTGCCACCATACAGACCATATGCCTGCCCCACTGACCTCCCGCCACCATACAGACCATATGACTGCCCCACTGACCTCCTGCTGCAATACAGACCATATGACTGCCCCACTGACCTCCTGCTGCAATACGGACCATATGACTGCCCCACTGACCTCCTGGCGCCATACACACCATATGACTGCCCCACTGACCTCCTGCTGTAATACTGACCATATGAGTGCCCCACTGACCTCCTTCCACCATACTGACCATATGACTGCCCCACTGACCTCCTGCCACCATACAGACCATATGACTGCCTCGTTTGCCTCCTGCTGCAATACTGACCATATGAGTGCCCCACTGACCTCCTGCTGTAATACTGACCATATGACTGCCCCACCGACCTCCTGCCACCATACACACCATATGACTGCCCCACTGACCTCCTGCCACCATACAGACCATATCACTACCCCATTGATCTTTTGCCACCATGCACACCATATGACTGCCCCACTGACCTCCAGCCACCATACAGACCATATGCCTGCCCCACTGACCTCATGCCACCATACAGACCATATGACTGCCCCACTGACCTCCTGCTGCAATACTGACCATATCACTGCCCCACTGACCTCCTGCCACCATACAGACCATATCACTGCCCCACTGACCTACTGCCACCATACAGATCATATCACTGCCCCACAGACCCCCTGCTGCAATACTGACCATATGACTGCCCCACTGACCTCCTGCCACCATACAGACCATATCACTGCCCCACTGACCTCCTGCCACCATACAGACCATATCACTGCCCCACTGACCTCCTGCCACCATACAGACTATATGACTGCCCCACAGACCTCCTGCCTCCATACAGACCATATGCCTGCCCCACTGACTTCCTGCCACCATACACACCATATCACTGCCCCACTGACCTCCTGCTGCAATACTGACCATATGACTGCCCCACTGACCTCCTGCCACCATTCACACCATATGACTGCCCCACTGACCTCCTACTGCAATACTGACCATATGACTCCCCCACTGACCTCCTGCCACCATACAGACCATATGACTGCCCCACTGACCTCCTGCCACCATACAGACCATATGACTGCCCCACTGACCTCCTGCCAATATACAGACCATATGACTGCCCCACTGACCTCCTGCCAATATACAGACCATATGACTGCCCCACTGACCTCCTGCCAACATACAGACCATATCACTGCCCAACTGACCTCCTGCCACCATACAGACCATATCCCTGCCTCACTGACCTCCTGCCACCATACAGACCACATGACTGCCCCACTGACCTCCTGCCACCATACAGACCATATGACTGCCCCACTGACCTCCTGCCAATATACAGACCATACGACTGCCCCACTGACCTCCTGCCAACATACAGACCATATCACTGCCCCACTGACCTCCTGCCACCATACAGACCATATCTCTGCCTCACTGACCTCCTGCCACCATACAGACCACATGACTGCCCCACTGACCTCCTGCCACCATACAGACCATATGACTGCCCCACTGACCTCCTGCCACCATACACACCATATGACGGCCACACTGACCTCCTGCCTCCATACACACCATATGACTGCCCTACTGACCTCCCGCCACCATACACACCATATGACGGCCACACTGACCTCCTACCTCCATACAGACCATATGACTGCCCCACTGACGACCTGCCACCATACAGACCATATCACTGCCTCACTGACCTCCTGCCACCATAGAGACCATATGACTGCCCCACTGACCTCCTGCCACCATACAGACCATATCACTGCCCCACTGACCTCCTGCCACCATAGAGACCATATGACTGCCCCACTGACCTCCTGCCACCATACAGACCATATGACTGCCCCACTGACCTCCTGCCACCATACAGACCATATGACTGTCCCACTGACCTCCTGCGAACAAACAGGCCATATGTAAGCCCCATTGACCTGCTGCTGTACAGACCATATGACTGCCCCACTGACCTCCTGCCACCATACAGACCATATGCCTGCCCCACTGACTTCCTGCCACCATACACACCATATCACTGCCCCACTGACCTCCTGCTGCAATACTGACCATATGACTGCCCCACTGACCTCCTGCCACCATTCACACCATATGACTGCCCCACTGACCTCCTACTGCAATACTGACCATATGACTCCCCCACTGACCTCCTGCCACCATACAGACCATATGCCTGCCCCACTGACCTCATGCCACCATACAGACCATATGACTGCCCCACTGACCTCCTGCTGCAATACTGACCATATCACTGCCCCACTGACCTCCTGCCACCATACAGACCATATCACTGCCCCACTGACCTACTGCCACCATACAGATCATATCACTGCCCCACAGACCTCCTGCTGCAATACTGACCATATGACTGCCCCACTGACCTCCTGCCACCATACAGACCATATCACTGCCCCACTGACCTCCTGCCACCATACAGACCATATCACTGCCCCACTGACCTCCTGCCACCATACAGACTATATGACTGCCCCACAGACCTCCTGCCTCCATACAGACCATATGCCTGCCCCACTGACTTCCTGCCACCATACACACCATATCACTGCCCCACTGACCTCCTGCTGCAATACTGACCATATGACTGCTCCACTGACCTCCTTCCACCATACAGACCATATGACTGCTCCACTGACCTCCTTCCACCATACAGACCATATGACTGCCCCACTGACCTCCCGACCATACACACCATATGACTGCCCCACTGACCTCCTGCCACCATACACACCATATGACTGCCCCACTGACCTCCTGCCACCATACAATGTGACTGCCCCACTGACCTCCTGCCACTATACAGACCATATGACTGCCCCACTGACCTCCTGCCACCATACACACCATATGACTGCCCCACTGACCTCCTGCCACCATACAGACCATATGACTGCCCCACTGACCTCCTCCCACCATACAATGTGACTGCCCCACTGACCTCCTGCCACCATACAGACCATATGACTGCCCCACTGACCTCCCGCCACCATACAGACCATATGACTGCCCCACTGACCTCCTGCCACCATACAGACCATATGACTGCCCCACTGACCTCCTGCCAATATACAGACCATATGACTGCCCCACTGACCTCCTGCCAATATACAGACCATATGACTGCCCCACTGACCTCCTGCCAACATACACACCATATGACAGCCACATTGATGACCTGCGTCCATACACACCATATGACTGCCCCACTGACGAGCTGCCACCATACACACCATATGACTGCCCCACTGACCTCCTGCAACCATACAGACCATATGACTGCCCCACTGACCTCCTGCCACCATACAGACCATATGACTGCCCCACTGACCTCCTGCCACCATACAGACCATATGACTGCCCCACTGACCTCCTGCCACCATACAGATCATATGACTGCTCCACTAACCTCCTGCTGCAATACTGACCATAGGACTGCCCCACTGACCTCATGCCACCATACAGACTATATGACTGCCCCACAGACCTCCTGCCTCCATACAGACCATATGCCTGCCCCACTGACCTCCTGCCACCATACACACCATATCACTGCCCCACTGACCTCCTGCTGCAATACTGACCATATGACTCCCCCACTGACCTCCTGCCACCATACAGACCATATGACTGCCCCACTGACCTCCTGCCACCATACAGACCATATGACTGCCCCACTGACCTCCTGCCAATATACAGACCATATGACTGCCCCACTGACCTCCTGCCAACATACAGACCATATCACTGCCCAACTGACCTCCTGCCACCATACAGACCATATCCCTGCCTCACTGACCTCCTGCCACCATACAGACCACATGACTGCCCCACTGACCTCCTGCCACCATACAGACCATATGACTGCCCCACTGACCTCCTGCCAATATACAGACCATATGACTGCCCCACTGACCTCCTGCCAACATACAGACCATATCACTGCCCCACTGACCTCCTGCCACCATACAGACCATATCCCTGCCTCACTGACCTCCTGCCACCATACAGACCACATGACTTCCCCACTGACCTCCTGCCACCATACAGACCATATGACTGCCCCACTGACCTCCTGCCACCATACACACCATATGACGGCCACACTGACCTCCTGCCTCCATACACACCATATGACTGCCCTACTGACCTCCCGCCATCATACACACCATATGACGGCCACACTGACCTCCTGCCTCCATACAGACCATATGACTGCCCCACTGACGACCTGCCACCATACAGACCATAAGACTGCCCCACTCACCTCCTGCCACCATACAGACCATATGACTGCCCCACTAACCTCCTGCCACCATACAGACCATATGACTGCCCCACTGACCTGCTGCCACCATACACACCATATGACTGCCCCACTGACCTCCTGCTGCAATACTGACCATATGACTGCCCCACTGACCTGCTGCTGCAATACTGACCATATGACTGCCCCACTGACCTCCTGCTGCAATACTGACCATATGACTCCCCCACTGACCTCCTGCCACCATACAGACCATATGACTGCCCCACTGACCTCCTGCCACCATACAGACCATATGACTGCCCCACTGACCTCCTGCCAATATACAGACCATATGACTGCCCCACTGACCTCCTGCCAATATACAGACCATATGACTGCCCCACTGACCTCCTGCCAACATACAGACCATATCACTGCCCAACTGACCTCCTGCCACCATACAGACCATATCCCTGCCTCACTGACCTCCTGCCACCATACAGACCACATGACTGCCCCACTGACCTCCTGCCACCATACACACCATATGACTGCCCCACTGACCTCCTGCTGCAATACTGACCATATGACTGCCCCACTGACCTGCTGCTGCAATACTGACCATATGACTGCCCCACTGACCTCCTGCTGCAATACTGATGATATGACTGCCCCACTGACCTCTTGCCACCATACACACCATATGACTGCCCCACTGACCTCCTGCCACCATACAGACCATATCACTACCCCATTGATCTTTTGCCACCATACACACCATATGACTGCCCCACTGACCTCCAGCCACCATACAGACCATATGCCTGCCCCACTGACCTCATGCCACCATACAGACCATATGACTGCCCCACTGACCTCCTGCTGCAATACTGACCATATCACTGCCCCACTGACCTCCTGCCACCATACAGACCATATCACTACCCCACTGACCTACTGCCACCATACAGATCATATCACTGCCCCACAGACCTCCTGCTGCAATACTGACCATATGACTGCCCCACTGACCTCCTGCCACCATACAGACCATATCACTGCCCCACTGACCTCCTGCCACCATACAGACCATATGCCTGCCCCACTGACCTCCTGCCACCATACACACCATATCACTGCCCCACTGACCTCCTGCTGCAATACTGACCATATGACTCCCCCACTGACCTCCTGCCACCATACAGACCATAAGACTGCCCCACTCACCTCCTGCCACCATACAGACCATATGACTGCCCCACTAACCTCCTGCCACCATACAGACCATATGACTGCCCCACTGACCTGCTGCCACCATACAGACCATATGACTGCCCCACTGACCTCCTGCCAATATACACACCATATGACTGGCCCACTGACCTCCTGCTGCAATACTGACCATATGATTGCCCCACTGACCTCCTGCCACCATACAGACCATATCACTGCCCCACTGACCTCCTGCTGCAATACTGACCATATGATTGCCCCACTGACCTCCTGCCACCATACACACCATATGACTGCCCCACTGACCTCCTGCCACCATACAGACCATATCACTGCCCCATTGATCTCCTGCCACCATACACACCATATGACTGCCCCACTGACCTCCTGCCACCATACAGACCATATGCCTGCCCCACTGACCTCCCGCCACCATACAGACCATATGACTGCCCCACTGACCTCCTGCTGCAATACAGACCATATGACTGCCCCACTGACCTCCTGCTGCAATACGGACCATATGACTGCCCCACTGACCTCCTGGCGCCATACACACCATATGACTGCCCCACTGACCTCCTGCTGTAATACTGACCATATGAGTGCCCCACTGACCTCCTTCCACCATACTGACCATATGACTGCCCCACTGACCTCCTGCCACCATACAGACCATATGACTGCCTCGTTTGCCTCCTGCTGCAATACTGACCATATGAGTGCCCCACTGACCTCCTGCTGTAATACTGACCATATGACTGCCCCACCGACCTCCTGCCACCATACACACCATATGACTGCCCCACTGACCTCCTGCCACCATACAGACCATATCACTACCCCATTGATCTTTTGCCACCATACACACCATATGACTGCCCCACTGACCTCCAGCCACCATACAGACCATATGCCTGCCCCACTGACCTCATGCCACCATACAGACCATATGACTGCCCCACTGACCTCCTGCTGCAATACTGACCATATCACTGCCCCACTGACCTCCTGCCACCATACAGACCATATCACTGCCCCACTGACCTACTGCCACCATACAGATCATATCACTGCCCCACAGACCTCCTGCTGCAATACTGACCATATGACTGCCCCACTGACCTCCTGCCACCATACAGACCATATCACTGCCCCACTGACCTCCTGCCACCATACAGACCATATCACTGCCCCACTGACCTCCTGCCACCATACAGACTATATGACTGCCCCACAGACCTCCTGCCTCCATACAGACCATATGCCTGCCCCACTGACTTCCTGCCACCATACACACCATATCACTGCCCCACTGACCTCCTGCTGCAATACTGACCATATGACTGCCCCACTGACCTCCTGCCACCATTCACACCATATGACTGCCCCACTGACCTCCTGCTGCAATACTGACCATATGACTCCCCCACTGACCTCCTGCCACCATACAGACCATATGACTGCCCCACTGACCTCCTGCCACCATACAGACCATATGACTGCCCCACTGACCTCCTGCCAATATACAGACCATATGACTGCCCCACTGACCTCCTGCCAATATACAGACCATATGACTGCCCCACTGACCTCCTGCCAATATACAGACCATATGACTGCCCCACTGACCTCCTGCCAACATACAGACCATATCACTGCCCAACTGACCTCCTGCGACCATACAGACCATATCCCTGCCTCACTGACCTCCTGCCACCATACAGACCACATGACTGCCCCACTGACCTCCTGCCACCATACAGACCATATGACTGCCCCACTGACCTCCTGCCAATATACAGACCATACGACTGCCCCACTGACCTCCTGCCAACATACAGACCATATCACTGCCCCACTGACCTCCTGCCACCATACAGACCATATCTCTGCCTCACTGACCTCCTGCCACCATACAGACCACATGACTGCCCCACTGACCTCCTGCCACCATACAGACCATATGACTGCCCCACTGACCTCCTGCCACCATACACACCATATGACGGCCACACTGACCTCCTGCCTCCATACACACCATATGACTGCCCTACTGACCTCCCGCCACTATACACACCATATGACGGCCACACTGACCTCCTACCTCCATACAGACCATATGACTGCCCCACTGACGACTTGCCACCATACAGACCATATCACTGCCTCACTGACCTCCTGCCACCATAGAGACCATATGACTGCCCCACTGACCTCCTGCCACCATACAGACCATATCACTGCCCCACTGACCTCCTGCCACCATAGAGACCATATGACTGCCCCACTGACCTCCTGCCACCATACAGACCATATGACTGCCCCACTGACCTCCTGCCACCATACAGACCATATGACTGTCCCACTGACCTCCTGCGAACAAACACGCCATATGTAAGCCCCATTGACCTGCTGCTGTACAGACCATATGACTGCCCCACTGACCTCCTGCCACAGTACAGACCATATGACTGCCCCACTGACCTACTGCCACCATACAGACCATATGACTGCCCCACTGACCTCCTGCCACCATACAGACCATATGACTGCTCCACTGACCTCCTTCCACCATACAGACCATATGACTGCCCCACTGACCTCCCGACCATACACACCATATGACTGCCCCACTGACCTCCTGCCACCATACACACCATATGACTGCCCCACTGACCTCCTGCCACCATACAATGTGACTGCCCCACTGACCTCCTGCCACTATACAGACCATATGACTGCCCCACTGACCTCCTGCCACCATACACACCATATGACTGCCCCACTGACCTCCTGCCACCATACAGACCATATGACTGCCCCACTGACCTCCTCCCACCATACAATGTGACTGCCCCACTGACCTCCTGCCACCATACAGACCATATGACTGCCCCACTGACCTCCCGCCACCATACAGACCATATGACTGCCCCACTGACCTCCTGCCACCATACAGACCATATGACTGCCCCACTGACCTCCTGCCAATATACAGACCATATGACTGCCCCACTGACCTCCTGCCAATATACAGACCATATGACTGCCCCACTGACCTCCTGCCAACATACACACCATATGACAGCCACATTGATGACCTGCGTCCATACACACCATATCACTGCCCCACTGACGAGCTGCCACCATACACACCATATGACTGCCCCACTGACCTCCTGCAACCATACAGACCATATGACTGCCCCACTGACCTCCTGCCACCATACAGACCATATGACTGCCCCACTGACCTCCTGCCACCATACAGACCATATGACTGCCCCACTGACCTCCTGCCACCATACAGATCATATGACTGCTCCACTAACCTCCTGCTGCAATACTGACCATAGGACTGCCCCACTGACCTCATGCCACCATACAGACTATATGACTGCCCCACAGACCTCCTGCCTCCATACAGACCATATGCCTGCCCCACTGACCTCCTGCCACCATACACACCATATCACTGCCCCACTGACCTCCTGCTGCAATACTGACCATATGACTCCCCCACTGACCTCCTGCCACCATACAGACCATATGACTGCCCCACTGACCTCCTGCCACCATACAGACCATATGACTGCCCCACTGACCTCCTGCCAATATACAGACCATATGACTGCCCCACTGACCTCCTGCCAACATACAGACCATATCACTGCCCAACTGACCTCCTGCCACCATACAGACCATATCCCTGCCTCACTGACCTCCTGCCACCATACAGACCACATGACTGCCCCACTGACCTCCTGCCACCATACAGACCATATGACTGCCCCACTGACCTCCTGCCAATATACAGACCATATGACTGCCCCACTGACCTCCTGCCAACATACAGACCATATCACTGCCCCACTGACCTCCTGCCACCATACAGACCATATCCCTGCCTCACTGACCTCCTGCCACCATACAGACCACATGACTGCCCCACTGACCTCCTGCCACCATACAGACCATATGACTGCCCCACTGACCTCCTGCCACCATACACACCATATGACGGCCACACTGACCTCCTGCCTCCATACACACCATATGACTGCCCTACTGACCTCCCGCCATCATACACACCATAAGACGGCCACACTGACCTCCTACCTCCATACAGACCATATGACTGCCCCACTGACGACCTGCCACCATACAGACCATAAGACTGCCCCACTCACCTCCTGCCACCATACAGACCATATGACTGCCCCACTAACCTCCTGCCACCATACAGACCATATGACTGCCCCACTGACCTCCTGCCACTATACAGACCATATGACTGCCCCACTGACCTCCTGCCACTATACAGACCATATGACTGCCCTACTGACCTGCAAAAATGACTTTCATGATGCTAAGGGCAAAACAGTTATAAACCACAAGAAAGTGAACTACTGGTGACAGGACAAAATTATTTGATAATTCCTATGCATAAATGGAGGAGTGCAGCCTCTACAAAGGGGAGGAGCCATTATAAAGGGGAGGGACCTGTAGAACAGCTTTCACATTAAATACAGGGTAATATAGTAAACACAAGCCACATGCCGTGTAAATAAGGGAGATGGAATAAATCCTCCACAGTGCCACCTACTGAAAGGCAGCATTCCTTCGAGTCAAAGTGGGACTTTTTATACAAGTCTTGCTACAATGACTGGGAATCAAAAGCAAAGCCAGACCCCATGTACATACAGCTGTTTCCAGGTTATTGCCCATCATCGGTGTACAGTAGGAGTCTGGCTTTTGCTAGTGAGAGGCCAGGGACAGGGGTCAGAAACGCTCTTTTCTCCTTAGGGAGAGCAACTATATACTATAAATAAGTGAGGAGACTCAAATGGCCACGCACGCTCCTCTGGGTAATATGCAAATAAGGGAGATGGAATAAATCCTCCACAGTGCCACCTACTGAAAGGCAGCATTCCTTCGAGTCAAAGTGGGACTTTTTATACAAGTCTTGCTACAATGACTGGGAATCAAAAGCAAAGCCAGACCCCATGTACATACAGCTGTTTCCGGGTTATTGCCCATCATCAGTGTACAGTAGGAGTCTGGCTTTTGCTAGTGGCACTGTGGAGGCACTGTGGAGGATTTATTCCATCTCCCTTATTTGCATATTACCCAGAGGAGCGTGCGTGGCCATTTGAGTCTCCTCACTTATTTATAGTATATAGTTGCTCTCCCTAAGGAGAAAAGAGCGTTTCTGACACATGCCGTGTAGAAACACTAGGTGGCAGCAACACACCATTGAATTGTACTAGTGAGTGCCTCAGCACTACAATGTCGCCACCTGGTGGTAGAAGATACTGATTACAAACAGAACTGTAATACGTGCTTTTTATAAATCGTTCTTCTGCTCAGCGATCCTGTCTGCACCGTGTATATAGTGCATCCCTTATATATAATACATCACTCAAGTATAAATAGGGGGAAATAAGATTATATGGGAACAATGGATACATTACCTCCACAATACACTGTGCATGCAGAGACCCCTCCGCCATGCAGACCATATGACGACCCACTGACCTCCTGCCACCATACACACCATATGACTGCCCCACTGACCTCCTGCTGCAATACTGACCATATGACTGCCCCACTGACCTGCTGCTGCAATACTGACCATATGACTGCCCCACTGACCTCCTGCTGCAATACTGATGATATGACTGCCCCACTGACCTCTTGCCACCATACACACCATATGACTGCCCCACTGACCTCCTGCCACCATACACACCATATGACTGCCCCACTGACCTCCTGCCACCATACACACCATATGACTGCCCCACTGACCTCCTGCCACCATACACACCATATGACTGCCCCACTGACCTCCTGCCACCATACAGACCATATGACTGCCCCACTGACCTCCTGCCACCATACAGACCATATGACTGCCCCACTGACCTCCTGCCACCATACAGACCATATGACTGCCCCACTGACCTCCTGCCACCATACAGACCTATATGACTGCCCCACTGACCTCCTGCCGCCATACAGACCATATGACTGCCCCACTGACCTCCTGCCGCCATAGAGACCATATGACTGCCCCACTGACCTCCTGCCACCCTACAGACCATATGACTCCCCCACTGACCTCCTGCCACAATACAGACCATATGACTCCCCCACTGACCTCCTGCCACCATACAGACCATATGACTGCCCCACTGACCTCCTGCCACCATACACACCATATGACTGCCCCACTGACCTCCAGCCACCATACACACCATATGACGGCCACACTGACCTCCTGCCTCCATACACACCATATGACGGCCACACTGACCTCCTGCCTCCATACACACCATATGACGGCCACACTGACCTCCTGCCTCCATACACACCATATGACTGCCCCACTGACCTACCGCCAACACACACACCATATGATGGCCACACTGACCTCCTGCGTCCATAAACACCATATGACTGGCCCACTGACCTCCCGCCAACATACACACCATATGATGGCCACACTGACCTGCTGTCACCATACAGACCATATGACTGCCCCACTGACCTCCTGCCACCACACAGACCATATGACTTCCCCACTGACCTCCTGCCACCATACAGACCATATGACTGCCCCACTGACCTCCTGCCACCATACAGACCATATCACTGCCCCACTGACCTCCTGCCACCACACAGACCATATGACTGCCCCACTGACCTCCTGCCACCATACAGACCATATGACTGCCCCACTGACCTCCTGCCACCATACTGACCATATGACTGCCCCACTGACCTCCTGCCACCATACAGACCATATGACTGCCCCACTGACCTCCTGTCAGCATACCTACCATATGACTGCCACACTGACCTCCTGTCAGCATACCTACCACATGACTGCCCCACTGACCTCCTGCTACCATACAGACCATATGACTGCCCCACTGACCTCCTGCCACCATACACACCATATGACAGCCCCACTGACCTCCTGCCTCCATACAGACCTTATGAAGGCCACACTGACCACCTGCCTCCATACACACCATATGACAGCCACACTGACCTCCCGCCACCATACGCACCATATGACTGCCCCACTGACCTCCTGCCACCATACAGACCATATGACTGCCCCACTGACCTCATGCCTCCATTCAGACCATATGACTGCCCCACTGACCTCCTGCTACCATACAGACCATATGACTGCCCCACTGACCTCCTGCCACCTCCTGCAAAAATGACTTTCATGATGGTAAGGGCAAAACAGTTATAAACTACAAGAAAGTGAACTACTGGTGACAGGACAAAATTGTTTGATAATTCCTATGCATAAATGGAGGGCTGCAGCCTCTACAAAGGGGAGGAGCCATCATAAAGGGGAGGGACCTGTAGAACAGCTTTGACATTAAATACACGGTAATATATTAAACACAATCCACATTCCGTGTAGAAACACTAGGTGGCAGCAACACACCACTGCATTGTACTAGTGAGTGCCTCGGCGGTGCAATGTCGCCACCTGGTGGTAGAAGATACTGATTACAAAATGATGCAAGCACAAGTGTGATCCGTGATTTTTTATAAATCGTTCTTCTGCTCAGCGATCCTGTCTGCACCGTGTATATAGTGCATCCCTTATATATAATACATCACTCAAGTATAAATAGGGGGAAATAAGATTATATGGGAACATTGGATACATTACCTCCACAATACACTGTGCATGCAGAGACCCCTCCGCCATGCAGACCATATGACTGCCCCACTGACCTCCTGCCACCATACAGACTATATGACTGCCCCACAGACCTCCTGCCTCCATACACACCATATGACTGCCCCACTGACCTATTGCTGCAATACTGACCATATGACTGCCCCACTGACCTCCTGCCTGTATATATACCATATGACTGCCCCATTGACCTCCTGCCACCATACGCACCATATGACTGCCTCACTGACCTCCTGCCACCATACAGACCATGACTGCCCCACTGACCTCCTACTGCAATACTGACCATATGACTGCCCCACTGACCTCCTGCCACCATACAGACCATATGACTGCCCCACTGACCTCCTGCTGCAATACTGATGATATGACTGCCCCACTGACCTCCTGCCACCATACGACTGCCCCACTGACCTCCTGCCTCCTTATACACCATATGACTGCCCCATTGACCTCCCGCCATCATATGCACCATATGACTGCCCAACTGACCTCCAGCCACCATACACACCACATGACGGCCCCACTGACCTCCAGCCACCATACACACCACATGACGCCAACACTGACCTCCAGCCACCATACACACCATATGACGGCCACACTGAGCTCCTGCCTCCATACACACCATATGACGGCCACACTGAGCTCCTGCCTCCATACACACCATATGACGGCCACACTGACCTCCTGCCTCCATACACACCATATGACTGCCCCACTGACCTCCTGCCTCCATACACACCATATGACGGCCACACTGACCTCCTGCCACCATACAGACCATATGACGGCCACACTGACCTCCTGCCACCATACAGACCATATGGCTGCCCCACTGACCTCCCGCCACCATACGCACCATATGACGGCCACACTGACCTCCTGCCTCCATACACACCATATGACTGCCCCACTGACCTCCTGCCTCCATACACACCATATGACTGCCCCACTGACCTCCTGTCACCATACAGACCATATGACTGCCCCACTGACGTCCCGCCACCATACACACCATATGACGGCCACACTGACCTCCTGCCTCCATACACACCATATGACGGCCACACTGACCTCCTGCCACCATACACACCATATGACGGCCACACTGACCTCCTGCCTCCATACACACCATATGACTGCCCCACTGACCTCCTGCCTTCATACACACCACATGACTGCCCAATTGACGACCTGCCACCATACAGACCATAAGACTGCCCCACTGACCTCCTGCCACCATACAGACCATATGACTGCCCCACTGACCTCCTGCCACCATACAGACCATATGACTGCCCCACTGACCTCCTGCCTCCATACAGACCATATGACTGCCCCACTGACCTCCTGCCACCTCCTGCAAACATGACTTTCATGATGGTAAGGGCAAAACAGTTATAAACTACAAGAAAGTGAACTACTGGTGACAGCACAAAATTGTTTGATAATTCCTATGCATAAATGGAGGGGTGCAGCCTCTACAAAGGGGAGGAGCCATTATAAAGGGGAGGGACCTGTAGAACAGCTTTCACATTAAATACAGGGTAATATAGTAAACACAAGCCACATTCCGTGTAGAAACACTAGGTGGCAGCAACACACCACTGCATTGTACTAGTGAGAGCCTTAGCAGTGCAATGTCGCCACCGGGTGGTAGAAGATACTGATTACAAACTAATACAAACAGAACTGTAATCCGTGATTTTTTATAAATTGTTCTTCTGCTCAGCGATCCTGTCTGCACCGTGTATATAGTGCATCCCTTATATATAATACATCACTCAAGTATAAATAGGGGGAAATAAGATTATATGGGATCAATGGATACATTACCTCCACAATACACTGTGCATGCAGAGACCCCCTCCGCCATGCGGACCATATGACTGCCCCACAGACCTCCTGCCACCATACACACTATATCACTGCCCCACTGACCTCCTGCCTCCATACACACCATATGACTGCCCCACAGACCTCCTGCCACCATACACACCATATTGTCAGGGTAAAATATTCTAAGTACAGCACCAATCGGGCCCACCCCACTTGCCCCGTTGCCGGCGGTAAGAAGAGACACCACACAGGGAGGTCTGGTATAATTCCTCACACGGGACATGGCTGCGCTTTGCCGACGTGTCGAGCTTTATTACAGATTACATGAGATCTTATACCCTTTGTCCCATCACCATCAAGGGGTGATGGGCTAATAACCATATATGGGCAGTCCGGATTTCCGGCCTGAGACAGTGAAAATTATGTACATGGTTGAACATCTTGATATCTTGTTCCAGCGCTTCTGGGAAAACGGCCAAGTACACGCGGCCTTCATGTCTGGTTCGGTATCATCTCTGAATTTCTAGAACATCTCTCAGCCTTGCAAAGCCTTGGAATATCTGATGTAAGGCGATATATAAGTTTTTTCTCATTTGGAATTGAATAAAACTTGCATATAGGTATAAAGCATAAAAAAACATATGGCAATATATATATATATACCCTCACAAACCCCCCTAAAAAACTTAATATGGAGATCAAGCATCAGACCTTGCACTCTTCCTCGGTCTCCCTTGCGTCAGGGTTTCTCCACTGCCCGTAAGTCCCTACTCCTAAAAGGGAGGGATCCCTACTCACCTCAGAAGGAGGCCATGGATTCCCTGGGCTTATTTCCGGGCATCCATACCCTCTATCTGTACGAGTTAACACCCCGCAGGGTGTGCCCTCGCCGGAACCTAAGGTCTTCTGCACTTTCCCTAGGCAAATGGGAAGTCCACTGACAGTCCATCTTATGAGACCGGGGCGGCGCAGTACTAGTCCATCTCTCCATTCTTCTGGTAACGTACCTGGTTGGCATTATCGGAACTGGCTCTTCATCTTTTTTCAAACAAGGGAAATTTTGGTCTCACATTGTCCAGTCCCTTACTCATACTCTTTTTGATCAAAGGGATAATACACGTACAGGAAGTTACATACCCCACCTCTTTCTGCTAAAATCATATCCAGGGCCACTCTATTTTGGAACACCATGGATGCAGTGGGCCCTAACTGGTCAGCTAACCCTTGTAAAGCATCTCTGCTGTAGTTTACAAACCTCTGCTGATTGTAATAGATATAATTCATCCAATCTACATTATTATTAACAGTGACAAAAACAAATAAGGACTCAAAACCTGCTTTAACCTGATCTCTAGAATTAAATTCATCTGGCACCCCCCTTGGCACTCCTATTGCATATATGTATACATGTGGATCAAAGTTACCACCTGGAGCATCAACTTCCCTCTTAGCACGATGCGGTGTTGGATTCTCACCCTCAGTGTAGGATTCATATTGCACATTTGATTGTATTAATTTGTTCTGAAACAGGGGGCTAGTGTGCAGTAGTCAAAGGTGTGTGTTAGAGGAATTGTACCACATTATAGCATGTAAAGGATATGCAGGATCATTAGTTTTTTCAGTGCGAAGTGTGGATCCAAGTGTGCTCTCCTTCAAGCTTGACTGCAGTTGGGGTGGTGAACAACATCTGGTAAGGACATTCAAACCGGGTTTCTCGCTCAACCTTTTTCACATAGACCCTGTCACCTGGTTTCAGATTGTGACACTCATCTGTAGGACCTGGGAGAAAAGCAGAGACTGCAGAATGCATTATTGACAATTCCTTAGAGAGGCCTATGACAAAATTAACAAGAAAATCATTCCCCAAACTGTGCTACTGAGGCATGTACCCTCCTAAGAAAAAGAAAAACTAATAGAAGACACTCAATTCAAAATTTTACCATTTTCTTATTGCCTTTTGTATCTACTTTCCCACTACTCCGCGGATGGTAGGGTGTGTGAAAAACCTGGAATATACCCAAAGCAGACATGATGTGTTGCATTATTTCACCTGTGAAGTGTGTACCTTTGTTTGACTCAATTACTTCCGGTACCCCATATCTGCGGATTACCTCATTCATGAGCTTCTGTGCGGTTACCTGCTTATTTACTTTGGTAACAGAGTAGGTCCCCAACCTGAAAAACATCAACAACAACAAGCACATATTCATGCTTCCCAACAAGTAGGAGGTGAGTGTAGCCAATTTGCAATCCCTGAAATGGGTAGAGTGGTCTAGGCAAGTGTGATGTGGCAAATTTACTTCTGCCCTGTTGCTTTACGGCAAAGATCATGCAAAACTGGACAAATGATGCAGTAGCTACAGAAAACCAAGGAGCCACCCGTCCTCGTTCAAGCATCGACATCATTGCTGCTTTGAGAGGTGCGTCTTTTCGTGTGTCAGCTGGGCCATCATTGGGCACAGGGACCGTGGTGGGCAAGTGCTGTTGACTGTTCACCATACGCCGTCCCTTTTTAGTCCATTTGTCTTTT
Organism: Eleutherodactylus coqui; assembly: GCF_035609145.1. Classification (NCBI taxonomy): domain Eukaryota; kingdom Metazoa; phylum Chordata; class Amphibia; order Anura; family Eleutherodactylidae; genus Eleutherodactylus; species Eleutherodactylus coqui. Next base: position 199,679,173 of record NC_089844.1, read on the forward strand.
TCTTAACTGTAAAGTCTTTAGCATATCAAAGTCCAAGTTTTTATCAAAGTCCAAGTTTTTATCAAAGTCCAAGTTCATATCAAAGTCAAAAGTTATTGTCAAATTCTTCTTTTCTTCTTTCTTCCACGGCTTGAGGGCCGCTGCTTTTGCTGTGTGGTCTGTGATGGCGTTGCCTCTCGCTTCTCCGGTGTAGGAACTGGTGTGAGCTTTCCACTTTGTCAGGTAGAAGTAGGGCCTCCATGAGGCTCTGCACCGCTGCATCATTCTTAATTGGCTGTCCTGCTGTGGTAAAAAACTGTCTGGCCTTCCATGTTGGGCCGTAATCATGAGCTATGCCAAATGCATACCGGGAGTCAGTGTAAATGGTTGCCGTCTTACCTTCCTCCACTGTACACGCCTCAGCGAGTGCTTTTAATTCCGCTTCTTGTACTGCGACATGCGGAGACATTCTGCTTTTAGGACATCTTGTTGTGTAACCACTGTATATCCAGTGTGGAGTCGTCAATCACCCTGGGTACCATCTATAAAAAACAACTCAAAATATGCATTATTAACAAGGGCTTTCAGTAACTTTTTTAAACTTAAATTTTCTTGTTGCATCACTGCTAGACAATCATGCTGGTATTTTATTTCAAAAAGATCAGAACCTTGTTGTAAAAAATTAAAAAATGGCTTGCAAAAAATTTAAAAATGGCTGAATTTAAAAATGGCTGACTTGCAATACCTAGATCACCTATGCCTTCTCCTCCCCCCCTTTAAACCAGGGTACTCAATTGGAACAATAGTACCCGGTTTAAGGTAGTACAACATTGTAAAAAGATTTGATGGATGCAGATAAGGCCTGTAAGATGTTAGCACCTATAACAGACACATGAGTTACATCGGGGCAGAATAATCTACAAACACCTATTAATATTGGAAATGTGAGATCCCTTTAAGTGAATTCATTATTAGTCTGTTCCTGCCTGCAATGTCTTAGACGGGAGAAAAAAAAACAAAAAAAAAAACTTTTACTAGCTGCTCACGCTCCTCACCCCTCCCTTGGACAAGAAGGATGAAACATTACTACGTACTATTACATCATCTAGCTCCACCCCTTCGATATTGGCTCCGTGCGTCCGTCTTCTCAGCTCATTTCAGCTTAACCGTCTACACGTCCACATCTCAACCAAGCAAAGTCCCATGCATGGGGGGACTTTTATCTCCAGTCATTACCTGCATCACACATTCCACACAGCCCGAACACGGGTTACTAACTCTCATCCATCCATGCTCTCAAGTCTGCTCCGTCACCCCCTATTGAAGGTGTACCAGTACACACAGATGCACGGACAAAAAAAAGTTTGACAAACATACATACATCAGCTGAAAAACATTGAGGTGAGTGCTATAATTTACATGATTCTATTGAGATGAGATTGTGAATGAGCGCTATCTTTGACAAATTATGTGAAAAAAAGTTTGCTGAGTGACTGAGATATTCTATATTTCTTATCTACTGAAGCTATTATATGCTGTATTAAACGCTGAAGTGTTTTAGAATCTGTGACCCTGAATTTGGAGTGAATTCTGAAAGCCCCCACCTTTTTAAAACAAACTGTTATCTCTCTACGAATATGAAACACAGACTGCACAGCCCTGCATTTGAACTCATAATTAACACATATGCTGGGACCTTGCAACATTCATTCTCAACCCCTGTATAAGTAAGAATATATGTTAGAAATTGCTATATTTCTTGCCTACTAAGACAGTATAATTAATTAAATTCATTTCAATTCATTTTAAGCAAGCAAAGATATTATCCAGGGTTATTATTGCATTCTTTCTCTCGCTTCGTTATCTCTTGACCTTGAAGACTAAACATAAGCTCGCAGCTACATGTCAACAAAACTCTTCTCCCCTAAAAGCAAGCTCAGTTAACTATTTGCACATACAGTATATACATATATACACATATATATCCATATCTATTATCTATCTTGTATTATACACATTTTCTTCTTTCTTTGCCAACAAATCACATGCATTGTAACTTTCTTATCGACTTGCTTGTTTCTCATACTTCTCTCCCTTACCTAACTGCCAATATAACCTTCAATAGACACTCTCCCGACACCCTCTTGATCACTTACTGTACTTTTCAACATTTCACTTACGGACACTTTCTTAAACAAATAATGTGTACATACTTTCTCTGACTGTCTCTCTCTCTCTCCTCCTCCTCCAGCATTTTCTAGCAAACCTTGATCTTCCAAGGCACCTCTCGGTCCTAAAGACCTCCCTTCCAGACACCATTTTGTAATCTGCCGTGCGGGTCGGTGTCACACATTTTCATTAGAGTTTTCTTACATTTTACAGATTCATCCGCACGGCGGCAGCCCTTGAGGGGCTCTATCGTCTTTAATAGGATCTTACGCATATTACAACAACAACAACAATAAAAATAACACGCTCCATAGAGTGCATCCCTCTTAATTTTCAAATTGTCAGCCCCTTATATACCGGCAAGACAACCGAGGGCATCTTCTTCCATGGAACCAGTCCCATAAAAATGCATCTCTCTGAAATCAAATCGTTAGCCCCATATATAAGGCAAAACAACCGAGAGTCCCTTTTTCTATGAGACTTATCTCATAGAGTGCGTCTCCTCCTCAGCTAAACCATTAACTAACTAAACTAAACCCCAGGGTCCCTTCTTCTATGAGACAAAATAAAAAGAAAGAGAAAAAAACTTCTGCAGATACAACAAACAATCTCCACTATTGTTAAAACGCTACGGACTTCAACAACAAATAGACTACAGACTAGTTTCTGGGTGACCGATTGGTGCGCATATCACGGTCAGTGGTCCGTGACGGCAAACCCGGAGCCCACACGAGTTACCGTGTAGAACTCTTAACCCAACCTGTCCGGTCACAAACCACAGATAGTCAGTCCCGCTGCAAGACTCGCAGTGTAAAACACAACATAAATATATGCTGGCCTTACCTGGAGTTCTAAGTGAGTTGATCAGGCTCGGTTTGCAGCAGGACGGCTTCTCAGTGGCGTGGATCTGGGTGGAATGCGTTGTAGGCTCTGGATTTGTCGCCCCAGTTGGTTGCGCCATTTGTCAATATAATAAAATATTCTAAGTATAGCACCAATCGGGCCCACCCCACTTGCCCCGTTGCCGGCGGTAAGAAGAGACACCACACAGGGAGGTCTGGTATAATTCCTCACACGGGACATGGCTGCGCTTTGCCGACGTGTCGAGCTTTATTACAGATTACATGAGATCTTATACCCTTTGTCCCATCACCATCAAGGGGTGATGGGCTAATAACCATATATGGGCAGTCCGGATTTCCGGCCTGAGACAGTGAAAATTATGTACATGGTTGAACATCTTGATATCTTGTTCCAGCGCTTCTGGGGAAACGGCCAAGTACACGCGGCCTTCATGTCTGGTTCGGTATCATCTCTGAATTTCTAGAACATCTCTCAGCCTTGCAAAGCCTTGGAATATCTGATGTAAGGCGACATATAAGTTTTTTCTAATTTGGAATTGAATAAAACTTGCATATAGGTATAAAGCATAAAAAAACATATGGCAATATATATATATATATACCCTCACAATATGACTGCCCCACTGACCTCCTGCCACCTCCTGCAAAAATGACTTTCATGATGGTAAGGGCAAAACAGTTATAAACTACAAGAAAGTAAACTACTGGTGACAGGACAAAATTGTTTGATAATTCCTATGCATAAATGGAGGGGTGCAGCCTCTACAAAGAGGAGGAGCCATTATAAAGGGGAGGGACCTGTAGAACAGCTTTGACATTAAATACACGGTAATATATTAAACACAATCCACATTCTGTGTAGAAACACTAGGTGGCAGCAACACACCATTGCATTGTACTAGTGAGTGCCTCAGCAGTGCAATGTCGCCACCTGGTGGTAGAAGATACTGATTACAAACTAATACAAACACAACTGTAATCAGTGATTTTTTATAAATCGTTCTTCTGCTCAGCGATCCTGTCTGCACCGTGTATATAGTGCATCCCTTATATATAATACATCACTCAAGTATAAATAGGGGGAAATAAGATTATATGGGAACAATGGATACATTACCTCTATAATACACTGTGTATGCAGAGACCCCTCCGCCATGCAGACCATATGACTGCCCCACTGACCTCCTGCTGCAATACTGACCATATGACTGCCCCACTGACCTCCTGCTGCAATACTGACCATATGAGTGCCCCACTGACCTCCTGCCACCATACAGACCATATCACTGCCCCCCTGACCTACTGCCACCATACACACCATATTGTTTGGGGGGGTCACAAGGGGACCCGTCAGCTGATGCTGTCTGCTTCCCAATCTGTTTGAATCTTGCGAGTATACTCTGAGGAGTTCAATGGATACCACACCGTATGTGTTAACCAAAGAAATGCCTGTTTAATGTACAATGTATTCAATCTTATACATTTCTACGAAGCAAGTGGCTTTATGCCAGATACAATTACAATTAATAAGCACATGTATTGATTTAAAACATCTCAGCCTCTTATCGGTATGTCTTCCTCTGTGTAGGTGTAATCGGGAGGTACATTCCTGTAAGCTTGTTACTAAGTTTCAACTAGAATTATTTAAAGATAAGAACAGGACAGAAACCTAGTGGTAATCCAATTAATATTTCCAGGTGGATCATTCTAACTGAAATCTAACATTTTTCTCAAGTGAAAGTTGAAATTAATACAAAATATATGTGTATTATAGCAGACAAGCAAAGAGACAAAATGGAGTCTTTGTAGTCCATTTTAAAAGCGTCAACCCTTACACGTATTTGTGGTTAAGCTTAAGAAGATGAAATACACTTATCTTTCTCTTTAGAAAAGCATAAACACGAATTAACCCCTCACATTCTCCCATTTGGACATAGGGTCCACCATCATGCTAGGTACTTCACCCGAGTGGTGCCAGCTCCTGCCAGATTCCCTAGAGTCATGTGGTGGTCCCAAAGTCCATCTGGGTTAAAGTTTAGCAAAAGCTTTTTCACTACAACGTGTGGTACAAGACGTGATTAACTTTAAAGCAATATATATGTGACGAGCAAAATCATTGCTACTTGAAGCATACCTTGTAAAATTCCCATGAACCACCCTCCCAGACCAGAGAACCAATTGGCAGGGTTCAAAGAACTAAATGTGTTACCCCACCAGCTATCTCAGATTTCTGAGTTTTCATTTGTCCATGTAAGCAATTCTTTCGGCGGAACAGTAACAACCAGGAAAAGAAAACTAGTGGCACCAGGTGTGTGTGTGCAAGTCCAACAGTCCTTCACCTGTGCGGTGTTCAGTCCATCTACCAGTATTTGGTGGTGTCTAACAAAGTGGTTCTGGGCATTGTCATTTTGCACCCTCTCATAGGGGCGAAGCATGGAGTGAGGAGTCCAAAAAGTCCATCAATAAACAAAATGTCCTTCATTTTTCCTTCTCATGGGGGGGGGGGGGGGGCAAAGCAGGGCGTGAAAAGTCCCATTAGTCCCAAGACAAGCAACAGTTCCTTCAACTTTTACTGAAGTAGGTGTGGTCAGCAGGACTTGATAGGGCCCCTTGAATCTGGGCCCTAGGGATTTCCGGACACGCCTCTTTACGAGCACCCAGTCTCCAGGTTGTAGAGAGTGTGATACCTCTAAATTGTCTGGGTCTGGAATGGAAGAAAAAGACTAGATTCTGTGTTATTGTTAGTTGGTCACACAGGTGCTTTACATATTCGGCTACTGTGTCATAGCCCTGCTGTAGGGCCTGTGGATGATACAGCCCCAATCTTGGCATAGAGCCAAACAACACTTCTTTCAACTTAAGCGTACCATTTAGTCTTTCAACCTTGTCTGAACTCTGCGGGTGGTATGGGGTGTGAAACGCTTGTTCCACCCCAAAGGCTGACATCACCTCTCGCATCACTTCACCTGTAAAATGTGTACCTCTGTCACTCTCAATTGTCTCTAATACCCCGTATCTGCGGATTACCTCATTCATGAGCTTCTGTGCAGTTACCTGCTTATTTACTTTAGTAACAGGGTAGGTCTCCAACCTGAAAAGAAATCAACAACAACAAGCACATATTCATACTTCCCAACAAGTGGGAGCTGAATGTAGTCAATTTGCAATCCCTGAAATGGGTAGAGTGGTCTAGGCAAGTGTTATGTGGCAAATTTACTTCTGCCCTGTTGCTTAAGGCAAAGATCATGCAAAATTGGACAAATGATGCAGCAGCTACAGAAAACCCAGGAGCCACCCTTCCTTGTTCAAGCGTCGACATCATTGCTACTTTGAGAGGTGCGTCTTTCCGGGCATCAGCTGGGCCATCATGGGGCACAGGGACTGTGGTAGGCAAGTTCTGTCGACTGTCCGCCATACACCGTACTGTTTCTGCTGCTCCCATATTAAGTCCATTTGTCTTTTCCTTCCTTGCTGGCTTTTAACTGTAAAGTCTTTAGCATATCAAAGTTCAAAGTTTTTGTCAATGTCCAAAGTTTTTGTCAAATTCTTCTTTTCTTCCACGGCTTGAGGGCCGCTGCTTTTGCTGTGTGGTCTGTGATGACGTTGCCTCTTGCTTCTCTGATGTAGGAATTGGTGTGAGCTCTCCACTTTGTCAGGTAGAAGTAGGGCTTCCAAGAGACTCTGCACCGCTGCATGATTCTTAATTGGCTGTCCTGCTGAGGTTAAAAAACTGTCTGGCCTTCCATGTTGGGCCGTAATCATGAGCTATGCCAAATGCATACCGGGAGTCAGTGTAAATGTTTGCCATCTTACCTTCTGCCACTCTACATGCCTCAGTGAGGGCCTTCAGTTCCGCTTCTTGTGCTGAGACATGCGGAGGCATTCTGCTTTTAGGACATCTTGTTGTGTGACCACTGCATATCCAGTGTGGAGTTGTCCATCCTCACCCTGGGACCATGTATATAAAAAAAAAACAACTCAAAATATGCATTTGTTAACAGGGGCTTCAGTAACCTTTATTATGGTCACCTGTTCTGGCAAGATGATGGCTTTCATTAGTAAACTTACAGCTTTTCTATTCTTGATCGGCTTGCCTTGAGCTGTGAAGCTCTGCGCGCGCCAGATAGGCCCATAGTCAAGTGCAATACCAAAGGCGTACCTGGAATCAGTGTAGATGTTAGCAGTGGTATCCTTCGCGATTGTACAGGCCTGCGCTGACATGTGTGGCGGCAGTGGTTTTGTACAAGTATCTCATTCAGTGTGACTACTTCAAAACCGGTTACAAACCTTCCTTCGTCATTCATGTATCTGGATCCATCCACAAACAGCTCAAACTGGGGGTTCTGCAGGGGCTTGTCTGTGACATGCGCAAACCCAGCCATTTCCTGGGCCATGAGGGCCACACAGTCATGCTGGTTTCGGGTGTCAAATGCCTCCTGTTCGTCACTCAGGGAGTTGTAAAACAACTGGTCCCCTGTACTTACTCCCCCCATTTGAATCTACGTCACCTAGTAAACGTAAGGTGGCTGGATTCAAGGTAGTGCACCTTTGGAATGAGATGTTCGAGGAGGAATGCACTGCGAGTTCAATTTTTATCTGTCTGGCAAGAGACAGATGTCTATGGCTTACCTGTGTCAGGATACCATGTATGTCATGTGGGGTGTAGAACACCATGGTCTGATCTAGGACAACGTCAGAACTTTTGTCCAGTAGCGCCTGGACTGTTAGAACCGCTCGGACACATGATAGAGACCCTCTAGCCACCGCGTCAAGATGGGCACTGTAGTATGCTACAGGTCGCTTTTTGTCACCATGCATTTGTGTCAGTACAGCGGTGGCGTGTCCCGCCATCTCAGTGATGTACATTTGGAAAGGTTTGTCATAGTCTGGCAGTCTGGTTATCTGTACTTTCAGCTGATGGAAGGCTGACTCGGCCTGCGGGGTTAGGGCAAATGGCCGTGAACCCAAACAGTCGTACAGAGGCTGCATGGTCATGGAGGCAGAGCGTATCCACGGACGACAGTATGAAACCAGTCCCAAGAAGGTACGCAACTGGGCATGGGAGGTGGGAAGTTGCATGTCACTTACCACCTTCGTGCGCTCTGGCGTCAGGTGTTTAGCACCTGGACCTAGGCAGTGGCCCAGGAACACTACGTGAGATTTGCAGAACTGAAGTTTGTCTTTGCTGGCTTTGCGGCCATTCTACTCTGATGGAGGAAACACAGAAGGCTTAGTGATGAATTGAGGTAACTATTTGGGTCAGGAGTACATAAAAAAAAGTAAATCATCAACATATTACAAGAGGGCGGTGCCCTCGGGAATTGGCCAGGCATCTAATACCAGCTTCATGCATCTGGTGAACTGGTTTTGGGCTATTCTGTGCCCCTTATGGCAGCACTGTCCAACAGTACTGCTTTCCTCTGAAAATAAATGCAAACAAATACTGACAGTCTGGCTGGCCCTTTAAACTCTTTCTCTTTAACGGGGAACAAAAGGGGTATTGGCTGAGAAGACACAGTCCTTAAGGGCATTAAGTTAACATAAAGAAGAGACAGTGTCTGCAATTGTATCTTCCTGGACATGTGCCAGGGGGTACTGACGGACCAAGGGGGCTTTTTCCCCTTCCTTTAGGTAGACCATTACCAATGAGACTGACAGTCTGCCAAGGTCCGTCTGTCTGGTAGCCCAAAGGCTCGGAGAATGACATTAAAATCTTGCTCCTCTGCGTGCATAAGAGTGAGGACAGGGAGAGGTGTCGCTTGGTCTGCTGCCATCCGACAGAAGGTCGGGTGACTTTCAGACCCGGGGTGTATACGAGCCTCACCGGACGGGTGAAGTTCGATACAACATCCCAAGGGTCCCATCACATCGGTTCCCAATATGCTTTCAGGACCTTCCAGCACAAGGAAGCGCGTGAGGCATCGCTACCCTTTAAATATTACCTCAAGCGGTTCAGTTTCTGCCAGCTGAATTGGAACTCCTGAAACCCCTTGCACCGATTACCGCTAGACAATTAGGCTGGTATTCTATTTCAAACAGATCAGAACCTTGTTTAAAAATAGCTGACCTGCAATACCTAGATCACCTATGTCTTCTCCTCCCCCCCTTTTGAACTAGGATACTTAATTGGAAGAAGAGTAGCCGGGTTCAAGGTAGTAGTAACATTGAAAAGAATGACAGGAGCACATTGTGGCTAGATTTGATGGGCCAGAAAGAAGTGCTTGGGTTGCACTTGCGTGTATATGCTCCGGATGTCATGAGGGGTGAGGACCACTACGGGGTAGTTCAATACCAACTCCGAAGATTTGTCAACCATTGCCTGTACTGCTGCCACCGCGCACATACATGAGGGAGCTCCTCGAGCCACTGGATCCAGCCTCATGGAGTAGTATCCAAGTGGCCGTGGTTGTCCCCCGTGCTTTTGTGTCAATACTGTCGTCATATGGCCAGAAAATTCAGTACAGAAAAGAATAAATTATAAAGTGTAAAAGGGTGCAGGGGTGAGAGAGAGAAAAGAATGATTGAAAGACAGTCATAGAGTAGTTGCATAAGAGAGGAAACAGAGTGGATCCATGGGCGGCAGCATGAAACAAAGCCCAGAAAGGTGCGGAGTTTAGAAGCAGGTGTAAGTACAGGTATGGCTTTTGTTCCTATGTCAGATGTCTAGTTCCTTGGGCTAAGCGATGACCCAGGAGAACCTTTGTTTTGCAGAATTGGACGTGGCTTACTATTTGTCAGGACCTGCGGAAAGTTCAGTTTCTGCAGTGGCTGTCAAGACAAATACATGAGCCGGATCCACCAAGAGAGCAGTTAGTTTACAAAACTCTTCTGAACTGGCACCTGAGGTCTCAACCCGTACCAATTAGAGATGAGCGAGCACCAAAATGCTCGGGTGCTCGTTACTCGGGACGAAAATTTCGCGATGCTCGAGGGTACGTTTCGAATAACGAACCCCATTGAAGTCAATGGGCGACCCGAGCATTTTTGTATATCGCTGATACTCGCTAAGGTTTCCATTTGTGAAAATCTGGGCAATTCAAGAAAGTGATTGGAACGACACAGCAACGGATAGGGCAGGCGAGGGGCTACATGTTGGGCTGCATCTCAAGTTCCCAGGTCCGACTATTAAGCCACAATAGCGGCAAGAGTGCCCCCCCCCCCAACAATTTTAACTTCTGAAAAGCCCTTATTAGCAATGCATACCTTAGCTAAGCACCACACTACCTCCAACAAAGCACAATCACTTCCTGCATGACACTCCGCTGCCACTTCTCCTGGGTTAGATGCTGCCCCCCCCCGCCCGCACGACCCAGTGTCCACAGCACACACCAAAGTGTCTCTGCGCAGCCTTCAGCTGCCCCCATGCCACGCCACCCTCATGTCTATTTATAAGTGCGTCTGCCATGAGGAGGAACCGCAGGCACACACTGCAGAGGGTTGGCACGGCTAGGCAGCGACCCTCTTTAAAAGGGGCAGGACGATAGCCCACAATGCTGTACAGAAGCAATGAGAAATATAATCCTGTGCCACCGCCATCAGGAGCTGCACACGTGGGCATAGCAATGGGGAACCTATGTGCCACACACTATTCATTCTGTCAAGGTGTCTGCATGCCCCAGTCAGACCGGGGTTTTTTATAAATAGTCACAGGCAGGTAGAACTCCGCAATGGGAATTCCGTGTGCACCCACAGCATGGGTGGCTCCCTGGAACCCACCGGCTGTACATAAATGTATCCCATTGCAGTGCCCTGGACAGCAGGGCTAACGTCAGATTAAATGCAGGTGGGCTTCGGCCCACATTGCATGCCCCAGTCAGACTGGGGATTTTTATAAGTAGACACAGGCAGGTACAACTCCCTATTGTGAAGTCCGTGTGGACGAACAGCATGGGTGGCTCCCTGGAACCCACCGGCGGTACATAAATATATTCCATTGCATTGCCCATCACAGCTGAGGTAATGTCATGTTTAATGCAGGTGGGCTTGGGTCCACACTGCATGCCCCAGTCGGACTGGGGTTCTTTAGAAGTGGACTCATGCAGTTACAACTCCGTGTGGACCGACAGCATGGGTGGGTCCCAGGAAGCCACCGGCGGTACATAAATATATCCCATTGCATTGCCCATCACAGCTGAGGTAATGTCATGTTTAATGCAGGTGGGCTTGGGCCCACACTGCATGCCCCAGTCAGACTGGGGTTCTTTAGAAGTGGACACATGCAGTTACAACTCCGTGTGGACCGACAGCATGGGTGGGTCCCAGGAAGCCACCGGCGGTCCATAAGTATATCCCATTGCATTGCCCATCACAGCTGAGGTAATGTCATGTTTAATGCAGGTGGGCTTGGGTCCACACTGCATGCCCCAGTCGGACTGGGGTTCTTTAGAAGTGGACTCATGCAGTTACAACTCCGTGTGGACCGACAGCATGGGTGGGTCCCAGGAAGCCACCGGCGGTACATAAATATATCCCATTGCATTGCCCATCACAGCTGATGTAACGTCAGCTTTAATGCAGGTGGGCAAAAAATTAATTGGATTACACTGTAGGTGAGGGCCCAAAAAAATTACCAACAGTACTAATGTACCTCAGAAAAATTGCCCATGCCCAACCAAGAGGGCAGGTGAAACCCATTAATCGCTGTGGTTAATGTGGCTTAATTTGTAACTAGGCCTGGAGGCAGCCCAGTTAAAATAAAAAATTGGTTCAGGTGCAAGTTTCAACGCTTTAATGAGCATTGAAATGTATAAAAATTGTTTACAAAAATTATATGACTGAACCTTGTGGGCCTAAGAAAAATTGCCCGTTCGGCGTGATTACGTCAGGTTTCAGGAGGAGGAGCAGGAGGAGGAGGATGAATAGAATATACAGATTGATGAAGCTAAAAGGTCCCCGTTTTTGATGGTGATGGAGAACGATGCTTCCATCCGCGGGTGCAGCCTACGTATTGTTTAGGTATCGCTGATGTCCGCTGGTGGAGAAGAGAAGTCTGGGGAAATCCAGGCTTTGTTCATCTTGATGAGTGTAAGCCTGTCGGCACTGTCGGTTGACAGGCGGGTACGCTTATCCATGATGATTCCCCAGCCGCACTAAACACCCTCTCTGACAAGACGCTAGCCGCAGGACAAGCAAGCACCTCCAGGGCATACAGCGCGAGTTCAGGCCACATGTCCAGCTTCGACACCCAGTAGTTGCAGGGGGCAGAGGCGTCACGGAGGACGGTCGTGCGATCGGCTACGTACTCCCTCACCATCATTTTACAGTGCTCCCGCCGACTTAGCCTTGACTGGGGAGCGGTGACACAGTCTTGCTGGGGAGCCAGAAAGCTGTCAAAGGCCTTAGAGAGTGTTCCCCTGCCTATGCTATACATGCTGCCTGATCTCTGCGCCTCCCCTGCTACCTGGCCCTCGGAACTGCGCCTTCTGCCACTAGCGCTGTCGGATGGGAATTTTACCGTCAGCTTGTCCGCCAGGGTCATGTGGTATAGCATCACTCTCGAACCCCTTTCCTCTTCGGGTATGAGAGTGCAAAAGTTCTCCTTATACCGTGGGTTGAGCAGTGTGTACACCCAGTAATCCGTAGTGGCCAGAATGCGTGTAACGCGAGGGTCACGAGAAAGGCATCCTAACATGAAGTCAGCCATGTGTTCCAGGGTACCTGTACACAGCACATGGCTGTCCTCACTAGGAAGATCACTTTCAGGATCCTCCTCCTCCTCCTCAGGCCATACACGCTGAAAGGATGACAGGCAAGCAGCATGGGTACCCTCAGCAGTGGGCCAAGCTGTTTCTTTCCCCTCCTCCTCATGCTCCTCCTCCTCAACGCGCTGAGATATAGACAGGAGGGTGGTCTGACTATCCAGCGACATACTGTCTTCCCCCGCCTCCGTTTCCGAGCGCAAAGCGTCTGCCTTTATGCTTTGCAGGGAACTTCTCAAGAGGCATAGCAGAGGAATGGTGACGTTAAAGATTGCAGCATCCCCGCTCACCATCTGGTTAGACTCCTCAAAGTTTCCAAGGACCTGGCAGATGTCTGCCAACCAGGCCCACTCTTCTGTAAAGAATTGAGGAGGCTGACTCCAACTGCGCCGCCCATGTTGGAGTTCGTATTCCACTATAGCTCTACGCTGCTCATAGAGCCTGGCCAACATGTGGAGCGTAGAGTTCCACCATGTGGGCACGTCGCACAGCAGTCGGTGCACTGGCAGATTAAACCGATGTTGCAGGGTGCACAGGGTGGCAGCGTCTGTGTGGGACTTGCGGAAATGTGCGCAGAGCTGGCGCACCTTTCCGAGCAGGTCTGACAAGCGTGGGTAGCTTTTCAGAAAGCGCTGAACCACCAAATTAAAGACGTGGGCCAGGCATGGCACGTGCGTGAGGCTACCGAGCTGCAGAGCGTTCTATTCACTACATATTGTACGTGCAAACACTTTGCAAATACATTCGTGTGATGCAGGCATAAGGCTGGTGGTCCATGGGCGGGTTTGGATTGTATTCCCTGTAGTGATAATTTCGGCCGCAGGGAACGCAGTGAACCAGGGGCATACCTAAAGGCGTACCACGGGCCCGGGTGCAAAAGTTCAGCTTGGGCCGTCCGCCCTCCCCCCCAGGCCCTTTCCCCCCCCCTCCCTATACCTGAGGGCCAATGCCCACGTGCAGATTTTACTTATAAAACTGGCGCGTGGCCCCTGCAGGGAGATCCGTGCCTCTTGCTGCCCATAGGGATGCATTAGCATCAGTAAGGCAGCTAAAAGCATGCAGATGAATTCCTTCCTGGCGTGCGGGTCGCATGCACGAGAAGGAATCGCAGCATGCTCCATTTTCCTGTGGATCTGCCACACAGGCGGCTCCCGCAGCTTCCTTTGAAGCCTATGGAAGATGTCCGTATCCGCAGCTGTTTTTGTGCTGTGCCGCGGATATGCGGAAAGACAGATTTTTTAAAAGAAATTGGTGCGCATGTGCAGGATTCAGCAGTGAAATCCGTGCGTGCGAGTGGACATGAGGCCAGATAGATACTAGATAGATACCCCGGGGCCTGGACTACTTCTGTGGTGAGGAGAGCAGCTGTACACAGTGTCAGCAGGAGGGAAGCAGCAAGGAGAGGACCTCATCATCCATGCTCCATGCCATGCTGTGCACGAGTCTGTGTCCTCTCTGCTCCTTCCCTCATCCCCCCTCCTCTTCCCCTGTCCTCATCTAGTCCTTCCTCCTCCTACTCTCGTCTCTGGCTCATGCTGTCGGCCAGACCGCACTAATCAGGCGGCCGCAGACAGTGCGATCTGAAAGTGTACCTGTATATGGTGGAGGACGGCCTCTGGGCCCCCTCAAGCACAGGGGCTGGGTCGCCGGTTCAACCCCTGACAGTATGCGCATGCCCCCTGTCCACGAGTGGAGAATCATTGCGATTCTTCGCTGCAGCCAGCAAGTCGCAGCATGCTGTGATTTGCTGCGATTTTCTGCGGTCAGCCTATCTGTCAGATAGGCTGACAGCGGAGATCCGTCTGACAGCCCCTGCTCCCATATGGCAGAGATCTCCCGCAAGATACCGCAACGCCCGTGGACAGGCAGCCTAAAGATGGTATTATGAAGCACTCAGGAGCGGGGCAGAGCACACAAGGGCAGGTTTATAGGGTAGGTCAGAGGTAGCGACAAGTCAGACCCGCAACAAGACTGGTGAAGCTACAAGGACAGTGGAAGAGGAGCGGTGCCACATACCGATACCCCAGCCAGCAGTGCTACTACCTGAAGAGCAGAGACTCTGGGACTGACAAGGATAGGGACGCCCCTGTGTATAAAGTTCCTCAGTCTCACCAGATTTCGGGTATGTAGCGATCAGCAAGTCCTCTTCTCTGGCCTGGAAACACTGAACACTCTCCCAGTTTTCTGCAAAAGGCCCTAGGAGGGGCATCCCACCGACCACCTTCATCGCAGGACGATTAGCCATGGCTGTAGCCTATATAAGAGAAGAGAATGCAGCTCTGGATGTGACTAGAGCATAATTATAGAACTTGTTTAACCCTTCCTGCTGCAGCCTTTCTCCGTTCTTTGGTGTACCCCATAATGTGCTGGAAAACTCTGAAGTATTAATGTGTGAAAAGACCTAGGAAATAAAATTGTGCCATTATTGGGGGGGGTTACAAGTTTTAATTTTCTTTCTAATATTTAATAAAAAACTCCTATAAACTTGTTTTTAATGGGATTTAAACTTGCAATCTTTTGATCGCTCATACAGTATACTGCAGTACAATAGTATTGCATTATACCGCGTTCTGAAAGGGTAATCTATGAAGGTGTGCCTTGATAGATGGTCATTCATGGCATCCCTGGGGGCCTTCAGGAGGCCCTAGGCTGCCATGACAACCGATCCTAACTCTCCGATAACACTGAAGGCAGAGTGGGACGTTCAGGACCTCCAAACGCCGATTGGGGCATTTAAATGATGCAATGAGAGAGTGTGCAATGTACCAAATTGATAACACTTTTACCTTTTCAGTTGGAATTAGGAGGTGGTTGAGCGTTGGGTCTCACAGGGTGTATACCGGTGTGTAGGGTCCCCCAAAGGGCGCAAGGCCAAGACAGCCAGACTAGAGAAACCCAAAAGTGTGAGGCAGGAGCAGCGTTGTGCCTGCGGTGGAGCACCACCCGCCTGCAGGCTCCTTCACATCAGCATATCTGAGCAGTGCATTTGTAGTAGACATGAAGATTAGTTAGCGTAAAATGTCTATTGATTTGTAATAAACTAGAAGTATTGCACAGCTGTAGTGATTTAACTCTGTAGAGGCTAATGGCTTGCATAATTTCATTATGGTAATTGCAGGACAATGGCATGATGAAAGATGTGTGTTTTATAACTTTAGCCTAATATAAAGCTCCACTACATAAGGAAAGAGTTAAAGGGGTTGTCCCGCGGCAGCAAGTGGGTCTATACACTTCTGTATGGCCATATTAATGCACTTTGTAATGTACATTGTGCATTAATTATGAGCCATACAGAAGTTATAAAAAGTTTTATACTTACCTGCTCCGTTGCTGGCGTCCTCGTCTCCATGGTGCCGACTAATTTTCGCCCTCCGATGGCCAAATTAGCCGCGCTTGCGCAGTCCGGGTCTTCTGCAGTCTTCTATGGAGCCGCTCGTGCAGAATGCAGGCTCCGTGTAGCTCCGCCCCGTCACGTGCCGATTCCAGCCAATCAGGAGGCTGGAATCGGCAATGGACCGCACAGAAGAGCTGCGGTCCACGGAGACAGAGGATCCCGGCGGCCATCTTCAGCGGTAAGTATTGAAGTCACCGGAGCGCGGGGATTAAGGTAAGCGCTCCGGTAAGCTTTCTTTACCTCCCTGCATCGGGGTTGTCTCGCGCCGACCGGGGGAGGGTTGAAAAAAAAACAAACCCGTTTCGGCGCGGGACAACCCCTTTAAATCACATTCCTATACTGTGTGTTTTACTTGTATGCATTTTGGGCGTTCTCCTCCCACCTCCCCCCACCTTCAACTTCTCCAACAAAGGAATTACTTTAAAGGGGTTGTCTTGAGGAAGCAGTGAATTTTTTTTTTGCCCAGTCCCCCTAATTAAGCATACATTACTAAGCCCCCCTGTAAATGACTTTTCTAGCTGGTTTGTACTTACAGTTCCAGCGTTTCAGCAACTTATAAAAATTTTCCCAAGATGGCCGCCGGCTCTTTTCCCGTCGCTTGCTGTAGCCCGACGTGCGCGCTCCCGAGACGCTACCAGCTGTGTCTCCCTGACAACCAGACGCCCCGCAGCCGCCGACCGGACCCCGGGATTGAACGCGGCCGACCAGTCACCCATCGCCAGGGAGCAGGTAACCGGCGCTAGCCCCCGGCTCCCCAGCGCTACGCCCCGGCTCCCCAGTGCTACGCCCCGGCTCCCAAGCGCTACGCCCCGGCTCCCCAGCGGTAGGCCTCGGGGCCCAGCGGTAGGCCCCGGGGCCCAGCGGTAGGCTCTGGGGCCCAGCGGTAGGCTCCGGGGCCACAGCAGTAGGCTCGGGGGCTCAGCGGTAGGCTCCGGGGCCACAATGGTAGGCTCCGGGGCCACAGCGGCAGTCAGTCACGCGTCACCCCCGTCAGTCCGTCACCGATCACTTACCTGGGCGGCTGGGCTGGGCTGGGCTGGGCAGCTCTGCTGGAGGGCTGGGCGGCTCTGCACCTTCCTCTAAGAGAGGATGGTAGCAGAATGGCCTCTCCAGCGCGCTCCCGAGAAGATACAGCTCGTCTGCGCATGCGCAAAAGAGCTGTAGCGGCGAGCACACTGAAGCGGCTCGTGCTCAGAGCAGAAGACCGGACTGCAATTTAGACGGAACCATGGAGACGAGGACGCTAGCAACGGAGCAGGTAAGTGAATAACTTCTGTATGGCTCATAATTAATGCACGATGTATATTACAAAGTGCATTAATATGGCCATACAGAAGTGTATAGCCCCACTTGATTTCGCGAGACAACCCCTTTAACTGACCGCATGCTGAGAGGACAAAGTCCACACGTACACTGGACTTGAGAGAAGGTGGGGAGGGAGGCAGGGAATTCTATATGACCCAGCGAATAAGAATATGTATACGTTACTGATGTAATCTGTTATACGCCCATAAAAGGCAGGTATTATGTGTTTCAATAAATTAGGGCTCTGGAATTGTAACTCCAGAGAGCTGGTTGAGCTTCAAGGCTGATGACTTTTGTCGGATTGGTTTCTTTCATTATGTGTGCACACTATACAATTAGGAAGCTACAGAATACCCTGAAACCTGCTGGAGAAAAATATGATCCAGTACAATTTGGCGTCCCTTGGTGGGCCGGGTAGATTTGTGATTTTTTTTTTATTCTGGAAAGATACAGAGACTGGTAGATAAAACGCAGAACTCAGGGGCCCGAAAATCTACGGAATATGGTAAGATAGCTTTATGTTAATCTACCTGTGTGAGATGACTTCTGTCTGTTTATCTGCCCACCTCTACAGCCAGAGTAATAAATCACTGAAAGGCAGGTAATATAGTTCTGTCTACCCGATTATCACCGTTTAACCTGTCTAGTGGTATTCTGTATGCTGTGAATGTTGTGTCTGAGGCGGTTAAAGATTGTGTATACAAGACCAAGAGACAGATTCTGTGAGGGTTAATGTGTCAGAAGGGCGGACTTGGCTGTATAAGCCTGAGGGAGCGCGCCCGGGGCGCACTCTCCTATGTAATAGTGCACGGTTTGCTCTAATACACTTGGAGAGCGAGGCCAGGAAAATTTTAAATAGGCGTATGCACTTGTATGATCGAGCGTGGTATATGCTCTAATACGTAAGGAGGGATACGCAGGGGTTAAAATAGGCGTATTTACCTGTATGATCGAGCGTGTTATGTTCTCATATGTGGAAAGGGATACGCGGGGATTATAGCCGTGGTGTGAGACGGCTTGATACTCCAAATACTGTTAGTCTTGGTCACTGAATATAATCGTCAGTCTTTGTGTATAGTCAAAGGTCTTGTTTAAAGAATGTGCAGTGTTTGTTACTGGGGGTTTTACTGATAAGAGAGTGGGCTGATGTTAAGCCACTGAGCATTTCTCAGTTAACCCGTCTGTTCCTTTTGTTTTGTGTTTATACAGTTAATGTACATTGTGATTTGCGAGGTAAGAAGAGATAGGTGGAATCTAGTAAAGTTTTACTGCGTCCAGAAATTTCAAATAGGATAGAATGAGCAGGCAGAATAGAATACGGCATAGATCTAGGTTGTCTAGGAATTCTAGAGAATGGTGGGAAAAAAAGCAAGCAAAGATAAGGATCAGGAAAGTTGCTGAAAGAAAGGAATGTTGGGTTGTAGACAGACCGCAGAAAGGTTTTCAGAAGATAAGCAGGAGTCCCTGGCAGACAGAATGGTGCTTTAGATTGCTAGGAGGTTGTATAATGTAGGAAAGGGGTTCGCGAGCAGAATTGGGGGGGGGGGGAGTGTAGTGGGGGATGTGTATTGCCTGTATCATGAACAATGTAATGCCTTTGTGTTGACTATAGCCCATGCCTATAATGGCGGCTGCACTTGCAATGTTTAAAACCCCCACATAGTGTGACTCTGCAGCAAGTGTGGTGAGCCCTGCCCCCATCCTGAAATTACTTCCCCCCATTTGCTCACTTTCAGGGTGTGTGACGTTACTTCCGGTCATTCCGATCCGGGACAGGACTAAGCCCCTGCCCCTTCCTCCTCCAGCAGCCATCTTGCCTCACCTGGGCCTTTCTGCCTCTGGTGGCCCCTTTCTGCCTCTGGTGGCCATCTTGCTGCACTTGGGAGGCCTACATTCCCCAATGCCACTGTATCTAGTGCTAACATCAAGATTGTCTGAAGTAAGGTCTTGTTTGACCAGACTTTGTTACACTCCAAAATGTGGCCACCTTGGATGTGTGATAAGTTCAGGGAAACAAACCTTTGTTCTTTGTGAAGATGCAGCTTAGGACATAGTAGATGACTAAGCTGGTTTATAGTGTATAGAAGATTGGAGTTGATGCATGGAGGACAGAAGCCGTGAACCCATGAGTAGGGGACGCCCTCTCATGGTGTGTTCCCAGGGGCTCTGTTTTCCGCTGCCTGCTTCTCCAATGGATGTTCAGACAGATGATGTTAAAGGGGTTGTCCCGCGGCAGCAAGTGGGTCTATACACTTCTGTATGGCCATAATAATACACTTTGTAATGTACATTGTGCATTAATTATGAGCCATACAGAAGTTATAAAAAGTTTTATACTTACCTGCTCCGTTGCTAGCGTCCTCGTTCCCATGGAGCCGACTAATTTTCGCCCTCCGATGGCCAAATTAGCCGCGCTTGCGCAGTCCAGGTCTTCTCCTGTTCTCTATGGGGCTCCGTGTAGCTCCACCCCGTCACGTGCCGATTCCAGCCAATCAGGAGGCTGGAATCGGCAATGGACCGCACAGAAGAGCTGCGGTCCACGGAGGAAGAGGTTCCCGGCGGCCATCTTCACCGGTAAGTATAGAAGTCACCGGAGCGCGGGGATTAAGGTAAGCGCTCCGGTAAGCTTTCTTTAGGTCCCTGCATCGGGGTTGTCTCGCGCCGAATGGGGGGGGGGGGGGTTGGAAAAAAAAAAAACCGTTTCGGCGCGGGACAACCCCTTTAAGGAAGGATCCTACAGATGGAATAATTTCCCTACAGTCACCCAGCAAACTTTTTCACGTAATTTGACTAAGTAGTTTTGGTTTTTACGTGAGAAAGAGGGACTTAATTGCTCAGAGTAGGATGTCAATTCATCCGCATTCTTTTTAGTTTTTTTCCTTATGTCTTTGTATATTCTAGTGTCAGTCTACACTGAAGGTATAATTATATTCTGACAGGATAGTGAAAGTTAAACGGTGAAATTCCCTGGATGCTATTTCACTGGGTGGCTGTAAATTTTGCTTGCGTTGCGCCTCCTTGTGTTAGAAATGCTAACTGCGACTTGAAAAAAAAGGATATTTTCGCTCAGACTTCGCTGCATACAATGTCACCTTGACCTACAAAGTGCTTGTTTTTGTGCCTCTTGGTTTCCTTTTTCAACGTTGTACTAGTTTGAACCCGACTACTCTTTTTTCAATTGAGTATTCCGGTTCAAAAGGGGGGAGGCATAGGTGATCTAGGTCATAGGTGATCTAGGTGTTGTAGATCAGCTATTGGATTTTTAAAAAATAAATAAATAAAATAAAAAGGAAATAAATGATTTTGTGCTACAAGACTCTGATCCATGTGAAATAGAACATCAACATGATTATTTAGTACTGATACAGCAAGAAACTGCAGGTATGCAAACAGTTACTGGAACCCCTGTTGACAATGCATATGTTGAGCTTTTTGCAGATGGTACTAGGGTGAGGATTGATGACTCCACATCGGATATGCAGTGGTCACACAACAAGATGTCCTAGAAGCAGAAGCTCTGCCTCCGCATGTCTCAGCACAAGAAGCGGAACTGAAAGCCCTCACTGAGGCATGTAGAGTGGCGAAAGGTAAGGCGGCAACCCTTTACACTGACTCCTGGTATGCATCTGGCATAGCTCATGATTACGGCCCAATATGGAAGGCCAGACAGTTTTTTACCTTAGCAGGACAACCAATTGAGAATGGTGCAGCGGTGCAGAGTCTCATGGAGGCCCTACTACTACCTGGCAGAGGAGAGTTCACACGGATTCCTACAATGGAGAAGTGAGAGACGACACCCTCGCCGACAGCACAGCAAAGGCAGCGGCCCTCAAGCCGTGGAAGAAAGAAGAAAAGATACTGACAGCATGAGTCAGTGGCAAAAACTTTGGACATTGACAGAATTTGGACTTTGATATGCTAAAGACTTTACAGTTACAAGCCAGCAAGGAAGGAAAGGATAAATGGACTAAAATGGGAGCAGCAGAAATAGAACCGTGTATGGTGAACAGTCAACAGCACTTGCCTACCACAGTTCCTGTATCCCATGATGGCCCAGCTGACGCACGGAAAGACCCACCTAGTAAAGCAGCAATGACGTTGATGCTTGAAAGAGGACGAGCGACTCCTGGGTTCTCTGTAGCTGCTGCATCATTTGTCCAGTTTAGCATGATCTATGCCATAGGTGAGACAGGGCAGAAGTAAATTTGCCACATCACACTTGCCTAGACCACTCTACCCATTTCAGGGATTGCAAATTGACTACATTCAGCTCCCACTTGTTGGGAAGTATGAATATGCGCTTGTTGTTGTTGATGTCTTTGCAGGTTGGAGGCCGACCCTGTTACCAAGGCAAACAAGTAAGTAACCGCAAAGAAGCTCATGAACGAGGTAAACTGTGAATATGGGGTACCAGAAGTGATTCAGAGTCAGACAGAGGTACAAACTTCGCAGGTGAATGTAACATGTCATGTCTGCTCTGGGTGTATCCCAGGCCTGTTGCACACTCTACCACCCTTAGAGTAGTGGAAAGGTGGAGAGACTTGGTGGCACGCTAAAAAGCACGATACTTAAAATGACGCCGAGAATGGGGCTACTTTGGAAAGACTGTCATCCAATAGCCCTATTCAGTGTTAGATATGAACCCAGGGGGGATCATGCATTATCTCCCTACGAGATTGTTTGGGCTAGCCCCAAGGCTAGGTTGCTACTATCCTCAGTAGTTACAATTGCAATCTGATGTGTTGACTAAGTATGTGATGTCCGTTGTTAAAGCACTAACCAAAACCTATGCACAGGTGTTCTCTTCCAGACTTAGAGGCAGACACTGCGACACATATCTTGCAGCCTGGGGGTTGGGTGTGTGTCAAGAAGTTCCTCAGGAAGCACCCTCTTGAGCCCCGATTTGATGGTCCCTACCAGGTGCTTCTGACTACTGCCACAGCTGTGAAACTAGCCGAAAGACCTATATGGATCCACGCTTCATACTGTAAGAAAGCCTCAGATCCGGGAGACCAGTCTTAGTTGTGCCGAGGACATTACTCTGGTTGGGGCTAGTGAGAGAGGAGGGTGGCAACTGGAATCCTTAGTCGGAAGAATATGAGGGTACGGTTACCTTCTGGTATAACTCGTCCAACACTCAAGTGGCCGCATATTCCTTCGACTATTGTACTGTGGTCCAGTGTCTAGGCGCAAAATCCCACCGCAGATCAGATTTAGCTCAGTCCAGCTGGTTATATGACTTATATACCCGGGGAATACAATATGTGTGCGCCACTGATAATGTCTGGGGAGAAGACTGCCGTTATTGGGGATCAGTGGGATGGAACACAGGAACCGACTGGTCCTATAAAGTGCCTTAAATAAGAATAATAAGGATAGCGGGAAATCCCTAATGAGTCGTATGACCCTCCTTAAGAATAATAAGGACAGTGGGTATTGGAAGGCTGAACTTAGTATGTTACTTGGTTTTAATATGGTTCTTACACTAACCATGAAAAATCCAAGCCCGGGGGACTTACAGTTTGGGGACATACCGGTACGGGAGGACAGATCCCTTAGGGAAGTTTAAAATAAGGTATATGGTAGATGCTCCCGAATGGAGGCCTTCACTTAGTCCTCTGCCCATAATTAACCCTCTCCGCCGTAAGATAAAGACCTTAAAGAACATGATGATCATAGCCGACCCTACCTTTGAGGACACCTTGACAGAAGAGACTGGCTACTCCGACCAGAATCTCTGGTTGGAGTTGATGAGGTACAATGATAACAAGAGCAACAAGTCTAACTGTTGCGTGTGCGGTAGTGCCCGACCACACTCAGGGATGGTCCCCCTAAATCTCACTGTAGATGCTGAAGAGTGTTTCCTTAGTTTCGTCATTAACACTTCCACCAATTACACTGTTTGTGAGAAGTGGAAAAAGGAATACTCTATAACTACTTAAGTGTTTTGCACCAGAGAGAGTATTACTGACTACCCTGGAAACTACACCTGCCATGCAAACGGGCAGGGGGGAGGGAGATTTTTGGGGAATTCACTAACGGGTATTGCTCCTCCTACGGTACGATAGGAGGGGAATGGATGCAGAATCAGGTCCAGTCCTTAGGAGACGTTTACTGGCTTTGTGGGAACATGAGGTGCAGGACCCGCCTGGAAGGTAATTGGGCAGGGGAGTGTGCCTTAGTAAAGCACTTATGCTCCTCCACATCCTGTCAGACAGCATTGAGGATAATGAGGTTACCCCCAATAGTTACTTTATCTCGATCCAACTCTGCTGTGTTCTGTGGTTATCCTGTCATGTTGGTCTATCCTTGTTTTCTGCATAGGTACGGCGGTTCCTTCCAGTCTTGTCACTAGGCAGTATAGGGTCAGTGTTGGCGGCCTGGACCTGACCACCTTCAGGGCTATCTCCAGGAGGGACATTGGTGTGGGTGAAGATCAGGGAGTCCCACGCTGTGCGTACCTGTGCACACTACTAGTATTGTAACATTACACTAGAGCGAGAAGAAAGACCCCAGGTGGTAGTTTCGATCTTCACGCATACATTGACGTCATAGGACAGCCAAGGGGGGTACCTGACGAGTTTTAAAAATTAGAGGCCGAGTTAAAGCTGGATTCGAGTCCATTTTTCCGATCATTATGGTAAATAAAATGTTGACTGGATTAATTATGTTTATTATAATTAGCAGCGGTTTATAAATTACACTGGAGATGCCTTATAGGGACTAGTTGACCAATTAGGACTTACCTCGACTATGACTTTTCAAAATAGAATGGCCTTAGATATGATTTTAACTGAAAAAGGGGAGTGTCTGTAAGATGATAGGGGAGACTTGTTGTACCTAATCTCAGACGACACGTGACCCGCGGGTAAAGACGCAGTTGCCATTAAGAAGCTGACCGTACTAACTAAAAAGAGCTAACCTTCGGGACCAGTACTTTCCATGGATGAGTGGTGGCAAAGGATCCTGGCTCAGATAGGTGTCGCTGTTGTATGTGAACTGATTATCTTTTCCGTTCTAGTCTGCTGTGTTATCCCGTGTCAGAGAGACCTGTGAAACTGATGCTGGAAAAGCCGCTTCCACAATGAGTTTGCTGGATGTATCTCCAGAAGGAGTGGACAAGTCCTACACCGCCTTGAAGACCCTAAATCGAACCTTCAACGTGCTCCAGTTATAGGCTCACGCGCAGAGAACTGGGAAAACTTGACGGGGAGAGTTAGAGAATAGACATTTTAAGGGGGGATTGTAGTAGACATGATGATTAGTTAGCGTAAAATGTCTATTGATTTGTAATAAACTAGATGTATTACGCAGCTGTAGTGATTTAACTCTGTAGAGGCAAATGGCTGCATAATCTCATTATGGTAATTGCTGGACAATGGCATAGTGAAAGATGTGTGTGTTTTATAATGTTAGACTAATACAAAGTTCCACAGCAGCTTCTAAGAGTTAAATCACAATACTATATGTATACTTGTATTCATTATTGGGTGCTTCCCCAGCTCTACCTCCCCCAGACTGAAACTTCTCAAAGGAATTCCTTTAGCTTGAGCGCATGCTGAGAGGACAAAGTCCACAGGTACACTTGAGACTTGAGAGAAGGTGGGGAGGGGGGCGGGGAATTCTATATGACCCAGCGAATAAGAATATGTGTATGTTACTGATGTAATCTGTTGCACGCCCATAAAGGGCAGGTAAATGTGTTTCAATAAATTAGGGCTCTGGGAATTGTAACTCCGGAGAGCTGGTTGAGATTCAAGGCTGATGGCTTGTGTCCGATTGGTTTCTTTCATTATCTGTGCAATTAGGAAGCTACAGAATACCCTGAAACCTGCTGGAGGAAAATAAGATCCAGTACAATGGAGCATGCTGCGGGTGATTTGCCGCACGTGCGATCCACACGGTAGGGAAAAAGGACACCCGCAGGTATTTACTTACCTGCGGGTGTCCAATGCATCCCTATGGGCGCGGATCACGTGTGCGGGACACCAGCGCGGATTTCCTAAATCTATTTAACCAGTGGACATGAGGCCTAAAGAGGTGAAATCTGCTGTGGATATGGACCAAAATACGTATCAAAATCCACAGAAAATGGGACAGAAAATCCCCCCAAACCGTCCGTGTGTGAACAGCCCCCAGGGGGGCCGCTGCTCATGGGCCAGTGCTCAGTGGCCGGCCGGTCCCTGCTGAGCAGGATAGAGTCACACGCTCTAGGCTCGGGTCACTTTCTACAATCTGCTTTGGGCTCTCAAATGGGTTTTCTTCCTACTTACAGCAGCGGCAGCGTTTAGCGCCATTTTATGTTATTCGCCGTTTTTGTATCACTTGGTTTATTTCAGAGGAAACAGGAATTCCCGGATGGTAACTTTCATCACATTCAGCCGCGTTCAGATGGGCGTATTTTACTTCCGTATTTGGTCCGTGTTTTGCGGACTGTAATGCGGCGCTAATGTAAATCTGTGCATCTCTTCACTCCGACGTATTTTTCGCAGCCATTTTTTGAAAATTCAGCATTATTTCTGTTTTCGCCTCGTTTTGTTGTTCTTTCCTATTGGACAAATCTGGATCGGTATTCGTCCAGTAAGAGAAAATATGCGGAATCCAAAACCTCCAATGCTGATGGCGTCCGGCTGTGATGTCACCTGCAGCATGTGCGTATGACGGATACGTATTGTGGGCGTGTGATAATATGCGCGGCTCAGCCTTAGGCCTGCGTCACACCAGCGGCAGCGGATTTGCGTTCGCATTTGTGCTGCGGTTTTTCGGAATGAGCGTTGCGTATTTGTGCGTGCAGAAAAACACGTAACAATGCCGCAGCCAGTGAAATGGCCAATCAGTGTAATGAGCTCACGATGAGTTCTCTTCCTGTGCAAATGTGGAGGAATATAGAGCGAGCCGCGTTTATTGTTTGAGATATGGAATTACGCAAGCAAAACCGCACTTGTGCGTGAACGCATACGGGTTCTATGTTCTGTATATCGCGCGCACAAAATGTTCAGACGCAAAAACCGCATGCAAATGTGCCCATTTGTGGCAAGTCTCAGGGCGGAGTCACACGGGCGCATTTGCGCATTACATTTTCGTCTGTGCGATATGCTGAGAACAGAACCGCTGATTTCAGTGAATTTGCGCACAAGCGCTTTTTTTGCGTACACAATTACGTTGCACGAACAAACAGCGCGCTCTATTTCCCTGCGCAGTAAATGAACATGTTTGGCGCACATTAAATAATTTGGCCGTTTTGCTGGCTGGAAGCGTCGGCGGTCGTTTTTCACACACAATTGCGCACGACTTGCTTGTGCAAAAAGTTCAGTAAAACCTGCAGTTGTGGCACAAATACTCATCCGCAAAAACACGTCCGCGCGTGAATCCGGTCCGGGACCAACGCCCTGGGGGTGCGGCCCAATACATAGCCGTGGCTGCTAACACCGCGCACATTGCAGCTATGTCCGCACGGATTTGCAGAATTCGCCCCTCATCTGACGAGGTGAATCGGCACAAGATCCGGCGCTATGATTGGCATTCGGCGGACCCACAATCCCCTCCGCAGTCAATGTCCGCGCCTAAGGCCTCTCACACGGGCGCAGTTAGCTGCGTGCCAGGAGGTATGCAGTGACATGGGTACTTGCTGCGTGCCGCCATGCCCCGTACCCAGTATTGATGGGTATGTGTGCCAACATGGAGCGCGCCATGATGTTTTGCGCACGTATTTCTCATGCTGAGTCACAGTAAAGTCTATGGGAGATCGGTCCTGCGTATTACACCACACACTGCAGACGTAATACAGTGACCAGACGCTGGGGGGAGGGATTGCTAGTCCAGCAATGTCCTGCCCTCTTCTGCCATCTGAGGTAATATCCCCCACACTGTGGCCCCCGGGGCCCCTGCACGGACATATAGCGGGGCATGTATCACTCTCTCACGTTCTCCTTCCTTCATCCCGGCTGTCACTTTGACAGAAACTGCGTTTTCCCGCGTGAAATTTGCCGTCCTCTCATTGGCTGGCGAGAAGGAGTACTTGACAGTGATTGGCCAATCGCTGCGTGTGCCTCTGGATGATTGGACAGTAAGATTTCAGCACCCAGCTATGGCTGTCAGACTGTGCCGCGTTGTGGGACCGGGCGGCGGAGAGATGAGTGACCGGGGAGGGTGTACGGGGGGCAGCCCGGGGGTCCACAGAGGAGCTGGGGGCGCGGGCGGGCTGTACTGTGATATAAAGTTGGCTGTCATTGAGGTCCGCCTCGGCGGACGGGGATTGTCTGAGCGAAGGAAGGTCGGCTTCAGCCCCGGCGGACGAGGGTTGTCGGGGGAAGGTCGGCTTCAGCCCCGGCGGACGAGGGTTGTCGGGGGAAGGTCGGCTTCAGCCCCGGCGGACGAGGGTTGTCGGGGGAAGGTCGGCTTCAGCCCCGGCGGACGAGGGTTGTCGGGGGAAGGTCGGGCTCTGCCCCTGCGGTCGGGTGCTGTCAGGAGGAGGGGGAGGAGGTCACCTTTGCCCCGGCAGATGGGGATTTAGTTTGTGGTACCGTTCTTTAAGTAGTGTGATTGCTGGTGAGCCGCAGCGGGTACAAAGGTTGGTCCCAAGTTGCCCCTTAACCCTTTAAGGACGCCGTCCTCTTTTCCATCTTGGTTTTTTCCCGCCTCCGTTATTGCCCGTTGCTGTCGCTGTTATCAGGGTGTTTTGTTGTAGTTTTCCGCGGTTCCATATAATGTACAGGAATCCTAAATGCAGTAAGATGAATAATCCGACATTCCGCCGTTTTCTCGTTTGTCTCGTTTCTACGGCACAAAAACCGCAACAAAAGTGACAGAACGTTATTTTCTGTGAGATTCTTGTTTTTCAGCCATTTAATGTTTTTGAGTTGTTCTGCCGCCGTCCTCCGACCGCTGTATCTTAGTTATTTCCCCGTCGCTGTGCGAGGGCTCATTCTGCGCGGTACGTCCTGTTGTTTGCGTTGCCGCCATCTTGGAATACATACAACTGTTTGATCGCTTTTCATTGCATTTTTACTTTCAGACGGGGGGGGGGGGGGGCGCATTTCTGGTGTTCTGTACTATTTTTTTCCCGGCCGTTTACCATGTGACATAAATAACGTGTTACTCTGATAGATCAGACTCTTACGGACGCGGCGATACCAGATATGGATTTTTGTTTTATTACTCAGGTTTTTATTGTAAACATGGAAAAAAATTTTTTTAAACTTATCATTTTTTTTAATAATTAGTACAACTTTTTTCACATTTTTTCCTTTTTAGCCCCCACAGGGGACCACAGCTGGCGATGCTTTACATCATACTGCGATCGGGCATCCCCACGGGGGCGGCTTGAAAGGCATTCTGCCAAGACAGCCCTGGGGCCTTTCAGAAGACCCCCAGTTGCCATGACACCCACACTGCTCCCTGCGATCTCATCTCGGGTAGGGGGGCAATATGGGACCACTGAACACCATTGAGGGCATTTAAAGTGTAAATAGTGCCAAGCAGCCACGTGGCTGATTGCAGCTATTGCCCACAGGTGTCCGCTGTAATAAAGATCCGGCGCCCTGCAGCGTTAAGGGGTTAAAGAGCGCTTTGCCTTGTTCCCTCAGACCCCGGTATCTGGGTGTTTGGTCCGGCTTCGCAGAGGATTACCCGGACCGGATACAACTCTGGGAGTAAACAAGAATGCTTCCATTCATTAACAGCAAGCAAAGATCTTGAAATGCTGCAGAATTAAAGCTTTGTGTTTTTGTCTTTGCTCCAGGGGTGAAGTATCTGAGGCAGGATGACGGCCGACTCCCCGGTGATGAATGGCGGGCATGCCGATCTGTGGGCATCTCATAACCAGATGGTCCTGGAACCTCCTGAAACAAATGGTCCAGAGGTCAGACATCGAGGCGCTCCGCTCTGACTGCACTATAGGCGCTTCTACACAGAAGACGGATCCCTGCTGGCTGTAATGAGCGGCTGACAGTATAGCCGGCCGATCAGTCCTCGCTCTGCCGCTCGCGGCGCGGAGGATCACTAGTATTGGGGGGAACGGTCACTAATATTGGTCATCCTTCACCCGCAGCAGCTCTTGTCCGCAGCCGCCCCCCTAATTACACGGAGGATGTCCTGCCCACGGATAAGACCCAGTCAGCCGGTGAGCGGGCGTTCTGGATGTTCATCAGCTGATTGGGGCGCATTCAGGCGGGCGGATGATCGGGGAGATAACCTTCTGACAAATGTTTGTTCCCATGTAAAAGGGTCTTACAGAATGACCCGCACATCCAAGTCTCCAAGGCATCTTGGTTCCCTCCATCGGGTAATAGATGCCGGGTGCTGACCACTAATGCTACGTCACAGAAGGGGAAACCTAAACCAATCACAGGTAACGGCCATATACTTACTGACTAAGGAGGCAGATTGCTGCATCCTCTCACCATGCAGGTAGCAGACTACCAGATGAGGGAGCTAATTACACCTGTGAGGGACACCGATGAGACAGCCACTCACACAGCCTCCTATATAGTGGGGGTGGCTGCTTGGTGTATACTCCCACACAGAGTAAATACAAAGTGGCAGACCATTCTGATACATGTAGTGCACCATGCAGACCAGCAACCTATTAATGACGCCATAATAGTTTGGCAGGTTGCCCTGCACTTCCATCAGTGAACCACATTGGTACTGCCACGCTGGGCTCCCCCTGGAGTCTTAAAGCCGCACTGCATGTGAATGATAGATAATAAATGCAAGGCATTAGTTGGATTTTGGCCAAGATACATCGGCCCACTAACCTCGTCAAGGTTCCTTGCATGTAGTGTCCCTCACAGGTGTAATTAGCTCCCTCATCTGGTAGTCTGCTACCTGCATGGTGAGAGGATGCAGCAATCTGCCCTCCTTAGGGCTTATTCAGACGACCGTATATCGACCGCGTATTCACGCAGGCCGATATACGGCGTCTCTCTCTGCAGGGGGAGGAGGCTGGAAGAGCCAGGAGCAGTGCTCTGAGCTCCCGCCCCCTCTCTGCCTCCTCTCCACCCCTCTGCACTATTTGCAATGAGAGGAGGTGGGACGGGGGCGGTGCTAATTAAAAAAAAACCCCACAACTTAGCCCCGCCCTGTCCTGCCTCCTCTCATTGCAGATAGTGCCGAGGGGCGGAGAGGGGGTGGAGAGGAGGCAGAGAGGTGGCAGGAGCTCAGAGCACTGCTCCCGACTCTTCCTCCTCCCCCTGCAGAGAGAGACAATCCCGGCAGCGGTGTCCATCATGGAATGGGAGTAACATTTTGTAATTTAGTGAAATGTCTAAATGTGAGTATTGTTTTAGCTTATGTAATGCTTGAAAAGGGCGAGCTTAGGAACGTGCCGAAACATGTTGCATGTAAAATAAAGAAGTAATATACGGACGGCAGAGTCCTACAGCGTATCCTTGGATCCATGAGCGCGGGGAACTTTTTGTTTATTTTTTGGATTGCTGCTTTGTATCACAGCCCGTGGTGGGCTGCATCCCTTAGTCGACTCTTCGCAATTCGGATTTGGAACCCAGGGTGGTTTACGGGCGATCGTGGATATGGGGTGCCAGCGGGCTCTCAGGTTGGGAGTCCCGCTGAGCACCAGGTGAGTTTGTTCATTATTCACCGAGATTGAAATCTCTAAAAACTATGAGCCGCTGACACCCAACCTTTATATACTGCAGAGAGAGACGGCGGGAATACCCGGCCGAAATACGGGCGTCTGCATAAGCCCTCAGTCAGTAAGTATACGGCCATTTCCTGTGATTGTTGTTGTGCTGACCACTAATGGAATCCATTACGGTGGCCATCGCAGTTGTCATCCAGCTTTCCATGGATTCTGCATGTCATGGACACCTGCATTATGCCATGTTACACTCCACAGTATTGGAGGTCTTTGTGCCATTCGGGCTGCTTTCATGCAGGCAAGAAAATCCCGCGTTGCGAGACGCACGACTATGAGCCCTGTTCTCTTGGTTGGGGTAATATGCATGAGCTTTTTGTTCTCCTCCCCCGCTGCCTGTCTTATCTCTGGGCGCCTCACCCCTTGTTTTTAATGGGGCTGGATATATTACACAGCGTGCTATGCGAGGTTTCCCATTGGATCGCAGCCGCACTGAAGTCATGGGAGGCGTTTTTGACACACATGCCCAGCATCCGCGGGGACATCGCACAAGCGTGATACTTGGACCAGTTTCCTTGCTCCAAATAGCGCTCGGCCGTGTGACACTAGTCTCAGTGGGGAAACTAAAGCCTGATGTAACCCTCCAGTCCTAGACAACCCAACATGGCCGCACTGGATCTCTATCTGCTGCACACTGTGAATGAGTACACATCGGTAGTCTAAGACACTACACCTGTTGTGATTGGCCAGCGTTGCCCACGTGCGCAGCATTAACCAGTCGGAGCAGCGTGCCGTGTCTCAGGATGTGGTCATTTACACATGGAGGTTTGGATGTGGATTTTGAAACCAGAACCAGGCGAGGCTCATAAAGGGAGAGACTCAAGGACGGACTGCGCATGTGAACACATCCTTAGACTGCGGCTGCACACTAACACACATGCGCATCAGATGGGCATAGCGGTCCGGCCGTCTGTTTGTCCGGGGCTGGAGGGTCGCTTTAAGGGAGTATTCCTATATTATACACTGGTGATATGTTGCTGATGGAGGTCGGCACTTTACCATCGCTGGGCTCCTCGCTGGTTGATGAAGTGACTGCAGCACTGATCTAGCACTGTGGCCCCTTCACTGCTTATCCGTGTCCAACAGCGCCCTCACCAGGCATTGTGCAGAAACTACAGTGTGGCCTGGTCACTTATATAGGGCTGGCTACACTTCCCTCACAGACGGGGGTCTTTTGTACGTGTTCCTGACTGAATAAAGGTTGCCAGAAGATGCGGACATCCGGGGTATTGTGGATGTGTTGTGGAGCGCTGGATCCGTCACCTGATGGACTTTATTGCTCTAATCTCCTTTTAACTTCTGGTTTCAGGTTCCCCTGCAAACGTTGCAGTGTACACGGCTCTGGTGGAGCCTCATGGACGGATCATGGGACTGGACCTGCCTGATGGGGGGCACCTTACCCATGGCTTCATGACTGGCAAGAAGAAAACCTCTGCCACATCCATCTTCTTTGGATCTATGCCGTACCGGGTAAGCAGCCATTGCAGCGGGTCCTTGCAGAGCTCTAGTGATGGCCGTTACACTGAGGGCATCCTTGTATGTCACTTATTCTCTGGTTTCATGCACTCTGTCTATATGGCTCTTCTATTATGAGATGATTTATGCGGCTGCGTTTCAGGTGAATCCAAACGCCGGTTATATAGACTGCGACAGACTAGAGGAAGATGCCCGCTTGTTTCATCCCAAACTAATGATTGCTGGTGAGCACTACAACTGCCATCCTCTAGTTACATCAATTCTACAAATGGCTCACCTGCATTGCTGCAAAAGTTTACAATAAGGGGCCAACTTTTTCCTTGCTGTTATTGTGGCTTGAGAGGTCGGCAAAGAGCGTAATGTTCTGGAAGGAGCTGATGATGCCCGCAGTTGTCTCGAGGCCTGCATCAGTTGGTCTTTAATATGAAAAAAGGGGATTCGTGCAATACTGTCTCGAGGGCAGGAAGTCGGAAGATTCTGAGCTCTTGGTAGTTTGTGGGCTCGGTCGATGGTAAGATCTAAAGAGGAGCACTGTGGGATGACCGCCCGGATCAGGCGAGTTCAGTAGGGGGTGTTGATTCTGGGATACCTCTGGATTTGCCGTTATTCCGGCGGTTTCTATCCTCGATATCCGCCGACTTGTTTCGCAAAGTTTCAACTTCTTCTTCTTAGTTGTGATGTGAGTCCACCAATGAGTTGTGGGCGAATTCTCCCATTTTACGCTCTGTATGGTCCACTTGACCTCCCAATTCTTCCACCGACGCGCTTATGCCAGCGAGGCTGTTGGCAATGTCTTTTTGTATTGAGGTGGGTAATGCCAGCATTGCTTCCTTCATCAACATTTCAGAGGCTGCTTGGTTGTAAGCTGGCATATCTTGTAGGGTCATTTCGGGCGAGTAATCGGGATTAGAGGAGTAGCGAGCTCGCTGCCTCAAGGGCTGGAAGAGTTTGATTTCTTGTTCTTTGTCACCTCTGTATTGGATGGCGAGTTCTGCTTTCCTCTCTTGCTGCTAGTCACGGCATAGTTGGCAGAGGAGATGTCGGTGTGGTTTTTGCATGCCCGGTTTGGGTGGCTGTTGTCAGCTATGGGTGCCAATTTACTCAGAGACTCCTCAGGAGAAGTTGCGTGAGGAGGGGCTCGTATGTCTGAAGAGGCATCATCCTCCCATGCTGGGTTATTGTGATCTTCCAGGAAAGTACCTGGCTTATGGAGTTCAGCATTTGAACTGGCCCAGGAAGCAGACACTGTATTGGTGAAGGCTTTAATTGTCGGCTTAAGACGGCTGTCAGCGTCCGCCCCAGGGCTGGCGGCCCAAAGACTGGCAGGAGATGCCTCCCGAAAGGGACTTCCCCTGCCCGCGGGGGCCCCAAAGGTAGGGTGCAGGCATTTATTGGGGCTTGAAGAAGCGATCCCGGCTGGGAGCCCCGCTACTGAGACAGTCCGGGGGCAGTCCACCATGTCAGCAGAAGTTGTATGCACCCGGTCTAAGTGAGCGGCAGCACTAACAGCAAGCGGCGCAGCTGCGTGCCCGGGAAGAGCAGGAGAGCCTTCATGCGTCTGGACGAGCTGTCACTGCCTGCCTCCATACAGATCGCGGCCGAAGATCCCGCAGGTGTGGCACGGGAGGCTCCGGGACTCTGGTTCGAGCAGCCCTCGGCGCCGGCGTCAGGGTGCATAGCAGGGAAATCCACTGGGGAGCCGACCACATCAGCGGCAGGGGAATCTCCCGGCTTCTGCTTTGAGCGGCAGCCCTCCATATCAGCGGCGACCACTGTCAGCAGTGTCTCACACGGTGAAACAGAGGGGA
Source organism: Eleutherodactylus coqui (assembly GCF_035609145.1). Taxonomy (NCBI): domain Eukaryota; kingdom Metazoa; phylum Chordata; class Amphibia; order Anura; family Eleutherodactylidae; genus Eleutherodactylus; species Eleutherodactylus coqui. Next base: position 199,713,522 of record NC_089844.1, read on the forward strand.
GATTCCTCCTTCCTGGAGGTAGTTTGGGAAAGCTTCTTCCTCCGCCGCGGCCCGTGTCTCCCCCAGCAGGTCCTATTATGGCGTCCTGTGGCCCCTCCTCTCCCACGGAGCACAGGAATCCGGGTCTGCCATCTTTAAGCTCCTCTCGCCGGCTTCGTGTGGCATAAAAGTTTCTTGGGGGAGAGCTTTTTCACCCTTTTGGGCATATTGTAAGAGGGTGGTGGTCTCCAGGGGTAGAATGGCGGGGATTTGAGCTGGTTTTCCCGTCGCTTGTTCAGTCACTAGAGAGGTTAGGAGGAGAGCTGTGACAACGTGCGTCCATCCAGCTCCATTTCCAGGCCACGCCCCCTGTGCCTTCTCCTTTTGTACACTGTGATGTTGGGACCACCACAACCCACAAGGCCCTGTGCGGCTGCCGAGCTGGCGTTATCTGTTACTGAAAGGGTGAGTTGTCCTCCTCAGGGGGATTGAATGAGGGACTTTTACGAATGCTGAACTAATGGGATTTCTTCAGGAGTTCGCAGTCTGGATCCAAAGACGGGGAAGAAAATGCTGTACAATTATGAGTCTGATTAATCAGCTGTGTTTCCTGGCTTACAAGGTGGACCCCATAATCACGCTATTGCAGGTACGACCCACCGACATTAAATGGGCTTTATGGTGTATCCACCACCCACCAAACCTTTCTGGTTTCATCCGATATATTCCATATGGTGATTTATTCCAGGTATTGCTGTGACACAAACAAGCCATGACCGCAGAGTTCAGGTTGTAGCAGAAAGGGGTCATCTCTAATTGCCGGGCGTTGGCAAGGGCATTGGAAGAACTTGGTTCTCACATTGTGACTGGTGGGATGCGTTACAGTTTCTGCATTATGATGATATAGAAGCAGATGTGCCGATACACGGGGGGAATGTAAGAAATCACTACTGCTCACCAATGAGCGGGATGTTCTATATGTACAGGTCCGCTACTAAGTAACTGTGAGGAACATGAAGCAGTATGTGGCACCCGGTGACATCAGTTGTTTGTTTAAAGGGGTTTTCTGGGTGTTCCATATTGTCATAGGTCATCTATATCTAATCAGTTGGGTGGGCTGACTTCTGGCATCAGCTTTTTAATAGGGCTGCGATGCTTGGGTGAGCGCTGCGGCCTCTTTATTGTATACCAGGCTCAGTGTTGCGCAGTGTGTAGTGCTGGTTCCTTGTATTGCAGCTCAGTCCATTCACTTGAATGGGGCAGAGTTATATAAATGTCATGGCACGGATGAATGTGACATCACCGTCTGAGGAAGGCGGCCTGCAAGAATTCTCACAGCGGGATGCGACCCATGCCCCGGTATTCACCTATACTCACCCGTCTGGCATCTGCTCTCTCTGCACTGGGATGTGCCGGCTGGCGCACAGCTGCTCATGCGCAGTGCAGAGTCGGCGCGTCAGCGGTGACGTTTCTGTGCGGGCCTCTGGGAAGCTTACACAAAAATAGGACGTGCCGTGATTTGTTTACCGTGTCAAATCATGGCTGTCTGCATATTACATTATCTAATACAATCCTATGGCAGCGGGCACAGGCGGAAATTCTGCGGGAAATCGTGCCACGGCATTTCTGCCTGTGTGCAGAGGGCTGAAGAGGTCATAGAGCTCACCCCTTTAACTCGTGGTTCTGAACTCTGTTACATTGTTTCTGGTTTTTAACCTGTTCCTAGTCTACTTGCTGCTCCTACTGCTTGTGTACAAACTGGCTAGCTTGGTGCCTGCGGGAGGGGAACAGCTGGCAGGAGGAGCTCACACGTTATTGCTTAGTGTCTGCCCCCTAGTGGCAGTAGCTATACCCCATGGTCCTAAGCTGTCCCCCAATAGACGAGACAGAGATTTTATTTTAGAGGCTTTAGTGTTTTTTTTGCTTTTATTTATTTCCTATGGAGGTAAGTATATTAACGCCGGACCGTAAGCAGGCGGCACTTAGAGAAAAAGGCAACAGGGACCAAAAAGAGAATATATACCAAATGTAAGGAAATAACACACTGAAGGAGCGTGGCATTGTGTTTGAGGGCCCACTGCCCACTTGTAGAGCCCTTGAGTGGCCAAAAACAGAGACACCCCCCCCCCCCCACAAATGACCCCATTTTGAAAACTAGACCCCTCTTCGAATTCCCCTAGGGGGGGTGCAGCGTATTTTGACTGCACAGTTTTTGAATGAATCTAAGCAAATCAGAAGGAAAAAAATAGCAATTTTTCATTTTTTTGGCAATTGTGTCATTTTAAAAATAGTTTTTTTTTTATTGTACAGCACACATCAGAATGAAGACTTTCACCCCAAAATGGATACCCCTGTTTGTCCTGTGTTCAGAGACATACCCATTGTGGCCCTAATCTTATGTCTGGATGCACAACGGGGCCCAAACCGAACTGAGTATCAAACTTCAACTGTCTTTTACCTGATGGCCATTGAGACGGCTCACCGCGGCCCTCGGTCACTGCTACAGGCTCTCCGCTACCTTCAGTAGCCAGGAGCAAGGACGTTTTACATTTCCCGGGCCCTCCCCAGCTTCTGCGCTTGTGTCTGCTATTTTGGCACAGACGCATGCGCCAAAGCTGGGGAAAGGTCCGCTGTTAAAGATCTTGTCGGGGACATCGCCGGATGCCTTAGGTAAGTAATTTCCCTTCACGGATCAGATCAGAGATGGGGGGTGAAACTTATTTTTTTTTTACTTTTACGTGATCGCTGTTTTTCTATTGAATAGCGGCATTCACGCGACAAAGGACCACGCCCCCCCCTCCCCCTCTGATATGTAATTTCATCTCTCCTCATAGATATGATCCATGAGAGGAGATGAAACAAACTTTTTTTTTTTTTTTACACTTTTTTTTTAGCTTTAACATGATTGCTTTTATCCATTGGATAGCAGCGGTCATGTGACTGGGAACCGCATACAACGGCTCCTGGTGACAGCTCCCTGCTCTCGGCTACTCATACTAGCCGGGAGCAGAGAGCTTTTACATTTCCCTGGCCTGCCAGCCCTGTGTACATAACATAATGATGTCTGGCGCACATACGCAGACCCCGGCGTCTGGTCCTTGAGGACCAGAACGCTGCGGGACATCACGGAGGACGGGGGTGAGTATTGTCAGCTCCTCTCACGGATCCGGTCCGTAAGGGGAGCTGAAACTTGAACTTTTTAAACTTTGTATTGACTTTAATGCGATCGCCGGTATCCAGGTGGATAGCGGCAATTGTGTGACCGGGGAAAGCTTCCCATGGCAGCTCCAGGTTGTCAGCTACTTCCGGCAGCTGGCAGCATGGAGCTGTCATGTCCATAGCCTGCAGGTCTTTAATCCCCAGAGAAAGCGTGTTTTTACGACCCTGGGGATTAAAGCCCAGCAAACCAGGGAGCAAAAAAAATTGGGGTGGTCACTAAGGGGTTAAAGGGTTTGCTCTGTTTCTTGTGTTTTTTTGCTGTAGATGGCAGACAGCGCCGTACATTGCACAGTGGCCTGGGTTGGTACTGCATGCTGAGTCTTATTGAAGTGAGTAGATGAAAAAAAGAGAAAAGTGCTCCCCGTCTCTCCCCGTGTTACACCCTCTTCATGTCGGCTTGGTTTATCACTTCGGCAGCTTCACCGCTCAGTCCTCCACGGCAATAACGATCAGGAATAAGATGCAGAAAAAAACTTGCTGCTTTTAAAAGGGAAAAACATCCAAAGCCTTTATTACATCAGTGTGAACATGTTTAAAGGTCAGATGTAGAGATGAGCGAGTATACTCGTTTCGAGTAATTACTCGATCGAGCACTGCGATTTTCGAGTACTTCTGTACTCGGATGAAAAGATTCGGGGGGGCGGGGGGAGGCGTGGTGGAGCGGGGGGTAGCAGCGGGGAACAGGGGGGAGCCCTCTCTCTCTCCCTCTCCCCCCCACTCCCCGCTGCAACCCCCCACTCACCCACGGCGCCCCCCGAATCTTTTCACCCGAGTACGGAAGTACTCAAAAATTGCGGCGCTTGGGCAAAAAAGGGGCGTGGCCGAGTAGGCTCGCTCATCTCTAGTCAGATGCAAAGACAGGAGGCGTTTCAATCCGCAGTACGAATCTGGATCACCTTCATCACAGACTGCATCACTTTCTTCTGTATCTGAATATTTAAAACCAATTAGTAGCAGCTGACATATTAACCCTTGCATCCCACGGACCAGAGCGGCCGAGTATAAAGCAGAATTGCATAAATACCGCAAAATACACAGAAGAAAAAGTAAGCTTTATTATGTGAATGAATAAGATATTAAATCATGTACAGAAATAATAACTGCCCCCCCCAGCCCCAATAGGTTCCTAACATATGTATAACAGATCAGACCTACAATTTGTGAGACCCGCACAGTAATAGGGCGTGCCGCGATTTGTTTGCCGCGTGTGTTTTTTACACGGACAAATGGCGGCCGTCTGCCTAGGATTGCGTTTTCTAATGCAATCCTATGGCAGCTTCCACGGGCGGAAATTCTGCGGGAAATCCCGCCGTGGAATTTCCGCCCATGTGCAGGGGTCTTTTGAAGAACACTCAGGGGCTGGCTGCCAGATTTTAACCTGGGGGCAAGCAGACAGCACTGGTCCTTGAGTGGAGACCCTCATACACGAAAAATGGGAACTGTGTGCAGAAATTGTCCGACACAGATAAGAGACATCCATCCGCCTGCAGAATGCAAATACATAAAGGGGTTTTCCAGGTACAAACCTATTGATGGCCGATCCTCAGGTTAGGTCATCAATAGTTAATCACTTGGGATCTCTGGTGATGCACTGATCGCCCAGCCCGCTGTCAATGCAGCAGCCCCAAGCGTCGTCATAGGAGAGGACAGCCAAAATGTCATAGATGGCTTCACTTTGACTGAAATCAATGCAAGCTGAAGCATCTATTACACTTCTGTCTCTTCTGCCTCTGACACCGGCATGACAGTTTGTTACATTAGTGCATGGGGAAGGGGCTGTCCAGGGGTGGTACAACTAGGACAACCCCTTTAATCACATTAATCCTTGCCTGTGGCTGGCCCTAATATGTGAATGTAAAAAATACAATATACTGCAATACTGGAGTATTGCAGTATATTGTAGAAGTTATCAAACAATTGTAAGTTCATGTCCCCTGAGAACACCAAAAAATGTATAACTTAAGTGAAATAAAGTGGAAAATGTAAAAATATTCTTTCTATATTTTTCCACAAAATGATAAAAAACAAACATATTTGTCATCACCGCATCTGAAAAAGCCTGAACTTTCTAAGGCTGGTTGTCCACGGCTGTGACAGAATATCGCTAGTGATATTCCACCACAGGGGAGGAGGGGGCGCACTGACAGGCCTCCATGATGAGCCTATCTGATAGATGGTCTCACTGAGGCAGATCACAACATGCCGCGATTTCAGTCCTGCGAGCGGAGAATCGCTATGATTCTCTTCTTCTAGACGCCAGGCTGCACTTTCTGTAGTTAGCCTATGGAAAGCGTGTCATGCGAGGTCTGCGGGCGATTTATCATCGCGGATCTCACAATGACAACTCGCCCGTGGACGGACGGCCTGAGTATCACATTATTTATCAAACACTGTCAGAAAACACAAGTCCATAATGCCATAATAGCCCGTCTGGGCCCCCGACTTCACAAGTAAAATTATATAAAAGTGATGGAAAGTTGTCTGTACTCCAAAATAGCACTAAAACTACAGAAACCAAGTCCCCCCCCCCCCTTCCCCCATTGATGGAAAAGTAAAGATGTCGCGGGGCTCAGAATCGAACTAGGAAAAGTTTACTTCTAAGAAGTAAACAATGAAAAAACTCTAAATCTGGAATCCTGGTAACGGTGGCGGCGTACAGGATGAAGGGGATGTCATTTGTAAGTCACCATTTACACCACCAAATATCACATATATGCGTTTTTTTTCCATTTCCCCCCACTTAAAAACGTATAATTATATGGCACATTAAATGGTACAATTAAAAACTGCAACTTGTCCTACAAAGTACAAGCAGGCGCTCCGTGGCTGCCGGCGGGCTCAAAAACAGTTATAGCTTGGAACGGGGGGATGAAAAAAACAGGAACCCGAAAAATCTCTAGTAGTAAAGCATTAAATGTGACCCCAGTGTGCGGGGCACGGAGATAAAACATTACTTTATTATAGTCGGAATACAGCAGATAAAGCATTTTCTATCATTTAGGGGGAAAACTAATAAAACTGAAAGATAAAGTAATCTTCCTAAATGTTGTGTGAATGTGGCCGGAAGCAGAATAATGGCGTCACTTCAGCTCTACGTCGTCACATCTCACACCATGATATAAGGATATCCATATAGTGAGTCTGCAGCTGTCACCATGGCGACAGCATCAGTGACCGACCAATAGGATCGCAGGATTGGAGTTTGAAAGTCTTCCAACTGTCACTTGTGCTCAGTCTGTTAGAGCTCAGCAGTGAGTGACGACGGACAGCCGCACGTTTCTGCGTGATCTCAGGTAATGGAATGATGTCTCTTCTATGTTCTAAGGGGTTGTGCCAAGTTATACAGTTATCCCGAATTATCAGTGGGGGTCCGATTGCTCCATTCACTCAGGGACTGACCAGAACTGTGTTCTTGGGATCGGTGGGTTTCCCAGCAGTCGGACCCCCGCTGATCATAAAGTTACCCCGTCCTGTGGATCCTGTGGAGAGGAGGCTCTTTATAACTTGGCACAACCCCTTTAATTCACAGTTCTAGAAAGTTCCTGATGACTCCATTGTATTATTCCCCTGTAATGTAACCCAAAGACGCCTCCAGTATAAGCACTTGTGGGTGGAGCCGGGCAGTTATGTAATAAGCGAATATTAATATGTATACAAGGCTGATTTTGTGGGGTCACATATCTATATGAGGACTTAATGGACCATATAATGTATTGGAAGACTTTTATGAAAGAACTTTTCTCACCACTTTTTTCTTTGTTCTTTGGATGTGATGCAGGTTATCAGAGACAATGTGGACTACAGAGCCCAGCAGCCTCGGCTTTGGATCAGGTAGGACTCTTCATTGTCTTCATCATCTGCTGTGAGGGATGGCTCTGCCAGGGCCGGGACAACGGGTAGGCAGGGGGCAAAATAACCCATGCAAGAGGGCTCCAGGGTACACAACATATGTTTTGGCCCCACAGCTGCCTTTGTCCGGGGCGCCCCCTTGCATTGGTTATGTGTTTTTATTTATAAATGTGTAATTACAATAAAGATCTTGTTTTATGTTATGGTGTGATACAGGTTTTTCTTTTTTGGTTTTTGTCTTGTTGTGTGGCCATGTTTATGGGAATTTTTCCCTGGTCACCAATTGGCTGAATGTGTCCAGGTTTTTTTTGCCTTCTTCTGGATCAACAATGTTAGGGCTAGGCGCAGTGTAATATTATTATACATGTAATAACAGTGTAATATTAGTATACATGTAATAACAGTGTAATATTAGTATACATGTAATATTAGTAATTACTCTTGTTTCCTATTAGAAACATGAGTAATACTGTAAAAATATAGTAGTTTATGGTTTAAAATATAGTAATATTGAGGAATAATAGCATACCAGTAATAACCGTGCGATACTAGCAAATAGGAACAATAGTAATAATACTCTATTATATTATAAATACTATTATATTATTTTCTTAATTGCTTAAAGGGGTTGTCCCGCGAAAGCAAGTGGGTCTGTACACTTCTGTATGGCCATATTAATGCACTTTGTAATGTACATTGTGCATTAATTATGAGCCATACAGAAGTTATAAGAAGTTATTCACTTACCTGTTCCGTTGCTAGCGTCCTCGTCTCCATGGTGCCGTCTAATTTTCGGCGTCTAATCTCCAGATTAGACGCGCTTGCGCAGTCCGGTCTTCTTCTTTTCTCAATGGGGCCGCTCGTGCAGGAGAGCGGCTCCGTGTAGCTCCGCCCCGTCACGTGCCGATTCCAGCCAATCAGGAGGCTGGAATCGGCAATGGACCGCACAGAAGCCCTGCGGTCCACCGAGGGAGAAGATCCCGGCGGCCATCTTCACCAGGTAAGTAAGAAGTCACCGGAGCGCGGGGATTCAGGTAAGCGCTGTGCGTTTTTTTTTTAAAGTCCCTGCATCTGGTTTGTCTCGCGCCGAACGGGGGGGCTGTTGAAAAAAAAAAAAACCCGTTTCGGCGCGGGACAACCCCTTTAAGAATCTTTGATCCGGGGTTCTAGGACCGATCGCCTCTTTCCCGGGGTCAAGAAGGAATTTTTCCCTGGTCACCAATTGGCTGAATGTGTCCGGGGTGTTTTCGCCTTCTTCTGGATCAACACTGTTAGGGTTAGGCATCTTAGAATTAGTAATAGAACAACATAGTACACTGATAATAGCAGTAACCTTATAATACTAGTGATCGGGTACAAATGGTCTAATGAGTCTAGCAGTAGTCTGTAGCTTTATATACAACATAATGGCGTTAGAATAACAATAGCATAATAGTGATGGAATGATAATACTAGTGATATTATAACAACACTGATAGTAAAACAGTGTAATAATACTAGCGATATAATAAAAGTATATACTGGAAATAAACGATAACCCTAGACATATATCCTGTGTGCCGTCTCATTTTTTCTAGTATACAAGAAAGATGATGTGTGAGATTTGGGTAAAAGGGGCCTTTTTATCCTGAAACAGCGCCACTCTTGTCAATATGTGGCATCTGGTATCACAGCTCATGCCCAGTCAGATCCATTATTCCCATCTCATACAAACTCTTTAAAGAGAACTTGTCCCCTCCTATGAGCACCACAAACTAAGACACATGCTTATAGGACAGGTCCGGCGGAGTCCGGGGATGTAATGTATATACTCCCCATTCCTATACTGTCGCACGCGCTCCACTGTTCTCTATGGGAGTGCGCACACAGAGTGAATGAAGAGTCACGCTGATAGAGGGAGCATTGACTTCCTGGGGAGCCTGGTAAGTATAAACATTACATCCCGGGACTCCGCAGGACCTGCCCTATAAGCATCATACTTAGTTTATGGTGCCTATAGAAGGTGACAGCTACCCTTGAATTCTACAAGGTCCACATATATGTTACAGTTCCTGTTTAGTTCTACCAATTTAACCGTATAAACATTTCCATTTGTAACATTTATTAAATCTTTAATTCCTTGTAAATGGGGCCCCGTGTAGGAATCTCAGTAGGGCCACTTAACTCCAATTACATTCATTCCCTGTCAGCATATCTTCTATCCAGCTATAAAGACTGACAGGGATGGAAACCGTGCGAAATACAGACCAAAGAGGTCTCCTCCTCACATATTGGGCCGTATGGTTCTGTGCTGGCTCCATCCTGGTTTCTGTCCCTATATAGCATTCTGCATCGAAGATGGAAACCTGGGGTGTTTTTAAACTTCTTCCATTTGTCGTTTGTCCTTATTTTTGAGGCTGCTGTCCCAATTAAAGTTACCGATAGTAATTCTAAGCTGATCAAACTTTGCTTTACTGAAGTTTAGTTTTTTTTGTCGCTCCCTGATAAGGCTTCTTATTGAATGACAGCTGGATATTAATTATATTGTGGTCACTATTTTCCAAGTGCCCCTCAACCTGCACCCCCATGATTTGGTCTGGTTTGTTAGTTAATAATTCCAGAGTGGCCCTCCTCTAGTTTCTCTCTCACAAGTTGGGAAAGGTAGACGTCTTTAATTGTTCTCAATTTGAGAGTTTTGTCTTTGCATGTTATATTTGGATAATTAAAGTCCCCTATAATAATTACTTCATTGCGGTTTGTCATCTCTTCTATTTGCCTAAATAATAAGATTTCCGTTTCTTCTGTTGCTTTTGGTGGCCTATAGAAAGCCCTTATTAGGATTTAGCTCTTTTTTTTTCTCCCTGTATTTCTACCCACAGAGATGCTACGCTTTTATCTCCTGCACCTAGATAGCCTTGGCATTAGGTAGGATTTAACATAAACACAGTCCTCCCCCTTCTTGTTCCCCATGGTCTTGTCTGAAGAGATTGTTACCCTGTAAATTCACCGCTCAATCGCACTTATCAATCCATGTTTCCGTTATTCCCACTATGTCGTAATTTTCATCAGACATTCTCGCTTCGAGCGCATCCACTTTACCAATCAGACTTCGTGCATTCGTTACCATACAATTTATATGGTTGTTGTTGATCTTTATATTCATTTAGCTACTAATGGTACTATTAGCTATTCTGTCAGTTCTAACTGCTTAACCCCCACTCCCATTACTTGGTCCCAAGTTGCTATCTACACTGTACCCTCTGCTTCTTTTTGCCCTCCCTCCCAGTCCCTAGTTTAAACACTCCTCCAGCCTTCTAGCCATCTTCTCCCCCAGCACAGCTGCACCCTCCCCATTAAGATGTAGCCCGTCCCTACTGTAGGGCCTCTAGCCGACAGCACAGTCAGCCCAGTTCTCCAGGAACCCAAACCCCTCCTTCTTACACAACTCCGGAGCCGCTTATTAACCTCTCTAAGATCATGCTGCCTTTCTAGTGTGGCTTTTGGTGCACACAGTATTTCCGAGAAAACTACCTTGGAGGTCGTCACCCTAAGCCTGGATCCTAGATCTCTGAAATAGTTTTTGAAGGCTCTCCATTGATCTCTCATTTGTTCATTGGTGCCGATGTGCACCATGACCACTGGATCCTCACCAGTCCCTCCCAGTAATCTGTCAACCTGATCCGCAGTGTGTCGAACTCGAGCGCCAGGAAGACAACACAGTGTTCGACAATCCCGGTCTTTGTGGCAGATTGCGCCATCTATCCCCCTTATAATTGAGTCCACCACCACTAGGACCTGTCTAGACTGCTCTGTGCTCCCTGTCCCCTTCTCACTGGAGCAGTCATCTCCCTGGTGTTCAGAGGGCATGTCGTGCCGCAGCGGTGCTGGCTCTGTAATGGCATCCCCCTCATCCGCCAACTTTGCAAACTTTTTGGGTTGTTGTGCCAGTTCAGGACTAGCCTCCCCGGTTGTCTTCCCTCTACCCCCTCCCCCCCTTCTAACTGTCACCCAGCTAGCTGCCTGCTCTTCCGTACTACCATCCGCCCCCGCCTCTACCCCAGCGAGTGCCTGCTCAGTGAGCACCAAACTTCTTTCCATGATGTCAATGGATCTCAGTGTCGCCGATCACTCATTCAGATCCAGGATTTGGGCTTCTAAATGTGCGACGTGCACGCATCTTGTGCAACAGTATGCACCCTCGATCGGCTGATCAAGGACCGCATACATTGCACAAGTAGCACACTGGATGACATTGACAGGCATGAAGATCATCCTAATGGGGATCTACAATTTACTTCTGGCAGTAGTGAAGATAGACTAGATCACACTCCAAACACACCTCTGCCCATTGGCAATTGCTCACACTTTTTTTTTTTTTTTAAATGCGCACACACTTACTGCTTGCTCTCATTCAGTCACCCAATTTTGCTTCACTTACATTGCACTCACACACAGACCCTTACTGACGGGCCCTCACACAGACACTTACTGACGGGCCCTCACACACAGGCACTTACTGGCGGGCCCTCACACACAGGCACTTACTGGCGGGCCCTCACACACAGGCACTTACTGGCAGGCCCTCACACACAGGCACTTACTGGCGGGCCCTCACACACAGGCACTTACTGGCGGGCCCTCACACACAGGCACTTACTGGCGGGCCCTCACACACAGGCACTTACTGGTGGGCCCTCACACTCAGGCACTTACTGGCGGGCCCTCACACACAGGCACTTACTGGCGGGCCCTCACACACAGGCACTTACTGACGGGCCCTCACACACAGGCACTTACTGACGGGCCCTCACACGCAGACACTTACTGACGGGCACTCACACGCAGACATAGACACTGACGGGCCCTCACACACAGGCACTTATGGGCGGGCCCTCACACAGAATATACTTATCAGCCCTTAGCAGCAGCAGCAGACTCCTCTTCAGCAGCCCATAATGTCAGGCTCAGCGTCCGGACCCCTCTCCCTGCAGCCGCACTCTCTGCCCTGATGCCGCTCTGGGATCCGCTCCACTACCTCTGCCCGCTAGACGGATCCTTCAGTGGGAAATCCTCCAACGGCTCCCTCGGTCTCCTGGCGACGGCTCCTGTGCCGCTCTGATGGCCCCTTCCACCCTGCTCCCGACTTGCTTCTGGCGTCTGACGTCCTTTCCGGTCAGATGCTTCTTTCTCCGCTTCCAACACACCATTTTGAATTAAGCTTGGTAGAACGTTTTGTGAGGCCAAAATAGTTACAAAAACTTTTACGTGAGAATTTAATAAAGAAATGGGCCTAAAAGTTCCAGGAGTCGTGTGCGGTTTACCTGCTTTCCAGAGTGTGATGATTGATGCGTTTAGCATTTCGGAGGGAAGCGAGCCCTTTTGAACTGTGTGGTTAAAGATCTTCAAAAGATATGGGGCAAGACTGCTGGCAAATTAAAGAATATTCATTAGATAGACCATCCGGTCTCCTGAAGGTAGCCGAGAGGCAGGAGATGTCACCGGGGACTGCGGTGAGCGGTCCCTGGCCCTGTGATCGCTGTTATTCATGTGGCACATGCACAGAAGCTCGGAGAGCCTAGCAAATCTAAAAGTCCCCTGCACCCGGCTGTCAAAGATAGCTGAGTGCAGGGAGATGTTACTGGTCACATGATCACTGTTATCCATCGGATAACGGGGATCAGGTAAAGTTAAAAAGTGTAAAAAAAAAAGTTAGTTTCATCTCCCCTTACGCATCGTATCCGTGAGGGGAGATGACATTACATAACTAAGATCCCTGGGCCGGGCTCATAGCTGGGATCCACTGCGGGCCTCCGCAAGCGGATTCCACATACAGCTATGTGAGCCCGGCATTATTTAGAGCGCTACCTGTAATTTACAAGAAGCCCCGGGAACGCTCGCCTTCCTGCAGTTCCAGGAGCAGCTTGTTGAGCGCCTTCTGTGTGAGACCGCCGCACCTCAGCAAGCTTACAAAGCCTCACAGAGCGCCACCTTTTACACCCCATCTCTGCGGCCGAGTTCAAGCAATACCCCCCAAAAAAGCGAGAGAGAAGGGGGATACATGGTTTTATTGCCCCATGTGTCCATCCCAACCAGCCTCCGGAATTACCCCTGTCTTCGGACATAGCACACAGTTTTACATTATTATTTTTATCTAAGATTCAGGGAACGCCAAAAAATGGGGCGAAGGGGGGGGGGGTTATTTTCAGGCAGTCAAATTTTGTTACTGCACAAGTGGGCAATGGGACCTGGGATTTATTCAGTTGTGCCGTGAAATCCAACTGGTGTTCCCTCCGTTATAGGCCTAGCCATGTGTCCTGTAAGTAGATTGGGGCTGCAGTGAGTATGTTTCTGAAAAAACAGGGGTATCCATTTTGGGGTGAATTCATTCATGTGTGTGATGTACAAAAAAAGCTGTTTTTAAATTGACACAATTGCCAAAAAAAAATGAAAATCGTAATGTTTTCCTTCTGCTTTGCTTAGATTCATTCAAATACTGTAGGGTCAAAATATGCAGTACACCCCTAGATGAATTTGTTACGGGGTCTAGTTTTCAAAATGGGGTCATTTGTTGGGGTTCTCTGTTGTTTTGGCTGCTCAATGGCTCTACAAGTGGGCAATGGGGCATAGAATTTATTCAGTTGTGCCCTGAAAGCCAAGGGGTGTTCCCTCTATTATAGGCTTCGCCATGTGTCCTGTATGCAGATTAGGGCCACAATGGGTATGTTTTTGAACACGGGACAAGCAGGGGTATCAAATTTGGGGTGCAAGTCTTCATTCATGTGTGTGCTGTACAAAAAAAGCTGTTTTTAAAATGACACAATTGCCAAAAGAATGAAAATCATAATTATTTTTTTCTGCTTTGAAGAAGACCCTAGATTAATTCGTTAAGGGTCTAGTTTTCAAAATGGGGTCATTTGTGGGGGTTCTCCATCATGTTGGTGGCTCAAGGGCTCTACAAGTGGGCAATGGGGCCTAAATCACCTGCAAGCAAAATGTTTGTTCTGAAAGCCACTGGCTGCTCCTTTTGGTTCGGGCCCCGTTGTTCATCTAGACATAAGATTAGGGCCACAATGGGTATGGCTCTGAACACGGGAGAAACTGGGGGATCCATTTTGAGGTGTAATTTCTCATTTTCATGTGCACTATAGGAAAAAATCCTGTCTTTAAAATGACATATTTGTAAAATAATTAAATTTTATTTTTTCTCTCTAAATTGCATTAACATAAGCTCGTTGATTCTAATAGTTTTTTAGATTTTTTTCAGCTGCCACGCCAAGTAGTGGAAGGTTAACGGCCCGTTTGGACAGTTCAAACGGATCAGACAGAATTGTTCCTCACCTCGAGTTTATAAAGGACAATCAGAAATTTTAATTGTTTTAGGGAAAAAGCTATCCAGAGCGCCGGATCCAATCGTCTTATGAGCTGAAGAAGAAGGGCGGGACGCAGCCAATGGGGAAACAGAAACTACAAGAATCCCAGTCTGAGCCGCATTCTATTACTTGTAACTCTAAACATCGTTTATTGAAGAATATTATGAAGGGACGCGGGAATATTTTATGCTTCAAAAGTATTTATTGATAGAAGATGTAGACGGTTGGCGACATTCGTGCCGCACAGACCCCACGCAGGTCAGTGGATCACGTTGGGCAGCTCCGCTCTTGCAGGCAATTAAGAACGTCCAGGGTAGTATTGTTATGCATTCATAAAGAAATTGCACATCTACTGCATTGTTTTTCTTGCTTAATCTCCTTTATCTACCTTTATTTAATCTTTTATTGGTGACCCAAAAATGCGCAATTCTAGCATTGTGTTTTTTTCATTAAACTGACGGCGTTCAATCTGCCGAATAAACAATTGGATTTTTTTTTATTTACTGTCAATCATTTTCAATGTACAAATAATTATAGAAAAATGTTATCTTCTTTTTACTTCTTTTAGTCCCCGTATGGGACTTTAACTAGTGATCATCTGATCTCATGTACAATATTCTGCAATACATCATCATTAACCCCGTCCCTCCATATGACATAAGGGTACGTCATGGCTGCGGGGTACTTCCCACAACTGGACGTACCCTGACGTCATGTGGATAGCACGAGATCATAAGCCATCTCGCGCTATCCAGTAGTGGGAGCCGGCTGTCACTGATAGCCGGCCTCCTGCTGCAACAGCGGGGGACATCGGAGATGCGCCCCCTGCTGTTAACCCCTTCCCTGCCGCGATCTATGTAGATCACGGCATAGGAAGAGTTCACAGAGGAAGCGCACTCCCTCTGTGATGTTATCGGGCTCTCATGATATAATCGCAGAGAGCCCGGCTGCTTGCCATGGTAACAGGATGCCAGATACCAGCGTCCTGTATTGCTGTTGCCTATGATCGCTGTAATAAGTGATAAGGCATTGCAGGAGAGAAGTTCTGCAATGTCTTATCATAGCGATCAGAGCTTGTATGGTGTAAATCCCTCAGAGGGACACAAATGGGGTAAAGAAAAGATCAAAATAATGTACAAAAATTAAAAATGTAAAAAAAACCCTTTTTTGAGGCTGTTTCTCATATTATCATAAAAAATCCCACATATTTGGTATTGTCGTGTCCTTAATGAAGCGTACAATAAGTTGAACATGCTTTTTATCCTGCACGGCAAAAAACGTTAAAAAGAAAACACTAAAAAACTGAGGCAAAATGCTAATTTTTAGCATTTTGCCTCCCAAAACCACAAAATAAATGATCAAAAAAAGCCGTATGTACCCCAAAATGGTACCAATAAAAACTACAGCTTCTCTTGCAAAAAATAAGCCCCCACAGAGCTCCATACATGGAAATATAAAAAAGTTATAGGACTTTGAATGCAGAATTAGAAAAAAAAAGATTTCTAAAAAAAAAAGCGTTTTTATTGCAGAGGAGTGCAAAAACCTAAAAAAATATAAGAATTTTGGAATCCTCGTAATTGTACCAGCCCGTAGAAAGAGTAGTTCGCATCATTAATGCTGCATAATTAACGCTTTAAAAAAAAAAAATCTATGGCAGATTTATTGCGTTTTTTCTCCCTGCGATCAAAAAAAAATACTAAAAATACCCAAAACTGGAACCGATAAAAGCTACAGTTTGCTATGCAAAAAACAAGCCCTCATACGGCCGCGTCGACGGAAAATAAAAAAGTTATGGCTTTTGAAATATGGCGATTAAAATCTGCCAAAAATCGTTGCGTCCTTAAGCCCAAAATAGGTCCTGTCCTTAAGGGGTTAAGGATGCTTCTATACGGAGAGATGCACAGAAAAAAACCAGTGTGATGGGAGAGAAAAATTGTAGCAAATGTTTCAGTGATTCTGTTGAAGAATCGGCCATTCTTCCCTTTGGGTGCAGAACAATAAATAATGGACCTGTGAGTTTCATGCGGTAGGTTTTTTTCTCCCATAGGGAATAATGGGTGATTTTCCCCCATATTTTTCACACAATGCGAGTGCCATGTCGGGGGCCGTGTCTATCACTCGTAAGCACTGTTTGAAGCAATTACTTGGAAGGTAATTACCCCGTGTTAGGCCGGCTGCACACGGCCGTGACGGGCTCCGCCGCGAAATTCCGCGGCGGAGCCCGTCACGGCGCCCCCCAGGAGATCCCATACTTACCTGCGGATCCGGCGTCCTCGCTCCCGCATGACGCTTCCCCGCCCACCTCCGCCGCATCATGTGACACGCTCACCGCGTCACATGACGCAGCCGGCCGTGTCACATGACGCTGCAGGCCGTGTCGTATGACGTACCGGCCGCGGCATATGACGCGGCGGTGGTGGTCGGGGAAGCATTTTCACGCTATCTTCCGCTGTGCTACAGTAAAAGATAGCATGAACGGACGGCTTCCATTGACTGCAATGGAAGCCGTCCGCGCGTACACACACGGCAAATAGAGCATGCCGCGGGTGAGGACGGGTGAATTCACAGTGCGGAATTCCGCGGTGGAATTTGGCACCGTGAGCCCTGAGCTATTAGGTTCAATAGAACCTAATAGCTGCGGGCAATGCAGCGGATTTCCGCCGCGAATTACACGGTGGAAATCCGTTCGTGGGAAGGAGGCCTTAAGGTACCTTTACACTAGGAGGTTAGTATAAAAAAATTTGGGGAACTTGTCCTATGAGAACCATAACTTAAGATCCCCTTAAGAGTGACTACCCACTACAGTTTTTTTTACCGCAAAATCGTGATTTTGCGCGATCGTGATTTTAACATTACAAGTCCCATAGACCCCTGCAGGGAATTTCGCAGTTAAAAAAAACTGTAGTGGGTCGTCACCCTAAGTCAAAATGTACCTGACTCATGTTTTCTTTTTAGGCCACACCGGTTTGACAGCTCCCAGGTCCCATGTGAGGTATGAAGATAGACAATGGACCACAATGGGTATGCTACTACTGGATTTGGTTCTTGTTAACTAGATAATTTATATATGCACTTCCACTGGTCCCCAGTGGATATGCCTCCTGCATCCTGGGTAGATGGGACAACTGCCAAAATCCGGGACTGTCCCGAAGGATCCTAGAAGGTTGGGAGGAATGCATTCACGTTCCTAAGATCTACAAGTGAAGGCGCCTTGCGCGCCATTATTTTTGGATACAGTTAAACACTGCATTGTTTTCCATGGTGACAATATATGCCAAATAGCATCAGGCATACCTTGTAGACCACACATGTCACACACAAGGCCTGTAGGCCGAATCCAGCCCGCCAACTCATTTTATGTGGCCCACCGGCTGTGCAGCACGCTAACAAGCCTTCCACTTACCCAACCAACTCTGGTCCAGCAACACCAGTGTGGAGCCTGTGACCGCTGACCTTTCTTCCCCGATGTCTCTGTGCGCTGTCCGGCATGCAGCACAGATGCTGAGGGGAGAGGTCAGCGGTCACAGACTCAGAAGCGGCTGATGCCGGACAGAAGTTGCAAGCAAGGTGAGTGGAACACCTGTAGGGATGCTGCCTGGCCAGAGGCCATTAGGAGAGGTCTCTATTACAACTTGAGCCAATATAGGGGGCTCTATTACTGCTGGGATTACTATGGGGGTCACATATTACTACTGGGGTCAATATAGGGGACTATTACTACTGAAGCCACTACATGGGGCACTATTATTACTAGGGCCACCAATATAGGGACACTACTATGGTGATCACTTTTATTACTGCAGCCTGTATGGGGGAGTTACTATTACTACTGGGGTCACTATGGCAGGATTACTTACAGGGCCACTATGGGAGATCCTTACTGCTGAGGCCACTATGTGTTTCACTATTATTATTATTAGGGTGACTATTATTACTGGGGTCACTGTGGGTGATTACTATTACTACTGAGGCCACTATGGGGGTCACTATTACTACTGGGGCTACTATGGGGGACAGAATCACTACTGGGGTTTCCTATTACTACTGGGATCACGATCAAGGACCCTATTATTACTGGGGTCACTGTGGGTGGGTCACTATTAATACTGTGGCCACTATGGGGGTCAATATTAGTATACATTCTTACATTTACAATCGGCGCTTTGAAGGAAACCATAAGTGGGGGCGAACGTATGGCATGGTTATAGTGGGGATTTGTGTTATAATGGCCAATTTTGGAGTTAAAGTCAGATTGGATAAGATGGCTGCCGGACAGAGATAGCGGTGACCATTCTTTTTTATATTGGTTTTTCTTTTAAGACAAAAGATGTTAATGTGTGTGTTGTTTTATGTAAACTAAAACCTCAGTATTTAGGGCAACCGAGCAGCAGTGATGGCGGTCATCTGTTTAATGGCTTTCAGGTCCCGCTGAGCCGCTGTCACCGCGCGGCAGTTTTTACTCACATACCAACTCCTCCTCCTGCTCTCCGTCCGTTGCTTCAGAGCAGAAAGCGGAGTCGGGTATGGGGATGCACATTGCCCGCTGGGGCAGTCGCTCAGCGATAGAGATTTCTGTTCCTCTATAGGAGCCGAGAAATGGAATGAAATGTTTACATTTTTGGCCCATTTATTTTAATGGGTTTTTATAATAATGTTTCCTTTCGCTTCCGTTCAGTTTCCATTTTATAAACAGAACAAATAGCGCCGCAGACCGCACTGAACAAATAGCGCCGCAGACCGCGCTGAACAAATAGCGCCGCAGACCGCGCTGAACAAATAGCGCCGCAGACCGCACTGAGCAAATAGCGCCGCAGACCGCGCTGAACAAATAGCGCCGCAGACCGCGCTGAACAAATAGTGCCGCAGACCGCGCTGAACAAATAGCGCCGCAGACCGTGCTGAACAAATAGTGCCGCAGACCGCGCTGAACAAATAGCGCCGCAGACCGCACTGAACAAATAGCGCCGCAGACCGCGCTGAACAAATAGCGCCGCAGACCGCGCTGAACAAATAGCGCCGCAGACCGCGCTGAACAAATAGCGCCGCAGACCGCGCTGAACAAATAGCGCCGCAGACCGCGCTGAACAAATAGCGCCGCAGACCGCGCTGAACAAATAGTGCCGCAGACCGCGCTGAACAAATAGCGCCGCAGACCGCGCTGAACAAATAGTGCCGCAGACCGCGCTGAACAAATAGCGCCGCAGACCGCGCTGAACAAATAGCGCCGCAGACCGCGCTGAACAAATAGCGCCGCAGATCGCGCGGAACAAATAGCGCCGCAGACCGCGCCAAACAAATAGCGCCGCAGAACGCGCCGAACAAATAGCGCCGCAGACCGCGCTCAACAAATAGCGCCGCAGACCGCGCTGAACAAATAGCGCCGCAGACCGCGCTGTTTGCTCCGTTTAAAAAAAAACGGAAATTGAACGTAAACAAACAAAAACACTGCGCCATAATCACCCCATTTGGTAATAAAACTCTCATAGTAAACCTGAAAATAATACACCTTCTATGCCTACTAAAGTAAGTGCCCTGTGTGTGCCTCCACAAAATAGTGCCCTGTGTGCTCCCACAAAGTCACTGTACTCCTCTGTATCTGCACATAGTAATGGTCGTTCACACCAGTGTTAGCACCCATTAGCGATTTTCCCTGTTTTTGAAACAAGGAAATTGAATTAAAATGGAATTAAAAAATTCATTCTTTCTATGGGTTTTAAAAAAAAACGGCTCCTCCTGTGGTGGGCGCTATTACTGTGTGAGGCAGTGAGAGGGGCAGCAGAAGTAGCAGCAGGATGGGGAGTGTTCAAGGACAACTTGTGCTTAGAAGAAATTGCCAGGGCAGTTTAATCCCAGACAGAAAGAAGAGAAAGTGAAAAACCCCAATCAGAGGAGACGCCCCCTGTCATCACTGGAGGTAACTGCACTGTAATCATTATCACTGGGTAGAGCTGGTGTCTGTTATATGGGGATTGCATTATTTAGAGGTATACTAGACCTGAACTGATGTATTTAAAGGGCTTCTGACATGAATCAGATTTCTATGCTTCAGCGGCCATTGTTCCCTGGTCTGCCCAATGGACACAGGGAACCCACGATCAATGGCTGCTAAAGCATAAAAAGTTTACACTTACCTTTGTTCCCGATGTTGTTCTGCAGCGGGGGTCATCTCCCAGCAGGCTCCTCTTCATCCTCCGACAAGCCGCCCCCCCCTCCGGACATCCACACATGCGCAGTGGAGAGGTGCCCTCTGACAGGAGTCAGGACGAGCCGCGTCTCCACTGCGCATGCGCAGAACTCCGACTTCAGCCAGGACGGACTGGCCGCCCACAGCTAGCACTGCTTGTGACGTGCTTGCTGTGGGCGGCCCGCCCGTTCACCTCAGAAGTGGCTGGCGGACGGAGCAGAGCAGGAAGCGGTCATTTTGACAGCTCCTACTCTGGTTGTACAAGCCACAGATGAAGAAGCCAGATGGAGGGGACATGCCTGGCGATCGGTCCTGGCCAGGCAAGGGGAGCAAAATTTTTTTTTTCGTGTCAGAACCCCTTTAAGCTCACAATGTTATAAAAGTGATAATCATAACCGCATATTAGGACTAAAGGAAACCACTGATTTCAATGGATTTCAGTGGTTTCGTTTTCACTCTCAGGATTCTTGCCTGTTAATTGTACGGCTGGGAAGAGGTAGGACCTGCCCTATCTTTCCCGCACGTACTATTAACTATGTGTGCAAAAGATCGGCCAAGACCTATCCACCCGCTATTTTTTTCAAAATTCCTTCGCTATGGCGTGGAGTTTGAACATCAGGCGAAAAACCTTGTTCATGCGCAACTACGCTCCATGCTGGCGAGCATAGTTGTGTATATGGCCGTCTGAAGCGGCCCTCGTACTGATATGTGATTGTATCTTTCTGCCTTGCTATAAATACTGATGTGCTTGAGAAATATTCTCTTGAGAAGAAATGCCTATATCTTCAGCTCTTGGGCTCTGCAAAGTCACAGTCCGGCCTCGTGTACCCCGGGGGTCAGATTCTGCACAGAGCTCTCTTCTGCTGGGACATCTGTGCTGCAGATGGTCCGCACGGCTCACCATCGGAAATGTGAAGTACAGAGTTTTGCTTTAAAACTTCTGCTTTCCCGTGGGATCTGTGGCCCGTCTGCAGTGTCCGCTGCGGATCAGGCGGTTTCCATTGACTTCCCAGTGACTGGAACCGCACTGAAATGAAGCATGCTGCGATTTGTTTTCCGGATTAAAAGGTCTGCAAAACAAATCCGCATACTTGAATTCCAGCATGGACGCCCATGCATCCCTATGGGTGGCTGGAATTGAGGATCTTCCACGAGAGGCAATTTAATTCCGCCCCTTGGACATTGGGCCTAAAGCCAGGCTCACATGCCATGACCCTGCGTCCGGCTGTGTTATGTACTGTGCATGAGCGCATACTCCTGCAGGCGGTTAAGTGCAGTACACCTTTGTTTTGGTTGTTTGCTTATATTACCTGTGCCATCACTTAGTGATGACACGGATACCCGCAGATACAAGCTGCATGTATATCCGAAACCCAAGAAAACAACAAGCTTTATGTCGCTGATTCCACGGTAAAATAGAATATGCTGCGTTATTTTCAGCGAACAGATTACACAATTCCGACCTGCTAATGTCAGCAGAATTGTGTAATCCAATACGTTTGACTTATTCATGTATCACCGCAGATGAAACGCTCACGGAATCCACAATTCCTATCCCCAATACCCAATTCACGATATAGTGCAGACTTTAGAATACGTTCAGACGGCCAAATCCAAACCAGATTGATGCACATGGCTACTTCTTCTAAACACTGAAATCACCGAAGGTAAAGGGAATGTACAATTCTAAAGTCACCGAACACCCTCAAACTATTAACTTTATTAAATACAATTGACACTGGGGTTTGTAACCAAAATGAAGACAAACAGCATGTAGCATATTGTGGAGACACTACGAGGTCGGGCGACTTCATTGTAGTAGTGTAACAAGTCCGCCCTCACTCGGTATCAAGGGTAGGCCAGCCAGACAATACAGGTCCTTAGATTTGTGCAAGCCAAGTACGTACAGACCTCCGGGGAGAAAAGGGGATTCTAGAAGAATTTGTTTTTGTGGCAGAAAACTACTGAGGGCTAAACAAAAAATACCAAGGAGGTCCAGATGTACAGTAACCTCAATGGGGTTCGTGAAAAACATATAATAAATGAAATAGTTCTAGACCGGACTACAAAGAGCAAGGGGAGCCCACAGATAGAACGTGGACTTTCATGGAGGTCAATTCTAATCAAAGAATGCCCAACATGAACTCCTATTAGCTGCCACTGTGCTTATATGATCTCCTGTCTCAAAGCGCTAATCCTGCGTGGTGGTGTATGAGGGTACAAAACTTAGATATATGTCCCCAAATTACCTAAACAACACTTAAGAGGGACACACAGCACTAATAGCCCAAAGGTGTTTCGTGCAGCCAAGCAGCACACAATTGGTATAATTGTGCTTAGGTACATTTAACACAAAAGGAAATAAAAAATGATGTCCAAAGAAAAAATTCCCAATGCGTTTCGCAAATTGCAGCCTGATTATCAGGGGCAAGATGGTAAGAATGGAAAAGGAAAACAGACTGCACAAAAATAGGGGGGCAGTATGAATAAATCACCTCCAATCACACAAAAAATATATGATATGAAGTAAAGCAGAGTCGAGAGGGTTAACAGGAGCTGACAGATCCAATGAGAAATCAGACCTTAGAACCCAAAATACAAACAAAAAACCAACCAACATATATATATATATATATATATATATATATATATATATATATATATAACTGACGTGACCAGCAGGACTAGACCGATAGAGAGATAAAAGAGGTGTAGGAGGCAAAGTGAAAAAATAACATAACGAAGGACACGAATCAGAGATGTAGACTTGTGGCAACAGATAACAATGGCATTATTTCTCCTAGATTTTCCACAGACTGGACAATATTTTTCTACCTACCTTTAATGGTAGAAAGCACACCACGTTTGGAGATGGAAAGGTGGGCTAGAGGGGATATGGAGGAGGCCCATGCGTTTTAGTTTAAATTTTTTGCTAGGTGTGCATTCATCTGTTTGCTGGCAATCTAAGAAAAATAGCAACAAAGTGTCGGGCCAAAGGTGTAATTGTAGTGGGTGGAAAGTTTGTGTTCTACTTGGGCCTTTGGACCTTAGGGATCCCTTCATAATAATAATAAAATGATAATTATCCTTATTTGTGTAGCGCCATGGGTGGCTTGCTCTTCAGCACTGAGATGCGTCACGGTGGCATGTTCTTTGGGGCTGAGGAGGGAGTGGACTGTATCGAAAAGTGGTTTGGGGTGTGGGATAGTGAGGAGACTTATGAGCAGATCAGCAGTATAGATCATTTTAATTGAAGGCCTTGTCAGAAACTTTGTATAGTTGTCCAATAGATAAAAGTTAGAACTTTACGTAATTGTATTGCACGTTGCTCTTAGGAAGCATAGTAATGGCTCACAATGTAATCCTTTTTTTTGCAACAGGCTTCATCTGAGGTGAGTATAGCATTAATAGGTTTTGCACCTTGGTCTTATGTTAGTGTCAGCTGCCACATAACTGAGACTACTTTTGCGAGGACCGGCTTGGGTACCCAGCAGCGAAGACCAAATGCCCCTTTAAGGTGCAAGAGGTGAAAACCGGGGTATCCCAAGTGCAGCCTCCAGATTTAGCCCAAAGCCAAATCAGTTTGTGGCAAAGCGGGTCCACATCCGCTTGCTGACCTAACGGTGCCCAGTTGTAGGTTTTAGGCACCGACCACAATAATGTGAGCCATTACCTGTGAACGGTGAGGAACTTGCTGTTTTGTTTGAAAATGTAATATTAGTTTAAAGGGGTTGTCCCGCGCCGAAACGTTTTTTTTTTTTTTTTAAACCCCCCCCCCCCGTTCGGCGCGAGACAACCCCGATGCAGGGGTTAAAAAAACCACCCGCACAGCGCTTACCTGAATCCCGGCGGTCCGGCGTCTTCATACTCACCTGCTGAAGATGGCCGCCGGGATCCTCTGTCTTCATGGACCGCAGGGCTTCTGTGCGGTCCATTGCCGATTCCAGCCTCCTGATTGGCTGGAATCGGCACGTGACGGGGCGGAGCTACACGGAGCTTCACGGAGCCCCATTCAGAAAAGAAGAAGACCCGGACTGCGCAAGCGCGGCTAATTTGGCCATCGGAGGGCGAAAATTAGTCGGCACCATGAAGACGAGGACGCCAGCAACGGAGCAGGTAAGTATAAAACTTTTTATAACTTCTGTATGGCTCATAATTAATGCACAATGTACATTACAAAGTGCATTATTATGGCCATACAGAAGTGTATAGACCCACTTGCTGCCTCGGGACAACCCCTTTAAGGATTAGGGTAAAAGTTGTAAACTTGGCCGGTCTGCATATGTGATATTGAGGAGCTCTACTAGATGGTCCTTCTATTTCTCCTAGATAGTCAGCAGATTGAAAGAACATTTTTTTCTACCTACCTTGAATGGTAGAAAGCACACCACGTTTGGAGATGGAAAGGTGGGCTAGAGGGGATATGGAGGAGGCCTATGCGTTTTAGTTTAAATTTTTTGCTAGGTGTGCATTCATCTGTTTGCTGGCAATCTAGGAAAAATAGCTACAAAGTGTCGGGCCAAAGGTGTAATTGTAGTGGGTGGAAAGTTTGTGTTTTACTTGGGCCTTTGGACCTTAGGGATCCCTTCATAATAATAATAAAATAATAGTAATCCTTATTTGTGTAGCGCCATGGGCGGCTTGCTCTTCAGCACTGCGATCTGTCACGGGGGCCAGTTCTTTGGGGCTTAGGAGGGAGTGGACTGTATCGAAAAGTGGTTTGGGGTGTGGGATAGTGAGGAGACTTATGAGCAGATCAGCAGTATAGATCATTTTAATTGAAGGCCTTGTCAGAAACTTTGTATAGTTGGCCAATAGATAAAAGTTAGAACTTTACGTAATTGTAATGCACGTTGCTCTTAGGAAGCATAGTAATGGCTCACAATGTAATCCTTTTTATTTGCAACAGGCTTCGTCTGAGGTGAGTATAGCATTAATAGGTTTTGCACCTTGGTCTTATGTTAGTGTCAGCTGCCACATAACTGAGACTACTTTTGCGAGGACCGGCTTGGGTACCCAGCAGCGAAGACCAAATGCCCCTTTAAGGTGCAAGAGGTGAAAACCGGGGTATCCCAAGTGCAGCCTCCAGATTTAGCCCAAAGCCAAATCAGTTTGTGGCAAAGCGGGTCCACATCCGCTTGCTGACCTAACGGTGCCCAGTTGTAGGTTTTAGGCACCGACCACAATAATGTGAGCCATTACCTGTGAACGGTGAGGAACTTGCTGTTTTGTTTGAAACAAAGATTATATAGCATGTCCACTTGTTCCCTCCATTGGTTGAGGGTAGGAGGGGTTTTTTGGAGCCAAAGAAAGGGGATTAGTGTTTTAGCCGCATCTATCAGAGTAGCAACTAGTGTGTCTCTAAATGGGTGAATGTCTTTGGAGGGTCTCCAGAGAAATGCTTTGTCAGCTGTTAATTTCAGGTCTGGTTTTATATTTTTCAACACCTTTTCTACCTCTCTCCAAAATTTACCAAGGACGTGGCAATCCCACCAGATGTGTTTATAGGACCCCACTGCTGCGTCACACCTCCAACATCTGTCGTGTGGTGCTAATTTATATGCGAATAACCATTGTGGGGTCCTATACCATCTGGCCATTAGTTTGTAGTGGCTTTCTTGGGACGTCACGCATGGGGTCAGACCATAAGCCACCCTCAATATAGTTTTTATTTCCGTTTGTGTTAGGGATATATCGAGTTCGTTCTCCCATGAACTTAAGAACCCGGGTTTTGAATCTATGGGGGGGAGATGAATTTCTTGTGTAGTTGAGTAATCAGTTTGCGTTTTGGTACTCCCTCATGTAACATTTTTTCAAACGGTGTTCTGGGTCTGGTGGATTTGAATAATTTGCAAAAGGCGTCTATTGTCTTGGTAATATGTGCTTTTTGCAGGAAGGAGAATGATGTCTCCAGTTTCAGTGTTTGTAGGATTTCTTCAGCTTTTTTATTTGCCTGGGTTTGGACATCCCCCACCGTTAGGCCTGAGAGTTTTTCCCAGATACTTCTAGTTGCCTTATCCATGTGAGTACCTATTAATTTGTGTAGAGTGGATATGGGGGTCTCCGGGGATGGATCCGGTGCGAGCTGACTCTTCAGATTATCCCAGGCCTCACAGGGGCCTTTAATCAGTGGATTAAATTTAGCTGTGTTATATGTGTACTTGTTGGGGAACCAGAGGTCATCAACTAACGAATCTCCGTGTGTTTTGGTGGCGAAGGATTGTAGAAGGGGATCTCCTGTAGGACTCACAAGATCAATCCAATAGCAGAGTTGGGTTGTTCGGTGTAAGCTGTGTGCGCAAGGCATGTCTATTCCGCCCTCCCATCTTCTTTTGATTAGTAGGCTATGTGCTAGACGGGGTCTCCTCCGTCTCCAAACATAACCGGAGAACATAGATCGGAGCGTGCTAAAGAAGGACCCGGGGATGCAGATTGGTAGCATGCGTAATTTATAAAGTATAATTGGGAGGACATATGATTTTAGAATGTTCTTCCTGCCAAACCATGAAATATATGGTAGATCGTAGGAGCGTAATAATTTTTTTATAAGAGGTAATAGTGGTAGAAAGTTTGTAGAGTATAGGTCCTCTGTTTGTTTCGTAATCTTCACCCCTAGGTAATCTATCGACGTCTCCGACCATGTAAACCCGGATTGCGTTTTTAATATTGTGCTGCGAGCGTAGGGTACTGATATATTTAGGATGTTCGATTTTGCATAGTTGATTTTAAAGCCCGAAATGGCTCCAAATCTGTGTAGGTATTCTATTAGTTTTGGGATTCCCCTCTCTGGGTCTGATACCGTAAACATTATATCGTCGGCAAAGGCCGCTAGTGAGAGCGAGTGTTTGCCTGCAGTAATTCCTTTAATTTCGGGGTGCTGTCTCACTCCCTGTAACAATGGCTCCAGAGCCAGCACAAAGAGGGTCGGGGAAAGTGGACACCCTTGTCGGGTTCCGTTCCGTATTTCAAAAGTTGAAGATAGTGTGTTATTGATCCTAAGTCTCGCAAATGGGCTGTCATATAGCGAAAAAATTGCTTCGATAAAAGGTTTGGGGAAGTTAAAGTGAGATAGGACCTTTTTCATATAGTGCCAGTTGATGCGATCGAACGCTTTTTCTGCGTCCGTTCCTATTATTACTGCCGGGACTCTGTGAAGCTGTGCATACCTCGTGGCATGTAGAAGTCTAATACAGTTGTTCCTTCCTTCTCTTCCCTTAACAAAGCCTGTCTGTTCTCTATTAATTCAGTGGCCTTGCACTTGCGGCGCCCCCCCCCCCCCCCTCGGGTATCTCTCACCTCCACTCCTCTGCAGCCTCAGGAGGGTAAACCTCGGTCTCCTCTGGTCCCGGGCCGGGTGCTGCTGTGGTCCGCTGTTAGTTCTGGCCGCTGAAAACGGCCGCGCGCAGTCGTCCCCGCAACTTCCGGTCTGGCGGGGCCTGTACTTTAGCCCGGGGATTCTCCTGGAGGAGTAGGCTGCGATTCGGCAGATGCGGCCAGAGAGCTCCGGGTGGTCTCTATCGGGAGCTCTCCCTCCCGCAGTGTCAGCGGTGTGCCTCTGGCCCTCGGATTACACCTGAGTCGGGTGCAATCTCACTCGGAAGAGCATCCAGGTCAGGAGCTTCTGAGATGGCGCCCGTTCCCGCTGCTGGCTAGGCCACGCCCCCCTGTGGCCCAAAATTTTTCACAGTTTCAAAAGTATTAATACTTTAACAGAAACCAATTTTTTTCACAGGGCTGCCTCCAGGCTCTTTTACAAATTAAAGGGGTTGTCTCGCGAAAGCAAGTGGGGTTAAGTACTTCTGTATGGCCATATTAATGCACTTTGTAATATACATCGTGCATTAAACATGAGCCATACAGAAGTTATTCACTTACCTTCCCTGCACTGGCGTCCCCGTCTCCATGGCTCCATCTAATTTCAGCGTCTAATCCTTATTGGCTGGAATCGGCACATGTGACGGGGGGCGGAGCTACGCGATGACGCATACAAGGGGGCGGAGCCAGAACGCCGCTGCTGCCGGACCGAGCCGAAGGGAAAAGACCCATCTGCGCAAGTGTGTCTAATCGGGAGATTAGACACTGAAATTAGACGAAGCCATGGAGACGGGGACGCCAGCGCAGGGAAGGTGAGTATATAACTTCTGTATGGCTCATATTTAATGCACGATGTATATTACAAAGTGCATTAATATGGCCATACAGAAGTACTTAACCCCACTTGCTTTCGCGAGACAACCCCTTTAAGTAACAGCGAGCTGTATCTTTAAAAAATCTTTCAGGGTTTCACCTGCCCTCGCGGTTGAGCAATTTTTCAGGGGTACACTTGTACTCTTGGTACACTAATTTTTCTGGCCCTCGCCTATACTGTTATCTAACTAATTTTTCTGGCCTTCGCCTACACTCATGGTACACCAATGTTTCAGGGGTTCGCCTATACTCTTGCTACAGAAATGTTACAGGGGTCTGCCTATACTCTTGCTACAGAAATGTTACTGGGGTCTGCCTATACTCTTGCTACAGAAATGTTACTGGGGTCTGCCTATACCTTTGCTACAGAAATGTTACTGGGGTCTGCCTATACTCTTGCTACAGGAATGTTACTGGCGTCTGCCTATACTATGGGTGCACCAAGACTTCCCATCGCGGTGTTTTACTTATCTGGCACAAATACACTGACTGACTAGGGCAGAATTGCTGGCCGAGGCCAAGGTCCTTGGCGGGATGAAACTTTCCCATGTTTGGGCACTCTGATTTCTTCCTGTGTAATACCATCTTTGTACACTGACAGCATAGGCGAGACCAAGGATCTCAAAGACTTCCCCTTGCAGTGTTGAGCTATCTGTGTGGGGACACATGGATTTCCCATTGCTATGTATCTCAGGGCACCTTGGGTCACACAAGGTGGAGGCTGGGACCGAGCCCCCGCCGCCTCCCACACACTATAGCGGGTCCTGGTCATGGTTTCTTGGCCTTGTAAGGCCACCCCCTCCTCCTGCTTGGGGTCAGGGGGTCAGCATTGCGCATCATGTATTTTCTCTCGTGTTAACACAGTTATCTGATACACTGGTTTGGGCCAAAGAAGCGGAGCGTTACTGCATTCATGAGACGTTCACAACTGTACTAGCATCAGAGTCCGCTCTATGCCCGCGATTGCTGAGGGTGTGGGCAGAGGCCGAGGTCCTCGGCGGAGTGAAAGTGAATAGAAGCCATTGATGTCAATGAGTCATTCACATGATGGATACTTTCACACAGCATGACCTATTTTGTTGCGTACTACGCACCCCGATAGGCCATTGAAGTGAATGGGCCGCGCAAATACGTAGTGAATGCGCAGGAAACCTGTGTATTCACTGCATATTTGCGCACCATTTCAGTGGGCCCTTTTGTGTTCCTTTTTTGCACATGCAAATATACAGGCATAAGCCATTTTTGATTGCGCAAATACACAGCGTATTTGCGCGACCAAAATACGATTATGTCCATGTGAATGAGCCCTAATAGTGACCCCCACAGTGGCCCCAGTAGTAACAATAACCCCCCCCTCAGCAGCCACCATTAACCCCCCCTCAGCAGCCACCATAAACCCCCCCACCCAGCAGCCACCATTAACACCCCCCCTCAGTAGCCACCATTACCCCCCCTCAGTAGCCACCATTACCGCCCCCTCAGCAGCCACCACATTAACCCCCCCCCAGCAGCCACCATTAACCCCCTCAGCAGCCACCATTAAACCCGCCCTCAGCAGCCACCATTACACCCCCCCTCCTCAGCGGCCACCATTAACCCCCCCTCAGCAGCCACCATAAACCCCCCCACCCAGC
Organism: Eleutherodactylus coqui; assembly: GCF_035609145.1. NCBI lineage: Eukaryota > Metazoa > Chordata > Amphibia > Anura > Eleutherodactylidae > Eleutherodactylus > Eleutherodactylus coqui. The sequence goes on from NC_089844.1 coordinate 199,743,923, forward strand.
AGCCACCATTAACACCCCCCCTCAGTAGCCACCATTACCCCCCCTCAGTAGCCACCATTACCGCCCCCTCAGCAGCCACCACATTAACCCCCCCCAGCAGCCACCATTAACCCCCTCAGCAGCCACCATTAAACCCGCCCTCAGCAGCCACCATTACACCCCCCCTCCTCAGCGGCCACCACATTAACCCCCCCCCTAGCAGCCACCATTAACACCCCCCACCCTCTCAGCAGTTACCATTAACCCACATACTTACCTCCTCCTTGCTGTCTGCGCCGCACTCATATTAACATTTTCCACAACACTTCTGCCCTATTCAGCAGTTCCAGCAACCTGATTGGTTGTTTGGGTTGGCTGATTCACCAAACAACCAATCAGGTTGCTGGAATTGCTGAATAGGGCAGAAGTGTTGTGGAAAATGTTAATTTGCCAGCGGGGAGCTGCAGCACCCCAGCTGGTACTGCTTAGTGGTGAGCGGCGTCGGCGCGGGCCACATGAATTGAGGCAGCGGGCCGGATTCGGCCCGCAGGCCTTGTGTTTGACACTTGTGAGATAGATTGTATGTTCCAATTATATTTGTTACACAATCTAAACTGATGAACTTAGTTACAATCTCATGAAGGGTTTCACCTCGATCAGATGTACAGGGTTTAGAAGGTTTTTATTAGAGATGAGCGAACGTACTCGGATAAGGACTACTCGTCCGAGTAATGTGCTTTATCCGAGTATCTCCCCGCTCGTCCTGAAAGATTCGGGGAGCGCCGCTGCTGACAGGTGAGTTGCGGCGGGGAGCGGGGCAGAGCGGGCGGGAGAGAAGGAGAGAGAGATCTCCCCTCCGTTCCTCCCCGCTCTCCCCTGCAGCTCCCCGCTCCGCGGCGCTCCCCGAATCTTTCAGGACGAGCGGGGAGATACTCGGATAAAGCACATTACTCGGACGAGTAGTGCTTTACCGAGTACGTTCGCTCATCTCTAGTTTTTATCTTTGAGTATTTTGCCGTAATTTGGAAATTTTGTGCAGGAAAAAGTTGGAGCTGTTGCCGTCTAGACATCTTTTTTGTAGTCCCATTATATTGATTTGACATGGATGATGGTTTATCTAATCTGCTTAAATCCTTCCTCTATTCAAAGCAAAACTACTGGGCCAAAGAGTCAAAATTAGTTTGCTTTCACCTTCGAAAGCTGCTATTTTGTAGAAAGAGAATCCCCAGTGCAAGTCTAATGCTGGGCAGCCCCCCAATAAGCGGTAGGTGTGGGAGTAGTGTGACAGTACTTTGCACTTGTGCTACCTCTCCATACAGCAGTTTGCTGGTCTACTTGTTGTTGAAAGTGGTGCTTATACCTGCGTTTGTATTCTTGTATCAGGAAGTATTGCCAATGGCAGTATTTTCTTGAATAGATTTGATTCCCCCTCAGGGCAACCTGCCAGACTTTATCGTATGGAGCCCCATTAATTGGCTGTAAACCTGCATGATGCATTACACGTATCAGTGAGAATGGTGCCCCTTGTATGCCTTATCTATATGCAAGTTTAATGTTGGTTAGCTACCCTCCCAGTATGTGGAAGGTATGTGAGTAGTTGTTGTCAAGCTTCTTTATATGGCAATTCCCCTGTCTGCATACTGTTGAATCAGTGGACCCTATTGCAAAAGTGACAAGTGATAAGCTCTGTGCACATAGGTTGCAAAAGGTCGGCCACAGACAGAGTAAAAAAGTTGAACAATCAATAAATAGGTACCTTAGGGCTCAGTCAGACGGGCGTTTTTTCGCGCGATTTGCGGATCGCATGACGGATGCGCATCCGCAAATCGCGTGACCGGTGCGCGCAAGTCGTCCGCAAATCGCCCGGAAAACTGCTCCTAGCCGCGTTTCATTAGAAACGGGCCGGAGCTGTCCAGCGCAGTGCATTCAATGGAGACGGCAATACAGCCGTCTCCATTGAAAGCAATGCGCTGCGGGCGAGCCCGGGATGAATTGTCGGTAAGGGCTTAAATATATAAGCCCTTACCTGCAATTCATCCTAAAATGTGTTAAAATAAAAAACAATTGTATACTCACCTTCTGCCGGCAGCCGAAGCTCCGCGCGGCCGTCCTGCAGTGGGTGTGAAGGGGGTGTGAGTCAGACCTGCCCCCTGATTGGCTCAGCGCTGAGCCAATCAGAGGCATGCCTCACTCACACCCATTCATGAATTCATGAATGGATGTGAGTCAGACCTGCCCCTAAGGCAGCAGTCACTCACCCATTCATGAATTCATGAATGGGTGTGTGAGTGTTTTCAGCCTCTGATTGGTCAGGGCTGTGACCAATCAGAGGCAGATCATTCAGCAGGCGGGGATTTTAAAACACCGCCGGCTGAATAGTGCTGAGAAGCAGTTCAGGAGAACTGACAGCGGCCGCGGCTGGATTCCGGCTGCAGCGGAAAGGTGAGTATACAGTTTTTTTTTATTTTAACACATTTTAGGATGAATTGCAGGGAAGGGCTTATATATTTAACCCCTTCCCGACAATTCACCCCGCGCACGCCGGCAGCCCATTGCTTTCAATGGAGCGGCTGTATTGCCGCTCCATTGAATTCAATGGGCAAACATCGTTCTTCTCTGCCACAGCTGTGGCAGAGAAGAATGATTTGTCTTCTATATGTTCTCAATGGGGTCGGCGCTGCTGCCGCCGGCCCCATTGAGCGCATATACAGAAGAGAACAGGAATCGCAGATCGCAGATAGGTGCGATCTGCGATTTTTTGTTCTATAATTTATCGGACGAGCGCATAAAAAGCGCTCATGTGTCCGATACCATTGCAAAGCAATGGTTTTAAAAAATCGCCGGAGGCATGCGCATGCGCAAATCGCGGCTAAAAACGCCCGTCTGACTAAGCCCTGACTGTGTGAATCACAATGCCTCATTCCAAAGTACCACCACCATCCTAAAAGATGGTGTCACGGTGTGGCTGGCAGACAGTTGAGGGACCGGGATGGCATCGCAGCATTGGCCCACGTGATCTGCCATGTTGCAATGTGTTCAATTTCTGTCACCACTGGTTAGCAGGGAGTTAACTATTGATTGCCGTTAAGTGATTAATTGACCGGCTGAAGTAGTTGGCTGCTCAGCCAGTTTTGTTTGGTTATTTAAACCAGATCTTCTGAGCAGTAGGTGCTGGTTATACTTTCTGTGTGGAGGGGTTTCTAGTCTTGTTGGCAGCTTCTGGGTTGGAACTGCATCTCAGTTAAAGGGGTTTCCCAGGGAAAATACTATTGATCAACTATTGATGACCTGTCCTGAAAATAGTTCATCAGCTAGGGTCCCTTCGTATTAGACCCTGACCGATCAGCTGATTGTGTGCCTGCTCACAGTGCCACAATTACACAGAGGTTGGAGCACGAGCAGTGGAAGTCTCTGCTCTGACCTCTGTGAAGTGGCTAGCACTTGTAACTGCAGGCAAGGCTCGCTTTGATTTCAATGAGCAATAGACCCCAGCCAATCAGCTATTGATGACCTATCCTGAGAATAGGTTATCAATAGTATTCTCCATGGAAACCCCCTTTAAGATAAATCTACTTTTGTTCTACTTATTTATGTGGGGTGTTAGCACATCCTTTTTCCTGCACTCGTGGTTGTATATATTTTAGTGTAATCTTACTTTTGCCACTATTTCATGTCACTATCTAGGCAAAGTTACAGTTTCCACAGGTTTTTGACCTGTGGCCACCCTCATCAGGGTGATCGCTCTGCTTATAGCTAGGGTCTTCTTGTATTTGAAGGTTTAGGCTGAATTCAGACAAACGTATATCGGCTCGGTTTTCACGCCGAGCCGATATACGTCGTCCTCGTGTGCAGGGGGGGGAGGCTGGAAGAGCCCAGGAGCAGGAACTGAGCTCCCGCCCCCTCTCTGCCTCCTCTCCACCTCTCTGCACTATTTTTAATGGGGAGAGGTGGGATGAGGGCGGGGCTAATTTAACTGACCTTAGCCCCGCCCCCGTCCCGCCTCCTCTAATTGAAAATAGTGCAGAGGGGCAGAGAGGGGGCGGGAGCCTCAGTTCCTGCTTCTGGCTCTTCCAGGCTCCCCCCGGTGCAGATGAGGAGGACGTATATCGGCTCGGCGTAAAACCCGAGCCGATATACGTTCGTGTGAATGCAGCCTTCGAATCAGAGTCCAAGTTTTCCTTTTTGGTGTTTCCTTTTTATGTATTTGTGTTACCCATGTTTATATTCTGTGTAAGTATGTGTTCAGTCCAAGTCGGACGTAACATATATTTTATTAGACTTCTATATACTGTAACACGGGGAATTTATTGCAACTTACACTTTATTATAAAATGTTGTTAAAATGTGAAATTTCTCCTAATTTCCCCGGAGCGGCTCATATAGAGAATTCAGCTTCCTGTAGGAACTTTCCATAAATGATTTAGAGCTAGCTCCGAAAATAGTGCAGCTGAATGTGTCAGCAGCGGATTAGAGTGATTGTGTGAATGGCGCTGACAGTAGGTGAGTGATGGCTGAGGCTCATATCAATTATTAGCTGTACTGGCATTACAAATGAGTGACGGAATATTTATTGACATGCAGAATTTTTCTCTTTTTCTTGAGGCTGAGGCTGGATTCACATGAACGTATATCTGCTCGGTTTTCATGCCGAGCCGATATACGTCGTCCTCATCTGCAAGGGGGGAGCCTGGAAGAGCCAGGATCAGGAACTGAGCTCCCGCCCCCTCTCTGCCTCCTCTCCGCCCCCCTGCACTATTTGCAATGGGGAGAGGCGGGACAGGGGCGGGGCTAATTTGCGGAACTTAGCCCCGCCCTGTCCTGCCTCCTTTTTTTGCAAATAGTGCAGAGGAGGCAGAGAGGGGGCGGGAGCTCAGTTCCTGCTCCTGGCTCTTCCACCCCCCCCCCCCCCCCCTGCAGATGAGAACGACATATATCGGCTCGGTGTGAAAACCGAACCGATATATGTTCGTGTGAATGCAGCCTAAGGCTGGGGTCACACAGGGCAGATTCTTGGCGGAAATCTCGCGGTTTGGCCGCAGTGAAAAAACGTGAGTTTTTCGTCAGCAGAACTGCTGCTTCAAAACCCGCGGCAGTTTAGAAGCGGCCGCACGCTCTTCCGCTGCGGCTGACGCTCCCATAGAGGAGAGCGTGGCCGCAGCGGGAAAAAGAATGGACATCCTGCGGTCGGCAAATCTGCGCCGCAGCAGCGGCTTCTGCCGGCTTAGCCGCAGCGGATTTGCCGCGGCGAAATTCCGCATGGAATTTCCGCGGCTAATCCGCCCTATGTGAAGCCAGCCTAAAAGTTGCATGAGAGAAAGATGGAACAGCATTAAAGCGGTAAAATCTATAATTAAATATTCTATTTATCTGTGACATCAGGCAAAACATAATTTTTTAATTAGAATCATCCGTAAAAACTTCCCTGGCTCTGGATATTGCTCTTAGATACCGTATATACCGGCGTATAAGACGACTTTTGAACCCCGAAAAATCTGCTCTGAAGTCGGGGGTCGTCTTATACGCCGGTAATACAAAAAAAAAAAAGTGTAAAAAAAAAAATCATTACTCACCTTCCCCGGCGTTCTGTCGCGCTCCGGCAGGATGTCGCTCGCTCCTCGTCCCCTGCGCAGCATTGCTTTCTGAATGCGGGGCTTGAAATCCCCGCCTCCAGAAAGCTAATACACACGCCGTCAGCCATTCAATGACAGCATTGAATGGCTGTGATTGGCTGAAGGCACACGTGTGTTAGCAATCACACCCATTCAATGATGTCATTGAATAGTGTGATTGGCTGAAGCCACGTGTGTTTTAGCCAATCACAGCCATTCAATGATGTCATTGAATGGCTGTAACTGGCTGACGGCATGTGTATTAGCTTTCTGGAGGCGGGGATTTCAAGCCCCGCATTCAGAAAGCAATGCTGCGCCGGGGACGAGGAGCGAGCGACATCCTGCCGGAGCGCGACAGAACGCCGGGGGAGGTGAGTAATGATTTTTTTTTCTCCACTGTATTACCGGCGTATAAGGTGAAAGTTGGGGGGTCGTCTTATACGCCGGTATATACGGTACTTGTTATTGCACCCCTGCTCTTCTTTTTGCTCCCTCTTAGAACATCCATCTAATGTGTTCAGTGTTGGTGAGACGTAGTCACTCGTAGTACACTGATTCTTATTGGTTGGCCTGTATAATTGCAGAAGTCCCTTCACTGCCTACATGGAAGAGGATCCAGGCAATGGGACTGAGCTACTTTCTGATGTCATACCCTTCTTGCCATCTTTCTTCCACGTGGACAATACGCTGTCCATATGCGTACATCCGCACGGATACTGCACGCATATACAACCACGCGTGATTAGTCTCCGTAATCATTTGCAGGTCTTTCGCTGCGGATATCCACACGCCGAGTATGACCCGTTCGTGTGAGCACGGCCATAGACCCATCAGCCCAAAGCAGTGATGTACGCCATGCAGTATAGCAGATCTCTACAGTACAGGATTAAAAGGGTTCCATCTGGTCTACCCCTATAGAATAAAACTATCCTAGTGATCAACTGATGAATGCAGGTCCAGCGTCTATAACACCAACAGCAGGGAAAACGCAGTGTTATATAATGCGCCATTTAAAAGGACTGAAGAACCATTTGTGTTGTTTATTAATTAAAACTAAATTCTGAAACATCTTAGATTTCCTGAGCTGTATGTAACAGCATTCAGGGATCTGATTGGACAGGAGGGAACCCATTGACTTTTATGGGAGACTGTTGTAGACATGTTCTGTGACCTGAGTGAGGATCATTTTGCAGGGAGGGAGTAGATAGTTACAGCCGATCACCTATAGTGAATGGTGGAGCCTGCTTTATCTACATATAGGTTTCACCTCTCAGTGTAATCCTGCCTGTGATGTGAGCAAGATGACTGCTGCAAAGTTTTTTCCACAGATCAGGAAGTATCAGCCTTCTATGAGGCTCTGTGGTCAGTATGAAAAATGCAGGATTTTAAGATTTTTTTTTTAAATACAGTAAATTAGAAAACATACAAAAAAATTCTTAAAAAATATGTTTAAAACAAAATGTCATTTATATAAAAGTTTATTTTCTGATGACACATTTCCTTGAAATGAATGAGCAACCATGTAATACAGAGTCAAATAGAATCTACTCTTGTTCATAGAGGGGAGTCTTGAGTTTGGGATCCTTGTCAATGACATCCATATAGAAAACGGCGTAGTGTCCCTTTAAACAGGTAGATTTCCAATCCATGTAATGTCTGTGTATTTCGCAGACATCACACAGACCCATTAGAGCCAATTAGGCTACTTAAATAGGTGTTTTTTCACAGGGACTGATGATCTGTGTGAACAACATCACAATATGTCCTTTTTTTGTCTGTATCTCAGGCTTCTCCCTTCAGTCGGCGGATGAATCACTGACTAACATGTTACAAAATGACACGACATAGGAGTATTATTTTAATGCAATCAATGAAGGTTCTGTTTTAATCCTGTGTTAATTAGTAAATTAGATCATTTATATATAGTGGGGCCTACTAGTGATATCTGGTTTAAGGGTGCGTTCACAAGAGCGTATATCGGCTCGGTTTTCACGCCGAGCCGATATACATCCTCCTCATGTGCAGGGGGGGGAGCCTGGAAGAGCCAGAAGCAGGAACTGAGGCTCCCGCCCCCTCTCTGCCTCCTCTCCGCCCCTCTGCACTATTTTCAATTAGAGGAGGCGGGATGGGGCGGGGCTAAGGGCCGCAAATTAGCCCCGCCCCCGTCCCGCCTCTCTTAATTGCAAATAGTGCAGAGGGGCGGGAGCTCAGTTCCTGCTCCTGGGCTCTTCCAGCCTCCCCCCCTGCACATGAGGACAACGTATATCGTCTCGGCGTGAAAACCGAGCCGATATACGCTCTTGTGAACGCACCCTCAGAGTGAAGTGTCTCCCCTTAGTCGGTGACATCATAGTGTTCTGTTTAACCCATTTAGGACCAGCCACCGTAAATTTACGGCGGCTGGTCCTGGGCTTAGAGCACCGCCGATAGTAAAATTACGGCGGTGATCTAAGTCTCCTGCCTCTGCAATCAGTCAGAGGCAGGAATGGGTTATCAGCTGATAACCCGGAGCAGAAGGCAGGAGGGGTTTTTAACCCTTCCTGCCTTCTGCTTCCCCGATATGCAGTGCTCAATGAGCACTGTATTGGGAAAGTGAAAGTAAGAAGTACTTTCACTACGGGAGCCTCGGGGGGTCATGTGACCTCCTGGGATTCCCTGCTACTGCAGAGCTGGAGGGTCAGACTAGACCGTGGCAGCTCTGCAAGTGACTAATGTCACCAGAGGGGTTGCTTTCCCCTGTAACTGGGGCTCCTATGGACGCCCTAGCTACAGTGGGAAAGTGTCAAATAAAGGGGGAAAAAATGTGAATGTCCCCCAGAGGTCTTATATGACGTCATGGGGGACACAGATAGTAAAATACACAATTACACACATCAGTAAAACAAAACAAGACAATAAAACAACAATATATACATAAGAAAGAGAATAACACAAAGCAGACGCCAACAAAAACCGTCGCCGTATGCGCCCTGTAAACCAAAACCATACATACTATATATCAAAACGTCCGAAACAAATAGAGGAACCAATTCCTATACTTTATTATAGTGTAAATATAAAAATTTTAAAAAAACTATAAATGTTAAAAAAATCATTTTTTTTAGCATTTCACCCCCAATAAAACTAAAAAACGGAATAAAAAGTCAGTGGAAAAGATATTAAAAAAATAGTCCTATATGTCACGGAAAAAAAAACGCAGCAAAAATAATTTTGGTAGCTAAAGGAAAAAAAATAGAGCAGTAAAACCGCCACATGGGTAAAATCCCTAAAAAGTGGTCCTTAAAGGGGTTTTCCCGCGGCAGAAGTGGGGTTATACACTTCTGTATGGCCATATTAATGCACTTTGTAATATACATCGTGCATTAAATAGGAGCCATACAGAAGTTATTCACTTATCCACTCCGTTGCTGGCGTCCCCGTCTCCATGGTGCCGTCTAATTTCTGTGTCTTCTGGCTGCTTTAGACGCGCTTGCGCTGTCCGGTCTTCTGCCTGGTGAATGGGGCCACTCCGGCGTGAGAGCGCCGGAGAGCTGGTCTGCGCGTCGTCATCGTAGCTCCGCCTCCGTCACGTGGTGCCAATCAGCCAATGAGGTGGCTGTATCGGCAGTGGAACGCAAGGAAGGAGAAGACAATCCATGGTGCACCATGGGAGAACACCCGCGGTGCACAATGGGAGAAAACCGCGGTGCACCATTGGGAAAGGACTGGCGGCCATCTTTAAAAGAAGAAAAGAAGATGCTGCGCGAACGGGGATGCAGGTAAGCGATTTTTTTTTTTTTAAATACCAAACGGGATTGATTTTAACAGGGCAGAATGCAGGGGTAAGTAGGGAAAAAAAATTTTGACTTTCGCCGCGGGACAACCCCTTTAAGATACAAAACAACCTGGTCCTTAAGGGGTTAATGACATCACATTTGTGACAGCTGTCTGCATTCCATCAGAAAACTCTCAGCCCACCAGACCAGCATCTACTCAGTACACGCCATGGAAGAGCTTCAAGCGGTGATCCCGGATGCCTCTGCAGGACAAGCGCCCCCTGCGGGGTACGTAAGGATCATTTCAGTGTTGTATGCTCCTCTGTACGGCCCCATTCACATCTGCGTTAGAGGTTTCGTAAGGAATCTCCGGCGCGGATCCAGCGGGAAATCCCTGATGAAATATTGAATCTACAGTGGATTATTGCTGATCAGAATACCAGAAGGTGGATGGACCCCATTATAGTCAGTGGGTTCTGTTCAGGCTATTTGGGGGCCGTACTGTATATGTGGCTTATGTTATATAAAAACTCCCTGCCCCATATGGGGTGTAACGATACTGGCCCCGCACCTTCAGCCAATAGCTACATAGCACTATACAGGTGGATTGATAATATATGATATTCTGGGAATACCCCTTTAAATGACACATTGGGCTCTGCTTAATCTGTCTATATAATGCACTACAGTGGGATTCGGCTGAGCAGGGGTTAATGTTACATTATAATAAATACATCTGTATGAGGAATATTTGGGTTGGTGAGTTATTGCGGGTTACTGTATAGAGGCAGGATGGGCGACGCTCCTGAGAATACATAGTATATACAAGCATTACATAACATGGCAGCCATGTTTCTGGCTACTTGCTCCACTCAACTTCCTTTTCCAGGGACTGTAATTCCTGAGAAAGTATTGAAAATCAACAAAATATGGTGAATATTTAAGACACCTCAGTTATCAGAACAAACAAACAGCAGGCCTGGTCACCCATAGCAGCCAATCAGAGCTCAGATTACATTTGTGAAGCTGCTGTGGAGAAATGCGAGCTGCTCTGTGATTGGTTGCTATGGGCGACGAGGCCTGCTGTACTATGTCACCTAGTAACGACAACATGATTAGATGGACTTTGTATTAGTCGCATGAGGGTGGCGGTATATTTCTATCCAGGCGACGCAATGTATGCCGTTCCCAGAAGGTGAGCGGTATACTGGGGATTTGTGTTATGGACATTTTGGAGTTAAAGTCAGATTGGACAAGATGGCTGCCAGACAGAGATAGACGCGGCCATTCTGGTTCATGTAGGGTTTTCTTTTAAGATAAAAGATGTTCATGTCTACGTTGTTTTTTCTAAACTAAAACCTTAGTATTTAGGGAGGGGGGAGGCATACCAGCTGGTGGTCAGGGCCCCCATCCCCAAAAAGGCCCCCACTATAGCGTCGCTGTTCAGCAGCCCACCTGTGAAAACGAGCGGAGGGGCAACCGAGCAGCAGTGATGGCGGTCATCTGTTTAATGGCTTTCAGGTCCCGCTGAGCCGCTGTCACCGCGCGGCAGTTTTTACTCACATACCAACTCCTCCTCCTGCTCTCCGTCCGTTACTTCAGAGCAGAAAGCGGAGTCGGGTATGGGGATGCACATTGCCCGCTGGGGCAGTCGCTCAGCGATAGAGATTTCTGTTCCTCTATAGGAGCCGAGAAATGGAATGAAATGTTTACATTTTTGGCCCATTTATTTTAATGGATTTTTATAATAATGTTTCCTTTCGCTTCCGTTCAGTTTCCATTTTATAAACAGAACAAATAGCGCCGCAGACCGCGCTGAACAAATAGCGCCGCAGACCGCGCTGAACAAATAGCGCCGCAGACCGCGCTGAACAAATAGCGCCGCAGTCCGCGCTGAACAAATAGCGCCGCAGACCGCGCTGAACAAATAGCGTCGCAGACCGCGCTGAGCAAATAGCGCCGCAGACCGCGCTGAACAAATAGCGCCGCAGACCACACTGAGCAAATAGCGCCGCAGACCGCGCTGAACAAATAGCGCCGCAGACCGCGCTGAACAAATAGCGCCGCAGACCGCGCTGAACAAATAGCGCCGCAGACCGCGCTGAACAAATAGCGCCGCAGACCGCGCTGAACAAATAGCGCCGCAGACTGCGCTGATCAAATAGTGCCGCAGACCGCGCTGAACAAATAGCGCCGCAGACCGCGCTGAACAAATAGTGCCGCAGACCGCGCTGAACAAATAGCGCCGCAGACCGCGCTGATCAAATAGCGTCGCAGACCGCACTGAACAAATAGCGCCGCAGACCGCGCTGAACAAATAGTGCCGCAGACCGCGCTGAACAAATAGTGCCGCAGACCGCGCTGAACAAATAGTGCCGCAGACCGCGCTGAACAAATAGCGCCGCAGACCGCGCTGAACAAATAGCGCCGCAGACCGCGCTGAACAAATAGCGCCGCAGACCGCGCTGAACAAATAGTGCCGCAGACCGCGCTGAACAAATAGTGCCGCAGACCGCGCTGAACAAATAGTGCCGCAGACCGCGCTGAGCAAATAGTGCCGCAGACCGCGCTGAACAAATAGTGCCGCAGACCGCGCTGAACAAATAGTGCCGCAGACCGCGCTGAACAAATAGCGCCGCAGACCGCGCTGAGCAAATAGTGCCGCAGACCGCGCTGAACAAATAGCGTCGCAGACCGCACTGAGCAAATAGCGTCGCAGACCGCACTGAGCAAATAGCGCCGCAGACCGCGCTGAACAAATAGCGTCGCAGACCGCACTGAGCAAATAGCGCCGCAGACCGCGCTGAACAAATAGCGCCGCAGACCGCGCTGATCAAATAGCGTCGCAGACCGCACTGAGCAAATAGCGCCGCAGACCGCGCTGAACAAATAGCGCCGCAGACCGCGCTGAACTAAATAGCGCCGCAGACCGCGCTGAACAAATAGCGCCGCAGACCACGCTGAACAAATAGCGCCGCAGACCGCGCTGAACAAATAGCGCCGCAGACCGCGCTGAACAAATAGCGCCGCAGACCGCGCTGAACAAATAGCGCCGCAGTCCGCGCTGAACAAATAGCGCCGCAGACCGCGCTGAACAAACAGCGCCGCAGACCGCGCTGAACAAATAGCGCCGCAGTCCGCGCTGAACAAATAGCGCCGCAGACCGCGCTGAACAAACAGCGCCGCAGACCGCGCTGAACAAATAGCGCCGCAGACCGCGCTGAACAAATAGCGCCGCAGACCGCGCTGAACAAATAGTGCCGCAGACCGCGCTGTTTGCTCTGTTTAAAAAACGAAAATTAAACGTAAACAAACAGAAACATTTCCGTTTTTTAAAAAAACCCATAGAAAAAATGAAATGTTTAATTCCATTTTCCTGCTCCAAAAACAGAGAACATCGCTAATGGGTGCTAACACGGGTGTGAACGGCCATTACTTGGTGCAGATACACACAGAGGGCACTATTATTCTGTAGCCATAGAGGGTATTCTCTATGGAGGCATGCCCAACAGGTACTATTACTTTGTGAGGACGCAGGGCACACTGGCACACTATAACTTTGTGGGAGCACAGAAGAGTACAGTGACTTTGTGGGGGCACAGAGGGCACTATTACTTTCTGGAGGCACACACATGGCACTAATACTTTCTGGAGGCACACACAGGGCACTATTACTTTCTGGAGGCACACACAGGGCACTTACTTTAGTGGGCATAGAAGGTGTATTATATTCAGGGTTATTACGAGATTTTTATTACCATTTAGGGGGAAAAGAGGGATGATTATGGCACAGAGGAGGGCACTATTACTCTTGTGGTGGGCACTATTACTGTGTGAGGCACTAAGAAGGGCAGCACAAGCTGAGTTCTGATTGGTGGCTATGGACAAGAAGGGCAGTTTTTGTTTTAGACTGTTTTGATCAATTGAACTGCCCTAAAATGTCTCTTTCTTCACATTTAAGAAACTTAATGGCCTGCTCTGAGAGCGCTCTAAGTGATGAACTGTTCTTGCTCAGCTCTACTACGCTCAGGCTTCTCCCTTCAGTCGGCGGATGAATCACTGACTAACATGTTACAAAATGACACGAGATAGGAGTATTATTTTAATGCAATCAATGAAGGTTATGTGTTAATCCTGTGTTAGTGAATTAGATCATTTATATATAGTGGGGCCTACTAGTGATATCTGGTTTACAGTGAAGTGTCTCCCTTAGTCGGTGACATCATAGTCTTCTGTTTAATGACATCACAGGGGGCTCATTTGTGACAGCTGTCTGCATTCCATCAGAAAACTCTCAGCCCACCAGACCAGCATCTACTCAGTACACGCCATGGAAGAGCTTCAAGCGGTGATCCCGGATGCCTCTGCAGGACAAGCGCCCCCTGCGGGGTACGTAAGGATCATTTCAGTGTTGTATGCTCCTCTGTACGGCCCCATTCACATCTGCGTTAGAGGTTTCGTAAGGAATCTCCGGCACGGATCCAGCGGGAAATCCCTGATGAAATATTGAATCTACAGTGGATTATTGCTGACCAGAATACCAGAAGGTGGATGGACCCCATTATAGTGGGTTCTGTTCAGGCTATTTGGGGGCCGTACTGTATATTTGGCTTATGTTATATAAAAACTCCCTGCCCCATATGGGGTGTAACGATACTGGTCCCGCACCTTCAGCCAATAGCTACATAGCACTATACAGATATGTGCAGAGCGGCGTGGTTCAGCTCCCGGCGACCCCCTTGTAGTTCTTATTGAAGCTTACCTTCAGAGGCGCATTCATAAAGAAATTGCACATCTACTGCATTGTTTTTCTTGCTTAATCTCCTTTATCTACCTTTATTTAATCTTTTATTGGTGACCCAAAAATGCGCAATTCTAGCATTGTGTGTTTTTTTCATTAAACTGACGGCGTTCAATCTGCCGAATAAACAATTGGATTTTTTTCTATTTACTGTCAATCATTTTCAATGTACAAATAATTATAGAAAAATGTTATCTTCTTTTTACTTCTTTTAGTCCCCGTATGGGACTTTAACTAGTGATCACCTGATCTCATGTACAATATTCTGCAATACATCATCATTAACCCCGTCCCTCCATATGACATAAGGGTACGTCATGGCTGCGGGGTACTTCCCACAACTGGACGTACCCTGACGTCATGTGGATAGCACGAGATCATAAGCCATCTCGCGCTATCCAGTAGTGGGAGCCGGCTGTCACTGATAGCCGGCCTCCTGCTGCAACAGCGGGGGACATCGGAGATGCGCCCCCTGCTGTTAACCCCTTCCCTGCCGCGATCTATGTAGATCACGGCATAGGAAGAGTTCACAGAGGAAGCGCACTCCCTCTGTGATGTTATCGGGCTCTCATGATATAATCGCAGAGAGCCCGGCTGCTTGCCATGGTAACAGGATGCCAGATACCAGCGTCCTGTATTGCTGTTGCCTATGATCGCTGTAATAAGTGATAAGGCATTGCAGGAGAGAAGTTCTGCAATGTCTTATCATAGCGATCAGAGCTTGTATGGTGTAAATCCCTCAGAGGGACACAAATGGGGTAAAGAAAAGATCAAAATAATGTACAAAAATTAAAAATGTAAAAAAAAAACACCTTTTTTGAGGCTGTTTCTTATATTAGCATAAAAAATCCCACATATTTGGTATTGTTGTGTCATTAATGAAGCGTACAATAAGTTGAACATGCTTTTTATCCTGCACGGCAAAAAACGTTAAAAAAAAAACACTAAAAACTGAGGCAAAATGCTAATTTTTAGCATTTTGCCTCCCAAAACCACAAAATAAATGATCAAAAAAAGCCGTATGTACCCCAAAATGGTACCAATAAAAACTACAGCTTCTCTTGCAAAAAATAAGCCCCCACAGAGCTCCATACATGGAAATATAAAAAAGTTATAGTGCTTTGAATGCAGAATTAGAAAAAAAAAGATTTTTTTTAAAAAAAGCGTTTTTATTGCAGAGAAGTGCAAAAACAAAGTAAAAAAAATAAAAAAATATAAGAATTTTGGTATCCTCGTAATTGTACCAGCCCGTAGAAAAAATAGTTCGCATCATTAATGCTGCATAATTAACGCTTTAAAAACCCCCCCAAAAAATCTATGGCAGATTTATTGCGTTTTTTCTCCCTGCGATCAAAAAAAAAATACTAAAAGTTTTACAATGTAGTCCATGTACCCAAAACTGGAACCGATAAAAGCTACAGTTTGCTATGCAAAAAACAAGCCCTCATACGGCCGCGTCGACGGAAAATAAAAAAGTTATGGCTTTTGAAATATGGCGATTAAAATCTGCCAAAAATCGTTGCGTCCTTAAGCCCAAAATAGGTCCTGTCCTTAAGGGGTTAAGGATGCTTCTATATGGAGAGATGCACAGAAAAAAACAGTGTGATGGGAGAGAAAAATTGTAGCAAACTTTTCAGTGATTCTGTTGAAGAATCGGCCATTCTTCCCTTTGGGTGCAGAACAATAAATAATGGACCTGTGAGTTTCATGCGGTAGGTTTTTTTCTCCCATAGGGAATAAAGGGTGATTTTCCCCCATATTTTTCACACAATGCGAGTGCCATGTCGGGGGCCGTGTCTATCACTCGTAAGCACTGTTTGAAGCAATTACTTGGAAGGTAATTACCCCGTGCTAAGGTACCTTTACACTAGGAGGTTAGTATAAAAACATTTGGGGAACTTGTCCTATGAGAACCATAACTTTGTTTATAGCTGCTGACAGATCCCCTTAGGCCTCATGTCCACGGGGAAAATCAGGAGGATCCATAGCGGGTCCCACCTGCCCCGCGGACATGAGCGCTTAAAATAAGAATTAACTCACCCGCTTCGGACCGGGCAGATCTTCTCTTCTTCACGGCCGGATCTTCTTTCTTCGGCCGGCGGATGTGCTCGGCACGCCGGCTGCGTGCCGCACGCATGCGCCAGGCACACCCGCCGGGCCGAAGAAAGAAGATCCGGACGTAAATAAAAGAAGAGCTGCCCGGTCCGCTGCGGGTAAGTTATTCTTATTTTAGGTCTCCCGAAGCCTACGGGAGGCGTCCCCGCGGGAGACCCGCATGAAAATGGAGCATGTCCATTTTTTTTCATGCTCCATTTTTTTTTATTCCCTTTTATTGACCATCCACGGGTATTTATCTACCTGCGGGTGGTCAATGCATCCCCATGGGATGCGGATCCGCATGCGGGTGATCCGCTGCGGATTTAAATTCATCTTTTGCCCGTGGACATGAGGCCTTAAGGGTGACTACCCACTACAGTTTTTTTTCACTCCAAATTTTGCAGCGTTTTTTTTTCTGCAGGGGTCTATGGAACTTGTAATGTTAAAATCGCAATCGCGCAAATCGCAATTTACCGCGAAATCATGATTTTGCGCGATCGCGATTTTAACATTACAAGTCCCATAGACCCCAGCAAAAAAAACCGCTGCGAATTTCGCAGTTAAAAAAAACTGTAGTGGGTCGTCACCCTAAGTCAAAATGTACCTGACTCATGTTTTCTTTTTAGGCCACACCAGTTTGACAGCTCCCAGGTCCCATGTGAGGTATGAAGATAGACAATGGACCACAATGGGTATGCTACTACTGGATTTGGTTCTTGTTAACTAGATAATTTATATATGCACTTCCACTGGTCCCCAGTGGATATGCCTCCTGCATCCTGGGTAGATGGGACAACTGCCAAAATCCGGGACTGTCCCGAAGGATCCTAGAAGGTTGGGAGGAATGCATTCACGTTCCTAAGATCTGCAAATGAAGGCGCCTTGCACGCCATTATTTTTGGATACAGTTAAACACTGCATTGTTTTCCATGGTGACAATATATGCCAAATAGCATCAGGCATACCTTGTAGACCACACATGTTACACACAAGGCCTGTAGGCCGATCCAGCCCGCCAACTCATTTTATGTGGCCCACCGGCTGTGCAGCACGCTAACAAGCCTTCCACTTACCCAACCAACTCTGGTCCAGCAACACCAGTGTGGAGTCTGTGACCGCTGACCTTTCTTCCCCGATGTCTCTGTGCGCTGTCCGGCATGCAGCACAGATGCTGAGGGGAAAGGTCAGCGGTCACAGACTCAGAAGCGGCTGATGCCGGACAGAAGTTGCAAGCAAGGTGAGTGGAACACCTGTAGGGATGCTGCCTGGCCAGAGGCCATTAGGAGAGGTCTCTATTACAACTTGAGCCAATATAGGGGGCTCTATTACTGCTGGGATTACTATGGGGGTCACATATTACTACTGGGGTCAATATAGGGGACTATTACTACTGAAGCCACTACATGGGGCACTATTATTACTAGGGCCACCAATATAGGGATACTACTATGATGATCACTATTATTACTGCAGCCTTTATCGGGGAGTCACTATTACTACTGGGGTCAATATGGGAGGATTACTTACAGGGCCACTATGGGAGATCCTTTCTACTGAGGCCACTATGTGTTTCAGGGTGACTATTATTACTGGGGTCACTGTGGGTGGTTACTATTACTACTGAGGCCACCATGGGGGTCACTATTACTACTGGGGCTACTATGGGGGACAGAATCACTACTGGGGCCCTGATGGGGTTTCCTATTACTACTGGGACCACTATCAAGGACCCTATTACTACTGGGGTCACTGTGGGTGGGTCACTATTAATATTGAGGCCACTATGGGGAGGCAGTATGACTACTATGGCCACTATGGGGGTCAATATTAGGCCTTAGTCACACGGGCGTTTTTTGCCGCGATTTGTGGATCGCATGATGGATGCGCATCCGCAAATCGCGTGACCGGGGCCGAAAAATCGCCCGAAAATACTGCTCCTAGCCACGTTTCAATAGAAACGGGCCGGAGCTGTCCAGCGCATTGAATTCAATGGAGCCGGCAAAACAGCCAGCTCCATTGAAAGCAATGCGCTGCGGGTGATCGCGGGATGAATTGTCGGGAAGGGCTTAAATATATAAGCTCTTTCCTGCAATTCATCCAGAAATGTGTAAAAATAAAAAAAAAATATATACTCACCTGGTCCCGGTAGACGGAGTTCAGCCGCGGCCGCCGGCAGTTCTCCTGAACTGCTCTCTGTAGTATTCAGCAGCCGGGGATTTAAAATCCCCGCCTGCTGAATGAGATGCCTCTGATTGGTCACAGCCTGACCAATCAGAGGCAGCTCTCACTCACATGAATTCATGAATCGGTGAGTGAGTGCTGCCTCTGATTGGCTCAGCGCAGGGCCAATCAGGGGCAGCTCTCAGCTGTCATTCAGCTGAGAGCTGCCCCTGAGCCAATCAGAGGAAGCACTCACTCACCTATTCATGAATTCATGAATGGGTGGTGAGTGAGAGCTGCCTCTAATTGGTCAGGCTGTGACCAATCAGAGGCAGCTTATTCAGCAGGCAGGGATTTTAAATCCCCGGCTGCTGAATACTACAGAGAGCAGTTCAGGAGAACAGCCGGCGGCCGCGGCTTTACTCCGTCTGCCGGGACCAGGTGAGGATATATTTTTTTTTTATTTTTACACATTTCTGGATGAATTGCAGGGAACGGCTTATATATTTAAGCGCTTCCCAACAATTCATCCCGCGATCGCCGGCAGCACATTGCTTTCAATGGAGCCAGCTGTATTGCCGGCTCCATTGAATTCAATGGGTAAACATCGTTCTTCTCTGCCACAGCTGTTACAGCTGTGGCAGAGAAGAATGATTTGTCTTCTATATGTTCTCAATGGGGTCGGCGCTGCTGCCGCTGGCCCCATTGAGCGCATATAGAGAAGAGAACAGGAATCGCAGATCGCAGATAGGTGCGATCTGCGATTTCTGTTCTATAATTTATCGGACGAGTGCATAAAAAGCGCTCATGTGTCTGATACCATTGCAAAGCAATGGTTTTATAAAATCGCCGAACGCATGCGCATGCGCAAATCGTGGCAAAAAACGCCCGTGTGACTAAGGCCTTACAATGTAATCCTTTTTTTGCAACAGGCTTCATCTGAGGTGAGTATAGCATTAATAGGTTTTGCACCTTGGTCTTATGTTAGTGTCAGCTGCCACATAACTGAGACTACTTTTGCGAGTAACGGCTTGGGTACCCCGCAGCGAAGACCAAATGCCCCTTTGAGGTGCAGGAGGTGAAAACCGGGGTATCCCAAGTGCAGCCTCCAGATTTAGCCCAAAGCCAAATCAGTTTGTGGCAAAGCGGGTCCACATCCGCTTGCTGACCTAACGGTGCCCAGTTGTAGGTTTTAGGCACCGACCACAATAATGTGAGCCATTACCTGTGAACGGTGAGGAACTTGCTGTTTTGTTTGAAAATGTAATATTAGTTTAAGGATTAGGGTAAAAGTTGTCAACTTGGCCGGTCTGCATATGTGATATTGAGGAGCTCTACTAGATGGTCCTTCTATTTCTCCTAGATAGTCAGCAGATTGAAAGAACATTTTTTTCTACCTACCTTTAATGGTAGAAAGCACACCACGTTTGGAGATGGAAAGGTGGGCTAGAGGGGATATGGAGGAGGCCTATGCGTTTTAGTTTAAATTTTTTGCTAGGTGTGCATTCATCTGTTTGCTGGCAATCTAGGAAAAATAGCTACAAAGTGTCGGGCCAAAGGTGTAATTGTAGTGGGTGGAAAGTTTGTGTTTTACTTGGGCCTTTGGACCTTAGGGATCCCTTCATAATAATAATAAAATAATAGTAATCCTTATTTGTGTAGCGCCATGGGCGGCTTGCTCTTCAGCACTGCGATCTGTCACGGGGGCCAGTTCTTTGGGGCTTAGGAGGGAGTGGACTGTATCGAAAAGTGGTTTGGGGTGTGGGATAGTGAGGAGACTTATGAGCAGATCAGCAGTATAGATCATTTTAATTGAAGGCCTTGTCAGAAACTTTGTATAGTTGGCCAATAGATAAAAGTTAGAACTTTACGTAATTGTAATGCACGTTGCTCTTAGGAAGCATAGTAATGGCTCACAATGTAATCCTTTTTTTTGCAACAGGCTTCGTCTGAGGTGAGTATAGCATTAATAGGTTTTGCACCTTGGTCTTATGTTAGTGTCAGCTGCCACATAACTGAGACTACTTTTGCGAGTAACGGCTTGGGTACCCCGCAGCGAAGACCAAATGCCCCTTTGAGGTGCAGGAGGTGAAAACCGGGGTATCCCAAGTGCAGCCTCCAGATTTAGCCCAAAGCCAAATCAGTTTGTGGCAAAGCGGGTCCACATCCGCTTGCTGACCTAACGGTGCCCAGTTGTAGGTTTTAGGCACCGACCACAATAATGTGAGCCATTACCTGTGAACGGTGAGGAACTTGCTGTTTTGTTTGAAAATGTAATATTAGTTTAAGGATTAGGGTAAAAGTTGTCAACTTGGCCGGTCTGCATATGTGATATTGAGGAGCTCTACTAGATGGTCCTTCTATTTCTCCTAGATAGTCAGCAAATTGAAAGAACATTTTTTTCTACCTACCTTTAATGGTAGAAAGCACACCACGTTTGGAGATGGAAAGGTGGGCTAGAGGGGATATGGAGGAGGCCTATGCGTTTTAGTTTAAATTTTTTGCTAGGTGTGCATTCATCTGTTTGCTGGCAATCTAGGAAAAATAGCTACAAAGTGTCGGGCCAAAGGTGTAATTGTAGTGGGTGGAAAGTTTGTGTTTTACTTGGGCCTTTGGACCTTAGGGATTCCTTCATAATACTAATAAAATAATAGTAATCCTTATTTGTGTAGCGCCATGGGCGGCTTGCTCTTCAGCACTGCGATCTGTCACGGGGGTCAGTTCTTTGGGGCTTAGGAGGGAGTGGGCTGTATCGAAAAGTGGTTTGGGGTGTGGGATAGTGAGGAGACTTATGAGCAGATCAGCAGTATAGATCATTTTAATTGAAGGCCTTGTCAGAAACTTTGTATAGTTGGCCAATAGATAAAAGTTAGAACTTTACGTAATTGTAATGCACGTTGCTCTTAGGAAGCATAGTAATGGCTCACAATGTAATCCTTTTTTTTGCAACAGGCTTCGTCTGAGGTGAGTATAGCATTAATAGGTTTTGCACCTTGGTCTTATGTTAGTGTCAGCTGCCACATAACTGAGACTACTTTTGCGAGTAACGGCTTGGGTACCCCGCAGCGAAGACCAAATGCCCCTTTGAGGTGCAAGAGGTGAAAACCGGGGTATCCCAAGTGCAGCCTCCAGATTTAGCCCAAAGCCAAATCAGTTTGTGGCAAAGCGGGTCCACATCCGCTTGCTGACCTAACGGTGCCCAGTTGTAGGTTTTAGGCACCGACCACAATAATGTGAGCCATTACCTGTGAACAGTGAGGAACTTGCTGTTTTGTTTGAAAATGTAATATTAGTTTAAGGATTAGGGTAAAAGTTGTAAACTTGTCCGGTCTGCATATGTGATATTGATGAGCTCTACTAGATGGTCCTTCTATTTCTCCTAGATAGTCAGCAGATTGAAAGAACATTTTTTTCTACCTACCTTTAATGGTAGAAAGCACACCACGTTTGGAGATGGAAAGGTGGGCTAGAGGGGATATGGAGGAGGCCTATGCGTTTTAGTTTAAATTTTTTGCTAGGTGTGCATTCATCTGTTTGCTGGCAATCTAGGAAAAATAGCTACAAAGTGTCGGGCCAAAGGTGTAATTGTAGTGGGTGGAAAGTTTGTGTTTTACTTGGGCCTTTGGACCTTAGGGATCCCTTCATAATAATAATAAAATAATAGTAATCCTTATTTGTGTAGCGCCATGGGCGGCTTGCTCATCAGCACTGAGATGTGTCACGGGGGCCAGTTCTTTGGGGCTGAGGAGGGAGTGGACTGTATCGAAAAGTGGTTAGGGGTGTGGGATAGTGAGGAGACTTATGAGCAGATCAGCAGTATAGATAATTTTAATTGAAGGCCTTGTCAGAAACTTTGTATAGTTGTCCAATAGATAAAAGTTAGAACTTTACGTAAATGTATTGCACGTTGCTCTTAGGAAGCATAGTAATGGCTCACAATGTAATCCTTTTTTTTGCAACAGGCTTCATCTGAGGTGAGTATAGCATTAATAGGTTTTGCACCTTGGTCTTATGTTAGTGTCAGCTGCCACATAACTGAGACTACTTTTGCGAGTAACGGCTTGGGTACCCCGCAGCGAAGACCAAATGCCCCTTTAAGGTGCAAGAGGTGAAAACCGGGGTATCCCAAGTGCAGCCTCCAGATTTAGCCCAAAGCCAAATCAGTTTGTGGCAAAGCGGGTCCACATCCGCTTGCTGACCTAACGGTGCCCAGTTGTAGGTTTTAGGCACCGACCACAATAATGTGAGCCATTACCTGTGAACGGTGAGGAACTTGCTGTTTTGTTTGAAAATGTAATATTAGTTTAAGGATTAGGGTAAGAGTTGTCAACTTGGCCGGTCTGTATATGTGATATTGAGGAGCTCTACTAGATGGTCCTTCTATTTCTCCTAGATAGTCAGCAGATTGAAAGAACATTTTTTTCTACCTACCTTTAATGGTAGAAAGCACACCACGTTTGGAGATGGAAAGGTGGGCTAGAGGGGATATGGAGGAGGCCTATGCGTTTTAGTTTAAATTTTTTGCTAGGTGTGCATTCATCTGTTTGCTGGCAATGTAGGAAAAATAGCTACAAAGTGTCGGGCCAAAGGTGTAATTGTAGTGGGTGGAAAGTTTGTGTTTTACTTGGGCCTTTGGGCCTTAGGGATCCCTTCATAATAATAATAAAATAATAGTAATCCTTATTTGTGTAGCGCCATGGGTGGCTTGCTCATCAGCACTGAGATGTGTCACGGTGGCATGTACTTTGGGGCTGAGGAGGGAGTGGACTGTATCGAAAAGTGGTTAGGGGTGTGGGATAGTGAGGAGACTTATGAGCAGATCAGCAGTATAGATCATTTTAATTGAAGGCCTTGTCAGAAACTTTGTATAGTTGTCCAATAGATAAAAGTTAGATTACGTAAATGTATTGCACGTTGCTCTTAGGAAGCATAGTAATGGCTCACAATGTAATCCTTTTTTTTGCAACAGGCTTCATCTGAGGTGAGTATAGCATTAATAGGTTTTGCACCTTGGTCTTATGTTAGTGTCAGCTGCCACATAACTGAGACTACTTTTGCGAGTAACGGCTTGGGTACCCCGCAGCGAAGACCAAATGCCCCTTTGAGGTGCAGGAGGTGAAAACCGGGGTATCCCAAGTGCAGCCTCCAGATTTAGCCCAAAGCCAAATCAGTTTGTGGCAAAGCGGGTCCACATCCGCTTGCTGACCTAACGGTGCCCAGTTGTAGGTTTTAGGCACCGACCACAATAATGTGAGCCATTACCTGTGAACGGTGAGGAACTTGCTGTTTTGTTTGAAAATGTAATATTAGTTTAAGGATTAGGGTAAGAGTTGTCAACTTGGCCGGTCTGCATATGTGATATTGAGGAGCTCTACTAGATGGTCCTTCTATTTCTCCTAGATAGTCAGCAGATTGAAAGAACATTTTTTTCTACCTACCTTTAATGGTAGAAAGCACACCACGTTTGGAGATGGAAAGGTGGGCTAGAGGGGATATGGAGGAGGCCTATGCGTTTTAGTTTAAATTTTTTGCTAGGTGTGCATTCATCTGTTTGCTGGCAATGTAGGAAAAATAGCTATAAAGTGTCGGGCCAAAGGTGTAATTGTAGTGGGTGGAAAGTTTGTGTTTTACTTGGGCCTTTGGGCCTTAGGGATCCCTTCATAATAATAATAAAATAATAGTAATCCTTATTTGTGTAGCGCCATGGGTGGCTTGCTCATCAGCACTGAGATGTGTCACGGTGGCATGTACTTTGGGGCTGAGGAGGGAGTGGACTGTATCGAAAAGTGGTTAGGGGTGTGGGATAGTGAGGAGACTTATGAGCAGATCAGCAGTATAGATCATTTTAATTGAAGGCCTTGTCAGAAACTTTGTATAGTTGTCCAATAGATAAAAGTTAGAACTTTACGTAAATGTATTGCACGTTGCTCTTAGGAAGCATAGTAATGGCTCACAATGTAATCCTTTTTTTTGCAACAGGCTTCATCTGAGGTGAGTATAGCATTAATAGGTTTTGCACCTTGGTCTTATGTTAGTGTCAGCTGCCACATAACTGAGACTACTTTTGCGAGTAACGGCTTGGGTACCCCGCAGCGAAGACCAAATGCCCCTTTGAGGTGCAGGAGGTGAAAACCGGGGTATCCCAAGTGCAGCCTCCAGATTTAGCCCAAAGCCAAATCAGTTTGTGGCAAAGCGGGTCCACATCCGCTTGCTGACCTAACGGTGCCCAGTTGTAGGTTTTAGGCACCGACCACAATAATGTGAGCCATTACCTGTGAACGGTGAGGAACTTGCTGTTTTGTTTGAAAATGTAATATTAGTTTAAGGATTAGGGTAAAAGTTGTCAACTTGGCCGGTCTGCATATGTGATATTGAGGAGCTCTACTAGATGGTCCTTCTATTTCTCCTAGATAGTCAGCAAATTGAAAGAACATTTTTTTCTACCTACCTTTAATGGTAGAAAGCACACCACGTTTGGAGATGGAAAGGTGGGCTAGAGGGGATATGGAGGAGGCCTATGCGTTTTAGTTTAAATTTTTTGCTAGGTGTGCATTCATCTGTTTGCTGGCAATCTAGGAAAAATAGCTACAAAGTGTCGGGCCAAAGGTGTAATTGTAGTGGGTGGAAAGTTTGTGTTTTACTTGGGCCTTTGGACCTTAGGGATCCCTTCATAATAATAATAAAATAATAGTAATCCTTATTTGTGTAGCGCCATGGGCGGCTTGCTCATCAGCACTGAGATGTGTCACGGTGGCATGTTCTTTGGGGCTGAGGAGGGAGTGGACTGTATCGAAAAGTGGTTAGGGGTGTGGGATAGTGAGGAGACTTATGAGCAGATCAGCAGTATAGATAATTTTAATTGAAGGCCTTGTCAGAAATTTTGTATAGTTGTCCAATAGATAAAAGTTAGAACTTTACGTAAATGTATTGCACGTTGCTCTTAGGAAGCATAGTAATGGCTCACAATGTAATCCTTTTTTTTGCAACAGGCTTCATCTGAGGTGAGTATAGCATTAATAGGTTTTGCACCTTGGTCTTATGTTAGTGTCAGCTGCCACATAACTGAGACTACTTTTGCGAGTAACGGCTTGGGTACCCCGCAGCGAAGACCAAATGCCCCTTTGAGGTGCAAGAGGTGAAAACCGGGGTATCCCAAGTGCAGCCTCCAGATTTAGCCCAAAGCCAAATCAGTTTGTGGCAAAGCGGGTCCACATCCGCTTGCTGACCTAACGGTGCCCAGTTGTAGGTTTTAGGCACCGACCACAATAATGTGAGCCATTACCTGTGAACGGTGAGGAACTTGCTGTTTTGTTTGAAAATGTAATATTAGTTTAAGGATTAGGGTAAAAGTTGTAAACTTGTCCGGTCTGCATATGTGATATTGAGGAGCTCTACTAGATGGTCCTTCTATTTCTCCTAGATAGTCAGCAGATTGAAAGAACATTTTTTTCTACCTACCTTTAATGGTAGAAAGCACACCACGTTTGGAGATGGAAAGGTGGGCTAGAGGGGATATGGAGGAGGCCTATGCGTTTTAGTTTAAATTTTTTGCTAGGTGTGCATTCATCTGTTTGCTGGCAATCTAGGAAAAATAGCTACAAAGTGTCAGGCCAAAGGTGTAATTGTAGTGGGTGGAAAGTTTGTGTTTTACTTGGGCCTTTGGACCTTAGGGATACCTTCATAATAATAATAAAATAATAAACCTTATTTGTGTAGCGCCATGGGTGGCTTGCTCATCAGCACTGAGATGTGTCACGGTGGCATGTACTTTGGGGCTGAGGAGGGAGTGGACTGTATCGAAAAGTGGTTAGGGGTGTGGGATAGTGAGGAGACTTATGAGCAGATCAGCAGTATAGATCATTTTAATTGAAGGCCTTGTCAGAAACTTTGTATAGTTGTCCAATAGATAAAAGTTAGAACTTTACGTAAATGTATTGCACGTTGCTCTTAGGAAGCATAGTAATGGCTCACAATGTAATCCTTTTTTTTGCAACAGGCTTCATCTGAGGTGAGTATAGCATTAATAGGTTTTGCACCTTGGTCTTATGTTAGTGTCAGCTGCCACATAACTGAGACTACTTTTGCGAGTAACGGCTTGGGTACCCCGCAGCGAAGACCAAATGCCCCTTTGAGGTGCAGGAGGTGAAAACCGGGGTATCCCAAGTGCAGCCTCCAGATTTAGCCCAAAGCCAAATCAGTTTGTGGCAAAGCGGGTCCACATCCGCTTGCTGACCTAACGGTGCCCAGTTGTAGGTTTTAGGCACCGACCACAATAATGTGAGCCATTACCTGTGAACGGTGAGGAACTTGCTGTTTTGTTTGAAAATGTAATATTAGTTTAAGGATTAGGGTAAAAGTTGTCAACTTGGCCGGTCTGCATATGTGATATTGAGGAGCTCTACTACATGGTCCTTCTATTTCTCCTAGATAGTCAGCAGATTGAAAGAACATTTTTTTCTACCTACCTTTAATGGTAGAAAGCACACCACGTTTGGAGATGGAAAGGTGGGCTAGAGGGGATATGGAGGAGGCCTATGCGTTTTAGTTTAAATTTTTTGCTAGGTGTGCATTCATCTGTTTGCTGGCAATCTAGGAAAAATAGCTACAAAGTGTCGGGCCAAAGGTGTAATTGTAGTGGGTGGAAAGTTTGTGTTTTACTTGGGCCTTTGGACCTTAGGGATTCCTTCATAATACTAATAAAATAATAGTATGCCTTATTTGTGTAGCGCCATGGGTGGCTTGCTCATCAGCACTGAGATGTGTCACGGTGGCATGTTCTTTGGGGCTTAGGAGGGAGTGGACTGTATCGAAAAGTGGTTTGGGGTGTGGGATAGTGAGGAGACTTATGAGCAGATCAGCAGTATAGATCATTTTAATTGAAGGCCTTGTCAGAAACTTTGTATAGTTGGCCAATAGATAAAAGTTAGAACTTTACGTAATTGTAATGCACGTTGCTCTTAGGAAGCATAGTAATGGCTCACAATGTAATCCTTTTTTTTGCAACAGGCTTCGTCTGAGGTGAGTATAGCATTAATAGGTTTTGCACCTTGGTCTTATGTTAGTGTCAGCTGCCACATAACTGAGACTACTTTTGCGAGTAACGGCTTGGGTACCCCGCAGCGAAGACCAAATGCCCCTTTGAGGTGCAAGAGGTGAAAACCGGGGTATCCCAAGTGCAGCCTCCAGATTTAGCCCAAAGCCAAATCAGTTTGTGGCAAAGCGGGTCCACATCCGCTTGCTGACCTAACGGTGCCCAGTTGTAGGTTTTAGGCACCGACCACAATAATGTGAGCCATTACCTGTGAACGGTGAGGAACTTGCTGTTTTGTTTGAAAATGTAATATTAGTTTAAGGATTAGGGTAAAAGTTGTAAACTTGTCCGGTCTGCATATGTGATATTGAGGAGCTCTACTAGATAGTCCTTCTATTTCTCCTAGATAGTCAGCAGATTGAAAGAACATTTTTTTCTACCTACCTTTAATGGTAGAAAGCAAACCACGTTTGGAGATGGAAAGGTGGGCTAGAGGGGATATGGAGGAGACCTATGCGTTTTAGTTTAAATTTTTTGCTAGGTGTGCATTCATCTGTTTGCTGGCAATCTAGGAAAAATAGCTACAAAGTGTCGGGCCAAAGGTGTAATTGTAGTGGGTGGAAAGTTTGTGTTTTACTTGGGCCTTTGGACCTTAGGGATCCCTTCATAATAATAATAAAATAATAGTAATCCTTATTTGTGTAGCGCCATGGGTGGCTTGCTCATCAGCACTGAGATGTGTCACGGTGGCATGTTCTTTGGGGCTGAGGAGGGAGTGGACTGTATCGAAAAGTGGTTAGGGGTGTGGGATAGTGAGGAGACTTATGAGCAGATCAGCAGTATAGATAATTTTAATTGAAGGCCTTGTCAGAAATTTTGTATAGTTGTCCAATAGATAAAAGTTAGAACTTTACGTAAATGTATTGCACGTTGCTCTTAGGAAGCATAGTAATGGCTCACAATGTAATCCTTTTTTTGCAACAGGCTTCATCTGAGGTGAGTATAGCATTAATAGGTTTTGTACCTTGGTCTTATGTTAGTGTCAGCTGCCACATAACTGAGACTACTTTTGCGAGTAACGGCTTGGGTACCCCGCAGCGAAGACCAAATGCCCCTTTGAGGTGCAAGAGGTGAAAACCGGGGTATCCCAAGTGCAGCCTCCAGATTTAGCCCAAAGCCAAATCAGTTTGTGGCAAAGCGGGTCCACATCCGCTTGCTGACCTAACGGTGCCCAGTTGTAGGTTTTAGGCACCGACCACAATAATGTGAGCCATTACCTGTGAACGGTGAGGAACTTGCTGTTTTGTTTGAAAATGTAATATTAGTTTAAGGATTAGGGTAAAAGTTGTAAACTTGGCCGGTCTGCATATGTGATATTGAGGAGCTCTACTAGATGGTCCTTCTATTTCTCCTAGATAGTCAGCAGATTGAAAGAACATTTTTTTCTACCTACCTTTAATGGTAGAAAGCACACCACGTTTGGAGATGGAAAGGTGGGCTAGAGGGGATATGGAGGAGGCCTATGCGTTTTAGTTTAAATTTTTTGCTAGGTGTGCATTCATCTGTTTGCTGGCAATGTAGGAA
The DNA here is from genome assembly GCF_035609145.1 of Eleutherodactylus coqui. Taxonomy (NCBI): domain Eukaryota; kingdom Metazoa; phylum Chordata; class Amphibia; order Anura; family Eleutherodactylidae; genus Eleutherodactylus; species Eleutherodactylus coqui. The sequence continues at coordinate 199,772,939 of NC_089844.1, forward strand.
AAATAGCTACAAAGTGTCGGGCCAAAGGTGTAATTGTAGTGGGTGGAAAGTTTGTGTTTTACTTGGGCCTTTGGGCCTTAGGGATCCCTTCATAATAATAATAAAATAATAGTAATCCTTATTTGTGTAGCGCCATGGGTGGCTTGCTCATCAGCACTGAGATGTGTCACGGTGGCATGTACTTTGGGGCTGAGGAGGGAGTGGACTGTATCGAAAAGTGGTTAGGGGTGTGGGATAGTGAGGAGACTTATGAGCAGATCAGCAGTATAGATCATTTTAATTGAAGGCCTTGTCAGAAACTTTGTATAGTTGTCCAATAGATAAAAGTTAGAACTTTACGTAAATGTATTGCACGTGGCTCTTAGGAAGCATAGTAATGGCTCACAATGTAATCCTTTTTTTTGCAACAGGCTTCATCTGAGGTGAGTATAGCATTAATAGGTTTTGCACCTTGGTCTTATGTTAGTGTCAGCTGCCACATAACTGAGACTACTTTTGCGAGTAACGGCTTGGGTACCCCGCAGCGAAGACCAAATGCCCCTTTGAGGTGTAAGAGGTGAAAACCGGGGTATCCCAAGTGCAGCCTCCAGATTTAGCCCAAAGCCAAATCAGTTTGTGGCAAAGCGGGTCCACATCCGCTTGCTGACCTAACGGTGCCCAGTTGTAGGTTTTAGGCACCGACCACAATAATGTGAGCCATTACCTGTGAACGGTGAGGAACTTGCTGTTTTGTTTGAAAATGTAATATTAGTTTAAGGATTAGGGTAAAAGTTGTCAACTTGGCCGGTCTGCATATGTGATATTGATGAGCTCTACTAGATGGTCCTTCTATTTCTCCTAGATAGTCAGCAAATTGAAAGAACATTTTTTTCTACCTACCTTTAATGGTAGAAAGCACACCACGTTTGGAGATGGAAAGGTGGGCTAGAGGGGATATGGAGGAGGCCTATGCGTTTTAGTTTACATTTTTTGCTAGGTGTGCATTCATCTGTTTGCTGGCAATCTAGGAAAAATAGCTACAAAGTGTCGGGCCAAAGGTGTAATTGTAGTGGGTGGAAAGTTTGTGTTTTACTTGGGCCTTTGGACCTTAGGGATTCCTTCATAATACTAATAAAATAATAGTAATCCTTATTTGTGTAGCGCCATGGGCGGCTTGCTCTTCAGCACTGCGATCTGTCACGGGGGCCAGTTCTTTGGGGCTTAGGAGGGAGTGGACTGTATCGAAAAGTGGTTTGGGGTGTGGGATAGTGAGGAGACTTATGAGCAGATCAGCAGTATAGATCATTTTAATTGAAGGCCTTGTCAGAAACTTTGTATAGTTGTCCAATAGATAAAAGTTAGAACTTTACGTAATTGTAATGCACGTTGCTCTTAGGAAGCATAGTAATGGCTCACAATGTAATCCTTTTTTTTGCAACAGGCTTCGTCTGAGGTGAGTATAGCATTAATAGGTTTTGCACCTTGGTCTTATGTTAGTGTCAGCTGCCACATAACTGAGACTACTTTTGCGAGTAACGGCTTGGGTACCCCGCAGCGAAGACCAAATGCCCCTTTGAGGTGCAGGAGGTGAAAACCGGGGTATCCCAAGTGCAGCCTCCAGATTTAGCCCAAAGCCAAATCAGTTTGTGGCAAAGCGGGTCCACATCCGCTTGCTGACCTAACGGTGCCCAGTTGTAGGTTTTAGGCACCGACCACAATAATGTGAGCCATTACCTGTGAACGGTGAGGAAGTTGCTGTTTTGTTTGAAAATGTAATATTAGTTTAAGGATTAGGGTAAAAGTTGTCAACTTGGCCGGTCTGCATATGTGATATTGAGGAGCTCTACTAGATGGTCCTTCTATTTCTCCTAGATAGTCAGCAGATTGAAAGAACATTTTTTTCTACCTACCTTTAATGGTAGAAAGCACACCACGTTTGGAGATGGAAAGGTGGGCTAGAGGGGATATGGAGGAGGCCTATGCGTTTTAGTTTAAATTTTTTGTTAGGTGTGCATTCATCTGTTTGCTGGCAATCTAGGAAAAATAGCTACAAAGTGTCGGGCCAAAGGTGTAATTGTAGTGGGTGGAAAGTTTGTGTTTTACTTGGGCCTTTGGACCTTAGGGATTCCTTCATAATACTAATAAAATAATAGTAATCCTTATTTGTGTAGCGCCATGGGCGGCTTGCTCTTCAGCACTGCGATCTGTCACGGGGGCCAGTTCTTTGGGGCTTAGGAGGGAGTGGACTGTATCGAAAAGTGGTTTGGGGTGTGGGATAGTGAGGAGACTTATGAGCAGATCAGCAGTATAGATCATTTTAATTGAAGGCCTTGTCAGAAACTTTGTATAGTTGGCCAATAGATAAAAGTTAGAACTTTACGTAATTGTAATGCACGTTGCTCTTAGGAAGCATAGTAATGGCTCACAATGTAATCCTTTTTTTTGCAACAGGCTTCGTCTGAGGTGAGTATAGCATTAATAGGTTTTGCACCTTGGTCTTATGTTAGTGTCAGCTGCCACATAACTGAGACTACTTTTGCGAGTAACGGCTTGGGTACCCAGCAGCGAAGACCAAATGCCCCTTTAAGGTGCAAGAGGTGAAAACCGGGGTATCCCAAGTGCAGCCTCCAGATTTAGCCCAAAGCCAAATCAGTTTGTGGCAAAGCGGGTCCACATCCGCTTGCTGACCTAACGGTGCCCAGTTGTAGGTTTTAGGCACCGACCACAATAATGTGAGCCATTACCTGTGAACGGTGAGGAACTTGCTGTTTTGTTTGAAAATGTAATATTAGTTTAAGGATTAGGGTAAAAGTTGTAAACTTGGCCGGTCTGCATATGTGATATTGATGAGCTCTACTAGATGGTCCTTCTATTTCTCCTAGATAGTCAGCAGATTGAAAGAACATTTTTTTCTACCTACCTTTAATGGTAGAAAGCACACCACGTTTGGAGATGGAAAGGTGGGCTAGAGGGGATATGGAGGAGGCCTATGCGTTTTCGTTTAAATTTTTTGCTAGGTGTGCATTCATCTGTTTGCTGGCAATCTAGGAAAAATAGCTACAAAGTGTCGGGCCAAAGGTGTAATTGTAGTGGGTGGAAAGTTTGTGTTTTACTTGGGCCTTTGGACCTTAGGGATCCCTTCATAATAATAATAAAATAATAGTAATCCTTATTTGTGTAGCGCCGTGGGCGGCTTGCTCTTCAGCACTGAGATGTGTCACGGTGGCATGTTCTTTGGGGCTGAGGAGGGAGTGGACTGTATCGAAAAGTGGTTAGGGGTGTGGGATAGTGAGGAGACTTATGAGCAGATCAGCAGTATAGATCATTTTAATTGAAGGCCTTGTCAGAAACTTTGTATAGTTGTGCAATAGATAAAAGTTAGAACTTTACGTAAATGTATTGCACGTTGCTCTTAGGAAGCATAGTAATGGCTCACAATGTAATCCTTTTTTTTGCAACAGGCTTCATCTGAGGTGAGTATAGCATTAATAGGTTTTGCACCTTGGTCTTATGTTAGTGTCAGCTGCCACATAACTGAGACTACTTTTGCGAGTAACGGCTTGGGTACCCCGCAGCGAAGACCAAATGCCCCTTTGAGGTGCAGGAGGTGAAAACCGGGGTATCCCAAGTGCAGCCTCCAGATTTAGCCCAAAGCCAAATCAGTTTGTGGCAAAGCGGGTCCACATCCGCTTGCTGACCTAACGGTGCCCAGTTGTAGGTTTTAGGCACCGACCACAATAATGTGAGCCATTACCTGTGAACGGTGAGGAACTTGCTGTTTTGTTTGAAAATGTAATATTAGTTTAAGGATTAGGGTAAAAGTTGTAAACTTGGCCGGTCTGCATATGTAATATTGAGGAGCTCTACTAGATGGTCCTTCTATTTCTCCTACATAGTCAGCAGATTGAAAGAACATTTTTTTCTACCTACCTTTAATAGTAGAAAGCACACCACGTTTGGAGATGGAAAGGTGGGCTAGAGGGGATATGGAGGAGGCCTATGCGTTTTAGTTTAAATTTTTTGCTAGGTGTGCATTCATCTGTTTGCTGGCAATCTAGGAAAAATAGCTACAAAGTGTCGGGCCAAAGGTGTAATTGTAGTGGGTGGAAAGTTTGTGTTTTACTTGGGCCTTTGGACCTTAGGGATCCCTTCATAATAATAATAAAATAATAGTAATCCTTATTTGTGTAGCGCCATGGGCGTCTTGCTCATCAGCGCTGAGATGTGTCACGGTGGCATGTTCTTTGGGGCTGAGGAGGGAGTGGACTGTATCGAAAAGTGGTTAGGGGTGTGGGATAGTGAGGAGACTTATGAGCAGATCAGCAGTATAGATCATTTTAATTGAAGGCCTTGTCAGAAACTTTGTATAGTTGTCCAATAGATAAAAGTTAGAACTTTACGTAATTGTATTGCACGTTGCTCTTAGGAAGCATAGTAATGGCTCACAATGTAATCCTTTTTTTGCAACAGGCTTCATCTGAGGTGAGTATAGCATTAATAGGTTTTGCACCTTGGTCTTATGTTAGTGTCAGCTGCCACATAACTGAGACTACTTTTGCGAGTAACGGCTTGGGTACCCCGCAGCGAAGACCAAATGCCCCTTTGAGGTGCAGGAGGTGAAAACCGGGGTATCCCAAGTGCAGCCTCCAGATTTAGCCCAAAGCCAAATCAGTTTGTGGCAAAGCGGGTCCACATCCGCTTGCTGACCTAACGGTGCCCAGTTGTAGGTTTTAGGCACCGACCACAATAATGTGAGCCATTACCTGTGAACGGTGAGGAACTTGCTGTTTTGTTTGAAAATGTAATATTAGTTTAAGGATTAGGGTAAAAGTTGTAAACTTGGCCGGTCTGCATATGTGATATTGAGGAGCTCTACTAGATGGTCCTTCTATTTCTCCTAGATAGTCAGCAGATTGAAAGAACATTTTTTTCTACCTACCTTTAATGGTAGAAAGCACACCACGTTTGGAGATGGAAAGGTGGGCTAGAGGGGATATGGAGGAGGCCTATGCATTTTAGTTTAAATTTTTTGCTAGGTATGCATTCATCTGTTTGCTGGCAATCTAGGAAAAATAGCTACAAAGTGTTGGGCCAAAGGTGTAATTGTAGTGGGTGGAAAGTTTGTGTTTTACTTGGGCCTTTGGACCTTAGGGATTCCTTCATAATACTAATAAAATAATAGTAATCCTTATTTGTGTAGCGCCATGGGCGGCTTGCTCTTCAGCACTGCGATCTGTCACGGGGGTCAGTTCTTTGGGGCTTAGGAGGGAGTGGGCTGTATCGAAAAGTGGTTTGGGGTGTGGGATAGTGAGGAGACTTATGAGCAGATCAGCAGTATAGATCATTTTAATTGAAGGCCTTGTCAGAAACTTTGTATAGTTGGCCAATAGATAAAAGTTAGAACTTTACGTAATTGTAATGCACGTTGCTCTTAGGAAGCATAGTAATGGCTCACAATGTAATCCTTTTTTTTGCAACAGGCTTCGTCTGAGGTGAGTATAGCATTAATAGGTTTTGCACCTTGGTCTTATGTTAGTGTCAGCTGCCACATAACTGAGACTACTTTTGCGAGTAACGGCTTGGGTACCCCGCAGCGAAGACCAAATGCCCCTTTGAGGTGCAAGAGGTGAAAACCGGGGTATCCCAAGTGCAGCCTCCAGATTTAGCCCAAAGCCAAATCAGTTTGTTGCAAAGCGGGTCCACATCCGCTTGCTGACCTAACGGTGCCCAGTTGTAGGTTTTAGGCACCGACCACAATAATGTGAGCCATTACCTGTGAACGGTGAGGAACTTGCTGTTTTGTTTGAAAATGTAATATTAGTTTAAGGATTAGGGTAAAAGTTGTAAACTTGTCCGTTCTGCATATGTGATATTGATGAGCTCTACTAGATGGTCCTTCTATTTCTCCTAGATAGTCAGCAGATTGAAAGAACATTTTTTTCTACCTACCTTTAATGGTAGAAAGCACACCACGTTTGGAGATGGAAAGGTGGGCTAGAGGGGATATGGAGGAGGCCTATGCGTTTTAGTTTAAATTTTTTGATAGGTGTGCATTCATCTGTTTGCTGGCAATCTAGGAAAAATAGCTACAAAGTGTCGGGCCAAAGGTGTAATTGTAGTGGGTGGAAAGTTTGTGTTTTACTTGGGCCTTTGGACCTTAGGGATCCCTTCATAATAATAATAAAATAATAGTAATCCTTATTTGTGTAGCGCCATGGGCGGCTTGCTCATCAGCACTGAGATGTGTCACGGTGGCATGTTCTTTGGGGCTTAGGAGGGAGTGGACTGTATCGAAAAGTGGTTTGGGGTGTGGGATAGTGAGGAGACTTATGAGCAGATCAGCAGTATAGATCATTTTAATTGAAGGCCTTGTCGGAAACTTTGTATAGTTGTCCAATAGATAAAAGTTAGAACTTTACATAAATGTATTGCACGTTGCTCTTAGGAAGCATAGTAATGGCTCACAATGTAATCCTTTTTTTTGCAACAGGCTTCATCTGAGGTGAGTATAGCATTAATAGGTTTTGCACCTTGGTCTTATGTTAGTGTCAGCTGCCACATAACTGAGACTACTTTTGCGAGTAACGGCTTGGGTACCCCGCAGCGAAGACCAAATGCCCCTTTGAGGTGCAAGAGGTGAAAACCGGGGTATCCCAAGTGCAGCCTCCAGATTTAGCCCAAAGCCAAATCAGTTTGTGGCAAAGCGGGTCCACATCCGCTTGCTGACCTAACGGTGCCCAGTTGTAGGTTTTAGGCACCGACCACAATAATGTGAGCCATTACCTGTGAACGGTGAGGAACTTGCTGTTTTGTTTGAAAATGTAATATTAGTTTAAGGATTAGGGTAAAAGTTGTCAACTTGGCCGGTCTGCATATGTGATATTGAGGAGCTCTACTAGATGGTCCTTCTATTTCTCCTAGATAGTCAGCAAATTGAAAGAACATTTTTTTCTACCTACCTTTAATGGTAGAAAGCACACCACGTTTGGAGATGGAAAGGTGGGCTAGAGGGGATATGGAGGAGGCCTATGCGTTTTAGTTTAAATTTTTTGCTAGGTGTGCATTCATCTGTTTGCTGGCAATCTAGGAAAAATAGCTACAAAGTGTCGGGCCAAAGGTGTAATTGTAGTGGGTGGAAAGTTTGTGTTTTACTTGGGCCTTTGGACCTTAGGGATCCCTTCATAATAATAATAAAATAATAGTAATCCTTATTTGTGTAGCGCCATGGGTGGCTTGCTCATCAGCACTGAGATGTGTCACGGTGGCATGTTCTTTGGGGCTGAGGAGGGAGTGGACTGTATCGAAAAGTGGTTAGGGGTGTGGGATAGTGAGGAGACTTATGAGCAGATCAGCAGTATAGATAATTTTAATTGAAGGCCTTGTCAGAAACTTTGTATAGTTGTCCAATAGATAAAAGTTAGAACTTTACGTAAATGTATTGCACGTTGCTCTTAGGAAGCATAGTAATGGCTCACAATGTAATCCTTTTTTTTGCAACAGGCTTCATCTGAGGTGAGTATAGCATTAATAGGTTTTGCACCTTGGTCTTATGTTAGTGTCAGCTGCCACATAACTGAGACTACTTTTGCGAGTAACGGCTTGGGTACCCCGCAGCGAAGACCAAATGCCCCTTTGAGGTGCAGGAGGTGAAAACCGGGGTATCCCAAGTGCAGCCTCCAGATTTAGCCCAAAGCCAAATCAGTTTGTGGCAAAGCGGGTCCACATCCGCTTGCTGACCTAACGGTGCCCAGTTGTAGGTTTTAGGCACCGACCACAATAATGTGAGCCATTACCTGTGAACGGTGAGGAACTTGCTGTTTTGTTTGAAAATGTAATATTAGTTTAAGGATTAGGGTAAAAGTTGTAAACTTGTCCGGTCTGCATATGTGATATTGAGGAGCTATACTAGATGGTCCTTCTTTTTCTCCTAGATAGTCAGCAAATTGAAAGAACATTTTTTTCTACCTACCTTTAATGGTAGAAAGCACACCACGTTTGGAGATGGAAAGGTGGGCTAGAGGGGATATGGAGGAGGCCTATGCGTTTTAGTTTAAATTTTTTGCTAGGTGTGCATTCATCTGTTTGCTGGCAATCTAGGAAAAATAGCTACAAAGTGTCGGGCCAAAGGTGTAATTGTAGTGGGTGGAAAGTTTGTGTTTTACTTGGGCCTTTGGACCTTAGGGATCCCTTCATAATAATAATAAAATAATAGTAATCCTTATTTGTGTAGCGCCATGGGCGGCTTGCTCATCAGCACTGAGATGTGTCACGGTGGCATGTTCTTTGGGGCTTAGGAGGGAGTGGACTGTATCGAAAAGTGGTTTGGGGTGTGGGATAGTGAGGAGACTTATGAGCAGATCAGCAGTATAGATCATTTTAATTGAAGGCCTTGTCAGAAACTTTGTATAGTTGTCCAATAGATAAAAGTTAGAACTTTACATAAATGTATTGCACGTTGCTCTTAGGAAGCATAGTAATGGCTCACAATGTAATCCTTTTTTTTGCAACAGGCTTCATCTGAGGTGAGTATAGCATTAATAGGTTTTGCACCTTGGTCTTATGTTAGTGTCAGCTGCCACATAACTGAGACTACTTTTGCGAGTAACGGCTTGGGTACCCCGCAGCGAAGACCAAATGCCCCTTTAAGGTGCAAGAGGTGAAAACCGGCGTATCCCAAGTGCAGCCTCCAGATTTAGCCCAAAGCCAAATCAGTTTGTGGCAAAGCGGGTCCACATCCGCTTGCTGACCTAACGGTGCCCAGTTGTAGGTTTTAGGCACCGACCACAATAATGTGAGCCATTACCTGTGAACGGTGAGGAACTTGCTGTTTTGTTTGAAAATGTAATATTAGTTTAAGGATTAGGGTAAAAGTTGTAAACTTGTCCGGTCTGCATATGTGATATTGATGAGCTCTACTAGATGGTCCTTCTATTTCTCCTAGATAGTCAGCAGATTGAAAGAACATTTTTTTCTATCTACCTTTAATGGTAGAAAGCACACCACGTTTGGAGATGGAAAGGTGGGCTAGAGGGGATATGGAGGAGGCCTATGCGTTTTCGTTTAAATTTTTTGCTAGGTGTGCATTCATCTGTTTGCTGGCAATCTAGGAAAAATAGCTACAAAGTGTCGGGCCAAAGGTGTAATTGTAGTGGGTGGAAAGTTTGTGTTTTACTTGGGCCTTTGGACCTTAGGGATCCCTTCATAATAATAATAAAATAATAGTAATCCTTATTTGTGTAGCGCCATGGGCGTCTTGCTCATCAGCGCTGAGATGTGTCACGGTGGCATGTTCTTTGGGGCTGAGGAGGGAGTGGACTGTATCGAAAAGTGGTTAGGGGTGTGGGATAGTGAGGAGACTTATGAGCAGATCAGCAGTATAGATCATTTTAATTGAAGGCCTTGTCAGAAACTTTGTATAGTTGTCCAATAGATAAAAGTTAGAACTTTACGTAATTGTATTGCACGTTGCTCTTAGGAAGCATAGTAATGGCTCACAATGTAATCCTTTTTTTGCAACAGGCTTCATCTGAGGTGAGTATAGCATTAATAGGTTTTGCACCTTGGTCTTATGTTAGTGTCAGCTGCCACATAACTGAGACTACTTTTGCGAGTAACGGCTTGGGTACCCCGCAGCGAAGACCAAATGCCCCTTTGAGGTGCAGGAGGTGAAAACCGGGGTATCCCAAGTGCAGCCTCCAGATTTAGCCCAAAGCCAAATCAGTTTGTGGCAAAGCGGGTCCACATCCGCTTGCTGACCTAACGGTGCCCAGTTGTAGGTTTTAGGCACCGACCACAATAATGTGAGCCATTACCTTTGAACGGTGAGGAACTTGCTGTTTTGTTTGAAAATGTAATATTAGTTTAAGGATTAGGGTAAAAGTTGTCAACTTGGCCGGTCTGCATATGTGATATTGAGGAGCTCTACTAGATGGTCCTTCTATTTCTCCTAGATAGTCAGCAAATTGAAAGAACATTTTTTTCTACCTACCTTTAATGGTAGAAAGCACACCACGTTTGGAGATGGAAAGGTGGGCTAGAGGGGATATGGAGGAGGCCTATGCGTTTTAGTTTAAATTTTTTGCTAGGTGTGCATTCATCTGTTTGCTGGCAATCTAGGAAAAATAGCTACAAAGTGTCGGGCCAAAGGTGTAATTGTAGTGGGTGGAAAGTTTGTGTTTTTCTTGGGCCTTTGGACCTTAGGGATCCCTTCATAATAATAATAAAATAATAGTAATCCTTATTTGTGTAGCGCCATGGGCGGCTTGCTCATCAGCACTGAGATGTGTCACGGTGGCATGTTCTTTGGGGCTGAGGAGGGAGTGGACTGTATCGAAAAGTGGTTAGGGGTGTGGGATAGTGAGGAGACTTATGAGCAGATCAGCAGTATAGATAATTTTAATTGAAGGCCTTGTCAGAAATTTTGTATAGTTGTCCAATAGATAAAAGTTAGAACTTTACGTAAATGTATTGCACGTTGCTCTTAGGAA